>NC_083728.1:16137500-17417500 GCF_028564815.1 Eubalaena glacialis | reverse complement strand
TTCTTACAATTATTTTTAAGATGCAAACACTCCAAGGATCAGCAGTGGACAAGTTAATGAGAAATACAATTGTTGCTGTTAGAAGTAAAGAGCTGATTGTGGTGAAATGTGAAGAAATTATTGCATTTATCTGGCGTTTGTCAGTTTAAGTACAGGAAGTTAATGTTGGGGAAACAGAAATGGTCTTTGAACCAAGTGAATAATGCAGCTGCTTCTTCCTGCTATTTTTTATAACTGTTATTGAATTAAATACGCATAAGTTTGAATGCCCCTAAGATAATGCATTGAGAATACCTTCTGGGAATAAGTCATACTACTTGAATTTTGAGATGCCAATTTAAGCCTACCTATTTAAATCCCTTTCCTCCAGTCTGTCGATGGAAATGAACAAAGAAATCTAGAAATTTGTTAAAGGGGAAGAATCTATCTTCATGTTAGAAAACAAGGCTGGTGCTCTCAACAAGCCAAAATATTCATGGATTGTCTATGGGACATAGTATAGGCAGCATCAGATCAAGGAAAATACTGTCCACTCACAATGCAAAATAAGCAAAGGAAAAAACCCATCCAGAAAGTAGGCAGGGTAGATCTCTGGTAGAACCAGAGTCCCTACTTTCTCCCCCCACCAAAAAAGAAAGAAAGAAAGAAAGAAACTCTCAGAGTGTTGGGAGCTAGAGATAAAGGTGAGATGTGAGATGTTAGGCAAAGAGCAAATTTTAACCCCATTAAGAGGTATGGGTACACAACAAGTGTAGAGGAAGTGCAGAGCACAGGCATTGTCAGGGCCCTGCCTGTGTCATCTCGGCACTTCTTTCCCTGAGTGCCGGCCTGACTTCCAACACCACAACCAGCATTGTTCTGCCTGAGGCCTCTCTCTGACCACCAGGGCCAGCTCTGTCCATGTAAGGTAAACCAGAAGGATCAAGTCCCTGGAAGCTGGGTATATATAAATACCTCTGCTCCCTCACCTCTCAGGCAGGATAACTCTGAGGCACATGCTCTCCACTGGTTCCCGGAGTTCCCTGGTGGGAATGAGCTGCAGGTGGCCCTAGAGGTAACCTGCTTGGTTATGCACCTTGTATTGGCTGCCTTTCCTTCCCTAACTCACTCCTTCACTTCCCCTGTCAGGTGTGTCCTGACGTTACCGTTCAAATAAACTACTTGCACTTAAGTTTTCATCTCCGGATCTAGGGAAACCCACACTGAACAGGGAGTTAACTCCAGACCTTCTGAAGGTGTAGGTGGTGGGTTAAATCAAGTGGGGTCATTGCCACAGTGGGGTCCTAGAGTGGGCAGCAGAGCCCACGAGGGATAAGGACCATTGTCTTAGCTAATGTCAAACTAATATGAACATAGGAAAGGATCCACCCAGTGGGGGCACCCCTTTAAATGCCTTCACCCCACCATACACACACACACACACACACACAACTAGACTCTACTTCTCTCTCTCTCTGGGGAACATTTGAGCAGAGACCCTTACAATATCTGACAGAACCCATCTCAGTCTTAGACAAACATGAATCTCTCAGTGAATGAGAAAATAAAGAAAAATCACCTATCGTAAGAAAAGATTTGGGGGTGAAAACAACAGCCCAATTCTGCAGATGTTTTCCTGAATCTACAGTTGAAAAACCATTAGGAAATCTCTCCTAAATGTATGCAATAGGATCCAAAAACACATGGCAAGATGTTAACACTAGGGGAATCTGGATGAAGGGGATATGGAAACTGTAATATTGAATATCTTTGCACCTTTTCTGTAAATCTAAAATAAAATATAAAAACAAGACAAGACTAAACAAAACAAACATGGCATCTATGAAGGAAAACCTCTGAAATCAGAAAATACTTTCAGTAGGAGAAGCAAATGTGATGATTAAAATATCTAAATGTAGTGGAGGCCAAACAATGGATTTAGATACCACCAAAATCTAAATTAGTCATTTGGAAGATCAGTGTGAGTAAGTGATTTCCTCAAACTGAGAGGAAAGGGAGGAAAAGATGAATATGATGAGATAAGACAGGAGAAATGGAGAATGAATCCTGAAGGCTCAGTTCAGCTCCAATTTGGAATTCTACAAGGAGTGAACAGGACAGATGGAGGAGAAGCAATAATGAAGGAAATAACAGAAGGAAAATTCCCTCAAATGTAAGCAATGGACCAGCTCCCGAGGATGGTAAGTGAGTAAGTGCTGGCAGGAAAACCTGCAGTGAGCAGTGCCATGGACAGGGGCCGAAGCTCAGTCCCCAGGCCATGCCTGAGCCCCTTGGCATCTGCCCAGGAGAACATGGCAGAGAAGAAATGCAAAAAGCACTGACTTGTCTGCAGTTGCAACACAACAAATCCAAGCTATGGAAAAGTCCAAGATGCCTGGCATTGCTCCTGGTGACCTGAGCATTTGCATAGTTCCAGGACATCTGAGGAGAACAGTGAGGAATCCTGTTGAGCAGGTCTGCACAGCTCTGGGAAATAAACAAAGCTAAGGCAGCCTTGGAGGGGATTTTTCTTAAGGGTGGGGATGGGGGTTAGAGTTAGGTCCCAACGCCATGTTTTCCCATACCCTCCCAGTTTCCCTGCCTCCCAATGCCTTCCCCCACCTCTGCCACCCCATCCCTCTCCCTATCCAGGCTGGAAAGCTCAAATGACTTTGGACTCATCCTGTTAGCCCTCAGGTTTATTTAGTCTCCAGATGATGAATTGTTATGATTGGCATCTCCATCCATATATATGGATATGACTAACTGAGATTTTGTCGGTATCTAAATCCATTGTTTGGCCTCCACTATATTTAGATATTTTAATCATCATATTTGCTTCTCCTACTGAAAGTATTTTCTGATTTCAGAGCTTTTAATTTATAGATGCCATGTTTGTTTTGTTTAGTCTTGTTTTTATATTTTATTTTAGATTTACAGAAAAGGTGCAAAGATATTCAATATTACAGAGTTTCCATATCCCCTTCATCCAGATTCCCCTAGTGTTACATACATATATATGTCCTTTCCTCTCCATCCTCACAGCCTCAACCCAAGTCCAAGCCCTTGGACTATTTAACAATATCCCACCCACATGGCCTTCATGCTTCCAACCTAAGAAACTCAATAGCCCAACACTTGGACCAAACCAGGTGTTGCAAATTCAGATGCCCACATCTGAGTGGGCATGTGTGAAGCAAGCAGGGTTGACAATAGGGAGTAGTGGAGACTGTAGTAAACTGGAGAGTAAGTGCTCTGTCCAAAGGGAACAGTCATTACTCACCTCCAGCCCTTTGCTTCCCATGGGAACATTGACACAGAGAGGCCAGATCTTCAAGTTTTTAAAGAAAAAACAGAAGTTCAGACTATTTTGGTGATAGCTCCTAGTTTTTAAAAGTTGGCAATTAATTCAATATTTAAACACTCTGAGACTCTTAAAATCTGTTTTGGTCTCTGATGTATCTATAACACCTAGTCCTCAAAATTATACTTGAAAGTTAAATGTTGCACCCATGCTGACAGACAAGCAGGCATTCAATCTGCAAATTCTGCATTGAAGAATCTTGTCTAATCTTCATACAATGGAGTGGATATTATCATTTGTGCTTTAGAGATGAGGAAACTGAGCTCAGAGAGAAGACACTTGCCCAAAGTCACGCAGCCAGTGCCGGTGCTGCAATTTAGATCCAGTTCTCTCCGACTACGCTACGTCACTCAGGAAAGCAGGGCTTCTGAGTTCTGGTCCCAGCTCTGTCCCCATCAACCTGTAAGTTCTTGGAAAAGCCATCTTCAACACATCTTTGTCCCACAAACCTACCCTGAGCCTCTCTAAGTTCCCTGTTTGGTTTCCCTTAGTTTTTCTACCACTAGCCCAATCTCATTCTCTTCCCCTGAACTCTGAAACGGCCTCCTATTTGGTCTCCCTGCCTCCATTGCCTCTCCCTTCATTAGTGTCTCTAGAATCCTGCCAAATATTATGCCCTAAAAGTCTTACAAGACTTTCAAGAGAGGTAAAGGCCACACTCCAAGGCCTAATACTTGAGTTCCCTTCATATCTAGTCTGACCCACCTCTCAACCACTACTGCCCCAAGTGTTCCACAGCCAAGCTCTCCAAACCTCTCACCATTCCCTAAATGCACCGTGTTTTCACACCTCTTTGCCTTTACTAGACTGTTCTCTCACCTACATTACTTTTGCTTCAGAGAAATTTGGAGAACTCCTATTCAGCTTTAAAGAACTGGCTTAAATGATCCGCTAAGTGAGAATATCCCTAAGACTTTTAGGGTCATCCACAGCTTTCCCGGTGGCCTCCTAGTCCCTTTTAATGCTTCCAACAGAGCAGCATACCTCACCTTGTGTCACAGTCATGCACTCATCTACCTGCGCCCTCAACTAGATGGCTCTTTCTTTGTCTTCTTCCATATGACTGTCCCATGTCTAATGAAGCCCTGTCTTTCAACATGGATTTAACAAATAACTTGTAAATGAACAGTTACAGCTTTACCCTCAGCAGACACATGGAAGAGAGGAATAAATTATATTTTATAAGTTATTTAATTCTTTCAACAACCCTACAAGTCTGTAATTATATCCATTTTACCAAAGAGGAAATTGACACTCACGGAGGTAAATATGCCCAAGATGTGGTAGCTAGTAAGTGGCAGAGCCAGAATTTCAATCCATGTCTGTGAGCTTCTAAAATGCTCACTGTGTTCATGATACCATATTTCCCTCCCATGGCAGCCCTTTAAATATTTCCCTGGAGTCTTCTTTTCATCTGGCTCAGCAATCTGAGGTCTTTTAGCTGCTGGTGATATGTTACAGTCATGATTCATCATCACCTTGAAGATGGTGAAAAAGTTCACCGTGGTTCATACTGTTGATTTGATTCCCACACCTGACCTTCTCCTCTGTTTTGCCCAAGGCCCAGGCAACGTGGCTTCCCCAGGCAAATACTGCTGGTTTTAATGGAGATTTGAAGAAAGAATGCAGAGAGCTCCATTCACCCCTGTCTTCCTCACCAAGAAGAAACATTCGAAAAATGCATATCAACAGAGATAGAGTCACAGATGTAGAAAACAAACTTATGGTTACCAGGGGGAAAGGAGGGAAGGGATAAATTGGGAAATTGGGGTTGACATATACACACTACTATATACAAAACAGATAACTAAT
The DNA here is from genome assembly GCF_028564815.1 of Eubalaena glacialis. Classification (NCBI taxonomy): domain Eukaryota; kingdom Metazoa; phylum Chordata; class Mammalia; order Artiodactyla; family Balaenidae; genus Eubalaena; species Eubalaena glacialis. The sequence goes on along the minus strand of NC_083728.1, from coordinate 17,412,345 downwards.
AAGGGCCTATTATATAGTACAGGGAACTCTACTCAGTACTCTGTAATGACCTATACGGGAAAAGAATCTAAAAAGAGTGAATATATGTATATGTATAACTGATTCACTTTACCATACACCTGAAACTAACATAACATTGTAACTCAATTATACTCCTATAAAAATTTTTTTTAAAAACTTAGGCCAAAGGCCATAAATAAACGTTTGATATAATGTAATAAATAAATAAATGAATTAAATAAAAATGCATATCTCTATGACCATCTTCTTTAAAAACAGATGATAGGATTTGCCTATTCTGTACATTTTATAACATGGATTCATACAATGTGTGGCCTTTGTGTCTTTCCAGGGGATGGGGGGCGGGAGGAATGGAGAGGTACAGGGTTTCTTGTGGGGGGGTGATAAAAGTGTTCTGGAATTAGATAGTGGTAATGGTTGCACAATCTTCTGAATATACTAAAAGCCACTGAACTGTATGTCTTTTTTTATTGTGGTAAAATATACATAAGATAAAATTTACCAGTTTAACCACTTTTAAGTGTACAGTTCAGGGGCATTAAGTGCATTCACCCCCATCCATCTCCAGAATTTTTTCATCTTCCCCAACTGAAACTCTGTACACATTAAAAACAAACTCCCCAATCCCCCCTCCTTCTAGCCCCTGGCAACCACCATTTTACTTTCTATCTCTATGACTTTGACTCCTCTAGGTACTTCATGTAAGTGGAATCATACAATATCTGTCCTTTTGTATCTGGCTTATCTCACTTAGCATAACGTCTTCAAGGTTTATATATGTTGTAGCATGTGTCAGAATTTCTTCCCTTTTTAAGGATGAATAATATTCCACTGTATGGATACATCACAGTTTGTTTATCCATTCATCCATAGATAGACATTTGGGTTGTTTCCACATCTTAGCTATTGTGAATAATGGTGCTATGAACATTGCTGTACAAATATCTGTCCCAGTGCCTACTTTCAATAATTTTGGATATATAATCCCAGAAGTGGAATTGCTGGATCATATGGTAATTCTATGTTTAATTTTTTAAGGAACAGCCATACTCTTTTCCTGAATCATACATTTTTCAACAGTGAATTCTATGGTATGTGGATTATATCTCAATTTTTTTAAGTTTAAGCAATACAGAAGAAGTGATGTGAAATGTCCTATAAGACCACTAGCCTGGGCTCTTTAAATCCTACTCCTGGGCATATATCTGGAGAAAACCATAATTCAAAAAGATACATGCACCCCAATATTCATTGCAGCACCATTTACAATAGCTAAGACATGGAAGCAACCTAAATGTCCATCGACAGACGAATGGATATAGAAGATGTGGTACATATATACAATGAAATATTACTCAGCCATAAAAAAGAATGAAATAATGCCATTTATAGCAACATGGATAGACCTAGAGATTATCATACTAAGTAAAGTAAATCAGAGAAACACAAATATCATATATCACTTATAAATGGAATCTTTTTTTAAAAAATGATACAAATGAACTTATTTACAAAACAGAAATAGACTCACAGGCTTCAAAAACAAACTTATGGTTCCCAAAGGGGAAATGTGGTGGGAGGGATAAATTAGGAGTTTGGGATTAACATATACACACTACTTTATGTAAAATAGATAATCAGCAAGGACCTACTGTATAGCACAGGGAACTTTACTCAATATTCTGTAATAACCTATATGGGAAAAGAATCTGAAAAAGGATGGATATATGTATATGTATAACTGAATCACTTTGCTGTACACCTGAAACTAACACAACATTGTAAATCAGCTATACTCCAATATAAAATAAAAATTAAATTTAAAAAAACCTTTATGGTCATGAAAAATCAAGAAGTGTAGGGAGAAAGTTGTAGATTAAAAAAGAATAAAGAGAGCCAACAACAATAACAAAAATAGATGAGAAGGAATGTGGACAGTAGGTCACCCAATTCCTACCCCCAACCCTTTCTTTCCTATCTTCCTGTACTGTAAATGCTAGAAGGGATGGGGGGGGGAGGTACTCAATTTTATAGCCCCTCTTGCAGCTCAAGGTGGACTTGTGACACAGTTCTGGCCAGTGAAATGTGATAGAAACCTACTGAGAATTTCTGGGAAGGCTTTTGCTTTCCTATATCTCCCTTCTTTCTGCCTGGAAATGCAGAGATGAAACTGGAAATGGAGCAGCCATCTTGCAACCATATGTGTAACAAGCTCAACAACAAAGCACCAACATATTAAGAACAGAAGAATGGAAATCCGGCCATGAGTCCTTGATGGCATCTTTGATCTGCCACAACAGCCCTGGACTCTCTATCTCTGGACTTCTTGTTACATGAGATTTAAAAAAAAAAGAATTCTTTAAGCACGTGACAGATTTTTCTGTTATTTGCAGCCAAAAGCATTCCCATGCATTACAGGAAGACTTCCAGGAAGATGACAAATTGCTTAACCTCCCTGTACCTCAGTTTCCTCATCTATGAAATAAGAGTAATCATGGGAATTTGATGAAGTAACATCATAGGGTTGATGTGAGGACTAAAGTAGTTACTACTCGTAAGGCATTTAGACCAGAGCTTACATATAGGAACCCAATACATGTTAGCTGTTAGTATTGCTGCTACTATTATTATTACTATTACTGATGTTACTGAAGAATGAGTCAATGTTCACAAAACTCCACTCTCTGAAGCCCATCAAACTGATCAAAAGGAACCCAAAGTAGAGATAGAGACTCCAGTGACAAACCTAGGTAACACCTATGAACCCATACTGCAGATGCTGGCTCATGAGATATATGGACCAAACCAAAGGAGGACACTGGGAGGCAGTGGAATTTCACTGGGAAGAGCATGGACCCTGGAATCAACTTGACTGAATTCAGCTTCTAGATCTGCAACATATTAGATTGAAATGCTAGGTAAATCACGACCTCTATAAGCCTCTCTTTCCTCATCTGTAAAATGAGGACGATAATAATAGTCTCTAATTCAAAGAGTTGTTGTTAAGATCAAATGAAGTATGTAAAGTGCTTAACCCAGAGCCTGGCTTATAGTAAGTGCGCCAAATTATCCACCTCTGTATGCATTAGCTGCTGATGCTGTTATCTTTGTTATTATCATCTCCAGAATCTTGAGAAAGGCGATTGATAAATACTTGTTGGAATCACGGCAGATGGATGGATGAATGGATGGATGGATCCATGGATGGATGGATCAATGGTTCAATAGATGGGTGGATAAACAGATTCTCTTGGAGGTCAGGGAGTAGGTCTTTACAATCCCCTGTTGGTCTTGAATGCGTTAACAACTTCAGTACACACACAGCCCCATTCATTATAGAACCTGCCTGGGCTCCCCCTTCTGCTTCCACAGAATGAAAACATACCCTTAATTCACAGCCTCAGTGCACACAGCCCTCCTCACCACCGAAAATCACCTCTTAACAAAACTCTAAAAGGGAAATACATCTTGCGGCTGCTGTTGGAATTATAGGTTGTCAACAGCCCAGCATTAGTGCATATCCCTACACTTTATTTATTTTTAATAGCAAAGTTGCTGGGCCCTTCGATCATGGGGAGCCATGCCATCTTTGAATCTCCTTACTGCCGTCTGACAGGGAAGGGGGCCACCTGCCTGGCTCTACCCCAAGCGAGCAGGCCAGCTTCAACCAGGCAGCGCTATAAATCATAATTAGCTGTTACCTTCAAACATGGGTGTGGCGGGTGAAGGGCAGAAGCCCACACCAACCTCAGGCACAAAGGTAAACCCCAGCTTGATTCACTGCAAGGTAATTACAGGGACTGGCAGAAAGCTGGGGCCGGCTTTACTTTCTACTCGAGAACCTGCAGGAACCTGAAAACTCCACATATTCGAAAATAATCCCTGAATTCCCACTGTGAATTTGTAGGTCGATCACTCATTGCTCCCAAATAAAGAAGTCAGCAAAGTACTTTGCTTCTTTCAGATGGAGGCAAAAAATGAGATACTGCCTTTTCAATGATTCCAAAAGGGGAGGGGGCAGAACACCAGTGTTTACGAAGCATCTGCTATGCACTGCACTAGACATTTTATGTATATGTATTCATTTCAATCACACATCTGTGAGGCTGGCAATATAGTTTCCCCTTTTACAGATGGGGAGACTGAGGTTTAGGAGTTAGATCATCTGCTCAGGGCACAAAGGTGAGAATGGGATCTGTACCCATATTTATATGACCCCAAAGCTCATGTGAGCTCCCAGAAGCCGCCACTGGTCATATTAGTAGTTGGTGCATTTTGTGATTGATGCTCTTCCCTGCCTGCCACAGACCTGCCCAGCCGCCCACAATGATGTCCAGTCATGTGGACACTCTGGCCCAGCCAACCAGATGCTCATGCTGAGCTGGCCTGCGTCTGCTGCCCACACACCCGACGGAGTCCCAAGGGTGAGAAAGCTGCTCTAGATCAGCTGTCTACATAGTGTCTATGACTGGGCCGTTGAACTCTGCTCCAGGGTTTCACTCCTCTTCCCTGTTGGGACTGACAGTGTAGCTGTGGGTGGACACCTGGACCTAATTCCTACCACCCCAGACCCCCAGGGCTGCTCCAGCCCTCTCTGGGTCCCTGGCTCATGCCCACATCACCTTTCTTCTCTTTCCCCTTGAAACAGATATTTACCGAGTGTGTTGTATGAACCAGGCTCAGTGCCACATTCTAAGGGTCCAGCAGAAAACAAGATAGCCACAGCAACAGCCCTCATGAAGCTGTTAGTCTAGCAAAGGAGGTGGACACTAAACAATCAGAGATCAAACATGATTGATCTCCAGAATCATCCATTCCACACATGCACTGGGAACACTGCTTACAGAGCATCCAGCACCATGGGTTATCTCATGGATTATCATCCCATGGATTATCATCCCATGGATTATCATCCCATGGATTATCTCAGTTTACCCTCCACAAGGCTCTATGAGTTGAGTATTAATGTTTTCCCAGCTTATAGATGGAGAAACTGAGTCCCAGAGAGGCTAAGTCAGTCCAACAGCTCACAGTTGACAAGTGGATTACTCAGGGTCTGAACCCAGGCAGTGTGATTCCAGAGCCCACCCTTAAGGCTGCCCAACAATACGTCCTCATAGGACAGACTTGGGTAGCCAGTAGCCTCATTTACTTTGAAAATGAGTTTAAAAGATGATTCAGAGAGAGGCCAGCATACTCATACTGGCCAGACGTCACTTTTAAAACAGCTTGTTTTCACCACTTGACAGGTGTCCAGGTGGCCCCGAGCACAAATCAGGACTCATTTCTTTGCCAGGAGGGAGAGCTGTGGCTGAGGACAGAGAACAAGCCCTCCCAGCAGCCCTTGGCAGGCCCAATCCGTCCGGCTGGCTGGAGTCCCTAGCGAGAGGCCACAGCTGACTCCCCTCTCCTCCCAGGCCACAGGGAGGGCCGGCCACGGGGAGGGCGTGCAGACTGCGAGCCGTTGATTTCGGATCTCTCCCTCTCTCCCCGGATCCCAGGAACCCATCACTTACCCACGCACAAGCATCCCATTCAAAGGATGGATATTACCTTCTGCGCTCACAGCAGAGTCGCACATCTCGATCCAAGGACAGATGGAAGACAAGGGCGTGGGGTTAATTGATCAAGTGGCACCGGCTTATCTGAGGGGGTGGCTTGTTTCGCAGATGCGCAGGCCCTTTGCTCGCCAGTCTCCTGTGATTAAACCAGGTCACTAATGCGCTTTTGAGCAACACACATGAACTTATTCATTCAGGTTCGTCTTGTCTCCTGCGAAGTGGTCACCTTGGAATACCCCACTCACCTTCCTCCATTCTGCAAACATGTGCTGAATATCAACCAGACACAAAGCATGTTGCTAGGCTGGGGGCTGGGGGGGAGGGTTACAATTCAATGCAATTTGTTTCATCTTAACCAACATTTTTTGAGCACCTACTGGGTACAAGGTCCCCGTGGTAGACAATTGGAATAAGAAGATGGGTCCTACGGTCCAACGTGGGATAGAGAGACAAACAGACAAACAGACAAACAAAAGAATCTCCTTCAGGGTGGCAGGGTGTGAGGGGGGCAGGAGGTCAGGGGAGGGTAGAACACAGGGTGGGGGACAATACAAGACATATGGTGCTAAATACTGGAAGAAATGGTAGTGTGTGTTAAGCTCAGAAAGGCAAGAAATGTCACAATCGTGTTATTTTCTCTAAATCTATCCCAGGTCTCAGCTTACCGAGCTGGCAAGAATTTATACTCTGGGTGCCTTTCCTGTCGCCCCAGGATCCTGTGAAGGTCTCAACGGTCTTACAAAGAGCCCTCTTTGTGGATGTCCAGTGGTTGTAGGTCCACATTGGTAGCCTTTGTTAGGGTTGTTGCCTGAGCCCTTGGTGTTCCTTGGTGGCAGATGGCAATGCTGCCTCCGTGCCAAGCTGGGCTCAGGAAACTCTGCCCAGACTGGGAGCCCCAGTGTCAGGGACCCAGCCTCCTTAGAAGCCCTCATAGTCATCCCCTCTGGATCCTGCTACCTCCAGGAATTCCCTTCTCCCAATGGAACCTCAAACAACAAGTACTTCCTAGTCTTTAGGAATACTCTGTCTCTCTCTCCCCCTCCCCCATCCCGTTCACCTAGTTCCACTTTATCTCTCCAAAGGCCTCTCTCTCTCCCTCCTTACTTTGCGTTACTCTCCCCGCACCCAGGAAGCCCAGGTCTTCAGGAAAACCAAGAAAGAGACCCCTGTTCAGGCAGCTTCTCCTTTTCATCCTACCATACAAGCCCTCCCTTAGCAAGGGAAGACAAAAAGCCCCTCCGCCTTAGCATAGGGGACTCAAGAGCACACAACAATTAATGTATTAAGTTATCCCACCTGTCAAAGGAAGACTCAGACACAAAAGTACTCAGAAAAGAAAATTTTACTTGCAGAGTGCGAGGGAGTCAGGCTTCAGAAGGACTGGCTTACCAAACACGAAACACAGCAATTATTTCAAGGAAAACAATTGCCAAGTCACCATGCTCACCAGGTTTACATTTATCTGCTCATGGAGTGAAAACAGCAACTTTCACACGATTTTCATAATCGCAAAGGTATCTTCAGAGATAATCATAGCAAAAATCAAAGATAAAATTGTCTTTCTTAGCGAGTCCAGGATTAAGGGAAGTATCCAAGGATTTATTATTTGGGGGACCCTGGTGTTTGGGGGTTGTCTCAGAGTTATGAACCTGTGGCTGTGTTGGTTCAGTGTCTCTTTTTCCGAGGATGTGGTACGTGAAGTGACTGATCATATGGGAAGCAGGGCAAAGTGGTCATTGGGGCTTCTACACACCGTATGATCAATTGAGAAAACGCAGCAGGAATCCAAACTAGTTGATCAGGGGAGATCATGAAAGAATCAGTAAGAGACCTTAAAGCGTGGACAACCTGGCACGTGGATGGCGGGAGGCACAGACACAGGGCGTGTTCACCCAGCTGGGCGGCTCACCTTGGAGCGTGGATGGCAGGGGAGGCTGGACGAGCTGACTGAAGGTCAGGCGAGGACCGTGGGTGGGTTTCCCTAGTATCTCGACTGTCCAGACTGTGCCAAGAACAGCAACTCTGTGCCGGTGGCGTCGAATCCTTGAAACACTCGCTGGACGTGGAGGCCATTTAATCCAGCCTCTTCCAACTCAGATGGGAAAACTGAGGCCAGAGAGCTTGGGTGTGTCCCCACAATATCTTCAGTGATAGCATGTTTGGCCTTTGGGTCAGGGGATTGGGGGCAGGGGGTGGATTTTTGAAAAGACTAAAAAAGACATTCAGAATCAGGGATGGTCCATCAGGCAAGGACCGACGCGGGCAATGCCACTTCCTATTAACATTTCTGTAGAAGTAATTTTAAAGGATAAAGACAAGAATAAGAGCGAATTTCTTATGCTGTTATCTGCCACTGAAGGCCACTCCCAGGAGAATCCAAACACTCTGAACAGACCGGTTGGAACATGGACACAGCCTCTCAATGGGGTCAATACTCCTTATGAAAGTTACACTCTGGAGGTCTTTCTTTGTTCTTATGTATTAATTGCTCATTTTAATTAAACATAACAATCCACATTCACTGTCAAATATCTAAACAATAAACAAGGAAACAGAATAAAAAGTGAGGACTCCCTAGCTATCCCCAATCTCACTCTCTTCCCCAAAGACAAATAATCTTAGCAATAATTTAGCTCTACCTTTCCAGATTTTTGCTCTATTCACCAATTTGTATGCATATAAACTCATTTAGAGAAGGGTTTTCCTACTCAAAGGGCACTACACAATATACCCTTCAGCTTTGTCTTTTCTCCACTGAGCGTGGCATCATGAGCATCTTTTCATGTCAGATAGCTTGACCTCCTTTCAAACAGCTGCAAATTATATTGTGTGGGTGCTCCATAATTGATGTAAATGTTCCTTAGTAATGCACATTTAGAATATCTTCAAGTTTCTTACCAACATAAATAACGCCACAATGGACATGTATATCTTTGTACACACACACATATATATATATTCTATAGAACAGACTCCTGGACGTGAAATGCTGATGCAGTGAATATGTATATTTTATACTCTTGGCATTAGCACAATATGGGAGAGAGATTCACCTTGTACCTCCCTCACTAAACAAGATATTAATGACCTTTTTAAAATGTTTGTCCATTTGATTACAGAAGACAGTATCACATTTTAGTTTGCACTTTCTTAATTACGAGTAAGGTTGAATAGCTTTTTTTTATTTTTAATAAATTTATTTATTTTTGGCTACATTGGGTCTTTGTTGCTGCACACAGGTTTTCTTTAGTTGCGGCAACCGGGGGCTACTCTTCCTTGCGTGCGCAGACTTCTCATTGCGGTGGTTTCTCTTGTTGTGGAGCACGGGCTCTGGGCGCGCAGGCTTCAGTAGTTGTGGCGTGCAGGCTTCATTAGTTGTGGTACGCGGGCTCAGTAGTTGTGGCGCACGGGCTTAGTTGCTCTGCGGCATGTGGGATCTTCCCGGACCAGGGTTCGAACCCGTGTCCCCTGCATGGGCAGGGGGATTCTTAACCACTGTGCCACCAGGGAAGCCCTGAATAACTTTTTTATGTGGACCTGTGGTTGTGTCAGTTCATGTCCTCTGAGAAGCAGATGCCAACATGGGATTAGACAAGCAAGAACCTTTTGGGGGAAGTACCTCTGGAGGACAAAGGGCAGTAGGAGGAGGAGGCAGGAAAGGCTTCGGACCAAGTGCAGGTCTGACGCTTGTGATAGAAGAGGGGAAGGAAGGATTGGATAGGAAGATCCTCGGACACAGCACAATTCTGAGAAAGCCTCCATCAGGCCACTGGAGACTTTCCAAGAGACTGGTTCAAAAGCCCTACAGCGCTTGGTCACTGACTGGGAACAGGGGAAGCATGGCCCGGAGTGACCATGGATCAAAAGATGCTCTAGCTTGAGGCTGTCAATCACTTCTCCTCCCCACAGGAGATTCTTTTGAAAGGAGATCTGAGCAGCTTCTCCATGGCCATTGCTGTCATCAGTCTTCCCTCTTCTAGAAGGTACCTGGCCACACCCTTTGCCTACTTTTACACTGTATATTTGTTTTTTATTATTGATCTGCAGAAACTCTTCTTATATCTAGTGTAGCAGTTCTTTGTTGTATATGCTGCAAGTGTATTCTCCCAGTCTTTGCTTTCTTTTAACTTTGGCTCTGTGTTTCACTGTATAGATTTTTTTTCTAAGTTTTAAAATTTTTTCTACAGTAAAAATATGTTCATTTTTTTCCTTTAATGCTTCTGGGTCTTACTCAAAAATGTTGCCTTCCTTATTAGACAAATGCAAATCAAAACCACGATGAGGTACCACCTCACACCGGTCAGAAAGGCCATCATTAAAAAGTTCACAAATAACAAATGCTGGAGAGGATGTGGAAAAAAGGGAACCCTCATACACTGTTGGTGGAAATGTAAGTTGGTACAGCCACTATGGAAAATAGTGTGGAGGTTCCTCAGAAAACTAAAAATAGAATTATCATATGATCCAGCAATCCCACTCCTGGGCATATATCCAGACAAAACTATAATTCAAAAAGATACATGCACCCCTATGTTCACAGTAGCACTATTCACAATAGCCAAGACATGGAAACAACCTAAATGTCCATTAACAGATGAATGGATAAAGAAGATGTGGTACATATATACAATGGAATACTATTCGGCCATAAAAAATAACAAAATAATGCCATTTGCAGCAACATGGATGCAAATAGAAATTATCATACTATGTGAAGTAAGTCAGAAAGAGAAAGACAAATACCATATGATATCACTTATATGTGGAATCTAAAATATGGCACAAATGAACCAATCTACAAGACAGAAACAGACTCACAGACATAGAGATCAGACCTGTGGTTGCCAAACAGTGGGGAGAGAGATGGACTGGGAATTTGGGGTAGGTAGATGCAAACTATTACATTTAGAATGGATAAACAAGGTCTTACTGTGTAGCACAGGGAACTATATCCAATATCCTGGGATAAACCATAATGGAAAAGAATGCATATATGTGTATAACTGAGTCACTTTGTGTACAGCAGAAATTAACACATTGTAAATCAACTGTACTTCAATTTAAAAAAATTTTTTTTAAATGTTGTCTTCTTTTAATAGAAAAAAGTGGGAGGAGGGTCCCATTTCTTTATCTCATACCTTCCCTGGCTGCACAGTACATTATGGACATAAATTTAGTATAAACGATTATTATGCACCAGCCAGGGCTCGATTGAGTTTGTTTCTCATCATTTCCGGCTTTTTGCCATCTAATTATTACAAAGTATGTTTCCTTTTGAAATTAGTGGCTGGGCTCTATTTGTTCAGGATCCCCCCCCACACACAATGTCATCAATGAATTTTGTGCAGCAGGAAGAAAATCTTTGCAATAAAAGACATGTGCAAGCTTCAGCTGGTGGGTGAGCCCCCAGCTAACAGAAAGCTGTGGATGGAAGGAAGAGAAGCCCATGAGGGGCCCATGATCAGAGGACCCTGCTTCTACCCCCCAGAGAGCTGGAGAGACCCTCTTAAGGACTTGTGATCCACCCCACACATGCCCGGATCATCTCTGCTGCTTCCTTTTGGCTTTCTCCATAGTAGCTCTCATAAGCTCTCATTGTCTCATTTATCGCTTGGAAACAGGAGTTTCTTGGCCCATTTAGGGCTCCCTATTAGGCAAGTGGCTGTGGATATCTGCTGACCACTAGTTCATTTGGAGAGGGATTTGGGGAGCAGGGTCCATCCACCTTACAGGGGATAACCAGCCACAGCCAAGCAAGACCTTCTACTGCCCCACGTTCACCATATTCTATCTTATCCTCCGATGTCACTGCCGTCAGTTCCTTCCAGGGACCTCGCAGGGGACAGCTCAGCATGTCCCTGGACGCCCTCTGCCACAGCCACCCACCCTCGGCTGCTCTTCAACACCCCAAGACCACAGCAATTAGCCCCAGACAATTATCAGCGATCTGGGCCTGTCTTGAGCTCACATTTTTATGTCCAGATGAATTTGGATTCTGAAGTTGATCTCCTTATTGTGAGGGTTTTATGAGGGAAAGATTAAATCGTCCTCTGATGTGTGCTTCATTAGGCCCCAAATCCTTAAAGAGTCATTAAAGCACCTTCTCACTGAAATGCTCTCCATCTCAGCTTGATGGATATTGGCAGGAATAATCTCTCCATTATTTGGGAGCTAAACTGGCTGGGAAGCTCTACTGGATGTGATTTTGCCGCAGTCCTTTGAGCCTGCCCCTTCTGCAGCTGGTGACCCCCAAAATCCATGAGTGTTAACAACCCCAGAGGTTGATCCTGTCCTGTTTTTCCCAGGAGAAGACATTTCCTACCCCTCCCCTGAGGGGATGGATTAGCCCTGCGTCCACTACATGCTCACCAGGAGCCCACAGCTGCAGATCCCGTCTGTGAGCTGGGTAGGGGTGTCAGTCCATGGTCAGGGCACAGCTACGGCAGGATCAGGGCTCAGCCTGGAAGCAGGGTCAGGGCACAGCCTGGGGCCAGTATCATGGTTCAGTCTGTAGCGAAGGTCAGGGCCCAGTCTGGGATGAGGATCAAGACTCAGTCTATTATCAGAATCAAGGCAAAGTCTGGAAGCAGCATCAGAGTTGTGTCTGGGTATAGAATCAAGATCCGGTCTATAACCAGAATCAGGGCTCAGTCTGTGGCCAGGGTCAGGGCCTAGTCTGCGACCTGGTTACCAGCCCAGTCTATGGCCAAGGGTTCACTGATGGACCCTGTCCTGGCATCAACCCCACCTCAGCTCAGGGAACTAGGATTTGCCACCTTGTTTGAGCACTCCTGGTCTCAAATATCAGCCAGACTTGTTCCCAGCCAAGTTGTGCCAGCAGCCACTGAGAGACTCAAGCTACTTCAGGTGAGAGGAAGCGGGCAGCAGTGTCTGCAGGTGAGGGTCTGGATTAGCAATGGGGTGAGGAAAAGCTGGGGCAGAACCGTGAGAGGTCTGGACTGGCGGCAGGAGAAGCCAGTGTCACCGGGGCCTCAGCCTCAGAAATCCAAGGCAAAGGGATCCCGCATGATTCCAACCCTTTCCCAGCAAAACTTACCACTTGCTCAGCTTTCTGATTTCAGCAGCAAAAGAGCCAGAGTCTTTGGAGGAGGATCCAGGGCGATGCCAAGTTTCCCTCCCATCATGGCTGAGGGAGGGAGAGAAGTGAGGTCATTCTGCTTAGTATGAAGCAGGCCAGATATATGCTGGGTGACCTTCAACAAAGCACTCTTCCTCTCTGGGCTTCAGGAGACTCATCTACAAAAGGAGGAGCTGGAATGGCTCATCTGCCAGGCTTCTTCAGATCAGCCAACTGGGAAAAGGATGAGAACAGAGCACCAGTTAAAGGAAGAGCATTAACGATGTCCCAGGCAAGAGAGAGAGCTTCATAGGTCTGAGCCCTGGACTAAGCCTGGTGTGACTGGACACAGAGTGAGAGAGGACAGATGGGGGAGGAGGGCAGAAAGACAGATAGCAACTAAGCCCTCAGGGCCCAGGTGCAAAGGAAAGGAGTCTGGTTTTTATCCTGCAGGCAATGAAGAACCTTAAAGGGTTTTTAACAGGAGAGTGAACACCGTTGGGTTTGAATTTGAGGATGATCTGTCTGCTTTCTATATGCAGGACAGAACAGAGGGTATAAAGGTGGAGACAGAGAAAAGACTATGCAGTTGTCTAGATGAGAGATGCTGGATTAGGGAAGGGGGCAGAGGAAGTGGTGGGAGAGGGACAAATCTGAGAGCAATGTAGTGGGTAGAAGCTACAGGACTTGATGACCAGCAAATATGGGGGAGAGGACGGGGTCAAGGGGAACTGGTGAAGTCTAAGGCTCTGGCTTGTACAATAGCTGGAAGGTAGTGAAACTCACTGAGATGGGAAGAGCAGAAAAGCAGGATTGGAGGGGAAGATAACGGTGAATTCCAATCTGGACCTGTGGAGTCTAAGATGCCCATGGGACTTCCAAGTGGAGGTGTCCAAGAATGAACTGAGAACATGGGCCAGGAGTTCAGGTGAGCAAACTGGGCTGAGGATGTAAATTTGGGAGACGTGAGACATTACCGAGGGATAATGTACAGGGAGAGAAGTAAAGGAGACCCAGGATGGAGTCTTGGGACACCCCAACAATTTAAGGAACCAACAGAGGAAGAAAAGTTAGTGAAGAAGCCTGAGAAGCAGTAAGCAGACAGGTGGGGAAAAAACAAACTTGAAGAGGTGGTGATGTATTGAGAATTGGAGAGAGAATGATATTGAATGTGACCAAGAGACAGGGTATGAGAGCTCAAAGGATTCAGTGACAATGGAATTCATTGGTGACTTCAGAGAGAGCAGTTTCTGGGACCCTTCTGGGGGCAGGAGCCAGACTGAAATGAGTCGAAGAATGAATTGTGGAAGTGGAGACAACTCTTTAGAACCATTTTCTCTGAGGAGGGTAAGGTAGGATCAGAGATGGAGGAAGGCAGGCGTAAGGTTGGGGCAGAGAGGTGTGTTCTAAGTAGAAAGAAACTTGGACATGTGTAAATGCTGGTGGGAAGGATCCCTGAGGGGAGAAATTAAAGACACAGGAAAGAGAAGAATTGGGGAAAAGAATGGGTCACTGGGTATAGGCTATTTACCATCATACAAGGCGCATCCCATACACTTTTAATATTTAATCCTCTCAACCTGCCTGTGGTTTCACATAACCACACTTACTTCCTTCACAAGCACGTACCAGAGTCAGTAAATTATTTTAATTATTCTTTGGCTTGTTTACTGACTCTCTTTCCCATGGGTCTCTCCAGGGAGTTTCCAGTCTCCATCACGTCTATCTTATCTTGCTTGATTTTTTATCGTGGTACTTAACACTACCTGATATCATATTATTTGTTTGTTACTTGCTTTCTGCCTGTCTCCACCCACCAAAAATGGAAACCCCAGGGGATATGGGACTAAGTCTGACTTGTTCTCCACTCCACCCCAGCGCCCAGCATTATCCCCAGCTCATAGCAGGCACACAACAAATAGGTGTGGAATGAATGAATGGAATGAATGAACAATCTAAGAAAGGGTTCTGAGAGCTACGAAGTACTATTCAAAGTGAAGGACAGGGAGAAGAGCCTAACATTGATCAAACGTGCACCATATACCGCATAGACAGCTTCACCTAAACTTCACGGCAAGTTTGGGAGGCAGGAAGTATTGTCCCCTTTTCAGAAATGAAGAAAATGAACTCCAAAGAGATCTGAAATAGTGTCAGAAATAGCACCGCTAATATGTGGTGGCATCAGAATTGAAGGCCAGGATGTTTTTATTTTGTTATTCGTTGTTGTTGTTGATGATTGGTTTGTTTTTCTCAAAAATCTGGGTTTATTTCCTGCCTCCCGTGGCCTCTGGGGATGATCACAGATTCTTCTCCGCACCCGTCCTCAGGACTGCAGGTCCGGAAGGAGCGGCTGACAGAGTCTGGTGTGTGTTCCAGAACCATCCCCCGGCTGCAGGCACGCAGAAGGACCAGTGCCTTCCCCAGGCTGGTGGTGGCCGGGGCTGAGTTGAGGACAATCAGGAGAGAGATCTGAGACAGAGCATGGACAGGGCCTGAAGGGTATTGAGATGTGGAGCAGAGAAAGAGCGGGTTGTCCAGGCTGGACTCCCAGGTTTCAGTCTCAAGGAGCGGTGTCCACTGCTGCCGATGGCTGATACCCAGAGAAGAGAAGGAGCAAGTGTGGGAAGGGAGGTGGCGTCCGTCTTGGATAGGCCGAGTGGGCGGGGCCTGTGGACATCCAGGTGGTGGTGTCCAGTGTGAAGCTCAGGGGAGTGGCCGAAGCTGGGAGTGGTCAATGGAGCCCTCGTGGTGGATGCTCTTGCCGAGGGCAGCAAGGTGAGAGGGAGGGGCTGGGGCAGCCCCAGCATGCCCAGGTGTGGGCAGAGAGGGTCTGTGAGCAACGCTCAGAGGGGCAAGGAGTCAGTAAGATCAGAGAACATCCCTTCTGAACTGTGCGGCTATAAAGACAAAAGACAAGACAAATGAGCTTTTCTGTGTGTTAGCTCAACAGAATATTTTACAGCCTCCCTGGATAAACAAGCTGTCATCTACCACCCAACCCTCTATCAACTGAAGCAGCTTGGGGAAAAGATAAGACTGTGGGTTTGGATACTCGCAGCTGCTGGTGCCTAATTACTACACAAGCAAAACAAACCCAGAGAGTTGTAGGCAAAGAGGGACTTGTTGGCTGTCTGGAGAGGAGAGTCATTTCCCCGCTCCCTGGGGAGGGATGGAAGACAAGCATTGACATATGTTGAGCTCCTACTGTGTGCCAGACAGTTGGCACATGCCATCTTACTTAATACAGTGTAAGGGTATCATCCCCTTTTTGCAAATGAGGAAACAGAGGCTCAGGGAGGCCAAGTTAAAGGATGCACACCAGGGTCTTCCCACTGCACTTCACTGCCTCCCTGGACAAGGTCCAGGTTTGTTTCCTCTCTGTTTCCCCAATCTTGCAGAGTGAAGTCCAAATGCTGTGGTCGTGATTTTGCAGCTCTGCTGAGTGTTTTTTTCATGAGACATCCGTTTGTAAGAAAGAAACCTGTTGGGCTCAGCAGCAGGGCAACAACTACAAAGGAAACTGCTATTGAGAGCATGGACTTGAGCTCTCAGAATTGTGGTGTATTCAGAACAGATTGACAGAGATGATAATTCCAAGGGAATCCATGTGCATGTTTCCTCCTGCCCTGTTCCACGTGTGTCTGTCCAAGGTGGAATCGGGAAGAGGGAAAGGAGGTGAGGGAGGTTGTAGAGGAACCGGACTGCCCCTCAAGGAGATGTCAACAGTCTTCCGGCTCAGGGGACAGAGCAGCTGATTCCTCCTACTCCCCCCTCATCCTGACCTTGGAGATGGGGAAATGGGGCCCAGAGAAGATAAGTGACCAGACTGTGACCAGATTAGATCCCGAGTCCCTTGCCTCCTAGCCCACAGTGCCCTTCCCAAGATGACATGCAAGTTCATAAGAGGCCAAGAAATCCATCTATAAGGAAAATTTATATATGTATTACTTATATGATTTAAATTAACTTATTTTTTCCTTTAAAAAAGAATTCTGATATATATCTTCCAATACAAATGGGCAAAGACCACATCTCTATATAAAGAGAGATGTCTATATATTTCTACATAAAGAGAACAATAGCCAAAGAACAACCAGAATGTTTCTAGTACTGTCTTTTATCTTTAATTTGTACAACTGTACACCACATTCCAGCCACACAGGCCCTTGAAGCCCCCAACCTGCTTCCTGCCTCAGCGCTTTTCCCCTCACTATTCCCTCTGCCCAGAACACACGTCTCTAGGCTTTCACAGCTAGATTTCTCTTGTCAATGAGATCTCAACTCATATGTCACCTCCTCTGAGAGGCCTTCCCAGACTACCCTTCCTCAAGTAACTATACCGTCACTCCCCATTAACAGTGGATCTCAAACTTGAGCATGCATCAGATTCACCTGGAAGGCTCAAACTACAGATTTCTGGAACCCACTGCCAGAGTTTGTGATTCAGCGGGCCTGGGGTGGATCCTGAGAATTTACATTCTCACAGGTTTCCAGGTGTGCTAGTGCTATTAGTCCAGAAACAACACATTGGGAGCTACTGCTCTATTTAATATCACCCTGTTCTTTTATTGTCCTCATAGTGTTTATCATAGTCTGAAAGAATCTTGGTAATCTATTCAGTTACTTTACTATGATCTGCCTTTCATACTGATTGGACGCTCCTGAGAGCACGGTATCTGTCTATCTTGTTCACTGCAGTATCCCCAGGACCCAGAACAGAATCAAGTATACATGATAGATGCTCAATGAGTATTTGTTGAATAAATGAATTTGTGACTGGGTAGATGGATGGATGGATGATAGATGGTGAATGGGTGGATGGGTGGATGGGTGATGGGTGATGGGTGATGGGTGATGGGTGATGGATGATGGATAGATGGACGACAGGTAAATGATGGATACATAGGTGATGAGTAGGTGGATGGAAGGATAGATGGATGGATGCTCACCTCAGCCTCTGGATTCCTACCTCTGTACATGCCATCTTTTTTCCACACCAAGTTTATCCACAGGTAAAAGCAAATCCAGTCTTCAATTTCCAAAATCCCACAGATGAAAGCAAGAATATAGAACATTTTGCCAAGGGTGTTGGAAAGGCATGGCCATGAGACACATATTACAAAATGGCAACGGACTTAAACTGCACATAAGCACAGATGCTCTTAAAAGCCATTTTAGCTACCCCATCACCCCAAGTGGTCCCTAGCCTTCTGTCATCTTGAAGTCAGCTCTCTCCTATACTTTTTCCTCCTCTTCCTTCTCCTCCTGGCTTCTCTTTTCCTCCTTCTCAAAGATCTGAAAAATAATCTTTCTCATTTTCCCACATGGAACAGCTTAACCATGATTTTTTTCATTGTTTGAGGATCCCAAGAAGACCAGTACACCTTCTCTGTATTTAAAAATTCCTGCATCTTTGAGACTCAGACAAGTTATACCTGCCTCTCTCCACCTTTGTTGTAACCTCCTGGAAACTCTCCTACATTCAATGCCGTCTTCAATCCCAACTTACTGACTTCATCCTGAATGATTTCAGGTCAACTGCTGATAGCCACATGGGAGGAGGAGGTAAGAGGTGTGGTGAGAGTGGGGAAAGCTTTAAAATTAAATAATTGATGCAAGTCGTGGAGGAATGAGTTGGCTAGAGAAACACATGTCCAGCTCTGGAAACTCCAGTTGAGTTGATGCTAGATATGTCAAGAAATAGAGAATCCAAGATGTGAAGAGTCATTCAAGTACTTTCTTCTCTAATCTCTTAATCAACTTTGTTAGTTTCCAAATTGCTGGTGTAACAAACTACAAATTACAAATTTAGTGGCTTAAAACAACACAAATGTATTATTCTTATAGTTCTGGACATGAGAAGTCCAAAGTGAGTCAGCAAGGCTGACTGGAGGCTCTAGGGGAGAATCTCTTTTCTTGCCTTTTCCAACTTGGGGATGCCACCTGCATTCCTTGGCTCATGGACCCTTTTGGTTAAGACATGGATATCTCTGGGAGGGGGCATTATTCTACCAGTCACCCATTGGGAGGGTCACTTCCTGAACTTTATCATCATCTGAGACTGCTTTCTCCAAACTCACTCATGCACGCACCCCATTCGCCCTGAATCCTCTCCACCCAGCTTGCCCGCCCGAGCATCCCACTGCGACCATTCTTCAACCTCATCAGGACTCCCAGTCCATCCGCCTCTCCTCTTCTCCCATCCATGAGCCCCTCCTGCCTTCCCTTTCCTCACTTCATCAGCTGGATCCTATGATCTATCATTACTCTGTTGCCTGACTCCTCATCTCTCTGTCACATCGGTTGGCAATAATGCAATCCTTAATGAATTAACCACCTTCCTCCTCCATGCTGCCACTGGGGAACCCCGGCTGGACAAAACCACACAACAGTAACATGTAAATCTTCAGCGTCCAACACCAGCTTCACCATGAAGGCAATGAGAAGCCAATGGAGGGATTTAAGCTTAGAAGTGAACAAATCAGATTTATATTGTTATCAATAGAAAGATCATTTCTGCAGCATTGTGGAGGAAGGAAGTAGAGAGAGGAAGGATGCATCCTCTTCACCACAACACCACTGCTTATTCTCAATATTTCACGGTTAGTTCACAATCAGCATTCTACTCCTTCCTTATCTCTAACATTCATACAATCCCTCATGTCATTTGTATACATGTCTGTCTCCTTGTCTACATAGGCAAGAAGTTTAGGCAGAGGATTCAAGTTCAAATTTAATCTCTTCACTGGAGATTATCATACTAAGTGAAGTAAGTCAGACAGAGAAAGACAAATATAATATGATACCACGTATATGCGGAATCTAAAAAAAAAAGGATAAAATTAACTTATTTACAAAACAGAAACAGATTTACAGACTTAGAGAACAAACTTATGGTTACTGGGGGGAAAGGTGGGGGGCGGGGATAGATTGGGAGTTTGGGATTGACATGTACACACTGCTATATTTAAAACAGATAACCAACAAGGACCTACTGTATAGCACAGGGAACACTGCTCAATATTCTGTAATAACCCAAATGGGAAAAGAATTTGAAGAAGAATAGATACATGTGTATGTAAAATAAAATAAAATCTGAGGGCTTCCCTGGTGGCGCAGTGGTTGAGAATCTGCCTGCCAATGCAGGGGACACGGATTCGAGCCCTGGTCTGGGAAGATCCCACATGCCGTAGAGCAGCTGGGCCCGTGAGCCACAATTACTGAGCCTGCGCGTCTGGAGCCTGTGCTCCGCGACAGGAGGCTGTGACGGTGAGAGGCCCGCGCACCGCGATGAAGAGTGGCCCCCGCTTGCCACAACTAGAGAAAGCCCTCGTACAGAAATGAAGACCCAACACAGCCATAAATAAAATAAAAAAATAAAAAATAAAATAAAATAAAATAAAATCTGAAAAAAAAAATTTAGTCTCTTCACTGATAAGCTGTGTGAATTTGGTCAAGTTGCTTAACCTCTCTGAGCTTCAATTTCCTGCACACTCAGGAAAAATACTGAATGGATAATACCTGTAATCAATAGCATTATAACATTCACCCAAAAAAAAGCTTTGCAAACTATTTAACACCCTATAAATATTACTTATTATCATTATCCCTAGTTTATAACTCCTTTGAGAATAGGGGTCATATTTTCTCTGTGTTTCCATCCATCCCTCCCAATGCCTCACACACTGGAAGCAGTCTATAAATGCCTTAAGAGATTTTAAAAAAACCTATTGCCTATCACACTAGTGATCATTTAAAGAGGCAGTAAGACATTACCAAGACTGCCCTTTTAAACCTTCTTTCTCCCTCCATGATGATCTTTGCTCTGGTTTGATTTTCTCTGTTCTGAGAGATCCACCCTGACCCACATGCAGAAATTAGTCTATTTACAGAGAGGCGCCGGCCTCCTGATGCCACAGTCCAGATGACCAAACAGTGAAGTGTTAGAAGGCCCTGGCGAAACATCAGGATCTTGAGAATTTCTTTTTGATGCATTCAACAGGCTAATCCAGTGCCTCTTTGTTCAGACAGTTTGGTTTATGCTGCTCTTCTGAGATTGTTGTCCTTAATTACTTTTGAAACCAGGCTTCCTCTCAGAGCCATCTGGTATCCCATGTCCCTGAAGCAACCCCCTTTTCCCAGCATAGGCAGAAGCAATCACTCACATGTCTAGGCTCAAATATTGCCTCAGGATTACTTGTTAATTTTAAAAGACACTGAGGCACCTGGCCAAGGAAGCTGTCACAATCTGTAACAAAGGGCCCTAAAGGATGGGTTGTTTGCTATTTTGTGGGGAGGAAGAAGCAAATAGAACTAAGCTGATCCCCACCCCAGGAATAGATCTCACGCAGCTTTGAGGCTTGGACCTGCTGAGTGATGCTAGGTCTAGAAAATTCACCTCTGGGCCTCCAGGAGTCATCGCTCAGCCTTCACAGTCATCACTTAGGAGGGCACTACAGCTGTATTGTACTGGTTTGTTGCCATGGTGGTCAGAACAGTTTGGGGGGGTGAGGGGACATACCTAGAGAGTATAACAAAGCTCATGAGAATGGCAAAGGCCACCTTCTCTCATCCAGCAGAGGCATCAGCAAAAGTGGAACATCCCCATGGGAAACTTTGGGGGTCCTAGAAGCCTGTGCATCTCTTTGGGAATGTCTTGTCATGTCTCATGCTTTGTATAACTGACTTCTCTCCCTGAAATTTAAATCTTGAATAGAGGGATAAAGAAACTGCAAAAATATGGGAGTCTATCCCATCTGACCCTGTTCTGCTTCCTACCCTCAGGAGCTGCCTTGATTCTTACACCTTGTTCTCCAGCCTCCATCCATCTGGAGGGCTCCAACAGCCTCCCTTCTGTGAGAAGTAGCCAGAGCTGTTTAATCCAGTCCTTGGGGAATGTGTAGATGGTATAAACATCCAGAAAAGAGGATGACTCCTTGAAAATATTTGCCCCAAATGATGTGGGACTGGACTGCTTCCCCTCTCCCTCTGCAGCAGATATGCCCTGGGTGGAGAATACACGCTCTCTATCCCAGATCCCTAGCGGCAGGACAGAAGTTGCTCGTAGAGCTTCGAGCTCACAGATCTTTGCCTGCCAAGAGGATCTTCAGTCCTACCGTCACCTGTTCGCATAGTGAGCAAGAAAAGTGACTCTCAGAGGTAGAACCATTTGCCAAGAGAAATTCATGGTCTTTAGCTATCCCTGAAGGAATAAAGTCTACCCTGCACCACTGAGATGTGAATTCCTGGAGGATGGAAAAATGCAACTCTCACTCACAACTTGGAACAATTATTCTTGCCCGAAGTTCCTTCTATCCACCTCAAGGGGCATCACAAAGTTCCTTTAACTGTGTTTACTTTAATGTATGTGGAAGCAGATCTGAACTCTCCAGCTCCACATTTCTCGTACCCTGGTAGAGAGCCTACGGCTTCCTTAATGAGCTCTGAGTTGGAGTCCATTCCTTCCCCCAGCAGAGAGCCCAGGGGTTCCCCAGGAGGCCCAGGGGTTCCCGAGGCATTCTGCACACTTCCACTTAGGGCACTGTATCAGTCAGGGTGAGATAACTGATGTAAGAGACAACCCCCAAATCTCAGCGGCATAACACAATAAGGTTTGTCCTTCACATCACAGTACAACCTAGGTCATTTGGAGATGTGGAAATTTCTACTTTCTGCAGTCATTCAGGGACCCAAGTCCTTTCCATCCTGTGGCTCCACGCTTGTCTCAGTGCTTGGAGTTCTCTCCATTTATCCAGTGGATGGCGAAGTAGAGAGCGTACTGAGAATTGCAGGGGAGATTTTTATGGGCCATGCTGGGAATCGGGCTACATTGCTTCTGCCCACATTCCATTGGTCAGAACTCAGTCACATGGTCTCACCTAACTGCAAGGGAGTCTGGGAAATGTAGTCTAGCTTCATGCCCAGGAAGAAAAGGAATGGGGCTTGGTAAACAAAGAAATGCCACTGATCCTTAACATTTGTGTTGTCACGGATTAGGGTCTGCCTCCCCTGGGCTGTGAGCTCCTCCAAAGAAGGAACTGCATTCATATTTGCTTCTCTGAGTCCTGAGCTCCAGGTTGCAAACCCAGGCTGGGTGGTCCAGAAGGTGGCATCCCAGAGGTGGACATCACAGCTGAGCACACCAGCACTAAGCTGCCAGGCACCTGGCAAAGACGGGCAGATCATGACCAAGGCCACCAGTTAGGAGCCTGACAACCACAGCAGACCCTGAGGGCTTAGGGCAGAGACAGGAAGAGAGCCTAGAGGAACCCTAGGCCAAGGAAACAGCCTTCAATGGCAGCAGGGAGAGTTCTGGGAAGGGCACCAACCAAGCTTGGATTTAGGGTTTATAAAGAACTGTCTCACTCATCAACATATTAACTTTCACCACAAAAGAGGTCGGGCCTTAATGTACCTACTTTACAGATATGGGAATAGAGGGATTTTCCCCCCAAGTCTCCTGCCTAAGGGACTACATGAACCTACCAGACTATTCTTTATGTTACTAATCCATGAACATTCCAGGGCACATAGCTGTGGGGACTTCTGGGGAGCTGGGAAGCTCCTGTCTCTCTGGGAGTGCTCTGCGCTGTGTCCTGCTTCGTGTAACTGGGTGACCACATATGCCTGGCAATGAGTTACATCACCCGGATGTGTTTGAGGGATCTGTCTCTAGTTTTCAAAATATTTTACATCATTGACTACATTTTAAAATCAAGAAATTTTACCAAATGGGGAGTCCTGGCTTTTCTTTTTTAAAAAGTCAAGAGGTCCAGCCACGATGGGTCAAATTCCCACAAGGTGACAATCACTCAAAGCTGAGTAACAGCTGTGCCATTGACAGGACGTGTGTCTTTCATGTCCCCACAACTCCCACATTCTGATTTTTCTTTTTTCTGAACTGTGTTACTCATTTCACCCTCCCCCTGGCTCTTGTAGGCATTTGAGTTTATAATCTTGGTCCTGTGCACTTTCAAGCCTTCAATCACTTATTCCCTCCATCATCCATTCAGTCCGTCAGCAGGTGTTTGCTGAGTGGTTGTTCTGGGCCAGGTCTGTGCTAGGCAGTGGGCATGAAAACAAGACATGGCCCTGCCCTCAGAGAGCTCATAGTCTGGAGAGAAAGACAAATACAGAGACACAACTTTGCAGGGAATTCCCTGGTGGTCGAGTGGCTAGGACTCTGTGTTTTCACTGCTGGGGCCAGGGTTCAATCCCCAGTCTGGGAACTAAGATCCTGCAAGCCGTGCGGCGCAGCCAGAAAAAAAAAACACAACAAAAAAAAAACACAACATTGCAAACGGGATGTTCTATGGATCCCAGATGTTTAAGCTTGTGCAGATACCCTCAGTGCGTGACCCACATCCCCTTGGGGACTCACCAGTTCCGGGCAAGGGGATGGCTTCCTACTACAAGCACCTGCAACTCCCCGCTTAGTGTCCTTTGCATGCAGGCTGGAAATACTGAAGAATAAAAGTCCCCAGGAACAGCCCTCAAATGACTGACCTGAGTTGGTGGATAAACACCCCAGCCCCCTCCCCCTCAGGTGGGATGACCGTGATGTGGGTTCTACGCTACCTACCAGAAGTTCCCCAACAGCCAATGCATTAACTTGCTCATTAAGGCACCCTATACTTTCCCTTCCCTGTGCCACTACCCTGGTCCCCTACAGTCACTTCCTCAGATCGCTTCCCAGGGAAATCACATGCATTCACACCTATATCTGCTTCTGGGGGAAGCCACTCTGAGCCGTGTGCCCATAAACAAATGGGGTGCACAGTCCTTACAGCCTTTCAGAATCCACTGACCTCAAATGGAAATTGACTGTCAATTAGTCTGGAATGGGATAAACCCAACAATTCATTAGCTTTCCTTTAAAAATAATCATTGCAGTAATCACGCTAAAAAATAATGAAATGTAATAATTATATTAAACATACTAATATAAAAGAATAAATAAATAATAAACAGAATAATAAAAAGGCTGCCTGAGCAGGTGCACTTGGGTCTGCTGGTTTTTATCTCTTTGTGATCTTGCTACACATTAAATCAGCTCATTCAGTCTCTCTGTAGAGGGGCCTGGAGCTGCTGTGAACTTCCTTTCAGTTACCCACTTCACTGGTTCTTTTCAAAAGAAGGAAGGCCTGTGAAAATCATGGAGGAGATCAGGACTCAGGAGGGACTGATGTTTGGGAATCATTCCAGAAACTTTCTGTGTGTTATTTCATCAGTTCCTCCCAACTGCCCGTGAGGGAGACAAGATCATCTTCACTCTCCTGGTGCAACAGGGACTCCGGGGCATCAGGTGACCTGCCCGGGATCACATGACCCAAATCCATGTGACTCAAAACCCACCCTATGGCCTTCTCCTCAGGGTGTGTGTGTGTGTGTGTGTGTGTGTGTGTGTGTGTGTGTGTGTGTGTCTGTTGACTAGGACGAGGAGGGAGGGAAGAGCAATAAGACCTAACCTTGGGTCTTAGAGGAGCCGCGGTGCTGGGAATGGCCATTCAACCTGCAGGTTGCTGCTTCCCTCTGGTCTGGAAAGTGTCCAAAGGAGAATAAAGGCAGAGAGTAGGTGTGAGATAGAAGGACCAGAATCTGGAGCAGAAGACACAAAGGGAAATCCTCCTTCCTTCCTCCCTCCCTCTCTCTCTGTCTCTCTCTTTTTCTTTCTTCTTTCCTTCCTTCCTTCCTCTCTCCCTCTTCCTTCCTCTCTCCCTCTTCCTTCCTTCCTTCCTCTCTCCCTCTTCCTTCCTTCCTTCCTCTCTTCCTCTCTCTCTTCCTTCCTTCCTTCCTCTCTCTCTTCCTTCCTTCCTTCCTCTCTTCCTCTTCCTTCCTTCCTCTCTCTCTTCCTTCCTTCTTTCCATCCCCCCTCCCTCCCTCCCTCTCCCCTCCCTTCCTCCCTCCCTTCTTTCCTCCCTTCCTTCCTTCCTTCCTTCCTTCCTTCCTTCCTTCCTTCTCTCTCTCTCTCTCTCCCTCCCTCCCTCTCTCTCTCTCTCTCTCTTTCTCTCTTTCTTTCTTTCTCATGAGCCAGGGCTCAAGAGAGCCCAGAAATGTCTGAGGGCTTATTTAAGAGGGGTTAATTCTTTTTAAATAATCTGATAAAGGCTCATGCACTAATGGTTTGGACAGACAGAGAAAACAAAATCTCTTTCTGTCATCTCATTACATGGTCACAGGTAGGTAAGGCTAAAAACATAGTGCCCCCCCTTCTTGGGCAATGCAAGGAGTAGGTGGCAACAGCACAGGGCCTGGCACTTAGGAATGGCTCAGGAATGGCTCATTGCTCACTCCTTCTCACCCCTTTCCCAGTTCTAGCAAATGAGAGGGTCCCCGGCTTGATTTTTGAATGCTAATGTCTGCCTTATAGGATCCCATACTGCCTGCTTCCATCAAGAAGCTAAACCAATATTTCCAACTCATCAACACTTAAACACGAGGCCAATTTGCCCAATACACTGTCTATTTATTTTCCAGGCTGCAATCTTTATGATGCATATTCCTGAGGCAGTTAATTTGCTCTTGAATACATCTCTTTGTGTATTGGTTACCCATTTCATTAGCAGCGATATTGAGACCGGCTGGGACATGTGGGGGATTCTTCACTGAGTGAAAGAAGCTTTTTAATAAGCCCCATCATCGCTGGCTTTATGGTTCCATTTGATGAGCAACAAATGTATTCATTTAGCAGCTGCATTCCTTAATCAGGTATTCACTGGGTAACAGCATATACAAATATGGAGAAACACAGAATTTAGGGAGCTGAGTGCAGTCATTTTCCACAGGGATTGGAGCATTGTCTGTATTCACCATCAGTTTTCAAGCAAGAACCTCTCCTTGCTGGATGTGAAATTCTGTACATAAGCACATGGGGCCCAGCTATGACTCACCGCCCTCTGTCAAGAGCATCCCTCCCCCACTGAGGGGCCAGACCCTCCAGAGGACTCTTGTTCCCTCTTCTGCATCAAACAAGTCCCCAGCCATTAGGTTTCTTTGATCGATGGTACTTTTAAACCTTTCCTGTGGTTCCCACTCCATTTGCCCTCAAAATGCCCCCAGAGAAAAAAATTACTAAAGGACATTAGCTCTTTTTAAAAAAACAACAGCTCATTGAGGAATAATTGACAATTAAAATTGTGTATATGTAAGGTGTACTGACTTGATATCTTGATAAATGTATACACTGTGAAAGGGTCACCACAATCAAGCTAATTAACATATCCATCACCTCACAAAGTTACCATTTTCTTCTTCTGTGTGTGTGTGGTGAGAACACTTAACACTTACCCTCTTGACAACATTCACGTATATACAATACAGTGCTGTTAACTACAGTCATACTGTTGTACATTTGATCTCCAGAATTTATTCATCTTGCATAAGTGAAACTTTATACCTTTTGACCAACATCTCCCCATTTCCCCCTCTCCTGCCCTTGGCGACCACCATTCTACTCTCTATTTCTGACTTTGGCTATTTTAGATGCCACATATAAGTGAAACCATACAGTATTTGTCTTTTTCTGTCCGGCTTATGTCACTTATCATAATGTCCTCCAAGTTCAGCTATGTGTCATAAATGGCAGGATTTCCTTCTTTTTTAAGGATATTTTTCCTTTAATGGCCAATTGCTTTTTTTTTGGTTGTATTGGGTCTTCGTTGCTGTGCGCGGGCTTTCTCAAGTTGTGGTGAGCGGGGGCTGCTCTTCGTTGTGGTGTGCCGGCTTCTCACTGTGGTGGCTTCTCTTGTTGCAGAGCACGGGCTCTAGGCGCGCGGGCTTCAGTAGTTGTGGCACATGGGCTTAGTTGCTCCGCAGCATGTGGGATCTCCCTGGACCAGGGCTCAAACCCACGTCCTCTGCATTGGCAGGTGGATTCTTAACCACTGTGCCACCAGGGAAGTCCCAGGATTTCCTTCTTTTTAAAGGCTGACTAATATTCCATGCCCCATCTTTATCCACTCATCCTTCCACATTTAGGTTGCTTCCATATCTTGGCTGTCGTGAATAATAATGCAATGAATCTGGGAGTGCAGATAATCTCTTCAAGATCCTGATTTCAGTTCATTTGGAAATATACTCAGAAGTGGGATTGCTGGATCATATGGTAGTTCTATTTTTTTTTTTTTTTAAACATCTTTATTGAAGTATAATTGCTTTACAATGGTGTGCTAGCTTCTGCTTTACAACAAAGTGAATCAGTTACACATATACATATGTTGCCATATCTCTTCCCTCTTGCATCTCCCTCCCTCCCACCCTCCCTATCCCACCCCTCTAGGTGGTCACAAAGCACCGAGCTGATCTCCCTGTGCTATGCGGCTGCTTCCCACTAGTTATCTATTTTACATTTGGTAGTGTATATATGTCCATGACACTCTCTCACCCTTCTATTTTTAATTAAAAAAAAATCTTTTTTTGAAGAACCTCCATACTGTTTGCCATAGCGGCTGCACTAATTTACATTCCCACCAACAGTGCACAAGGGTTCCCTTTTTTCTACATCCTTGCCAACACTTGCTATTTGTTGTCTTTTTGTTAATAGCCATCCAAACACGTGTGAGGTATGTTTCTAGGAATTTCTTTTGTTTTCCGTGGGCCTGGGACAGAGGCCATTTCTCTGAAGATGGTGAGATTGGGTTTCTCAGGAGGTTGAAGACCAGAATGTGTGTGCACGCGCGTGCATGTGTGTGTGTGTGTGTAAGTGCCCCCATTGATAAGATTAGTGTAATACATCTAGCCAGACTGTCAGGGCAGGAACCATGTCTGTTTACTGCTGTATCCATGGAACCCAGAGCAGTATCTGGCATACCAGGATTCTTAGCATATGTTAAAGAAAGGATTAATCAATCAAGGGCCTGTTCTCTGTTCAGCTACTTCTAGGCTGTAAGTGGAAACTCCCAGATATGCCAACAGAAGATGGCTTAGCAATAAGCAGAGGACCTCCTTCCCCTACTCAGGCCAACAGTGGCCTTTCTGAGACAAGGCCTCCATGCTGTGAACCCCGAGGGAAAAAGGGGGCAAAGAAAGAAGAATGGCAAAGGAGAAAGGGAACAGATGGAGGAAACCTATCCCAGCTGTTGGCATCCATGAGCAAGGAAAACCGATCTCGGTTTGGAAAGGATAATGTTTGTAAGGACTTGGCCAGGATTATAATTAAAAGAGGAAATGCACTAAATGTTGTGGAAATAACACACATTTTTTTCCTCATATCTGGAACTGCCTGAACCTCTCGTTTTAGTCATGGTGTCAAAACAGACCCTGGATCAGAAAGAGGCAGGCTAGGATCTCTAATATGTAGGGGGCTGGGAGGCTCAAGGCCATGGCCAAAGGAACATGGTGGGCTCAGGTGTGGATAGTCTTGTCCAGAAGGCAGGGCACCCAGACATGGGTCCAGGCAACAGGAGGTAAGATGTCACAGCAGCCCTGGGATTCTTGCTTAAAGGAGCAGGGGGGGGGTAGAAATCAGGAGATACGGTGCAGTGATAGACCGGCAGCTCTTCTCTGCCAAGGAGACTTCCTTGACTTCCTCTCCAGGAGCAAGTGCCCCTCCCCAGCCTCCCACATCCCCCACAGTGAGCTCTACTTACAACACACCACACTTCACAATCGACAGCTTTCCTGGCTGCCTAAACCACTGAGATCTCCTTATTGGCAGGAACCACATCTCACAGGAGGTGCAAAATGGAATGAAAAGGGAAGAGCCTGCCATTCGAGTTGACTATTTGGGGAGGAAAAAAATCCCTCTGGAACCAAAAGACAGACTAGAGCTTTGCCACTCAAAGTTTTGCTATTCTGAGGACCAGCAGCTTTGGCACCACCTGGACCTCTGTTACAAAGGCCGCGTCTTAGGCTCCACCCAAACCTCCTGAATCAGAGTCTGCATGTTCACAAGATCCCCAGGTGACTCACATGATCATTATAATTTGAGAAGCAATGGGCTAGAGAGTTGAACGATCTTTGGGACTCTAAACTCATACCTCTTTGAACCATTTCCGTGGTGCTTTGAAAGTCATACAGCACTCTGATATATTTTCTCTTTATGCTTCCCCAGCCTGAATTGACTTGAGCAAGGGAGGAAGAGAATATTGTAAAACAAAACAAAAACAAAAACCAAAGAAACAAGAAAAACTTGAACTCACTAACAGAGTGCCCACTCTAAGCCAATCACAATGCTGAAAACTGTCATATGCATTCTCTGATTAAGTCACCAAAGCAACCACTGAAGTTAGGAGAATAATGGGCACCATTTTCCAGATGGAGTGAGATTGAGAACGGTTAAGAAACTTTACCAAGTTCACTCAATTTGGACTTGTTCAGCTGCAAGAAACAGAGACCATCCTGGTCTAACTCAATCAAAGAGGTTCTTATAAAGAAAATAGGTGACTCAGAATCCTAGCATAGGAAATCCAACAAGACCAGATGTTATGGAGCCTGAAAGTAGATAGCAGTCAAGAGCCAAGGTATCTGTCTTTTGTTTCTTGGGAATCCAACTTGCCCTTGAGATGGGAATTCTTGTGCAAGTGATTACTGAGGGAGGCTCTCAGGAGAAAGGGAGAGAGGGAAGCAGGACAAGGAAGAGGAGAGATGAAATCTAAGCAAGAATGTCGTCTCAGGTGGAGACCAGCTTCAGCCCGATCCCCAGGGAGCTCAAGGGTATGAATGGCACCACAGAGTTGGCCTCATCTTGAGTCAGGAGTCTGGCCTTTTGTACCATGTGAGTCAGTCTTTGGCAGCTGGTTGCTGGGGGCAGAGCAGCGGACCAACCTGGCTGGGAAGCCATGAGGTCAAGGGTTTCTCTGGGGAAGGAACAACTATAAGGTGTTAGCAGCCAACATGCACAGAAGCTTAAGGTATAAGGGCACCAATGAAGGGCAGGGTCACCAACAGTGTGTGTGTGTGTGTGTCTTTCCTTCTTGGGGACAACCTCTGCTCTAGCACGAGGCATCTCTGTCTCTCTCTGTGCCCTGCTCCATTCTCTCCACCTCTGAAAGCAGTCCCCCAGTTGCCCACACATGTCCTCCACTGCCTTCTAACCCGGGCTTGCACCTGACCCCCAATGACCATTCCAGTCCAACAAGGCCTCTGGACCAGAAGGTTTCAGCTCCCATCCTCACTGCTCAAGCCTCTTAGCCAAATGCCTGAGAGTGAAATCTGATTGGCCATCTACGTCATGGGTCCCAGCCAACAGATGGAGCACCCTTGAGTCACATGTCCACCTCAGTCCAATCAGCTGAGGCCTGGAATGA
The DNA here is from genome assembly GCF_028564815.1 of Eubalaena glacialis. Classification (NCBI taxonomy): domain Eukaryota; kingdom Metazoa; phylum Chordata; class Mammalia; order Artiodactyla; family Balaenidae; genus Eubalaena; species Eubalaena glacialis. The sequence continues at coordinate 17,381,440 of NC_083728.1, read as the reverse complement.
CATAATGGAACATGACCAGGAGAACTGGGGGAGGGGCCTGTTCTTCTCAGAAAAACTATGGGTGGAGCAGGCAGTGATGGAAACGTCTAGTTCTGCTCATTAGCTGGAATCCAAATTCACATTTCTCTGACTCCAAAGTTTATATTCCTGTGACATTGCTTCTCCTTCATAATGTGGTTGTTCAGAACAAAACTACCTGGGTTAAAACCCCAGCTCAACCACTTGCTAATCATGAAATCCCAGGCAAATTAACTTCCCTGTGCCTCCGTTTCCTCATCTAGGAGGTGACAACACCTCCTAGGCTGTTATGAGAATTAAATGAGTTAATATGTGCAAGGTGCCTAGAATGATGCCTAACACATAGTAAGCATAATAGAAGTGGTTGCCAAATAAATGAATATAATAAATGAATTCCTCAAACTCTCAGCAGGAGAGAGAAGGAGCTAAACAGGCCTGACCCCGCAGGGTAGAAGCTGGCCAGCACCCCAGAGACTGTTGGCACGTTGAGCTGTCTGGGATGGAGCCCTGGGAGACAGACAGGAATGTCACCATTGTGGCTCAGGCAAGAAAGACATTTCTGACCCCTTTCCAGGAAATCAGTGCCATGGCAACTCAAGATGGCCCAGGGCAACACGACATATCAAAGCTTGCAAGGATCGTGGTGATAATAATGACCAATATTTCTAGCATTCTGCTATGGATGCCACAGGTGCTTGTTATGGATTGAACTGTGCTCCCCCCCACCCTCCCCCTCCCACATACACACATAGAAATTCATATGTTGAAGTCCTAACCCCCACTACTTCAGAACGTGACCTTATTTGGAGATAGAGTCTTTACAGAGGTAATCTAGTTAATGATGAGGTCTTTAGGGGGGGGTCCAATCCCAATATGACTGGTGTCCTTTTAAGGAGAAATTTAGACACAGACACATAGTCTTCCTAAAGGGAAGATGATGTGAAGAGACACAGGGAAAAGACAGCCAAGGAGAAAGGCCTGGGACAGATCCTTCCTTACCAGCCCTCAGAAGGCACTGACCCTGCCAATACCTTGATCTCAGACTTACAGCCGCCAGAACTTCAAGACAATATATTTCTGTTCTTTAAGCCACCTCGTGTGTGGGTTACAGCAGCCCCAGCAAACTAAGCCAGTGTCTTTCAGTCTGCACCAGGCACCGTGCTAGACACTTCACGGGCTTTAGTTCAATTAATCTTCATACCCATCCTGTGGGGTAGAGGTTGTACAGTCTCACTTTACACATAGGAAACTGAAGCTCAGAGGAGGTGAGTGCTCTGTCTTCAATCATGCAGTTAGTAAAAGGCAGAGCTGGACCTTGAACTCCCGCCAGCCTGAACAATGCCGGGCACACAGGAGGCACTCATCTAGTTGTTGGGGAGTCTTGAGACACTATCATTAGACCAAAGGCAAAGCTGACAACAAATCCAACAAAGCTTTGAGAAGGAGTCAGAACTGTCCCCCTGATTGCAAATGGGTGCAGCCCCTATGGAAAACAGTACGCACTTTCCTCAAAAAATTAAAAATAGAACTATCCTATGATCCAGCAATCCCACTTTTGGGTATATATCTGAAGAAAATGAAAGCACTATGTCAAAGAGATATCTGCACCCCGATGTTCACTGCAGCATTATTCAGAACAGCCGAGACATGGAAACCACGTAAGTGCCCATTGATAGATGAATGGATAAAGAAAATGTGGCACATATGTACAGTGAAATATTATTTAGCCATGTAAATCACTTCCTGTTTCCTGGTTAGCCATGTAAATCCTGCCATTTGTGACAACATGGATGGACCTTGAGGGCATTATGCTAAGTGAAATGAGTCAGGCAGAGAAAGACAAATACTATAAGATCTCACTTATATGTGGAATCTAAAAAAGGGGGGAAAAATCCAAACTCGTAGAAAAAGAGATCAGATTTGTGGTCACCAGAGGCAGCAGGTGGGGAGAAGGGAATTGGATGAAGGTGGTCAAAAGGTACACACTTCCACTTATAAGATACACGAGCACTGGGAATGTGAATAGCATACAACATGATGACTGTAGTTAACACTGCTGTCTGGTATATTTGAAAATTGCTAAGAGAGTAAATCCTAAAAGGTCTCATCATGAGGAAAAAATTTTTTTTCTTTTTTCTTTTTTTGTATTGATACGAGATGATGGATGCTAATTTATTGTGGTTATCATTTTGCAATATATATAAGTCAAGAGTCAAGTCATTATGCTGTACCTCTTAAACGTATCCAATGCTGTATGGCAATTATATCTCAATAAAACTGAAAGGAAAAAAAAGACTGTCCCTAGGGAAGATCAGTTAGGAAGCCAGACCCCAAGGCGAAGCAGGTCTTCCCTGAACCCCTCCCTGTCTCGGGCTCCAAGAAGCAGAAGGAACAGGAATAGAAGTCTCTTTAGGCACTTTCTGTTTCCTGGTTCCTGCCCCCTCCTCCAGCATCACTCTTTGCTGAACAGTTCCTCTCCCCCCATCTCAGTGCAAGAGCCCCTCGTTCCTGGGAGAACAAGAGAACTGCTCTTAATGATCACCCTGGAGGAAAGCCCATGTTTGAGGCAGGCTTTGTATTCCTGTTAGAAAATGTTCTGCCTCACACCAAAATAAACTCACTGACAACTCCTCCTGGGGCTTCATATCTGAGACGTAGAATAGACAATGTCATCCCTTTGTGTGTGAGATGAGAGATCCACCAACAAAAGAAGCCTGGCAGAGAGAAGTCAGAGAAGAAAGGAGAGGTGGCTGCAGTCACACTACACACGTGGCCCTCTCTCCTAAATTACTTCTTTTAATGTATATATGGTGAGTTTTTCTGATTACAGGGGGAAATAAATGTTAATTTGTAGAAAATTGGGAAAACACAAAAAAAAGCATAAAGAAGAAAATTTAAATCATCTACAGTCCCAACTCTTAAATAATACCACTGTTTATACGGGAAAAAAAAAAAAGAATTCTACATATAGGTACACATAGATGTGTGAAATTGATCATGTTTTTTCCCTACTTTTTCCACTTAATATGTTGTAAGGTTTTTTCTGTGCCGAGTCAGAGTGCTGTTTGTTCTCCAATATCCACTCTCCCATTCTCCCTTTAGTAACAGAATCCACCAAAATTTTTTGTAATTGTTCATGATATTTTTAAAACTACACTTCCCAGCCACTTAAATGTCCATCGACAGATGAATGGATAAAGAAGATGTGATACATATATACAATGGAATATTACTCCTCCATAAAAAAGAATGAAATAATGCTATTTGCAGCAACATGGATGGACCTAGAGATTATCACACTAAGTGAAGTAAGTCAGACAGAGAAAGACAAATAGCATATGACATCAATTATACATGGAATCTTAAAAAATGATACAAATGAACTTATCTTCAAAACAGAAATAGATTCACAGATTTAGAGAACAAACTTAAGGTTACCAAAGGGGAAAGGTGGGGGAGGGATAAATTAGGAGTTTGAGTTTAACAGATACACACTACTATATATAAAATAGAAGAACAAGGACCTACTGTATAGCACAGGGAACTGTATTCAATATCTTGCAATAACCTATAATGGAAAAGAATCTGAAAAAGAATATATTTATATATACATATATATAACTGAATCACTTTGCTGTACACCTGAAACTAATACAACATTGTAAATCAACTATACTTCAATTTTTTTTTAATTTATTTATTTTATTTATTTTTATTTTTGGCTGCATTGTGTCTTTGTTGCTGTGCGCAGGCTTTCTCTAGTTGTGGCAAGCGGGGGTTACTCTTGGTTGCGGTGCACTTCTCATTGCAGTGGCTTCTCTTGTTGCAGAGCACGGGCTCTAGGCACGTGGGCTTCAGTAGTTGTGGCACGTGGGCTCAGTAGTTGTGGCACACGGACTTAGTTGCTCCGTGGCATGTGGGATCTTCCCAGACCAGGGCTTGAACCCATGTCCCCTGCATTGGCAGGCGGATTCTTAACCACTGTGCCACCAAGGAAGCCCATATACTTCAATTTTTAAAAACCTACACTTCCCACCCTCCCTTGCAGTTAAGTGTAGCCATGAGACCAAGTTCTAGCCAGTACAAGTGATGCATATACTACTTTCAGATGTTGCATTGAAAGAAAGGGACATGCTTTTCATTGCCTTCTTTTGTTACTTTCAGCTACTCCTCAGGAAGTGAGGATGAAGTATGGACTGTCTTGGACCATGCTCTATAGATGGCAGAGCAACAAGATAGAAGGAGGCTGGGTCCCTGAGTGACCTCATGGAGCAGAGCTGCTGCAAGTCCTGGACTGACTATTTCCAGACTAATGCATGAAGGAGAAAGAAACTTCCATCTTTTTAAATTCATTGTTAATTTAGGTCTTCTTTATAGCAGTTGAATCTATATCCTAATAATGTTTCTGTATCATTCTCTACAATATAGTTTGAATGACTGCATGCTTTTCTATCATATGAATGTTCAGCATCAAAATTTATTGAATCCAGAAAAAAGTTACTGAACAGAACTAATTATAAATTCTTGGCCATTTGTATTTCTTTCAAACTTTTCTTTATAATAAACACCACTGCAATAAGAATCCTTGTACATAAACCTGTTGGTATATTACTGATTATTTTTTAGGTACATTTATAGAAGCAGAACTCCTAGGTCAAATAATACAAATTTTAAAATATTTTTTTCTTTCATGATTATCATGTGTTTGTTGTAGGAAGGTATCCTGCTTGAAATTCCACCTGAATGTTCTCCTATACAAATTTTTATTTGTATAGGTTTATAAGATTCACTTCATGTTTATGTTTATTTTTATTACCTTCTCCCTCCCATATGGATAGGAAGAAGTATAATTAGTCATGCAAGCTCTGGAGTCTGATTTCCTAGATTTGTGTGTGTGTGTAACCTTGGGGAAATTTCTTAACCTCTCTATATTCCACTTCCTCATTAAAGAAAAGAAAAGGCGTTCTAACAGTGCCCACCTTATGAAGATATGAGAATTGAGTTAATACAGGTAAAACACTTAGTGCCAACCACATAGGAAGTGCTCACTAACCAGTCACTATTATTTTTATTCTTTCTAGGATTGTTTATGACATTTGCTTTCTGTTCAAAAAAATGTTTAGATTTATTCTAGGTATAAACTATTTCAATTCTTACTGCCCACCATTGATAGCCTGCATTTTCCATTCTTAAAGTGTTTGTTTCATACCTTGACATGTTGAAATGCATTTTCCAGTCTTTCTTTTTTCCAGAAAAAAATATATACAAGCGGTATAATCACTGTCTCTGCATACCTATGAATGTTTTTACATTGTCTTCCAATATGAATGACCTCTTGTCTAGGCATAGAATTGGGGGGTAAATTTTCCTTCAAAGCTTCGACTCTAATTCTTTTCTTCTTCTGTATAGAATGTTGAGGAGAAATTTTCTATCATGCTGGTCTGATTTTTCTCCCTTTGTTTCTTTTAAAAATGTTTACCTTCAAGTGTACTGATAACGATTGTTTCTTTATCCTTGAAATTTATAATCTTCCCTGGCAGTGACTATGGGATGGTTTCTTTTTCTTATTTATTATATGGGAAGACTTTCCATCTGTAGATTCAAGTCTTTCTTTAGCTCAATCAAGTTTTCTATAACCACACCTTTAGGTACTGTTCCTTCTACAACGAGTACGGCTGCTATTGTTTTCTCTTGCTGAGAACAATGCTCTATGCTTCAAATCTCCTCCATATTCTTCATCCACACTCTGATCACTTTAAGCCCTTGTGTTCTGGGAGAACCTCCTAGTTATGGAGTCTCAATGATTTCCTCTCCTGAATACTTCTTAAGTCTCTCTACCTCTCTCCATCCCAACTACTCCCATTCTAACAGGTCTTCCTGCTTAGTCCTGTACCTCTACAATTCATTCCCCACTGAGCAGGAAAAAAAAAAAAGCATCTCTTTTAAGACGTAAATTAAGTCATTCTTCTCTCATCTTGTAAAATCCTTCATTGGTTTACAGTTGCATTTAGAATTAAACACAGTCGGGACCCCTCTGGTGGCACAGTGGTTAAGAATCTGCCTGCCAATGCAGGGGACACGGGTTCAAGCCCTGGTCTGGGAAGATCCCACATGCCACAGGGCAACTAAGCCCGTGCACCACAACTACTGAGCCAGCGCTCTAGAGCCCGCGAGCCGCAACTACTGAGCCCGTGCACCACAGCTACTGAAGCCCATGAACCACAACTACCGAAGCCCACGCGCCTAGAGCCCGTGCTCCACAACAAGAGAAGCCACCGCAATGAGAAGCCCGCGCACCACAACGAAGAGTAGCCCCCGCTCGCCACAACTAGAGAAAGACCGTGCACAGAAACGAAGACCCAGCACAGCCAAAAATAAATAAATAAAATAGAATTAAATACAGTCACCTCAAGGCCTCCAACAAACTGCATGGTTTGGCCCTGTGGTTCCTAAGAGCCGTCTACCAACCTATCCCACAATGGTCTATTGGGGTTGACAGCATTCTAGGATGGGTGCAGAGTTTGGAGTGGTAGGAAAATGCTATCTCTTATGAAATATGCCCCAGGCACAGCTATCAGGACAAGGATAAAAAGAGGTGAAGACACAGGAGGTGAGAACACAGTGTGGAGGAAGAAGTCGTCACAGTTTTGAGGGGCCAGTAAGTTCCAGGTTCTAAAAATCAGACTGGAAAAATGCTATCTCTTATGAAATATGCCCCAGGCACAGCTATCAGGACAAGGATAGAAAGAGGTGAAGACACAGGAGGTGAGAACACAGTATGGAGGAAGAAGTCGTCACAGTTTTGAGGGGCCAGTAGGTTCCAGGTTCTAAAAATCAGACCAGGAAGGTAATAAAGGGCATATTTATTGAGCACCCACTATGGGCAAACACTGTTCTATATATAGCCCATTTAATCTTCCCATCTTTATTAATTATCCCGTTTTTCAACAAAGAAACTCTGAGAAAGTAAATGACTTGACCAAGATCCCATGGCTAATAAGACATGGGGACAAAGATAAAATTCAAGTCTTCATGATTTCAAAGTTTCTGATCTTTCCCTATATCCTGTGGCCTCCTTAAAAGGTGAATTCCAACATGGCAGCTGGGGACGGAGCCATGTGGAAGTGGAAGGCTTTAATAGGTCCCCAAGTTGGAGATAAACTCCTTGCTCTGTTCCAAGAACTTTCAACCTTTATATTAGATTAGGCTAAGTTTGGCTAAAGCAATACAAGCAGATATTCCTGGCTGGAGGACAGTGTTTTTCCATGTTCCCTTCTATGGATCCACCATGCTTGTCATCATATGTGTCCACCTAGCATAAGCAGACCCTTTCCTATCTGCTCTTCATGGTCCTTCGAGATGGCAGAGCCAAGAGGTGAAAGGAGCCTGGGTTGCCAAGTCACCATATGGAAGGTTGTCCATCAAATGCCCAATTGCACTGTGTCATATGCAAAAAAACAAAAAATTTATTGTTGAAAAGTTCACTGAGATTTTGGACTTCTTTGTTACAGCAACCAGCATTGATTACATTGACTAATAAAAGTAATATCACAAGTTTAAAAACTGAGGCTGCAAAAGCCAAGGTTCATATTTGAGTAGACTCATGTCAAACTCAGGGCTCCTTTCCCCATGGCACACTGCCCCTGGTGACCTGAAACTTGTCCGGGTTCAGGCTCTAGCTCTCTATGGAACTCAGGGAAAGTCACTTCTCCTCTCTGGACCTCAGTTTTCCCTGTCTGCAGAATGACAGGAGCTTTGACCTGGATGGTGGCATGGGGCACTTGCTCTTTGAAGGCAAGTCTTACTGCTGCCTGCAGCCCAAATGCATTATTCTACAGTGACCCCACGCACAGTCACCACCCACAGTTCTTGGGTCATCAAGTCATTCATTGCAAAAGGAGGGTCAAAACTTTTCTTTTTCCCAAAAGATTCATCCCAGCTTGTTATATAATCATCTACATTTAGAATGCCTTTATAGTAACCATGGAAACCATGACATGTGTGCAGTTCAAACTTTGTTCAAAATCTGCTGATGAGGATAAAGAAATGGTTCCTTATGTGGACCTTAGAGGGACCAACATGGTTCCTCTCTTTCCTCTGTGGGACTTGGCTTGACTTCTGGCTGTGGGGAGCCAAGACCAGGAAGAGAAGGGCTTTCCTTATGGAGCTGACCAATATCTGAGCTGAATTTTGCCAGATTAACTGAGCTTTCTAGGCACAAAAGAGAGGGGGGGAGCTGTGGATGGGAGATAGAGCATGTGCAAAAGCCTGGAAGTGTGAAGGACCTTGTTATGTCTAGGAAACAAGCAGATGGTTATTTTTCAGGCACAAGTGTGGTGAAGGGGACAGTGGAGAGGAGGAAGCTGGAAAGGTAAAGTGGAGGTAGGTCATCAAGGCGTTTGTGTGCCAGGCTCAGGAAATTAGACTCAATTCTGTAGAGTCGCCAGGAGGGTGGGAGGGGCTTTTGAGGGAGGTGAAAGGCAGATAGATGCTTAGCTCCACGCACCCCCTCGCCTCCAGACCTACATAGTCAGCATCTCCCAGGGTAGAAACTAGACATTTATACTTTTCAAAACCTTTCCAACAGTATGGTGGTCCCTCAAAAAATTAAAAACAGAACTATCGTATGATCCAGCAATCCCACTTCTGGGTATATATCCAAAATTATTGAAAACAGGGTCTCAAAGAGGTATTTGTACACACATGTTCATAGCAACATTACTCACAACAGCCAAGGGATGGAAGCAGCCCAAATGTCCATTGACGGATGAACAGATAAACAAAATGTGGTCCATACATACAGTGGAATATTATTCAGCCTTAATAAGGAAGGAAATTCTGACATATGGTACAACATGGATGAACCTTGAGGACATTATGTCAAGTGAAATAAGCCAGTCACAAAAAGACAAATACTATATGATTCCAGTTATATGAGGTACCTAGAATAGTCAAAATCATAGAGGTAGAAAGAATGATGGTTACAAGGAGTACTGGGAGGGGTAGTGGGGAGTTGTTATTTAATAGAAATAGAGTTTCAGTTTTGCAAGATGAAAAAGTTCTGGACGTGTGTTGCGCAACAATGTGAATATAATTAACATTAACATGAACAATGGTTAAGATGATAAATTTTACGCTACGTGTTTTTACCACAATTAAAAATACTTTCCAGGTGTATCTGAGGTCCCACTGCTGGGAGCCCTGGGGAGCCACTGATAGAGCTATGGATGACTCACTATTAGGGGCCTTATGAGGTCAAATTAACATTTCAGGAAGAACAACCTAGCTGAAAAATGGAAGAGTGGATCAGATGGGATCAAAACTGAAGGTGAGAGAGAATTCCCTGGCGGTCCAGTGGTTAGGACTTGGCGTTTTCACTGCCTTGGCCCGGATTCATTCCCTGGTCAGGGAACTAATACCTCGCAAGCCACAAGGCGCAGCCAAAAAAAAAAAAAAACTGAAGGTGAGAAACAAAGCGACCAGCTGGGAGACTGTTGCGACAGTCAGCCAAGAGGAACTGGGGCTCTAAAGGGGTTGAGAGTGGGGAGGGAAAGCTGAGAGATGCTTCACCTAATCAGGTTTCATGAGCCCCATTTTACAGGTAAGAAAATGAGGCTCAAAGTGGTAACTACCTTGCAGCAGGCCCAGAGCAGGTAGGAGTCACACCTAGGTAAGTCTGGTTCCAGGAGGGCAACCACACACAGTTCACTGCCCCTGAAGTCCAGTGCTCATCCCCTGTCCAAGAAGCATGCTGAAAGATACATGTAGACTTCAGGAAAGGAAGACTCTCTTGCTGGAGGAGATGGCTAGATGGCCTCCAGGCCACAACACAAGGCCTTGGACCAAGCCCCACGCAGGGAGTATGACCATGTTGAAGGCTGTTGTTAGCTTCAGGGACCACAGCTGCCCCTGCTTTGGGCCAGAGGAGGTAGCAAATGCCAGCAGGGATTCAGCCTCCTCCCAGGCACCAAGGATATTTCACTCTCCCTGCCCACCTCAGGGCCCTTGCACTGGCTTTTCCTCTACAGGGAAATTCCTCTTTTCTCTCACTTTCCCACACCTGTTTAACCCTTACTCATCCTTCAGATCTCAGCTTTAACCACAAAGAAGCATTTCTTCGCACACACACACCTGCACACACATATGCCAGATCAAGCCAGTGCCCCCTGTCGTCCCTTCTCATAGTTCCCTATACTCCTATCAACTCATTCTGTCTCCCAGATGGAACAAACAGCACAGCTGAGCTGAGTAGCTGAGCGGAGATGTAGAGAGGAATCACTTAAAAGACGAGCAGGGTGAAGGGAAACACGAAGGCTCATGCAGTGCTCCAGACTAGAAACAGGGGGGCACCATGAACAGCCCAGCCAGAGGCCCAGCAGGGGGAAGCGGTACTGAACCTGAGAGCTGGGTGGAGAGCTGTGGCCTTCAGTAAGGACACAGTCAACAACCAGTGATCTGGGGGAATAGATACCTCGACTGCATTTTCCTCCCTCTCTCTGGTCTCCAGCCAGGCCCCCGTCGGCCCAGTCCAACCTGACAGCTGAGAATAGAAGAGCCATTTGATGCAGATCACAGTGGTCAGCCCCTAGGGAAGTGTGGAGGAAGGTGGAGGTGGACCCAGAGAGGCAAACGAAAGGCACAGAGCACTTGTCCCACCTTGTAATTAAGGGAATATGTAAGTCTGTGTGATTACTCAAAGCCTGCCTGTCCCATTCAACCTTGAACCCCATGAGGGCAGGGGCTGGGTCACCGTTTTATCCCTTGCAGTTAGCAGAGCACCTGCACACAAGGCACCCACTAAATATTCACTGAGTGAATGAATGAAAATATAAAGGATCGGATGAATTGAACAAACTCCTCGGTATGAAGAACAGACACTCACAGAGGGAAGGCCTCGGGATGAGTCAGGACCAGCCATTCCTCCTCAGAGCCAGAAAGCTGAGGAACATTGTCACTGAGCATCAGACATGACCTTCAGAGCCTTGTCATCCAGTCTGGGCCTCAGCCCTGTCCTGGGTGCAGGACCTGGAGTAGATGGTGCTGCCCTGACATACTAAATCCTCCCCACTGCCTCAGAGCTGGACCCCACTGCCCCAGACTCAGTGTGGGACCCCAGAGAACCCTATCCCTGCTACCCACAAACTCCCTAGAGAAGCCTAGCCCTGCAACCCAGGTTCTGCCACCAGCCCCCCACCGCCATAACTGACCGCTAAATACGGACACCTGCCTGACTGTCCTGAGGTCACCATACCTCCTCCATAGTGTGGTAGGACCATGAACTGTCCCCCACCTCTACCATCTGCCCACCATTTGGTCCTACAGCCATTTTACACCCTACTCTACCAGGCCACACCTAGCCCAGTCTCACTGTCTTCCCTCTTGGCTACTACTAAGTCCCAGCATTCCAGATGGGAATTTCTAAGTAACATCCAACCAATCAAGGTGGCTGGGGGCAGGGGGCATCTAGGATCTGTAGGCTTTGCTCCTGAGTCAAGTTTCAAGCCAGTAAGGTCTAGCTCTGCCTTCCTGTCACCTCCCTCTACATGGAGAAGGATACCAAGTCTGCTGTGTATGGCTGTAAGAGTTCATCACACAAAGGTGCCCAGCTGGATGGAACTGTGTAGGTTGAAATCCAACCCACGCTCCACTGGCCAAACTGTGCACCTGGCATGAGCTGGGACTGCCCAAAGGAAGGAGTGCCTTTTTCTAATTTGAACAAAGATGCTTATGGATTAAGGGTCTACCCTAAAACTGACACTACATGAAATCTGGGCAAAAGAGCCTATACCCAACACAACTGGGGCCTGAAATATTCTCTTTCTACCTCTGAGTTTCATGAAGTCAGATGACTTCAAGTCCAGTCCTTCCTGTGGAAATTCATTACACAAAAAGACCTTCTGGAGTAACAAAAGGTATCATTGCAATTACATTTATCAAAAACAGCATGGCAATCAATGTCTCATGCACAGACCGCGTTTCAAATGCCCTTAATCAATGGCTGTGCTAATTACACATTTATTGCAATTAATTTCATTTCAATTATGCCTTAATTACTATCCTTGAGTGAGATTGGGCAGCTCAGAGAATTTGTGTCACCACAGAGCTAGGACCCAGAGATAAGTTGCCGTCCTTCGATTGAAAGATGCTACTCTATTAAAAGTTAGTTATCGGATCCAAGGTTTTTTGGGGAGGAGGGGGTTGGTTTCTCCAGGGAGGCAATTCATAATGTGAGTCTGAAATTGACTGTAGGATGGCAGGCAGCTGTGCTTACTAATTAACTGGAGCTGGTGTTTAATTTGCTTCTTATTGATGCCGATTCCTCACTGGTTCGTTAGCTGTGGTCAGAGGATAAATGCCTTCAGTGTTTATGCTTTTGTGCTGTCCTCAGCCTCTGGTTCAGTGCCACTTGTTCACTATCTTCCCTCCAAAGGAGGGCTCTTTCTTAGTACCTTCTCACATCTAAAAGGCTCAGCTCTGCATTCCTGGGGCAGGGCCCAGGATAGAGGCTCCTCATGCTGGTTGAGATGCCCAGGGAGAATGCCATTTCAATAATCCAGACTGGGGTGTTGGGAAAGAACTTGCCCTGTGGCAAAGAAAGAGCAGCTTGTTTGGTAGACAGAATTCAGGCTCTGGAATCCCTCAGAGCGGGGTTCAAGTCCCAATTCTGATACTTTCTAGCACTGTGGTCTTGGGCAAGCCATTTAATCTCCCTAAGCCAAGTAAATGAAAAACTGAAGTGCCCAATCCTTGGTAGGAGCTCAAAAAGTATCAACTGCCTTCCACAATAAACCCTTCTCTAGGACTTACAACAAGCCTGCCTCTGGGAGATTTACTTGCAAAAGATCTTTCTGTAAAACATCTTTTTAATCATTTCAGGAAAAAGGAAGTGTAGAAATCTGCTAGTCCAGACCTTCATCTTAAAGACGGGGAAACTGAGACCAAACAAGGGGATGCCAGAGGTCACACTGTCAGCTGGTGTCAGAATTAAACTAGAACTGGTTCACCTGACTCCTAACTGTAGAACTTTCCTGCTACATCACAAGATAGCATCTTTAGAAAGTCATATGTCAGTATCTGGTAAAGACTGAAGATATACAAATATCCCATGTATGTGCTCCAGGAGAGAGGTATATTGATGTTTACTGCAGCATCATTTGTCAGCAGAAAAAAAAAAAGTATCAGCAACTTAAATATCCCTCAGTAGAGAAACACAGAGGCAAATGGTGATGGATTCACAGGATGGAATACTATACAGCAGTTAAAATAAATGTACTTGATCTATATTATCAGTATGGATAAATTTCTAAAATATAATATTTGAATTTTAAAAAGCAAGTTGCAGAATATTTTCAGCATGATATCACTTATGTTAATTTTTTAAATTTACAAAGGCAAAAAGAGAGACTATAAGCCGATCCATATGTTATTTAGGTGTTAGAACATGAGCAGGAGGAATATATAAACTAGAGGCAGTGGCTACCTGGAAGAATGGTGAACAGGATTGAGGAGGGGTACAAAGGGAACTTACAGCAGTAAGTGTAGCATGTTACTTATCTTTTTAAAGAAATATTTAAAGCAAATATGATTAAATGTTCACATGTGCTAGCTTTGGATGGTAGGTCCTTGGCTTTCTTCCCAAATTCCTTGTTCTGTTTGAAATATTCCAACATTACAACAAAAAAGTACAACAGTTAAGCTTTGATACAGGTTTTTCTGTCTAAAAAAAACTCAATGATCATCGTTTACTGAGAACAGAGACACTTAACTTTGAGATGGTTCCAGGTTAACACTCAACAGCACCAGAGGTAAGGTGACCACACATCCCAGTCTGCCAGGCCTAAACCCGGGCTATGGGACATTCATGGGTACTCAATAAATATTTATTAAATGAATTGATTAATTAATTAAAATATAGTGGATACGCAAGTAATGCATTTTCTCTCCTTTGCTTATAAAGGTTCACAGGAAAATCAATGAAACAGGGCAAAGTGAGACATGCAGATTGATGACAAGCCCATTGCCTTTGTCTGGGTCCTAGACTCTTGGAGAAGGATGTTGGTGGCTGGGACTAGGGAGATGGTAGTGGAAATGGAGAAGGATGGACAGATTTCAAAGATAATTAGGAAATGAAATTAGTAGGATGCGCTGATGGAATAGATGTGGGGATTGAGGAGGAAGATCGATCTCATCTAAGACCCTGGCTTCACTACTCCCTGGGAGAGGACGAGGTTAGAGGGAGAGACCTTGAGTTCCATCTTGGATGCAATGATTTAAGGAGCAACCCAACCTTCAAAGAGGAGCACACACCTTTCACTTCTGCCTCCAAGGCCAGTAATATCTCTTTCCTGGGGCTCTGTGTGTGGGCTCAGCCCTCCACGATGGCAGGGTGCCCCAGAGGGCTCCCAGCTTCCATTCCCTGGGTTTTCAGGAAGGTTGCAGGGACTCAGATATTAGTTAGCAGGCCTGTCAGACGGGCTTTGAAGCAGCAGGTCAGCCTAAGCCCAGCAAGGCTGCATTGTCAACGTCTGCGTTGTCAAACTTAAAACAATTAAAAAGATCCGAAGAGTGTGCCCCCAACCCCACCATTAGGCTTTCATCCCGACTGGATCCCAAAAGGGATCTGTGCCGAGAGCCTGTCTGTCTCCTGGGGAACAGGGGCCGGTGCCAGGTACATAGAAATATAAAAAGGGTCTGGCCCCCGAATTCCCAAGGAAATGCTCTGCTCTGACGGTGTTGGCATATAGCCAACAGTCAACGTCTGCCTTCATAGCCCTGAAAAAAAACATAGGGGAAAACCCTTCTGTGAGTGGAGGGTTTTACAGTGCCAGTGAAAATTATGCACTGAATGATGAACATAATCAAATCTTTGTGGGCCATGCTGGAAAGGCCTCTTGTTTTAAACATCAGTCTTGCTCTTGGGTCTCGTTCATTTTTTTCGGTCCTGAAGAGTGCAGAAACCTTGGCTTTATCCAAGTGGACTGGCTGAGGCTGGGTGGCTGCAAATGGACTTCCCACAGGCTGAACGCAGTTGCTTTTCTTTCAGCTTTTCTTAAAATTTTTCATTTATTTTTCTCCCATCCTCACCCTGGCCTTGGGCCAGTGCTTTTGGGTTGAATAAATTTAAATGTCATTACTGATAATGCGAAAAGCCAAGCCCACCTTTGAGCCATGTTGCACGATGTAACCTTTCCAGATGGGAGGATTATAGGCCCTCAATAGCTCCACTGCCACCTATCCGTCAGTGCACCAAGTCCCAGGCCAAGTTCTGTGCAACTCTAGGTGTCTCCAATGATTTCAATGACTCCCGCAAACCTCTCAAAATTTCTCAAAACAAATCGAATTTTCATTCAGTATCCAATTAAGAATAAGTACACATCATGCAAGATTTTGAAGCAGGGCTTCTTAACCTGGGTTCTACAGGTCTGTGGATAGAACTCAGTGATCTAGGAACGTGGGCAGGAAAAAGTTACATCTTTTATTCACCAACCTCTGATTGGAACTTGGAATTTTCTTCCATTATGAATAAAGAAAACAAACCACAGTGGTATTAGAAGGACGTGGGCTTTTACCAATTAAACTCATGAATATTTTCATACCACCTAACAATTGCTACATTTTTCAGATATTTTGAAACATTTACATTCAACACTACTTTGCAATCACAGTATTTATTAAGCCCTCCACTAGGTTGATAGTTAAAGTGTTAATAAAGAAGCACATTTATCACAATATCACAAAATTTTTCCTTAACATTTGGATAACTATATTTCAATATAATTGGTTTCCTTTGGAAGCCTATGTATTTGTTATGCATTTAAAAATTTTATACTTGAACAGAGGCCCATAGGCCCCACTAAACTAATGAGAGGGTCTGTGTAGATTAAAAAGGCTAGGAACTCTGCTTTGGGTTGGGGAGTGAGGAGAAAGAGGAAGAAAATGAAGGAAGAAATTTAATAATGATGGATGGAGAACCTATTAATGTACAATCTATTCTGAACTTACCACTGGGGGAAAGCATCTGAAGATCAAAACAACAAGATTCCACCTCTCTTCCACCTCCTTCCTAAATCAACACTTCTCAAACTTTAATTTTGTGTAGTAAAGAATTTAGCCTTGCCCAAAGAAAAGTCTAGCCTTTGTTCCCAGCACTTGGAAGGTAACCTCTAAAACCTTGAAATTTCCTGAGTGATAGGAGTAAGACTTTGGGGATGGTTTGTTATGCAGCAACAGCTAACTGATATACCTTTGGACACTAGTGGTTACCCTTATCTGACTGAACTTCCTGTGTCCCCATCTTCTCTAGGTCAGTTCCCCCAGAATCTAGCTCAAGCTAGGGGCAAACCCTGTGCCAGTTCCCAACCCTCCCCCTCCACCTTCTCTGTTCCCATTTTGCTTCTCATTAACTGTGTGATCTTGGGGAAAAAAATATTTAACTTCTCTGAGCCTCACTTCTTTAGGCTTGTTGGGAATTTTGGTTATAGATGTTAACACACTTTCTAGGACAATTCTAAGGCATCTGGAAGATGTTCAATAAATGGTAATAAATCAACAATTCCAGACTGATTCCTAAGAAATTCCTCACTCCATTGAGATGTTAGAGAAAGAAAAAAACCCTAAGCTGGCTGGCTGGATGGATGGGTGGATGAGGATGTCGTACCTTTGGAAGGGCAGATAAACAGATGGGTGGATGGTTCATGGATGGACAAATGGAGCCCCTCATCCCTGGGGATACCCAACTGCCTCACATTTTCTTCTTTTCCTCTCCCATCTAGCTCCCACTCATTCCTCTCCTTCAAAATCAACTCCAGGGTTATTTTAAGTGTGCTTTTGAACAAATCACAAATCTCAAATTGGCTGGTGAGGGTTTCTAGCATTCTAATTGTGAAACATGCTTCTGAATGACTTAGGAGCTGAGGGGAGCTTGAAAAAAGCCCAAGATGCTGAGAGAAAATGAGAAACATGACATTTTGAAAAGGAAACCAATTTTCTTTAACTAAAACTGTTGCCTCTGTAAACCATATTAAACATCCAATAAATTCACATAATGCTAAGTCCCTCACAAAAGAGAGAGGGGAGAGGAGAGGAAGAAAGAGAAAAAAGGATCAGAAAAACCCTGCAGAGATTTCCAAAGTCATATTTTCCCATTAAAAACAATTGCTTTGATCCTTATGATAGTTATTAAGAGTCAGACTACCTGAATTCAAATACCACTTACAAGTGGATTCTACCACTTACAAGTGGAGTAACCTTGGGCAAATCACTTAACCTCTCCATGCTTCAATTCCTTCATCTACAAAATGAGGATAATAATAATACCTACTTCATTGGGTAGTTGTGAGGATTTCTGAGATAATATAGGTAAAGCTCTTAGAAGTCATCCAGGCACGTGGTAAGTGCATGGTAAACATGAGCAAATACTATTACTATTACTCCCGTACACACTCACTAGGTGAAGAACACAGCTGCAGGACCTGTGTAACCTAGGGAATATGAATAGATTTAGCACTGCAGTGACTACTCTGAAGACCCTCATTGTCCTTTACAGCTTCACATATTGATATTCTCCACCCTGATTACCCATA
Source organism: Eubalaena glacialis (assembly GCF_028564815.1). Classification (NCBI taxonomy): domain Eukaryota; kingdom Metazoa; phylum Chordata; class Mammalia; order Artiodactyla; family Balaenidae; genus Eubalaena; species Eubalaena glacialis. The sequence goes on along the minus strand of NC_083728.1, from coordinate 17,363,840 downwards.
ATGATCCTGACACTAACTGCTCACAAGTTCGATCACAAACATCATGTAACCCAAGTATGGATGTGGACCATATGGTCCAGCCCAACCCAGTGTTATACTGAAAGAAACAGTCCAGCAACCAAAAAAAGTAATTTAAGGGACTTTCCTGGTGGCGCAGTGGCTAAGAATCCAGCTGCCAATGCAGGGGACACGGGATCGAGCCCTGGTCCAGGAAGATCCCACATGCCATGAAGCAACTAAGTCCGTGCGCCACATCTACGGAGCCCGTGTTCTAGAGCCCACGAGCCACAACTACTGAGCCCTCATGCCACAACTACTGAAGCCCATGTGCCTAGAGCCTGTGCTCCGCAACAAGAGAAGCCACGGCAAGAAGCTGGCACACCGCCACGAAGAGTAGTCCCCGCTCACCACAACTAGAGAAAGCCTGCGCGCAGCAACGAAGACCCAACGCAGCCAAAAATAAATAAATTTATTTTTTTTTTAAAAAGTAATTTAAAGCACTTCAAACATTTACTCAATCTCCCAGAGAATTTCAAAGGGAGAAGTATTATACATTCTTAACACACAACAAACATCTTTAAAACCTCCCCCATCACTGTGGCTTTCAATATCCCATGCATATTATTTCCCTAAAACCCTCTCTCCCTTTCACTCACTTTTAACCTCCAGATCTTGAGGCTTTTCTATTTCTAACCCTCTCCATATGTTCGCATGTTAGTTCTTTCTTTATTGGGTAGATCAACTTAAACTTCTGACAGCTTTAGTGCTTTCTTCCCATTTCATACTTTACCTAAATTCTGTACAACGAAGGTGAGCCCAGGAGCTGACCAAGTAGGACAGAATTCTTCCCTATGGAATCAGGGAGAAAGCTAAAAATGCTCATTCATAATTGTCCCTGCGACACCAAGTTCTCCAATAACTCCATGGTTTTGCTCAAGCTATTTCCTCTGTGTAGAATGCACTCTACTTTTCTTGAGTAGCTTTTGGTTGGACTGGCATCTCTGTTCTGAGAGCTGAGAGTGAGGCTGGGTTGGTATGGAGGGGTACAGGGATGGAAATGTGAGGTCTAGTTTAGGCAGTCTGACTCACCTCCAGTCTGCTTTGGAAATGCATAATGTGTTCCCTCATAGTCTGGGTGACCACTGGCCTCACATGTGGTCCAGAGGACATAATGGCTAGTAAAGAGTTGGACTAGCTGACCCCAAAAACTCAGATTACATGGCATTTAGAGCAAAAGAGCCCCTTATGGGGAAAAAGCAAGCCAACGTTCACCCTAAATTGCTATAGCCATCAACTGCCACCCACTGGTCCCTATGAGGCAAAAACCTCAGACTCGGAAGATAGTTCAAGGTTCTCCAGACCAGTAGGTCCATGGTGGCATCTCTGAATACTAACTTCCACCCCCTAACATGGGGCAAAGAACCCCTAGACCAGACCTTTGGAAAAACACCCTAGAAATCTTATATTTTACACAGCAGTTTACAGTTTTCAATGGACTTTTACCTATGTCCTCACAACCCCATGAGACAAACAGGAGCGGAATCCCAGCTCTGACAGTAGTTTCATGTGACTTTGAGCATGTCACTTCCCCTCTCTGGAGCTCAGTTTTCTTACCTGCAAAAAATACTCAGGATAAACTAAGCTATGCTACATAACAAACTCAAACTCGATGCCTTTACACCACAAAAGTCTATTTCTTGCTCATGATAAATATCCAAGGTGAACCTGTGAGAGGCTCTGCTGTACACAGTCTCACAGACTGACGGTCTCTACCATCTTGTAGCTGATCCATCTGGAACGCAAGGCCTCCGTATTCACATGGCCAGGGAAGAACTAAATTAGAGCAGGCTTTTAACCATCACAGAAGTGACACACATGACTCCCACTCATATGTTATTGGCCCTGCATAACTCCAAGGGAGCCAGGAAATATCAGAAAATAAGTGGAATCTTTGGTAGACAGTGTCACTGCCACAAGACATGATAATAATACCTCCCTTGCTAGGTGACCAGACGAATTAGATGGACAACTATATTTCAAAAAGACTTTCAACATTTAAACCTCAGGTAAATTTGATTGCGTAGCTTCTGTCTGCTAGGCCCTGTGATTAGTGCTGAGAATACCATGGTAAGCCTATCCTCATGGAGCTTATAGTCTAGTGCATGAGGCAGACAAAAATCAGATAATCACACCAATGTGAATGTAATGAAACACTGAGACAGATGCACTGTCTGAGAGATCCATGGTGATGAAACAGGGATCCTGGACTCATCTGGGGGCCCAGGAGGACTTCCCTTAGAAGGTCATTCTTGGGTGAAGATCTGAAAGATCAGTAGGCATTAAGTAAATGAGCATTGAAGAGAAGGTGGTATGAAGAGCAGTGTTGGCAAAGGAAAGAGTATAGACAAAGGCCCAGTGGCAGGAAACCCCAGCATATTTGAGGGACCCAGAAAAAGTCCAAAAGGCTCAAGTACTGAGACGAAGGGGTAGCTTGGGGTAAAAGGGGTCATCAAGTTCAGCAGGGACCAAACCTTACAGGCTGCAACAGGGGTTTATTTGTCCTTTATCACCAAGGCAAAGTGATGTCACAGTTATAGTGTTCCACTTTGCAGAAGTGGACATTGATGCTCAGAGAGGCCAGGAGACCCATTTGGAGTTTCGCAGCTATCCAAGGAGGAGCCAGAAGCCTGATTCAGGCCCTAACTACTGTGTGACCACCTGCAACAGCCTCGGGACAATTCAAGACTAAAACATTCTCCCCCACCGTGAGAAGAACCATTTCCTTCGTGGGGCACGCTCCTCCATGCAGCCAGTGATGTATGCAGACGGTGTAGCTTTGGCGTGAGCTGGGCCAGGTTGAGGCAAAGAGCTGGGGAAGGAGATTACGCAGACCCAGGCACTTCCTTTCCATCTCAGCTGAGCCAGTGTTACCATGCGAATTTGAGCGGGCAATTTCCCCCTTTCCAGCGATGTTTCCCCATCTCTGAAATGAAGGCATTGAATCAGATGGTCTCTGAGGTCCCTTCCAGTCACAGGAGTCCTAGGTGTGTTTTCCGGCTGAGTAATTGAAGGGGGAAAGTGAGTAGACTCCAAACCAGTCTTTATCTGGAGAACCGCAATTTGCCAAACAAGAAAATCAAAGGGAAATTGCAAAGATGATGAGAGATGGACCTTTTTTAGGAACAACAACCTAATCACAAGTCACTGCTGGAGAAGAAATGTCACAAAAACCTTGATTTGCAGCTTTAAGGAGCGACGTGCCACGGGAGCCAGGCAATTAACAACGTGAGATGCTTCACGGAGGCACAGATGAATCACGAAAGGCAGCATCTATAGGCTGCAAAGGATGCCAGACAGCACGTGATTAAAATCCTAGTCTGATTCATGAAGTCCTTGTGGAGCTGCCCCACCAAGAGGTCAGTCTGCGACTTCCTGGTCCCCTCTTGTGATGGGGACCTTCATACCCATTCCCCAGCAGTGCGTAGCACATAGCAAGAGCTCATCACATATTTTTGAATGAATGAATAGCTCTGGTGCTGCTCCAACAACACTCGTGACACTTTCACCCATGGGTCTTACTGTTACCATCTGGGGCACCCTTGGTCTTATGACTGCCTGTCTTAGGAAGGGAACCCCCAAAGCAGGCCCTGATTTTGGAGGGGCTTTTAGGAACCCCCAGTTGGTGAACGCGAAACTGAGACAGGGAAAGGAAGGAAACTAATATGGGGGGTATTAATGAGCATGTTACCACTGTGGACAATTACAGCTTAATCCCTCTGGGAAACCTCTGGGAGATAATATACAAGTGTTCTAGCCAGCACAGCAGCTACTAGCCACGTGGGGCTATGGAATACTTTCAGTGTAGCTAGTCCAAATTGAGATGTGGAGTAAGTGTGAAGTGCACGTTGGATTTTAAAGACTTTGTATTTTTTAAACAAAGAAGAATATCTCATTAATGATTTTTTTATATTGATTATGTATCGAAATGACAATATTTTGATATATTGGGTTAAAATATAGTATTAAAGTTGATTTCACCTGTTTCTTTTTACCTTAATTTAAAAGTACCTGTATGGTGCCCATTTATGGTTCCCATTATATTTCTATTGTTCAATGCTGTTATAGAATACAACTTAGAACTATCCCACCCGAGGGGTGAGGAGGCTGGGGTCTGTCCACCAGTTTCCGTGCATCATCGGTTGAGTGTTGCTCCCAGGACTGCATTTCAACCTGTCCCATATACCCCAGCGAGCTGCAGCAGCCAAAGAAAACTCTCGGAGCTGCGGGAACTTGCCACTGGAAGCCATCAGCAAGTTCAAGAGCCTCGCGTGTAGAGGGTGTGAGCACAGGGCCAACGGCACCTGATACTCTGCCCTGCAGTCATCTGAAAACACATGTGTGTCCTGTCCCAGTGCCCCAACCTCTCCCCGCCAAACGGAACAACACAACTTCTCTCTATGTGTCCTTCTCAGAAAACATGCTCCCTGTCCCCCCAGCTTCTGAGTTGCCTTCTCTAAATATATACCAATTGGCCATTGTCCTTTTCATAGGGTGTTGATTGAAATTGTCTATCATTCACACAAGCCTCTTAGCCTTCCTACATCTGGGACCCCTTTGAGATTCTGGTAACTTTATGGAATTTCTTTCCTGGAATTAAAAAAACAAAACAAAACAAAACAAAACATGCACCACACTCACAAACTCTTGCATTGCCTTTCCAAAGAGTTCACAACCCCAATGTCCAGACATAGGCCTGCAGACCCAAGGTCGAAAACCCCAGTTCTAATTCTTGCCTGTCCAACTCCTATTCTCCTCCACTACCTAGATTCAAATCTTCCTCTCTGGGTTCTTCCAAGTTTCTCACCAGCGGAGGAGAGGAATTCCTAAAGCTGTAGGTGGAGGCAGGCACTCTCAGAGGCATCTGCTGGCTGTAGAGCCCCGAGCCCTTGAGGTTAACCCCCCACCTCAATCCCCAGTGATTCTCTGGTTCCTGGTAAACAGCCAATATGGTGAAGATGAGCATCACAGGTGACCGGGATGCCAAGGCAAGAGCCCCCTGCCCTCAGGGCACAGAATGTTAAGGCCAGAAAGGGCCCAGGACATCAGCATATCTTATGCATGCCATCAATTGAGAGGTTACATGTCATCTCACTGACCCACAGGACAACTCAGTGGGGGAAACAGGGCTGTGGTCTTGATTCTGCAGATCCAGAAGGTGAGGCTCAGTGGAAAGGCACTTGCCCAAGAGAGCATAGCTAACAACGGGGGAAGCTGGGACTTGAACCAATATCTTCTGACTCCCAATCCTGTGTCCCTTCATCCACATCAAGTTGCTCTTTGTGGGGGAGACTGCTAGCTGCCCACCCAAATCCATTCTCCCTTTGTTCCCTAGGTGCTGTGATTGCGACATGGCCCTCCGGCTAGGGAACGCATTTCCCAGCTTCCCTGGAGGTTAAGGAGGGCAATGTACCCATTGCAGTGATGGAATATGAGTGAACACATGTGCTGTTTCTGTTTCACTTGCTTACAAAGAATTTATGGCCTTGATGGCCCTGGATTTGCACACTTTTTTCCCTCCTACTGGCTGGGTGGTGATAACCAAAGTGACCTTGAAGATGAAGATGGCAGAGGCACCAACAGCCTGAGCTCCTGAATAACTGTGTGGTGGCGCAGAGCTACCTCCTGACCTAGAACGTCACCTCTGACTATTGTATGGGAGACAAACTTCGACGATCTTTAAGCCACATTATTTGGGGCCTTTTGTTAAAACAGCTGTGCCTTTTAACTTAACTAATACACACCCCTAGGAAACAACACGCCAAATTCCCTTACTGTACAGAGTCAATTCTCCCTCTTGTTCATTAATTCGTTCATTCATCTAGAAAGAAAGCATCTGAACTATGGGAATGCTGGCACACCAAGACAGCCATTGGAGATCGTATTTTATCAGTGCCTCAAAGGAGAAAAGAGGAGAAGAAGGGCTTGTGGATTGTTAGCAGAGCTCCTAAGGTGCTGGGTCCGGTACCCTGGATCAAAGGAAGAAGCAGAGAAGGACCTCGGAGGTGAGAGGATGGAGGTACCCAGGCTTGACCCTGAATGGTGACCTCCTACCTCGCCCAAGGGGAACTTGGTCTGAGCAACTCAAAGGTTTAACTGAATGAAACTGAGACAGCATTTTCATTCTCCAGAGAGCCTAACATGACAGCTGCCAGGCATGGCTGAGGAGAGAGTCTGTTTTAACCATCCCTTATTCACCTCGCTGGTGAGGGAGAGATTCCTGCTCCAGGGTTACAACAATAGCCAAATAACACTCGGCACTGAACAGTTATGATGGACAGATTGATCGCATATACTCAGAACCTGGGTGAGGAGAACACTGCCTGTCACACAAGGCCACACAGGCATTGTACTTCAGAACACAGAGAACAACCAGGGTCTGTGAGAGGCAGGCTTTGTAGTATCAAGAGGGTGGGATGACCCCTGGTTCCCAAGAGAGGAGGTGATTTGCTTGTTCGAGTAATTCCATGATCTGACAGAGAAAAGAAACCTGCCACGTGGGGGATAAGCAGGAACTGTACCTGGTGCCCTTGAGAGGGAGGGTTGTTTGATAAGAGGACCTTAACTGCAGGAGCAGAGTGGGGAAAGAAACTTGCAACTGGGCCATTCAAGGTCCCTCAGTTTCACCAGATAGTCAAGGCAGCCCATCAAACTGTGCCTCAATTTTAGGCCTTACACCACAGAAGGCTCCCCGGGGATCAAAACCACAGCAGCCACAAAACTTATCAGGTGGGCGACATCAGCTCAGGGAGCCTCAACATCTACAGGATCTCAACCCAGAGATTCCAGAATCGCAGAACCTAACTCATTAGTGTTCAGTGCTGCCCAAAGTGGGCTCAGAGCTGAGCATTAGCCAGAGAGGGGAAAGTGATAGAGACACCCTGTTATTTGCACCTTCCTGACCCCAGCTCCTCCCTGTAAATCACCCTGCCTCAGCTAGGTCAAAAATCCCCACCCCCAGCTATTTAAATCCCTCACCTTCCTTCATATCGCCTGCATTTGACACAAACAGACATTAATATATCTGCCCTCTGCTCCTATAAGAAAATGGGCTCTGTAACCAAGACAACTAGTTTTGACCTACAGCAATGAACACGGAGGGCAGCAGGCTGTCAGAGATAAGGGTCCATCCTGGACCCCCAAACCTAGACCCCTACCTCCTGTCCTTCTGTGCTAGTCAGAGGGCCGCGTTTGCTTTCTGCTCTGGCCTTTCTCAACTTCTCTAATCAATTCCTGCTTTGAGACACCATCTTGGCTGAACCCACAGAAAGAGGTGAACTTTGTTCTGCTTTGAATGTGGTTGAGGCATTCGGCTAATAATGAGCTTAAAACCCTGTACCCCGCAGAAATGATTCCCACGAAGGCACGTAAGACCCTGTGTGGCTACTCTGCTATGACGGGGACTTCCAGCTGTCAGAGCTTGAAAACCCACCTCAGCTACCTGCTTCCAGCTTTATGCTGGAGATCAGGCCACACCCAGACCCTCAGTCCCTGTCCAATGTGATGAGGAGTGATGTCTGGGCACCATCACCTCACCCCCTGGACCCCAAGCATCTAAAAGTATTCCTAGGGTACAGCCAAATCCATGATGTTTACCAGAATGTCCCTGCTGGTAGCCTTATTAAATCTATTTTCCCTCCCTTAGAAGCTATGAGGTGAGTCAGAGCTGCCACTTTGGGCACCAGGGGCAATAACCCCTCAGTCCAGATGGGGGCTGAGAGAATCCCTCAGCAAGACACTCAAATTAGGATTCAACTTCCTGGAGAAGCACAGAATGCTGTCAAAGCTTTACCATGAGTTATCTGGCGGGGAGTCCTACTGGGAACTTAAATCATGTTTTTGGTTTTGGTTTTTTTCTGCTTCAGGCAGAAGTCACTTTCTCTACCCTTGGCTAGCAGGGGGTGCAGGCTGTGTAGGGAGTGACCCTCTGAAAGGAAGAAAAGAAGGAGAGGCCTGGGCGGTTCTGATGACCAGGACCCTATATTAGTTTGCCAGGGCTGCCACAGCCTGGGTGGCTTACACAATGTAATGAAATGTATTTTCTCCCAATTCTGGAGGCTAAAAGTCCAAGATCAAGGTGTCAGCAGTGTTGATTTCTCCTGAGGCCTCTCTCTATCTTTGGCTTGTAGGTGGTCGTCTTCTCCCTGTGCCCTCATGTGGTCTTCCCTCTGTGCATGTGCATATCTGTGTCCTAATTTCTTATGAGGACACTAGTCCTACTGCATTAGGGTCCACCCATATGACCTCATTTTACCTTAATCACCTCTTTAAAGGCCCCATCTCCAAATACAGTCACACTCTGAGGTACTAGGGGTTAGGACTTCAACATATAAATGTAGGGGTTTGGGGGGGGAAGACACAATTCAGCCCCTAACAGACCCATTCCCTCTCAGTGAGGGTCAGCAAGCTCAGCGTGCTTCTAGGGCGATGCTTTATTTTCTTAGGAGATCAACAAGACCCACCTTGGGAGTAAAGAATCAGAAGAAGGGCTTCTATGTGAGATGGCCTAAAAAAGGAGGGGGCAGCACCCTGAGAAAGAGTCTTGGGGAGGGGGCATTGGGATGGGGGAAAGGAGATCTGGTCACCAGGTTTGACAGGGATGTGAATAACTTCATTGTGCCTAGGCAGGATGGCCGGGCTGCGAAGAAGCTTGCAAGATAATAGGGGACATTTAGCTTTAAGAATAAGGGACCAGATCTCTGCCTTTACCTCCCTGCAGAAGCGTAACCAGTGTGCCCCAGAGGACAGAACCAGGTCCTGTGGGTATAAACCAAAGAAAGGCATGTTTCAACTGCAGGAAAATAAGAGTATGCTAGGCATTGAAATATTCAACCTTGGAGTAATCTACTATGACAAGTAGTGGGTTCCCTTTACTCAGAGCATTTCAGTCAAGCTGGGAGATCATCACGGTGCTTGGAGGAGAAGTTTTCCTGAAATTCTCAATTTTTGTGATGGATCAAGTAAGAGGGTTGGAGTAAATAATTTAGCTCAAAGCCTGCTCTTGCAGTCTTTTAGTCTTCTGTAACCCTTACCAGCCTCTGTCTTTCAGACTAGATGAATTATAAAGAGAGTAGCTAATGACACATAATTCCAGCATGGAATTCAGGATGTCCATCCAAAATGTCCAAGTTACCATATATTTATAGTAACTACCACTATAAATTAACAGATCTTCAAAAACGCACACACGTAATAGCAGAAGGGTAGTTTATCTAAAAAGTGTAAAAGAACCTCTGAACTCTGTCTAGAAACTAAGGTTTTTAGAAAAATTTAGCTCTGTGATCTATTGGGTCAGGAATTAAACATCACTCTAGAAGGGTGTGGTAGGCAATATAATGATTCTCCGCCACCCCCGAATGAATGAATTCCACATCCTAATCCCCAGCACCTGAGAATATGTTTTTTTTTTAATTGAGGTAAAAATTCACATAGCATAAAATTAACCATTTTAAAGCATACCATTCAGTGGCATTTAGTGCATTCATGATCTCATGTAACCATCACCTCCATCTAGTTTCAAAACCATTTCATCATCCCAAGAGGACACCCCATATCCATTAAGCAGTCACTCCTTCTTCCCTGTCCCCAGGCCCTGGCAACCACTACTCTACTTTCTTTCTGTCTCTATGAATTTACCTATTCTGGATATTCCATATAAATGGAATCATACAATACGTGACCTTTTGTGTCTGACTTCTTTCACTTAGCATCATGTTTTTGAGATCCATCCATGTTGTAGCAGGGATCAGTACTTCATTCCTTTGTATGGCTGAATAATACCCGACTGTGCTTAAATTTTGAATAAGATGCTTCTCACTTTCACTTTGCACTGGGCTCTAAAAGCATGAAGCTGGTCTGAGCTGGCTCTGATGGGCTGTGGGAGCTGGTCACACTCAGCGGACCCCTGCCTGCCTCTCCTCCTTCCACGTACCCTCCACCATGCAGCCGAATGATCTTCCTCAGGTGAAGTCTGATGGTGCCACCTCCCGGCTTAAAATCCTCCCATGACTAGCACGCATCAGCCTCCACCCCGTCCAGGTCTCAGGTCCTCGGCCACAGACTCCAGCTCTCTGAAGGGGCCCGACTCTGGTGACCCTCCACCCTCAGCTGGGAAGGCCCTCCCTCTGCTTCCCCCACCTCCTCTTTCAAATTGGTCCGAACACCGTAACTCTATGATTCTAAGGTCCTCATGCTCAAAAATAAGGTGAAAGTGGTGAAACAGCTGTGAGATCAGTGGTGAGAAAGATACAATCTACTTCAAGGCTGACCTTACAGGAAGACTGGCTGAGAAATTGATGAGTCCATTTAAGCTCTTACACGGACACTTCGGGGGATCATAGAGCTTACTTATGAGGGAACTTCTGTAACCAATGAGATATAAATAAGCACATTAAAGTATTCCTGCTTCAGCCCAGCTTAATGGCCAAAAAACTGATTGTCAGAGATTGGAAAGGGTCTGAAATACTATAAATATGGCTGGATTGGCACTTGGTATCATGTAAGGAACCTGGCCAGAGAAGTCAGAATAATGCAGGGAAGCCGAGAGGATGCTTCCAGATGTCCAATGGGTGGTTTTCATTTGGGTCATTACGTTTTCTACTTTTTCACATCAACCATCCTTAAACAGTAGCCAACACCACCTTGATTCCACTTCCAAGAGTAAGGAGGGTGAGTTGGTGGCTGAAGGTTGTGAGGGACACTGGAAAGCCTGGGGTCTGGAACTCACCCATCTGGCTTGTCCTCTCAGTGGCCAGTGCCCCTACGGTCAGAGGCCTCGACCATGAACAGGGATGTCACAGGTCAGCCTTTGTGGCTGGGCCCAAACTATAGGCTGGGTCCCCCACCTGTCAAAGCCAGCCCCTGCCACCGCAGTCCTCCCCTTCTCCCCCACCTGGGCCTGGGTCACCACGTCCAAGGTCTCGCATCAGGGCAATCCTCTCCTATCCTCAGTCTCTCCCCCACCACAGATTCCTTCGGGCCAGCCTTCAAACGTGCTCGTCTCCCCACCTGGACAAAAGCCCCGGCCTTGGCTCTGCCTCTGTCCCAAACCATTACCTCCCCTCTCTCCTTCCACCTGCCACCAAACATCCATACCAGCTATCTGTCCTTCCTCCCCCTCCCCCCAATCTCCCAGCCTCCAGCCTCACATCACATGTCCCTCTCTCACAGAAAGATCTTTCTGAAGCATAACAGAACCCAAGATCCCCTGCCTAACCTTCTGGTAGCCTTTTAACCCCCAAGAGGAAGCCAAGTCTTAAGCTCATCATGCAAGGACCGTCTTGGCCTGGCCACCTCCCTGCTCATCTCTCATCCATGACACACCTGCAGCACCTCCTCCCACCTACCCCAGGCTCCAGGCCTGCTCACCCTCCCCCAAATATACCTCCCTCCCATTCACGCACTCCTCCCCTATCTCCTGCCTTCCACCTCTATGAGCCTCGGCTTCTCTATCTATAAAAGAGATGGGTTTGGATCAGCTAATCCCTGAGGTTCTTCTCTCCCGATTCTAAAAGAAAAATGCAGCACACAAACCACTTAGACTTTTTTCTGAGTATCTAAGTGCTTTCCATGGAAAACTCAGAAACAGCCAGCAAGGATCCCAGCAGAAGCAGCGGACGTATTCTCTCTCACGCTTTTTTTCTCTCTACCCTCAAGGTATTCCACCACCTCATGAACAAAAATAGCCTAGTTTGATTCCCTGAGGAAAAAAATAGAAAGGAAGATGAGAGTCAAATTAGTGTCCACTCTCAGAAAATCAAAAGAAAAAGCAAAGAGAGTGGAATAACAATAACAACAAAAAAACCCGTAAAAGATGTCAGACCCACAGACTGACCAGACAACCTAGCTCCCTGCAGCTGGGGATCCCGATGGGGCCAGAGAGACCGGGGAACCTGAGGCAGGAAGAAAGCTTTGCCCAAGGTTCCCTATGGGGTCCTGCTCACAGGTATCATGAACCACGAAGTTTTAGAGCAACACTGACACATGTCAATTCAGGTCAGATGTATAATCAATCATTCCCTTCTCATCTGGTTTATCAGTTCAAAGAGTTCACCTGCCAATGAGTGGACTGATCCTCAAAATGTAAAGTGTATAATTCTTTATATTGGGGGGAGTGGTCAGCTAATCTTTGTCTTTTGCTTGGTCCTTGGGGCAGCATTGATGTAAGTCTGGCCTTCTGAGGAAGAAGAAGGACAGAGAAGTGTGTCTTAGTATCCCTGAGGACAGGGACCCCAGCTTTCACCTCTGGGTAATGGGCCAGGGAATGAGCAATGAGAAAAGAAACTTTCACTTCTGTATGTTTGTCATGTTAATTGTTTGATTCTTTTTCAATTAGCATACTCTGAAGTTTGCTTGGGTGTTTTGTTTTATTCTGTTTTGTTTTGTTTTGCTAACATCCACGGAGATGACAGGAGAAGATTTATTCCTCAAGTTGTTCAAGAAAAAAAAAAAAACAGCCCTGGAAGGCCAAATTACCTGGTCGGTCATCCCAAGTGTATTAAACTATCATTTATAGCGTGGTCTTCAAACTATGGCACGCAAGCCAAATCCAGCCAGCCATTTGTTTTTATAGGGTCTGCAAGCTCAGAATGCTCTTTATATCTTTGAGTGATTTTTTTAAAATCAAAAGATTATTGAGTGACATGTGAAAATTATATGAAATTCAAATGTCAATGTTCATAAATAAAGTTTTATTGGAGCACAGCCATGCACATTCATTTTCATACTGCCTGTGGCTCCTTTCACACTGTATAGCTGTACAGCCCACAAAGCCAAAAATGTTCACTGTCTGGCCCTTTCCAGAGTTTGTTGACCCCCAGCTCTACACTCCCACATCCTATCATCCCAAGCCTTAAAGAGTTAAGAATATATTAAAAACTGAAATTTTAAGCAAACATCTGTGGAACCTTGAATATATTCTTGAGAAACACTATTTGAAAACATACTTAAGGACTTCATAATGTGGGGTTTTTTCTCTTTAAATTTTTCGGTACGGAAAATTGTAAACATATTCAATAGGACACAGAACGGTACAACTAAGCCCCCATGTACCCATCATCCAGCTTCAATGGTTCTCCATCTGCGGCTGATCCCACCCACTCCCTGCTCCTGCACTATTTTGAAGCAAATCCCAAACAATACAAATTTCATCTGTAAATATTTTGGAGCATATAATGTCTTAAAATGAAATTTTACAACCGGAGGAGAGTGTGACAAGCTGTTGGTCATAAGGAGTTTGCAGCTAAAGAATCGTAAGGCTGTGGGGGGTGGAACCGGGAGACACACTTTATAACTGGTTGAGAAATGCATGCCAGGACCTCGTCTTCCAAGCAAAACTCCCGGCTGGCTGACAGTCACCAGCCACCGGGATAGGGCAGCCCTTCCTTCCCCCATCTATTGTCATCAAGGGAAGGGGGCTTGTGAACGTAATTCAAGACTGGGAATGAGACAGACACACTTTCAGTTGAATGAGTTTCTAAAGTCTGCATGAGTTCTGGCATTCATGCTGGCAGTGGACGAGGTCTGATTCTCCTTTCCTTAACGGTCAGTGTCAACGGGAAGAAAGGAGAAGCGTCCAGACCCCTCTGTGGTCTTCCTCCCCTCTGCCACCCCAAGAACCCAAAAGTCACCCCACAAGTTCCCTACCCACAGGCAAAATAAGCAAGAAAGAGAATAGCCACGTCAGAGGTCAGGAATGGAGGGGAGGGGGCAACCTTAACAGGGGAGGCAGAGGTGTGGGAGGGGAAACGGAGCGTCCCTGGAGGTCGGATGCAGCGGGTCAGTGCAGCCTACGTGCGTGCGGACGAGCTAGCTAGATTAGGGATGTCACGCTCTGATGATCAGCTCTGTACGTCACCCTGACCTGGCTGTAGCACCTAGTTTACTCAATCACATGCTAACCTCGGTGTTACCAGGCAGGTATTTTGTGGATGTGGTGAACACCTGCAATCAGTTGACTTTAAGTAAAGGAGATTACCCTCCATGATGTGAGTGGGTCTCATCCAATCAATCAAAAGGCCTTAAGGGCAAAACTGAGGTTTCCCTGAGGACAAAGAAATTCTGCCTCAAGACTGCAGCATCAGCTCCCACCTAAGAGTTTATAGCCTGCAGGCCTGCCCTGCCAACTTTAGACTTGCCAGCCTCCACAGTCACATGAGCCCATTCTTTGAAATAAATGTGTGTGTGTGTGTGTATGGAGAGAGAGAAAGAGAGGTATAGGTATAGATACAGATCCAGGTCTAGATACATCTACAGATATTTATATAATGATATAGATATAGACATGGATCCTCCCAGTCCTGTTTCTCCGGAGAACCCTGAATGATACACATGCTGGATAGTTCTCTCCCCCTGACTCTATGCATGAGTGATGGTAATAACTAATACCTAACAGTTATTGAGTGCTTAGTACATACCAGGCACCATTTCAAGCACTCTGCCTGTGTTAACTCACTTAATCCTCTCAACAGCTCCATGAGGGTGAACCCCACTCTACAGATGAGAAAACTGGGGCATAGAGAGGTCTTTGGAATGCTGTGAGCCTGCTGCAAAGAGCTGATGGGGCCTGGGAGCAAAGGTGAGGAAGGCATGCGATCCTTCCTTGTAGGCTTACCTGAGATACGGAGTCCAGTTCACTCCACCTGAGACAAGAAGATGTTTACTTGGAAAGAGCCTGGACAGGAGGAAAAACGCCAAAAGCCCAAACAGACTGCATGCAATCTCTGATTCTACTATAGCGGCATCAACAAAGCGCCAAGTAATCTCAATGAATTATCCCATCACATTTCTGTGATATCTCAGAGAGCATTTTAACAGAGTAAATCTTTCCATCCTCCCATTTACACTTTGCCTCCAACTTTGTCTGATTTATGTTTTGCTTGAGGAGTTACTAATTCAATCAAAGGTATCTGAATCAAGCCCTGTGGCTGGGGGAGAGGGAGAGAGAAGGAGCTGAAGACATCCTTGGAAGCGGGGAGGTGGTCCTCAATGCCCAGGGAATCTTTCCTTGAGGAACCACATCAGGCGGAGCCCTGAGAACCCATGGCCTCTCACCAACACTCTCATCCGGACGGGATCTCAGCTCCAGATCCACTCTGGAGACCAAGCCAGGCCTGTGGATGTTTCCCAAGAAGGCTCTGGTGGGGTGGGGGGTGGGATTTCTTTTCCCCTCTTCTCCTTGGAAACATTTGACTGCTTTGCCATCCAAACCCAAACAGCACGACAACGTGCTGAAGCGCGCTGAAACGCAGGGAGCTGAGGCAGGAGAGCTTCAGAGGCAGGATTCCTTTAGCAAAGCCAGCCTGCCGGGAGGAGGCCCCGGGGGCTCTCCGAGTCACGGGGCCTGTCTGCTGGAGAACCTCTGGAATAAATTCGAGCTTCCCAGACATTAGAAGAGCTGGACGTCTCGCGATACAAGGAATTTGTTTTCTAGAGTGGAAGCCTCATACAGACCTACCAACCTTTAGCCCCCGAGAAAAGTCCGCACACAGTTTGGGGAAGCAGGGGGAACCCCAGCACCACACGTGCGGTGGTGAAGACCAGGCAGGCAGCCCCACAAGCCGAGGGTTCTGCCGTGGGTGAGTACACGTGCTGGGAGTGAGCTTCGGTGCACTTTCTGCTGTCTCCCCACTAAGTCCTCTCATGGCCCTTAGGCCAGCAAGACCAGGGAAACCTGAAAACAAAGTCTCCTCAGCAGACTTCTCCTCTCCTCTCCCCACCATCCTTTTCAACTACCCCTTTTCTTCCATTCCTTCCACCCAGGATCCCCCTTTCTTTGACCTGACTCAAGCAGCCGTCTGGGTGTGTCCCCATCACAGAGATGTCAGACCGTCTCCTAGCAAGAGGGTGTCCCCCAGGAAACCGAGAGTTCCCTGAGAAGGAGTCCAACCCAGGGAAGCTCTGCCTGATGAGATTCAGTCCCCTCCACCACTGACCCCCCTCCCCCTCCCCTTCCTCCTCACCCATACCCTCCCCCAACATTCACAGGGAGTTTATTCTGTGGCGGGCATCGCTCTGGGTGCTGGAGAAACAGGAATGACCATGACAGACCCGGGCCGGGCCCTTCTGGCAATTCCATCCATTCATTTGTTCATGCAACAAACACGCACTGAGTACCTACTATGCGCCGGGCACTGTTCCAGGTGTTGCGGATACAGAAGTGAGCAAACAGAACAAAAATCCTGCCCCCGTGGAGTCTACATTCTAGATAGGACACTAAATAAGTCATTACAGAGATTGTTAATTACAAGTGCATAGCTGCCGCAATGGGAGAGTTCAGGACATTAGGAAAGCACAAGGCAGAAGAAATCTAACCTGGTCACCCCCCAAGGAACTGCATTAACTGAGGCCTCATGGAAGGAGGGGAATCAGCAGGGAGAAGGGTGCGGTATGAAGGAGCATTCCTGGCAGAGACTGCAGAGCTGGAAGAAAGGCTAATTCAGACCCAAAAAAAGACCAACGTGAGGAAACAAGGGAAGGGAAGTGGCAGTAAAACTGAAGGACATGCAAGGCTCATCTAGGTAGGGGCTTGTGACTGAGGATCTGGGTCTTCACCCTGAAAGTCATAGGGAGCCACAGTAGAGTTTCAAGCAAGGGAGAGACACGATCAGATGTGTGTTTATAAAACACGCTGCTGGGGCTTCCCTGGTGGCGCAGTGGTTAAGAATCTGCCTGCCAATGCAGGGCACACGGGTTCGAGCCCTGGTCCGGGAAGATCCCACATGCCACGGAGCAACTAAGCCTGTGCGCCACAACTACTGAGCCTGCGCGTCTGGAGCCTGTGCTCCGCAACAAGAGAGGCCACGATAGTGAGAGGCCCGCACACTGCGATGAAGAGTAGCCCCCGCTCACTGCAACTAAAGAAAGCCCGTGCACAGCAATGAAGACCCAACGCAGCCAAAAATAAATAAATAAAATAAATTAGAAAAAGTAAACATGTTGCTGGTGGCTGGGCTGAGAAAAAAATGGCAGGGGTGTCAGAGTGAAAGCAGAAAGGCAGGTTTATGAAACCAAGGGCTGTTATCAATTAAATCCCTTAAACTAAAATTTGCTTAATAAATAATACTCTATAACCTGCCTTCACTGACTAAGGTCGCTTTAATTGTTCTTGCAAATTGCATACCTCCATGCTTAGACAATATATCACAAGACTCCTTTAACTACCCCTTATAGATAACACCTCTGACGTATGGGTTGTTATAGTAGCTGTTGCTTAAGTTGTTTTTCAGGAACATGGAGCTAGTCTTGCCCAGTTCAAATCATTCGAGACAACTGACCATTCAACTGGGCCTGTGTGAGTGTCTGATGAATGACCGTTTGCAGGTCAAAAACTCCACCCTCAGATCACGCTAATGCCGCCGTTTTCTAAACATGCGTCCCACGAAGAAGCACGTAACTCAGCTACACCTATGCAGAACACTGATTACTTCACCTTTTTCCTGTCTCCCATCCCCTTTCCCCACGCCTCAGATCACCCTGCTCCTCTATCCCATAATTATCCTGAGCCCCTCGCCTTCAGGGAAGTGGATCTGAGACTTGTTCACCCATCTCCTCGCTAGGCTGTCTCATGAATAAACCCTTTCTCTGCTGCAAACCTCAGCATCTCAGCAAATACTGAGGCTTGCTGGGTGTCAGGCAAACAAACCTGGTTCAGTAAAGCAGGAGTCCAGGGAGATGGTAGAGCTTTATTACAGTGAAGGCCATGAAGATAGAGGGAAAAGACAGACTGAAAGAAATTTGGGAGGTAGGCTCCACTGGCAAGGAAGCTGACTATGTGAGTTTGCTAGGGAATAAAGTACCACAGATCAGGTGCTTCAAACAACAAAATGTTATCATCTCAGAGTTCTGGAGGCTGGAAGTCCAAAATCGAGATGGGGTTGGTTTCTTCTGGGGCCCCTCTCCTTGGCTTGTAAACAACTGTCTTCATGTTCACATGGCTTGTTCCCTGTAATGCATGTGTCTCCAAATTTCCCCTTTTAAAAAGGACACCAGTTATACTGGATTACAGCCCACCTTAATGACCTTACTTTAACTGGATTACCTCTGTCAGGACCTGTCCCAAGTAAGGTCACTTTCTGAGGTACTGGGGGATAGGACTTCAACATGAATTGGGGAAGACATCATTAGCTATAACGCTGACTAAGAAAAGTTCAATGGGGAGTGAGGAGAAAATGTAAAGCCTTTCATCTGTCTAGAGAGACTCCAGTTAAAGCAACTCCTCTTGTATCCTTTTCAGCTGCCTACACTCTGTCTCTTGGATTGTTTGTTTGTTTGAGGCTATGCTTTAGAGACAGAACCACGCATGTCTAAGACTCCCAGTTTCCAGGGATGAAAATCCAACCCCAACAAACCTTCCTGCCGGATACTTTAATGGGGGTGGGAGGGTGGGGAACAAAAGGCCAGGCTAGTTACAAACACGAGCCAGTGGAATCTAAGTAGGGCCGTGGGGAAGGCTGAGAAGGGAGCACGGTAGATTATCTGTCAATTTCTGACATTTTCCTGTCAATATCCAAAAAGTCTGGAACTTTATCTACAGCATTCTTCTCGGAGAACCCCAAATCTGACTCACAGTCACCCTGGGGTACTTGTTAAAATACAGATTCCCAGGCCCCGCTCTTGGAGATTCTGCAGTGAGACCCCAGACCCCTGTTTTTCTCATGTGCCCCAGGTGACTCTGGTCTCCAGTGGCATTTGGAAGCTGCTTCTACAGAGGTCCCTTCTTCTGATGGGTCTAAATATAAACATGTGTTCGGGGACCTGCGGAACCCAGCAGTTCTGATCTGGGGGGGACTGGCACAATTCCTAGCCCTTGATTATCCTACTAACTTGTCTCAAGGCGGATTCTGATTTCCATCTCTATTCCTGCCTCTCTACTCTGATTACTTCAGCAAGTGCCTTTCAATTGCCCCACTCTTTTCTTTCTTAAAGAACAGCCTCCAACTTCAATTTTTAAAAATATACATTTATCAGCTATTTCCTGTGTTCTGGAAGCTTTGTGCTTCCTACCTCTGGGACGTGTTTAGGAAAAGATTTTATTTCTCCTATTTTGATTCCTTTAAGTCAACAAAGACAGACTTACATGACATTTTGATCAAGCCTTTTTATCGTAGATAGAGGTGACCCCAGATGGGGTTACTCAAATACCCAGTTTGGACTGGCCCCATGGCTGATCCTGTTGGTTCTCTGCTCGTGGACCTCCACACACTGAAGCCAGCTTGCAACTCATCGCCTGTGAGTATGGGGGCAGGCTAGGCCAGTGTGCAGGGCAAAACAGAAGCCCCAAGGAGTTCATACCCCAGAAGCAGCCCTCAACCAATTGACAGACCAGGAATTGGTAGATAAATGCTCCAGCTTCTTTGTTTCCACATTGGGATAACTTCAAGACATGATCTACACTGGATCCCGGAGTTCCCCAGCCGAGTTGAGCTCTGGTTGCCCACAGTAGTGATCTGCTTGATATAACCCCCCCTTATCGGCTTCCTTCCCTTCTCTCTTTCACTACCTCTGTTCCTTCACAGGTGTTTCCTGGGATCACCTCCAAAGGAAATAACTTGTACTCAAATCCTTGTCTCAGTGTCGCATCAAAAGGAACTCAAAGCAAGATAGGCACTGTTCTAAACTGTTCTTCCTGTGCTAGATCATAACTCTTACTCAAGAACTCAAACCCAAGCCGGTACTATATTTTGAATTTTATTACAGGATATTTAGGGTGCAACATTGTAGACTATAGAAGGTCTTTTCTGGCCATGCTCAGATCTGCAATGCAATGAGTGTTCCTCTGAGACTTTGGACCAAACTGGGCTTGAAGCTCAAATAAACTGCCAGCATCTGAAAACCTATTTCAATCAACAAACACCAAAACAGAGTTTCTGGAGGTGGGATTGTTAAATGTTGCAGCCACTTTGGGAAATAGTGTGGCAGTTCCACAAAAAATGTTAAACAGTTACCATATGATCCAGCAGTTCCACCCTTAGTCTATACCGAGAACTGAAAATATATGTCCATACAAAAACCTGTACCTGAATGTTCACTGCAGCAATATTCAGAAAAGGGGGAAACAACCCAAACATCCATCAACTCAACTGATGAATAGACAACATGTGGCATATCCATACAACGGAATATTATTTTTAAAATTTTATTCCCATAAAATAAACAAGGATCCATAAAAGGAATGAAATACTAATACACGCAACAACTTGGATGAACCTGGAAAACATTATGCCGAGTGAAAGAAGCCAGTCACAGAAGGCCACATAGCGTACGATTCCATTTATATGAAATGCCCAGAATAGACAGATTCACAGAGACAAAGTAAATTAGTGGTTGCCAGGGACGTATGAGGAGTGACTGCTAATAGGTATGGGGTTTCTTTGGGAGGTAATGAAAATGTTCTAAAATTAGGTAGTGGTGATGGCTATACAACTCTGTAAATATGCTATAAACCACTAAACTATTCTTTTTCAAGGTGAATTTTATTGTATCTAAATTATATCTCAATAAAGCTGTTATTTAAGAGAGAGAGTTTCTGAAGTCCCTATGAACCTGGACCTCAAAATTTTTTTACAACTTTCTGATTTTCCTGAAATATCTTTTCAAAGCCATGTTACAGCCTCAGAAGCAAGTGAAGCTAAAAGTCAGGCTGTGAGTCTTGGTGAGGGCGAAGCTGAATTCCAAGCAGAGGCTAGGACTGAGCTTCAGTGGGCACAGCAGAAAGGATGCAGGCAGATCTAGCGCCAGATCCCAGTGTGGCCACCTGCTGGTTCTGTGGCTTCAGCACGTTGTGCCTGGACACAGGAGTTTGAAAACATTCAATGAGATTACATTTATATGGAAATCTGTCTCAGACAGGCAGAAATCAGTCTTAAAGCAACATCTGAGGGAGGGAGGTTGCTCACTCATTTGCTCATTCAAGGCACCTAAATCTTGACAGCAAAGGACAAGCTGGGTCATATGTCCCTCTGTAACAAAGCAGGAGGGACTCTTTAATCCAGGAACTCTTAAGGCTGCAAAAGAATTCATTCAGTAATACAAAGGGATTTATTTACAAAACAGAAGCAGACTCACAGACATAGAAAACTTAGGGTTCCCAAAGGGGAAAGGGGGAGATACATTAAGAGTATGGGATTAACAGATACACACTACTATGCATAAAATAAACAAGGACCTACTATATAGCACAGGGAACTATATTCAATATCTTGTAATAACCTATAATGGAAAAGAATCTGAAAAAATATATATATATGTATCTGAATCACTTTGCTGTACACCTGAAACTAACACAGTATTGTAAATCAACTATATTTCCATTAAAAAAAAAAAAAAGAATTCATTCAGGAGGACTGAGGTCATTCCCTGGGGTGAGGACAGAACACATGCATGCAGTTAATTTCAACATCATGATGTTTAACCAACTACAAAAGTCTTGAACAAAGTCTGTAAAATGATCCCCATTTTACAGAAGAGAAACAGAGTCTCAGAGAAATCAGATGAGTGACTTCAGGTCACATAAGAAGAACCTGGTGTTGCTGGGGCTTGGACCCGTATCTCCAGCCATACGGCGCATGCACATAGGCAGAAGTCAGGCAGGGCCAGGGCTTGGGTGGGTCAGGCGAAGGCGTTCAAGAGAGCAAGGATGGGGAGGAAGCCAGGGCCACATCCAGAGCTGCTTCTTACATCAGAGCGGCAGTGAGCAGGGCCATCTGAGATGATCCTTAGAGGGAAACCTAGAATGACCAACCAATTCAGCTTGGTCTCAAAGAGCTGGACGGTTTCTCGTGGAATCCACACAACAGCCCTGCTCTACAGAGCTCATAAGGTAAGTGTGCCGATGAGGAAACAGGACTTGGAGAGGTGATGTGACTCACCCGGGCATTCAGCTAGTGCCTGGAAGAGGCAGAACTTGAACTCAGGTCTGTACAACCCCAAGTCCTATGCTCTTTGCTCCTCAGTACCCGTTTGGTAGACGGCCCCAAGTAAAAACGCTTACCTTTAAAAACCTTTCTGTTGAACTTACTCAGATGTGGGTGGGGAAGACTGGCGCATGGCCCCAAAAGTAGCAGCTGCTCCTAAACTTGCAACTTATTCGTTTTTAGCTATACAATGGAAATAAAACCTATGCCATTGAGCTGCTATGAGGAGTAATAAGTTGATTGACATAAAGTACCTAGCGGGTGCCTGACACACAATAAGTAGCCGAAATGTTGACTCCTTTCCCTCAGTAGGAAGGCTGGTAGTCCAAGGTTAACAGCCTGTCCTCAGTGGAGATAAAAAGACAGAGGCACAGTTGTAGCGCACAGAATTACAAGACAGAGTGGGCAGGGCCTTAAGGAACAGCCAATCCTATCCAGTAGATGACAGCTTGAGAAACTGAGGCTCAGAGAGACAGGCAGTAACTTGCCCAGGGTCATCCACGAAGATGGTTAGATCATTTGGAGAAAAAGCTATTCTATATTCCCAGGTGTTTTCCCTCAACCCTGAGGAACAAACATGATTTCTCCTCTAGTAATCCTTGGCAATTCTTAATAAAGACACTTCTCTGGCATAAATGTTAAAATTGCCTAAATATGGCTAACTCTTGGATAATGCTGGTTAATCCTGGCTAATGTTGGATCCTCTAAAGCATCTTTTCCCAGCAATAAACTTTTTTTTGTGGGAAACTCTCATTTGCCTTGTGTTTCTTATGGAAATGTGATTTGTACATACATCCTCCCTGCATAAATATTTAGCTCATCATTGTGCCACACAAATTCCCTGCAAATTAGGTGGAAATCAGCCTCAGCTGACAGAAACATCTATACTCATCCAGGGGGAAATCATTATTATTTAGAACTTATTAAGCCCCGACAGTTAGTACTGGATGAGCCTGGGAACTTCAATAAATACTGAACGCAAATATAAGCCAAATGCTTGAGCTAAGATTGCTCTTGTAATTTCTAACTGCCAAGCGGCAGCAAAAGGTTGAGGAAAGAAAATGGGTGGAAACTTGGTTCTGCCAACTGCACACTGTCGCAACAAGAGCAAACCACTGAGTCCCAGGACTTCCCTGGTGGTCCAGTTGTTAAGACTCCACACTTCCACTGCAGGGGGCACGGGTTCGATCCCTGGTCAGGGAACTAAGATCCCGCGTGCCGTACGGCGAAGCCAAAAAAAAAAAAAAAAAAAGACAACAACACTGAGTCCCTCCTCATCTATAAAATGGGTCTAACTATACCTATCTCACAGGGTTTTTCATTATAAAGATTAAATGAGATAATTTATCAATATCTAACCTATTCAGCATGAAGCCTGGCACACAGTACATGCTCAATAAATGTTCATTTCTAACAAACTAATGAACCCCAAGTGATGAGATGTGGAACTATTAGTTCACAGGTTGGTTACAATTGTATCCCACCCCCCTGTGCTACAAACATAATTTACTCCAATCTCAACTAGGTTTTATTTGAAGGTTGAAGTTAACTTGCCAATATGACATAAAACTAATCAGAGGACCAGTTTCATCTAGTGCGAGATAAAAGTCTCCATGTTTATACAAACTGCATCATTAGGCTTTGTAGCCAATGCTGTCCATGTCCTGTTATACCCCTCGGACATTTCACTGTGCCCGAGCAGCTTCCATCTGTCGTATCTGTATCTCTGTGTGTAAGGGCTCTTGCTCCAGGAACTGTAGTGTATAAATACCCCAGCTCCCTTGCCTCTTGTGTGGGGTCATTCTGAGGCCTGTGTTTCCCCACACACACTTTGCTGCCTCCTTTCCTTCCCTGTTTCACTTCCCCACTGGTGTGACCTCCACTTCCCAAATAAAGTCCCTTCACTTGAATCTTGTTTTGGAGTCCAGGAGAACTCTGAAGGAGTTCAGGACACGTCACCCTAAAATATGCCACTTGGGCATGATGATTCTTTTGAGCTGAAGGCACTGGAGAAACTGCAGATGCGGGAAGGGTTCTCTGACCTCCCCTTTTCTACCTAAAAACAGGCCATGAGAAAGGCGCCTCTCTGTACCAGGAAGACAAGAATATCTTTATCACCACAGATTTGGAACAGACACTGAAAGGGGTCTGTACAGACAAGCTTGCTAAAATAATCCTATCTTCCGCTAGTCCCCCTTCCACTATATCTCTAGTTATTTCCCCAAAATTTACTGCCCTTTGTCTTGTCATTTCTTCACAAACTTGTCTTTTTTTTTTTTTAGCTTCGCCACACAGCATGTGGGATCTTAGTTCCCTGACCAGGGATCGAACCTGTGCCCCCCTGCAGTGGAAGCGCAGAGTCGTAACCACTGGACCACCAGGGAAATCCAAACTTATCATTTCTTTGTCTAAAAGGTATAAAAGTTTCTGCTCTGGTCACTTCCTCAGGTCTTCATTCTCTTGTCCCACATACGTGTAAAAATGTAATTAAACTTGTTTGCTTTTCTCCTATTAATTCATCTTATGTCAGTTTAATTCTTAGGTCCAGCTAGAGAACCTAAGAGGATAGAGGAGAATTTTTCCTCCTCTACAACCTGAACTAAGTCACACACATGCCAGGTTCTCAGGGCTGTGCCTGAAGCTCAGGATCAAATCAAGTATAATGTGGGAATAAAAATAGCCCCCGTTCCCTGAAGGCTGGCCCTCCAGAGCTCCAGCCCCATATACCCAACAGCACACTGCCATCCCATGTGCTCTTTAATTCAACCTGAAAAAGTGATCTCCCCCTCTGCCCCACATACACCTGGGAACAGCTCCATCACCCACGCACTCTCACAAGCCAGAAACCTGGACATCGTCCTCAGTTTATCCCTTTCCCTCCCCTGCCCCCACCACTTCCAGCCATTCACCAAGTCCTGCCAGTTTGATCTCCTAAATCTCTCCTCGATTCAATCGCTTCTCTCCATCCCCATAACCACTGAGCCAAACAAGACCACCACCATCTCTGGCCTCAACCATTGCTGTGGCCTCCAAACTACTGTCCCATGTCCACCTTGGCTCCCCACAACCCTCTCTCAATACCACCACCACACAAATCATTTTTTGGAACTCCAAGTGATAACAGCAACATTGAACACTTAGTGAATGCTTACTTTGTAATGGGCACTGCTCTGACCCTCTGACTTCCGCACTTAAAATCTTCCACTTCTTGTGGCACTCAGGCCAAAACCCCCAGCTCTTTGCTTGAGCCTCCAAGGCCCTGCATGATCTGGCTCCCCCTTTTCTCCATAGCTCTTTCTCTCACTATTTCCCCTGCTGGATTGAAAACAAAAGGGTCTCTTTTTGAAAACTGTGTGCACCAGTTTTCTGCTTTTATTTCTTCGTGGAGAACTTTTGTCAAAGATGGACACAACCAGACATTAGCTAAAGCAGTGAAAACAGATTTAGTGACCACTGACAGCAAGGCAAAGTGCTGAGCTCCATTCTGTTGTGTGCAGAGGTGACTGGGCATTTTAAAGGAAGAAGGAGGGAGGAGGGAGGAGGAATGGCAGGGACATGAACAGAGTCAGGAAAGTGAAAAATTACAAAAAGTGGGAAGGGGTGTTTGGTCCATGTGAAACCCATCTGGGTTTGCTAACTGGTACCTATCGAAGTTAAGCTCCTACCCTCCCACAGAGGCTGAGAGATGGGCCCTACCTTCAGGTGTTGGCTGGAACAGTGAATTAATTCATTTGGCAGCCTTGAGTTTTCTCAGGTAGGAACTGTGAGGGGGCGAGGGTCATTACTAGGGATGCAGGCTTGAGCTGTTAGACGCCATGTTAGTGTTTGCTAAAGTCTTTATAGGCCAAAGTTGAGTCCTACCAAGAAGAGGGCTCAGAGGAGGCTGGCTAGAGTTTGGTCAAGGAAAGAATCTTTGTCACTGACTTTGAATGACTGTCAGTGCCAACTCCTCATCTCCACCCCAGTCCTACCCATCATCTTCCCAGACCCTACTCCAAAGCCTCTTCCATTAGGAAGAAGCCTTTCCTCCTTGGGGCTCTCATTGGAACACTTGAGATGAGCATGAGATTAAGGATGGTTCTATTTATCCCCTTTAACCATCCACAGGTTCTTTACAGCAAGAACTCTCCTCCACCTCCCACAGGCCTGACACAGGACCCAACACACAGTAGGTGCTCAAAGAATGTTTGTTCATTAATGAAGCCATCTAGCCTTAATCACAAATGTTCAGGAAGTTTCCTTCAAACTACCTTCCCCACCCCCCCACCCCGCCCCGCCCCGGGACCTGCGGTTGATTGGACAATTACCCCAGAGCTGGAACAAATCACCTTCAGGCGCTCGATAAAACTATTCAGTGAATGCTGCTGACAAAGGAGCTGATTGCGCTGCTTTGACCCTGAAAGTAATTACATGCACCAGCATCCATCTGCCCGCGGGGTAGCCCGGAAGGGGGTCCTCACCTTGACACAGCTCTATCTTCTAAATAAACTCAAAAGAGCAAACATTGTCTCTTCCCCCAGGATCGTTGTCGCTTGTTAGGAATCAAACCGAGGGCAAGTGAGAGGGGTAATCTGCACATGTTACCGCCTCCCCAGGCTCAGCTGCGCTGCCTTAATCTTCTCCATCTCAGACACCAAACACTGTTAGTCCCCTACTCCAGGCAAAGTCAGCAGGACAGCCTGGGATCACATGACTGTTTGCTCTGCCCTCAGCCCATCATTGTCACTTCCACACGTCAGCCACTACTGGCCCCATTACCTTCTTGCTCCCACGTTGAAAACCTGGAAGTTATCCTTGGTGCTTCTGTCTCTTCCTCCATCCATCCATTCATTCATTCTCTCTGCAAGCACTTAGTAAGCATCTATGAGAAGCAAGTGGATGGTGCTGCGTTTATACTAACGAACAAGACAGGCATGATCCCTGCCCTCATGCAGCTTACCATCTAGCGAGGGAAATGGAGATTAACCAAATAGACATACAAATGTTCATTTTAAATGAAACACACCAAGAATTCCCTGGCAGTCCAGTGGTTAGGACTTGGCACTTTCACTGCCAGGGCCCAGGTTCGATCCCTGGTCGGGGAACTAAGATCCTACAGGCCTCACGGTGCGGCCAAACAGATAAAAATAAAAAACAAATAAATAAAACTAAGATCCCGCAAGCCACACAGCGCGGCCAAAAAAAAATTTTTTTTAAATTAAACGCACCTATTATTTGCTGTGTTCTTTGCCTGTCCCTGTAGGGAAGGAATGTAGCATAGAGGAGGAGGTCATTTCCCAAGGCGGCCTTGGTATTCCTCTCAGCTTGACCAAACTTTAGACAGTTTCTTCCTGACTCTATGTCACTGAACTCTCTTTCCTTAGAGCAGTTACTTTAGAAAACTTGTCCTTGTAAATTCTTTCTCTGCCCTCCTTGAGATGTAAATCTTCTCCCAGCCTCTTACCAGTTTTACAACCCAGAAATGTCCTCTTAGAAATGTAGTCATCAAGGAAAACAGTGCCCCTGTTTCCCAGTCTCTGCAGGAAGGTAAGAGCTTCTCTTTGATAAGCACCAATTAGCAGACACAGGCGGCCTAATCACATAGACCGATGGCCTCCACTATTTTTCTGTTACCCTACCCCAGGGCTTAAAAACTCTCCTGCATTTTGTTTCAGTGTAGTTGAGTTCAATCTCTCTCCTGTTGCAATAGTCTTCAATAAAGTCTTCCTTGCCTATTTAACTCTGTCCAGTGCAATTTTTCTTTGGCATCATACAGAAATGAATAAAACATGGATCCTGCCCCCAAAGAGTTTAAGGTCTGATTAGGAAGACAAAACTTTCAAAATTGTAATAAACGCTGTGAAAGAAAACCAGAGGAAGCTATAAGAGGGTGTAGTGAGCAAAACACGTTTAAATGAGAAGGAAGAACTCATGAGGAGTGATATTTAAACTGGGACAAATATCTCTCTGTTCTAGGCAGAGGGATAGTACACATAAAGGCCTTCAGATCAAACAGTCAGCTTCCAGTATATTAAGACCCTGTCCCCCCATCAAGTCCTGTGCACATGTGTCTCTTCTTTCACTTATCAAAGCTCAACTCTGACTGTCTGCTCCCTCAGCTCAATAACCTTCCATGAATCCCAGGCACCCCCTGAATGGAGTCCATAGCTCTTAACTTCCTCAGCCTTGGGTCAAGATTGTGTCTAATCTGGTTCCTTTTACCTCTCAAACCATATGGAGAGAAAGTGTCCCAGTGAATCACAAGCCTTCTAGGGTGTGACAGAGGAGGGAGCTTCCTACAGAAGCAACTGGAAGACAGCCTAGGAGGTATGAATGCACAGCACTCACATGATTGAGAGTCAATTCACAGAGTTGAAATACACAGAGTTGAAATAGAGTTGAACAGGAAATGCCATGTTCTCCTGTGATGAGCTGGGCCCACGCCCAGTCCACGCAGCAAGAAATCCAAGGACCCGAGGCTGGAGCACAGAGCTTGGACTCACGACCAGTGGAGCCCGTACCTCCCTTAAGGCTCGTTGCAGCAGCTGGCAGGAAGGGCGTGCTGGCCTGAGAGCGCCTCCTCAGGAAAGAAGGAGTGACTGACAGGCACAGCCCACTGCAGCCTTGCCCACAGCGCCCAAGACCCAATTACTGTTCTTGACTATGACCTATCGGATGGTCAGCTTCTCCCTGGGAGGAGTGAGAGCACCTCCTCACCACCTCTCCCCAGTCTTTTCCAGCTCTCTTGACCTGCTGGCCCCAAGCACAGGATTGTCTCGGTCAGACCTTCCTCCTGGGTCATGCTCTACATCTCAGAGCCAAAGCCCTTGTCTCTTCATCCACAAAACACCCTCCTTTCTTCACCCCTAGGTCGGGAGACTGCTTATGACTCTGAGCTCTGGGCAGGGGCCCAAGCACTCAGCTCCTCCCCTGTCAGAGTCAGAAGCTTCCTAGAGCCAAGCCTGCAGCCTTGACTCTTGCTTCTGCGATGAGCTCTACCTGCACCCTGTCAAGGGCGATGAGTTACTGCGGAGGTGGGGCAGGACTTTTTTTCTTTAATTCAATTAAGCCACATGCTGACTGTGATTCTTTCTCCACTATCTAAGGCAGCAGGTTCCTTTGCAATTACTTCCCCTATACTGAGGCTGCACATCAGCAGGGGGTCTCCAGGCGACAGAGATGAGGCTGTAGAATCACAAAGGCAATGGGATGGGGGAGAGGACAGACCAGGAAGACCGGAGGACCAACCAGGGAGTACCTGAGAGAAAGATCAATCAGGAATGGGAAACACAAGATGGCCCTGAACAAACCACACCTGGGAACCAGTGGAGATGTGATTTCCAGCTGCTTGCAAGGGCCTTAGAAGTGAGGGGCTATGTCTTAATTTGGGTTTCCCCAAAAGCAGACCCAGAGACAAGGATTTGGGTGCAGGCAGTCAATTCGGGAGGTGATCCAAGGAAACACAGTGAAGGAGTGGGGGAGTGAGACAGGGGAGTGAAGACAGTCAAGTCCACATTACTGAGCAGGTCGGTCACTGGGCAGGTGGAGCTCAACCCCACTCAGAACTCTCTACGAGGTTATGTAGCACACACCTGAGAAGTGTTCCCAAGGGGCAAGGAAGCCAGGTGTTCATTCACTGGCGTGGTTGAATGATAGTCCTCAAAAAGATGTCCACATCTTAATCCTCAGAGCCTATGAATGTGACCTTAATTGGAAAAAGGGTGTCTGTCACCATAATTAAGGATCTTGAGATGAGAGCACCCCGGATTACCCAGGTGGGACCTAAATCCAATGACAAGCATCCTTAGATGCACAGGGAGAAAAGGAAAAGGCCATGTGAAGTCGAAGGCAGAGATTAGAGTGATGCAGCCACAGGCCAAGGAATACCAGGAACTACCAGGAATTCAAAGAGTCAGAAAGGATTCTCCCCTAGAGCCTTTGGAGGGAGCCAGTCCCTGCCAACACCTTGATTTGATTTCAGACTTCTGGCCTTAAGAGCTGGGAGAGAAGAAATTTCTGTTGTTTTATGCCACCCAGTTTACAGAAATTTGTTATAGCAGCCACAGAACACGGATACATCCACCAACTCCCATCCCTCCTTGGTTAAGGGTTACTCCTGGGGTCAACCTCCCAGCATTGCCAGGCTGCGCCACCAAAGGCTGAGCCCAAGAAAGACCTCGGGCAGAGAGACACCTGTGCTTGTGGTAGGACGCCGTCATTGAGGATTAGAATTGCCCACTGAAACTGCAGTTGACCTGACCTCTGCTGGGGAGAGGGTTTGAGGAGGGAGGTGGGCACTGACAGCACCTGCTACAGGATGGCTCGAGTTGGGTCAGGGCCACCTTCTGGTCTACCTGTGTTTTCCAAGGGGACCCCTATCAGGAAGCAGGCTCCTCCTCAGAATCAACCCTCAGGTAGGAAAAGAAACTCACATTAGGATGTGCCAGCTGTGTGCCCACATGCACATCCCCCCAAACACACCCTTCCAATGCCCCTATGAGATATGGAGCATGTGGTGGGAAGAATAATGCTCCCCAAAGATGTTCACGTCCTAATCCCCAGAACCTATGAATATACGACCTTACGTGGCAAAAAGGACTTTGCAGATGTGATTAAGTTAAGAATTATGAGATGGGAAGATGAGCCTGGATTGTCCAGGTGGGCCCAATGTAATCCCAAGGGTCCTTATTAGTGGAAGAGGGGAGGCAGGAGGGCCACGAGGTCAGAATCACAGGCAGATGAAGATTCCACCCTGCTGGCTTTGAAGCTGGAGGAAGGAGCCTCCAGCCAAAGAATGCAGGCAGCCTCTAGAAGTTGGAAGGGATTCTCCCCTAGCACCTCCAGAAGGGAAGACAGCCCTGCTGACACCTTGATTTTAGCCCAGGGAAACCCATTTCAGACTTCTGACCTCCAGATAAGAGAATAAATTTGCATTGTTTTAAGCCACTGAGTTTGTGGTAACTTACACAACATTGGACATTAACACATTTTATAGCCTTAAAAAAAAAAAAAATTGGGATTAGCCCGGGGGCTGTGAGCAATGGGATGACTGGGAGAGCATTTCTGAGATATTAGTTGAAGTTTTATTTTTCCTCCTTGTAGTTCACTCTTTTGCTTTCTCCCCTTCCCTCCTCCCACCCCAATTCAAGCCACCAAGACTCTGAGTTCACTGCCTGCGAGAAGGGGCAGGACGTGACCCAGGTCAGGGAAGTAGAAACAAGACACCTGCCTTGTTCAGGTCTCCACGAGCCTGTGTCCTTGGGGGACATAAACAGAAGTGTGAGAGGAGCACGGCCAAATGTCCTCCACCCCACCAGCCATGAAGATAATCTTCCCCTGGGATTAAGAAGGAGAAACACAGAGATCCTGTGGGGGAAGGGTCCTGCACCTGCACCTGCACCCCAGGGAGGCTATAGGAGGCTAGAAAGGGAAGGCTGGGGGGGGTGAGCCCAGGTGGGCGGGGCTGGGGGTGGCTGAGAATCCACAGGGCTTGCACCTCGTAAGTGGTACGGTATTTAAGATGGAACAAGCCTGACTTGGGGGAACACGCTGAGTACCCTGGTGACCGTGGTCAGAGCTGGGGGTCAGGCGAACCACTGTGGATGGGGGAAGGATTTCCCCTGAAGGGCACAGGTGTCTCTGCCATGATCCCAGGGCAGGATATTAGGGTATCTCAGACTGGGCAACCAAAGGATGTCCCCTCCCTCTCAGGCCAAAGAGGAAATTTGGCAGGGACTCCAAACCTTGTGAATGCCTGGGTGTACCAGCTTCTGGGGGCTGAGCTGGCCCTGCCCTGTGGAGGCCAGCCAAAAGCTCCTGGGGTCTCCGCAGTGGTGCTTGGGTCTGCGGGCTGCAAGAGCAACTCCCCGGCCCCACACCCTCAGCCGAGGGAGTGAAGGGGTGTGTGGACCCCAGGAGACCAGTGAGGGGGATTTGTGATCATCAGTGACAAAGACATCCCTGTCCCCAGGGCAGACTTCTCACCAGTGTCCCTAGCAGTAGGGCAGCCACAGCAACAGAGGGTCCTGCCAAACCCCTCCCCACACCCACAAGATGGCAGCAGAGAAGTCCTCTGAAATAACGGAGGGGACTTCAGAGGGGCTTTACCACCAGCAAGAGGCCCAGAAGGGGCTGATGCCAAAACCATTTAATTGTGGGCAGGATGGGTGATCTCGTTTCACAGCCCGGGGAGGCTTCCAGCTTACAATTGTAATAAAACATTTTATGGGGAAGAAACAAAATGGTAGCAAATTTGAGTGTAAGAACAAGCAATGGTTTAGAGTTCTGTATCATTAGCAGAATTAGATCAATTCAAAACATAAACCAGGAATAATAAGCCGTCTCTCTCCGGGTCACCCTGTGTATTCAATGAGATCTATTGTGTACAAAGGACCCACCAGAGCCAGTTATACAGTCAGTCTAACTACGTAACCAGAGGATCATTTCTAACACCCTCCACATACACTCTAGGGCAAAATTATTCCCAGGAATAATCATGGAATAATCAATAGTAATTACTTTTTTGATTCATTCTTTAGTTTTAAAATCACTGACAGTTAGTTATCAATTATAAAGGAAAAATTCAATGTTACATATATCATTCAGATTCCATAAAATATTTACTATAGGAACTGAAATTAGCACTTAACAAAACACAAATTTTTCCAGCTCACAATGTATACCCCATTTCACTGTTCTAAATTCTAAGCATAAATAAAAACTCCAACTGGTCACATAGAATGATAGAATTAAAGTAATACATTAGCGTTTTTCACCATTTAATTGCTGGCCTATCACTGTTATTATTGAGTCAACTGTTTAAATGCAGGAATATGTATACCACAGGCGTTAGAGACCTGAATTGGGCCCAAAGAGAACTTGAATGATTCTGAATCATTAGGAACTTACTTTTACAATGAACATGTATCGCTGAGCCCATAAATCTAGAGGGACGACTATATAACAGGCAATTCTTTGGATTAAATGCCATGTAAAATACAATGTTTATGAAAGGATAGTGATTAAAATATGTCAGTTTGAAGCATGCATGTATATTAAAACTGGATGGTAAACACAGCAATTTAGATTGCAGTTCAACTGAATATTTCAGGGTGAGGGCATGTTTGATACAGTTTAGAATTGCCAGTGTATCATGATGATGAAAAACAGACTGGATAAACAACAAGGTCCTACTGTATAGCACAGAACTATATTCAATATCCTATGATAAACCATAATGGAAAAGAATGTAAAAAAAAAAGAATGTATATATGTGTATAACTGAATCACTTCGCTGTACAGCAGTAATTAACACAACATTGTAAATCAACTATACTTCAATTAAAAAAAAATTTTTAAAAACACATATATATGGAATCTAAAAAAAAATGGTTCTGATGAACCTAGGGGCAGGACAGGAATAAAGATGCAGACGTAGAGAATGGACTTGAGGACATGGGGAGGGGGAAGTGTAAGCTGGGACGAAGTGAGAGAGTGGCATTGACATATACACACTACCAAACGTAAAATAGCAAGTGGGAAGCAGCGGCATAGCACTGGGAGATCAGCTCGGTGCTTTGTGACCACCTAGAGGGGTGGGATAGGGAGGATGGGAGGGAGACGCAAGAGGGAGGGGATATGGGGATATGTGTATATATATAGCTGATTCACTTTGTTATACAGCAGAAACTAACACAACATTGTAAAGCAATTATATTCCAATAAAGATGTTAAAAAAAAAATAGACTGGCTTTGTTGGTTTTATCATTGTTTTTAAATTCTCTATAGATAACGCTCCCCATTGTTGCCTGCACCCAGGCAGTGTTCTATCCTCATACACTACAGGTGACTGGAACCCCTTCCATTGTTTGGGGGAAATCATTCCTGCTTCAAAAAGTGAAAATAATTCATACTGATTGTCTGCCATTGCTCTAAGAGCTTCACATGTATTAACTAGTTTACTTCTCAGTACACGTCTACGCTGGTGGCTAACTGTCCTTACTGCCATTTTACAGATAAGAACACTGATGTATTCAGAGGCCTTGATATTGTATTTGGAAGTGCTTTGTACACTGTAGGTGCCAGACAGATATTACTAAGTTGGCAGTCATAATAGTGAAGTTTTCACGTATTTGGTGATGACAATGGACCAGAAATACCAGGGAGAAAAAGAAGGGTAGATGTTTATGAGGCTGTTAACAACCTGGACAAAATACCAAAGCCAGATTCAACGGTGCCAACTTTCTATTCCCAAAATGGAGCCTGTGAAGACGGCCAGACGGTGTGACCACGTTCCCCAGTGCCAAGCAGGCAGCTGCCAGAGATGTGGCCCAGCTCACAACCGCAGCAAGTCTGTGGTTGCAGAGAAATGGCTTCAGCGCTCACAGTGCCCGGGAACCCAGCACCCGCCAGCCCCCCGCCCCCCAAGAGCCAGGTCACGTAAGGACTCTTGGCTCTGCAGCATATTCAGAGGGGAGAACTGGGAGAAGCAAGGGACCACACAGTTGCCCGGGGGATGCCCACCGCGACCCGCGGGCTGAGACGAGGTGACCCGGACAATCCGTGAACCCCTCAATAGAGGCAGATAAGCAGAATCAAGCTGCTCTTTACAAAAGCACATTTAGTGAACACCTAGGGCTTGGGCTGGATGCGTCCATCTTTTCCCTTGCTGTCTTGCATTTATTTAACGCATGCCTCATAAAGCTACTCTTTTCTGCCCATGAATAATGTATAGTTGGACAGTTACTTAGCTGGAACGGGGTACAGACAGAGCTGGATTGGTCACAAATGGGACCAGAGCTAGAAACCCCAGATGACCCACTGCAGACCCTGGGAGCAGCTTGACAACCCCAGAAGGGATCCACCCTGGAAGGTCATGCAGGACCTTGCATCCAGCGCTGGAACGGTCTTGCGCGCCTCCAAGGATAGGGCACGCCCTGCAGCCTGGAACAGCTGTGGACATCTCAGATGGTGAGAAAAAGCAGCCTATTGCCCAAGCACGCCACGCTGCCCCTGTCTCTACACACAAGCCACACCTGTGGCTGGGCCAGTCTTTCAAAGACCTTCAGTGAAGCGCCATGCTGCCCTAATCAAAATTAATCCACACCTCCACGTCGCCCAGCCCTTGTTTGTACAGCACGCACAGCTGCCTGTGTTTCAGCCTGTTTTATAGCTACCTGTCTCCCCCATTTGACTGTGAGCTCTTGAAGGCATAAACTGAGTTTTCTCCTTCATACCTGATCCCCCAAATGCTTTCAAATCCTTTTGTTAAAAAATGCAATTCGGGAATTCCCTGGCGGTCCAGCGGCTAGGACTGCGCTTCCACTGCAGGGGCCCCGGGTTCAATCCCTGGTAGGGCAAGTAAGATCCTGCAAGCCGCTTAGCCAAAAACAAACAAACAAACAAATAAATTAAGTAGGTGTTGTTTAAAAATAAATGCAATTCTTTAACAACAATCACCAAGCTCCCTCAGCTGTCTCTCTCTCTCTCTCTCTCCCTCCCCCCTCCCACTCTCTCTCTCTCTCTCTCTCCCTCCCTCCTTCCCTCCCTCTCCCATGTGAGGAAATCACAAAGAGGACCCTCCCTTCCGTGCTGAACACACCCCACAAACCATCAGCCACCCCTCCCCTCCCACACCCTCACCCTAAATGCAATTCCCAGCTTTACTCCACCGCCAAAAAAGGAAAGTTCAAAGCAACGGTTTTGAGATCTCAGATCAACTTTCTACTCCAATCTCTGTTCCCATGGTTCTCAACCTTGATCAGGCATCAGCATCCTCTGGAGGGCTTGTTAAGACACAGAGTTTCTAATTCAGGCGTTCTGAGGTGGGGCTCAAAGAGTCTGCACTTCTAACACGTTCCCAGGTGATGCTGATGCTGCCCGTCCAGGGGCCATACTTTGAGAACCATGGTGGCACAGTGCTTGAAGGATGTTCCCAGCCACCGCATGGCTGGCATATGGGGACAGGAGAGGCATGGAGGACTTGGGCAATATCCTGCCTTTTCTCACCACCCAAGACGTCCACAAGCTGTTTCAAGCAGCACTGAGCACCTTGAAGGCATGGAAGCAGAGGGTACAAGACTGTATCACACACACAGAATCTCCACTGATGCTTTATCTAACCCCTGCTTACATACCTCCAGCAAAAAGATGCCCATTACTTGGAAAGTTAGACTACCCCATCTTCAGTTATTTCTTATATTGAGTGACTTGTCACCTCCTACCTATGGTTGCCAAATAAAATACAGGACGCCAGGACTTCCCTGGTGGTCCAGTGGCTAAGGCTCCGCACTCCCAATGCAGGGGGCCCGGGTTCCATCCCAGGTCAGGGAACTAGATACCACATGCCACAACTAAGAGTTCGCATGCTGCAACTGCAGATCCTGCATGCCACAACTAAAGATCCCACATGCCGCAACAAAGATCCCACGTGCCACAACTAAGACCCAGTGCAGCCAAATAAATAAATAAATATTTTTTAAAAATACAGGATGCTTAAATTTGAATTCCTGATAAATAATGGATAACATTTTGGTAAGCATGTCCTATTCATCGTTATTTTTATTTGATAAATCTGGCAGCTCTACACTCATACCCATTAGGTCTCCAGGTGCTTGAGCCAAATTCCTGCCAATCCTGAAGCAGCCAGGTGAACTCAATCTCAGGTGAAGTTACTTCCTCCGCTTCCCAAAAACCATTTGAGTCAGAGCCAAGAGCAAACAGAGTCAGCCTCAGGAAATACACTTGACCAGAGCTGTACTTGGAGCCTGGGTCTTACAGCTAGTCCAGGGCTTGGCCACTGTCAGGAAAATGACCTACCACCTGGGTTCCTCCAGTGTGTGCCTTCTTGTCTTGAAGCAGATAGACTTTTACGTGCTGGAGCCCTACCAGACTGTCAATACCTGGTCATCCACCCGCACCTACCCCAGAGGTAAATGCTGGCGCCTAGACTAAAAGCTACTTCTTCTGACTCCCATGTTGCAGCCTTTTCACTAATTCAAGAATCATTTACAAAGAGGTGACCCCAGATAGTAACTAGACTTATTGTGGTGATCATTTTGAAATGTATGGAAATATCGAATCACTGTGTTGTGTACCAGGAGCTACCATAGTGTTGTAGGTCAGTTATACTTCAGAAACAAACTCATAGAAAAAGAGATCATTTTTGTGGTTACGAGAGGTGGAGACTGGGGGGAGGGGGAGTTGGAGGAAGGTGGTCAAAAGGTACAAACTTCCAGTTATAAGATAAATAAGTACTAGGGATGTCATGTACAACATGACAAATATAATGAACACTGCTGGATGTTACACATGAAATCTGTTAAGAGAGCAAATCCTAAGAGTTCTCATCACAAGGAAAACGATTTTTTTCTATTTCTTTAATTTTGCGTCCGTATGAGATGATGGGTCTTCACTAAACTTACTGTGGTCACCTTTTTTTTTTGGAGGGGGGTTGCCGAGCCGTGCAGCATGCGGAACTTCCCTGACCAACGATCGATTCCCCTGCCCCTTGCATTGGAAGCATGAGTCTTAAGCACTGGACCACCAGGGAAGTCCTGCAGTCATCATCTCATGATGTATGTTAAGTCAAATCATTAGGCTGTACCCCTTAAACTTATACAATGCTGTGCGTCAATTATAACTCAATAAAACTGGAAGAAAAAAAAGAGGTGACCCCAGGATCTAGGAGAGGTGCTAAATGGTGGAGAAACCCTCTTGTGCAAGTCTTGTCATTTCAAGATGCCAAATGCCATGGATCAGAAGTCCTACCCACTTTCTGATGTCCCCCTTAGAGACCATCCAGCCCAACCAGAGAGGAGAAGGCACTTGCCCAAGCTCTGATTCAAGTTGACAGTAGAGCTGTATAAGAATCTATGTCTACTGACCTCAGCTCAGACATCGTCCCCCCCGCTGCCAAGGGCCTCTTCCAACCAAAAGGGAACTTCTACTGGCAAATGAAAACCGCAGAGGTATACCATTTTCTCCCATGGAACTAACAACAGTAGAAAATTCTGACAATGCCAAGCATTGGAGTGGACGTGGAGAAAATCGTACTCTTCTGTGCTGCTGTTGGGAATGTAAATTGCTAGAGTGACTTTGGAGAAAACTGGCAACACCAGTTTTCAAGTAAAATTGAGAGTGCACATACTATACAGCAAAATGATCCCCACTTCTCATGGCCTGCCTCCAAGGAAACACCTGTGCCCAGTGAGATCTGGGGCAAGGATGCTTATTGCAGCATTGTTTGTTACGGTGAAAAACTGGAAACAATCTAAATATGCAATGAGAAGGAAATGAGAAACAAAACATGCCTTATCCACATGACAGAATACCTTGCAGCAGTTAGAATGAATGGATTAGAGCTAAATTTGCCAACAAGAATAGAGGTCAAAAGTGGCCTTGTGTGAAAAACAAGGTGTAGGGGACTTCCCTGGTGGTCCAGTAGTTAAGACTTTGCCTTCCAATGCAGGGGGTGCAGGTTCGATCCCTGGTCAGGGGGCTAAGATCCCACATGCCTCAGGGCCAAAAAATCAAAACATAAAACAGAAGCAATATTGTAACAAATTCAATAAAGACTTAAAAAAAAAACGAAAAACAAGGTGTAAAGGGACACAGGGCAAATTTATGTAAATATCGAAATGCATTCCCACAAAACAATGCCATGTATCTATTACTTATAATATATCATAAATGTATATTAAAAATACAAATGTTTCAAGACAGTTTATTTTAAAAGGCTTGCCCAGAAGGAAACACAGCTCTTCATGAAAGTCACAATAGTTGTTGATTCTGGGAAAGGGGTAAAGTTTAAAATGTTAAAATAAAATATCTTTTGTTCAAAATACACTTGAAGTAAATATAACAAGATGTTCAATGTTATCATCCCAGCAGTGGGCATGCCAATTCATTACTTTTGTGTTTTTCTTTTGTTCTAACTTCTCAAAGAAAAACAAAGCGGCTATTCTGAGGCGCTGCTCTCTGGGGCCCCCCAAGCCTATGTGACTGACCAAATACACTTTTCTCAGGTTTCAATAATTCATCACCTGAGCAGGGGCGTGAGTGCAGGAAAGTCTCCATCCTTAAGGGAATACAGAGGAATGGATCCGGTCCAAGCTAAAATCTCCCTCCCTCCATCCTGACTAGAGATGACCTTGGGCTTGAATGAAGAGGAAGAGGGTTTAATGCACTGGATGCTTCTCCCAATCTACTTTAGAGAGATGGAAGGGAACTCTCACCTGGCTCAATAATTTTTCAGAAGCTTAGCATGACGAGATGAAGAACATTCCATAGGCATGGGCTGTGAGTTTAGCAACAACTCTCCATGACCACTCGCTGGTCGATGTGAGGTGATGGGCTCATCCAAGCTCAAGGATGGTAAGGGGTACGTGATCCCCATAGATGGGAGAGAGGAATCCCTAACGTGCACACAGATCACATGCGGATCCTGATTCCGTAGGTCTGGGGGCAGTGCTGGGAGGTTGCATTTCTATCAAGATCCCAGATGTTTTTGGTGTGGCTGGTCCATGGACCACACTTTGAGTAGTGAGTTGCTACACTCTCCACTGTCAACTGCCTCCTTCAACTTCTGCTTCAGCAACCGCCTTACAAATAAAAGCCGAGCGTTGATGGTGTCTGACAGTATTAGGGTCAGGAGAACCGGGAACACCTAACTCCTGCCTGTCAGTCCCAAGGGAGATGGCTGCTAGGGGACCAGAGCACCCCTTCTTAGAGGCCCTGGGTTGTGAGAAGCAGAGGAAGGGGCCGGGATGGAGCATAAGTTTGGCTTTCATTTGCTCTGGACTCCTGCAGCCATTGAGGAGTGGTTAGCTCATGGGACACTTAAAGCAAATTGCCTTATATGGGAGGGTATATGCGTTCCCTTAAACATTTCTGTGTTCAGACCTTGTGCAACAGGCTAGGGCTACAGAGATGGGGGAGGTGGTTGTTCCCAGGCTGGCGGGGAGACAGATGTGGAAAGATGCATTTGACATGCATGTGGTCAATGCAGGGACAGAGCACAGTGCAAAACCCAGCAAAAGCATAGAGCGCAGTCACCAACCCTGCTGTCCACCTCCCACTTCCCTGAGTGGGCTGGAAGCGGCTCAGCTCTGGGGGCTTGTCCTGACCCTCAGAGCACAGATCTGTGCACACAGCTAGTGCTCAAAAATGTGCCATCATTGGAGCAAGAGGCCCAGCTCCTGCACTGCCTTCCGGGAGCAATGCCTTGTCTGACCCATGGCCTGAGAAACCAAAAAAGAACATTCAATAGACTGCCCTGGGCTAATGAAACTACTAACATCTAAACTACTAACATCTAATGAAACTACTAACATCTAAACAAACTGATGCTTGTCTAGACGGAAAGGCAGGCAATCATTTCCTATCTGCAAACTGCAAATTCTCCAGTTAAAACAAAGTGAAAGGGAAGAGGCTCCCCCGTTGACATCAGTGCTTTGATTCTAGCTCAGCTACTGTCTGGCTACCAACTGCCCCATTCAGGCCACCCCTGGGCCACTGGGCCACAATCACTGGCTCTTGAGGTCGGGGTCCTGCACAGCTCTTATGTTATTCCTACCTAGAAAAACTCCTAACCCCTCCTCCAACACCCAGTTCCTGAGAAAGCCAGGGAGATGTAAGGGAAAGAGAATCTTTCCTGGAATAGGGTAAACCGGCCTGAGTTTAAATCCTAGCAAGACCATTTATGAGCCATGTGACCTGCAGCCAGTAATTTACCCACTGGGTCTCCGCATCCTCATCTGTGAAATAGGGATAAACATACCCACTCTCAAGAGTGTGGGGAAGATTAAAGGAGATCATATGAGTAAAGATCCCGGCTCCCAAGTGGACAGCCCGCGGTCACTGCCTCCAGCCCCTCCAGCCGTTGGGATCTGGTGGTGTGGAAGGAGCTGCATGTGAGACAGAACACTGCTCTGAAGGACTCTTCCTTCAAATTCCACCTCCAACTTCCGCTGCCCTTCTGCGGAGTGCTGGGAGTAGAAGTGTGAAGTCCCCGAGTTCTCCCAGCTGTTCTCTTTGTGACTCAACCTCGGGCAGTCAGCGCGGAAATATCACAGGCAGAGCCTGCTCTGGTGACATTTCAAATCCAGAGCATCTTTTGCATCCCCCTCCCAGGCTGTTTCTGGTCAGCCTCCATGGCTCAAAAACTTCCTGGGGAATTTCTGTCTCCTTTTCAAGGGTCCTTATTTATTCGACTTCACATGGGGATAGTACTTTACAGTTTATAGATAGCACTGTCACACGCCTAATCTTATTCAAGCCTCCCAGCTCCCCTGCCAAGGAGGAAACAAGTGCTCAAAAAGTCAAATCAACTGCCCGAGGTTACCCAGTGGGCTGTGGCAGAGTCAGGATTTGAACCCACGACTGCCTGGTTCACAAGCCTCGCCTTTATACAAATTCATATTAATGCAAACAGAAACGAAGTAAGGCCACCACCGTTCCTCTTGGCCTTCAGACTGGCCCTCAGCACCAGGTAAGAGCTGGACCAGACACTGGACAAGGACCTGGAATCTCTAGCACCCACTCACCTCCCACAGACATGCAGTCCAGCCTATGGGGCCAGGAGCCCAGAGCACTTCCCCCAGGTCCCCCTCCCCAGGCAAGGCAGCTGGAACCTCCCAGGACAGGCTCGCAACAAAGCCTGACATCAGCACCAGGAGCACCCACAGTGCAGCATCTCTGACACCTGCATCCCATCAGGCTCAGCCCCAGGGTTGTTTAACAGACAGACC
This sequence comes from Eubalaena glacialis, assembly GCF_028564815.1. NCBI lineage: Eukaryota > Metazoa > Chordata > Mammalia > Artiodactyla > Balaenidae > Eubalaena > Eubalaena glacialis. The sequence goes on along the minus strand of NC_083728.1, from coordinate 17,322,145 downwards.
TGGATGTATAGCCCAGCCCAACCTCCAGCATAAATGATACTGCTAAAGGGACCAAAAATTGAATTGCAGTCGGGGCAATTATGAATAATAGGATACAAAAAGGCCACAAAACAACTGCCATGTCTGAGGAGCTGGGAGCACAAGCAAAGTACTGCACATGAGCCCTGCACACAGCACCACCCAGGGGGCAAGCAGACCTCCTAAGCCACCCCTCCGGCCTGACCCACCAATCTGCCTCTACCCTCACCCCAATGAACGAACCAGCCCGCCCTCCTCAGAGAACGAGCAAGGACACCTGTTTCTTATTTTCACTCCCCCGTGCTGCAGCCTGAGTCCCAATGAAGCCTTGCCTGAATTTCGCGTCTGGCCTCTCTTATCGATTTCTATTGATTAAAGAGTCCACGGAGCCGGGCCGGTAGCACTGGCACCTTCTAGAGCCGGGTTTCTCAACCTCAGCACTACTGACATTTTAAGCTGGATTAATTCCTTATTGGGAAGACTGTCTTTACATCGTAGGATGTTTAGCAGCATCCCTGGCCTCTACCCATTAGATGCCAGTGGCACGTTCCCCCCCAACCCTGCCCCAGTAGTGACAACCAAAAATGTCTCCATACGTTGTCCATTGTCCTCCAGGAGGACAAGATCACCCCCAAGTGAGAACCACTAGAGCAATGTCAGCATCTGGACCAGGACCAGTGGCCTCGACCACCCCATCCCCATCGGCCGTCACTTCACTCTGCTTTCTTCCTCTCCCGGGGCAGCCACCTACCTTCTCCACTGCCCAGGGCCACCCAGGAAGCAGGTGGGAGCAAGAGGACTGAATCCATCCAGATGGACTTAGGTCCCAAGCTTCAGTCACCCAGGCTCCTCCTTCCTGGCACTTCCCCTAATCTGTAACTGGACTGTCACTTATTAGTATTTCTTTCCTGGGTCCATTATCTTTTCTGCCTCCCCTGCTAGGATGCAAACTCCTTGAGAACAGGAACTATTTTCTTCACTGCTCTGTCCCTTACACTAGCAGAGGGCCTGGCCCAGAAAACACAGATGGGAGGAAGGAGGAGTGGCGGGGAGGAAAGAGAGAAAGGAGAGAAGGACAAAAAAGAAGAAAAAGGTTTTCAGAAGAAAGGGGAGAACTCTGCAGAAGAGGGGAAGTATTTATCAGATGAAGCAACGAGAGTCAAACATAACATCTGTGCCTTGAGATAATCTGTAGCCAATAAAAGGGATAATGTATCTCTATATGCACAGACATAGAAATATCCCTAATAAAGCTGACTATTTATATACCCATCTGTGTATGTATGCCCAAAGAAATATCTGAAAGAATGCTCACCAAAAGGTTGAAGATTTTTATCTCTGAGTGGGGACATTTCAGGAGGAACTTTGCTTTCTCTTTTACTCCAATTTCCTACAATAAGAATTATCCTTCCAAGCAGAAAATTTTATAAATCATGTTTTCAAAGAACATATTTTATGATGGGCAACGTCTCATGATAAAATGTTAGGTGGAAAGTGAGCTATACAAAGAATTTACTTAGTATACATATAGATAGCCCAATTAAAACAACTTTTTAAATTTCACATGGAAAGTACTAGAAAAAAGATCAAGAGGAAATCCATCACATTTCGGGGATAAGGTGCTTTAAATCCTTTCTCTTCCTGCGTCTTTATTTTCCAAATTCTCTAGAGTAGCGCTGTCCAATATGGTAGTGAGCAGCTATTGACACTTGAAATGTGTTATGCATGATATGACTTAGGACCTGAATTTTTTATTTGATTTTATTAATTGAAATTTAAATCTAAATAGCCTCACATGCCCAGTGGCTACTGTTATTTGAGAGCAGAACTCTATCATGAACAAATATTTTTTATACTTAGAAAAAGAGCACGAGATGTGATTTTTAAATTAATAAATAAAAACTCAGAACAGAAAACCCAAAAGCTGCCCCAGTGTCTGGCCCAGTTCCAGCCCAGGGCTGTGTTCTGCATCTGTTTATTGTAAGATTTGAATGCCCCATCCAAACTTTCTTGGCAGATGTATCATTTTTCCCACTTTTTTTAAAAATAAAAAGTGATTTCTTCATCTCTTATTCAGTTTTTGAAAGTGAGGCAAGTCAATGAACTCACACATATTCCAGAAACTGACTTCCTTAGACCCTAACAGAAGGTACTTAAGTGCACAGATGTTTGCTGGTTTTAAAAGGAGGCCTTGCTGTGTATGAAAAAACGTTCCCCCAAATTTTTTGCTCAATTTGTTTTAAATTGGTAATGAAATCTGTGAATCTCCGCTCCCTTTCTTCAGGAAAAATGGAATTTTGATCTCTTTTAAAAATCAGAACGCGACAGGATAATGGAGAAATCAGTCTCAATAGCACATTTCATGTTCATTTCAAGGCTGTGATGTGTAAACATGATGATGCTACGCTTTTGGGGTCTTTGAGATTTTTGCCACAAGCATAGCAGCTCAGGTGGATTATTGCCTGATGCATGCGTCTTTGGTAGATTTTTGTCAACAACTTGCATGTCTGCTCATTTGAAATAAAATCATGAAGTTGTTAATGCCTTTGCACAAAGACCGCTCCATTCTGTTGGCCCTGGGGAAGGAGACTTTGCACTAATCACCTCTTCTCTCCTAGAGTAGAGCTGAAGGAGGGACAGAAAACCCACATTGATTGCACTCTTACTACATGCCAACTAGTCACACACATAAGAGGTTTGACTATCTCCTGGTGATCAGGGGCCATGGTAGAGAACAGAAGGGGTTGCTGCTTGGTCTCTGGTTTCACAAAATAAATAATAATAAAATAAAACACTGAACATTTGTGCTTTATTCACTACCTTATTGTACGTACTTTGTAGATTCTGCATTCAACAATGCAGAACAGGCTAATGAAAAAAGTTCCCCCAAATCTCACCACCCAGAGACAAAAATCACCCATTTTGGAGGGCATTCCACATCTCTCTCTATTCCAGTGGTTCTCAACTGAGAGCAGTTTTGTCCTTCAGGGGACATTTGGCAATGTCTGGAGACATAGTTGGTTGTCACAACTGGGATGGGGTGCTACTGGCGTTTAGGGGGTAGAAGCCGGAGATGCTATTAAATATCCTACAGGGCACATAGGACAGCCCCCACCCAGAAAGAACAATCCAGCCCAAGTGTTAGTGATGCCGAGGCTGAGAAACCCCGCCACACACATACGGATGTGTAGCTCTGTGACAATTACATAATCAAGTTCACACCATGCCAGCTGTTGATCATCCTGCAAGAACACATGTATTGCTTATTCGATATGGTCAAGCACTGCTCGTTCCCTAGAGAGGGCTTTGTTTAATTTTTACCAGAACTCTATAAGAGAAGGAACTATTACAGATTTCTTTAGCTGAAGAGACTGAGGCTTAGAGCGGTGAAGTGTCTAGTCCAAGGTTGCACAGCCATTAGTCGTGGTGCTGAGTCTGAAGCCCAGGTCTGAGGGATTCCAAACCCTGCCTTTCCCACCATCTGTTGATCTGTTCCCTTTCACCCCAGGACCGAGTTTATAACGGGCAATTAGGAACCTGGGAAGAAGACCAGAAGAAGACCCTTGAATCGTCCTTCCAGAACCCGAGGGAGGTAGGGCTTTGGTCTTCATGTACATCATTCAAGCGATTCTGTTACTTAAATCCTCTCTATAGTCTAATTTATATTTGTGTCAATACGATCTGTCAAGAATCAAAAGAATACTTTCAAGTTTCTCACTAACTGCTTTTCTGTCGATTTCTCATTGCATGTCCAATATTTTTCTACATATATTTATAAGCTACATTACATTCACAATTATTACATCAAGGTTGTAGATTAAACTCCATCAGTCTGTTAAGTGACCTTCTTGGTCTCATTTAATAATATCTACCTTGAATTCCCCTTCCTCTGAGAGCAGCGTTGTGACCCCTGCCTTCTTTTTGTTTGCATCTGGCTGGTGTATTTGTGACTATTCTACCTTAATAATTTTATTTTAGGGAACGTCCTAATCTAAAAGTCATTTTCTTTTACTAGATTTTTTTTTTTAATTTATACATACTTTCATAACAGAGATCTTTGGTCTCAATTCCATTTTCTTGTTTTATATTTTATATGCTTCTGTTCTATCTCTTTTCTTATTTTTCCTACCTTGCTAATTTGGTAAACAGAATGTTTTTAGTTTGCTATGGTATGAATGTTTGTGTCCCCCCAAAATTCATAGGTTGAAATTCTAATGCCCAAAGTAATAGTATTAGGAGGTGGGGCCTTTGGGAGGTGCTTAGGTCATGAGGGTGGAGTCCTCATGATGGGATCAGTGCCCTTATAAAAGAGACCCCAGAGATCTCCCTCACCCCTTCCACCATGTGAGGACACAGCAAGAATTAAACAGTCTGCAACCCAGAAGAGGGCCTCACCAGAAATGAACCCTGCTGGCACCCTGATCTTGAACTTCCAGCCTCCAGAACTGTGAAAAATAAATTTCTGTTGTGTATAAGCCACTCAGTCTGTGGTATTTTATTATAGCAGCCAAAACAGACTAAAACACTTATTTTCTAATTTTTCCTACCTTCTGCTAATTTGGTAAACAGAATATTTTCAGTTCTATTGGTGATTATTTTCATATCTTTAAATAACATGCTTTAATTTACATCTCTAAAGTTATAAAATTCAGAAATTAAAAAGTAGCAGTTGACTCCCCTTGTGAAAGACAAGAAAATCAGTTCCCTTATACTTCCTCACTCTCTCCACACCCCTGTGGGTGTGGGCGCTGGGAATTTGTCTCAGTCTTTTATAGTAAAATTATGAGGTTATTTTGCTATGTATATTTTTTAAGAATTATAATAACTCCCTTCTGTTTTATAATTTTTCCATGGTTTTTTAAATTTAATTTTATATATAAATAGTTACAAAGCACACCACCATCCAATAGATTTCCTTTCCAGCAATGCTAGATGCTTTTCTCATGAGTTCTTTGTTTTGATTCATCTCTTGGTTGACTGAAGCACTTCTTCCAGTATTTTCTTAGCACTCCCTTTCTCACAAGAAGAATATATGAATGATATATAATATTGATATATCATATATATATATGGATCCCATCCTTTCCCCTCAAATGTCTTCATTGCTTCATTTTCTTCTAGAATCTAATGTCAGAGTTGAAAAGCTGAAGCCATCTGATTTTTACTTTCTTTGAGGACAACTGGCTTCTTCTGCCTGAATTTTCATCAGAGTTGTTCTTTATCCTTGAAATATAATGGTTTCATCAGAGCATATGTCTCACTATTAGTTTTTTGTATCCCCATTAGATTCACTTGGTAACCCTTTTTGAGCTATCTCCCTTCACTTTGGCAATGTTTTCTTCTATTTCCTTTTTGAATATTGTATCTGTTACATTTGTTCTCTTTCTTACTGTCCTAGAACACAAATTATCCCTACATCAGTTCCAGATTTCCTTCTTCTACAGATTTCAGTGTATCAGTCAGGCTCTGGTCAGGAGACAAAAACCAGTTACTTTAATAGAAATAATTCAATGTAAATAACTGTCAACTGGGCATAAATGTGTTAACTAGGTACTGAAAACGCAAAAAGAGAACACTAAAATATTCTATAAGTAGCAATTCCAGGGAGCAGCTATCACCCTGACAACTGGAGAAACAAGGGACGAAGTTGGTACTATTAAAACTTAGAAGCTTGGAGCAAGGGCTCCAGAAAGCTGAAAAGCAGCTTTTCAGTTTCTGAAAGCTGAAAGAAGCTCCAGACTTCTAAGAAGCAGGCACTGCTCGGCTGTGCTGGTGTCTCTGAGCTCAGAGGTGAGGCCCCTTGATGCTGGGCTAAGACGTAATAGTTCCTGTGCTCTAAGCCAAGCATTTAACATCCCCTGCCAGAGCCTGAAACAGTGACAGGTCCTATGCAGAGATACTTCTAGGCCAGCAATTCCCAGCCTTGGCGTCACACTGGAGTCACTGGGGAATATTAAAAAATACTGATGCATGGATTCCTATCCCTTGAGAGTCTGAGTTAATTGGTCTGGAGTGGTGCCTGAATTGTGAGTTTTAAAAGCCCCATTTATTCAATTTTCTTCTACATTTGATTATATTTTCTATTTTACTTAAATTTCATTTGCCCATTTATTATTCCAGTTGTGTCTAGTTCTATTTTTGTGGTAGTATTGTTTGTCTTAAGTGGTAAATACTGAAAAATATGAATTGAATCTTTATACTATACTAATACACTTCAGAACACAAGTATACATTTACTATATGTCTTAAAATGTTTTGTAAAAGTCCAGAACTCATATCACTTTGGAAATTAACCACTAGGAAATCCTTTAAGTGTAGGGGTCAAATTATTATTAATAGATTGAGGCAAACTAAATAAGTGAAATATACCTCTATATTAAAAAAAATTGAATATGTTCCTTACCTTAAGGAAAGTCATATCTTTTGAATATCTTATATATTATTTCTGTTACCACAGGAAACCACTTTATAAGGTGTATTAGAGGTCAAAATCTTTTGTTGTATTAAAAACTGATTGTAGGGTCTTCCCTGGTGGTCCAGTGGTAAAGAATCCGCCTTCCAATGCAGGCGACGCAGGTTTGATCCCTTGTCCGAGAATTAAGATCCCACCTGTCGCGGGGCAACTACACCCGTGGGCCACAACTACAGAGCCCATGTGCTCTGGAGCCCGCACGCCACAACTAGAGAGAGAAAAGAACCCGCATGTCACAGCTAGGGAGAAGCCCGTGTGCCGCAACAAAGATCCCGCATGCCGCAACTGAGACGCGACACAACTAAAAAATAAATAAATAAATAAAAAGAAAGAAAGAAAAAAAACTCAATAGTAAACAAATAATCTAATTTAAATACTAGGTAAAAGCTTTATATAAAATATAATAATATTTAAAAACTGTATAAATGACTTTTTAGAAGAGAATAAAGTTTTTAAAATATGAAAAAATAAAATAAAATAAAAGCTCCCCAGGTGATTCTAAGTGTAGCCAAGATTCTGGTCTAGAATTATCTCTGAATGGGACCTGTAACCACCTCTGAGAACGTATTCTCAGCCTGAGGCTGTATTCACAGCCCTGGTTTTATAGTATCATGATAATCACCTAGGAAAGTTTTTTTTTTAAACTGGTGATGCCCCTTCCTTTCCCCACCCCCTCCCCGCCAGAGGTCCTGATTTAATTCATTTGGGTGGAGGGTCAACTTTGGGATTTTTAAATCCCGAGGAGTTGTAGTGTACAGCCAGGGTTTAGGGAGAGGAAAGACCCATAATGCATATTTCTCCTATTAGGGAGTTCTGATGAAGAGATGCCAGACATCATACAGAAGCAAAAATTATGTCTAACATTATGTCAGCATCAGAATATGAGGTTGGTGGGAAAAGCCTGACAATTAGACGACTTTAATAGGGGGCCTTTTCGCTATGAGATGGCAGAATGGAGATAAACTCAGAGGGCCACACACACACACATCCAGTGATTCTGCAGTGGAGAGGACAGAATTAGGAGAAAATTATGCATGTGAGTTGACAAGATAAGTTTCAATTTCCTTTAATATAACTGCAAGTTCACTTTGGGGTCATTGTCCTAGGGCAGTTGTTCCTGGGCCAGAAGCATCAGCATCACCCAGTACCTTATTAGAAATGCAAATTCTTGGGCCCCACCCCAGACCTGCTGACTCAGAAACTCTGGGGGTGGAGCTCAGCTATCTGTTCTAACAAGTCTTCCAGCAGATTCTCATGCACACTCAGATTTGAGATTCACTTCCCAAGGCACTGACATCTGGAAAAGTCACACCGGAAAAAAACAAAACACTTAAAAGGCCTGTGTCCACCTCTGTCCCAGGAACCCCTTCAGTGCACAACTGCAGAGAGTAGCCCACCCTCCCTCTGGTAGACCAACTGCATCGCCATAGCAACATGGATGCTCCTGGTGGGTCTCAGACATTCACCCCAAGAACATCTTTTCTTAATAAACTGAAGAATTTGTATGTAATATTAGACTCCTGTGCCCTTTGTCCCTTCGCCTGCCTGTGACAACTAGTACCATCTCTTTGCTCTTTCTTTCCACATACTGAGATTTTTGTCTAATCCTGCTTTATCCTTTCAAATCAGTGCAAAGTCCTTCCAGATTTTGACAAGGGATCATCTGATGGTCCTAGCTTTTGCCTACTGTTGTGATTCTGTCCCTTTAGCAATGCTTTCATTAATGCTTCTGTTGCATTCACTTTTTATAAAGGGCCACATCAAACCGTGACACTAATTGAGCTCAGAACAAACTAAAGCCCCTGATTTATTTTCTGCAAGTGATGCTAAGCCACTCCATCTTGCATCTCGGCTGTTAGTATTTTGGACCCAGGTATACAATCTCATAAGAGCTCATGAGGTTTTAGCATGTCATTGTTTCCTGATTCAATTGCACCCAGGTAGCAGACTTTGTTCATGCTGGGGTGACCAACCGTCCTGGTTTGCCTGGGACTGAAGGCTTTCCCAGGAAGCAGAACTTTCAGGACTAAAACCAGGAAAGCCCCCAGAAGAAGCTTTTATCAGTAGAAACGGGATCTTGTGGATAAATCAGCAAACTTGCCCTGTGGCAGTGTGATAGGCAGCTTCCAAGATGGCCCTGGAGGATCCTACCTCCTGGTATTCATGCCTTTGTGTGATCCCCTCCCCTTGAAGGTGGGCTGAACCTAGGGACTCAATTAGTAAAATTGAGTAAAAGTGCTGGGATATCACTTCTAGTAAAAGTGCTGGGATATCACTTCTGAGATTAGGTTACAAAACAACTGAGACTTCCAGCTTGCTGGCTTTCTCTCTCACTTTCTCCCTCGCTGGCTCTGAGAGAGGCCAGTTCCCATGTTGAGAGGTGCCCTACAATCAGGTCCTCATGTCAAGAACTTATGTCTTTAGACAACTGTTACGGGCTGCGCAGGAATGAGGGGCTTCCAGGGACACGGAACTTTCAGCGTTAAAACCAGGAAAATCCCTAGCAAACTGGGATGAGTTGGTCACCCTACCTGAGATGTCAATTTTCATACAACAACTGCTTAGAAACCAAGGACAACAGCCAAACTTTTGGCCGAGGAAGACTCTCGTCTGTTCTATTCCTGCAGGTTCCTCTGCACTTTCTACCTCAATCAGCTAGTCACTGAGAGCTACTGTTAATTAACAATATATTGTAGACCAGTACTAATTGCAATAAATATTTTATTAATTTTCAAACAAAAGGTTGCCTTCAATTAACCAAGTGTGAAAAATTTGATTACGGTGGTTTGCACATATGCCCGTAGTTACCATCACCAATTAGCAAGCTTGTGCCCCAAAAGCCCTCATTAGTGCATGTATTTATGACATATAAACAAAAATTAAAAGCTATGGTGTTGTGGCATCATTTTTCTAAATTCCACCAAGGGCAGGGAAGGAAACACAGTACTATTTATGTAGGGTTGTAAAAGCAATGGTTACACGTTACGATATAAAACCCAACCATCTTTTCAAAGTGTTTGCCAAGTGGGCCATCTCCCCTAGGAGAGGTGCTTTGCATGGAAAATGCCACCATGTTTTGCACGTAGTTGGTCCATAATAAACATCTGTTGACCAAAGTGGTTGAATGTTAGAGCTACAAAGATTCTTGGAATTAATTCTGCATGACCATGAGGCTCAGAAAAATGAAGTGACTTTGCCAGGGTAGCATGGCTGCAAAGTAAAGCTAGGACCAGAGCCTTATTTTAGAACAGGGTTTCTCAACCTCGGCACTACTGCCATTTGGGGTTGGATAATTCTCTGTTGCGGGGGACTGTTTTGTTCACTGTAGGATGTTTAGCATCCCGGGTTCCGTCCCATCTTCTCCATGGCCTGTGGCTTCTGAAGATGACTCTGATCTTCCCTGTACCAGACCTCTTGGCCCCAAAAGTTATCCTTGATCTCCCCATCATGCCCAGCAACAATACCTCAGACAGAGAGCAAAATTTCACATGGGAAGGATAAAGAGAAAAGATTATGAGTCAAAGAGACTGCAAGTTACTAAAGGGTGGCGAGTGGTTCAATAACTGAGGAAATGCAGGAGTTATGGAGAACTCAGAGGAGAAATAGTTACTGGAACAGCTGTGACTCCAGACCCTCCCTGCTTCAATGGTGAGCCCAGATTCACCCCCGCCCCCAATATTCACCTTTGTATAGCCAACAACAAAAAGTCTCTGAGGCAGAGACAGCATCATTGCTTTTTTACTAGATGGATGGATGGATGGATGGATGGATGGACAAATGCTGAAGGAGAGCACAGTTGTTCTCTGGAGGCAGAACTAGGAGCACGCAGCTGAGGTGAGTGACAGGGCTTCTGGTTGATCCTGGCAATACCATTTGGCTGGCAGATCTCTTAGGTGAGGGGGAAAAGTGGCTGTGAGGGGCATGGAGAGAATAGACCAAGGAGACAAAAGCCTGCCTCTCCACTGACCCTGCTGTGAGACTCTGAGCTACTCCCTTCGCCTCTCTGAGCCTCAGTTTCCCCATCTACACAAATTATGGCTGTCCTAGCTCTCCCTCTCTCCGGTCCCTCCCATCTCCCAGATCCAAGGAATCTTCATGGGGTTGGGGTGTCCCCAGGCTGTTAAAGCAGAGGCATGTTCCAGGCCCTCTGCAGATTGGGTCTCCCCAACCATCTGCCAGTCCCATTTGCAGAGCGACACCAGGACGGGTGGGCAGTTGGGAGGTCTCCAACTTCTCCGTGAACATCTCTGCACATGCTTCTGAAAAGGGTGAGACGTGGGCCTTGCAGCGAGTGAGAAGTTTGGAGTGCTGCCACTAGGTCCTGCCTGTCCCCACACTCACCAGACAGACACCATTCCCCAAATGCAAAGTGCTGGTGACTCCCCAGTGCCGGGGCTGGGGGCGGTGGCAGGGAGGCGCTGGGTCCTTCAGTGAGATGACAGGGACTCTACCAGAGATGTCAAAGGATAAATTCCTGGAACCACTGAGGTCATGCTGATGATGGAAATGATGCAACTTCCCCACCTATGGGGGCACAGAGGGCCACATTTAGGGGGTGCCCCTTTGTCTCAGTTTAGTCCACTTCCTGTTACTCACTGCCCGGGGCACTGTCAAGTCTCTTTTACAAAGATGTTCCTCAGTCCCAGGTCATCGGTTGACGCAAATGTATACCAGTGAGGGGCTCTCAATTCTTTAGACACAAATTCCTCTTAAACCCAGCCAGGACGTCTTGGTGCAAATCATTAACAAATAATTTCCTTTTATTAGCACTTGCTACGTCCTCGGTGCTGTGCTAGGTGTCTCATTTAATCCTCACGCTGACTCTATGCAGGAGGTCTTCTATCCCAATACAATACTGAGGAGTAAACTGAGGCTCAGAGAGTCTATCCACTTGCCCAAGGCCACCGAGTAAGCAAGCGGCAGAGCTGAGATGGGAATGTTGCTCTATCCACAGGCAGAGCTTGTGCCCTAACCGCCGGGCAGTGCTGCTTCCCACCACAGCCCAGATCTTAAAACCAAAGACTCTTCCACCCTCAACAAACTGGCCCCGTACTCTCTCCACTTGGGCTGCAGCCTCACTACACCATTTGCAGTTCCCAGTCTGGCCAGTGCTGCCACTGCTCTGCACCCTTTGCTCTCCCCAAAATGCTCCAGGCTCTGCTCGTGGGTCTCCTCCTCCAGGAAGACTTCCTGACCATTCCCAGGCCCCAAGGTAGAATGAACACCTCTCTCCTTCATGCCCCCATTGACTCTGTAGGTGCATCTATCACAGAAACATGCCCACCATGGTTTTATATCCATCTCAGCCTCTGGCTTCCAGGATTCCAGGAAATACCGTCCCTGCCTTATCCATTTTTGTTTGCCCAGGACCTAGTACAGTGTTAGGCACAGGGAAGTGCTCAGTAAATATTGAATGAAGAGTCAGGTGAACTGAAACCCCATGAGAAATCCAATTTCAGGGGGGTAGGAGGCAGCAGGAAATTTTTTTTAAAAAAGAATGAAATCCAATTTCAAGCTACCCAGAACAGCAAGTTCATGGGGCAGGGATGCCTGGCACATGACACGTGCTTGCTCAACAAAAACTTACTTCATAGATGAAAGAATGAGTGACTGATGAAAATAGCTGAATATTTGTACACTTATCCCTATCGAACCTCTTCCCAGGTGACCTCGAGGGTTGCTTCCAGATGTAATCTGGGGATTGGAAACGGAAACATCAGGTATTTTCTAGTAAACTGATCGTTAGCTCTAAGGTTGCTGTTATGGACTGAATGTTTGTGTCCCTGCTCCCAAATTCATATGTTGAAACCCTAATCCCAATGTGATGGGGGATTAGGGGAGGGCCTTTGTGAGGTGAGAAGGTCATAAGGGTGGAGATCTCATGAGTAGGATTAGTGCCCTTGTAAGAAGAGGCCAGATTGCTAGCTAGCTCTTTCTCTACTAGGTGAGGATACAACAAGAAGATGGCACTTTGCCACCTGGAAGACGGTCCTCACCAGAACCCGATGAGCTGGCACCCTAATCTCTCAGAATTCCAGCCTCCTGGAAACATGAGAAATAAATTTTTGTTGTTTACAAGCCACTCAGTCTATGGTACTTTGTTATAGCAGCCCAAATTGACTAAACAGTCTCAGAGTAACTTTTTAAACTGTCCATGGGGACTTCCCTGGCAGGGCAGTGGTTAAGACTCTGCACTTCCAATGCAAGGGGCACGGGTTCGATCCCTGGTTGGGGAACTAACATTCCCATGTGCCACGCAGCGTGGCCAAAAAATAAAAAATAAAATAAAATAAACTGTCCTTCTGCAACAAAAGACCTTCCAAATGCAATAAGAGGGACTTCCCTGGTGGTGCAGTGGTTAAGACTGCACTTCCAATGCAGGGGGCCTGGGTTCAATCCCTGGTCAGGGAACCAGATCCCACATGCATGCCACAACCAAGAGTTCCCATGCCACAACCAAAGAGCCCGTGTGCCGCAACTAAGGAGCCCTCGAGCCGCAACTAAGACACGGTACAACCAAATAAATATATTTTTTAAATGCAATAAGAAAATAAGCCCTCAATTCAAAACCTTGACAATAAAAGGATATTAGTCACTCCACATCTCAGACAGGCTTGGTCTAATTCTGGAGGGATAATGAGATCCTTAAAATCAATGTTTTATATATAAAGCCTTTTTAGAGTCCGGTTCCTCCAGAAGCAAATCTTGAGACAAGGGTTCGAGTACACGTAATTTATTTGGGAGGTGACCTCAGGAAGCACCAGCAGGGGAGGGAGGAGGAAAGACAGAGAAGAGATGGAAGCCAATTAATAGCATGTTATTGGTCCAATTAATAGCATGTTATTGGTCCACTTAGCACTGTGGGCGACTAGAGCTCGATCCTGCTGGGGACTCTGGGAGACGGTGTAGACTCACTTCTGAACTGACCCACCCATGGGGAAAGGGAGTTGGGCAGTCATTCTCCAACTCCCATCTGCCAAGCCTGCTCCCAGGGGCATTAACTCACCAGTATTTCCAGCCTGCCCACACACCCAGGGATGAGAGATAGCCCTCGAGTGGAGACTGGTGGTGCCTGCAGCAGGAGACCCTCAACAGAGTCAGGGGTGGTGACTGCCAAATGGGTGTGAGCAAATCATCAATGAGCCTGCTACAAAGCCCAAGGGAAAACGGAGTTGACAAAGGCATTTTTCTCTAGATTCCATATATATGCGTTAGCATACGGTATCTGTTTTTCTCTTTCTGACTTACTTCACTCTGTATGACAGACTCTAGGTCCATCCACCTCACTACAAATAATTTCGTTTCTTTTTACCAAATGTAAAATACATAGCTAGTGGGAAGCAGCTGCATCGCACAGGGAGATCAGCTCTGTGCTTTGTGACCATCTAGAGGGGTGGGATAGGGAGGATGGAAGGGAGATGTAAGAGGGAGGGGATATGGGGATATATGTATACATGTATCTGATTCACTTTGTTGTACAGCAGAAACTAACACAACATTGTAAAGCAATTACACTCCAATAAAGATGTTAAAAAAAAAAGCGTTTTTCTCTAACTAACAGGTGTGAGAACATAATATAAAGTAAGCAAGAAAGCAAGCTCTAGGCAGAGAAGCTAGAACCTTCCATCTGCCTCTCCTCCTCTCTTTCTTTTGAAGTGTATATGTCTGCCTTTCTGCCTTCTCTCCCTCCCTGACCTGGAATCTATTTTCTTCTCAGTCGGAGTCTTTCTTCCTCTTCCCCCTCAATATCTTCCACCCACCTCTCCTGTCCCAATTTTTCCCATCTCTTAAGAGCCCATAACACAAAAGCGAAGCATCTTGCTTAATATTTGTTTACTTAGGAACAGTGAGTTTTATGCACACTGTTCTTAATTAAAATCTCAGCAAGCTTCCATTTGTGGATGGAGAGGCATTCTGCCTAAGAAGGGGGGGCTTTAAAATCTTGGCACCTTCTTGCCAATGCACCCCCAGCACTTGGAAGGAACACTCAGGATTCAGTCTTGCATCAGGGGCCCGTGAAGCTATTCATGCTCTCAGCAACACTGATTATTGGCAATTTCACTCTGTGAGGGAAGTGGATTTCCTTCCAGACATGCTGTAGTGGCACTTAAGGAGTGGTGACTCACTGCTTCATCTGTGTGGGTGGTCTGATGGATAAATGCTCATCCAAAGCATCAAGCGGGGTATCTACAGTCTCCACCCAAACCACAGTCTGCAGTAATCGCTCTCCCCTGTCGTTTTTGGGGCTCCCCTCTAGATGACTGCATCAATAAAGAAAGTGTCTCACTGTCTTCCAGACTCTCCTCCTCCCTTCCAACTCATTCCCTACATGGCTTCCTCAAGATCACCCAAATGTCACCTCCTCCAAGAAGCCTGCCCTGGCTCCCTCAACTGGCAGTCACCCTCTCCTCTGTGTGCCTGAATTTGGGACCACCTGCTTGTAGGGCATTCCCCAGATTGTGTGGTCTGCTCACCAGGCTGTGGGTCCATAAAGACAGAGTCCTCATCCTGGGCAACTTTCCTCACTGGGGGTTCCGCCTAGAGCTCAAGCTTGGTAAATGTTGGATGGATGGATGAATGAATGGAATGCTGGGACTTTAGACTAGAGTCTCAGACCAACTTGTAGGCACTCTTGGGCTGATAGCCAGTGAGAAAGGTAGGGAATCCAAGGTGAGGACACCCAGTGATTTTCACCCTGGGGTGGGTGCGGGGGCCGGAGGACTAAACCTACCCCATAGGGAGCCAGGATGCTCCACTCCTGCTGATTTTACATATTGGGATTCTGGAAATCAAGTTCCACCCCTAAAAAGTTAGAAAACCACTGTTCTACAGTCTCAGCCACAGCATTTTGTTAGAGGGGGCATGACCTACTCAAGGGAAGCTTTGCTAGGACCGAAGTTTACTGACTCCTGGTCCATTGCTCGTCCATGGCTAAATACCACAGCCAAGCCTACAGATGTGGTTCTGCCTCCAAATGGACGCCTTGCACCTGTAAGTCCAGAAACAGGGGACATCTGGCCAGCCCTGAAAGGGAAGTCTGGGATGAGGAGATGGGGGATGGGCAGCAGCAGGAGTGTGGGGCAGCGGGTGGTACCCCTGACCAGAGTGGAAGCAGGAGTGCAGCCTCCAGGTGTTGGGGGGAGACCAGAGGAGAAGAGATAGGGACCCCAAGGTCAAGGTGGAGCTCAGGAGCCTAGACTGGGTTCAATGAGTCAGGGCGGAAGGCCAGGACAAGGTCCCTCCCCCAGCCTATGCCACTGGATCAGGAGTGACCACAGCCCTGAAGGATGGAGGTCAGAAGCGTCCTGCAACACACACTGGAAAGGGCAAATCCCCGCTGGACCCATGTCCCCTCTCCCCGCATCCCGCTTTGTATGGAAGAGTAGTAGCCCGGCAGCCTCTGGATGGCGGAGGGTGGAGGCTTCCCTGTGCCTCTAGGCCCTCTGAGCAGCAGCCAGCAGAGCAGCGGCGGCGCCACCTGCTGGTGGCTCCGGGGAGTACAGCTCAAGTCCAGCCAGCCTCAGCCTTAGGTGGCGGCGAGGTCAGGAAGTGCGTGGGAGAAGAGCGGATCAGCTGTTTACTTTCGCTTTTTCTACATGTTATTATGGAAAACTTCAAACATAAACAAAAGTAGCAAGAACTGTAGTCATGAACTCCCAGATACCCATCACTCCACTTCTCCAGTTAGTAGTTCATGGCTGATCTTGCTTCTTCTTTACCCACCCGCACCTACCCCTTCCAAATTATTTCCAAGCAAATCCCAGGCATCTTATCATTTCAACCTAAATGTTTCTGTATGTATCTCTAAAATAAGTATTTTTACAAGGTAACAATACCATTATCTCTGCAAATAAGAATAGAATTCCTTAATGGCATCAAGTATTTGTCAAATCATCTATTGTTTCATGAATTCATAAATATTTTTCTATAATTTATTAATCAGGATCCTGATAAAGTCTACACGTTACAACTGGTTCAATGTCTTTTTTTTTTTTTTTTGGCTGCGTTTGATCTTCACTGCTACGCGGGCTTTCTCTAGTTGTGGCTAGTGGGGGCTACTCTTTGTTGTGGTGCGTGGGCTGCTCATTGCGGTGGCTTCTCCTGTTGATGAGCGTGGGCTCTAGGTGCGCGGGCTTTAGTAGTTGTGGCACACGGGGTCAGTAGTTGTGGCTCGCAGGCTCTAGAGCACAGGCTCAGTAGTTGTGGCACATGGGCTTAGTTGCTCCGCGGCATGTGGGATCTTCCCAGACCAGGGATGGAACCCATGTCCTCTGCATTGGCAGGTGGATTCTTAACCACTGCGCCACCAGGGAAGCGCCCGGTTCAATGTCTTTTGAGCCTTTTTAAATCTATAGGTTTCCCCTTCATTTATTGTTGTGTTTTGGGTTTTTGTTTGGGTTTTGTTTGTTTTTTTTTAACTTGCAATTCATTTGTTGAAAGAAATTGGTCATTTGTCCTGACATTTCCCACAGTCTGGATTTTGTTTGTTTCATCCCTGTGGTATCATTTAACATGTTCCTCAGACTTTCTGAGTTGTAAATTCTGTCAGTTGGGGCTGAATCTAGAGATTTGTTCAAATTCCATTTTGATCTGTTGTCAGGTCTACTTTGGAGGGGCCGTTGTATTCTGTCAGGAGGCTGGAGATGCCAACTGGCCTCCCTTCTTGTGATGTCAGCAACCATTGACCATCATGACCTAGATCCACTATTTCACTGGGGATCACAAAACGCTGATATTCTAATTCCACCACAGCTGTTTAGTTTTAAATCTGAGATTCATTATTGATTCAGAATTCCTTCCTGCAACAAAAATGGCCCACGGGAGAAAAGCCTCTTCTGGACCCTGGAACAAGTCTTCCTTTTCCAGAACTTTGTCGTCTAATAATAATACCCAGATGTGGCTATTAACACCTGAAAATTGGCCAATTGGAATTTAAAATGTGCTATAAACGTAGAATACACTTCCATTTTCAAAGACTTTGCATGAAAAAGGAATGTGAAATATCTCATTAATAATTTTATATCTTTTGCATGGTGAAATAATATTTTAATATAGTGAGTTAAATAAAATGTATTATTAAAATTAATTATGTTTATTCCTTTTTACTTTTGGAATGTGGCTACTTGAAATTTTTAAATTATATATGCAGCTCACATTTGCAGCTGATATTCTATTTCTGTTGGACAGCACTGGTCTATCATTTAGTTCTCTCAATGAATTCATGAACTCTCCCATTATTGAGCTCTACCCATGTGTCAAGCACTGTTCAGAGAATATAGTAGTGAACAAAATAGGCAATGCCCCTGCCCTCATGGAGTGTGCATTCTAGAAGGAAGAGATGAACAAGAAAACTAAATATATACTTCTAAATAATCTATGGAATAATAAAGTAATTATAATAACTAAGCAACTAAATACTACCGTCAAAATTTGGGACAATAGGCTAAGGCAATACGTGGAGGAAAATGTATAGTTTCAAAAGTATTTACCATAAAACCAGAGAGAGTTAAAGCAAACAAGCTAAATGTTCAATAGAGAAGTTGGAAGAGAGCAAGAGAGATGATGACAGCTTGAACTATATTAGGGGAGATGGAGAAAAATTGGGAATTTTTTTGGAGATTGAGTCAATAGGATGGATGGATGCTTCTGGAACTCAGTGGAAAGGGTATAACCTAGAGATATAAACCTGGGAGTCATCAGCATACAGGTGGTATTTAAAGCAATAGTCAAGAGAGCAAGTGTAGATAGAGTACAGGACCTAGGTGAACTCATCAGAGCCCTCGTTCTGAACCTAAACTGGTTAAATCTTGTTGGGGGTCCCAGCATATGTTAGGTACAGAGATGCTGCCTCTAACCAAAAAAGCCCACCTGGTGTGTAAACCAGAACACCGAACAAGGCATGTAATTTTCAGGTAGACCAGATGCCACCATCATCATCATTATCATCATCCATTCATTCATTTATTCAATATCTCACACAGATGGTATTATTACCCCTGTTATACGAAAGGAGAAAGTGAGCTTTAGTAACTTTGTCCACAACAGTGGTGGGATTCTATCCCATACATCTAGTGCTGCATTGACAGTACAAGGATGCTCACTGCCACATTGTTCATAACAGCAAAAAACTGGACACAGCATCAATTGCCATCATTAAGGGAGCGTTCATACAATTATAGGTATGAGTGATATAGACTGAGACATTTAAGATCTATTCCAAAACTCAATGATAGATGCGGTAGCGGGAACACTGCACATGGAGTCCACCACTGGGACTCAAGCCCAGCTCCACAACTGATAGGTGTGTGACCTGTAGCAAATCACATCACCTCCCTGAGCCTCAGCTTCCTCATCTGTTCAGTGGGGGACAAGACTCCCTTTCCTAGTAACCCCACAGGTTGGCAGTGACAGCCACATAGAAACAGATGTGAAAGCTTTTCATTTCAATAGAGGGCTATGCAAACAGGAGTGATGGCTGCTGCTTCCAGAACTCCAAACAGGCCTGGCTCCACTCAGGTGATTCCTAGAACTCTGGGAGGCCCAGTCCTGCTAGCAGTGGGACAGGGTCAGATTTCAAGATCCCCATGCCTCTCTAGCTTTGCACACACACAGAGTATCACCCTTTGACTCCAGCTACCAGGGCCTCCCTGCCTTGAGTCTCTACTTTGAAGGGTCTTTCTCTGGCCTTCCAATGGCCAATGCTGCTGCCCACAGGGCAAGGAATCTGGAGGTCCAAGAGGATGTGCCCACCTGTAGCCCCTCCCCACTCCTAGACCACGCTGCAGTTCCCCAAGTCCCCAGAATTCCCTGCCTACATGTCCTGAGCCGGCTTCCAGGACCTGCATAAATTCTTCTTTGGGTCTTTCCTCCCAAGAGTGGACTGTCCCCACTGTGTGCATCCCTAGCCTCAAAGGGCCCAAAGGAGGTTATCTGCATGGGGACAAAGGAGGTGGAAAGGAATGGGAAATGCAGAGTACGGTGACCATATGCATGTAGGGAGACCCCTCATGGTGCAGGACAAAGCTGGGGATGGAAGAGAAGAGGATGGGCTCCAGACCAGAGCTTCCATTTGTACGCTTGCCCCAGACCTCTCAAACACTGGGGTTGCACATAAACATCATAACACTGATCATATCCCTCCCCTTCCCTGGGAAGGCTGGTGATAAAACACAGGGAGCAAAAACAATCATTGCTGGGGCCTAATTATGGCGAGCAGCCTGTTAGTGCTGTATATAGACTCTGCTTTGGGGGAAATGTGCTGATTTATGCAGTTCCCAACATTTAAAGGTGGAGACCAGACTGTGGCTGAATCAGATGAGATCGTTCTTTGGGACAAATTACAACCCTGAGCTGCTGAGCAAAAGTGTGTAAAAGATTGCCTGTCCTTCCTTCCCCTGACATGCAACTAGCTTCACCTTGGGTTCTCTGGCCATTCCTTTGAACCAAAGGCTCAAGTTGGCCACGTGGGTATTGAAGCAGAAGTCAGTAATTACAAAGCACCTGCTCTGTGCAAAGCTCTGGGGAAACTGAGGCATCTCAAACCAAGGCCTCCAGGAGCTCACAGCTCAGTGAGCTCAAACAGATCCTCTTGGCATGAAGGCTGTCTAGCTGTGGAAGATTACAAAAACGCAATCCCCTCCACACCCCATATGTGCACCTTCTTGCTGTTACTTTGAGTCCCCTTCCACTCTGACTCGGCTCTGTCAGGTGACTTGTTTCGGCCAACAGGACGTTAGCAAACAGGATGCAAGCAAAGATTTGCAAAGCTCTTGAGAAGTGGGGCTTGTCCCCTTTGGCGGCTCTTGGAATCCACCATGTGAAGAAATCTGGGCTACCCTCCTGGAGGATGAGGACCACACAGAGCTATGCAGAGAGAGACCGCCTGTCCATCATCTCAGTCATCCCAGTGAGGCCATGATAAGCCAGCCAGCCCCAGTCAACCCATTGGCACACCACAGACTCATGAGTGAGCCCAGGCTGGTCCAGAAGAACCACCCAACTGAGCCCAGCCCAGACTGCCAAACTACAGAATTCTGAACTAAATAAATGGCTATGATTTTAAGCCCTCCACAGCAAAGGAGAGGACTGAGCCAGACCTACAAAGATGAGTAGGATTTACCAAGTAGACAAACCAGGAAGGGCAAACCAGGCAGAGGGAACAGCATAAGCAAAGGCATAGAGGACTCTTCAGAAAATTATGAGTCACCCAATACGACTAGATCACAGGACCTCTGGGAAAGATGAGGCTGGTGAGTTAGGCAGAGGCCTTGCCACAGGGGACCTCAGTACTGAATATGGAAGTTTGGACTTTATCCAGAAAGCAGTGGGAAGCCACTGGAGGAATCTGAGCAGGAGGGGGCCAAGGTGAGCTGTGTATTTTCAAGGTCACTTTGGCAGCAGTGAGGGGATTCAGGTGCCCACCGTCCACCTCCAGCAAGGGGCCAGCGCCACCAGCCTCTAAGGGATGTCAGGCAGCAGCCCTTCCTCCCTCCTCCCCTCACCTCGACCTCAGACAGGAGGTGCTGCCAGGATCCCCAGACAAATGCACTTCAAATAAACCAAGAGAAGTCAATTTCCAACCCCAGTTTCCACGTCTAAGACAAGAGCAGTGCTGTCTCAAGGGCAGTGACAGGCATGTTGGATTCTCAGAGTCAGTGACAAGGGAGACAAGTGTGGACAGTGAGAAGACAGCTTTGGAAAATCAGCCTTTTTCAGAGTTGGAGAGGACCTCAAGGGCCAGCTGCCCCAGCCCCCTCTGAAGTAGGTCTCTACCACATACCCTTTCTTACATAGCTCCAGTGATGGGGTGCTCAGCACTTTCTCTGCCCAAAGTTCTTCATCACAGACTTATGATTGATCCATGCCTCCTGCTTCTGTCCACAGCAGTCTTCAGAGGTGACAAGATGCCTACTGAAACCCCTGATTTGTCTCTTCTCCAGACTGAACATAATTCTGGAGTGATCTGCACAGAATGAAAAGGGCAGCACTTACTTCATTCCGAAAACCAAATGTCTATCGGTGTAGCCTAAATAAACTTTCATGGCAGTTACATCAGTACCACCCCACGTCACCTTCAGGACCCCTCTCTCGATAAGGTGGTATTTTGTACATCCTTCTATTATAGCTGAACTGCAATTCTTTTCCTACATGACAAAATGATTGAAAAACGAGCCCTAGAGCAAATGAATCTTTGTCCCTTCACCACCCCAACCCAAGGTCTGGGATAGAGTAGCAGCTCATAAAACATCTACTGAATGAATAAGCCTGTTTCCTAAAGAGTAAGGGCTATGGGATGGGACGTACTAAGCAAAACAGCCTAGTACCAAACATATGGGCTCAGGAAGAAGACTGCTTGGGTTCAAGGCCTTGTTTTCACTAGCCCCGCCCTTGTAGACCCACAGTTCCCAAACTATGTGCCAAGACACCCCTGGGCACTGCGGCAAACACAGAGGGGTACCAATGGTTATCTTAAATGTTCAAGAGGAACACAGTGATATCTGTCATACATCCACAAACTACAGCTCACGGTAGTCACAGTTGCAACATTAATTTGTGCTACATTCCTTCTGATGACACCAGATCCTTGCAAAGCTGGGTTTTCAGTGGTCACAGTAATAAAAAACAAATACCATGTGAAAACCAAAGTGGATCAAGAAATGAAGATGGCAATGTCGCACCTGAGTCTAAGTTTTGAGAAGATGTGCAGAGCCCAACAGGCACACACATCCCATTACTATGTAATTCTGCTTATTTAAGATGGAATAAAATTTTTTTCAATTTGTGTGAATTATTTTTTCCAATAAGTACTAAGCTGTTAGGACATAAATATTTATAAGTAGTTGCTTGGACCTAACTACTTAATAAACAGAACTACTAGGTATTTCTTTTGGCCTTTGGATACCATGAAAAAAATACTGAGATACTAAGGATTGTGGGAAACTATGGGAATCTGTTTTAGGCATTTTACATAACTTCTCTGGACTTTAGTTTCCCTAAATATAAACTGGGGGATGACAATAATAGAACATAAGGTTGTTGATAGGATTGATTAAGTGAGGATATATGCAATATTCAGGATGATACCTGGTACATAATAACTGCTGTATGCATGTTACTATGACATAGAGAAGCCGAATCAGTAACTGACAAGATTATAGGGGAAATGTCTAAAACACAGTGGAGAACCATTTTCTAACACTCTCTTCTTGTATTAATAATGTGACTGCCATATACCAAGTGCTCTGACATTCATTACAAAGAGCACTGGACTGGGAGTCTTAAGGAGATGTGTTCCAGCTGCAGTTCAGCTCTGAAACCTTAAGCAAGGCACCCCCTTCTCCCTAAACCTCAGTCTCCATATCTGTATGTTATACGTGCAGTGGTGACCCTGGAGTTGGGGGGGAGGGAGTTAAGACTCTCTTCAGGTGTGCCAACACCAACGGGGACCAGACCCCAGATGGGAGACTGACTCCTGTACAATAAATAGTACAAACCTATTTGTACCTTCCTACTACCTTCCTACTACTAGGAAGTAGGTGATTAATATTGCACAATTGATATGCTAATTAAAACCATCTTTATCAGCTTGTTGCTGCAAATTCCCCCAGGCCCTGGAGGCCACAATCTGAAAGAATGAGTTTCTCGACTCAGTCTGAGCCTACGAAACCACATGCTTCAAACTGATTCAGACCTTTCACTAAATTAGACCATCTCAGAATGTGTTGGAATAGTGAGGTTTTGCCAGCTGTATAATCAGTTCCTTATTCAATTCCTTAAATAGAGATTTGTTGATAAACCAACCTACTGTTTTTAAAATGAAGTTTTTGGAGAAAAAATAATAAAGCTTTCCTTTAAAAAAGATTTCAGTCTTCATTAGATCAAATATCCTTTGCCTTTTTGCCTCTAGGTTTTCTAGGCACTCTGAATTTTTTTTTTTAATGCTGAGTTATTCCTTTATTAGATAATCATTGAAATCGACCTCATTCTCACAGAGGGGTGATTATGGGCACAGAAAATGCATTCACTCCTTTTATAAGGCTGGTGGCTGACAGAAATGATTCTGCTGGTAGCTTCAGTGGAAATGTTGCGTTTTATAAAACGAGTACTGAGATTATTATAAAGCTGGTTTTGGCATGTTTTCCTAAATTAAAAAATAATGAAAATGGAAAAATGGTTTCTCTCAGACAAAGGGCTCTACAAGTAGAAATAAGACTCCAGGGTCTAAACTCCTCTAGCCTCTTCCCTCCCCAACTAACGAAAGAAGAAGAGTGTCACTCCCTGACCTCACCCTCCAGTCTCCTGGGCCACCCAAGTCTGTCTCTGAGCCTGGAGCACAAAGCAGACCTACCCATGGTTCCCAGATCCTCCCTGTGGGCACATGGCATTTAGACATTGTGACATCAGAATGTTTAGACTTGACTCAACAAAACAATTATCTTTTGGCTTTTGAAAAATCACCTTACCCCATCCTTGAGACTGACCCCTAGACCTCATAGAAACCTCTGGTAAAAGGGAAGTCCTCTCACAGTTTCCTACAAAGCTGCTAGAGCCAGATGGCCAAGGTTCAAATCTTGGCTCTGCCACTTAACTAGCTGTGTAACCTTGAGCAAATGATTTAATCTTTCTGTGCTTTGCTCTTCTCATCTGCCCAGTGGAAGTAACAACAACTGAGACATAATATTTGTAAAGTTCTTGGAAGAGGCGCTGGCATACATTATTTGACGAAAGCAAGCTGCTGGGGTTTTGTCTTGTGTCTGGCCAACAGCCGATCCTTCTTCCCTCCTGCCCATCCTGCACATCTGCACCTTAGGATGGTCTATTTACCCGGTGAACTCGCTGCTCACTTTCTAACCGTTGTCACTCCTGCCTTCTGCTGCAGACAAACATCTGTTAGGCCTTTACATTGCTCCACAGCCTTCTGATTTGTCCCAGTCTGTCTACTGCAGGAAAGAGAGTGGGGCGTGAGAGGGTGGTCACATTCCACGTCTCAGGCGAGTCCCTGGGATGGCCACCAAGTGTGGGTTCTTAGCTTCACGCAGGGAAGAATTCAAGAGCAAGCCATCGTAAAGTGAAAGAAGGTTTATTCAGGGAGATACACACTCCACAGACAGAGTGCGGGCCATCTCAGAAGGTGAGAGGCCCTGAAATATGGGGTGGTTAGTTTTTATAGGCTGGGTAATTTCATAGGCTAATGAGTGGGAGGATTATTCCAAGTATTTTGGGGAAGGGGTGGAGATTTCTAGGAATTGGGTCACTGCCCACTTTTTGGCCTTTTATGGTCGGCCTCAGAACCGTTATGGCACCTGTGGGTGTGTCATTTAGCATATGCCAGAGTATTACAATGAGCATATAATGAGGCTCAAGGTCCGCTGGAAGTTGAATCTTCTGCCATCTTGGACCTAGTTGGTTCTAACCAGTTTATGTTGTGTCCTCAACGGCTATGTCATTCTTTTAAAGGTTGTGCCCTGCCCCTTCCTGTCTCATGTCCTCTTGTCTTCTCCATGGAGACTGTTTTAGACTTGCCTCTCCCACCGAACCTCTGACATTCACTCTCAGCCCATCTCTCCTTCACAGTGAAAATAATGCCATCAAACAGAACCCCTCAACTTCCTTCCATACCCCTCACTCTGTCTTGCTTCCAGCCACATCCCCTCACTCCCTCACCTTCCTTTCCTGCCAGAGTGGAGAAGCTCCCATCACCCTGCCATCTGAGGCCGGTTCTCATTCTTGGTGGGGTCTGCCAGTGTGGTTGTGCAGGGCGGGCACTGCACAAGGGTGCTTAGCCAAGGTGCCAGGAGGAACTGAAATCCAACCCACCTTTGCTTTCCAAGTCCTACCCCCTGGCAAGAGATGCCCAGACATGCGTGCCCTTTCTAACTCATCCACCCAGAGTGGCCCATTTTTCAAATTTGTACAGAAGTATCTTATAGGCAAGTAGGAATCCTGGCACCAAGCTCAAAATTTCAGACACCTCTGCTTTTTCAGAGCCCTTTCTCATTCGGTTACCTCTTTATTAGCCTCTCCTTCTCTACCAGGTTCTACTGTCAGTTCACAGCTGTCGTGGCAGAAGACAACATTAAGGAAAATTGGCCAACACTTGGAAATGAGGCAAGAAAACTACTGTGTTCTTTCAGTGCTGGGTGTTGCCAAGCAGTTGCTCCATTCCGCATTATCTGATTCTCTAGAAACTGTACTGTCCAGTACGGTAGCCATCAGCCACATGTGGCTACTGAGCACTTGAAATGTGGCTGGTCCAAACTGAGATGAGCTGTAAGTGTTAAATACACACTGGATTTCAAGGATTTCATAAGAAAAAAAACAACGTCAAATATCTCATTAATGTTTATGTTACACATCGTATTAGTTCCCTACACCTGCAACAAAGTACCACCAACGGGGTGGCTTACCACTGTAGACATTTATTGTCTCATAGTTCTGGGGTTTTGAAGTCCAAAATCAAGGTGTCAGCAGAACAATGCTCCCTCTGAAACCTATAGTGAACCCTCCCTCACCTCTTCCCAGCTCATGGTGGTGGCTGTCAATCTTCAGCACTCCTTGGTTTGGAGCTGCATCACTTCAATCTCTGCCTCTGTCATCACATGGCCTTCTCCCTGTATGCCTGTATCATCACATGGAATCTGCTTCTCTTAGAAGGACACCAGTCGTTACTGAATGAAGGGCCCATCCTACTTCAGTACGACCTCATCTTAACTAATTACATCGGCAAGTAATGTATTTCTAAATAAGGTTACTTCAGCATACCTTAGAACAGGGGTCCTCAACCCCCGGGCCATGGACCGGTACCGGTCCATGGCCTGTTAGGAACCGGGCCGCACAGCAGGAGGTGAGCGGCAGGCGAGTGAGTGAAGCTTCATCTGTATTTACAGCCGCTCCCCATCACTCACATTACCACCTGATCTCCACCTCCTGTGAGCATTATGATGAGTTGTATAATTATTTCATTATATATTACAATGTAATAATAATAGAAATAAAGTGCACAATGAATGTAATGTGCTTGAATCATCCCGAAACCATCGCCCCCACCCTGGTCTGTGGAAAAATTGTCTTCCATGAAACCGGTCCCTGGTGCCAAAAAGGTTGGGGACTGCTGCCTTAAAACTTCAGCATATCTTCTGGGGTGACATAATTCAACCCACAACACATGTTTAAATGATACTATGGTGAACACATTGCGCTAAAGTAGATAAAATGAGTAATTGCATATGTGGTTTACTTCGGGGCTCACATTATATTTCTTTTGGATAGTGTTGCTTTAGCAGTGTTTACTGTAGTTATTATTGATCAGGCTTCTTTACAACTCTGAAAGCATAGATGCTAACCCTAAAAACCAAGTGACCAATGAATTTTTATCCTGTAGAGAAGTAAATGAAAAGATGATGATCCAAAGCTTACGGATTTCTTTTACATGTACTTTAGCAATCTTATTCCAACATTCTTTCTTTCAAGTGACTATAAATATTTCTGCCTCATACTTTTTTGAACTCTCCTTACCATCTTGCTGGTTCCCTCATTTCAAGGAGTTAATTAAATCTTTGACACATGCTCACTTTATGGAAAGTTAGGTTTTCAACATTTTGGAAATTATATTTTGACATGGGGATTCTGAAGATAATGGAGTCTGAAAGGACTTCTTTTTCTTCCCATCCTCACTCCAGGCTATTGCCTTTCCTGAGTAAGAGCTGGTTCCTGAGGAAATCACCGCTGTGAGACTCCTTCCCTCCTGGACAGTTAACTAGTGAGCAGTGCAGGGGTAAGAGTCAAAAGTAGCTGCACCAGGGAAAAACTGGGCTTTCAGGATCTATAGACTCGGCATGAGCTGCTGAGCCTTCCTGACCTTTAAAGTGCCAGGAAGTTTCTGGCATGGTCTGAGCTACCCACCCTCAAGTCTGGAAGAGTTCAGAGAGACCAGGGGACAGAGAAGCCTCCTTTGGATGCGTTGGCAGGGGGCCAACAGCCTCCCATGGATTACAGGTCTTCAGGGCCAGAGACCCTTTTCCTCTGCCCATCTTTAAAGACACATCTCAGCCAGATCTAAACCCTAAGGAGCAGACAGCAAAAGATAACAGCCCAACCGAAGGACCTCAGAGGAGGACGAGGTAGAACAATCAGACCACATGGCCACTGAACAGAACTGCAGCTGGAAGAGACCAATTAACACCTGAATTTTAAAAATGATAGCAGGCTATAAGAAGAGACAAAAGCCCATCACAAAAAGATGTGAAACTTAAAAACAAGAACTTTCAGCTTAAAAAAAAAACCCATAGATGAATTAAAGGAAAGGATGTCATTTTTGAGCCCTGAATCAGAAACCTGGAAGATCAAGTATAAGAAATATCTTAAAGCTTAGAGAAAAAAGACAACAAGATAAAAGTCATGAAGGAAAAAAAAGATAAAAGATTTAGAGGAAAGATCCAGGAATCCTAACATGCAAAGACACGACTGCCAGATGGAGACAAAACAAGAGTACGAAATGAGGCAAAAATTAAGCTCAGACCAGAAGAAAACTTCCCTGAACTGAGAAAAGGTCTGGATAGCCTGTACAGTCCATGGAGACAAAAGGACTGCTGGCTAAGTAATTATTCACATGATAGGGTAGAAGAAAGATACTCAAGGATATGCAAGAACTCACCATCATCGTGGTGAGCCGGCAGACAGACGACAATGTGTGTGACCCACGAAATAGCTGCTGTTTCACCTCTGCCTTCAAAATCTCCCAAAAGAATCTCTCTTGAGGCCCACACTAACAAGAAATAGATACATAAGAGAATTTGTAAAATGTTGCTCAGCCTAGCCAAGTTCACATATTTCAAAGCCACTACAACCAGCTAAGGCTGAAAGAAATTAACAGATACCGTTAGCCCCATCCTCACCGAGTGGCTTGTGGTCAATGAGCAAGCAAGTGGTATGAGGGCTTAGCTATTTCTGCCCAATGAGGGACTCCTTTCATGGGCAACTGTTGCCTCAGAGCTCCCTTGTCAGCCTGGCAGAGACAGTATTAGGTGTACATCATGATGTGATGGCTCCCCTGCCCAAGCCTGCATCCTGCCATTTCCTTTCACAGGTGTTACTATACCATAAATCTGTCTCAGCGTCTGCATCTCAGAAATTCCAACCCACATAAAATAATGTTAAAGCAGCTATTATAACTATGCTCAAGGACTCAAAAGAAAATATGCTTCAAAAAAATGAACAAACAGGGAATTTCAACAGATGAATAGAAACTACAGAAAAGAACCTAATGAACATTCTAGAACTAAAAATTACAATACCTGGATTTATTTTCAAAAGTTCACTGGATGAGTTTAACAAGAGACTGAAGGTCACAGAAGAGTAAATATGCTGGAAGGTAGGTAGAAGTTATCCGATCTGAAGAACAGAAAGAAAAAGACAAAAAAAAAAAAATTTAACAGAAACTCAGGGATCTGTGGAGCAATACTAAAAGGTTTAACATATGTATAAATGGAGTCCCAGAAGGCAAGGAGAGAAGGGGACAAAAAAAAAAAATTTTTAAAGAAATAATGGCCAAAATTTTCCCATTTAGGTGACAGTTATAAATTTACAGAGTCAAGCTCAACAAACCCCAAGCAGGAAAAAATACAAAGAAAACCACATATGGATCTATCACACCAAACGGCTGAAAATCAAAGACAAAATATCATGAAAGCAGGCAGAGAAAAATTACACGTGGCAGGGAGCAGTGATTTGAATGACTTCTGACTTTACATCAGACATAATGGAGGAGAAAAGACAATAGAATAATGTCTAGAGTGATGAAGGAAAAATTGTCAACCCAGAATTCAAAATCCACTAAAATATACTTCAAAAATGAATGTATTGCTGCATAAGAAATTACTGCAAACTTGGTGGCTTTAAAACAACACGTTTATTATCTCACATTGGGTCAGAAATCAGAGGATGACTCAACGGAGTCCTCTATAAGGCTACCCTCAGGGTGTCAGCCGGGGCTCAGTCCTCATCTGGAAGCTTGACTAACAACAATGAATCCTTTTCCAAACTCACTTAGGTTGGTGGCAAAATTCATTTCTTAAAGTCTGTAAGATGAGGCCATCCTCAACTAGATGCTGCCTACAATTTCTTGCCCTGGCAGCTTGCTCGCTCACAGCCAGAAAATGAATGAGAACCTCTAGAGCCAGCTAGCAAGGCAGAGTCTTTTACAATGTAACATAATCATGGGAGTGGCAACCCATCACCTTTGCCATATTCTATCAGTTAGAAGCAAGTCACAGGTCCTGCACACACTCAAGGGGAAGGGGGGGGCGGTCCATAAAGCCATGAACACTAGAAGGTGGGGATCACTGGGAGTCACCTCAGGGTCTGTCCACCACAATGAATGGGAAATAAAAAACATTTTCAAATGAATAAAAACTAAGATAATTCATTGCCCGCAGACCTGCACTACAAGGAATACTAAATGAAGTTCATCAAGTGAAGTGAAATGACATAGATGGAAACTCATAACTTAAAGAAGGAATGACAATCCCTGGAGATATTAAATATGTAGGTAAATATAAAACATTATATTCATCTTAATTTCTAAGAAGAATGCATCTGACCATTTAAAGTAAAAATTATACCATTGTATGGTAGGTTCATAATGTAATATGTATGATAAATATAGCATAAAGGTTGGGGTGGCAGTAAATTATTAAATTTTGTGTGAAATGGTAAAAATATTAAATCTAAGTAAGATGTGGCCAAAGTTCAGAATGAATAGTGTAATCACTAAGCAACTGCTTTAAAAAATGCAAAAATGTATAGCTAAAAAGTCGATTAATAAATTAAAATGGAGTTCTTAAAATTATTTATTTAACCCAAAAGAAGACAGAAAAAGTGGAACAGAGAAACAATACATACAAATATATATATATATGACAGACAAATAATAAAATTGTAAGCCTATATCAAATCATATCCATAATTATAGTATCTGTAAAAGACTGAACACTCCAATTACTGGGCATATACCCTGAGAAAACCATAATTCAAAAAGAGGCATGTACCACAATGTTCATTGCAGCACTATTTTCAATAGCCAGGACATGGAAGGAACCTAACAGTCCATCGACAGATGAATGTATAAAGAAGATGTGGCACATATATACAATGGAATATTACTCAGCCATAAAAAGAAATGAGGGACTTCCCTGGTGGCGCAGTGGTTAAGAATCCACCTGCCAATGCACGGGACACGGGTTCGAGCCCTGGTCCGGGAAGATCCCACATGCCGTGGAGCAACTAAGCCCATGCACCACAACTACTGAGCCTGCACTCTAGAGCCCGCGAGCCACAACTACTGAAGCCTGCGTGCCACAACTACTGAAGCCCAAGTGCCTAGAGCCTAAGCCACCGCAATGAGAAGCCGACGCACCGCAACAAAGAGTACACCTGCTCACCACAACTAGAGAAAGCCCGTGCACAGCAATGAAGACCCAACGCAGCCAAAAATAAATAAATAAAATAAATAAATTTATTTTAAAAAAAAGAAATGAAATTGAGTTATTTGTAGTGAGGTGGATGGACCTAGAGTCTGTCATACAGAGTGAAGTAAGTCAGAAAGAGAAAACAAATACCGTATGCTAACACATATATATGGAATCTAAAAAAAAAATTGTTCTCATGAACCTAGGGGCAGGACAGGAATAAAGACGCAGATGTAGAGAACGGACTTGAGGACACGGGTAGGGGGAAGGGTAAGCTGGGATGAAGTGAGAGAGTAGCATTGACATATATACACTACTAAATGTAAAATAGATAGCTAGTGGGAAGCAGCTGCATCACACAGGGAGATCAGCTTGGTGCTTTGTGACCATCTAGAGGGGTGGGATAGGGAGGGTGGGAGGGAGACTCAAGAGGGAGGGGATATGGGGATATGGGGATATATGTATACATATAGCTGATTCACTTTGTTATACACCAGAAACTAACACAACAATGTAAAGCAATTATACTCCAATAAAGACGTTAAAAAAAAAAAAATTAACCACTGAAATTGCTTAAAATAGTGGAGAGTAGAAATACGTTAGAAATTAGTGTACATTAATTAATGTATGATTAATACATTACTAATTGTTTAATGGTAATGTTTATGGTCCTAAATAATAAAAAAACTGGGGGAAAATAATTAACAGATAATGTCAGAATGGATTAAAAAACAAAAACAAATACAGAACAGGCTATATTCTGACTACAAAGCACACTTTAAATATAATAATACAGATAGATGAAAGGAAATGGATGAGAAAAGATGTATCAGCATACAATCAGGGCATAAAAAGGCTGGAATAGGGGCTATATTACTTCAAATAAAGGAGACTTCAAGACAAAGAGTATTATAAGAGATTAAAAGGGACATTTCATGATGGTAAAATGGTCCATTTTCATCAGGACATAAAAATTTATAATTACATCTAATGATAAAGCTTCAAAATGCATGAACAAAAATTGACAAAATCTAACACTCCTCTCAGAAATTGACAGAACAACTAGACTTTTTAAATCATTACAAATTTAAAAGACTTGAACAATGCCATAAACCACCTGGATCTGATTTAAATTTATAGAACATTATACCCCAAAATAGCAGAATACACACTGTTCTTTTCAAATGCTCATAGTACAATTCACCAAGATGGACCATATCCTGGGCCATAAAACAAGTCTCAATAAAATTAAATTGAAGTAATACAGAGTGCATTTTCTGTCCATGATGGAATTAAATTTTAAATCGTTAGCATTTAGACATATAGAAAAAAACCAAATATTTGAATATTAAGTGACAAACTTATAATCATTGAGTCAATGAAGAAATCATAAGGGAAAATTTTAAACATTTTTATATGCATAATAAAAATACAATACATCAAAATTTGTGGGATGCAGCTAAAGCGATGCTTGGTGGGAACTTCATAATCTAAATATTTATACTAGAAAATCAAATAGATGCAAAATAAATTACCTAAGTTTCCATCTCAAGAAACTAGAAAAATAAGAGCAAAGCAAACCCAAAGGAGGTAGAAATCAGGATTTTTTTTAAGAACTGAAATTATCAAAATAGAAAACAAAGAAAATTAACAAAGCCAGAAGCTGCATCTTTGAAAAGATCAATAAAATTAATAAACCCCTAGCATGACTGACCAAGAAGAGATAAAACACAAATTACCAATATCAGGAATGAAAGAGGAGACAGCCTTACAAATCCTACAGATATTTAAAGAATAATAATAAAATATCATAAATGACTTTATACTAAAAATTATTTAGACAACCTAGATCAAACAGATGCCTTGAAAAATACAACTTACCAAAATTGATATAAAATAAAATAGAAGATGTAAATAGCCACATATCTAACAAGAAATCGAATCAATAATTAAAAACCTTCCTACACATCCACACAGAAAATCCTTCCCACAAAGAAAACTTCATGTGGTTTCACCAGTGAATTTTATTATGAAGGAAATAACTTCCATCTTACAAAAACTCAGAAAATGGAAAAGAACACTTCCCAACTCATTTTACGAGACCAGCGTAACGTTGATAACAAACCTGACAAAGAAATCCTTTTAATGTCGGACCCATATCCTTCATGAACATAGATGCAAAAATTCTTCTTTTGTTTTTTAAATTTATTTATTTTATTTATTTTTGGCTGCATTGGGTCTTCGTTGCTGTGTGCAGGCTTTCTGTATTTGCGGCGAGCGGGGCTACTCTTCGTTGCAGTGCACGGTCTTCTCGTTGTGGTGGCTTCTCTTGTTCCGGAGCACGGGCTCTAGGTGCACGGGCTTCCGTAGTTGTGGCACGCGGGCTCAGTAGTTGTGGTGCACGGGCTTAGTTGCTCCGTGGCATGTGGGATCTTCCCGGACCAGGGCTCGAACCCATTTCCCCTGCATTGGCAGGCGGATTCTTAACCACTGTGCCACCAGGGAAGCCCCTAGATGCAAAAATTCTTAACAAAATATTAGCAAATAGAATCCAATAACATATAAAAAACAAAATGCATCACAACCATATTGGGTGTATCCTGGGAATCTCAGCTTGGTTCAACATATGCAATGCCAATCAATGTAATTAACCATATTAACAGACTAAAAAGAAAAACAAAACACTTATTTAAATAGATGCAGGAAAACCATTTGAAAAAAATTAATCAACAGCCATTCATTTGGAAAAAATCTTCTAGCAAACCACAATTAAAAGGAAATTTCAACTAATTAATAGCATCTTTAAAAACCCTGTTAACATTATACTTAATAGTTAAATATTGAATAAATATTCCCCCTAAGATTTGGGATAAGGCAAGGATATCCACTTTCACCACTTCTATTCCACACTATACCAGAGGTCCTAGCCAGTGAAGTAAGGCAAGGAAAAGAAATAGAAGGTGTACAAACTGGAGAGAGAAGTAAAACTGTCTTTGTTCACAGACGAGTGATTGTTTACATAGAAAACCTTAAGAAATCTACAAAACATCTAGAACTAATAAACTAGCAAACTCATAGATACAAGGACAATAAATAAAAACCAATTGTATTTTTATATTCTAGCAATGAAAAATTGGGAAGTGAAATAAGAAAAACAATTTCATTTACTATATTGTCAAAAAACATTAAATACTCAGAAATAAATTTAACAAAAGACCTTACCTCTACACTAAAAACCTCTACATCAAAGCTACATTAAAATTACATTAAAAACTACAAATACTGGACTTCCCTGGTGGTCCAGTGGTTAGGACTCCGTGCTTCCACTGCAGGGGACGCAGGTTTGATCCCTGGTCAGGGAACTAAGATCCCACATGCCGCACAGTAGGGCCCCCCCCCAAAAAAAAAAACCTACATATACTGAGATAAATTAAAGAAGACCTAAACAAATGTAGAGATATACCAAATATATCAATTGGATTACTTAATGTTTTTAAGGTGTCAGTTATCTACACATTTCATGCAATCCCAAAAATAATCCGATCAGTCCACTTCGTAGAATTTGACAAACTCATTCTAAAATTTATATAGAAATGCAAAGGACCTAGCAATATCCAAAGCAATCCTGAAAAAGGACAAATTGATGGGAACTCCCTGGCAATCCAGTGGTTAGGACTCAGCACTTTCACTGCCATGGGCCTGGGTTCAATCCCTGGTCAGGGAACTAAAATCCCACAAGCCGGACCGCGCAGCCATAAAAAAGGACAAATTGGGAGAAGACTAACACAACTTGACTTAAAGACTTACTATGAAGCGACAGTAATCAAGGCATTGGAGCAATGGCATAAGGACAGACAAAATAGCTCAATGGAACAGAATAGAGAGCTCAGGAATATATCCTCCTTTATAGAGTCATTTGATTTTTGATGAAAACAACAAAACAATCCAATAAAGAAAGGAAATGTTTTTAACATATTGTTCTAGGACAACTGGATATCCAATATGGAGAAATAGTGGCCCTCAACCCTCACCTCCTCACACCTTGTACAAAAGTTAAATCAAGGTGACTCAGGGACCTAAACATAAAAGCTAAAACTATAAAACTTCTAGAAGAAAATGTACACCTTCTTCTCAACTAGAGACTAGACTTCTTTGGCAGGTTTCTTAGGGTGGACTTAGAAAGCAATAATCGTTAAAAAATCATAAAGAATAATCATGAAACAAACATTTATAAATTAGACTTATTCAAATTTAAAACACCCACTCATCAAAAGACACCTTTAAGAAAATGAATACAGCAGAGGGCAGACAGCAGAAGCAAGAAGAACTGCAATCCTGCAGCCTGTGGAACAAAAACCACAGTCGCAGAAAGAGAGACAAGATGAAAAGGCAGAGGGCTATGTACCAGATGAAGGAACAAGATAAAACCCCAGAAAAACAACTAAATGTAGTGGAGATAGGCAACCTTCCAGAAAAAGAATTCAGAATAACGATAGTGAAGATGATCCAGGACCTCGGAAAAAGAATGGAGGCAAAGATCAAGAAGATGCAAGAAATGTTTAACAAAGACCTAGAAGAATTAAAGAACAAACAAACAGAGATGAACAATACAATAACTGAAATGAAAACTACACTAGAAGGAATCAATAGCAGAATAACTGAGGCAGAAGAACGGAAAAGTGACCAGGAAGACAGAATGGTGGCATTCACTGCTGCAGAACAGAATAAAGAAAAAAGAAGGAAAAGAAATGAAGACAGCCTAAGAGACCTCTGGGACAACATTAAACACAACAACATTCGCATTATAGGGGTCCCAGAAGGAGAAGAGAGAGAGAAAGGACCCGAGAAAATATCTGAAGAGATTATGGTCGAAAACTTCCCTAAAATGGGAAAAGAAATAGCCACCCAAGTCCAGGAAACGCAGAGAGTCCCATACAGGATAAACCCAAGGAGAAACACGCCGAGACACATAGTAATCAAATTGGCAAAAATTAAAGACAAAGAAAAATTATTGAAAGCAGCAAGGGAAAAATGACAAATAACATACAAGGGAACTCCCATAAGGTTAACAGCTGATTTCTCAGCAGAAACTCTACAAGCCAGAAGGGAGTGGCATGATATACTTAAAGTGATGAAAGGGAAGAACCTACAACCAAGATTACTCTACCCGGAAAGGATCTCATTCAGATTTGATGGAGAAATCAAAAGCTTTACAGACAAGCAAAAGCTAAGAGAATTCAGCACCACCAAACCAGCTCTACAACAAATGCTAAAGGAACTTCTCTAAGTGGGAAACACAAGAGAAGAAAAGGACCTACAAAAACAAACCCAAAACAATTAAGAAAATGGTCATAGGAACATACATATCGATAATTACCTTAAACGTGAATGGATTAAATGCTCCAACCAAAAGACACAGGCTTGCTGAATGGATACAAAAACAAGACCCATATATATGCTGTCTACAAGAGACCCACTTCAGACCTAGGGACACATTCAGACTGAAAGTGAGGGGATGGAAAAAGATATTCCATGCAAATGGAAATCAAAAGAAAGCTGGAGTAGCAATACTCATATCACATAAAATAGACTTTAAAATAAAGAATGTTACAAGAGACAAGGAAGGACACTACATAATGATCAAGGGATCAATCCAAGAAGAAGATATAACAATTATAAATATATATGCACCCAACATACAAGCACCTCAATACATAAGGCAACTTCTAACAGCTATAAAAGAGGAAATCAACAGTAACACAATAACAGTTGGGGACTTTAACACCTCACTTACACCAACAGACAGATCATCCAAAATGAAAATATATAAGGAAACAGAAGCTTTAAATGACACAATAGACCAGATAGATTTAATTGATATTTATAAGACATTTCATCCAAAAACAGCAGATCACACTTTCTTCTCAAGTGCGCACAGAACATTCTCCAGGATAGATCACATCTTGGGTCACAAATCAAGCCTCAGTAAATTTAAGAAAATTGAAATCATATCAAGCATCTTTTCTGACCACAACGCTATGAGATTAGAAATGAATTACAGGGAAAAAAACGTAAAAAGCACAAACACATGGAGGTTAAACAATAGTTTACTAAATAACCAAGAGATCACTGAAGAAAACAAAGAGGAAATCAAAAAATACCTAGAGACAAATGACAATGAAAACACGATGATCCAAAACCTATGGGATGCAGCAAAAGCAGTTCTAAGAGGGAAGTTTATAGCTATACAAGCCTACCTCAAGAAACAAGAAAAATCTCAAATAAACAATCTAACCTTACACCTAAAGGAACTAGAGAAAGAAGAACAAACAAAACCCAAAGTTAGCAGAAGGAAAGAAATCATAAAGATCAGTGCAGAAATAAATGAAATAGAAACAAAGAAAACAATAGCAAAGATCAATAAAACTAAAAGCTGGTTCTTTGAGAAGATAAACAAAACTGATAAACCATTAGCCAGGCTCATCAAGAAGAGGGAGAGGACTCAAATCAATAAAATTAGAAATGAAAAAGGAGAAGTTACAACAGACACAGCAGAAATACAAAGCATCCTAAGAGACTACTACAAGCAACTCTATGCCAATAAAATGGACAACCTGGAAGAAATGGACAAATTCTTAGAAAGGTATAACCTTCCAAGACTGAACCAGGAAGAAAGAGAAAATATGAACAGACCAATCACAAGTAAGGAAATTGAAACTGTGATTAAAAATCTTCCAACAAACAAAAGTCCAGGACCAGATGGCTTCACAGGTGAATTCTATCAAACATTTAGAGAAGAGCTAACACCCATCCTTCTCAAACTCTTCCAAAAAATTGTGGAGGAACACTCCCAACTCATTCTATGAGGCCACCATCACCCTGATACCAAAACCAGACAAAGATACTACAAAAAAAGAAAATTACAGACCAATATCACTGATGAATATAGATGCAAAAACCCTCAACAAAATACTAGCAAACAGAATCCAACAACACATTAAAATGATCATACACCATGATCAAGTGGGATTTATCCCAGAGATGCAAGGATTCTTCAATATACACAAATCAATCAATGTGATACACCATATTAACAAACTGAAGAATAAAATCCATATGATCATCTCAATAGATGCAGAAAAAGCTTTTGACAAAATTCAACACCCATTTATGATAAAAACTCTCCAGAAAGTGGGCATAGAGGGAACCTACCTCAACATAAT
The DNA here is from genome assembly GCF_028564815.1 of Eubalaena glacialis. Taxonomy (NCBI): domain Eukaryota; kingdom Metazoa; phylum Chordata; class Mammalia; order Artiodactyla; family Balaenidae; genus Eubalaena; species Eubalaena glacialis. The sequence goes on along the minus strand of NC_083728.1, from coordinate 17,283,968 downwards.
AAAGGCCATATACGACAAACCCACAGCAAACATCATTCTCAACGGTGAAAAACTGAATCAATTTCCTCTAAGATCAGGAACAAGACAAGGATGTCCACTCTCGCCACTATTATTCAACATAGTTTTGGAAGTCCTAGCCACAGCAATCAGAGAAGAAAAAGAAATAAAAGGAATACAAATTGGAAAAGAAGAAGTAAAACTGTCACTGTTTGCAGATGACATGATACTATAAATAGAGAATCCTAAAGATGCCACCAGAAAACTACTAGAGCTAATCAATGAATTTGGTAAAGTTGCAGGATACAAAATTAATGCACAGAAATCTCTTGCATTCCTATACACTAATGATGAAAAATCTGAAAGAGAAATTAAGGAAACACTCCCATTTACCATTGCAACAAAAAGAGTAAAATACCTAGGAATAAACCTACCTAGGGAGACAAAAGACCTGTATGCAGAAAACTATAAGACACTGATGAAAGAAATTAAAGATGATACCAACAGATGGAGAGATATACCATGTTCTTGGATTGGAAGAATCAATATTGTGAAATTGACTATACTACCCAAAGTACTCGACAGATTCAATGCAATCCCTATCAAATTACCAATGGCATTTTTTATGGAACTAGAACAAAAAATCTTAAAATTTGTATGGAGACACAAAAGACCCTGAATAGCCAAAGCAGTCTTGAGGGAAAAAAACAGAGCTGGAGGAATCAGACTCCCTGACTTCAGACTATACTACAAAGCTACAGTAATCAAGACAATATGGTACTGGCACAAAAACAGAAACACAGATCAATGGAACAAGATAGAAAGCCCAGAGATAAACTCACACACCTATGGTCAACTAATCTATGACAAAGGAGGCAAGGATATACAATGGAGAAAAGACAGTCTCTTCAATAAGTGGTGCTGGGAAAACTGGACAGCTACATGTAAAAGAATGAAATTAGAACACTCCCTAACACCATACACAAAAATAAACTCAAAATGGATTAGAGACCTAAATGTAAGACCAGACACTATAAAACTCTTAGAGGAAAACATAGGAAGAACACTCTTTGACATAAATCACAGCAAGATCTTTTTTGCTCCACCTCCTAGAGTAATGGAAATAAAAACAAAAATAAACCAATGGGACCTAATGAAACTTCAAAGCTCTTGCACAGCAAAGGAAACCATAAGCAAGACGAAAAGACAACCCTCAGAATGGGAGAAAATATTTGCAAACGAATCAACGGACAAAGGATTCATCTCCAAAATATATAAACAGCTCTTGCAGCTCAATATTAAAAAAACAAACAACCCAATCCAAAAACGGGCAGAAGACCTAAATAGACATTTCTCCAAAGAAGACATACAGATGGCCAAGAAGCACATGAAAAGCTGCTCAGCATCATAATTATTAGAGAAATGCAAATCAAAACTACAATGAGGTATCACCTCACACCAGTTAGAATGGGCATCATCAGAAAATCTACAAACAACAAATGCTGGAGAGGGTGTGGAGAAAAGGGAACCCTCTTGCACTCTTGGTGGGAATGTAAATCGATACAGCCACTATGGAGAACAGTATGGAGGTTCCTTAGAAAACTAAAAATAGAATTACCATATGAACCAGCAATCCCACTACTGGGCATATACCCAGAGAAAACCATAATTCAAAAAGACACATGCACCCCAATGTTCACTGCAGCACTATTTACAATAGCCAGGTCATGGAAGCAACCTAAATGCCCATCGACAGACAAATGGATAAAGAAGATGTGGTACATATAGACAATGGAATATTACTCAGCCATAAAAAGGAACGAAACTGGGTCATTTGTTGAGACGTGGATGGATCTAGAGACTGTCATACAGAGTGAAGTAAGTCAGATAGAGAAAAACAAATATCGTGTATTAATGCATATATGTGGAACCTAGAAAAATGGTACAGATGAACCGGTTTGCAGGGCAGAAATTGAGACACAGATGTAGAAAACAAACGTATGGACACCAAGCGGGGAAAGCGGCGGGGGGGTGGGGGTGGTGATGTGATGAATTGGGAGATTGGGATTGACATGTATACACTGATGTGTATAAAATTGATGACTAATAAGAACCTGCTGTATAAAAAAATAAATAAAATAAAATTCAAAAATTAAAAAAAAAACGAAAATGAATACACAATTCTCAGACTAGAAAAAATGCACAAAACATATATATCTGACATGTAGCCAGTATTCAGCGTAATTTTTTTAAAAGCCTCCTACAACCAATAATACTAAATTTAAAAGCCCATTAACAAGCACTTTACAAGAGAAAATATATGAGTGGCCCATATGCACATGAAAACACGTTCAGTATCTTCAGTCATCAGGGAAAAGCAAATTAAAATCACAATGAGATACCTCTACATATTTACCAAAATGAATATATTTAAAGACTAACAGCACTGATTGTTGTTAAGAATGTGGTGTGATCACAACTCACATCTTGTTGAGGGGAGTGGAAAATGGTACATTTGGGTAAAAGATCCATCAGTGTCTCATAAAACTAAACGTATACCTACCGTATGACCAGTCATCTCACTCGTAGCTATTTACCCAAGAAACAGAAAGCATATGTCTACAGAAAGAGATGTACACAAATGTTCATAGCAGCTTAATTCATAATTATCAAAAGTTGAAAACAGCTCAGAAGAATGGATAAACATACTGTGATGTAGTCATAAAAGAGGATACTACTGAGCAATGAAAAGGTACAAACAATATAAATATATCTCAAAAATATTATGAAGAGTGAAAGAAGCCTTACTAAAAAGTACTTATACTATATTTCATTTACATGAAGTTGTAGAATAGAAAAAATTAATATGTCATGAAAAAATCAGAGCAGTGGTTGTTTCTGGGGGCGTGGGGTGGGAGTGATTGGGAAGGGACATGAGAGTAGTTTCTGGGGTTGATGGTAATGTTCTATAACTTAGTTGGCATTTGGGATATAGAACAGCATGCATTTGTCAGGGCTTGTTGAAAGGTACACTTGAGATTCAAACAATTCATTGCATATAAATTATATCTGAAAAAATCTGTAAACAAATATTGAACTAAAATTAATAATATGATGCTAAAGTGTTTAGAAGTGAAGAGTACTGAAGTCTACAACCTTGAAATGCACCAAAAATAAGATGGGTTGATAAAGGAAAAGGCGAAGGAGTAGCTGGTACATGGGCAAATATAGCAAAAGGTTCATTGTAAATATCGGTGATGGGTGTATCGATGTTAATTGCATAATTCTTTCAATTTATCTATATATTTAAAATTTTCTAGAATAAAATTTTAGCGAAAAAAAAAACATAGCCTCTTCAACCTAATAATTTCACTCCTGGGAATCTATCCCGTAACAATTCTAGTCTATAAGAAGGGATGTATAAGAGTGTAAGATGTTTATTGAAATGTTGCTCTTAGTGAACAAGAAATGGAAGTAAAATGAATATCCATCAGTAAGGAGTTCATTTGAATAAACTGTGGCATGACCATGCCATGGTCTACTACATGGCCATTAAAAAGATGAATCAGAGCTCCTCCAGAGAGTTTAAAGGAATTTCACTGAGGTATTGTTAAGGGAGAAAAGCAAGTGTGAATATGATCCTATTGAGGAGATATGGGGATATATGTTTATGGATACCTGATTCATTTTGTTATACAGCAGAAACTAACACACCATTGTAAAGCAATTGTACTCCAATAAAGATGTTAAAAAAAAAAATCACACACACACACATACCCTGTATGGGATTATATACGTAAAGAGAAAAATATGGAAGAACGTATTTTAAATTGTTAACACAGCTTATAGGGAGAGGCTAAGATAAGGGGTTGAGTGCTGATGCAGGCTTAAGCGGGGAAACCTATGATAAAAACAGCATGTGTATCATCCCATTTAAGTTAAAGTGTCTACACGTATGCCGTGAGTGGTACCTGAAGAGATGCATAGAACTAAAATGTTGAAAATGGTCAGTCACGCCAGGGTGGTAGGATTCCTAGGTGACTCTTATTTCCTTCTCTTTGTCAGAAGGAATGGAGGGGCAGAGGGAAGGAAGGAGTCGTCCACAGTGTTTCCACATCCTCACCTCCGATTCACCCCTCAACCCCGCTCCAACCCCATTCTGGCTCAGTCCTTATCTTATTTGACCTCTCTCCAGTATTTCACTTTGTCGATTCTGTCTCCCTGAAATACTCTTTTCCATCAACTTCCACAACACCCTGGTCCCCACCCCTGCCTCTCTGCCATCATTTCTCCTGTCAGCTTTGTGAAATCATCTTCCTCTCCCCATCCTTCCCATTATTGCCCTCTGGATTTTGTCCTCAGACCCTTCCTTTTCTCAATTTAATTACCATCTAGCTGCTAATATCTCCCAAGCTTCTCTCTTGTGCTCCAACCAGACATCTCTATCTGGAAGTCCCACCAGTTCATCAGACTCGGCCTGGCCAAAACAAACCTCATCATCTTTCCCCCCAAACCTACTGCTTCTCCTCCTGAAAGTCCAGCCTAAGGAAACTGCAGACATCACCGCCCACCCCGTTGCTCAAGCCATCAGCTTGAGTATCATCACTCACTCGCTCTCACCTCCGCAGCCAATCAATCACTCAGTGCTATCAATTCTACCTCCTGGGTCTCTATCAAATCCAGCCTCTTGTCGGCCCAGCCCCTCCACTACCACTACGGTTCAGGCACCGTACCTCTCTTCTAAAATGACTGAAGCAGGGACTGCCCTGGTGGTGCAGTGGTTAAGAATCCACCTGTCAATGCAGGGGACAAGGGTTCGAGCCCTGGTCCGGGAAGATCCCACATGCCGTGGAACAACTAAGCCCGTGCACCACAACTACTGAGCCTGAGCTCTAGAGCCCATGAGCCACAACTACTGAGCCTGCATGCTGCAACTACTGGAGCCCATGCTCCGCAACAAGAGAAGCCACCGCAATGAGAAGCCCGCGCACCACAATGAAGAGTAGCCCCCGCTCACCAACCCGCGTGCAGCAACGAAGACCCAACGCAGCCAAAAATAAATAAATAAATAAATAAATTTTTTTTAAATGTTATTTTTAAAAAATAATAATAATTTTTAAAGTAAATAAATAAATAAAATGAATGAAGCAGCCTGAAACTCGTCTTTCTGTCCACTGCCTCTCACTCATTCCCCACGGAAACCAGGGAGATCTTTCTAAACCACAAATCTGACCACATCACTTCCTTGAGGCTTTCCCAATGCTCTTAAAACCAGAATCAAACTCTTAATCATGACCTGTTGGTGTAAGGATATGCTCAGCCTCCCCCAGCACACCTCGCCTCCAGCCCCTTGCTTCTGTCTTCATCCCACACCTAAGGAGGGAGAATATTGCTGTGGGCCAGGGTGAAGGTCTAGGGCGCTAAGCTAGTCTATGGCACAGACTGAAGAACTGGACACTTCGCAGAGGTGAGCATGTGTTTCCTGCCTGAGAAAACTACCTGCCAGGTGGCTAAAGATGTAAGAGGGCGGAGCCTGCTTCTCCTAGAGCGACAGCCTGCCCTCTCTCCCTTGTCCCTCTGACACTGTCAAGAGGTTGAGCAATGGGCTGGTTGGAGGCTACTGATCACAGGGAAGAACAGCTGGAGTGGGGATGAAACCACTTTTCTCTGGCTTTCAGGAAAAGGCTCCGCTCTGGCCTTCTCCTGAGTTTCCTCCATTTTAATTCCTGACACCTGAATATTGGAGCTTGGGACCAAGCCCAGAGGGCTCCTTTGCTAGTGACCATCCTCCACACATACACAGCACAGTGCTGGGTACAATAATTGTTTAATTAAATCTCATTCGTGGAGTGTATGATACACCTTTCCCCTCAGCTCTGTGGATGAAAAATATCACCTCCCACATCAGTAAACAAAGGATGTTGCGATCATCAAGCCAGCAGCCACTGCAGCGGCCCCTGATGGTGCACCCTGAGGGGATTCAGGATGGAGAAAAGCAGGATTCTGGCCCTAGATAGTTAAGGTGCATATCAAAGGAATGATTTCAATGAGCGAAGACTCTTGCATCTTCCCATACATAGAAAAAGCACTAAATTCATTAACTTGAGATGTCTGGTTTTCTTTAATGAACAGTAATCTTTAGATGTTCCAACTACCTGTTTTTTGTTGCAAAACTCCTATATATCCTGGCTCCTCCCTTGCCTCTTCAGTCCCTCAGAGCTATCTGAGAGGCTGTTTTCCGGGCTTAAGTCCTCAGTTTTGCCTGCCAAATAAAACATAATTCTCAACTTTTAGGTTGCGCTTTTTTTTTTTCAGCGGACAGCTCCAAACTCCCAAGCCAAAAGATAAGCCTGAACAGGCTGGAAAAAACTGAAGTGAGGAAACTATGAGGCTGCAGGCTGGTCAGAGGGGCCTCCTGCCCTTAGAGGTACCCCATAAAGTGGCCACACACTGCCTTTGGGGTCCACCTGTGCTTTTAGAGCTGGCCTCATCTGTCACTTACTGTGTAACCTTGGGCGCTGGCAGAGGGGTCGGAGAGACTACAGGGCTTGTGTGTGTCCGCTTTCCAGAAAAGTCCCAACTTGAATGCTCCTAAAGAACACTAGCCCATTCTTTTTTTGGAAGCTTCCACATTTACATATAAATTGCTACCTAGTGGCTCTGCCCTCCTTTATCTTAGCTCCAGGTTCTAATGAGCTGGAAAAATGGTCCTGTGCCAAGGAATAACGAAGCTCCCAGGCTGAGGAAGGAAGACAGTGTAGTTCTTCCCTCCCTGTGCCGCAGGAAGGCAAGGAGGCAGGGAGGGGGGGAAGCATGACACCCCCTCCCCACTGGGACACACGCCCCACTGTCCCAAAGGAAGGAAAAAAAATTTTGTAACAGTCTGAAACAGGGTGGAAAATCAAGCATGAAAGTATGTGAAATCCACTACACAATTTGTGAAAAGCGAGTAATAATTCTATTTGTTCTGCCCGGTGTACACATCGCAAATTTTTTATCCAGACAGAAACTAAAAATAAAGATGAACCAGGAGCGCCATCTGGGGTGAGAGGTGTCACTACCTCTGCCGCTCAAACTAGGAGGTCTCCGCGGACAGTTGGGGGTGTGTGAGGCATGTTATAAAGCCCCCCTCCAACACACACACACACACACACACACACACACACACACACACACACACACACACACCCTCCACTGGGTGCCAGGCCCTTCTTAAAGCACTTTAATACATCCTTTAATTTCCACAACCCCTGAGGTTCCAATTCCCATTTAGAGATTCAGGACACTAAGACAAGTCCAGCTAAATACATGGCTGTCTCAGGATTCAAGCTGAGGTCTGTCTGATTCTATCGCCCAGGTTCATTTATACTGCACCACTGAATGTGTCCACTAGAGCAGAGGTTCTTAAATGGGGCAGATAGAATTTGGGGGCGGGGGGGGTGGGGGTTTGTGGCTGAAAAAAAACTACCTCTTTATTTTCTCCCACTTCTAACTGCAATTTAGTACTTCCTTCTTTTTATTATCATTATTATAAACTATTTCCCTTTTATTTCTTTTGATATAACAACTAGGACATTACAATAATTATTTATAATTATTTGTATAGTAGGTAATATAATCTATAAATTTTTATTTCAGGGTAATATAAGGTGGTTACGAAAAATTTTAAAAAGGGAACATCAGATATGATGGGACTGAGATGTGCTGTTACGGGTATTAATCTGTATTGTTAACATTGCAAATGATCTTCCCCTAATACATCCCTCATTGTTCTCTGTCTATGGTGTCTTCCAATGAACTGAGCCTTGATTTTTGATGTGGTCAAATGTAACTTTTCCCATCATATTCTGTGGTTGTTGCATCTTTCTTAGGAAATCCTCCTGGAATCCAACAATAAATGGATCTTCTGTTATATTATTTTCTTCTAATAACAGCTTTGCCTTTCATCAGGGGCTAATTTTTTGTAGTACTTCCTTCTAATATAAATGCGGGCAACAAATCAGTACCTGTGACTTTGTCACCAACAGAAATCATCGATATTTTCATATCCTATTACAGTTGTTGCTGGTATCTCAAAATGCCATTTATGTTCACCACCATTTCAAAATGTCAGTAAGTTATCAGGCCCATGACAAGATCTTGTCATTTAATTTGTTAATAAAGAAGCACTGTGGCAGCCAAGTGGCTCCTGGAAAATAAAGCTCTACGCAGCATTTGCTGATTCCCACGGTGTAAATACTCCTACCATTGCCAATTTCGAGGATGGCTGTGTTTAAAGACTGGTTTGCAAATTTCCTGAAAATTTAACAATTAGAAGCAGGGACAAGATGGTTCCAGGGCACACTTGGCACAGAAGTGGATTTTTCTGGGCCTGCCTGCCTCCCTCCCTGTATGTACCTCTCTTTCCTAAAACCCACTGTGGCCTCCGGTATGATGATGTTAATAATAACAATAACAGATTTTTAAAATATACATTAGGGCTTCCCTGGTGGCGCAGTGGTTAAGAATCCGCCGCCAATGCAGGGAACATGGGTTCGAGCCCTGGTCCGGGAAGATCCCACATGCTGCGGAGCAACTAAGCCCGTGTGCCACAACTACTGAAGCCCGTGTGCCTAGAGCCCGTGCTCCGCAACAAGAGAAGCCATCGCAATGAGAAGCCTGTGCACTGCAACGAAGAGTAACCCCCACTCACCGCAACTAGAGAAAGCCCGTGCACAGCAACAAAAGACCCAACGCAACCTAAATAAATAAATAATAAAATAAATAAATTTAAAAAATATATATATATACATTAAATCCTTACTCTGTGCCTGGTATATTCATAAGCACATAACATGACTTATATCATTTAATCTACCAACGATCCTGTAAGGCAGATATGATTGGAATGGTTCTCAATGGGGTGGGGGGAGGGGGGATTTTCACCCCCTAGATACAGTTGGCCATATCTGGAGACATTCTTGATTGTCATAACTGGGTTTGCTACTGGCATCTAGTGGGTAGATGCTGCTAAACATCCTACAATGCACAAGACACACACACAAAACTCAACATAGAATCATCTAGCCCCAGGTGTCAACAGTGCTGAGGTGGAGAAATCCTGCATTACTGTTAATCCCATTTTAGAGATGGGAAAACTGCATAGAGATGAATTTGCCCAAGCTCACAGAGCTACCACATTGTTAAGTTCTCAGTAAAGACTAGTTCCTACTCCCTGACTTTCCCTCACCACATGTAGGGAGAGGAGCTTCCTGGAAAGAAGGCAGCCTGCTGGGGTTAGTCTTGGCGATGTGTGCCTCATGGAGGCTCAGGCATTACATGCTGGAGGATCCAACCCCAGCTGCTTCTAAAGAATGAGAAGGAGACTTGGCCCCAGAAATGATTTCCAAGGTGTGTCAACCAGGCGGCCCATTGGGCTGACTGCAAAATGTGTTTAAGACAATAAAATGGAAAGGGGAAGTGAGGACTGCTCTTCCACAAATATTTATTAAGCACCTACTAGTACCAGCACTATCTACGTGCTGGGGATAGTGTAGGAAACAAAACAAAAACGGCTCTCATGGAGTGTACAATCTGGTGGAGGGGACAGGAAAGCAAATTAAAAATGGGTTAAAATAGGGAATTCCCTAGCAGTCCAGTGGTTAGGACTCTGCGTTTTCACTGCCAAGGGCGCAGGTTCAATCCCTGGCTGAGGAACTAAGATCCCACATGCTGCGCAGTGCGTTCAAAAAAAATAAAAGGGTTAAAATAACTTAAATAGATGCTGTGAAGGAAGCAAGTGAGGTACTGTGAAAAATAAATTTAGGGGGACTTTCTTTAGATATGGTGGTCCAGGAGGAGTTCCCCCAAAGACGTGACAGGTGAGCTAAGACCTGGAGTATGAGAAGCCAGCCACGGGAAGAGAGGGGAGAAGGAGGAAGAACAGGAGAGACTAGCAGGGCAGGTGATGGGGGTCCGAGGAGGAAAAGTGGTGGATACATTCTACTCATCAAAAGGAGGTCACTGTGTCTGGAGCACAGAGGAGAGAGGGGAGGAGAAATTCAGGACCTAAGAGGTCAGCAGGGGCCATTCCACTCTGGGCTTTGCAGGACTCTGTCCCATCCACCCTTGTGTGCACAACAGTCAGAATAGGTGTAACACAAAGTAAGCCCCAGGCTAGGAGGGCTGGACTAATGAGTAGACCTGGGGGTGGGGGGGACCTGTAGGTACCTAGATGGCCATCTGGCCCCTCTTCTGCTCCCCCCACCCATGTCCCTTAACCCAACACTTCTGCTGAACCAAGATTCCCAGATGCCAAGACGCAGGACCCTAAACACATGAGTGAGTGTGTGTGTGTGTGTGTGTACAATAATGACAATGGTCAAATAATCAAATGACATTGGGGGAATCTTCAGCTCCAAGGTCATTCACACCTGGGGAACCAACACACCTCTTTCCTGAGAAAGTTGCATTAATAACTAGTCATTTGGGGGGCTTCCCTGGTGGCGCAGTGGTTAAGAATCCACCTGCCAATGAAGGGGACACGGGTTCGAGCCCTGGTCTGGGAAGATCCCACATGCCGCGGAGCAACTAAGCCCGTGCGCCACAACTACTGAGCCCGCGCTCTAGAGCCCGCGAGCCACAACTACTGAGCCTGCAGGCCTAGAGCCCGTGTTCCGCAACAAGAGAAGCCACTGCAATGAGAAGCCCACGCACCGCAACAAAGAGTAGCCCCCTCTAGCCTCAACTAGAGAAAGCCCGCACGCAGCAACGAAGACCCAAAATAAAATACAGCCAAAAATAAAATAAATAAAATAAATTAATTAAAATAATAATAATAATAATTAGTCATTTGGGGAGCTGCAGCCCACTTATGCCTAATCACCCCACTATTGAACAGCAACGGGATGGGCTGGTGCTTGAGAGCTGGATGAGCTTTGCTGAGCAGGTTAACAGATCCAGTACCAAGCTCTGTGTACAGAAGCCCAGAGTTCTGGTACAGGGAGGCTCAGCTCAGAGGGCAGGGGATGGCAGGAAGTTGAGGAGACAGGGAGGGAGAGGAGGAAAGGAAACAGATACCAAGAGTACACTCAGTCTGTGCCAGCTGCTATGTAAAGCTTCACTGTACACCCATTATCTTGTTTGGTCCTTCCAACAACCCATCTGGGGCGGGGGGGGGGCGGGGAGGCGGGTACTATTTTCCCAATTTTCCACTCAAGGACTTTAGACCCAGACAGGGCCAGGACTGGAATCCAGGTCTCTCTTTTCCTTATGCAAATGCCCACCCAAAGTTTGGATTATACCACCAACGGTTCAAGGAGCCTCTTTGTCCACTCAGGACATAAGTAAGTGAGCAAAGAAGCCATCCATGTGCCCAAGACAAATATGGCTCTGATGTGGGGAAGTAATGCTAAACAGGAGAACTTGCTGGAACTCTCCTGAAATAGTGAATGCCCAGAGAGGGGCAAAGGTACTGGGAACTTGGGGACTCATTTCACTGCGTAAAGGGGATAATGTTTTTGAAACTATCAAATGGATCCATCTATTTTGCATCCCCATGAATCATGATGTTGTGTGTCCCTTCACTCCACCCCACCCCCGCCCCATTCAATCAAGGACATTTATTACCTTAAAAGGAGTGCAGACACCACCTGAAATAAAGAGGTCATAGTTTGGCTTTGAGTCTGTCTAGAGATGGTAGTCTTAAAATCTGGCCATGGGAGGAAAAAAAAGTAAAGTTTCTTAATTCCAGAATCTTCCTTTTACATATCAAGGGCAAAGCCTAAATCTAGAGTTTATTATGAGTAATCAGGAGATGGGATTCAGGAAAAGAGGTCAGGAAAGTGCCCACCCCACGAGAAGAAGGTGATCTCTTCTAGAGCTGGAGGTGGACCCAAGGAAGGAGGGAGACTTGGAAACAATGCGAATAGGAGAAAGACATTGACTGGGCCTCAGGGACCCAGTGCCCCTACCTCTCTCACCCCAAAATGGGAAGGTAAGAAACTAGCAATCCCAGTAGGTAAGGGGATAAGGACAGATCAGAGGGAGTTTTGCTTTGTTGAGGCTCTAAGAGGAGACTGTGCCTCAGGATACCCCCATGCCCACCTGGAGCAGCTAAGATGGTGGAGAAAGGTGGGGTAGCCATCAGGATTTAGTCACAGAAATTAGAGCCTCTGCAAGCGCTATGGGAATAAGATGTTTCATATTGTAAGGACTTACACAGATGTGGGAGGACTTGGGGAAGGGAAGGAAATGAGAGGGGCAGAGAAAGAGGCGCTATTGTGTCTGCTGGAAACACTGACGTGAGTGTTGTAGTGCACAGCAGAGCCTGCAGGGAAATCCAAGAAACTGTTCCTGTCTGCCAAAGGGAGCCCACAAAGGGGGGCCTCATTGTGGAGGAGTGGTGGCAAAGGAGATGGAGAAAGGAGGATAGACTTGAGAGATGCTTGGAGGTAGGACTGAAAGATGAGTAATGGGAAGGAGAGGGGCCACAGAGGAGCCCAGATTTCTGGCTTGAGCCCCTGAGTGGACTGAGTGCAACCTACCAAGATGGGGATGACAAAGAGGCTGCAACAGGACCAGGACAAAGGTGAGATGAATGAGGGTTTGCCTCGGGCACCAGATACAAGGGCATGCCAAAAACTCAGTAATCAAGACTAATAATGTTCTAGTGCAATATTTTTTTAATCAAAATGAATGCCAAAAAAAAATCCGTGATGAACAAGATCAGTACTACTGATTTTTCCTTTGCCTCAGGCTTCAATATGGCTTGGCACTGTTACTGATCCTGTCTAGATTTAAAATTCTGATATCTTTTTCATTGTGGATTTTTTTTGCATTTATTCCTTTTTTTTTTTTTAATTGGGGCATAGTTGTTTTACAATGTTGTGTTAGTTTCTACTGTATGGTGAAGTGAGGTAGAGTTCCCTGTGCTATACAGCAGGCTCTTATTAGCTATCTATTTTATACATATTACTGTATATATGTCAACCCCAGTCTCCCAATTCATCCCACCCCCCCCATTCCTTTTTTTTTTAAATATTGCGTTAAAATATTATTTGATGGCCATGTTTTTTGGTGCCCCCTTAAATGTTGAGCCTGGCACGAAGGCCTCACTCTCCGCACCCTAGTCCCAGCCCTAAGGAGTAGGACTGAGAAGAGGAGGCAAACTAAGATTCAGCCTTGGATATATGCAGAGGTTAAATGAGATGGCAGATGTTAAGTGCCTGGACCACAGTAGGTCTCTATGGGTGCCTGGCTCGAATTCACCAGGCCTTACCATTTCAAGGCATGCCAGCTGCCAACACCTGCATTTCCTGCCTGAGGACTGTCTTGGCCACCAAGTGAAACAGGCCAGAAGCACTGGGTAATTAACACCCCTGCAGCAGCCCTCAACCAATAATGATCCACAAGAGTGTAAATACCCCCACTCCTTCACCCTCCAATGGAGTAATTTTGAAGTGTATATGCTACACCATTTCCAGAGTCCCCAGGTGAGATTAAGCTCCATTGTCCACAATGTAACTGGCTTGATAATACACCTCTAAGCTCTGCCCCTTCCCCATCTCACTTCCCTTCCCCACCTCACTTCCCTTCCCTCCTGGTGTTTCCCAGGATCGCCTCCCAAATAAACTCCATGGACTCAAATCCCCGTCTCAGAGCCTGCTTCAAGATCCACGTGTGTCCTTTCTTCCCTTACCCTCTTCTCTGTGGAATCATGGAATGTTCTGCATATACTTGGAAGTCTGAGCCTGCCCCCAAAGAGAGACCCCTGACTTCCACACTCTCCCGGGAGGAAAGTCAGTAGGGGGGTATTTGCCAGCCAGCGCTGGGAGGCCTGGATCTGAAATGGGCTCCACTGTGTTTCTGTAATCTCTGCACCTTGAGTGTAAAAATAATTGGCAGACACCTTTCCTGGCCATGAATTTTTCATAGCCAACACTGAGCCCTTGGGGCAAAAACTGATTGTCTGCTGTTACTGCCAGCCTGGCCCTGAGTTCATAACAGGAAGCATGACTCTCCCCCTCACCCTCTTTACAGACAACCTCTCCTCTCCCATGGTTCCATCTCCCACCCACCCACAGAGCCCAAGAGCGGCCAGAGAGGGCTATTGGTGAAGACTAAAGACAAGAAATGACCCGCAATCCAGGGGGACTAAGGGGGTTGAGTCAAAAATCATGGAAGGTGGAGACTTTATGCTTCTTTTTTAGGAAAAAATTTTTCAGCATCCACACTTTTCCCATGATCTCCATTCACACTTGCAACAACCTTATGCAGTAGATAGATTATCACGCCCATTTTACAGATGAAGAGGCTCAGAGAAGGGAAGTATGTTAGCTTAGGTGACAAAGAATCTCTCCTTGACCAAACTTTAACCTCTGAACTCTCTTCCCAGCTAGGGCCTGATTTCGAAGCTTCTGTGTTCATCTCTGCTAATATGTACAATTTTTGCAGGAATCCTGCTAAGTTGGTTTCACTAGAGTTCCCCACCCTTGATATCTGATCACAGTCAATATCTGATCAGGTTCCTCATCTTCTACCATCCCCCAGGTGATGACAAATCACCCTGGCCTGCCTTCAGCAAGAATCCTGTTAGGTTGGTTTAACCAGAATCGCCCCTTACTCCTGATGTTTCCTCTTGATGATTTTCCATCTGTCAACCCAACACACCATGCTCTTTGGCTATAAATTACTTGTTTTCCTTATTGTATTCGGAGTTGAGCTCAATCTCTCTCCCTACCACAAAACCCCATTGCAGTAGTCCCTACACTTATCTCAATTTTCCCCCCTGAACTGAGTCTGCTTTCCCGTTTTTTAACAAGGGTGGTGAATAATTTTTTTCTTTAACACAGGTCACAGGATTTGGACCCAGGTCTGTTTGACTCCAGAGGCCATTCTGTTCCCAGTGTCATATGCTGTTTTTCCTGAGCACCTACTATGCACCAGGCCCTATGCTGAGCCCAAAGGAGGACAAAGGTGAGTAGGAAACATTGCTTCCCTCTTAAGAGAGAGAAATAAAAACCTCCCCATTCTGCCCATTCCCTACCCCAGGGGTCAGCGCTGGGGGCTTGAGCCTCAGAAGGGCAGATCGGAGTAGGTGCAACAGAGATTTAGCCCACAAAGCCAAAGTATGCACTGCCTCACCCTTTACAGAAAACGTTTGCTGACACCTGGTCTACCAGGCTGTGCCCTGCAGATGCACCATCTTAATTACTTCTCAACTCAACTCCACGACTTCATCCTATAGTTATGTCCATTCTACAGATGAGGAATAAGGCTCAGAGGCACAAGATGACTTGGCACACTGCCAGAAAGGTGAAATTTGGATAATTCCAAAGCCCTCCACCCTTTCCTTCTAGGCACTCCTCCAAGTCACATCCAAAACATTGGTGGCCAAAGTTTTGAAACACTGACATTCACTCTTGAAACAGCCCACAACCCCTACCAGGAGTGGGCCACTGTGCCAGTCCTCTGACCTCCACCCTCCCCACCTCCAGACATCTGCCAGGCTGCTCCTAGAGCTGAAGCCCATCTGGTCTCCAGCCTTGTATCATGCTTTTCTCCAGCTGGTATCCAAAATCTGAGGCCCCGAGTAATTATTTCTACTGGTTTTATTATTGAACTTTTATGAGAAGGGCAGAGCAACAGTCACTGGGGTTGGCATGTCAAGGTGGAGCTGGTGAAGGCAGGGAAGGGGTGGGGGAACTGGGGTGTGCTGCATGACAAAAGCGCCCAGCTCAGTTCACAAGAAACCGTACATCAATCCATTCTTATCAGGGGAAGATGCCTTGAAAACGGAATTGCAAGGGGAGGTAAGTCGACATGCCCGTGGCAGATGCCGAGCTAGCTGCTTCGTCTTCTCAACACTCACCTCCACAGCCAAGGTTGCAGTGCTGCCAACACCTGCGCCTCTCTACCCCAGGGCTTGACTTCTGGCTGTAGGAGACAGTTGGCCACTTGGGCAAGCTGGAAGTGGCAGGGAGTGAACGCTCCTGGAAGCAGCCCTCCTCCAACACGGCTGGCCAACTGATGTACCACTGCGAAACCTCTCAGTTGCGCAAAGGCCATTCTCTTCGCCAGTCTGAGGTGTGTGCTCTGCACTGGCTCCCAGAGTCCTCAGGGGACTCCGCAGCATTTGGGATCTTCCCGGACCAGGGCTCGAACCCTGAGTTCTCACCCACTGCGCCACCAGGAAAGTCCCCTAGTGGACTATTACAGTGAGATACTGCAGGACACAGCGCCCCCTTCAGGCCTGGAGGGCCAGTTCTCATTTTTGGCAGGATGAGTAGGAAACTCAGGTATCGGGGGTGGGGTACAGGGCAACGGGGAGAGGCTTAACCTAGGCTCTCTGGAAACAGTACAGTTGGTACGAAGCACTTGATGGTCTTGGTCTTGTTACGTGTCTTTTTTTTTTTAATCACTTTTATTGATATATAATCTACGTACAAATACACCCATTTTAAGCATCCATTTCAATGAGTTTTGGTAAATGCATACGTTTGTGTACACACCACCACAGTCATGACATGGAACACTTCCCTCACTCCAGAAAGTTCCTTCCTGCCCCTCTGCAGTCAATCCTCCCCTCCAAACACCAGGCCCCACAACCTGTCCCTTTAGTTCTGCCTTTTCCAGAACATCATATAAGTGAATTCACACAGCATGTAGATTTTTGAGTCCGGCTCCTTCCACATGGTATAATGCATTAATCTGCATTGTTCCTTTTTATTGCTGAGTAGTATTCTATTTTGTGAATCTGTTTAGCCATTCACCTGGGCTGTTTGTAGTTTGGGGCTATTATGGGCAGAGCTGCTGTGAACATTCACGTACAAGATTTTCCCAATTTTGGCAAAGATTTTCATTCATTTATTTTAATTACCAAGTAATGCATGAATACACTCTTCCTCTTATAAAAATAATACACAAGTACGGTCAAAAGAACGACTCCCTTGCACCTTGCAATGGCAATGCTTCTCAAACTTGAATGTGCACACGAATCCCCCGGGAATCTTGTTAAAATGCCTGTTATGATTCAGTAGGTCTGGGGTGGGGTCTGAGATCCTGCCTGTCTAACACGCTCTCAGGGAATGCTGATGGGAGGGAGGTCCACAGACCACGCTTTGAGTAGTAAGACCCCAGGCCAGTATTTCCCGAGCATGGTCACTTGACCGTCTGCTTTACAATCACGCAGGAGGATGTTAAACATGCAGATTCCCAGGCTCTGCCCCATACCCACTGACTCCGGCTCTGAGGGATAGAGCCTGCATAGCTTTGATTTGAAATCATGCTTGCCAATGTCCAAGGATCACTGCTTTGGGACTAGTTTTTGGAGGGCCTGACTGGGTCTGTTTTCACACCGGTTATGTCCCCTGAGCCTCGCAGAGTGCCGGGACCATGCAAGACGCCTTTAAAAAGACTTACTTCCCCTCCCTCTGCTAGGAAGTGGATTTCGTGCGCTGGGCACACCCCTGGATGCTCTCCAGCATGTTCCACTCAACTTCTCTGCCCTACGACGTTAGAGGGTCACCATGCGATGCAGCTTTTGCTGCCAGGGTAAGAGCTGTAGTGATAAGCATGAGCACTGACAAGGCAATCAGCTTCAGCTTAAATTTTTCCAAATAACAGCATGTGGAACTAATGACGGGTAAAATGTCTGCAAGCCAAGCTCAGTGCCAGGTGGAAGAACAGAAACCTACATGCAGCAGCCTCAGGGAACATCTGTGAGGGGACCCAGCATTGCCTCTCATGGGACTCTGACAGGCTTGGAGCCCACAGCACTGGCTGAAGTCTGCTGTGGGTTCTATAGTCATTCTTTTCGGATTTCTTCCACGGCCTCGTGCTCTTCACCTGACACATGGCCAACTCGGATCTTTCTCATCGGCACTTCTGCCTCCCGGCTGCCCCAGAAATTGGAGCAATGATTCTGAGTCCACCTGCCTATGAGCACTGGATTTCCATCCTGCTGCCTAGCCTGCTTCCATTCACAAGACAAACATTTTTTGCCACAGTGGGCTATTCCAGGAGCTTCTCGATCCCTGTTTGGTTCCGCACAGCAAGAGAGGCAGGGCTGAGTGAGGAATGAGACAGCAGCCGCCACCTATGCCAACAGCGGCCACAGCTCTTAACTGGCCCAGAGAACAGTATGGCGGCAGCAGCAATGGGCACGTCCAGACAAGCCCAAGGGGGCCAGCTTGGCTCTTAGGGCCGCACCTGAAGAGGACCACAGATGAGTCTCAACACACGAGCAGCCGGCAGCCAAGGTGACGAATGGACTTGAAAGCAGGCCCCAGGAAAGATTTGGCGGAAACTGTAGACATTTAGCCAAAAGAGGGGGCATGAACAGGGAGAGGGTCTGTGTGCTGCCCCCAAACATCTGAAAGACCTATGTGTGGGAAACAGATGTGGTTATGGAACAGCCTCGGAGGCACAATCAGAACCAGTGGGTAGACAGTTCAAGGCAGCAACTTTTTTACTTTCTACAAAGAATTTAATCACAGTGCAAGATGTCCAAGAATGGACTTGGCTGCCCAGTTAGGCAGTGAACTCTCCATCAGGGGAGGTGTTCAAGTAAGGGCCAGAAAACCTCTGGGTAAGGGCTTGACAATTAGAAGATTTGGATTCAGGGACCTTCAAAGACCTTGTCACTGAGCTGCAAGAGGCGTGGACGAGGCAGCAGGTGGAATTTATCTACCACTGTAATAACAAATAGCCACCAGGTGGTGACAGAGCCACATCTTCCCAGCCAAGGAGCAATTAGCTTACAGAAAACCATTTGGAAGCAAACACAGTAACTAATGGATTCAAATCAACATTCATGGGCAAAAACTATGAATCAAGTCCTCAGTAGACCTTTAGTCCCCAGCAGGACCCAGAGGGCTCCAGGTCAAGTAAGTTACAATTTTCTTTGCAAGAGATTTATTATCTTTTTTTTTTTAATTTTCCATTGAAGTACCACAACACATACAGCAAGGTACACAAATCATAAGCGTACAGCTTAATGAATTCTCACAAACAGAGCACACTGTGTAACTAGCACCCAGCTCAAGAAACAAAATATGACCAGAATCCCAGAAGCCTCCTCTCTAGTCACTCCCCAGACTCCTGGTCCTAACTTCTAACACCATAGCCTAGTTTTGGTTGTTTTTTTCAGTTTTACATAAATGGAATCATAGAGTATGGATTCCCGTGCATCTTGCTTAGAGGGTTACATCGTTGTGAGAGCCATTGATTTTGCTGTGTATGGTTGTGATTCCTTCTCGTTGCTGTGTGAATAAACCACAACTGATTTGTCCATTCTCCTGTTGATGGCATCTGAGTGATTTCCAATTTGGGGGCTGCTACACATTATGCTGCTATGAATTTCTAGCACGTTCCCTAAGGAGAGCATATGTAGATGGTTCTGTTGGGTGTGGAGCTGTTAGGCCATGGGGTAACACTAGCAGCTTTCATCTTTAGTAGACCCTACCAACCAGTCTTCCAAAGCAACTGTATTAATTTGCATTCCTACTGACAATGTATGAGAATCCTGGCGTCTCCATAGCCACCCCAGCCTTCTCTCTCTGTCTAGATAAGTTTGGGCGGAGGAAGTGTGGGATCTGGAGTGGACATCTCTGCACACCTCTCAGCCCTCAGAGGGGGTGAGTGTATGGGCAACACGAGTGGGTGAGCACGAGCCAGAAGGAGGAAGATTCCATCCCACCAGCATGTCCCAATGAGCCCTTCAGTGCGGGTATCTGCTGGACGGACAGCCTCATTTCCTGGGCTCTGAACAATTACCACGCTGAGCACTTACTGTGGGCCTGGCACTTTCCTCCATACTGGGGATACAGCAGTGAAGAGACAGACGACATCCCTGTGCTAATGACACTTAGGCTCTAGTGGGGGTGGGGAGAGAGTAAATAAATACATGTCACGTGGTCAAAGTTTGATAAAGAAAAATACAACAGGGTAAGAAAGTACAGGGAGGGATGCTGTTTTAAAGTGGATGATCACCATATCACCTCACACCTGTCGGAATGGCTATGATCAAAAAGTGAGGATGCGGGGAGAAGGTGGGAGTGTAAATTGGTGCAGCCACTATGGAAACAATGTGGAGGTTCTTTAAAAAATTAAAAATAGACTTATTATATGATCCAGAAATTCCACTTCTGGGTATACAGTATATCCAAAAGAAATGAAAGTGCTGTCTCAAAGATATAACTGTACTCTCATGTTCACTGCAGCGTTATTCACAGTAGCCAACACACAGAAACAACTTAAGTGTTCATCAACGAAAGAATGGATAAAGAAAACGTGGGGGGGCTTCCCTGGTGGCGCAGTGGTTGAGAATCTGCCTGCCAATGCAGGGGACACGGGTTCGAGCCCTGGTCTGGGAAGATCCCACATGCCGCGGAGCAACTAGGTCTGTGAGCCACAACTACTGAGCCTGCGCGTGTGGAGCCTGTGCTCCGCAACAAGAGAGGCCGCGATAGTGAGAGGCCCGCGCACCGCGATGAAGAGTGGCCCCCGCTTGCCGCAACTAGAGAAAGCCCTCGCACAGAAACGAAGACCCAACACAGCCAAAAATAAATAAAATAAATAAATTAATTTAAAAAAAAAAAAAAAAAAAGAAAACGTGGGGAGGGACTTCCCTGGCAGTCCAGTGGTTAAGACTCCGCACTTCCACTGCAGGGGGCGCAGGTTCGATCCCTGGTCAGGGAATTAAGGTCCTACGTGCCTCACTGTGTGGCCAAAAAAAAAAAAAAAAAAAAGTGAGGAATGTGATATATACACACACACAATGGAACGTTATTCAGCCATAAAAAAGAAGGAAACCCTGCCTTTTGCTACAACATAGGTGGACCTTGAGGGCATTATACTAAGCCAAGTAAGTCAGACAGAGAAAGACAAATACTGCGTGTTCGCACTTATACACAGAATCCAAAAAAGTCGAACTTATAGAAACAGAGTAGAATACTGGTTGCCAGGGGCTGGGGAGTGGGAGAAATTGGGAGATGTAGGTCAAACGTTACAAACTCTCAGCTCTAAGATGAATAAGTTCTGGGGACTCTCATATACAGCATGGTGACTATAATTAATAATTAACAATACTGTATTAACAACTTGAAAGTTGTTAAGAGAGCAGACTTTAAAAATTATCACTACACACACCCCCCAAAAATGGTTACTAAGTGAGGGGATGGAGGTGTTAACTAACCTTATTGTGGTAATCATTTTGCAACGTATACATGTATCAAATCATCACATTTTACATCTTAAACTTACATGTATTATATGTCAATACTATCTCAATAAAACTGGGGAAAAACAAAATAAAGTGAGTGGTTAGAGGAGTGATAAGGTGATTTTGAGCAGAAACCAGAAATGAGGGAACAAACCATTGGAAAAGAGAGCTCCAGATACCGGGAGACGGTCAGGGCAAAGGCCCTGTGGTGGGTGGGTGCTTGGCACATTCAAGGCACAGTAAGAAGCAAGTGGGAGGAGGAGTAAGGAATGCTAGGAGAGGATTAGCAGGGACATGATTGGGTAGGACTCACCCCCACGGATGCTCAAAGATAACCACAAACCCAACCCTTATACACATATATGTTCATATATAGGGTTGAGGCTTGGGGTGATTGTTGTTGTTTATAAGAATAGGATCATGCATATATTAAAACTAGCCTTTCTCATTTAACAACATACCACAGGCATCTTTACAAGTCCCTAACATGGACCAGGGGTAGGCAAACTTTTTCTGTGAAGAACCAACTAGTGTATATCTTAGGTTTTGCGGGCAGTCTCTGCTACTCAATACCGCTGTTGTGGCTTAAGAGCAGACACTAGGTAAGTAAGAGGGTGTGGCGGTGCTCTAACAGAACTTTATTTACAAAACCCGAAAGCAGGCCTGATTTGGCCTGGGGCCATAGTTTGCCACAGTCATTGCACTCCACCCTCTTGAGTTGCCATGTTTTCCCAAAATCCATTCAAATTGACAGCCTCTGGAATGATAAATTTTTCAAACATAAGACAGCCTATCAGAATCCAGCTTACATCACTTCAAAGCTTGGGAAATACTTTTGGTTTCCAAAAGTAAGAATACCCACTGGATTGAAAATCACAACTATGCCCTGCTCCAGACTGTACTTTACAATCTGGGTAATTATGGATTTGAAGTTATTAACTCTCTTCTGTATCAGATTGAGTCTCCTCTCCCTGTCTTCTGACAGACTCCTGTCAGCTCTCCACAACTTTCAAATGAGCAGTGATCTTTATCTGCCACCATGTTTATAGACACTTCAGACACCACCACATGCTGTACATCCATCATTTCTCCTTTGAGTTGTTCTTCCAAAATATCAACAGAGGTGAGTTAGATTATCAGCAAGACTCCACAGAAAGCTGATGGCCCAACACTCCCTTCAATGAAGCTATTTGAGACTGTTTCCTCTTAGGCAATTCAAATTTTTTGTTAAGAGTAGCCAGTGGGCGGTACTTCCCTGGCGGTCTAGTGGTTAGGACTCCGTGCTTCCACTGCAGGGGACATGGTTTCAATCCCTGGTCGGGGAACTAAGATCCTGCATGCTGCTGCGCGGTGCAACCAAAAAAAAAAAAAAAAAAAAAGGAGTAGTCACTGGGCTCTGGAGAAAGAGA
Organism: Eubalaena glacialis; assembly: GCF_028564815.1. NCBI lineage: Eukaryota > Metazoa > Chordata > Mammalia > Artiodactyla > Balaenidae > Eubalaena > Eubalaena glacialis. The sequence continues at coordinate 17,261,360 of NC_083728.1, read as the reverse complement.
GGTGAGAGAGTGTGGAGGACAACGTCAGCTGCATCTTTCTCTTTGGGCAAATGAACTGAAAGGAGAGAGGAGGCAACACCCCACTCCCCATATGCTTCTTACTAAGTACCACCCCATTACCTTCCCAAAAGGAATGTTCAGAGTGGCATTTCCTGGTTCACCTCTTGCCAACAATGAATTTTTGCGTGGCTTGTGGGATCTTAGTTCCCCAACCAGAGATCGAACCCGGGCCCTAAGGCAGTGAAAGCATGGAGTCCTAACCACTGGACAGCCAGGGAATTCCCCTCTAACAATGAATTTTAACAAACTTTAAAATATTGACAATTCAATGAGTGAAAAAAAATGTTATCCCATTAATTCTTCTTTCCCTAATTACTATATGCCACACACACAATTTTTTAAAGATCCACCTATATATTTTACTTATCTAACTTTAAGCACAGACAGTGTAGCCTCTACCATCAGATGCCAGTTATTAACACTCCCCCTCCCCTAGTCGTGACAGCCAACAAACCCCCAGACTTTGCCAAATGTCCCCTGGTGGGGGCAAAGTTGCCCCCTTTCAACCAGAAGCTGTAGAATATCAAGGCTGCCCCGCTCACGAAGAGCTGGAATATACGGAGATACCTAAACAGCCAGTATTATCTCCGTGATGCCATTTCCTCTCAGCTTGTGTGACACCATGCCCTCCAGCTCTTTTTCCCGCCTCTCTGGTCACTTCTTCCCAGCACCTTTTCCTGAACTGAAGTTTCAGAGGACTACAGGGTCTTCTGCTCTCCACTTAAACTTATTCCTCTGTGGTTTTCATCTAGTTCTCCAGCTTTAAATGGCATCTCTAGTGATAGACTCCAAAATGTGCGTTTCTGCCACATAGATAAGATGCCTTCCAAACCAATGGGGGAAGGGATCGCGTTGGGACAACAGACTCTCCACAGTGGGGAGAAAATGAGCGTACCTCTGTGGCAGGACTGCCAGGTCTTGCTCAACTTTCTTGGGCCAGAGGCCTTGGCCCTGCTCCTTTCGTCGGCAATTACAGCGAGCGTGGGACTGCCATATACACCTCAATCTATAGGTGACTCCAGGTGCCAGTGCGCCAAGAAAGACCCATGGAAGGAGAGGTGGACGTACAGGGAGGCGGTGAAGTGAGACCACGATGACGGCTGTGAGACCAAGAGGGATAGAAGCCAGCAGGGCTGTGCGCGCCCGGCCGGGTCCCCACGACCTCGGAGCGCAAACCTCGGACGCTGTGGAAAAAGGCACCTAATCGACTGCGTCCGTAGGCACCTTCCCCACCAGCCGAGCGTGAGCCGAACAACCCGCGGAGAAATTTCGAGCCTCGTTTCCCGGGACCAATCGGAGACCGCGGAGGCCTATTATGACAACCTCGAGAACCAATGAAAAAAGGGATTCTCCTAGCGCCAGTCCCGGAGAGATCACACAGAGGAACGGTTCGTTTTTTTACTTTAAGTACAAATTAGAAAACAAGTCCGCGGCTGGAGACGGAATACGACGTTTACAAGGATGTGTGGAGAAAATTCGATGAGCTGGTAGAACCTCACTTCCCCGAAACTTGGCGGGCGAAGAACTCGCAAGTCACCCTCGCGCCCAGCGCTCCGATTAAAGCGCGGGAGGGTAGGTGCAGCGCGCTGACGCCACACGCCGGGCCCCACCCCCAGCCGCCCGCCCTTATAGCGTAGCCCAGGCGCGCGCGCACCATTGTGTGGCTGGACTCGGCCGCCGCTGCGGTGGGAGGTGTGTGTCCGGGCCCTCGCTGTCCCCGCACCCGCACCGCGGCTTCTGCCTTGCGGTCCGCCGTTCGACAGCCAGCCCTCGGGCCCCTCGCCCGCCGCGGACATGCCGCGCGTCTACATAGGACGCCTGAGCTACAACGTCCGGGAGAAGGACATCCAGCGCTTTTTCAGTGGCTATGGCCGCCTTCTCGAAATAGACCTTAAAAATGGGTGAGTCGGGACTGGGTGCCCACGTCCGCCTGCAGCGCCCCGGGCCTGCGGCGGCTGGGCCCGTCGGAAGGAGGAGACGACCAAGGCCGCGGCGCCGCGTGGCAGGGCCGCCAAGATGGCGGCGGCGCGGGGCTGCGGGAGCGCGCGGGGGGAGCGGGGGCGCGCACGCGCGCGTCCCCGGCCTAACGACTCCCGCCGGTCTCCCGCCCTCGCACCGCCCCCCAGGTACGGCTTCGTGGAGTTCGAGGACTCCCGCGACGCCGACGACGCCGTTTACGAGCTGAACGGCAAGGAGCTCTGCGGCGAGCGCGTGATCGTGGAGCACGCCCGGGGCCCGCGCCGCGATCGTGACGGCTACAGCTACGGAAGCCGCAGTGAGTCCCACCCCCGCGCGCTCCGCGTCCTTGGGACCCCGGGGGGCGGGCGCAGGCTTAGGGGCGGCGGGGTGGGGCCTCCCAGCCGGGCAGGCGCGGTGGCCGGGGTCGTTTGACTCGGGTGTCCCCGGGACCCGCTGCCTTCGCGCCTGCCCGGGGAAGACACGGGACGCCGGAGCGCGGGGATTGGGTGGTGGGTTTTGCCTAGCCAGGGTTTGGGTGTTTGGGGGCGGGGTTGCTAAGTTGGGAGGGACTGACGTGCTGGGCCCCTGTCAGCACTGTCGTGGGCTCTGCCTACGGAGGAAGTGAGGGATGGCTGTATTTGTTGCATGCCCCTTACTTACCTGTCAGTGCATTAGCTGGGAATGTGAATGATTTAGCCTAGAAGTTTGGGGACAGGCTGGGGTGGAGGTGGGGTCGGGGCGGGAAAGGGGGTGGGGTTTTAAGAGTAGGTTTTAGTGTTATTCAAATTGGCGGGGGCCAAAGGAAATATTCTTTAGAAGTAATGTGGTAGTCTACCACAAAGTAGATTTAAATGAGCTTTATGCTGTATTTGAACTAGTTGGGGCATGTTATTGGGAGGAGGTGGGGGGATTTTTGGTTATGTTAAATGTTTGATGTTGAAATTGTTGCATGTTGAATTCAAACTTTTTAACAAGTCCTTGATGTTTCAATTTGAAAGTGACCAATGGGGCTGAGGCTGTGTCCACTGAGGCTAAGATGACTGCCTTTCCTGATTGGCCTTGGCTTTTCCATACATTGTGTGACCCTTGCCCTATGACCCTTTGGCTGACCTTACCGGAAGCCATGACGACAGCAGCCTTTTGCCATTAGACGCAGGGTGATGGTGAGGATTCCAAGGGTTAGACAAAACTGGTTAATCTGAACTAGGTGACTGTTACCTTGCGTGTTTTGTGGCCAAACCACCACCAAAAACCTCACACTGTGATGTAAGTACTTAGTGTAACTAGTAAACATTTTTGTAAAATGTAGAAATGCATGTAATCAGTTAAGTTTTATATTTTACAATGTTCTGTAAAATAAAACTTAGCGAGGTAAATTGAATAAAGGAGCAGTCACTTTCTAACAGAATGTAGGAGAGTTTAGTTGGATTTAGTCTATTTGACTTGCCCTTAATTTAATTTATGGCAAATCACAATTGTATCAAAGGTTTAGCAATATAGTAGCAAAGTCCTACTCCAGTAAATAAAAATTGATATGTTTGTACTAACTTTCAAAAACATGTATTCCTATCACTACAAAGCATCTAATTGTTCTCTTCATGTGATAAAGGTGGTGGAGGTGGATACAGCAGTCGGAGAACCTCTGGCAGAGACAAATATGGACCACCTGTACGCACAGAATTCAGGCTTATTGTAGAAAATCTTTCTAGTCGTTGCAGTTGGCAAGATTTAAAGGTAAGTGCTATAATGTGAGATAAAAAAGATATGACTGATGGTTAAAAGGTAGGGTTTTGTATTGTTTTTTTATTTCTGAGGATCGGATTTAACACATAGTTTTTTCTTTAGATTTCTGGGTCTGACCAGTCTTGTTGCTCTTTTAGGATTTCATGAGACAAGCAGGTGAAGTAACCTATGCGGATGCTCACAAAGAACGCACAAACGAAGGCGTCATTGAGTTTCGCTCCTACTCTGACATGAAGCGTGCTTTGGATAAGCTGGATGGTACGGAAATCAATGGCAGAAATATTAGACTAATTGAAGATAAACCACGAACAAGCCACAGGCGGTCTTATTCTGGAAGCAGATCAAGGTAACTTATTGAAGGATGTGGAGAAGGGAGGAAACAGTATTTGCCACAAATAAAGGAAAATTCAAACAGCAGTATTTCAATTGCTGCTTAATTGAAATTAGGTCAGTTCTTAGTTTCTTTTGTTGCATCATTGGAGCAATTAAGGTTTTTTTGTTGGTTTGTCTGTTTTTCATAAATTGTTCAAACATTCACGTCAAGACGTCTTGAGGTAAAGATTTATTGATTTATTGTCACGTTTCTTGTTACAGGTCACGGTCTAGAAGAAGGTCACGAAGTAGGAGTCGTAGGAGCAGCCGCAGTAGATCTCGAAGTATCTCAAAAAGTCGCTCCCGGTAAATGTGTCCTTGAGTGTTTTTCTGAATTACATACTTTATAGAGTGCTTATATGTTTGGCAAGGTACTGAAAAATATCTGGCTTTTATTGTCTAGATCCAGGTCTCGGAGCAAAGGTCGATCACGTTCTCGTTCAAAAGGCAGGAAATCTAGATCAAAAAGCAAATCTAAACCTAAGTCTGATCGAGGCTCCCGTTCGCGCTCTCGGAGCAGATCGAAGGATGAATATGAGAAGTCTCGAAGCAGGTCTCGTTCTCGATCTCGTTCCCCCAAAGAAAATGGGAAAGGTGATATAAAGTCAAAATCCAGATCAAGGAGCCAGTCTCATTCCAATTCACCCCTACCTGCTCCACCCTCAAAGGCCCGTTCTGTGTCCCCTCCACCAAAAAGAGCTTCAAGATCCCATTCTAGATCTCATTCAAAGTCAAGGTCACGATCCAGATCGAGTTCCAGAGATTAACCCAGAACTCTACATTCTTTGCACACTATTACGGAACACTTTCCTACTTGCTTAGGCAGTTACTCTTCCACATTTGTACTTGGCCTCTTCTGCAAGAAGAATCTCCCGAAAACAGGGGCATACAAAAATTGGATTTGTAGCCAAATTTGATGAAAAAGATGAGGTTCTAAAGAAATGGCATGAAGTCAAAGATCCTCTCCCTTTGTAGAATTAAGATAACTTTGATTTTATAGCTTTTGAGCTAAAATAACTTTTGTAAAGATCAAGCTCATTTAGATTTTTTTTTTAAGTATTTCAGCAGGATCTGCTGCAAGGGTTTCTGTCATTGTTATATTTGTTTGCTTAATTTTAAATTAACCGTTTCAAGCTTTGAACACTTAAGGCTTTAGAGGGAGAACCCAATTTCCAATTATGTTGGCTTTTTATAAAGCTTGAGTTATGTAAGATTTCAATAAAAGTTTGCTACCAAGATGATTGCCTTATTGAATAGGTCACTCTTAAATTCCTTTAAATATTGATTATCTGCTATCTGTGGAAATAATGGAAATTCTACTTAAGTGTAAAACAAGGCAAGTCTCAGACCAGCAATAAATTATTCAATTTGGATAACATTATTTTGTCCTGTTATTCAAATTTGCCAACGTCATATTGGCCCCTTAAACAGGTTAAGTTAAAAATAAAAGATTTTATAGTTGATCTGTTATACAATTTTGCCTAAATTAATAGATTTTTTAAACAATGAAACCTTTTTCAAACTTAAATTGATTGAGCTCTTCAAAAAATAGTTCCTGTTACTTGGGATCTTATCTAGCCTGGTAATCCCACTTTCTGGAAGTGGTCGTTGTAATTAGTGTTTTGTTAGAATAAGGTTCCGTGGTCTTTAATGTTTGTTATGTAAAAATGGAAGTAACCTTTCTTTGATCAGAAATTTGGTGTGTTATTCAAAATGGAAAAGCAAATATTTCATTTTCTGCTGAAAGATCCTTAACAGGCACTTAAAACAGATCACTTGATAAATCAATTTTACTGATTAAAGTAAAATTCCACCTAACAGTCAGTTCCCTTTAGTTAGTGGGGTTCTGTGATAATTGGTTAGATCATCCTTGTAAAACTTTATGTGGTTGGCTTGGAAAAAATTTAAACGGGTTAACCCTAAACTTTTGTACTTCATCATGAAGGGTAATGAATACTGTGGAAACCAAATTTTATAATACTGCAAATTTGTAGGAGTTACTGGGTTACCAATTAGTCCATACATCCGTTAAGCCTAGTTAGTTGAGATTGCAGTTTGAGAAATGAATTACCTTATATATATATATATCTCTTTCTCCAGATTCTTTAAATAAGGTAATTTCATTAAAAGCACTCATTAATCTTAGTGTGAAATCAAGATGTAGGTTATACGGCTCAGCTTTAACATCTTCCTGGGAGCTGTCACTCTATATAAGGTGTTACGGGCTGGGTAGTGTTAGGGTGTGGTGGGTACCACTCACTGTGCTGCAGGGGGGACTAGAAAGCATCGTAATCTAGAGTTGGTTTGTAGGTTTAGATAATCCAGAAGCTAAGCCTAATAAAATTGAGACGGCGTGGAAAAGGTTGAGTCAAAGATCTAGATGCCAAAATGACACTGTAACTGCTAGTGTTTGCTCATGTAAAAAGACTTGTTCTAATAATTTCTGGGCTTCCTGTTACGAAATCTTAGAGCCTAATCTTAGGAACATGGTGCCCCAGAAGGTTGATGCTTCTTCCAAGACCTTATTTTCTTTAATGCTTTTGATATTTTTTTTTTAGATGTTCATAAGAAATATGGTTTGGGTTTTTTTTTTTTTTCAATATAAACTTCAGATTTTGAGAGAAGAAACTGGTATCTGTAATTATCGTTCATTGTTTTGCCTGTTTGAAAGAACAAAAGTTAGGACTCTTACATGAGGAAGCAAGCCTCCACTGCCTTTCAAATTAACGTTTAAGGACAAGTTACTTTTAAGAATTGGCTTTGACCAAAATTCTCTTGTTTTCAGCGAAAGAACAAAAGCTTTTAAAATGAAAGAGGGGAGTACTAAAATGTGAAATTAGGCTTTGTAAAAGTATGCAGCATCTTTCAACTGGGCTTTCTTGTGTGGATAATTCCATCGCATGGTAATAGGCAGGTTTGTTTGCATTGTTAGCTGCCCCCCACCCCGTGGGTAATTGTATAGGTAAATGTCTGCACCCATAAGAATTTAGCAGCAAAGGCCAACTTACTAAAATTCTGGTTCCTGTCCCACACCTGTGGACCTACATCATTGGATGTGCTAAACCACTGTATTTATAACACTGGCTCACTTGACCAGTGAAATGTTTAGTTCCTTGCTAACTTTTAAGTAGAATTTGAGTCTCTACAACTTGCCACATGTTCCTCTGTGGCTAGATGGAGTATTAACCTGGTGGAGAGCAAAATAGAAGTGAATGATAACTGGATCCCGCTTTCTTTTACGTGGTAGTGTGTTGACATGCCGTAGTGCCTTTATGGCCAGTTCGAGTCCTTCCTGCTCCTGTGACTTAATGTTCCACTCCTGTGTTGTTACCATCTTTTCTCTTGGTATCTTCTTTCTCCCACTTTGTTAACCTGCTTTGTGCTTTATTGCTTCAATAAAATGTTCACTGAGGGAAAGGCTTGTTTTGAGTTTATTGTGTATTCCCACTTAGCGCCAAATATTTGGCAGATGGTTTTTTGAATTGGAGTTGCCATTGGCAAGTTTCATTCCTGATTTGAGTATGAGAAAAGGTCTTGTTTTCAGCTCCTCAGAAACATGAGGTTAGGATCAACATAGTAGATGGTTTAACTGGGGCAAGTACTTAACATTGGTGCTTCGGTGTCATCCGCAAAGTGGTAGGGATAACCCCTCATGGGTGGTGAAGATGAAAGGTTAATATGTGAGAAGTACTTAGAACAATACCATAATAAGTAACTATGCTGTTACGAAGGACTAAACGTGGTAAGTCTCTCATATTGCCCTGCTTTAGTTTTCACATAGAATTTACTCATTGTTATCTTGTAGCAGTTTGAACATTTTCTGTGACAATTACTCAGATAAACTAGGGAGCTCTAACACTATTTGCCCAGACTTCTCCAGTCGTAATTCCTATGCACTTCAGTAAGCTATTCATACCATGAGTGTGTTCTGCGACTTGCATTTTTGTTTTGGCCAAGCTGTGCGGCTTGCGGGATCTCAGTTTCCCAGCCAGGGATCGAACCCGCAGCCTCGGCAGTGAAAGCGAGGTGTCCTAACCACTGGACTGCCGGGAAAGTCCCAAAATATTGAGCTTTCTGAGGCAGCAACCACATCTTGAACAAGATACATCTTTGTGTCCCTAGCACCATGTATGCTTCCATTCACTAAAAGGATGTGTATTTGCAGTTGTGTAATTGGTCTTCTAGATCCTAAATAGCTTGTTTAGATTCGCCTGGCTGTCGTATAACAACTTCACAGATGGGCCCCCAGCATAGTACTTAATAAAGTGATAAAGTGAATAGAAAGGAATCATGGTTCAAAAATCAGAAGGTAAATACAAAAAGTTAATAAACAGTAAATTCCATCCTTGACCCCTTGGAGGAAGCCAGGATTACTAGTTTCTTATGCATCTTTCTGGAGATGCAAACCTGGTAAAATTAATGTTTCCCAGGTAGTTTGATCATAGCTCATCTGAATTTTACAAAGTCAAGTGATATTTTAAGTATTACACCGTCTACTAAGAAACTCTCACGTGTAATTTATGGTATTGTTAACATCCAGAAACTTGCACCCATTTTTGAGATCATTACTGAGAAAGGTATGGTATTTGTTTGGGAAGTTGTTAACAGAGGCAGGATTTAAATCCTGGTTCAGTTCTTAACAGCCCTAAAGTGTCAATATCTATTTCAGATACTCAATTCATCTTAGTGAAAAGCACTGAAGAGGCATGAATGAGCAGGTTTCTTTTATAGTTATTTTGATAAAATTTCAAAATTAGGAAAAACTTGCAATATAGTACAAAAAATTACATACCCTTTGCCATTCACCAATAATATTTTGTTTCATTTATGCTGTTTTTTCCTAAACCCTCTGAAAGGTAAGTTACATCTTTCTGTTTTATCCCTAAAATTTTGTGTATTTCCAGGGACATTCTCATATAACTATAGTGTCTGCCTATCAAAACCAGGAAAATGGCTTTGAAATAATCTTGTCTCATCCGCAGTATTTATGTTTTGTCAGTTGTCTAATAACATTCCTTATACTTTTTTTTCCATTGGCCTAGGATCATTTGCTGCATTTAGTTGTCATGATTTTATTTAGTCTCTTTTAAACTGGAACAGGTCCTTGGCCTTTCTTGACCTTGCCATTTTTAAAGAGTAAAGAATGGTTATTTTGTAGAAGTTTTCTCAATTTGGGTTTGTCTGATGTCTCCTCACGATTGCATTTTTGGCAGAAATATCACAAGAATGAGACTGTCCTCAGTGCATCATATCTAGTGGCACATTGTGAAAATAACCTGAATTACTTATGAAGTCGCTTTTTCCCTTTATAGTCAATAATTTGTGGGAGATAACCAGAGCCTATTAAATACCCAGTTCCTATCAAACTGTCACCCACTATTAACATTTGTTGATTTTCTAAGTTTTGTTCATTGGCATTCTGTCGGGGTGCTTTCTGTGGGGGTTAGACTGTTTTAAATGTCAGATCTAAAGAAGGGGTGTTTGGGTTTTAGGAGGGGAAGGAATCCTTTTGGAGTCTGACAAAGTTGCTGAAGGGAGAGCTTTGATGGCATCAATTTGTACTCCATTATTGTGGAAACCAGGACAGTGGTTCCCTTGGCCAAGGGCCGAGAAAGGGAGCTGGAGGTAACTTTTACGTAGATGAGAGGAATATGCAATAGAAAGAAAACTGTCCTCAGCTATGAAACAGTGTCTTCCCACATTGTAGGCAGTGAGTGCGATCATCAGAGCACCTGGCACAGCCACTTGTGAAATAGTAGCTGCCTGTGTTGTAAACCATTCCAGGGGACTCCCTGGCGGTCCAGTGGTTAAGGACTCCGCGCTTTCACTGCCAAGGGCTTGGGTTCGATCCCCGGTCGGGGAACTAAGATCCCTCACACCGAGCGGTGCAGCCACAGATAAAATAAAAATTTCCATGATTAGAATAGTCAAACCTTAATGTTCTAGCCAGGTGAGAAAAAGGTAAAGCAGAGTTGCTGAATATGGTGCCCAAGTATTAGAAATGTCACTACCCCTTTCCAGTCATTCACGGACAGCCTTGCGTGTACTATTTAAATAATTGCTGCTACTTTTATGCAAAAGTTCAAACACTGGCTAGAGAATAGTGTGATGGACCTCCTGTGTACTCATCCAGCTTTAACAATATCTATATGCCTATCCACTTTCTCTGTAGATACTTTTGAAGGAAATCCTAGATATTTCAGCTGAAGATGGTTCAATATATACCTCTAAAAAGACATCTTAAGTCCAATTTATCTATAGGGTCCTCCAGTTTTTTTTCCTTGCAATGTATTTGGAGTTTTTTTGTTTTTTGTTTTTGCAATGTATTTCTTGAAGGTCACAATTGAGTAGTTTCCTGGTCTTGATTTTGCTGATTGCATTCTCATGGCATACTTTAGCATGTTCTGTCCCCTGCATTCCCTGTGAATTAACAAACCTAGAGCAGTGGTTCTGGAAGTGTGGTTCCTGAATCAGTAACATCAGCATCACCTGGGAACTTGTTAGAAATGCAATTTCTCAAGCCCCACCCCAGACTCACTGAATCAAACTGTAGGTGGAGCCCAGCCATAGGTGTTTTAACAAGCCTTCCAGGTGAGTCTGGGGCACGCTCAAATTTGAGACCCATTATTCTGGAGGCTTTTTATAAGATTCTGATTCATCTCTTGTTGTTCATATTGGCAGCCATTGATCTTTATCAAGATCTTTGTCAAGATCCGTTAATCCATGAACCCTTGATTTTAAAACTTTTTCAACCCACTGCAGTTCTTTTTTGATGTTGCTTTATTCTATCTTTGATCAGTGGGAGTCAATTTAAGTTGCTTCCTGAGTTCTTTTGAAACAACCCTAATCTTAGCAGCTTTTTTGCTTTCTGGTATAAGATTTCCAGGCTCATATATCTAGTCCCAAACCTGCAATCAGGCATTTCTCCCAGGAGCCCTAGTTGTTGCTTTATTCTCAGGAGCCTGAGTCAGACCCACTTGCTGACCTTGGAGAGCTTCCCAGAGAGGCAGGAGGCAAGTGGGACTCCCCCTGGGGCATACAGAAATGGGTGGCAGCCATTTCAGGGAGCTCGTTCTACCATGAGGTCACTGGTGCTGGCAAGCACCATTTTGGAGTCCTCCCTGTGGCCTATTAGTGCCAGGTGCTAACCCACCAACCAGCAGGCCAGCATCAGTCCCAGAACACCCCAGCCCCACAGCCAACTGTGGCCCACGGGTCAGCCTCACCTACCACTGCACCCACAGTAATCAGTCCTGCTACAACAGAAGGGCCACAGGGCCCACATGGGGGCACCCCTAGAGCATATAGCACTGGTAACCAGAGGGGAGTGTGCTGCTGGGCCCCATAGGACATCTAATAAGGCCACTTCTCCAAGAAAGGGAAATGTAACTGATCTACCTAATACAAAGAAATAAAAATAGAGATTTAGGCAAAATAAGGAGACACAGGAATATGTTCCAAACAAAGGAACAAGACAAAACTCCAAAAGAAGAGCTAAGCAAAGTGGAGATAAGCAATCTACCCAATAAAGAATTCAAGGTAATGACCATAGAGATGCTCAACCAACTCAGCAGAAGAATGGATGAACACTGGGAGGAGTTTAACAAAGAGTTAGAAAATATAAAGAAGAACCAAACGGAGCTGAGGAATGCAATAATAAAAATACACTAGAAAGAATCAACAGTAGATTAGATGATATGGAGGAACAGATCGGTGAATTGGAAGACAGAGTAGTGGAAATCACCCAAGCTGAACAGAAAAAAAGAATTTTTAAAAGTGACGATAGTTCAAGAGACCTCTGGGTCAACATCAGATGTACTAAGTCTGAGAAGAAGAGAAAGGGGCAGAGAATGTGTTTGAAGAAATCATAGTTGAAAACTACCCTAACCTGGGAAAGGACACAGACATCCAGATCTAGGAAGCAAAGATAATCCCAAACAAGATCAAGAGGTTCACACCAAAACACATTGTAATTAAAATGGCAAAGAGAGAATCTTAAAAGTAGCAAGGGAAGTAGAATGGAACACCCCTAAGGCTATCAGCTGACTTTTCAGCAGAAACTGCAGGTCAGGAGGGAGTGGTGTGATATATTTAAAGTGATGAAAAGAAAACCTACAACCAAGAATACTCTACCCAGCAAGTCTATCATTTAAATTTGAAGGAGAGATAAAGAGTTCTAGGGACAAGCAAAAGATAAAAGAGTTCAGCACCACCATTTTGGATTTCTGACCTCCAGAACTACAAGATAATTAATTTGTATTGTTATAAGCCACTAACTTTGTGGTCATTTGTTCAGCACCAATTAAAAACTAGTAAGGACTTCCCTGGTGGTGCAGTGGTTAAGAATCCGCCTGCCAATGCAGGGGACACGGGTTCAAGCCCTGGTCCGGGAAGATCCCACATGCCGCGGAGCAACTAAGCCCATGTGCCACAACTACTGAGCCTGTGCTCTAGAGCCTGTGAGCCACAACTGCTGAACCAGTGCGCCACAACTACTGAAGCCTGTGTGCTCTAGGCCCACGTGCCGCAACTACTGAGTCTGTGTGCTGCAACTACTGAAGCCCACGCACCTAGATCCCGTGCTCCGCAACAAGAGAAGCCACCACAATGAGAAGCCAGCTCACCACAACAAAGAGTAGCCCCTGCTCGCCGCAACTAGAGAAAGCCCGTACGCAGCAACGAAGACCCAACGCAACCAAAAAGTTAAAAAAAAATAAGCTTAATCCAGTGATTTTTTTCCCATTGGTTTTTTTTTTAATGTTTTTTTAAATATATTTTATTTTTTTGGCTGCGTTGGGTCTTCGTTGCTGCACACGGGCTTTCTCTAGTTGCAGTGAGCAGGGACTACTCTTTGTTGCAGTACGCAGGCTTCTCATTGCAGTGGCTTCTCTTGTTGCGGAGCATGGACTCTAGGTGCGCAGGCTTCAGTAGTTGTGGCACGCAAGCTAAGTAGTTGTGGCTCGTGGGCTCTAGAGCGCTGGCTCAGTAGTTGCGGTGCACGGGCTTAGTTGCTCCATGGCATGTGGGATCTTCCCGGACCAGGACTCAAACCCATGTCCCCTGCATTGGCAGGCAGATTCTTAACCACTGCGCCACCAGGGAAGCCCACCCATTGGGTTTTTCAGTAGCATCATGAGACATGAATTCTATCAGTATGTTGAGAACAAGATTCAGATATTTAGCAGGGTTGGGGTAATGGAAATAGCCGAGGCTCTGGCCCTCACTGAGACAAATTTACCTAGTGGTTGCAAATATAAGCTTCAATTCCCAAAGCCAAATGTAAATTTTGTCAGTTTCTGATGCTTTGGAAAACATACACCCATACACCTATGTCCAGGGGGAAAGCAGGACCTGAAGCTAATCATATTTGGAAACTTGCACCTCCCCTGCCTTTTCCACCGTGGGACCCCTAGGTCAGGGGTATCCAGTCTTTATACAGGGGATTCAGTTTCAACTCCCAGCACCACATGGACCCAAGATCCCATCTCCCATCACTATGTGTGTGATGAAATCCAAATCCCTATCCAACAACCACCTCCAGGACAAGAGAGACATCAGGCCACCCCCTGGTTTCTCTGTTTCCGTCTTTGTTTCTGACTCCTGCTGACTTCCCTTTCTTTCAAGTTCAGCCATGAATTTACTCTCCTTCCTTCTTGGCTTGCCTGCTTCCTTCCTTGTAATATTTTATCCAGGATTTTGGGGTGTCTGTGCTACAAAATGCTCCCTATTAGCAAAATGTGCCATACCGCTGAAACCAGAAGTGTTCTCCCACTTACAAAAAGGGCACATCCTGATGATTTTCCTAAAATACATGGACTGCCCCAATGGTGAATTTTAAATCTCCTGTAGGAACAGAAAGGTGTGGGCTGCTCACAAACAACAGTTTTCTCTGTGCTTCTATTCATCAACATTTCAAAAAGTTTTGGGTCCACTCTTGGGTAGGGGGTTAACTTGGAGAAGACACTGGGGGCTATTAACTTGTAGAAGAGGGGGCTGTCTCTTGAGGGAAGAATTGGACTTGATCACTTTCTCCTGAGGGCAGATTGGACCAGCGGAGCAAACTCTGGCTATATTAGAGGCAGAACCTTCTCCAAACACATCCACTTGGGGGGAACTCTCCATCCCTGAAGGTGTGGAGGCAAGCAAGCCCACCAAAGGTATCAAGACCACCAAAATACTGTTAACGAGCAGAAAAAAATAATATATCGGCAACTCACACCCGCATTCATTGTTTATTCCTGCGTCCCACTAGCTCAGATTCCACTAGTCTAAAAGACGCATTCCTTATTGAGAAGTTATGTTTGTGTAGTTCTGTCACTTTCTTTTAATCTTCTGAATACCTAAAATAAACCTTTTGGAATCTAGAACAAGCACAGTCTGGGTAGAAATGAGAGAAAAATGAGTGGATGGTGTGTATGTTGGTGTGTATAAAGAGACTTCCATTGTTATGGCAACCAGCATCCTCAACTGATGTAATCCTGTTCCCAATAATACGAGTTGTGATTAAAAATTGACACTGCAGCGAGGAAGGACACATGTAATGCGTTGGTGTGGCAACCAGAATAAAGTCTGCATAAATTTAAACCTGATGATCACAACAATTAGGGGAATTTGCCTACAATTAATTAGGAACTCTTTTCTCATCTGCACTGGAAATCAGGAGCCTGGAGGTCTGACCTGTGGCCATGACCTTAGGCCAGATGGACCTCAATATCCTTTTCTGTAAAATAAGAGGTTAGATTAAATCACTAATGTGGGTGTGGGGCACAACTCGACTGTACCAAGAGTTGCCCTGTTTTCATCTGCATGCAGTACATCATTAGTCAGTCAACAAACGTTTATTGAGCACCCACTCAAGTGTCCAGCTCTGTGCTAGGTGCTGGGGATACACAAACTAGTGTGTTTCCTTCCCTCTCGGAGCTTGCAGTCTCTTAACCTCTCCAATAACACAAATCTATGTGAAGTTACAGCTGCCGAACGTTTAGAGGCATTTTGTGCTACAAGAACCAGTAACAGGGAGATTTGACTAGTTAGATCAACCAAGGAAATCGAAGTACAGACAGGCAATGATTTGCGCAAGGCAACACCACCACGGGAACCCATTATTCAAAACAAAACAAAACACACAAACAAAAAACCCAAAAACAAAAACCCTACGCCATGAAGTAGGTTATAGTCTTTACAAATGGAGAAATGGAGGACCAGGAGGATAAAGTGATATGCCCCAGGTCACAGCAACAGCCAATGGCAATGTGGTCATCCAAACGCAGGCGCGGCTGATGCTGCCCTTTAGGCCATCAGGGCCAGGATCGGAACCCGCACCTCGCGGGGGGCTCCTTTCTTCTGGTTGCATGGCCCTTCGCCCGCCCTGAGACGGTTTTCTGACGTTCCTTGGCTCTCCTTCCTCAGGTGAGGAGCAGGCGCCGTGGGAAGGCGTTGGATAGCGCAGCGACCCGGCCGGGGTGCGTACGGGGTGCGTGCAGCCTGGTCTTTTGTCACTGACCACTCAGCTCAGGGGCCCACCAGGCTCTCTCTTCCGGCGCCGTGGTCCCCGCGCCCCGCTGCGCGCTTCTAGCTGTGAGGCAGGGGGTGGGGGACAGGGAGAATCTCGACCCGCCCCGCCCGCGCAGCAATCCGACCCCGGGGCTAGGGGACATTAGGCCCACGCAGTCGGGGCCTGGCAGGAGGGCCCCCGGCCAGCGTCCCCCAAACGGGCTCCGCGCGCGGTCTGCGCTCCGCGTCCTGCGGGGAGGCGGGCCCGCCCCTCTGTGCGCGCAGGCGCGCGCCGCGCAGGGCTCGGACAGCAGCTCGGCGCTGGGCGGCCGCACGCGGGCCTTGCAGGTAGGGACCCCGGGTGCCGGGCGCCGCGCCGCCCGGCCCCGCCCGGCAAAGCGAGTGTTCGGGTCTGCGGCCGCGGGGCGTTGCTCCTCCAGAGCGCCTCCGGCGGTGTGCACGGGCCCAGGAGGAGGTTCGGGGAGCCTGAGTGCAAGGGGGTCTGGGCGGGTGCGGGGCTCGAGGGCAAGGCGAGCGCGTCCGCCGTGCTGCTGGCGGCGATCGGGAGGGTGGGGAGGGAGACGGCTTGGTTTTTAGAGAAATGCAGTCAATTAAGAGTTGTTCATTAATAGAAGAGAGGGTGTAGAGGGCGGGGCTTTGGTTTTCTTGAAATGGGTCATTTGGCAAACTTTCTCTTTCCTACCGTTAATTTCCAATTTTTACAACGGAAAATTGAATTATTATTATTATTTTGCCGTAAAAGGAAAGAATAAAAAGAATTCCGCCATTTTGGCGTTTTAAAAAGTAACCGTTCTTCGGGGCTGACTGGTCAGTGACTGCCCCGCCCGCCGCCGTCTACACTAGTCCCTGGAGGCGGGTACCCTGGAGCCCGCATCCATCCCTCCCGCGTTCTGGCCGCAGCTGCAGCGGGGGGCGGGGCCGAGGCCCCAAGTTTGCGGCGCTCAGTCTCGCTGGGGCTCAGAGTGTGTGTTGGGGGTATCTGTCTGGGGCGGTAGCTCGCCACCCCCAACACCTAGAGCGAGGGCATTTATTGAGGGTCCGTTGTATGTGAGGCCTTGACGGGCAAGGGGTGGGGGAAGCCTTGGCAGACAGTCCAAGAGAAAATAAACACGGACACATTCACTCAATAAATATTTATTGAGCATCTGCTATGTGCTAGACACTAATCTGGGTTGGGAATCCAACGGTTGTTTTAGGTCGGGTTCCCTGGAAACAGACTCTGAGAGGGAGGTTTGAGTGTAGGTTTATCGGGGTGCCCTTGGGAATATCACCTGTAGGTGAGTGAAGACAGCAGGTTGGTTGGGCGGAGGAAGAAGTTGAACTGCTGATGTAGTCTTAACAGAGCCTCCGCCTGTCCCAAGGGAAGTTCTGGAGGGAAGATGGCCCTGCAGAGATGTCCCAAATTGAGGCAAGGGGGCGGGGCCTTCATACCCCGTATCAACTAGTGGGCAGATGGCTGCTTCCCGGAGAGGGCACTTGCTTCCCCTGGCCGAGGGCAGTTCAGAGAGGAGCTGACAGCTGAGGGCTGCCAGTGACAACCTTCGCAGTAGCCCGGGCCTCCCACTCTATCCCCTCCTCTTCCAGGCTCTGAGAGACACAGAAGGAGGAAATAGTATTCTAGCCCCTAAGGCAAGAATGGCTAAGCCATTTATGGATTTCAGAAATATGTGTTTCTTCTTATGTTATTGATCACTCTTTACTCCCATCTCTCTTTCATTCATTCACTGACTATTTGTGGGTGCAGGCTCTGGATCAGGCCCTTTGGTGCTTTGTTCTGTCCCAGGAGAAGACACAAGTTAATGCATAGTTAGATTGTGGTGTAGTGGAGAACAGTAGAGGGAGCGATGAACTTTGTTTTGGGGGGTGGATTCTGGGCCTTTCACAGAAGAGGTATCAAGCTGGATCTTGAAGGATGATCAGGAATTTTCCAGACATATGGGATCTGGTAAGGTACCAAGCAGAAGGATCAGCATGGGCAGAGGCCACAGAAGTGGGGTTCTGAAGCTGTGACCAAGCTGCAGTGGGGGAGTGGATGGATTCCTGGCATCTGGCTCAGGCCTGGGAGCCATGCCTGACTGGTTGTGTTGCTGTGTGGGCCTAGAGGGACAAAGCTTATGAAAATTCTGTGTGAGCTGCGAATTTGGGGGCTGGTAGTGGTAGAGGAGAAGTGAATTCAAATCACAGAGAAGGTAGTTCCAGGTCTCAGAAAAGTTAATGGTCCAGCTGGGGAAAAACACACACATAGTTGGTGCTGCTAGCCAGGAGCCCACAGCTGCATGCGATGGGTCCCAAACATCACAGGTGCCCTGGATCCTTTCCCCTCCTGCACTGTCAAGGACGTGTCTTCTAGAATTATTCTTTTTCCCCTGCTCTGTCAGTTTCTTCCTTTATAGGCTCATTTTCATCAACTACAAACATGCTGTAGCATCTTCTATTTAAAAAACAAAAAAACAAAACAAACTCCCCCTTCCCTGAGAACTCATCACTCTCCAAATACCATCCCCCACATCCATGTTCTCCTTCCCAACACAACTCCTTGAAAGAGTTGTTAGTCCTGTTGTTTCCACTACCTTTTCTCCCATCCCCCTACAAGGACCAATTCTTACTGTCAGTTTCCCCACTAGAATGCAGACTCCATGATAGAGGTTTTTGTCTGTTTTGTTCATTACAAATCTGCATTGCCTAGAACAGTGCCTGGCACATAGTAGATGCTCAATAAATATTGAACTAATCAATGATTTCTCTCTAGAACCCACTCTGATCAAGTTTTTGTGTCCACAGCTCCTCTGAAATGGCACTTGTCAAGATTTCTGGTGATTTCTTTATTGCTAAAATGGTCAACGCTCAGCTCTCATCTGACTTGATCTGCCAGTGGCATTGAACACCACTGAGCAGTCCCACTTTCTAGAAAACTTTCTTCCAGAAATCCCTCCAGGAGCCCAGATGCTTCTGGTTGCCCTTTGATCTCATTGCAAGCTCCTTCTCAGTCTCTTTGGCTAGATCTTCTTCCTCTTCCCAACCTATAAATTTTGGTGAGCTCCAAGGCTCCCACCTTTTTCTTTATACTCGGTTCTATAATTTTTCCCTCCCGTCTGTACAGGATGGTTTTTAAATTATAACTCCAGCCTTAACTTTATCCCTTATTTCTAGAATGTAGGCTTCATGAGAGCACTTTCTCTTGTTTGAGACTATTCGCAGGGCACAGAAGGATGCTGATACCTAGTTGGCCCTCCAATGTCTGCTGAAAAAAGGGCAGAAACCTGAACAGAAGGGCAGCTCTCTCAACCACCCTCCCTTCATAGACCTGAAATATATGATAGGCTTTCAGACGGAATGGAATTCTTTCAGTAGTAACCATATTCACTCCTAATGACTGCCAATGTTTTGCATAAAATGGTTAACTCTATTTAAAAGAACTTAAAATGGTACAACTATGTCAGCTGTGCAAAACAAAATAATTGGATTTGAAATTCAGGGAATGCTATTATATTTTAACATTTTTTTTAAGGGGGGAAGGGGGAGAACAAACCTTGGTTTGACTGTTGCCTTAATTAATCAGGTTATATGTCTAAGCCTTTGCCTACCTGAATATACACTCTCTATATACTATATAGGATGTACTCTGTATTTTAGGGAGGAAAAGCTGGAAGATAAATCAGTGCTCAAGAACAGCAGGAGGGAGGAATGAAGGGTGGGAAAGATAGCAACCATTGCAAGCTGATTTTGCCAGCAAGCAGCTTATTTGTTACTGGAGCTACCAAGCTCCTCAAAATTTCTGTTAAAAGGGAGTGAATTGGTATTTATTGAAGGTCTGCCGGTATCAAGACTTTACATATTTTTTCCATTTAATCTTCATCAGAGCCCTTCAAGATAGATACCATTACCCCCTTCATTTTACACATGAGGAAACTGAGGCTCAGGGAAGGTAAGCTACTTACTCAGAATCACAGGTATTAAGGGGGAGCTGAGATTCAAACTGACTTGTCTGTCTTAAGCCTACATCTATGTTCTTTCCTTTAAGCTGTATGCCAGAAGCCATTGTCAAGCCCTGCTAACACCTTAAAGCAACCAAGTATCACTTACTCATACACTCCTTTTTTTTTTTTTTTTTGGCTGCACCGCCAACTTGTGGGATCTTTGTTCCCCGACCAGGGACTGAACACGGCCCCCAGCAGAGGAAGCATGGAGTCCTAACCACTGGACCGCCAGGGAATTCCCTATACTGCTTTTTTTTCTTTAATATATTTATTTATTTATTTATTTTTGGCTGCGTTGGGTCTTCGTTGCTGCACGCGGGCTTTCTCTAGTTGTGGTGAGCGGGGGCTACTCTTCGTTGCGGTGGCTTCTCTTGTTGCGGAGCACGGGCTCTACGCGTGCGGGCTTCAGTAGTTGTGGCACGCGGGCTCTAGAGCACAGGCTCAGTAGTTGTGGCGCATGGGCTTAGTTGCTCCGCGGCATGTGGCATCTTCCCGGACCAGGGCTTGAACCCGTGTCCCTTGCACTGGCAGGCGGATTCTTAACCACTGAGCCACCAGGGAATCCCCCCTATACTGCTTTTTATTAACAAGTTCAAATTACTGAAATCCAACACAGTACATACTGTGTGCCAGGGACTATTCTAAGTGCTAGGGATATAGCAATGGTCAAGACAGATAAAGTCTCTGCCCTTGTGGAACTTACATTTATATGGGGACGACTGATCAAACACAAATAAATAAATGAAGATCATTATTGATTATAGTGATGGACATAAAGGAAATCAACACAGTTATGAGATAAGCGGTAGTGAGATAGGGTGATGGGCATGGTGCTTTAAACTGAGTGATCAGGAAAGACCTCTTCTGGGGACGTGACCGTTGAGCCGATGCCTGCTGAAGGGGAAGGAGGCGGCCAAACATAGAGCTTGGGGAAGAGCATTCCAGGGGGAAGGAACAGCAAGGGCAAAGGCTCTGAGGTGCGAACGTTTGTCAAGCAATAGAAGGAAACCAGAATCTATCAAGGGTAGAGAACAAGGTGAAGGGTGGTGGAGGATGAGGTCAGAGAGGAAGGCAGAGGTTGGATTCTATACCGTAAAGCACTTCGATTTTATTCTAAGGGCAGCCAAGAGACCTTGGGGAATTTTGGATAGGGAAATTATGTGATTTGGTTTACATTGTTAAAGATTGCTCTTAGTGGAGACTAGACTGTAGCAGGGGCTGGAGAGGAAGCAGGGAGATGAATTAGGAGGCAATTTCAGAAGTCCAAGGAGAGCTGATGGTGGTTGGGACTAGCATGGTGGTGATGGAGATGGGGAGAAGTGGTCAGACTCTGAGATGTGTTTTAGAGGTGGAGGTGACAGGCTAATTAGAATATGTAGGGACTTCCCTGGTGGTCCAGCGGTTAAGACTTCTCGCTTCCACTGCAGGGGGCGCGGGTTCGATCCCTGGTTGGGGAACTAAGATCCCACGTGCTGCGCAGCCAAAAAAAAAAAGAAAATTTATAAAGTTGTTCTGTGCTAAACAGTAGCTATGGCCAGCCCCGGTAGCTACTTAAATTTAAGTACAGTTAAACGAAATTTAAAATTCAGTTCCTCAGACACATTAGCCACATATCAAATGCTGAGTACCCTCATGTGGCTAGTGGCTACTGTGTTGGACAGTATAGGTATAGGACATTTCCATCATCACAGAAAATTCTACTGGACAGTGCTGGGAGGGCATCTAGGACAGTGGCCAACACATTTTAGAAGTTAAGTAAATGATAGGTATTAAGCACATCTGTTATGTCACTAGGTCTTCTTTCCTATAAACTTACCTGTTCAACTAACTCTTTATTAAATGTCTCTACTGCCCTGGCTTTATTAAAGCAAAATCATGCACTGCCTGCGTTCTCATACACTACCTCTTTGCTCTTCAGATGCATACATTTCTTCAACAGATGTTTGAGTGCCTACTCTGTGCTTGGTTGGGATTGGAGGGAGTGGTGGACAGGGGGCATAAAAGAACACGATCAGGAAAGATCATCTCCCAGGAAAATGAACGTGTATGAGTGAAGGAGAATCTGGTACTTGAAGGCTCTGAATCCCCAGAGGGAGAAGGGAGTGATTCTATTGGGGATGGAGGTGGGGGTTGAGAAAGAGGGGAGTTTGGACTTGGCCAGGGCTGTGCCATGAGACAGCTGGCCAGACAGAACCTTGGCCTGAAACACACTGCCTGAGACTCCCTAGAGTGGGCACAGTTTACAAAGCACCCTTATACATGCCCATCTTACAGAGACTGGGGGAGGTGCAGGGCCTGGCCAGAGCCCTCACCTGAGTGACCTGGATAGAGCCAGGAGCCAAACTTGATGCTGGGCTCCTAAAACACCCTACTCCCCTCAGCACTGAGGCTTTTCTCTGTGGGTGGGCAGCCCCTCCTCAAGGAGGCCTCCTACCTCCCTGATCGCCTTGGGGGCTGTGTTCCGTTTGTAGGCCTACCAGGATGGAGGGGCATGCTGAAATAGAGATGCTGGGGACACTGAAGGGGCCCTCCACAGGGGAGGTCAGCGTGCACCTGGTGGCCAGAGACAGCCCAGGTTCCGGCTCTCACCTGCCCGCTGCTGCCTTTATCATTCCAGGTGGGCATAGCCAGGGGTCTGGGGAAGAGAAGCATCCACATACCTGCCCAAGCAGGTGTGGGTCCTGGGGAGGAGATGATACTTTTCACCTGCCTGCACACATGCATGGCAGGATTGGGGCAGGGCCACCAGGCTCATCTGTGTCGTGTCTGTCCGTGTATCTGTTCGCAGCCAGCTCGGCCACCCTTGGTCTGCCCAGCAGTGCCCTGGATGTGTCCTGCTTTCCGCGGGAGCAGCTCCATGTGGGCACCCCGGAGCGAGTGGCTGGCAGCGTACCTGTCACCGCCACCGTTCTGCCACAGTTAAGCGCTGGGCCGGCGGCCAGCCCCAGCACCAGCACAGTGCGGCTCCTGGAGTGGCCCGAGGCCGCGGCCCCGCCTTCTAGGAGTGGCCTGCGGGTCAGTATCTGTGGGGATTGCGGGGGTCCAGAGAGCCGCAGCTGCGGGGCGGGGCCTGCGGGCCTGGAGGCGGGGCCTGAGGCGGAAGGTGGGGAAGCTGGCCGAGAGGGAGGATTCTGGGGGTGGGGCTTGGAGTGAGGGACTCTGGGGTCGTGGCTTGGAGTGCAGACCTCCCCAAACGAGACATTTGCGGGGCCCTAGGGGCGTGGCTTATGGTGAATGGGTTCCGGGGGCGTGGCTTGCAGTGAGGCGGCTGGAGAGGGACCATGCTGACTAGGGTTGGGTCAAGGGCCAGTACAGGAGTCGTGGTCCTCTGACCCTCCGCACTCCAGTTCCAGATAAGCGAATACGCACCGCCGAACATGGTAGGAGCGGAGCAGCCCCCGAGCCCCGAGCTGCGGCGGGAAGGCGTGGCCGAGTACGAAGATGGCGAGGCCCTGGCGGGAGGTGGCGATGCGGGCCCCCAACAGACGGGTAGGAGCCTCAGGCCCGAAGCTGGGCCCCTAGATGCCCTCCCAGCACTGTCCATAGCGGGAGTAGGGGGAGCCCCGAACTCCCTGAGGAGCCAAGGCCAGGGGCGTGGCCCGAGGGGGCGTGGCCCGGGTGCCTGCAGGTGTGCCCGCGCCCACGGGTCGGTCTTGGGGCGGAGAAGGCTGTGGGCCGGTGGGGCGGGGTGGAAGGGAAAGTAGGCGGGGCTGTCCAGTACGGGAGCCCGAGGTGGGGGGACCAAAGGGGAGGCCAAGCGTGGGCTCCGAGGTGGGCGGAGCCTGAGTGTGGAAGTGATGGGTGGGAGGCCTGAGACCCTTTTGGCCCCCTGCAGAAGACCTCCCCCAGGACCCTCCAGAAGATAACCCTCAGGACCCGCCAGAGGATGATGGCACCTGCCAATGCCAGGCGTGTGGGCCTCAGCAAGGCGCTGGTCCAGATCCTGGTGCCTCCAATGATGGCTGCCCCCAGCTCTTCCAGGAGCGGTAAGGGGGAGGGAATTCACCTCTTCTTCTCTGCCTTCGGGCCTCAAAGCCCCACGCCCGTTCAGGGCTTAGGAGAGGGTGTGGATGGTGCAGGGTGGGTAGTTCTTTCCCTCAGGCTGCCCTTCCCTCAGGTCAGTCATAGTGGAGAACTCTTCAGGCCAGAACAACTCCTGCACCAGCGCTTCTGAGCTCCTCAAACCCATGAAGAAAAGGAAGCACAGGGAATATCAGAGCCTATCTGAGGAGGAGTCGGAGCCGGAGGCCATGGTAGGAAGAGGGCATGGGGAGGGTAGGGGGAGGCTAGAGGCTATACCTCAATTCCACTATCCCCTCCATTAATCCAGATCATGGGGCTGGGCTAGAGAAGACACATAATGACTCACTCATCATATTTTGGGGTCCCATCCTGAGTCAGATCCTGTACTTGGTTGGAGGGAAATAAACCACTCTCCTGTTTTTCTAGAGCTCCCATCTCAGTCTAGTGGCAGGGCTAAGTCACATTGACATGAATCAGTAACCAAGTAGATGTGCAGGCAGATGGAAAGCTTCATCACTGGAGCCCCATCTCTGAGCCAGAGGCCAGGGAGCACAGGGCTCTAGTTGCAGAGAAGCTGGAAGAGACAGAGCATGAAAGTTCCACTGGGCAGGCAAAATTGGCACAGGGCAAGTATTTGTGTCCTCAGTTTCCCCACCTGGGAATGAGGAGAATTGCAGTCAGGCTGTGTAACTAGGGGGGGTGTGCTAATGTGAGTCTGTGCCCAT
This sequence comes from Eubalaena glacialis, assembly GCF_028564815.1. Classification (NCBI taxonomy): domain Eukaryota; kingdom Metazoa; phylum Chordata; class Mammalia; order Artiodactyla; family Balaenidae; genus Eubalaena; species Eubalaena glacialis. The sequence continues at coordinate 17,236,987 of NC_083728.1, read as the reverse complement.
GTGGTAAGGGACTGTCTGCCAGAGCTGTGTTCCTGCTGGTAGCCTAGAAGAATATCCATCTGTTTGGGGAAGAACACCATGTGACCAGAGAGCTAGGCAGGGGCCAGGAATAGAGGCTGAGGCTTCACGCCAATCCATGAGGACAGGAAGCTGGGATCTGGCTTGCCTTCCACAGGAGAAGCAAGAAGAAGGAAAGGATCCAGAGGGACAACCCACCACTAGCACCCCAGAAAGTGAGGAGTGGAACAGCAGCCAGCCTGGTATGATGGCCTGTGTATATATTCTATTCATGTGTGTATACACCTTTGGAAGTGTGAGGCTGGGAGTGTGGGTTACCATTGTGATGGTGTGTTGTACATATACAGATGACCATAAGTTAGCATGTGTGTGACAGAGAGAATGAGAGAGAGAGAGAGAGAGAGAGAGAGAGACAGTGTTTTTGGTTTGTGCATCAGTATATGTGTGTTCTTGGGGGTTATATCATGTGTTTGTTTATCCTCTTTTATCCAGTTGTGAGTAGGCCTCACAGTATCCAAAGACTTGAGCAGCCTTTAATGGCACCATGTGGTATTACTTCCCTTTGGTGGTGTGAGCAAGTCCGTACTGGTCATTGGTCTGACCTTGCTATTTGGGCCCCCATTCTGACCCTTCAGTTCTAAGAAAAATGGAACAAAGGTCATTCACAGTTAGCTCTGGCCCTCAGGTCTTCTCCATTACCATCTCCACATTGCCATGTGACAACAGCCAACTGGAGCCAAGTAACATTTATCACACTTATAATCACCTAGATACTGGGTAGCAATGTCTGTCTTCCTCCCTCAAAACCGAATCTCTTCTACTAAGCATTTGTATCCCTGGTCCTTAGTCCAGAGGCTGGTGTGGAGTACACTCTCAATAAATGTTTGTTCAGTGGATGAATGGAGGAGTTGTATGTTGGTGCTTCCTCTTGGACCATGGCTCGGTTGCATGAGTCACTGTCTTCCTGTCCCAGAGAGAACCAGACAGCGAGGTCAGTTCTAGGGCATCATTCTGCCTTGATGGATCCAGTGCCATACAGAGGAGCGCAATCTGTGTTCAGGGCTCTGAACTCTGTAGTGCCTATTCCATATTTTGCCCATCATAGCCAAACCAGATTTTCACCGCTCTCTCTCTCACCCGAGGCTGTCACATCAGAAGCCAAAGTCTTAGCTGTCACTGGTTTATGGCATCTCAAGTCTTAAATAGAGGAAGGAGTTAGTGTCTAACTACTGTTGGCTCAACTGCTCTATCTTTCTTAAGGAAATACATTCTTTTTTTGTTTCTTGCGCCGCACCGCTTGGCTTGTGGGATCTTAGTTGCCCGACCAGGGATCGAAGCTGGGCCATCGGCAGTGAGAGCACGGAGTCCTAACCACTGGGTCTCCAGGGAATTCCCTCCCCAGAAATACATTCTTAAACCAGCATTTTTTTAGCTGGGTCCTGTTGACCAGTCTAAAGTTATCTTTTGATTCATATATTTCACCATCTCAACTGTGAACATTAGTGTGGCATTGGTTTCTGGATATTTTCTCCCTTCTGCCTTTTTTCAAGGGAAGAAACTTTATCAGTAGACAGAAGTTTGCATTTATGGCTAAAATCTTTTTCCACTCATTTTTGGGATCTTTTGGGAGAAGAATCTGGGGGTAGGGGTGGAGGTGGCAGGGCTGCTTGCATGTCCTGTGTGTGTGGATAATCTGTATTTTATCTACATTCTATTTGGCAGTTTGATGGCTACCCTATTGGATTCATGTTCTAAAGACCTGACGTATCTAGTCCTGATGTAATGTTCCAATAGTTTAAGAGTTAGAACCATGTAACTCATGTACACACACTCAGCCTTCTCTCCCATATATTTCCTTCACCTTTTCAATTGTTTTGTTTTGAAGCTTCATTTTCTTTTTAAAAATTTATTTATTTATTTATTTTTTGGCTGCGTTGGGTCTTTGTTGCTGCCTGCAGGCTTTCTCTAGTTGCGGCGAGCAGGGGCTACTCTGTGTTGCGGTGTGTGGGCTTCTCATTGCTGTGTCTTCTCTTGTTGTGGAGCACGGGCTCTAGGTGCGTGGGCTTCAGTAGTTGTGGCACGTGGGCTCAGTAGTTGTGGCTCACAGACTCTAGAGCACAGGCTCAGTAGTTGCGGTGCACGGGCTTAGTTGCTCCGCGGTATGTGGGATCTTCCTGGACCAGGGCTTGAACCCATGTCGCCTGCTTTGGCAGGCAGATTCTTAACCACTGCACCACCAGGGAAGTTCCTCTCCTTGTGGTTTTGATTTGCATTTCCCTGATGGCTAATGATGTTGAACATCTTTTCATATGCTTGTTAGCCATTTATATATTCTCTTTGGAGAAATATTTATTCAGATCCTTGCCGTTTTCAAATTGGTTATAAGAAACACATTTCCTATCAAAATACAAGGAGTGCCATGCAGAGTTGGGGAACAAGTTGAGAATATTAAGTGTGTGATTCAGTACAAGACATTGATCAGTATGCCTCTTGCAGCAGTGCCCTCTTAAATTTACATGCAAAATTCTGTGAATTGCTCATTTTCCTGGGGAGGTGGTCCATGGCTTTCATTAGATTTTGAAAAGAGTTCATTTATACTCCGTAGAAACTGAGGGCTGGATAAACAGTAGAGCACAGCATTATGGAGCCCAGCCTCTTGAGTTTGGTCCAGGCATAGATCCCTTATACTTTTGGAACACAAGTAACGGGCTCTTCATTAAGCATTCTGTCTTAAAATGAACTGATTATGAATTGGCAAACCACGCTCTATAAGAAGTAGATAAATACAGAGATGTATCTGTAGCAATTTGAAATGAAAAGACCCAGCCAGTGGTGGCATCCTGATGACTGCTTGTCATCGGTTGTTCTTGAACCATGGTGTTCTGTTCTTCTCTTTACATTTTTTTGTCTTTCCTGTTGACCTTCCAGTGGAAGGTCTGGCTAGAACCATTAATTTGGGAATTATCTCTACTGAAAAAACTGAAGCCATGCTGAAGAAGCTTCCAGAGAGAAGATGGGAGGGAAGTATTATATTGATTTCTAGGGATCCACCATTAATGAGCAGGTTAGGGTGGGAGAAAGAAAAACCGGTAATGGAAGTAGAAGAGGTGGAAGATACAGCCAAGAAAGTAGAGCAACAAGGAAATGCTGAGATGGAACAGATGGCTGGTAGCACATGGAGATCAAGAGAGTTGAGTAATAAGACAAGATCATTGGATTGTGGCCCTGGTGACTCAAGAGAGCAATTTCATTAATGTGTAGAAGCAGGCTTAAGACTGGATGATTAAGAAGGGAATTCGTCAGAAGAATGTTAAAGTTCTTCATAATATCCCTTTTATCTTTTTGAAGTCTGCAGGATATGTAGTGTTATCCCTTTTAAAATTTCTCCTATTATTATGTGTGCCTTCTCTCTTTGTTTCTTTTTTTTCCCCAGCTTTATTGAGATATACTTGTCTTGCAACATTGTGTAAGTTTAAGGTGTACAACATGTTGATTTGATATATTCATATATTGCAAAATGATTACCACCATAGCATTACCTGTTCACATTACATAATTACCATTTCTTTTTTATGGTGAGAACATTTGAGATCTACTCTCTTAGCCACTTTCAAGTATATAATACAGCATTATTAACTCTAATCACTATGCTATACATTAGGTCCCCAGAATTTATTCATCTTATAACTGAAAGTTTGTATCCTTTGACCAACATCTCCCCTTTCCCTTACCCCCCCCAAAGATTCTTTTTTTTTTTCCCCCAAAGATTCTTAATCAGTCTGGCCAGAGCCTTATTAATTTTATTTGCCTTTTCTTTTTTATTTCCTTTCTTTGATTTTCTTTGGGCTTATTTTACTTTTCTTTTTCTAACTTCATGAGACAGATTAATTTTAATTTTCAGATTTAATTAATTTCAGCCTTCTTTCTTTTTAATATGTTCATTTATGGCTGTCATTTCCCTCTAAATACTCCTTTGGCTGCATCTCACACACAGAGGTTTTGTTTTTTTTTAATTGAGATATTAGTTTCAGATGTACAACCTAATGATTCGATATTTGTATATATTGTGAAATGATGATCACAATAAGTCTAGTTAACACCCATCACCACACATAGTTAGAATTTTTTTTCTTGTAATGAGAGCTTTTGAGATCTACTCTCTTAGCAACTTTCAAATATACAGTACAGTGTTTTGATTTTTTTCTTTATTTTTTTTGGCTGCGTCGGGTCTTAGTTGAGGCATGTGGGATCTTTCACGGTGGCGCAGGCTCTTCGTTGAGGCATGGGGCTTCTCTCTAGTTGTGGCTTGCAGGTTTTCTCTTTCTAGTTGTGGTGCGCGGGCTTCAGGGCGCGTGGGCTCTGTAGTTTGTGGCACGCGGGGTCGCTTGTTGAGGCGCACGGGCTTAGTTGCCCCGTGGCATGTGGGATCTTAATTCCCCGACCAGGGATCAAACCCAGGCCCCCTGCATTGGAAGGCAGGTTCTTTACCACTGGACCACCAGGGAAGTCCCTACAATACAGTGTTATTAACTATAGTCACTGTGCTGTACATTACATCCCCACACAGTTTTTGATATGTAGTATTTCCATTGTTGTGCTTTTGTTTAACAAACACTAAGTGCCTACCATGTATCAGGCACTGGGCTAGATGCTAAGAGTTCAGAGTAAGCAAAACACAATACCAGCCGTCAAAGAGCTCACAGTCTAGCTGCAGAGAGAGCTATTTTGTAATAGAGGTATGTAGATACAAAGGACCTTCAAAGAAGAAACACCTCCTCATGTAGTCGAGGAAGGCTCTACCGGGTAGGTGGGTGAATTCAATCCACTTATCCATGCATCCATCCATCCTTCTAGTCATTCATTTAGCAAACATTTGGTGAGCATCTATTCTGTGTAAAAACCCTGTGCTAGGTGCCAGAGATATGGCTGGGTCTTGAAGGATGAGAAAAAGATAGGAGGATGGGACAGGGTGGGGACAGAATCTCTGAGGCAGAGGGATCACCATGTGCAAAGACACAGAGGCATGGAAATGCAGGATGAGGCTAGTTCACTAGGGGGTTTGTATGTGTGGAAAGGTATTTGGATTTTTGGTTTTTGATTGGAAATCCAAAGCCATTGAGGACCTCAAAGCAAAAACATAACAAACCAGTTTTTATTTTAGAGATATTCTGGCAATAGACTGAGTTTTAGGCACAGTAAATTAAGAGGCTCTAGGACTAGGTTCAAAACAAGAAGGACAGAGAACATGGAGACGTGGAGGTATAGTCAAGAGATAGCTAGGAGTTGGAATCAGTAGGACTCAGGCACTAAAGAATCCTGGGGAGTAAAAAATGAAACGTAAAGGATCCCTTCCAAGCTTCCAGCTTGCATGACTGGATGAATGGTGTGGTGCTGTTGACTAGGATAGAGAATACTGAGAGGGGCAGAAGCTTTGGCAGAGAAGTTGCGAGTTTGGTTTTGGACAGCCTGACCTTGCTAAGAAAGTGCTAGCCAGGGGCTTCTAGTCTAAGGGAACAGAAATAAGCAAAGGAGCATTTCTGGAAATCAAGAGAGGATCGGTGCTACAGCCAGCCTATATGGTGCCTTTGTGCAAATTATAAAAAGGTGCCCCTTCAGAACAGACCAATTAGAAAAAGGCAACCTGTCTTCATAGCAGACTAAGCCACGTGGCCTGGCAAGGAGCCAGGCTAGATTTCAGTCCCCATTCACCCTCTTGGCTGGGCACCTATGTATGGTACACAAACTATACAGACATGCACAGGAGCTTTGGGACTCATTTGAACTTGGGGATGTACCTAAAGTTTCAGCCAGTTGTTCACCATGGAAAAGGGATGCAGGAAACTGGAGGAGGCTGGGGGCTTGGTCAGGGAGGGAGTCTAGTCATTACTAAAAGGTTTAATGGTCAGGCCTCTCTCTAGTGGATTACATTTAATCTCTTTTCTCATCTGTGAAAAGGATTACTACCAGCCCTGCCTATCATGTCCAGACAATGTTAGGATTAAAGGGGACCATGTATATGAAGTCTCTGAACCATCCCTGTACCCCCAGTTTCTGGCACCAGACATGGTGCATGGGAGGTACCCCTACATGGTAAAAGGAATGGTTAAGGTAGAAGGAAGTGGTGGGCGATGGTAAACTGTAAAGACTGTGTGCTTGTTATGTGTTATGACTATGAGAGAATCCAGGTAATAAAGGCCCAGGGAAGGAAGTGGCGGGGAGGATGGGAGGGTAAGGAAGGGAGGGTGAGGGATGGCAGGTGAAGACGTCAGAGGTCTCTACTATGGCATGGGGGGCTTAGAGCTCGGCTATGTTGGAGTATGGCTAAAGAGAAATGAACTTGGAATTAAAGAGCCAAGGCAGGGCCGAGGTGCCTGAGATGAGAAATCTGAGAGCTAATCAGCTCCTTGGCTTGTGTTATAGTTTGGGAAGAGTGAGACAAAAAGAAAGATGTCATCCACAGAGAACTGGGTGCTGTAAAGGGATTGGTAAATAGTACTGGTGATTTGAAAAAACAGGTATTATGCAGGATGATGTGGAATGCCAGTGGCCAGAAACAGCAAGGTGATGCTAAGCCTGGCATCCTGAAGCCTCCCCCCTGCCCCTCCCTCTACACCGTAAGTCCAGATGAGGACCGAGTGGCAACAGTGAGAGTTTCTTGAGGGACCATAGAGGGTGATGTGTTCTAAGGCAGGGGTCCCCAACCCCCGGGCCGTGGATCGGTACTGGTCCGGTCTTCGGCCTGCTAGGAACTGGGCTGCAGAGCAGGAGGTGAATGGCAGGCAAGCGAGTGAAGCTTCATCTGCCGCTCCCCTTACCCTCCCCCATCGCTCACATTACCACCTGAACCATCCCCCCCGCCCCCCTCCATGGAAAAACTGTCTTCCACGAAACCCGGTCCCTGGTGCCAAAAAGGTTGGGGACCGCTATTCTAAGGGGCGACCCAGGTTTCACTCAGGACAGAGGGGAGCTGGAAGAGCAGTGCTCTAGGTTGCTGTGTCAGTGTAGGTCTCAGAGTTTCCTGGCTTAGTTGATCTGCTGATGAAGAAAATACCTGCTTTGGCCCATCTGGGTTAGATGGTTGGGATCTCAAGCTTCAGTGGAGTGACTGGTGAACTTAGGCAGCTCCTAGGAGCCATGTAGGTTCCAATTAAGGAAAAAGCTTCTTCCTGAGTGACAAACCACTCCACAGCAGAATGACCCAGAGCAATAGCCAAGCGAGCCAGAGCTAGGCAGAGCGAGAATCCAGATCAGACAGACTTAGTGGAGACCTAGGAAGGATCCAGTATTTCATAAGGATCTTTTACTCACAGCATCTCACTTGCTCTTCCTGATGACCCTCTCTGGTAGACAAAGTGATCTGCATTTGACAGATGACAAAATTGAGGCATGGAAGTTTCTAGAAGAAGCTGGAGCTATTTACCCGAGCGATATGAATTGATTGTGGAAAATTTTTTCAGGCTGACATTGGGAGCTTACCTTACATGTTGCCAGCTTTTCCCATCTTTAAAGGATGTTTCACCTCTGTGTTGGAGGCCAGGACTCCATCTCAGGCTAAATTGAAGGTCCCACAGGGGGATTCAGCTCCCCCCTCCCCAGGACCTGGAGACTCCGAGGGCTGTAGGCTCTGACCAAAGTATGTGTGTGTGAGTGTGTGTTTGTGTGCGCTCTGTGTGTATGTCTGGGGTGTGTGTGTGGAATCAGTCTCTACTCTGTGGGCACGCCAAGCACACGTACATACATTTTGTCTCTGTGTAAGCCTGTCAGTGCTCAGAGGAAGGAGAATCGGGAAAAGCGGGTTTCTTCTTTCTGTGTGGTCTCTTCTGTTTCTTCCTCATTGCATGTTTTCCTCCCATCTCTCTTTTTCCTCTTCTCTCCTCTGTTAGTCGCTCCCTAATCCGAAGTGCTTTTGCTGACAGTAGGCCGGGGGGTGGGGCAGGACGGACAGAATTCGGTACAGCCCGCTGTGTGCGGCACCTCATGGCTGAGTGGGACCAGAGGGCAGCACGTGATCACAGACACAAGTTTGTTTTGGAGGTTAAGGTAGAGTGGGGTTGGAAGATAGTATTTGAGGAGCAGCCCAGCGGTCAGCCTCTCTGTCTCCTGCCCACAGCCTCAGGGGAGAAGAAGGAAGGCTGGTCGTGGGAATCCTACCTTGAGGAGAAGAAGGCCATCACTGCCCCCATCAGCCTCTTCCAGGACGTGAGTCACATACTTTCCTCCTAGGAAGAGCTAGTCTTCCCAGCCCAGGGACTCACCACCAAACTCAGGCCTTCTGGTGTTTTCTGTGTCTGACATCCCTCAAAGGACTTGCAGAATGGAAGGTGGAAAGACTCGTTAGGGGCCCAGAGTAGAAAAGGGCTCACTGTAAGGGGCTTCCTCGGTGGGAAGAAATAGGGGAGTGGGACCCAGGCTCACCCATCACTGGGCCTGCAGACTTTTGAATTCTGGTGCTTTCTAATCAATTCTGATCTTTCCATGACTTGGATAAGAGAGAGCCCTGAAATCCATTTTTCAAGGGACCTAGGAGCTAGTCTGTCCTGCTTTGGACCCCTGCACTAAAGATCCCCAAATAAGTTACCCCTTTGGTAGTACTGGGCAGGTGGAGCCCAAAGGCAGTTCCTTTGCCCCAAGCCCACTCAGCAAGGGTAAGGCTGGAGGGAAGCTGAGCCCTCTCCCATCTGTGCGTTGACAGTACCAGGCGGTCACTCATAACAAGAATGGCTTCAAACCGGGCATGAAGTTGGAAGGCATTGACCCTCAGCACCCAAGCATGTACTTCATCCTCACCGTGGCTGAGGTGAGCTGAGGCTGGCACCCGCATCCTGGTGATGCCTCTCAGGATGGCTTGAAGGAGCCAGCCAGGGGCACGGAGGGCCCGGACTCAGATGAGGGGGGCACTGCACTGCCCTCAGAAAGGGGAGGGGAACGCGCAGAAAGCTAAAAAACAAACAAAAAGCAGGCGAAGTGTCGGGGTGGTGATGTTACTGAGGAGGAGCGCTCCTGAGCGCGGGGATGGTGGCACGAGTCCAACAAGGTCCTTGTCCTCTTAGGAGCTCACAGTTGTGTGGGAATCAGCCAGATAAACAGCAACAGCCTGCAGGGGTGATGACAGATGTGAGCAGGGGGGAACTCAGGGGACAGGAGCGGCTTCACAGAGGAAGGGCCTCCATTGCTGAGTCTTGAGAGATGAGTTGTGAATGAATAGGATGTTCCGGGCACAAGAGGCAAAGCGAGCGGAAGCTCTGGGGCATGGAATGCCACGTTCAAGGGCGCCATGCTCAAGGAGCCGCCATCAGCTTGCTGAGGTCTGAGCAGTGAGAGAAGATAGCAGAAGGAAAGGTCCCCGGGGACCCTGAGCAGGCCTGAGCCTTGCTCACTGCCCTTGGGAGTCTGTCCAGGGTTCAAAGGGGCCAGAGAGTGCCTTAGAATCTACCTGTCTTGTGCCCAGAGCTCAGGGCTCGTGAGTATGTGAACCATCCTCATTGCAGGATGGGAGGGTGTGGGGCAAAGTGCAGGATGCAGGGAAACCTGGGGGTGAGGAGGGGTGGAGTGGGGAACCTGCTAGCACCAGAGCCCCTGAGATGCCAGGCTGGGCCAGGAGAGGTGAGGGAAGGGGAGTGCGGCAACTGCTGGCATCGGCGTCCCTGTGCTTCCCCCTCATGGGGCCAGGTGTGTGGCTACCGCCTACGTCTGCACTTCGATGGGTATTCCGAGTGCCACGACTTCTGGATCAATGCCAGTTCCCCTGACATTCATCCCGCTGGCTGGTTCGAGAAGACGGGGCACAAGCTGCAGCCCCCCAAAGGTAAGGCCTAGCTGGGTTGGTGCCAGTGAGGCAGTGAGCCTCCCAGACCTGCCCCCACCCCTTGCTGGCGGTACCTCCTTCCCTGTTCCCATTGCACAGTCAGCCTCTCTGCATCTCATCCTGCTATGCCTCGGCCCCAGGGCTTCTGCTTTGCCCTTGCCCTTTGAGCGGACGTCCACCTAGGTTGTGTCCTGCTTCGGCAGGGGTTCCCTGGGCAGGTTCTCGAGGCTTGTGGGGGCCTCAGGCCCGCCTGATTCTGCTGCTTCAGTGTGGGGTGCGCACGCCATGGCCCAGCCTCTGTCTGCACGGTGCTCTGTTCTTCCCCCCCGAGGGGCCTAGGTTACAAGGAGGAGGAGTTCAGCTGGAGCCATTACCTGCGCAGCACAAGGACCCAGGCTGCCCCCAAGCACCTGTTCGTGAGCCAGAGCCACGTGAGTGCCCCTGAGCGAGCGGACATGTGCCTCCCAGGGTAGAGTCACTGCAGCGGCCAGGCTCTCTGACTCAGCAGACAAGCACTCATCTACTGGTGCCCCCAGCTGGGCTCTGGTCCTCACCAGATGGGAGGGGCCCACTGGGCAGGCCCAGGGCCAGAGAGGAAGCCGATTACGGGGTTCCCCCAGTTCCCTCCCTCCTCCCTACCGCTGAAATCCTCTCCTCCACACATCCCCCTCCGAGCCTGGGCACTGAGGTGTCATTCTTCTTTTTGGCTTGGGTTTCTCTGCAGTTCTTGGTGTCAGGTCCAAGCCTCTATTCGGGGAGTGGCTTTTTCCTTCCTTTTGACCAACATTGAGGCTTTCCCATTTGGTTCCAACACTTACCCCTTGTCTTTCTCTCTGTTCAAGGCAGCTGGCAACTTTATCCTGCAGCTAAAATATCTCCTAATCCCAAGCAAAAGGTTTGAGAGATATATAGGGAACTCCCAGTACAACTGTTACCATATGGAAAGTCCAGGGTCCCCGTGGGCCAGGGGCTGTACCATGCTGTCCAGGAACGGGCAGGTACCCCCAGCCCCAGTCCAGACCCAGAGATCATACTTAGAGGTTCCCATGTGACCGGTGGGCTTCTACCACCTATTGTGATGGGGGATGCAGATTTTTAAATCAAACTGTTTAAGTCCTGTCCCCACCGTTCACCAGCTTTGTGGTCCTGGGCAAGTCACTTAATTTATAAAATGGGGGTGATAATACCCATCTCCCTAGGGCTGTGGTAAAGATTGAGGGAGGTGATGGCTTTTGGAGTTTATGCCCGACACGTGGCAGGTGCCTTCCTGCCCTCCCTCCGCACTCCCTGCCTCACATGTCAGCTCCTCTTTCTCCGCCACCCCACTGTGGACCCACCTGCCTCAGCCCCGGCTGGGCCAGGCTTGTCTGGGGAGGGGAGGCTTGTGCTCAGCCTGGCAGACTCTTTGGGTGAGGGTGTAGCCTCGTATTAGTCATCTTCTGCCACAGTGAGGCTTCCTCTGAGAGTCCCTTGGAGGCCAGAAATTCCTGAGTGGCTCAGGGCTGGGGTTTATGATTCTGCCCTGGAGGGACCCTCTTTCTCAGCCTCTTTCTCCCGCCCTCCTCCCTGCCCACCCGCCAGGCACGACCCCCAGGGAACCTACTCCTCTTCCTTTGCCGGCGGGTCCTGGGCCAGCACAAGCCAGCCTGGGCCTGGCCGTGGCAGCCCCTCTTCTTGCCCCCAGAGTCCCCCACCCCTGGGCTTCCAGGTGGGCATGAAGCTGGAGGCCGTGGACCGCATGAACCCATCCCTCATCTGCGTGGCCAGTGTGACCGATGTGGTGGACAGCCGCTTCCTGGTGCACTTTGACAACTGGGATGACACTTACGACTACTGGTAGTGGGAGGACCCAGACTTGGCCCTGGGGGGTGGGGACGGGGGTGGGGAGGGGATGGCGGGGGCGGGAGGCTTCACGTAGACCCAGCCCAGCCCTGACATATTGCTCGGGGGACAATTGACTGCCCTGTGGATTTGATCTACATCATTTATTAATTATGATGGCAATTAAATATTTCATTTAAAGTACCAAGGTTAAGAGGAGCAAACCCCTGTGACCTGTGATTGTCCCTGAGATATTAAGGTGCTGTTAGAGTTTTTAGTTACTGTTGGAATTTTCTGACTGTCTCACCTCATCTGTCTCACTCTCACTCAGAAGTAACATGAGGGTGTGCCCTGTTGCCATGATCTCATAGGACAGCAGATTTAGGACCTCGAAGTTTCATCTGGGACAGTGAATAATTCTTTTTTTTAAATTTAATTTTATTTATTTTTTTATACAGCAGGTTCTTATTAGTCATCAATTTTATACACATCAGTGTATACATGTCAATCCCAATCTCCCAGTTCATCCCACCACCACCCCCCCCACTGCCACTTTCCCCCCTTGGTGTCCATACGTTTGTTCTCTGCATCTGTGTCTCTATTTCTGCCCTGCAAACCGGTTCATCTGTACCATTTTTCTAGGTTCCACATATATGCGTTAATATACGATATTTGTTTTTCTCTTTCTGACTTACTTCACTCTGTATGACAGTCTCTAGATCCATCCACGTCTCTACAAATGACCCAGTTTCGTTCCTTTTTATGGCTGAGTAATATTCCATTGTATATATGTGCCACATCACCTTTATCCATTCGTCTGTTGATGGGCATTTAGGTTGCTTCCATGACCTGGCTATTGTAAATAGTGCTGCAGTGAACACTGGGGTGCATGCGTCTTTTTGAATTATGGTTTTCTCTGGGTGTATGCCCAGTAGTGGGGTTGCTGGGTCATATGGTAATTCTATTTTTAGTTTTTTAAGGAACCTCCATACTGTTCTCCATAGTGGCTGTATCAATTTACATTCCCACCAACAGTGCAAGAGGGTTCCCTTTTCTCCACACCCTCTCCAGCATTTGTTGTTTGTAGATTTTCTGATGATGCCCATTCTAACTGGTGTGGGGTGATACCTCATTGTAGTTTTGATTTGCATTTCTCTAATAATTAGTGATGTTGAGCAGCTTTTCATGTGCTTCTTGGCCATCTGTATGTCTTCTCTGGAGAAATGTCTGTTTAGGTCTTCTGCTCATTTTTGGATTGGGTTGTTTGTTTTTTTAATATTGAGCTGCATGAGCTGTTTATATATTTTGGAGATTAATCTTTTGTCCGTTGATTCGTTTGCAAATATTTTCTCCCATTCTGAGGGTTGTCTTTTTGTCTTGTTTGTAGTTTCCTTTGCTTTGCAAAAGTTTTTAAGTTTCATTAGGTCCCATTTGTTTATTTTTGTTTTTATTTCCATTACTCTAGGAGGTGGATCAAAAAAGATCTTGCTGTGATTTATGACAAAGAGTGTTCTTCCTATGTTTTCCTCTAAGAATTTTATAGTGTCTGGTCTTACATTTAGGTCTCTAATCCATTTTGAGTTTATTTTTGTGTATGGTGTTAGGGAGTGTTCTAATTTCGTTCTTTTACATGTAGCTGTCCAGTTTTCCCAGCACCACTTATTGAAGAGACTGTCTTTTCTCCATTGTATATCCTTGCCTCCTTTGTCATAGATTAGTTGACCATAGGTGCGTGGGTTTATCTCTGGGCTTTCTATCCTGTTCCATCAATCTGTATTTCTGTTTTTGTGCCAGTACCATATTGTCTTGATTACTGTAGCTTTGTAATATAGTCTGAAGTCAGGGAGTCTGATTCCTCCAGCTCTGTTTTTTTCCCTCAACGCTGCTTTGGCTACTTGGGGTCTTTTGTGTCTCCATACAAATTTTAAGATTTTTTGTTCTAGTTCTGTAAAAAATGCCACTGGTAATTTGATAGGGATTGCATTGAATCTGTAGGTTGCTTTGGGTAGTAGAGTCATTTTCACAAGATTGATTCTTGGGACAGTGAATAATTCTTGCATTTCAGGTGTGATCCCAGCAGCCCCTACATCCACCCGGTGGGCTGGTGCCAGAAGCAAGGAAAGCCCCTCACCCCTCCACGAGGTGACCCTGCAGCCTGAGCCAACCCCCCGTCTCCCTGGTCCCTTACCAGTATCTCACTAGCTGGGTCTTTAGGGGGCAGGGTGAGGGGACAGATGTGGCCTGGAGCCTTAGCTTCTTTGCCTGGGAGTTGAGAACCCTCTGATCTTAGGAGAGGCCTGTCAAACCCTGACTCTGTTAAGGTTGAAGGGCAGAAAGTTAGATTACCCCCCATCAGCAAGGGAGCAGGAGTCCAGAGCAAAGAAAGTGTATCCTTCCCTGTTGGGGTGTTACGCTGGCCCACGTGCAGTAGGGGTTCAGATGGGACCGGGGCTGGAGCAACAGAGCCGAGGAGGGGGCTAGGGGCCAGGGTTCCCAGAAAGCCCTGTGAACTGTGAGGTGGTGTGCTTGCTTCTGCCTGGCACTCCTCTGCCTCAGGAGCCCCCTGCAAGGAGCAGGCTGTGGTGATGCCGGGGGACTTCTCTCCACGGGCCTTTGTCCTTTCCATGCCCCTGGTCCTGCTTGGAGGGGAGAGCTCCCCCAGTACACCTGGGTGCCTAGACGTTGCACTCATCCTCTCCTCCAGACTACCCAGACCCTGACAGCTTCTGTTGGGAGAAATATCTGGAAGAAACTGGGGCCTCTGCTGTGCCCGCCTGGGCCTTCAAGGTGGTGAGTCATCTCTCCCCGCCCCGAGCTGAGCTCGGGAAGGTGAGGAGCCCTCGGCCAGCCAGGATGGGGCCCTGGCCTCCCCCTTTGGCTGTGGTTTCCCCAGGCACAGCACCTGGGCTCCCCTCTTGGGGATTCAGCTCTGCTGAGCTGGGCCTTGGCCTGAAGGCCGCTGTCCCCCTGCAGCGACCCCCGCACAGCTTCCTGGTCAACATGAAACTGGAGGCCGTGGACCGCAGGAACCCAGCCCTAATTCGTGTGGCCAGCGTGGAGGATGTGGAGGACCATCGGATAAAGGTGGCTCTGGGCCCCTCGGGCTGGGAGAGTGGACAGGCCAATTGGGCAGGACTTCTGTAGGCTGAGTTGAGGTCAAGGGCATGGCATGAGCCAGACTTGAGGGAGGCTGTGCGTTGCAGGGAAGAGAGCTCTAAACTTGAGGCCGAAGATCTTGGGTCTCAGTCTGGCCTCATCTGTGACTTACTTTTGTGAGTCTGGACAAGTCACGTCCTCTCTCTGAGCCTATAAAATGGGCCTAATAATCCTTGTCCTATCCAAGGATTGATGGGAGATGCCAGTAACTTAAAGGGTGAAACCCTTGGGAAGTGTGGTGGCCAAGACAGATTACTGTGGGGTTGGCCCCTTGGTTCTTCCAATCCAGGATCTTGCTTCTGACAGGCCCCAGGGATGGGGAGAGCCTCCTGGAGCCTGGAGGACCTCCCGGCTGAGCTGGGCTCCACGAGGAACACCTGACCTCCAAGGGCCTTTCCTCCCCAGCTCCACTTTGATGGCTGGAGTCACGCCTATGACTTCTGGATCGATGCCGACCACCCTGACCTCCACCCCGCGGGCTGGTGCTCCAAGACAGGGCATCCCCTGCAGCCTCCTCTCCGTGTGTATCCCTAGGGCACTCTGACCCTCTCCTCCTGATGTCCGACCCTGCCCCCGAGCTCTGGCACCCCTCCCCCTTCTATAGCATGCCCACAGTGAGCTCTGGGGTCCCTCATCCTCCCCATCCCGGGGGTCTCTGCTACACATAGCAGTGCTTCTGGCCTCCCCAGTTTGCTGGGTTTGGGGCTGGAGGTGTGAAGGGCCAAGCTCACTTGGGAGCATATGCTTAGGAGGTAGTTGTACCCCTGGGGAGTTCTCTCAGCGAGTAGCAGAGCCACACAGAGCATGCGCTGTGTTTGCTAAGGCAATGTGGCTCCGTAAATCAAATCCTGGTCCCCTCAGCAGGCAGGGGTTAGAGGTCACCCACATGTGTTTCACGTGTGGTGTTGATTCTTCTTGATTGTTCTCTGCACATGGGCAGAGCCTAAAAAACGTCACCAAAGTCTTGGGGGTAAAACTGAGAAACAAGAATAACATGAAAATCTGCCTGATGTGGCTTCCGGGGGCAGCTGTGCCCACACCGGCTCTGAGTTGATCTCCCCAAGGGTTCTCCTCCTTTCAGAGAGTATGGCCTGCAGGTTTCCACAAAGTATATGAGAGCCAAGCCCTCATTCCCCCAAGAAGGGCTGACATCCATATCCATCCAGGAAGCGGTGTCCCAGCCTGGTTCAGGGCCCCTTGTACCTGGGGAACTGGTTCCTAGTGTTGACCTCCCTGCCCTGCATGACTCCTCTCCCAGCCCCTCGCCCACCCCCAGGGCCCTGTGCTGACCCTTTTCTTCCTGCCCCTCCAGGACCCAGAGAGCCCAGCTCTGCCTCCCCTGGGGGCTGTCCCCCTCTCAGCTGTCGAAGCCTGCCACAGACCAAGACCTCCAAGTACAGCTTTCACCACCGGTGAGTGAAGGGGTCCTGCTAAGAGACCCTTGGGCACTGTTGCTCAGAGAGGGTCTGTTTTTTGTTTGTTTGTTTGTCTGTTTTTTAAATTTATTTAATTTATTTATTTTTGGCTGTGTTGGGTCTTTGTTTCTGTGCGCGGGCTTTCTCTAGTTGCAGCGAGCGGGGGCTACTCTTCATCGCGGTGCGCGGGCTTCTCATTGTCCTGGCCTCTCTTGTTGTGGAGCACAGGCTCTACATGCGCAGGCTCAGTAGTTGTGGCTCACGGGCTTAGTTGCTCCGCAGCATGTGAGATCTTCCCAGACCAGGGCTCGAACCCGTGTCCTCTGCATTGGCAGGCAGATTCTTAACCACTGCACCACCAGGGAAGCCCGAGAGGGTCTGTTTTATACCCACTAGGGGTGGCCGACCAGGGTCCACCCAGCCGCTCTCCTAATGGGGCCAGGGTTGGGAAGAGCTTAGTGGGAACAATCAGATTCAGCCCATCTTAAGCCTTCTTCTTCTCCAGAAAGTGCCCCACTCCTGGTTGTGATGGCTCTGGCCACGTCACAGGCAAGTTCACAGCCCACCACTGCCTCTCGGGCTGCCCACTGGCCGAGAGGAACCAGAGCCGGCTGAAGGCAGAGCTGTCCGACACGGAGGCCTTGGCCCGTAAGAGGAACCTCTCGGGCTTCTCCCTAAGGAAGAAGCCTCGCCATCACAGCCGGTGCGGAGGGCAAGGGTGCAGGGCCTCGAGTCCTCCTGGGCCAGGCCAGGCCCTGATTCCCTGCCACGGACCTGGTCCCTCTCTCTCCAGGATCGGACGCCCTCCAAAGTATCAGAAGATCCCACAGGAAGATTTCCCGAGTGAGTCCTGGGTCATTTATTCCTGTGTCCTCCGCCACATTCACAATGAGTACTTAGTAATTGGTGGGAGGAGTCACCAGGGGTGCCCAGAGCCGGAGAAGCTGGCAGGCAGGCCACGTCTGCATTTGAGATACTTGGGGATACAGAGCAGTGGCAAGACCACAGGATGGGGCCTTGAGCGACCTCCGATTCCAGCCCCTTTTCATCCCTGGTTTTGCTTTGAGTTTGCGGGAAAGGCGCAGAGCCTCTCTGGACTTCTGGTTCACTGTGAGGTGGGATGATGCCTCCAGCTCTGCTTTTCTCAATCTAGGCTTCCAGGGAGGGAGGCCATGGCTGTCACTTTCTAGCTGTGTGGCCTTGAGCAACTTAATTAACATCTCTGAGCTTCAGTTTCCTCATTTGAAAACATGAATAATAGCTGCATTGCCGGTGTCAATTACCTGAAATAATAGTGGCTACTTTGCTGTTTATTGAGCACCTACTATGGGCCCAGCACCATTTCAGATGCTTTACCTATACCGTTGCTGACTCTCACAAGTGGTCTGTAACGTAGATGTCATTCTCTCCTGTGAGAAGAGGAGTGGGAGGTTGGTAGAGTGAGGTCATTTGCCGAAGGTCACTCGCCTCGTAAGGGGCTGAGCTGGGCTTCAAACTCGGGTCTGACTTCTGCTATCGCTGCTGGTACAACAGACGTAAATTATCTGACCCACACGTCAGTTCACTTTTCCACCTCCTTTGTCTTAGATTGGCTGCAACAGCCAAGTACCACAGACTGGGTGGCTTCAACAGAAGTGTACTTTCTCACACTTCTGGAGGCTGGAGGTCCAAGCTCAAAGGATCAGCAGGTTTGGTTTCTTCTGAGGCCTCTCTCCTTGGCGTACAGACAGCCACCTTCCTGCTTGTGTCCCACATGGTCTTTGCTCTATGCCTGTGTGCCCCCAGGGTCTCTCCATGTCTCCAAAATTCCTTTTCTTATAAGGATACAAGACAGATTGGATTAAGGTCCACCTTATCAGCCTCATTTTAACTTAATCACCTCTTTAAAGGCCCTTTCTCCAAATACAGTCACATTCTGAGATACTGGAGATTAGAGCTTTAACATATCAATTTTAAGGGGCATGGGACACAGCTCAGCCCATGGCTCCAAGGGGAGGGACAAGGTGACCGAGCCCTCCACTGCATGATGAATTCATCTATATCTTCAACCACTGGCACAGGTTCTGATACACAGCAGGGATGCTGGGGATCTTGTTTCAGTTGAGTTGAATGCGCATCATTTTTTTTGTTAGATAGATAATTTTTTTGGCCACGCCTGGGGGCACGCGGGATCTTAGTTCCCTGACCAGGGATCGAACCTGGGCCCCTTGCAGTGGAAGCGCAGAGTCCTAACCACTGGACAGCCCAGGAATTCCCTGAATGCACATCACTTTAAGGCAAGAAGAGACCTTGAGAAATCACCTGGATCAATGCACAATTTCTGGACAGGACCCAGGCTATTCCAGTTCTTCAGGAACAGTCTCTGTAACCCGGTCAGTATTAGCACAGAGATTTAAAGCACAACCTCAAGGCAGACTGCCTTTTACATGCTGTGAGATCTTGAGCAGGTGAAGCCACCTCTCTGAGCCTCAGCTTCCTCATCTGTAAAACGCGAATAATAATAGTGCCAATCTTAAAAGGTGGTGAGAGGCTTAAATGAAGTGGTCCATGTGAAGTGCTTGATAACCTGCAGGAATTATTAGTCCTGATGTCTTGCCTGACTCCCTCTTGCTGCTATTCCATACTGTTTCTTCTTGCTAGAAGCAGAAGGCAATTCCCGCAGCCTCAGGCCTGAGTGAGGCGGGTCTTGGCCTGCCTCCCGGCCCTCAGAGTGGGGACTTTCAGAGATGGGACTGCCGTGGGCACCTCTTCTATCCCGTCCTGGTACACCTTGTCGGCTTCCATGTTCTGACTGCCAGAGGGCTCTTGCCTACTGTGTTCATTCCAGAATTATCCTGAGAACTCTTTCCACAGACTGAGGCTGTGGCCCAGATTGGACCGAGAAGGACTCACCCAAGGCCTGAGGCACTTCAGGGACAGGGTAGGGGACAGAGCCCAGGCCTCTGACCTCTGGGCAGGGCTCCCTATTCCACCAGCTGGCTCTTCCAGAGGGGACACTTGTCACTCTGGATTTCGTTCTGGAGGAGACTTCTCACGCATCCGTGGGTAGACCTCCTCCCTGTGGGTTTGCTGGGAAACAGCTCCCTGGGGGAGGCTGCCTGGAGAGGACAGGCCTCAGCTGTGCTCTGTTCGCAGGGCCATTCACACCCCATGAGTGTCAGCTGTTGGAAAGAATGAGGAAACCGCAGTGATTTCCTTACCCAACCAGTTTATTTACAGATGGGGAAACTGAGGCCCATGTTAAATGACCTGCCCAGGACTAAAGAGCAAGTTAGTAAGGAACTAACCCCATTTCCTGATTCTGAGTCCAGTTTGTGTTTTCTGTTATACTGCATTACCCCCACTGCCCCCCCCACCGTGGTTCCCCTGCCTTTCCGCAGTGCCTATTCAGCACACCGTTATTGACCTCCAATAATAATAGTGCTATAGACTGAACGTTTGTATCCCCCCCAAATTCATATGTTGAAACCTAATCCCCAGTGTCACGGTATTTGGGGTGGGGCCTTTGGGAGGTGATTAGGTCATGAGGATGGAGCCCTTGAGAATGGGATTAGTGCCGTTATAAGAGACCCCTTGCCCCTTCTGCCATGTGAAGACACAGCGAGAAGATGGCAGCCTGTGGGTCAGGAAGCAGACCTTCACTAGATATCGAATCTGCTGGTGCCTTGATCTGGGACTTCCAGCCTGTAGTACTGTGAGGAATACATTTCTGTTGCTTTTAAGCCAAAAAAGAAAAGAACAAGAGGAGCTGTTTCTGACCTGCAGCTAGATGTTTTGCAGTTAGATAAGATATCACGGGTGCCTGCAAAAGCTCCTGTCCTGTGCTCTGGGGAAGAAAGATAAGGAGCAGCACAGCTCCCAGATTCCTCGCCAGCGTACATGGAGCACCAGACACAGGGTTTCAAAGAGGGGCACCTGGGTGGACAGGAGGCCAGACCCGAGGGCAGGTAGATGAAGCGCTGGTGGCAGTAGCTGTCACGGGAGATCCGGGGTGCACCCCAAAAGGGTCCTGAGAGAGCTGGCTGGGCTGTGCAGCAGTTGCAGGCTCCCTGGTGGTGCTGAAGGGTGGTGCTCTTCAGGGTGTGGGCAGGTGCCTGGATTTGGGCTGATGAGCAGAGAGGCAGCAGGCGGGCCGAGTTACAGAAGAACAGTCAGTGGGGCTGGAAACAGGATCCCAGAGGCTCTGAGGATGATTGTGAGGTGCAAGGAGTCAGGGTGAAAGGCTGAAGCGA
Source organism: Eubalaena glacialis (assembly GCF_028564815.1). Lineage (NCBI taxonomy): Eukaryota > Metazoa > Chordata > Mammalia > Artiodactyla > Balaenidae > Eubalaena > Eubalaena glacialis. The sequence continues at coordinate 17,216,540 of NC_083728.1, read as the reverse complement.
AGAGGAGGGATGCAAGGACAATGTGTTGAGCAGGGAGGGCCTGCAAGAGGAGGGCAGTGGGGGACCGCGTTCACGAGAGTCTAGAATTAGCACCTGAATAGGATAGAGCCGGCTGTCTTGGATTCTGGGCAGAGGCAGGGCAAGCCCCATCGGACAGTGGCCATGTGGCCCATCCAAGGCAGGTAAGGCGGGTAGGGGCCAGGTTTGCCAGAGTGGCCAGAAGTAGATGAAGTCCAAGCAGATAGCCACCAAGCCTGGCCAAAGAGGAAGCCAGGTAGAACAGGGTCACTCACCAAATTGAAGAACCGCTTGGAGGCTGGAGTCGGGAACCAGGGGTTCCAGGAACAGATCAGGAAGCAGAGGGACAGGCAGCATGGCGAGTGGGTCAGGGGTCACCCCAGATGTGCCTGAGTAGACCGGGGTCTGGCACGCAGAGAATGAACTAGACCCGGCTGGGGACGTAGTGGGGAGGAGTGGAGCTTGAGACACAGGCAGCAGTTAGGGGGTGCGTGTCAGACTGGGCAGGCTGATCCTGATTCTCAAACAGGATCCCCCTGAGGCTGCAAAAATGGGGGCCCAAAAGGACTTAGGAAAAGGAGGGCAAGCAGAATGGACTTTTGATGTCCGGGCTGAGGTTGCTTGGATGTTGGGGGCCGTTTTGATGCAAGGTATCTAGAGAGTGGTGTTTCTGGGATGCTGCAGCAGATCCAGGAGGGAAGAGCATCCTCGAAGGGCCCAGGGTGATGCAGCCTCAGAAGGATGGGGGTGGGGTCATTCTACACAGTCTGTAACGTGAGGAACCCACTTTACCCCAAGGAGCGAGCACTGGATGAGGAGTCAGGAGATCTGGATCACCCTCTTGGCTCCGCAGGGCTGCCCGAAAGGGGCCGTGGTCCTGCCCACTCTGCCAGCCAGTTTCTCAGGTGGCCTGGGGATGAGCGGGCTTCAGGGACCAGGTTAGCCTTCGGCCTTGGCCGCCAGCCTCTGCCTCTGCCTTCCAGCACTGACCACTGACGTCATGCACCAGTCCCTCTTCATGTCGGCCCTGTCGGCCCACCCCGACCGGTCGCTGTCAGCGTGCTGGGAGCAGCACTGCAGGCTCCTGCCGGGAGTGGCGGGCATCTCGGCCTCGACAGTCGCCAAGTGGACCATCAATGAGGTGAGGGCCGCTCCCTCTTCCTCCTCCTCTACTTTGCCCTCACCGCACCCTGGCAGGAGGGCTCAGGAAAGGCCCCTGTCAGGCAGAGCCCCACACCGCTCCTGACTCAACCTCCTGCGGTCCACACTCCCTCCCAGCTGCTCAGTGGGGGCAGGTGGGGTGGCTCGGGGTGAGGTGGGGGGGACGGAGGGACTGTTTGATAGGCCCATCCTGGTGGATGGGGAGGAGGGCGTGCTGCTGGTCCGGCAGGAGAGACAGGCTCAGGCCTGGGCCTCGGGAGCAAGGGGCCTCACCTCGCTCACCCAGCAGCACGGAGATGCAAGATCCTCTTAGGCTGATAAGAAAAAGCAACACTGTCATAGCCCAGGAGGCACCAAGGCCGGGTAGGCCCGCCTCCTCCCTCCTCTCCCGAGCCCCGTCCCCTTGGCAACATGTCTTCTTTGGTTTCCAAGGTCTTCGGCTTTGTTCAGACCCTGACAGGTTGTGAGGACCAAGCGCGGCTCTTCAAAGATGAGGTAAGGTGCAAAGAGCAGGGTGGGGACAGAGGAGGGTCACCATCGTTGACATAGCAGGACGCAGGAGCCCTCCCCAGCACTGCCCCCAGCTAGAGAGGGCCCTCTGTCGTCCCACCTGGGGGGACCAGTCATAGTGACCCACGTCTCTGGGAAAAATCTGGTACGCGCCATGGCCCAGCTTGGGAACCAAACCCTCTGTTCAGACCGTCCTCAGGAAGGGAAACCATCCTGGAAACAGGATTCCATTCACAACAAAAGTTGTGCCCTCTGCTTGAACTTTTGTTTTCCAAACTTAGCTTCCTCAGTGGCAGTCAATTAAAGTGTATTTTGACTGGCCCAGCTATTGCCATTTACTGCAAGGATCCTAACACACACTTAAAATTAAGACCCAAAAGCTTACCAAAGTTGAGAAGCAGTGAGCTGTAGGTGAAAGACCACTAGTTTTGTGGACAGGTGGATTTGAATCCTAGTTCTGCTGGTTGGAGCTCTTTTGAGTCTGCATCTTCTCATCCGTGAGATAGAGATGGGGAGTTCCCTGGTGGTCTAGTGGTTAGGATTCGGCGCTTTCACTGTCATGGCCCAGGATCAATCCCTGATTGGAGAACTGAGATCCCATAAGCCATGCAGCATGGCCAAAAAAATAGAGATAAAATGGGTATAATGATGACTGTCTTGCAGGGCCATGTGAGTGCTGGAAATGATGAGTGGATCACTATACCAGAATGTCTAGTGTAACTATATCATCAACATCTATATTATTATATACCAATGCTGTAGAGTAATATACAAATCACATCACTATAGCCACATGCCTGATACAGGGAGAGCTCAATCCATGGTGTTTCTGGCTTTCAATGTGTAGTTGTCCTTAAATAAAGAGCTTTATCATGACTCTCCTAATTCGTAGAGTTTGAAATTGGAAGGGACCTTTGAGTTTGTTTAGGTCTTCCTTCCAAAGAATACACATACCCCCCTTAACCCAAGAGAGCGTAGTTTCAGCTCCCCATAGATGCCACCTCCAGGTCAGGTGCCCAGGAGAAAGAAGTATATTCCTCTTTCCCTGGAAGAATCTCTTTATCCAGGCCCAACACAGCCAGTTTCTTCATTGACCCTTGGGTGGTGGCACTCGCAAACTCCTCCCCACTCTGGGTGCTTGCCTTCTGGGTTGATGATCTTCTTATCGGAATGTGTCTATGCCCCGAGTTTCAGATGCCGTCTGACCAACACAGAACTCACTGGGCTGCTGCTCCCCTGTATGTCTGATGCTTTTGTTTTTAAAAAGACTTTATTTTTTTTCGAGCAGTTTTAGGTTCAAGGAAAATTGAGAGGAAGGTACAGAGAGTTCCCACGTACCCCCTGCCCCCTACACATGCACAGCCTCCCCCATTATCAGCATCCCCACCAGAGTGGGACCTTTGTTACAACCTATGAGCTGACACCTAGACGTTTTGTTTTCTTAATGGAGGTAAAATATGCATGGAGTGAAATGCACACATCTTAAAAGTACAATTCTACAAGTTTTGTGAACTGTATACACCCCGAACCCAATATGTCAATCAAGATATAAAACATTTCCATCATACCAGAAAGTTCTTTCCTGGCCCCTTTCGTCAGCTCTCATAGGCAACCACTGTTCTAATTTCTAGCACCATAAATTAGTTTTACCTGTTCTTGAACTTCATATAGGTGGAATCATACAGCACGTACTCTTTTGCGTCTGTCTCTTTTCAGTGTAATGTTTTGGAGGTTCATCCATGTTAGAGTGTACACCAGTAATTAGCTCCTTTTTATTTCTGAGCAGTGCTCTGTTTTATGAAACTCCCACAGTTCTGTTAGTGGGCATTTGCATTGTTTTCTCCTTCTCCAGATTTGAACCCTATGTTTTTGTTGGCAAAACTTAAGTTTGCACTAGCTTTATTACAGCCACACCACACCAGTTTGGAGTTCATCAAAGTTCCCAAGTGCCTTTTCTGTCAATTATCTATTATAGTCTAACCAAATTTTCCAGTGTGTTACTTTGTACCACTGGGGTTTTTTTGGTTTTTTTTTTAGCCTAATGTAAAACTTTACATTTATCCCTATTAAATGTTCTCTCGTTGGTTTCATAGTCTCATTGTTTTAAATCTTGATTCTGTCATCTCTGATATTCATAGGGCTTTCCAGCCTCATACAACTTGTACATTTGAAAACTAAGCTTTCTGTGTCTTCCACCAAGTCTTCACCGCACGTGTTTAATGAGACAGAGCGGAAGCACGTGGCACCCATTAGAGATCTTCCTGTAGGTGACAACAGGTCACAAATCAACGCTCTTTGAGTGCAGTGGTTTAGCCAGCTGTGGAATCACCCCAGAGTTTGATCCTTGGGCATTCTCCCCCTTTCAGGAAAAGGTCTATCTCTCCCAGGAACATCTGCTGTGTATCTCAGTTCAGCATGATCTGTGAAACAAAAAAGCAATGGCAAAAGCGGGGAAGGTGTGCTGGTGGCCCACCGGCATCAAATAGAGTCTCAGGGTGGAGGAGGACCTTTGCAGGGTCTGAGGATTACCTTCTCCGGGATCTGGTCCATGTCATCCATTTCCCCAGGGAGGACCATGCTCCAAGGAATGGGCTTTCTCTGGCTGAACTGATGCTTTCAGACACATGAGTCAGGATTCTTTCCAGCCAGGACACAGACCATTCATTAGAGGGATGCTCCATGAGTGAGAAATTAGAGCATATTGGATAGATGGTCTTAGGGGTAGTCTGTTCAGTCTGGTGGTTGGCACTGATGGGCATAAGAAAAGTCTGCCCATTCCTCCCCTTGTCACCTTTATTGTAGCTCTCATGTATTTGTTTAATTTACTCGGCAAATAATTATTGAAGTCTGCTGTGTGCCTGGCCCAGCATCATGTGATGAGGGCAAATTCCTTAGTCTTTCTGCCTCAGTTTCCTCACCTGTAAAATGGGGGTAATTAATACTGGTACTGCTTCAGAGGGGTGTTGTGAGAATTAGTAAATCAGTTAATATACGAAAAGTGTTTAAGAACAGTGTTGGAACATAAGAAAGATGTTTATGTTTAAATGCTTATGTTTCTTTAAGAACATAAGAAACACCATAGAAGTGTTTTGTTTGCCATGATTCTTAAGGAGGGAGCATAGGAGGGATGATACCTTTTCAAAAAAGGGGTCCTAGTACCCAGAGGAGGGGATTCTTCAAGCCAAATGGTGGGACCAGGAGCCACATGGCCCTCCTGCCCAGAGGCTCCGCAGCCCAGCCAGGCCCACCGCTGAGAGAAAAGGCCCTTGTGCTCACCATACCCCACCCCTAGCCCCATCTCCCTCCCCGGCTCTCTGCATCTCTTTCCCTCCTCCACAACGGGCTTCTCCCCTCCCTTTCCCTACCCATCTCCCTATCCCGGAGAATTAACAATTATTTGCTTCACCTATTTTTAGATGAAGCAGTTTTTGTTTTTTTTTTTAAGAAAGGTAATTTTATTTATTTATTTATTTATTTATTTATGACTGCGTTGGGTCTTCGTTGCTGCGCACGGGCTTTCTCTAGTTGCAGCGAGCGGGGGCTGCTCTTCGTTGCGGTGCGTGGGCTTCTCATCGCGGTGGCTTCTCTTGTTGTGGAGCACGGGCCCTAGGCTCACGGGCTTCAGTAGTTGTGGCTCGTGGGCTTAGTTGCTCCGCGGCATGTGGGATCCTCCCGGACCAGGGCTCGAAGCCATGTCCCCTGCATTGGCAGGTGGATTCTTAACCACTGCGCCGCCAGGGAAGTCCCAGATGAAGTAGTTTTAAGTAGGTAATGGCCATCATGACATTTCACTCCTGAGTACTTGAGCACGCATCTCTAAAAACTAAAGTCTTTCTCCGCATCACCACAGCCTTGTTATCCCACTGAACAAGCGGACAGTAGCTCCTTTATATCACCTAATACCCAGCCTGTATTCAAATTTCCCTCGTGCCCAGAGTATCTTTTGCAGTTGGTGTTTTTGAGCCAGGACCCAAGCAAGGTCCGCACAGTTGGTTTGGGTTGTTATGTCTCTTAAATATCTTCTATTCTAGAATAGTTTCCTCTCTTTTTTAAATTTTTTTGCGACATTGGAAGCCCTCTTGGTGAATGTGAACTTCTGGATCTGTCTCACTGCTTCCTCGTGGTGGTGTTTAACTAGGTCCACTCTCCCCTGTGTTTCTTATGAACTGGACGTCAGGTGCAGAGGTTGGTCAGATTCAGATTTAATCTCTGTTTTTCTCTCTTCCTGTCTTCCTTCCCCGCCCCACCCCCTTCCTTCTCAAGAATAGCTCATAGGTGACATGCTCAGCCTGCGGCACGTGGGAATGCCCTCGGTGTCTGCTTATTTACTATTCGCAGTGCCAAGATTGACCCTTATGTGGGGACAGCAACAGCAGGTATTTTGAAGCCGCTGTCAGTGAGGACTCAGAGGACATTATGTAAACACGTACTGAAATCCAGACCAGCCAGCAGAAAGAGAGAGAGAGCGCGCGTGTGTGCGTGCATGTGCATGTGTGTGTGTGTGTGTGGACGTGGGGAAACCAGTGGATATCTTTCTTTCCTTCTCTCTCCCCATTGCTGTCTTCCTTTTTTCCTTCCTCCCTCCCTTGTCCTTTCTCCTCCCTCTCCCCCTCCCTCCTGTTTCCCTTCCCCCATCTGTCCTTTACTCCTATTTTCTTTCTCCCTCTCCACTCCCCACGCACACCCCCTCCTTCCCCGTGACCCTCTCCACCTTCTCCGCTTTCCACCTCCCTCCCGCAACTCCTCAGATGATTGACGGCGAGGCCTTCCTTTTGCTGACACAGGCGGACATTGTGAAGATCATGAGTGTCAAGCTGGGCCCAGCCTTGAAGATCTATAACGCCATCCTCATGTTCAAAAACGCCGACGACACCTTAAAGTGACTGGCTCAGGGCTGGTCTCTTAAATATCTCCCTCTGCAGCTGCTGCTTCCTTCCCGGCTTGAGTTCCTCACATCCCATCCGTGCCCCTGCCACCCTCTATCCCTTATCAGGGGTGGTCCTTCTCTCTGGGGCTGCCTTGTACAAGGTACAGGGAAGCAGAGAAGCCCTGGGGAGGATGGAATCCTAGCCCCCGAGTCCTAGAGCTCATCTGCCACCGGGCACACCGGTGAGGTTGAGACTGGGCGGGGGGAGCGCCACTGATGGAGAAGTTTGAAGGTGCCCCACCCATGGCGGCCCCGCATCTCCAGCGACTTGTTTCATCACCAAAGGGTCTTTCTCTCAGCCGTTAAGAACAGTCTGGTAGAACAGGAGTCCTCCAATCTGAGGCCCTTTTCTCTTTGGCATCTCTCTGCGCTCTTGCTTCCTTGTTCCCTTTCCTCCTATCAGGAAGCGACCCTGCCGAAAATGTATTTATTCAAAAAGACACCTCCCCTCTTTCTGTCTGCTGGTTTTGCTGCCCACATTCTGCTGCCTGGTTTCCTGGGCACGGCCCAGCCAGACCCCGCTGGCTCTTCCCCCTTAGATGGGTGAGCCCCAGAGATATGTCTTCATAGGATCCATTGGGAGGCTTTGGCTGCCTTTCTCTTTTTTGCCTGGAAGTGGGGGATTCTGAGCCAGGATGCCTTCTTCAACACGCCCAGTTCTGGACCACTTGGTATTTTAGTGTCCCATGCCCCGTCCTGTTTCCGGTAGAGTGGGTGGTTAGAACCTGTTTAACTTCTGTAGCAGAGGTGAAGGTTCCACGATGTCCCCCCTACACCCCTTCTGTGTCAAGTGTGGAGAGGAGGCACCCTGGCTGGCTAGGTGGCCGAGGCCAGCCCCAGGGTACATGAGATAACCTCGGGTCTTGGGCCAGCAGGGCAGTCCGGCAGGCACGGTGGCTTTCCAAGCTGGGTATAGCATCCTTCCCTGCAGGCATGGGTCTCAGCCAAAGTGTTGCCCGGGGGGTAAGGGCCCTATGCCTGCCAGGCCTCCTGCCGTGGGGATGTAGCACTCTGCCTGGCACATACACCCCATGGCATTACATTCAAACTGTCCCTTAAATGTCTTGCTTTTGGGGAGTCTTACAAACACCCCTTGAAGTTGGGAGTTGGGAAGAAGGTGAATTCTATCTTCGAAGTCTCCATGTCCCTTAAGCCTCTCTTACCACTCTCCATCTGTCTTGCACTGCCAGCCAGGTGCCTGCCAGGGCTCTGGGACTTTGACCTTTCTGTCCAAGAGGGGGCCTAGCCTCCACTGAGCCACTGCCAAACCCGCCTCCCAGCCTACAGGGGCGGGGGCAGAGGCCACGGCAAGAGCCAGCCCCACACATGGAGGTGAGGAGCCACCGCCAAGCTCCTGTGGAGCCAGGGGCCTTCCCCAGACCCCTTCTGTCCATCATGTGATGTGTATGTGCGGGTACGTGTAGGGCACTCTTGGAAGTGTTTGACGGCGTGCAGGTGTGAGGCTCGGTGCTGGGAAAATGTCAAGGGCTATTATTGTTAAAATATGAAGCTTTATCTTTGGGAAACCCAAAGCTCTGTTGAGTTCCTGCCCCAGTCCAGGAGGGAACCTTCTCTCCCAGAGGCAGCTTGGCCAGGGCAGCCATTCAGCTCCCCTAGCTGAGCTGCCGCAGGACTGCAGACGGTCCTCAGAGGCCCTACCTTCCTGGGAGGGCTCGGCCAGGCCCTGCCTCGGGCTGGGGGTTGGGTTTACAGAGGCTGCACTGGGGCCCCCTTGGCCAGGAGTAAGGAGGAGCGAGCTGAGCCTCTCTCTCTTGGTTGCTTGGGTGGCAGTAAAACCCACCAGCTCCGTGGCCTCGTCTGCTCCTTGTGAAACCGGGGAGAGATGCTCGTTGACTCTGGTGTGAGGAGAAGACAGCAAGTGCACACAGCTGTGCTGTGGGGCCTCTCCGCTTCTAAGGAGCGCAGCTGGGACGGCTGTGCCATGTGGGTCTGTCCACCACCATCCTAATGCTTGTCTACAGGAGAGACAGAGTGGACCAAGGGCCTTGGAGAAAAGGGCCCCCAGGCCTCCGAACTTGGAGGCCTCAGCACTGTCTGCGCCAACATCAAACTCTGGAAAGAAACCAAATCATAAAAAAGGGGGAAAGAAATCTGCCTTCTGTCCACCCCGCTGCCCCTTCACCCCTATCCCTTCCCCAAATGAGATCATTGCACCTTGACCTGGGCGCGTGCGGTGAGGGGTGAGGGGAGGGAGTTGGCACCCCTGCCCTGTGCCCTCCGCCCTGCTCTCCAGTGGCAGGAGCCACATACCCTTTGGCCCCGGCAGCCTCTCCCAGCCCTTGCCCAGCCCTGGCCTAGGGCAGTGAGACGCTTTCTGTTTAATTTATGAAGCAGAGAGAATGATCCCAGAGTTCAAAAATGAAGCCTGTTTGCACTTTCATTCACATGCACTTTGGTGGAGTTAATGTTTTTTGTACTTGCCTCATGAGAGAGTGTGTGTGTGTGTGCGTGTTCGTGTGTGCACGCACATGTGCGTGTTCTTTAAGAGAATCCTCTGGTTAAAGATAAAGTCACTCTTGACTCTTGAGAGAGAAAAAGTGACAAACAAAATGTGGTGTATTTTGTCAGTGTATTGAAACAACATAAATAAACCTGAAGAACGGGATGATTTGCTATCAGAGTCTGTTTCTCTTTTCATGATCCAACATCCAGAAAACACAAAATGAATATTGTGCCATTACTGAAGAGAATAAAGCATTCTGTTTGCTGTTAGGGGTCCTAAAGAACCTGATTTTTATTCTATTTTAAAGATAAAAAACAAAGGATAAAGATAAATGGGTATACTTGTCAACACTGAGAAATGTAAACAATGGGAACCCCCTGAAAACAGCATGAAAATGACCTGATCCTTGACAGTTTATAAATGGTCAAGGGCAGAAAATTCAATAAAGCCTCCGGTTTTTAAAATAACCTCAAATTTTGGGGTGGGGAAATGTCAAGCTGAACAGTTAGAATTTGTTAAGGTTCCCAGAGATAGTATGAGCTGATGGGAAAGTGGCAGAAATATTCAATCACATCAACCCCTTTCTGTCAACATCCTTAATTCCTTTGCCCCACTGCTATAGCCAGACTACTTGGCTAGAGTACCAACCATGGAGCTGTCCAAGAGCCCATCTTCTCTACACCTTAACCAGGAACTTATCTTACCGAGTAGATTGGTGCCATGGTTGACTGATGATCTCTGGCTTCAATGTAAACCCTTAGGGCTGCCCAGGAAGCAGCTGGAATTTGGGGGGCGGGTGGTGGATTAGGTTTGACTTCCCTTTTCATGCTCCTCAAACCTCCTACCCCATCACCTTCCAAGTGGTCTCAGTAGATGTCCTCACCATCTATGTCATAGAGAAAATGGGGGTCGTCAGAAGGAGCACCCCACCTTCCAGCCACCTCATCTTCCAGTCCCCTCCTACCTACATCCATCCTTCCTTCTTTCCTACTATCATAGTGGAATAATTGATCCTTCCATTTGTCCAAAGTTAATCGTCTACCAGCCATGGCTGCTATAAAAGGAAAAGAAACATTGAGTGACAAGTAAGGATTTTTGGAAATTTCAAATGTGATTGCAGAGATAATTCAATACAAGTGTTGAAAGATAAAGTTGATATTGCCACAAAAGAGGAATAAAAAAAGAGATGAAAATGGGAAAGAATAAGAAAATTAGAGGACTAACTAGAAGTCCAATATACAACTAACAGGAATGCTGTTAAGAGAGAACAGAGAGGGCTTCCCTGGTGGCGCAGTGGTTGAGAATCTGCCTGCCAATGCAGGGGACATGGGTTCGAGCCCTGGTCTGGGAAGATCCCACATGCCGTGGAGCGACTAGGCCCGTGAGCCACAATTACTGAGCCTGCGCATCTGGAGCCTGTGCTCCGCAACAAGAGAGGCCGCAATAGTGAGAGGCCTGCGCACCGCGATGAAGAGTGGCCCCCACTTGCCGCAACTAGAGAAAGCCCTCGCACAGAAACGAAGACCCAACACAGCCATAAATAAATAAGTAAATAAATAAAATTTAAAAAAAAGAGAACAGAGAAAACAAATTATATGAAACAAAAACAAACTTAAAAAAAAAAAAAAGGAAATTTCACAGAGAGACAAATTAAAAAATCACATTGAATGCCCAGCACAATGGATGTAAAAGGAATGACACCAAGCCTCATTACGGTGAGACGTCAGAATAATGAGAACAAAGAGAAGATCTAAAAGCTTCCAGAGGGAATAAGACAGGTCACATCCAAAGGAACATGAATTACAGTAGCACTGAATGTCTCAATAGCTATGCTGGAAGCAAGAGAAAGGAGTAATGTCTTCACAATTCCAAAGGAGAATTATTTCTACCCTAGAATTCTGTATCCAGCCAAACTATCAGTCAAATATGAAAGCAGAACATTTTCAAACATACAAGGTTTCAAACTTTTACCTCCTATGCACCTTTCGTCTGGAAGCCACTGGAGGGTGTGTTCCATCAAAATGAGAGAGTATATAAAAAAGGAGGACGATCCCAGGAATGCAAGGATATGTCTTTTCAACATAAGAAAACCAATCTATATAATATGCCACGTTACTAGAATGAAGGGAGAAAACATATGATCATCTCAATTGATGCAGAAAAGGCATCTGACAAAAATCCAGCACCTTTTCACAATAAAAGCTGTCAGAAAACTAGGAATAGAAGGGAACTTCCTCAACATGACAAATGGAAAGAATTAATATTCATGGGTAGGAAGACTTAATATTAAGACGTCAATACTACCCAAAGTGATCTATAGGGTCGGTGCAAACCCTATCAAAATTCCAATGGCTTTTTTTGCAGGAATGTAAAATCTGATTCTCATGTTTGTATGGAATTGCAAGGGGCTCCCAAAAGCCAAAACAATCTTGAAAAGGAACAAAGTTGGAAGACTCAGATTTCGTGATTTCAAAACTGACTGCAAAGATAATGTAATCAAAATGTATGATACTGACGTAGGGCAGACCTAAAGACCAATTGAATAGAACTGTGAGTCCAGAAATAAACCCATACATTTATGGCCAATTGATTTTTTAAATAAATTTATTTTATTTATTTTTATTTTTGGCTGTGTTGGGTCTTCGTTGCTGCATGCGGGCTTTCTCTAGTTGCAGCGTGCAGGCTTTCTCTACTTGCGGCATGTGGGGGCTACTCTTCGTTGCAGTGCATGGGCTTCTCATTGCAGTGGCTTCTCTTGTTGCGGAGCATGGGCTCTAGGCGCGCAGGCTCAGTAGTTGTGGCACACGGGCTTAGTTCCTCCGCAGTATGTGGGATCTTCCCGGACCAGGGCTCAAACCCATGTCCCCTGCATTGGCAGGCGGATTCTTAACCACTGCGCCACCACGGAAGCCCCAGCCAATTGATTTTTTTTTTTTTTTTTTTTGGCTGCATTGGGTCTTCGTTGCTGGGTGCAGGCTTTCTCTAGTTGCAGCGAGCGGGGGCTACTCTTCACTGCGGTGCGTGGGCTTCTCATTGTGGTGGCTTCTCTTGTTGTGGAGCACGGGCTCTAGGCACATGGGCTTCAGTAGTTGTGGCACGCGGGCTCAGTAGTTGTGGCACATGGGCTCTAGAGTGCAGGCTCTGTAGTTGTGGTGCACAGGCTTAGTTGCTTCGCGGCATGTGGCATCTTCCCGGACCAGGGCTCGAACCCGTGTCCCCTGCATTGGCAGGCGGATTCTTAACCACTGCGCCACCAGGGAAGTCCCCCAGCCAATTGATTTTTGATAAGAGTGTCAGGTCCATTCAGTAGGGATAAGAACAGGACAATAGGATTTCCACATGTGAAAAAAGTGAAGTTGGATGCCTACCTTACACTATATAAAAAATGAACTCAAAATGGATCGATGACCCAAATGTAAGAGCTAAAACCATAAAACCCTTAGAAGAAAACATAGAAGTAAATCTTTATGACCTTGGAATTGACAATGGATTCTAGATGTGACACCAAAAGCACAAGCAACAAAAGAAAAAAAATAGATAGGTTGAACTTCATCAAAATTAAAAACTTTTGGGACTTCCCTGGTGGCGCAGTGGTTAAGAATCTGCCTGCCAATGCAGGAGACAGGTTCGAGCCCTGGTCCGGGAAGATCCCACATGCTGCGGAGCAACTAAGCCCGTGCGCCACAACTACTGAGCCTGTGCTCCAGAGCCCACGAGCCACAACTACTGAAGCCCGCGTGCCTAGAGCCCATGCTCCGCAACAAAAGAAGCCACCGCAATAAGCCCGCACAGCACAACAAAGAGTAGCCCCCGCTCGCCGCAACTAGAGGAAGCCCGTGCACTGCAACGAAGACCCAACACAGCCAAAAATAAATAAATAAATAAATTTATTTTTAAAAATTAAAAACTTTTGTCTATCAAAGGACATTATCAAAAAAGTGAGAAGAAAACCTGTAGGGAGAGAAGAGGTGCAAATTTTATATCTGACTAGAGTTTAATATCCAGAATATATAAAGAATTCCTAAAACTAAACAACAAAAAGACAAGCAACCCAAATAAAAAGTGGCAGAGGACTTGACTAGACATTTCTCCAAAGAAGATACATTGACACAAATGGCTAATAAACACATGGGAAGATGTTCAACATCATTAGTCATTGGAAAAATGCAAATCAAAACCACAATGAGATACCATGTCACATTCACTAGGATGCCTTAATCGAGAAAAAAAAAAAGGAAAATAATAATTGTTGGCAAGGATGCGGAGAAACTGCCGGTTGGAATGTAAAATGGTGCAGCCACCATGAAAACTTTGGCTCTTCAAGGAGAAGTTTGGTTCCTCAAAAAGCTAAATATAGAATTACCATATTACCCAGCAATTTCACTCCTAAGTATACACCTAAAAGATTTGAAAACAGATTATTTGTATGCCAGTGTTCATTGAAGCATTATTCACAATGGCCAAAAGGTAGAAACAACCCAAGTATCCACTGATAGATGAATAGGTAGACAAAATATAGATGAATAGGTAGACAAAAAGTGGTATATCCATCCATACAATGGAATATTATTCAACCATAAAATGGACTAAGCAACATGGATGAACATTTTGCTAAGTGATATAAGCCAGGTACAAAAGGACAAATATTGTATGATTCCACTTATATGAAGTATCTAGAATAGGCAATAGAGACAGAAAGTAGATTAGAGGTTACCAGGGGCTGTGGTGAAGGGGGAATTGGGAGTTACTGCTTAATAGGTACAGAGTTTCTCTTTGGGGTGATGAAAAAGTTTTGGAAATAGATAATGATGGTGGTTGTACAACACTGTGAAAGGACTTAATGGTACTGAATTGTCCACTTCATAATAGTTAAAATGGCAAATTTTATTTATATAGATTTGACCACAATTTTAAAGATTTAAAAAAAAAAAAGAGGACACAGAGAGAGAAAAATAAATACCGTATGCTAACACATATATATGGGATCTAAAAAAAAAAAAAAAAAAGGTTCTGAAGAACCTAGGGGCAGGACAGGAATAAAGACACAGATGTAGAGAGTGGACTTGAGGACACGGGGAGGGGGAAGGGTAAGCTGGGACGAAGTGACAGAGTGGCATGGACTTATATATACTACCAAATGTAAAATAGATAGCTAGTGGGAAGCAGCCGCATAGCACAGGGAGATCAGCTCGGTGCTTTGTGACCATGTAGAGGGGCGGGATAGGGCGGGTGGGAGGGAGATACAAGAGGGAGGAGATATGGGGATATATGTATATGTATAGCTGATTCACTTTGTTATAAAGCAGAAACTAACACACCATTGTAAAGCAATTATACTCCAATAAAGATGTTAAAAAAAAAAAGAGGACAACATAGGATCCAGGAAATAGGACCTCCAACAAGGAGAGGGAAAAAAAGGGGACTTCCCTGGCGGTCCAGTGGTTAAGACTCTGTGCTTCCACTGCAGGGGGCGCAGGTTCGATCCCTGGTCGGGGAACTAAGATCCCGCATGCCACGCGGCATGGCCAAAAAAATTTAATTTAATTTAATTTAAAAAAAAAAGGAGAGGGACGAAGGGAATTTCTAGAGTGATGGGAAAGGAAGGGCCAAGTTGACAACTGAGCAGCTGCCCAGATGAGAACAGAAGGACGAAAGTCTCCAGGAAGGATGAGAATAAAACAACCAAACAAACTGAAATCGATATATTATTGTATTAGCAGGCTACTTTAAACTCTATCAGAGAGTTTGAGAGAGAATTATATACGTGTGTGTATGTATACAGAGGTATATGTTCAGTATTTCAAGCCATCGAATGAGGCAGTTACTAATTAACTTTAGGAAAAGCAGAAGTGTGTATTTGGATGAGCAAGATCTAAATATTGTAAGAAGGAAGTGAGAGAGTGGCATGGACATATATACACTACCAAATGTAAAATAGATAGCTAGTGGAAAGCAGCCGCATAGCACAGGGAAATCAGCTCAGTGCTCTGTGACCACCTAGAGGGGTGGGATAGTGAGGGTGGGAGAGAGACGCAAGAGGGAGGAGATATGGGGATATATGTAAATGTATAGCTGATACACTATGTTATAAAGCAGAAACTAACACACCATTGTAAAGCAATTATACTCCAATAAAGGTGTTAAAAAAAGAAAAAGAAAAAGAAGGAAGCCACTTGAGAATTTCTAAAATGACAGATGGAGGAATCGCAGCATAATCATGCTATTTAGACACGTGGAGGTAATTACCAAAGGAAGCAGCTAAAGTGCGTTCCTTGTCGATGAGGAATGAGACAAGGAACTGAAGTTTTTCATTATCCACCTCATAGTCTGGCTCGATTTTTTAAATTTTGTACATTTATCACTTTCTAAAAATCTTTTTTCCTAAGAGAAAACTGGGGGGCTCATCTCTGGCCTGTGTGTGAACAATGTTGGCCCAAGCGTCCTGCGCCCAGCCCACATGGGTAACCGGTTTTTCAGTCCAATGCCTGTTATTCCCTCTGCCTATGGATGAATCTGCAGGTGTGAGAGGGTGTGTGCAAGTGGGGGTATTGGTGGGAGTAGGGACAGGGGGCCAGATAAAGCACAGAAAAGTGGGCTGAGGAATGTCAAGGTGGAGGGAATATTCACGGAGGTGGGTTCCTATTGGTTCAGGCTCTCATTTCCCCTTCTCATCCCTGAGAACAAATCTTTGACCTTCACACCCAAACTACAGAATCCAGCCAGCTGAGAGAGGAGAGACAGGGAGATTGGAAGGGGAAAGAAGAAGGAAGATGAAGATGGGGAGGGATGGCATTACTGCAGTGGCATCAGGGCAGGGGTGGCCTTGGCTATTTTCTGCAGCATTTTGAGGGGAAAGGGCAAGTTTAAGCACTGCCGATAGCCATGTCAGTTGGTACAGCTCGTTACAGTAATTTGGTAGATAGGTCAAAATTAACCCAGCACTCCCACTTGCAGGAGTTTATCAGACAGAAACACTTGCCCAAGGTCACAGGATATTAACACAAAGATGTTCTCTGCGGCCTCGCTTAGAATTACTGTGATTTTGGTAACAGTTTGAATGTCCATCAGCAAAGGAACAGTGAATAGGAAATAGGAATGGGAAACTAATCCCACAGTATACAATGTGATACAGATGTTTTTTAAAATGTTGTATGTGTTGACGTGGAAAGCTGTGTGTGAGGGGAAAAAAGTGAGTTGCTGAACAATATGTATAGTATGGCCCATTTTTCTGGGGGGAAAATGGATGTGATATGTAGATGAGGGCGCAGACAAAAGTCTGGAAGGAGAATCACCGTTTCGTTAACAGCAGTTACCCCTGGCAATGAGATTGAAGGTGGGTTGGAGGAGAAGCTTTCACTGTTTATTTCAAGGTCTTCCGTATGTTGGAATTCTTCCCTACAGTTTATGCAACACCATTATGTGGGGTTTTTTTTCTTTTTAAACTGGCTTTGTGAGTGTGTGGAAGGAGGGATGTAGGGGAGGAGGAGCTTGGCAGAGCAGGGGCAGCTCTGTCCAGAAAGGGGCAGGACCCGGGGCTCTGCCCTGGTTTGCTTGGTGCCCTTGGCCAGCCGCCACTTCTGTTGGGGCAGGAGCCAGACACCTGCCGCTGTGTGTTGGCGGAGGCTGGGAATGAGGTGTGCAGGGTTCCTCCAGAGCACATTAGAGCAGCCAGCTTCTAAGGCACTAGGATGACTGGGAAGTTGTTGACATTTAATAAAAAGGCAGCGAAGGAGGCAGCATGGCAGTCAGACTCTTGAGTTGCCTGCTAAGAAGGGGGCACTGGGCGGAGGTTTTCTCACCTGTCCAGCAGGCCAGGCCCTACCCCTGCCCTGAGTTAGAACCCTTGGTCTGGGCAGCTTCAGATCAAGCAGGAGAAAGCCTGGGGCGAGCTGAGCCCTGGTGTCTGAGCCTCAGTTCTCCAAAAGGCAGAGCGGGGCATGGGTCTCAGCTCAGCCATGGTTCTCCTCCCAGGACGGTGCCCAGGCAGTGCAAGACCAGGTGAGCTCTGTGCCCCGGCTTTGGCTCACCACAAGAGAGTGCCACAGGTATCAGGTGATGAGGCTGGCTCCGGAGGGAATGAGCTGCCCCTCCCTGGATGGATCCATGATTGGGCTAATCCCAGAGGCGGGTGGTCCCCATCAGGGAGAGCTGTGCAAGACAAGCCCTTTCCATGGTCAGTTCTCCAGGCTCTAAGAGAAAGGGAAAGTGACTCCGCTGATGGAATCAGGGAAGGCTATGTGGGAGAGTCAGCATCTGAGCTGGAATTGGAGGTGGGGGTCGGTGGAGGGGGGCGGAGGGAAGATTTCAGAGGGTGAAAGGTGGCGGTGTTAAAGGGCCTTCAGAGCTCCTCCCTGTAAGGCAGAACACACACCGTCATCACCGATTCACACGAGGCTCAGGGAGCTGGAGTCGCTTGCCCAAGGTCACACAACTTAAGCTGTGCTGTACCTTTTTCAAAAGGGTCCCCAGGGCAGGGCCCCGTGGAGGAGCCAGTGGGAGCAGCCAGCGTCGTGATTCAGGTCCAGCGGTTAATTAGTAACCGGAAAGCCCTGCAGCCGGTTCCCAGCCAGCAGGGCTGGGAGGTTGAACTTCAGCTGGTTTGGGAGCCTGAGCGAGTGGGTGACAGGTCGCTCCTGACCAGGAAGGTTGTTCGGCAAGTCAGGGTTGGGTTTCAGGTCAGAGCGACCATGCAGAGAGGCCGGAAGGCAGAGCTGGGCACGGGGCTGCTGCCCAGGACCTGAGCTGGGATCCAGCGTTCTCAGGTGAGCGGCTCAGCCGTGAGCAGGGCACCTGCCGGCCGGCCTATTGGTCTACCAAACTGGGGAACTAGTTACCTAGCTAATTTCCTTTCTAACTACCCTATTGACTTCCTTTCCTTCCTAACACCCTCCTTGCTAACTCCCTTCCTTCATGTTTTCTATCATTTCCCTCCTCCCTTCCTTCTTCTTCTTCTTTTTTCTTTTTTTTTTTTTTGTGGGATCTTTAGTTCCCCGACCAGAGATCGAACCCAAACCCCCTGCAGTGGAAGCGTGGAGTCTTAACCACTGGACCGCCGGGGAAGTCCCCCTCCATCCCTTCTTTGCTCCTTTCCTTCCTTCCCTCTCAACTAATTCTCTGCCTTCTCAGCTGCCTAATTTTCTTCCTTCCTAACTAACCCATTTAATCCTAACTACCTTCCCACTAACTTCATTCCTTTCTTTTCTAAATTCCTAACTTCTTCCTGACATTCCAGGCCATGGGCTTTGGAGTCAGACTGCCTGGGTTCAAAACCCAGTTATATCATTTACTACCTAGATGTCTCAGTCAAGTCACTTCGCCTCTCTGTGCCTGTTTCCTCCTCTTTAAAACAGCAATGATGATAGTTCCTAACCCACGGCACTGCAGGAAAAAAATAAGACCCAGTTGGTATGCACTGTCATTGGTATGTCATTTCTAGGCACTGGGCAGGCAGGCTTGTAAAGGAGTAAATGACGGTAGAGTGAAGACAGTGTAATAACAGAAGTGGGCACAAGGAAGGGAGCTAGGGTTCATGGCACTGGGGGTGGTCTGGCGGGGCTTCTGGGGAAGGTGAGTGAGGACAGATGCAAAGGTTATCTGAGCAGACCAGATTGGTCAGGGGAGTGTTCCAAGAAGAGGGAGCTGTGTGACACCACCTGCACTACCACTGCATTCACCGCATTCAGCAGGTCCAGGGAGATGGGGGCAGGTCAGTGTAGTGACGGGGCAGAGGGGTGCAAGTCTAGGCTGGGGCAAGTAAGGGGGAGGAACAGGCTGGAGGGGTCACGGAGGAGCTTGGACTACCCACCCCACCCCCCCGGGAGTTTGCAGGGGTCTCTGTAGGTCTGAAGAGTCGGGGAAAAAGTATCGATGTTCATTCAGCCTCTGGCCAGAAAAATCAGAGGGCAGTGGTACCAGGAGAGAAAGATGCTGAGAGTTTGCTCAGGTGTGGGAGTCACAGTCAAGGGGATGGGAGAGTGTGTTTGGGGGCAGCAAGCATGTCAAAGCTCCCACCGGGACTTAGTACCTAAGTATTAAGTGAACAGCAACACTTTGAGAATTTTTACACAGTGGTACGAAGATAAAAAAGAACCTAACCCACTGCCACCTTGGGTCATGTCCCTCCAGCCGTTTTTTTGGTGGTCATGTGCATGTCTTTACTTTCTTTACAAAGATGGTATTCCTGGTCACCTACCATTTGGAAACCTGCTTTTTGCCTTGACATTGTATCACATGTATGTTCCTGTTTTGATTCACATAGGCTTGTATACCATTTTTAAAATAAATTTATTTATTTTATTTATTTATTTTTGGCTGCGTTGGGTTTTCGTTGCTGCACGCGGGCTTTCTCTAGTTGTAGTGAGCAGGGACTCCTCTTCATTGCGGCGCGCAGGCTTCTCGTTGCAATGGCTTCTCTTGTTGCAGAGCACGGGCTCTAGGCGCACAGGCTTCAGTAGTTGTGGTTCGCGGACTCTGGAGTACAGGCTCAGTAGCTGTGGCGCGCGGGTTTAGTTGCTCCACAGCATGTGGGATCTTCCCAGACCAGGGCTCGAACCTGTGTCCCCTGCATTGGCAGGAGGATTCTTAACCACTGTACCACCAGGGAAACCCTTGTATACCATTTTTTAGCTGGGTAATTTTCCATTTTATGTATGTACTATAATTTATCTTATCAGTTCATCCCTTGATTCATTAGTCAAATAGGTACTGAGCACCAACCATATTCCAGGTTCTGACCTAGATGCTGGAGATTCAACAGTGAACAAGAAAAGTCTTTGCCCTTGCAGAGCCGATGTTCTAGTTCAAGACAGAAAATAAACAATTAAAGAGTTGCAGGATAAGGTGTCAGAGAGTGATGTGTTACAAAGCAAAATATAAAGCAGAAAATGTGGATGGGGAACCGGTGGGACTTGTATTGCGGTGTGGCCAACCATCCTGGTTTGCCCAGGACTGTACTGGTTTAAGCACTGAAAGTCTCACATCCCAGGAAACCCATAGGTCCGAGACAAACCGGGACAATCAGTTATGCGCAATCAGAAAAGTCCTCTCTGAGAGGTGACATTTGAGCAGAGACCTCTGTGATGTTAGTGGAAGCCAGCCATGCAGACATCTGGGGGAAGAATATTCTAAGCAGAGGGAAACATAGGTGCAAGGGACAGGAGGCTAGAGGGCGCTCTGTGTGTTTGAGGAACAGCAAAAAGATTCTAGCGTAGTGAGAGGGAGGGCCTGGAGACCCAGGTGGAGATGGAGATGGGAGCCAGGTCACGTGGAATCTTGTTGACCGTGGTAAAGACTTTGGATCTGAATCTAAGTGTGGTGGGAAGAACAATGGAGTTTTTGAGCAACAAAGTCACGTGATCTGATTTCCAGTTTTAAAGAGTCACTCTGGCTTTGGTGAAGAAAGATAGTAGAGGCTCAAGATAGAAATAGGGACACAGGCATATATACAATGGAATATTACTCAGCCATAAAAAGGAACAATATAGTGTCATTTGCAGAGACATGGATGGACCTAGAGAGTGTCATACAGAGTGAAGTAAGTCAGAAGGAGAAAAACAAACATTGTGTAATATCGCTTATATGTGGAATCTAGAAAAATAGTACAGATGAACTTATTGGCAAAACAGAAATAGAATTACAAATGTAGAGAACAAACTTATGGTTACCAAGGAGGGAAGAGAGGGGTGGGACGAATTGGGAGATTGGGATTGACATACATATACTACTATGTACAAAATAGATAAGTAATGAGAACCTACTGTTTAGCACAGGGAACTCTACTCAATGATCTGTGCTGACCTAAATGGGAAGGAAATCCAAAAAGGAGGGGATATATGTATACATATAACTGATTCACTTTGCTGTAGAGCAGAAACGAACCCAACATTGTAAAGCAACTCTACTCCAATAAAAATTAATTAAAAAAAAAAAAGAAATAGGGACACAGTAGGGATGCTAGGACAATAATCCACGCAAGTGATGATGGTGGCTCAGGACAGGTTGCAGTAGTTTCTGGGTATATTTTGAAGGTGGAGTCTAATGGGATTTCATGGTGGAATGGAGGAGGGATGAGGGTGCAGAGTTTCTAGAATGATTTCCGAGTTGGTGGCTTGAACTTTCGAGTAGGTGGTAGTACCATTACTGAGATGGATGTCAGAGGGAGGAGCAGTCTGGGGCAGAGTGGAAGGAATAAGGGTCAAGACTTTCGTTTTGGACATGTTAAGAGTGAAGCGCCTCTAGGCATCTAACTAGTGAAGTGTCGGAGAAGCCAGAGTCAGGAGAGAAGCAGAACTAGAGAGATGAGTTTGGAAATTGTGGCGTTTAGTTGACACTTAAAACCATTAAACTGGTTGTGGTCTACTGGGGAACAAGTATAGATAGAGGCCGGGCCAGTGTTTCAGGGTAAAAAAGAGGGGAATCCAGTGGAAGATCTGAAGAAGGAGCAATCCACGAGGCAGGAGGGAAACCGGGAGATCCTCAAGCCAGCTGCGAAAAGCAGGTTATGTCCTCAGAGACACTGACTTAGATGAGGACAAAGAATCCATCGCTGGCTCTGGCACAGGAGGTCATTGGTCCACTCTTTTGGAGGCATGTTGGGATGACAGCCTCTTTGGAATGGGTTCAAGAGAGAAAAGGAGGAGGAGAGGGGACTAAGTCCAGACAACTCTTTCAAGGACTTTAACTGAGAAGGGAACATAGCAGTGGGACAGTCTCTCAAGAGGGATGTAAGTTCCAGAGAGGGAGCTATTACAGCCGGCGGGTATTCTGAAGTGCCCTACGGTGGGACACTGAGGTTATTATTATTTTCATTATTGTTTTCCTGTTCTAAGCAGTGCTCCTAAATGAAGGCTGCATCAGCGTCTTGTCATTGGAAAGAAATGTCCTTGTTCTGGGCATTTGTTTTGCCAACATGATATCCTGTCCATCTGTGTATTGGTTCAACATTTCAGTTCTTAAAAAATGGAGAGCTCTGATACAGTTCTTGGGTTTTCCTTGTATGACACCCCCGCTTCGGAGCCCACAGAGAACCCCCAAGGCCATTGGGCTTAGGTCCCTCCCTGACCAACCCCCTCGGCCCCAGCTGCACAGATACCCACCCTGTGGTGAACTACAGAGGTCTGGGTGTGGCATGTGGTAACCACACAGAAAGTTCCAGAAGGGCAGGAGCTGTGTCAGGCCCTGTCAACTCCTTCATTCCCCAGAACACCCCATATAACCTCCGTGGGAGAGAGGAAGGGACCCTGTGAGTACCTGATTATCGCACCAGGCAGCAAGGCCTTCGTGCACCAGGGTGCCACCAGGACCCTGCTTCCTGGATCTTACACAGCCAACCAGCCCTGCCCTGGAGACAGCGGCCAGAGCCCCGGGGGGTCGGCAGGGAAAGGCCCAAAGGGCCAGGTGTTCAGCAAAGACCAAGGCCACGCTGACTGAACCAGACACCCGGGCGCTGAAACACCTGCATGTTCTTGGGAGGCAAAGGGCTCTCGGCTGCCACGGTGAGGTCTCTGGAACCTCACCTTCAGCCCTAGATGGTCTGCACCAGGCCTTGGTAGGCCCTGGGGAACCTGTCTCCTCACAGACAGGCCCCCTACACACACACACACATACACACACATACAGCACACACACACAATTTACTGATATGCACCGATATGAACACAGACACACGACGACTGTCACACACAGGTATCACACAGACTCACACTTACACATATACACACAGCACGTTAACATATATAGAGGTACGCACTGCCACGTCCACACACTACACTACATAGAGACTCATTGAAGCACATCTCCACACAGTGAGAACAGAGAGTCACAGATGTACAGACACACCGACAAAATTATACAAACGTGGTCACACTGATGCACAAATACCCTGACATACAGGGACACACTGATACACCAGACAGACAGACACACGGACACACATTTCTGCACGAAACACCTGCACACACACTCCTTGCCCCACACGCTCACACGCATTCTAACAAGCCCCAGAGTCGCCCGGGCTCTCCGGCAGCTGTCGCTCACCCCATTCCACCCACACCCCCCAGGGGGAGGCGATGTCCCCGAGGGAACAGAGGTCTTCGGTCCCTTCTTAAGCCCCGCTGGCTCCCGCGTGACATCAACAGCCCCCTTGCTGCGGCCGGGAGTTCCGAGCTGGGTGCCGGGTGCCGGGGCCGGGCCGGCGCCAGGCACAGACACTTCGGCCCTTGTTGGGAGAACAGAGAGAGGCTCTCTTGTCCACTGCCCATCCTCCGGCTCCAACAACTGGTTCTCCCAGCGGCCTCTCCTCAGGCTGCGCAGGTACGTGGGGCTGGGGAGGCCGGGGCCTGGCAGAGGGGCTGTCAGGGCCAGGCCAGGGGGGCGTGTGGGCTGTCTGCGGGAGCACAGGTACGGGGCACTGGCTGAAGCCAGGCCGCACTCCCTATCTGGGCAGTTCTGTGGCTCACTCTCTCAGGTCTCCACAGGGCTGGGCCATTCCCTCGCTTCCCCTGTGGTCACTATCTCAGCTCCCAAGAAGGCCAGGGGGTGATTGCTCCAGGGACCCCCTTGTAAAGACGGGTGGTCTCTACTGCAGCCCAGGTCCCACAGTAGGCCAAAGCTGTGGTCCTGGGATGCACAGTGCCCAGCAGCCCCCACGAGCAACTGGGTTCTCAGGTGAGATCTTGGTTCTTGGCCTTGATCTTCCAAGCAGGAATAGGGCTATGGGGTCCTGGGCACGCTGAGCCAGGGCCTGGACATACCGGCCTCCTCCACCCTGCAGGCTGGGGGCAGGGAAGACATATGCTCCTGGCCACAGAGACTGTTGGTCACACTCTCCACTGTTTCATCTCAAATAGACATAGGTCAGTGGGTCTGTCCATGGCTCTGGCCCAAGGTCCCCAGGGCAGCTGCCCTTCCAGAGACATTAGGCGGAAGTCTCTGTGGCAGAGAGATAATAGTCAGCACAGAGCCCAGCCAGGGGCTGTCCACAGGGATCCAGGGTTGCAACATGCCTGTACAGGATCTGGGGGAGCCCAGCCTGCCCCTCACAAGCTGTGGGACCCTAGGCAAGTCCCTTTCTGGGCCTCAGACTCCCCACCAGTGAAATGGGGGGAAGGGTTCAGACTTCATGCTCTGCAAGAGTCCTTCCAGCCTTGGCCACCCCAGATATCCACAGTTGCCCTGGCTCACAAGGATCTTGCTGCCCTGGCTGTCCTCAACCCTTGAAAAGACTCAGCCTAGGAGGGGCCACCCCTGACCGTCCTCCCTCTCTACCTCCTGAGACGTTTGATGGGAGAGGCTGGGTCCAGGGGATATCATTTCTTGTCCCACGCAGGGGTTGCTGGCCTCGGGCAGGTGTCTGGGTTGGGGAAGGGTGGAGAGGGCAGCGGTGCCTAAGGCCCCAGACAGGTGACACTAATTCCCCAACAACAGCTCTATCATCCTGCTTCTCCTTGTGTCCCCAGAGCCCACCTGATCACTGTTACAAGATGGACTCTAGCCCGGCTGGGACCCCCAGTCTGCAGGTGAGTGGGTCTTGGTTCCCCCACCGACCACCAGGGGGCTCACTTCCTCCCAAGGCTGAGGAAATCCCTGGAAGTCCCAGTCAGCCGGGTGGGCTGTCCCAGGACTGGGGGTGCCCACAGGGATCGCTGTGAGCCCACAGAACTGGGCCGTTTGCAGGGTAAAGAGAGAAGAGACTTGGGCAAGGGCTTCAAGAAGTAAATGGGGTGGAAAATCATGGGATTGGACCTGAGGACACCTGTGTTCTCATGCCAGTGGGGCATCCTGGAAGTCCTTGGATGGCTCTTCTCTGGGCTTCAGTTTCCTCACGCTCACATTTGGTACAACGGCCAGCAGCCTCCCAAGGCTGTTGTGTGAAGCAGGTGAGATGGTGGGTGGGTTGGCAGGTGGATGGAAAGAAGGAAGGGAGGGAGGGAGGGAGGGAGGGAAGAAGCCTAGTAGAGATATTGGAAAAGGAGCAGGGCTTGGACCAGGGGAAAGAGAGGGGGCCAAGGAGTAGGGACCCTCTGATTTTAATCACTTCTTTCTTTAAACGTCTTTAGCCCCCAAGGGCCAATGGGAATATCAACCTGGGGCCTTCAGCCAACCCAAAGTGAGTTCTCATCTCTCATATAACTTTCCTCCCGAGCTCCCCTCATACCTGGCTCCCCCTCACCTTGGGAATATAGTCCAATTCTCTGGTCCAGTGTCAAGATCTTCTGCCATCTGGGCCTAGGACCGGCCCCTAGCTTCATCTCCCACTAATTCCCCAGCCTCTGCCCATGCTGAGCCCTGTGGCTGAAGTATCCCCCCAAAGTCTGCATTACTAGCAGCTCCCCACCCTCCAGGCCCTTCTCAGTCTTTGGAGGTCAGATTCCTTTGCCTTTTATGCTGTTGTGTCTGGTTTTCTCCCGACCTTGTCTGTTTTTACTCGATTGTGAGATCCCCAGGGGCAGGGGCCAGTCTTATAAGACCCTCTTGGCTGGGAGAACATGGCGTTCTTAGAAAGCTCCCTGCCTTCTCCAGCTTCAAAGTTAAAAAGAAGCTCTGATTTGAACTAAAGCATCAAGTTTCCCAAGCTTGCAAATGCTGACCCGTGTTCCTCCCTCGTCCCCCAGTGCCCGGCCCACCGACTTCGACTTCCTCAAAGTCATTGGCAAAGGAAACTACGGGAAGGTGAGTGACCCGTGAGCATGGAAGGCCTGGGTCTCCCCTTCTCCGGCCTCTTCTGCCCCCTGCTGTTACTTGCACATGCAGAGAGGGAGCTTACAACCTGCAGAATCATGGGCGCAGGGCAGGGGCTGGAGACCTGCACTGCCATCGAGAAATACAAAGCCTGGAGGAGTAGTCACCCACGGGTTCTGCATTCGTCTTTCTGCTCAGGTCCTACTGGCCAAGCACAAGTCCGACGGGATGTTCTACGCAGTGAAGGTGCTACAGAAAAAGTCCATCTTAAAGAAGAAAGAGGTACCAGGGCTTGGACCCAGGCATCTCCTCTCTGCTTCTTGACGGCCCCCCGCCCCCAGCCTCAGGTGGCTTCCAAAGATGAGTCCCAACTCTGGGCACAGAGGTGGCCCAGCAGGGGGGCCAGGTGGTACCCGGGATGCTGACCCTTCTCCAGGAAGGCGGGCTAGCCGCCTTATCCCAAGGGCCTGCAGGTGACCCGGCCCGGCCCTCTGCCTTGCCCTAAAGATTCAGGGCTCCATGGTGGACCAGTCCTCTGCTCTGTCAGGTGCCAGCCTCCCCATCTGTGCAACGTGGGGGTCACACTTCAGGCTCTCCAAAGGCCCTTCAAGCTCCAGCCATCTGGGAGTTCTAGATACTTCTGCTGACTTGAGTCTCTCTTTTTTTTTTTTTTTTAAGAGAAGGGCTCTTTTTTTTTTTAATTAATTAATTATTTATTTATTTATTTATTTTTGGCTGTGTTGGGTCTTCGTTGCTGCGCGCAGGCTTTCTTTAGTTACGGTGAGCAGGGGCTGCTCTTCGTTGCGGTGAGCAGGCTTCTCATTGTCGTGGCTTCTCTTGTTGTGGAGCACGGGCTCTAGGCACGCAGGCTTCAGTAGTTGTGGCACGTGGGCTCAGTAGTTGTGGCTTGCGGGCTCTAGAGCGCAGGCTCAGTAGTTGTGGCGCACGGGCTTAGTTGCTCCACGGCATGTGGGATCTTCCCAGGCCAGGGCTCGAACCCGTGTCCCCTGCATTGACAGGCGGGTTCTTAACCACTGCGCCACCAGGGAAGCCCTGACTTGAGTCTCTTAACACCAACTCCATGAGAAGGACAGAGCGGGCCCTGAGAGAGAACTGAATGTCAAGTTGGAGGACTCAGGAGAGGGAATTAATGCTAACAAGGACATCGAAGGGCAGGTGTCCTTCAGAAAGCTGAGGGAGATGGCCTCGCAGCTGGCCTTGAAGATAGGATTTTGATGGTCTGAAAACGGCATCCTGGCAGGGGGACAGCAACCAAGGCTGAATGTGGATAGTGCTCAGCTTCTTGCCTCTGCAGGATTGTCCTTGGGACTCATTTATGCGGTATTCACATAGCTTTGCTAACTGTCCCAGGGAGGGGGGCGGGGCATTTGGATCCAGGGCTGGAGGTGCACCCACGTGGACTGGTCGGGGATGAGGTGGACCACACAGAGTCCTGAATGCTAAGCAAGGAGCCTGGGCTTGGCTTTGAGGGCAGTGAGGAGCCACGCTGGGTGTTTCAGCAGGGGCACGAGAAGGTCCCGGGTGAGGTGGCCGTGTAGGCGGTGACACGGCCCGTCTGTGTGACTCTGCAGCAGAGCCATATCATGGCGGAGCGCAGCGTGCTCCTGAAGAACATGTGCCACCCCTTCCTCGTGGGCCTGCGCTACTCCTTCCAGACGCCGGAGAAGCTCTACTTTGTGCTGGACTATGTCAACGGGGGAGAGGTGGGTATAGGTCCACCTGGCGCCTTCCCTGCCCGGCTCTCAGCAGGAGCTTTCCATCCCACATACTCATGGTGCCCCAGGTTCTGGAACAATCTCTCCTCATCCTTACAGCCGACCCATTCTGCAGCTGAAAAAAAACCGAGGCTCTGGCAGGTAACTCACTTGCTCAAGGCCACTCAGCCTGTACCCGGCAGAGCCAGGATTTGAAGGCAGGTCTATCTAACTCCCAGCCATTATCATTACTTGACTTCCATGCAGAGCTGCCCAGAATCCCTTCAGTGGACCTGGGAAAAGTCAATGTTAGAGGAGCTCTGTGGTCAGGATTTCTAATGCCCCCATCTTACACCAAAGACCACTGCATGGGAGTGACCAGTCCCTGTGGGAATGATCTGAGGCCACCTGGTGACCCAGAAGCACAGCTGGGGTAAGCTGGGCTCCCTCTTCTGCCTCTCCGAGCAAGATGACAAGATGGCCCTTCTCAGTGACCCCAGATTTAACCTGTGTGACCTCATGCTCTTTAGCCTGATGCCAAGAGGGAAGTTTTTGTCCTGCATCCCTAAATTCCCTGGTGGAGGTAAAGGGCTTTCTTTGCCAGCCAAATAGACCAAAGCAACTGGCCCGGGAGCAGATCTAACCCAGGCTCAGTTTGACCATCATAATCATTTTATCACCTGGGTTGGAGGAAAAGCACATCTTTGACGCACCCAGGTTCACATCACAGCTCTGCCAATTACAGTACGTGACCTTGGGCCAGTCACCTGACTGCTCTGACTCTTCCAGTTTCCTTTTCTGTGAAACTGGCCTCCTACTTGATACCTGGAAGGTAGTCAGGAAGATTAAAGGAGATTAGAGACGTGAAAGGGTCTGGCTGGAGCCTGAAACTCAGCAGGTGCTCCATGCCTGTTAATTCATCTTTCCTGCTGACACTTTGCCCGCTTTGTGGGGCAGGGGCCAGCATGCCCTTCCTTGTATGAGGACATTGCAGCTTAGAGAGTGGGTCACTTGGCCAGCTGCCCCCCACCCCCCACTCGAGGAGCTGGAGTCCCCCAGGAACCCGCTCACATGTCTCCTCCCCCTCCAGCTCTTCTTCCACCTGCAGCGGGAGCGCCGGTTCCTGGAGCCCCGGGCCCGGTTTTACGCCGCCGAGGTGGCCAGCGCCATTGGCTACCTGCACTCCCTCAACATCATTTACAGGTGAGGCCTGCCTGTGGCTCAGAGCTAGGCCTGGCCCTTCTGCCCCAACAGCCAGGCGTTGTATGGACCCCCAGATCCTGCTGAAATCCTGGTGAACTTGGTCCTCTGTCTGAGGAGGAGGGCCCACCAGCGAGGGGGAGCCTCCTCCTTCCTGGGATTGAGTGCCCATCCTCCTCGGGCTCTCCCTGCGCATCTCTGCATCTCCATGAATAGTCTTCTTGCAGGACCCCGGTCCCCAGCTCACGTCACTAAGCAGCTGTGACATCACAGCGCCCTTTTCTCTCATTTTCTGCAGGGACCTGAAACCAGAGAACATTCTTTTGGACTGCCAGGTTGGTGGGTATGTGTGTGTGCACGCGCGCGTGTGTGCTGTGTGCCCATGAGCGTGTGTGCACGCATTGTGCATGCGTGCATGTGGCTAGGGACGCATTCAAGTATGTGTGCGCATGTGTGCCTACGCCTGTATACACACATACACGCATATATGTACACGCATGTGCGTTATGTGTACACGTGGCTACGTATCCATGTGCATGTATGTGTATACGGGGTGGGGGGCAGGGGTGGAGCCATGTGGAGGCTCGAGGATTTTGTAGTCCTTCCATGTCATAGACTGTGTTCCCTGGAAATAGACTCTGAGATGGAGCGCTGGGTGCAGAAGTTTCCTGGGGAACGCTCTCAAGAGATCCACGTTTAAGGGGGTGAGGAGGCAGGACTGGGCAGAGGAAGAAGCTCACCTGCCCTGTGGTTGCAAGTGAGGCCTCCTCAGCTGATCTGACAGGGGTGGGGTGGGCCTGAGCTGGGATGGCTCTTTAGAACTGTTCCAAACTGAGGCAAGGAGGCTGGGCATCTGTGCCCCTACATTGACCAGTCATTGGATGGGGATTGCCCCTTGAGAGGGGGCATGACTTTGGATGAGGGCAATGGCCCAGCATGGAGGGATGGACGGGACAGCTCCTACAGAGGGGATCTGGACAGAGCCCTGCAGCATCCACTCACTGCTCTACCAACCACCCTCTCGCTCAGCTGCCACAAGGCGTGCTTGCTGGGTCCCCAGCCCTCTGTTAAGGGGGCTGCTGCCACTAGGCCCCTCCAGCGAGAACATTCTGGAACTGCTGCTGTTGTAGGTTGTCGATCTGAGTTTGTGATGAGCTGGGGGTGGACAGTGCAATGCCATCTCCCCACCTGGTCCCTGTGCTGCTCTTAGCATCCAGGTTAGAAGCACTGAGTCTCTGAGTGGAGCCGCCAGCCCGTGCCTTTGCCAGGGACATCAGACCCCGTGGCCGCTGCCCCAGATGTGGCATCTGGGCTTTGGGGATAGACCTGGGTATACCTTTGGCTCAGACCACTCTCCCACCCCTGCCCTCCCTCCTCTATAGGGACACGTGGTGCTGACGGATTTTGGCCTCTGCAAGGAAGGTGTAGAGCCCGAGGAGACCACGTCCACATTTTGTGGCACCCCCGAGGTAAGCTAAACCTCCTGGGAGGGGCAAGGCTGGGAGTGGATGAGGCCACAGCTCCTGGTTAGGGCCACCAGGTTATACCAGAGGCACTCACTTCTTCCACCCAAGCACTTTCCCGAGCTGGCTGTACACTCAGCCTTGGTTCCCTCCTCCGTGTCATGGGGGCACCAGTTCTAGGGGCTGCTGGGACCCGGCTGGTGAAACTCTGCAGCAGTGCTGTCCGATAGAAATAGAAACAGAAATGCAAACCATATATGCAATTTAAAAATTTCCAGCAACCACATTTAAAAACAAAAAAGAAAGAGGAGAAATCAATTTTGTAATATATTTTATTTAACCCAACACAGGCAAAATAGTATCATGTCAACATACAATCAACATAAAATTGTTGAAATATTTTATTCTTTTTTTTCTAACTAAGTCTTTGATCTGGTGTGCCTTTTATACTTATGGTCCCTCTCAGCTCAGATCAGCCACATTTCAAATGTTCGGCAGTCATGCGTGGCTAGTAGCTACTGTATTGGACAGCACTGCCCTACAGGGTGAAGTCCATGTGCCACAGGAGGCCCTGGCCTGACAGTTAAGATCGAGGTTTGGAAGGGTAAAGACACTGGTCTACCTCCTTCTTCCAGCCACCAAGATCCTGGAGGGTTAAAATTTGCGAGTCTCAGCAGTAATTCACATACATCTCTCTGTCCTGCCAAGGCCTCCCTGCAGCTTTGGGGTTAAAAACCTTTCCTTAA
This sequence comes from Eubalaena glacialis, assembly GCF_028564815.1. NCBI lineage: Eukaryota > Metazoa > Chordata > Mammalia > Artiodactyla > Balaenidae > Eubalaena > Eubalaena glacialis. The sequence continues at coordinate 17,185,659 of NC_083728.1, read as the reverse complement.
ACTCCTTAAACTCCTTGGACCTTGGGCCCAAAGGGTTTCCCAGCTGCTTGGACAGATGTCTGGATTGGGGGTGGGGGACTGAGGCTGAAGGGCTGGCAAGTCCTCCCAAACTGGCATGGGACAGGAATTTAGCTTTTGTTTTTCTCCATGCGCTTGAGAATCTGGGTCTCAGGTTTCAGCTGTCTCCTCAATTTGGTTTTAGGGGAGCTGATGGACAGACGGCCTCTCTAAGCAGGAGCTATTGTCTATGTTTGGGTATGGCAGGGCGTCCACGGACAGAACTGGCCTCCCAAAGCCTAAAAGCCCAGCCGTCCCTTCCTTGGACACTGCTGGGGCGAGGAGCAGGGGATACGGCACCTTGGATGGTGTCGGAGACATGTGGCCCTGACAAGTCTCTTCCATGACTCAGCCACTGCCATGGTGCCGGGAGCACAGACAGGAGTAACCACAGTTGCTCCCATTGTTCAAGGGGTAACACATATGTTAGCATGTGTCCTTAACACAGCCCCTAGGGAGGGATTCTGCGGTCCCATTATGTGGATGAGGAAACCAAGGTTCTAGGAGGTTCAATGACCTGCTCGTGACCACACACCCAGTAGGGCTCAGGTCTGCGTAATTCCCTGCCCCTCTCCATACGCACAGTCTCTCGAAGTGGCTTTGTCTGTTGCTGAGACCCCTTTCCTCAGTGGCAGAGACACTAGGCTAAGAGGCCACCAAGCCCTCGGGTTTGGCAGGAAGCACAGCTCTGCCTCAGGTTCTCTCCTTGCGCAAGGCACAGATACAAGGCACGCATTCAGCTGTCAGGAAAAACTCAAGCGCCACCTCCTCTTTCCTGACTCCTTTCCATTCATCTGTTACTAAGAATTCCAGTGCAAGCATGTGCCACACTGACTTACACTTTATCCGTTAGTCTTCCCACTACCCCGTGAGTATTCCCAGGGCTTTCCTAGTCCCAAGACACTGATTGGATGCTTTTGAGCAAATTCGATAAAGGCACCCACTTTGGGCAGAAAAATGCCCAAAAAATTCCCCTTTAAATATATGTCAGTTGGGACTTCCCTGGTGGCACAGTGGTTAAGAATCCACCTGCCAATGCAGGGGACATGGGTTCGAGCCCTGGTCCGGGAAGATCCCACACGCCGCATAACAACTAAGCCCATGTGCCACAACTACTGAAGCCCGTGCACCTAGAGTCCGTGTTCCACAACAGGAGAAGCCACTGCAATGAGAAGCCCGCACACCGCAGCAAAGAGTAGCCCCCACTTACTGCAGCTAGAGAAAGCCTGCACAGCAACAAAGACACAACATGGCCATAAACAATAAATAAATAAAATTTTAAAATAAATAAATATATGTCAGTTGTCAGATGCACCCCTATACTAGGATTATGGCTTGGTAAGTTGATCATAGCCAGGCTTGCAGCTCCCTTTACCCCTTTGGCTGGTACTTTTGTGTGGTGCACAACGCATACAACTGTACAGGGCAGTCCTGCCTGATCTCTTCTATGTCCCTAGCACACTGGCAAAGAGCCCCATGCAAATCAGGTCTTTGACAAATGGATGCTGAATAAACATATGCACAGACAAGTAAATATCACAGCAGGATCAACCGCTGTTGAGCTTTTCCTCCAAGTGCCTTGCTTACAAATGGGGAGACAGAGGCTGAGTGTCTTTCAGATAAATGTATTTCCCCTCAACAGTACCTGGCTCCAGAAGTGCTTCGTAAAGAGCCTTATGATCGGGCAGTGGATTGGTGGTCCTTGGGGGCTGTTCTCTACGAGATGCTGCACGGCCTGGTGAGTGGGGTATAGCGGACTCTGGAAGAGATGGGGGTGGATCTGTCCCTTGTGTGGCCTCCTCAGGCTCCTTGAGGAACTGAATGAGCCATCACTCTTCTCCAAGCTGAAAAAAGATGATGCCAAAGTGAATACAAGGATTAGATATATTTTTTCAATAAAGTCAATTCCGCACTTTACAATATACCGTCTCACATGTTACTCCTGTGGTGCCTTATGACAAGGAAACTGAGACCCAGAAAGGTCACAGTGCTGGGAGGTTGTGGAACCAGCCCCTGGACCCAATCCTAGGCTGCCTGCTCTTCTCATCTGAAAAATTACCACCTGTCTCAAAGGATGGTTGTGAGGCTGGGATGAAATGATGACAGGAAACTGTTAACTTTGCAAAGTGCAAAGTCGTTGCACAAGCTGGATTAAGAGACATGGGATAGAGGAGGCACCTGGGGGATCCACAAGCCTCACACTGGTGGGGAGAGACTTCTTGGCCTTCCTAACAGCCTGTCCGCTGTGCTGGATGCCCTTAGGTCTCTGTCTCTCTCCAATCTGCCAGGTGAGCCATCGCACAGACACAGGTCTGGCTGAATCCTTCCGGCTGCCCACTTTGCTCCAAGTGTCCCTGAGAACCATGCCCACTTTAGCATGGATGATCCTCCCGTCTCTCTCTCTCTCTCTCACCAGCCGCCCTTCTACAGCCAAGATGTGTCCCAGATGTATGAGAACATTCTGAACCAGCCGCTACGGATCCCTGGGGGCCGGACAGTGGCCGCCTGCGACCTCCTGCAAGCCCTTCTTCACAAGGACCAGAGGCAGCGGCTGGGCTCCAAAACAGACTTTGTAAGTGACCTGCCAGCGGAGCACTGGCCCCTTGTGGGGCTCTCAGCCTCCTGCAGAGGCAACCCAGAAGCAGTGACATGCATCCAGCTGTTTTCTAAAACCAGGAACTGCTAATTCACACATTTGGAGATTCACAGCTGCTGCTGCATACTTATTTCCTTCATTCGAACACTTTTATTCAACCAGTATTTATGGAGCACCTACTATGTGCCAGGCATTGAGCTAAATGCTAGGGATTCGTTAGACTGGGCCTCTGCCCTTATTAAGTTTATGAGGGGAAGGCAGACAAACAAACACAAATTATTACAGAGTGTGACAAAACGATAAGAGGCCAGACAGGAATTCAGGCAAGGCTTTCTTGGGACTTGTGCTATATAGCACGAGGGGGCAAAAGAAAGTAACAGGTGCCCTTGCTTGCTCTCTGAGGAGGGTGGACTCGTTCCTTAAATGGGGTGAGAGTAGGGGCAGATCTGTGGGTTGGGCAGGAGGGGTGGCTTAGGTGATCTGCCCACCCCCTTGGTGGTGTTGTGTGCAGGGCTCATGCCCGGTATCCTGCTTTTTCTCCCAGCACCTCAGAAGTGGCAGTTGGTTTTTGGCCTTTTTGTATATTATGGTTCATAATTTTTCCCAACTGTGCATGCTCCCTAGAAGTTTGCTCTTCTAGCGTAGAAGTTGAGATGCATGGATTGTGAGACAGACTACCTGGGTTCAGATACCCCCTCTACCAATTACTAGGTGCAGGACCCTGGGCACATGGCTAACCTCTCTCTGTGCGCCTGTTTCCCCATCTGTAATAACAGCACCCAGTTCATAGCTCTTATGAAGATTAAATAATATATACAAACACTTAGGCCAGTGTCTGGCACGTAGTGCTTTTTAAGTGTTTGTACAAACTGCCCTATATGCCAGATACTGTGAAGTGTAACAACATTTAGGGCATTTGCCTACCCATCCCTGGACAGCTTAAAGAACAGGGCTTTCATGAAGACAGGTCCCCTCCTTCCCAGAGGAAATTTGCATCTTAAAAAATATGTATGGGGGCTTCCCTGGTGGCGCAGTGGTTGAGAATCTGCCTGCCAATGCAGGGGACACGGGTTCGAGCCCTGGTCTGGGAGGATCCCACATGCCGCGGAGCAACTAGGCCCGTGAGCCACAACGACTGAGCCTGCGCGTCTGGAGCCTGTGCTCCGCAACAAGAGAGGCCGCGATAGTGAGAGGCCCGCGCACCGCGATGAAGAGTGGTCCCCGCTTGCCACAACTAGAGAAAGCCCTCACACAGAAACGAAGACCCAACACAGCCATAAATAAATAAATAAAAAACAAATACTTAAAAAAAAAATGTATGATTTTTAAAATAAGGTATACATTCCCATAGATCAAAATCCAAAGGATATTCAGAAAAAGTCCCTCCAGCCACTGAGTTTTTTAAATTTGGGGGCAATGAGTGTTACCAGTTTCTTGGGTGTTCGTCTGGAAATAGTTTGGATCTGGCTTTTTAGCAACCCCCCGGGGGGTTTTGATATGGAGCCAGAGAATCATTCTTTGAGAAACACAGATAGAGAGAGGGTCCTGCTGGAACAGGTGGAACTTCGTGCCAGCACTGGTTTGGATTAGGAAAGAGGTGGTGAATCACGCCCAGGGCTGAATCCTAAATTCTGGATCTTTGGGAAACTGCAGCTTTTCTTGGGGCTTTATTTCCCAAATCTTCCTTAGTGAGTCGATTTGCTCTATTTCTCTGGTTAGAATTCTGGAAGAGTCAGGATGCACTGAAGCAGAATTGGGGACAGGGGGTCCCCAAGATCCCCCGGGGCCCCCAAGAGCAGGTTCTGCTGTCTTGTTCACTGACATACCTCTACAGCCTAGTATGGTACAGAGTAGGTGCTCAGTAAATAGCTGTGGAATAAACAACTGCTACGAGGAGAAGGCTGGAGTTCGAGATAATGGCGAAGGGGAGAAGTCTAACTGCAGACAATCCTTTGTCCCAGGAAACCAGCCAGAACGGCAAGTTACCTTCCTAGTGAAGAGTTTAGGGCTTGACAACCAGTTGCCAAAGAGTTGGAGCTCCGAGGCATGTGAGGTGGTGTGGGAACGCCAATGGAAAGGGCTACTTCTGATCAGCACCTTCTTCCTGCAGCTTGAGATAAAGAACCATGTATTCTTCAGCCCCATAAACTGGGACGACTTGTACCACAAGAGGCTGACTCCACCCTTCAACCCAAATGTGGTAAGAGGTCTTCACATTCTAGATTCTGGATTCCCAGGGCTGATAGAAGCTTGGAGGGTATCTGGGGAGGGTATCTGAGCCTGCTCTCTTTCTACAGATGGGAGAACCAAGGGTCCAAGAGGCTCAATGATTTGTCCAAGGCCACCCCATAAGTTAGAGGCAGAATTGGGTCTAGAGCCCAGAAGTCCTGACTGCCAGTAGAGCTCTGTGTGAGGAGCCAGGCTGCCACTTCTTTACTTTTAGCACCAATAACCCTCATCGCAGAGCTCTTTACAGTTTTTAAAGCGCTGTGTCATGGAGCACACCCAGACAGAACTAAGCCCTGTAAAGATTTTCTTTCTATGTTTAGCTTTTTTCCTGATAATAAAAATGGCATGTATTCATTCTAGAAAGTGTATAAAACAGATGTTTAAAGCATCAAGGAGAAAAAGCTTATTATCTCACTAGCCAGGAGAAAGCACCACTGGCATGTTTCCTTCAAGTCTTTTCTATGTTTTTTACATAGGTCACACTTCATATATATAAATATCATATCTCCCCTCTTTCTTTTTGCTAAAAACTATGTCATTATTTACCTAAGTCATATAAGACATTATAAGTATGATTTTAAGTGACTGTATAATATTTCAGCCCTATGTTGGCAACATAATTTATTCTACCACATTCCTAATTGTGAACTTGAGGTTATTACCATTTTTTCTTTATCATAATGGACTGATGAATAGCTTTAAGTGTATATCTATGCCCACAGTTGTGATTATTTCCTTAAGATGGATTCCAATTGGGGAATTACCAAGTCACAGAATGTGAATGTATTTTTATTTATTTATTATTGAGATATAGTTGACTTACAGTATTATATTAGTTTCAGGTGTACAACATAGTAATTTGATATTTTTATACATTATACTCCATACGAAGTTATTATAAAGTATTACTATATTCCCTGTGCTGTCCATTATATCCTTGTAACTTATTTATTTTATACCTAGTAGTTTGTACCTCTTAATCCCCTTCACCTATTTTGCCCTTCCTCCCACCCCTCTTGCCTCTGGGAACCACTAGTTTGTTCTCTGTACTGTATCTGTTGTGCACATTTTTTATGTCCTTGATTCATACTGCATTCATGTCACAATCTACTTCCTACCAGCAGCGTCTGGAGGGTTGGTGTGGAGCAGGTAGGGTGCTGGGGTGGGGGATGGAGGAATTGATAGATTGTTATTGGACCTCATGGAATACAATGACCAATGTAAATGCATGAATAAGTGACAATTAAGTAAGGATGCCCCTGGGGCACTCAGAGGGCAGCACTGACGTCTCTCTCATGGCTGTGGGCTGCTTTGGCAGCTCTGACCCCAGTGTTCCTTTCTTATCATTGGCTTATATTCACAGGCAGGACCTGCTGACTTGAAACACTTTGACCCAGAGTTCACCCAAGAAGCTGTGTCAAAGTCCATTGGCTGCACTCCCGACACTATGGCCAGCAGTTCTGGGGCCTCAAGTGCCTTCCTGGGATTTTCCTATGCACCGGAGGATGATGCCGTCTTAGATTGCTAGAAGAGGAGCACCTGTGAAACCACTGAAGCCAGCTTGTATCTGTAAGAATTACCTTCAGCTGCTAGTCACACAGACCCAGAGTAACAATGGCTTAAATAAGATTTTTTTTTTCCCAGCCCATAAAATATAGGTGATGTTAGGTGGTCCAGGACTGGTATGACAGGTCGTCAGAGGCTTTCTGTATTTCTGCTCTGCCGTCCTTGGCAAGTGGCTTCTACTATTAGGATTATTATATTATCATGAAATGGTGCTGGAGCTCTAACCACTGCTTCTGTGTCCTGGGCAGGGAAAAAGGAGGAAACGGCAAAAGGGCACCTTTATAGAGCTTCCCCAGCAGCCCCACCCAATGACTTCTGCTTGCATCTCAGTAGCCATCCACCTTACCTGTAATGGAGGTTGGGATATATGTCTGATTAACCGGGCACATTACTCCCCACAGTAACACAGGGGTTCCAACACTAAGAGAGAAGGGGGAAATGTTGGGTAGGCAACCAGCACCTCTTTACCAGAGGGTCTCTTGGTGTTTGGATTTTGATCTCAATGTATAAAATGACGGAGATGTAACAAGCCTATAGGGTATCACCCAACACCTTCTTATTTTTCTATGTCGATGATGTCTTTCTTTGGGTGGGTGGATTGCACATTTGTTAGGTTTGTCTGCCGGGCATCTGAACCTCTTCCTATATTCAGGGAATCTCCTGTTTTATGAGCCATGAGAGGCAATAACTACCTCCACTTACAGTAGCTGAAAATACTAGATACTAACTTTCCCAGCCCCCCCTGCGGCTCGGGCCCAGGCATGTGGCCTCAGGATGCACCTGTGCCAGATTTTTGACTCAAGGAAGGAACTGGGAGCTCTCTTTCATGTGGTAGCTGCGGTAACAACACCCACAAAGCTGAGTTCCTGGTGTAGAAGTGGCAATGATATAGCAATTGGTACTTATTGGCAGCATCAGTTTCCTCATCAGATCAGTGCTGCAGCATCATTCCTGTCATTCCTGGGAATCCTTGAGTCTTATTCTCTAGTTTTCCCAATGATTTTGAGAGATTCTGATCCCGTTAACCACTCCTTTTTTGCTTAACTGGTCAAAGTCAGCTTGAGAACATCTGCCTATGCTGAACCAGTTTCTGTGCTAGACTTTTTCAAGTCTCAGTTTTCATCAAAACAACCCCAAGGTAGGAACTATCCCCTTTTTACCAATGAAGAAACAGAGTCAGAGAAGTTGTACCCTGCCTGGAGGTCACATAGCTAATAAGGGCCAGAGCTGGGACTTGGAGCCATATAAGCTGACTCTGGGGCTCTCACAGGTAACCTTTGTGCTGGTCTGCCTCTCACTCTGTTAGATCCAAGCAGAATGACTTTCAAAATCTCTAAGGAGAGCCAAGCCGGGTTATAGGAAACGGGGTCTTGAAGAGGAGGCATTCAATTGGATGCTCATCGTCTGAGCCTGGCTGCCAAGTTCATGCTGTGCTCTACCTCACATACCTCTGTATGTTTGGCAGGTCTAGGGCCATAGGGAGCCCAGGCTGGGGCTGGTACAGTCCTGGTGATAAGCCATTTCTAAAAGCAATTCTGATTGGACAGAATGTGAGCATATAACACCCCATGAGTCCAGGACACCCTGCACTTATCTGATGGATCTTGCTGCCTTATTTCAGTGCAACAAAAGTCTTTTTCACAAGCTTGTGGTTCATCACCTACTTCATGGTGGTCTTATTAGCTTTCTGATTTGTGAACAAGAGAAGAACTTTCTTAACATCAGTGTGTGCTGGTGATTTTACTGCCTTTTCCTCTTAACTCAGTCCCACTCTTTGCCTTACATTTTTGTTTACCCAGCCCCCTGCCCCAGGAATTATGGGGGATGAAGCTGGAAGACCATGGAAAACACACCAATGACACTGACACTGACCTACTGGGGATCAAAGCTGAGTCAAGAAGAGCTACTATTATCCTTTGATATGTGCTGTGAATTCTGAGAGAAACACTATGATTTGATTTCCATCTTAGTAGCGTCTGCTAATAGACAAATGTGAACTGTGATGAGGGAGAGGCCAAAATCCCCCCAACTTCCCAAAGCAAAAAGCAACAGAGCGTAGTTGTCAGAAATGTGATAGTATTGTCAAAGTATACAACCTGCTATGGGTTGTGAAACACGTAATGGTTCTATCTGTTCTAAGACTGTAAAATCATGAAATTTTCACCAGGATAGAAAATAAAAACGAAAAATTATGAATCTTGAATTGATCTGTTCAATATCAGAACAGATATGTTCACACCTTGGTTTATTTAGCACATTCTGAGCTGCATATGCATTATCTACAATACTCACAATAAGCCAGGATTTAGAAATTATTAACCTCACTTTACAGGTTAAGAAACTTTCACTCAGAGATAGTAAGCAACTTGCCCAAGGTCACCCAGATGGTACAACGCACAGCCAGGAACTGAACTTGGTGGCAGCTGATTCTAAGGCCCTTGCTCTGTCTACAACCTCCAATAGTGGAAGAAGTGCTCTGGGCAGCTACTTTTTTGGTCTGCTGGCAAAGACTGACTGCAAACTGTATTCACCCAATTTGGTACCAATAGACAGCATCCTCAGGAAGAGAAATCACAATCACCCTCTACTTCACTTTTTAACTTTGCAGTCACAGTAGTTGTGAAAAAGCAACAGGAGCAGTGTGTGTGTTTTAAGACCCTAAAACTCCGACTACTCTGTACCCGCTGAAGACTGTAACAAAAATTCTAAAGTCTCTGCTCTCATCGGTTTGAGCCGGCGAGACAGCTGCATTGCACACACGTCCACGCTCCCTCAGGGCAGGCACTGAGCCCTCCCCTGGGGAGAAGGGTTGCCTGTTTGTGGTTACCGGCGTCTGGTTTCTCATTTTCACGGCGACAGCGGGGCAAACCGTACTTGGCGATGGCTCTTCCGCATAAGCAGTTCCTTCTGCCCAAATGCCCTTCCCCAACCCTTGCCTTAATGAACCATTCTTCTCTCACTTTTCTGCTCAACGGGGACCCCTGTCTGCCCAGCTTCGGCCTCTCACAGCTCCCTTAAAACAGTTTATATTTTTATTTTTTGGTAGAATCTGGTCAGGTCTAACTCGCCGCCAGGGGATGCCCAGAGGCTGGTTCACCGCCACATCCTGGGCGTGGCACTGTTGCGCTCAGAGATGCGGGGCAAATCAAACAGAAAGAACTATCTCATATTCCCATCCTCACCACAAAACCTGCCCCCCTCCTCCTGGAGGTCCTCCCCGACCTCCCAGGGCGCTGAAACCTTCCTATAACGCGCGCCGTGCCTCGAGTCCCGCATTCTCAGCAGGGCGACCCCGGCACACGGCCGCAGCCGCAAAGCTCCGCCACCCGTCGGGCCACCGCTCTGCGCCTGCGCCCTTGGGATCAAAGCTGGGCCCTCCGCACTCTCCGCCGGAAGCCTCCACTAGTCTCCTCCCTCCGGGTGGGGCGAAGTTTGGGCCCTTGGGGCCTATCATTTTTATCAGGCTTTAAAGAGACTGGGTATTAAAGGAGAAAATGAAATGAGTTTATCTTTGGCCTAAAGTTAATCCACATTCTATTTGGATTTACCCCTCATCTAAAATAATGGTACAGTCCCACATTAGTCCCGCCCCTTGCCCCCACCCATACTTCTCCCTCCTCGCTAGCTGGGTAAATCGGCCTCTTCCGGCCTGTTGTCATCACGTCGCTCCGGAGGTAGATCCACGCCCGGGTCCACGCCCTTCCAGCGCGCAGCTTCGCCTCCGCAGTTGCTAAGCGGCCTTGGATACCTGGCCGCGGGATGCTGGGCGGCGTCAGGTGAAGATGGTGGTCACTGGGCCTCAGGTAAGACGGACTCCGACCGTGGTGAGCCGGCCGAGGCGTTGGAAATTGGCGAGGGCCTCGCCGGACTGTCCTCGAGGCCGCTGGGCCCGTCTTAGAGAAAATCGAGGTCCGCTAGGGTAAAGTAAAAGGGGGGGCGCAGATATAGGCCCGGATCCCGGACCTCAGACTGGGCTCGAATCTAACTCGCCTTTGGCTGGGAGATGTTTAGTCATCCTGCTGAGTATGAAAGAGCATTGGACAAGAAACCATAACGTGACATCCTAGTCCCTTTTTCTAGGTATCCTGCTCTTAGGAATCTGTCCTACGGGAAAAATAATTAATGGCAGAAGCAGAAATATGTACATTTCAGTAGGGTCTACGATGGCAAAAAGTGAAAAGATGCTCATGAAGATTGAGTTTATTATGGCATAACCACGCAACCACTAACCTAATCAGAAAGCAGAATACAATGTTGTATGTACACTGTGAAAATAAGCATGGGCATGGATGGAATGGAACATGAAAAGATAGCTGTGGTGGGATCATGGGGGAATTTTTTTTTTTAACCTGACAAAATGATTTTAAAGTTCAACCTAAAAAATAAGTATGTGGGACTAACGAGAAAAATTCTAAAACTTAAGAGTAATAAGAGAGATTAGCTCGTATCAGCACCACCAAGTATTATAACATACATATTATAAAGCTGTAGTAATTAAAATAGTATGGAACTGGGCAGGAACTTACAGGCAGCTAGAATGTATAGAATTCATAATAAAATTCAGTTTTTAGGGATTTATTATATAGGCAAGGTGGTATTTTAAATTAGCATAGAAAGGATGGATTGGTGTCAGGCAGCTTGCTAGTAATTAAAACAATAACAAAATTAAAGCACCAAAATAAAGTCCAAATGGACTAAAATTTAAGTCTTAAAAATTTTGACATCATAAAAGTACTAGGAGAAAGCATTGTTGGATGTATTTATAATCTTAGCACGGTAAAAACTCTTCTAAATATGTCACGCAATCCAGAAAGGAAAAGATTAATGCTTTCGACTCTATAACATTTAAAACTTTCTGTGTGGCCTGCAAAATTCAAGCAAACTAAACCAAAAAAAACGACCAGCAGCTAAGTCTAAAGACAAAGTTATGGAAGTATTTACTTAATGATCAATTAGAAAAATTTAAAACCCAATAGCAGAGTATATGAACAAGAAAATCAGAAGAAATACAAGTGGCCAATATAAACAGTGAAAGACGGCCATCTCACTAATTTCAAAGTGCAAATTAAAATAATAAGGATTTTTTTTGCCTATCTTATTTGCAAAGATTAAAAAAATTAAAATTAGGATTGTGTGGAAACAAATGTATTAGCATTAGTGGAAGTAAAAATTAGTACAATTTTTTGGAGGACAATTTGGAAATAATTTACTTAGCCATTCAACAGGTAGGAATTTATCCTATAGATATGCAAAGTGCACAAAAAATCATGTTCAAAGATGATGTTTGTAGTATTCTTCTACTAGCAAAAATGTGGGGAAAAAAACATGTCAATCAGTATACGAGTGGTTACATAAATTTCAGTACATCCATAAAATGGAATGCTGTGCAGCAGTTTAAAAAAAAGTGGTAGATCCATATATAGTGACATGAAAAGATGTGAAAGATACAGGTTAAGTGAAAAAAGTGTGTTGCAGAATAGTGCATATGGTCCTATTTAGTAAGTAAAACTATAAGTTACCATATGTATAAAAAGAATTTAGAAAACTATACCCCACATTTAACAGTAGTTAGCAGTGAGGAATCAGGTTGGAAACATGGTTCCCCACATGGTAGCGTGATGGCAGGGCAGGGCCATGGAAGTGGGCTGATGGGAAACCCAGGGTTTGCCTTGGTTTTTGCAGCCGTGATTATTCATTTCACTTTCAGCCTTTGAATTGTAGGGAAACTGTAGCTAAGTTGCAGCTGTGTACCTTTTTTTTTTAATAGATTTATTTAATTAATTAATTTGTTTGTTTATTTTTTGGCTGCGTTGGGTCTTCGTTGCTGTGCGCGGGCTTTCTCTAGTTGCAGAGAGCGGGGGCTACTCTTCGTTGAGTTGCGCGGGCTTCTCGTTGCGGTGGCTTCTCTTGTTGTGGAGCACAGGCTCTAGGCGCGCGGGCTTCAGTAGTTGTGGCTCGCGGGCTCTAGAGCACAGGCTCAGTAGTTGTGGTGCACGGGCTTAGTTGCTCCGCGGCACGTGGGATCTTCCCAGACCAGGGCTTGAACCTGTGTCCCCTGCATTGGCAGGCGGATTCTTAACCACTGCGCCACCAGGGAAGTCCACCTTTTCTTAATGAATTATAAGAAGTAGACTATTGGTTCCTTTTAGGGTCTTTCTTTTGGAATATTGTTTATTGTTTCCCTTTTTTCTGATCCCTTCTTTTTTCCATAAGGTGACCATGGAGAAAGAGCTTCGGAGCACCATTCTTTTCAATGCATACAAAAAGGAAGTATTTACCGCCAGCAATGGCTATAAATCCATGCAGAAAAGACTTCGGAGTAATTGGAAGATTCAGAGGTGACGGAGTGAATTGTTTTCCCTTCTAAGTGATGCTAACAGCCTGCTGATAACACTGAGAAGTCTTTATTTTCTTATGTAAAATAGATTGTTTAGGTGGGAGGAGTTCCATTTAAAGGTCGTTCAGAAATAAATAAATTATTATTAAAACATATCTTTCAGAAATTGGCAATTAGCATATTATTAAGTGGTCCCCCAAATCACAAATCAAGTAATTATTCCAGTTATACATATGTAAGTTTTTAAGAGGTTAGAGGCTTTCTCCGTATTTTAACTTGGGTCAGTACTTCAGTTTAGGGAAAGGAAAAATGAAAATATCCGTGTGTGTGTGTGTGTGTGTGTGTGTTTGTGGTTTTTCTTAATAGGTAAAGGATATGTAATCATACAAGCTAATGGTAGAGCTGATTGAATTAGTAGTTGGAGGACTTCTTTACGCTCTAGTGTGGTTTAATTTGGACGCCTTGGCTTATAGGTAGTGCTTGAGCACAGGCTGATGACTCTGGGGCAGACCTATTCGAGGGGATTCTCACTTTGGGAGAGAGGCTGGACCAGGTACCTCTAAATCCCTTCATTTCTGTGCCTCTGTAGCCTCTGATTCCATACAGTCTAGATGCTAAAATAGCTCATAAATTGGTTTAAATAATGGATCTAACACTTGCTTTTAAAATCATATTTCTAGCTTAAAAGATGAAATTACATCTGAGAAGCTAACTGGGGTGAAACTGTGGATTACAGCGGGGCCAAGGGAAAAATTTACTGCAGCTGAGGTAAGAAATATCCATAAAGAAGAAATGTAGTGAGATAGTTAGGAGCATGGGCTCTGAAATCCCGGGCTTAAATCCCTCTTCACCACTTAACTGTGTTGCCTTAAGGTGGTCACTTCATCTCTTTCTTCATCATGGAGTTGTTGTGATGATTAACTGAGTTAATGCATGTTAAGTGCCAGACACATAGTGCAGGCTAACTCTATATTAACCATATTTCTTTGCCATGTTTTTGCTTTAAAAATAGGAAAATTCCATTTAAAATTAAGCTGTTTTTTATTGTATTTCATGGATAGACAAAGAATCGTTAAGTGTAAAACCCAAACAAAAATAACAAGTGTTGGCAAAGATGTGGAGAAATTGGAACCCTTGTGCACTATTGATGGAAAGGTAAAATGGTGCAGCAACTATGGAAAAACAGTATGGCGGTTCCTCAGAAAATTAAAAATAGAATTATATGATCCAGCAATCCCACTTCTGGATATATATTCAAAAGAATGGAAAGAGGTGTTTGTACACCCATGTTCATCGCAGCATTATTCACAATAGCCAAAAGGTAGAAGCAACGCAGGTGTCCACCAACAGATGATAAACAAAATGGGATCAATACATCAATGAATTATTTCAGTCTTAAGAAAGAAGGCAGTTCCAGTACTTGCCGTGACATGCGTGAATCTTGAGGACATTATGCTAAGTGAAATAAGCCAGTTACAAAAGGACAAACGCTGTATGGTACCATTCATATGGTATACCTAGAGTAATCAAATTCATAGAGAGAAAGTTAAAGTGGTAGTTGCCAGGACCTAGAGGGAGGAGGGAGACGGAGTTATTTTGTAATGGGTATGAAGTTTTTGTTTTGCAAGATGAAGAGTTCTGTAGATTGTTTGTACAGCATTGTGAATGTACTTAACTTTACTGAACTGTACACTTAAAAGTAGTTAAGAGGGTAAATTGTATGTTATGTATATTTTACCACAGTTAAAAAAGCAAAAAACCCAGAACATAGCAAGAACCTTTCTCACAGAGACTTGGAAGTGCTTGGTGTTCAGGGAGGGTTGTGGGGAGGAGGGAGGGAGTAGAGGCAGGGCGGGGCCGGTGTGGTCCTTAGACTTAGGTGTCCAACGTCTCCTTCTCTTCGGGTGAGGCCACGGGGAGGGGTCCACAGGGGAGCATTCCTGTTGTCCTTTTTTTCTCAACCTGACTGCAAGGCCACCCTCTCATCTGGGAGGGGCATGGAGGGAGACATAACTATTTAATCAGGTTAATTGAGAACAGGAGCAGGAATTATCATTGGGAATGTGGAGGTGACCAGCCACTCCTACCCCATGAGACCCCTCGGAAAGTACACACAGCGGGCAGTGGCCTGCAAAGGAATACTGTTGGGCTTTGGTCCCACACTCCGATAGTTTCTCTTCCACCTCCCTTCTCCATCTAGGGAGGAAAGAGAGGTGTCCCCGTCTGTGCCAAGGAGCAAGCAGCCTCAGGAAAGCCAGGGCATCCAGAGAGAGGGCCAGAGACCCATGCCTGGGCCTTTTCCCAAGAGGAGATGAGCGCCAGACCAAACCTTTTTTCAGGCTTTCAGGGATGGGAAGCAGTGGCTTACAAAAGACAAGGGTCCCTTGAGAGGCAGATTTTGTTCTTTGGAACTTTAGCCTATTGTTCTCTCACCAGACCAGCCCCTGGCACCATGTTTTCCTTTAGAGTTGGAGTGAGGCGGGAAGGAAAGGGAGAAAAGCGTTTAGCTTCTTCCTAAGAACCAACATCCTCTTGTGTTTTTATGCTTCCACTGGGCTGATCCTAGTGGTCAGCAGAGGTCTTCACCCAGGGCAGAGATCACCGCTTTCCTGGTCATTGCTGCTGGTCTCTGAGGACTCGTAAAGGGTCAGTTCACACCTCAAGGGCTATGTGATCCCTCTTTGATGTTGTCCTCCAGAAACTTCTGTGACAGAGCAGACATCATATGTCTGACGTTAGAGGCAAGAATCAAGCTAGAGGCGAGGCTGAATTCAGAGTCTTCCCCTGTTTCCCACCTCACCTCCACTGACTCATCACACTCGCTTAGTGGTGGTATTCAGTTATCTCCAGCAGCCCACACCATGCTTCCCAACCCCGTCAGATCAAGGGCCACCTTATTACAAATGCCCCTTTATCATACTGAATTGAAAAGCATAGATAATATAACTCATCACCATTTTTAAAAAAAAGTTGATGCTCTAACTATATTAAAGGGAGATGATTTATTAAAAAAAAATATCAACTTCAAATTGTAAAAGTATGGGCATATATACTCTAGAAGAATAATTATGTTTTAGTGTGTTAATCCTTGAGCTTACATACACTTAGAACACTTCTTTACATTTGCCATTTTGAAACAAAGGCTAAATATAAATCTAAGTATACAGAATCACCATGAATGGGACAGCCTATTGTGTGGAGTCCAGAATCTGTGAAGTTTTGTCTCATTTGGGAACAAGCCATCTTGGCGATGTTAACTGTTGCACTGTATTTTCTATATTTAGGGGATTGGGGGAGAGAAGCAAATCCAGGTTGTGTGCAAGAGCAAGAGGGCCGTGCTGTAGCAGAGCTGCTTTGGGACAGTGGTTTCCCAAGTGGGATGCATGTGATGAACCACTGGGGTGCCAGAAGGAAATTATTCATATCTTTATCATCCTTAAAAATGTCCTTTTGGGGAGTTTTTGTCTTGTTTTGTTTTTGGCCACGCTGCGCGGCTTGCAGGATCTTAGTTCCCCAACCAGGGATTAAACGCGGGCCCTCGGCAATGAAAGTGCAGAGTCCTAACCACTGGACTGCCAGGGAATTCCCTGGGGAGTATATTTTGTAATGCTATAAATATACATACTTTCTATACATATTGGAGCGCACATTCAAATTTTTTTCTGATGGGGTGCTTAAAGAAAGTTGAGAGACTGTTGGTCTAGACCACCCACCCCAGGTGTTCTTAGGCTAGGTCAACAAAATCAGCCCTAGATTTTCTTCTCTCCCCAGCTTTGTGAAAGCAAGAGAGCTTTCCAAGAGATAGGTAGACAACATGCCTTTCTTATGTGGTTTGATCAGTCAGTGACTTGAACAGAATTCCTCCCTGAGAGGTGGTATGAAATGCCTTTATTCTGATATCCTTGGCTGGCAGTGAGGAAAAGGTATGATCTCTATCAATAGTTTTCAAACAGGGATGGTTTTGCTCACTCCACACCCCCTCCCCCAACCCCAGGGGACATTTGGCAACATCTGGAGACATTTTTGATTGTCCAGAGAGGGTAGGTACAACTAGCATCTAGTAGGTAAAGACCAGGGATGCTGCTGATTGGAGGAGACCTGTGAGCTTCCTTTAGCTAATAGTTTTCCACTTTTGGTTTGCTGTCCAGATAGTCAACTTGGAAAATGTCATTTCAGTTTGAGTATCTTGGAGCTTTATACTAAAGACAAGTGTGGAAATCCTACATAGAGAGTAAATTTTATATTATCTTAATATAGATTTACATTTAAGTGCCTTAATAGATTTGAAGTTGTTTCTTTTTCATCTAGTTAAGGTCGTTTTTTTTTTTTGGCTGTGTTGGGTCTTCGTTGCTACGTGCAAGCTTTCTCTAGTTGCAGCAGGCGGGGACTGCTCTTCATTGCGGTGCACAGGCTTCTCATTGTGGTGGCTTGTCTTGTTGCAGAGCACGGGCTCTAGGGCACATGGGCTTCAGTAGTTGTGGCGCGCGGGCTCAGTAGTTGTGGCACATGGGCTTAGTTGCTCCGTGGCATGTGGGATCTTCTCGGACCAGGGCTTGAACCCATGTCCCCTGCATTGGCAGGCGGATTCTTAACCACTGTGCCACCAGGGAAGTCCCTAGTTAAGGTCTTATTCATAGTAGTTTGGACAAAAGTCTTCGCGGTATATTCATAGATTGTTTCTTTTTCTTTGTGTAGTTTGAGGTCCTGAAGAAGTACCTTGATGGCGGTGGAGATATCCTTGTGATGCTAGGAGAGGGTGGGGAATCCAGATTTGACACCAACATTAACTTTCTCCTAGAAGAATATGGAATCATGGTTAATAATGGTAATTATTATTGTTGTTTTAATAGAGGCAGTAATTTCCTGTTTATTATTTATATCGTAGTCCTCTGGGCCTAATAGTACAATGGAAAAAGCCCTGGGCTGTGAGGGTGCATGGTCCAGGATTCTGGCCTCACCGGCAGTCTGCATTTTCTAGTGCTAGGCTTCTTCCATTTATAAAATGAGAGAGATTGGAATATAGTTCCAGGATTCCTTTCAGGTCAAAATTTGTATGTGTCTATAATATCAAACTTACTTCTAATCTAAGAAGCGCCTTCCTCTCTTTTTCCCTTAAAGATGCTGTGGTTAGAAATGTATATTATAAGTATTTCCATCCTAAAGAAGCTCTAGTTTCCAATGGAGTCTTGAATAGGTAAGCATATTGAAAACAGAAATGACTTTGCCAATGACTCTCCTCTTTCCTACGTGACTCTTCCCTTCTCCCTTCTCACACGTTCTTTTTTCTGGCCCTTTTTCCTTTCTTGCCTTTTTTAAAAATTTTATTATATCATAGTTTATTTATTTTATTATATTACTTCTCATCCATCAAATTACATTCCTCCCATCTTTTTTTTTTTTTTTTAAAGACTGTGGTGTGGGATGGAGTGTTTTTGTTTTTTTTTTTTTTAATTTATTTATTTTTTATTTTTGGCTGTGTTGGGTCTTCGTTTCTGTGCGAGGGCTTTCTCTAGCTGTGGCAAGCGGGGGCCACTCTTCATTGCGGTGCGCGGGCCTCTCACTATCGTGGCCTCTCTTGTTGCGGAGCACAGGCTCCAGACGCGCAGGCTCAGCAGTTATGGCTCACGGGCCTAGTTGCTCCGGGGCATGTGGGATCTTCCCAGACCAGGGCTCGAACCCGTGTCCCCTGCATTAGCAGGCAGATTCTCAACCACTGCGCCACCAGGGAAGCCCCCCTCCCATCTTTTGAAACCTTACTCCACATCACCTTTTTGACGGTTAGAATATATTCAGTTGCAAGTAAAGAAAACCCTATTCGGATGGGATTAAACAATACAGAGACTTTATTGATTCATGTCATTGAAAAGTCGAGAACTAGGGCAGGCTTTGGGTATGGATTGACTATAATATTCATAAGGTCATCAGGGCTCCAGTTCCATTTCTCTGCAGTTCTCTCGGCTCTGCTCTCCTGTGGGGGGGGAGCTGACTAGTTTTAACAGTTCCCAAATTTGTATCCTCATGCCACACCATTTAGGGCAAGAGCATATGCCTTGGTCCCAGCATTCCCAGCAATAGTAGACCTGGGGTTTGCTGTGACAGAGGGCATAGAATGCCCTGGTGGCACAGTTATGTCATATTCTCCACCCCTGGAATCTAGGATGAAGTCAGTTTTTTCTCATCCATTGGATCCTAAAACATAAATTAAGAGCTTTGAGAAAGTGAGAAATGAATGCATGAGGGGGCAACAACAGGGGCCTTCTGGGAGCTTTTCCCTGTATTCCAGACGATTCATTCCACACTTGAACTTGCCAGGCGCTCTGCTGGGTCTGAAGATAGAGAGTCTAGAACACAGGACTAGAATGCGGGTCTAGTACATATTTGGACCTTTCCCTCAGGACTCAAGAAAGAGGAACTGATTCTTATATTTTCATTTTAACTTTTGCAGGCTTCCCAAAAGAGATGTACGTGTGTAGGAGTACCTTTATTTGATTTTTAAGAATGGTATTTTGAACAAGTTGGCACAGTCCTTGTATCTAATTCATAGTTACTATTAATGAATGGATTGTGAAATTCCTAAATTTTTTTGTTTACTAGATTTTAATTTTGTTCTTCAAGGGAAATTAGCCGAGCTGCAGGAAAGGCCGTGCCTGGGATCATTGAAGAGGAGAGCAGCGGAAACAATGCCCAGTGAGTGTGTTTTCTGAGGCCACCTGAAGAGGACGTATTTGCCATTTGAAGAGTTTTCTTTTTCAAAGCGAAGCATTTTCATTTCTGATTACAAAAGTAATTCTCACCAAAAACCAGATTGATCAGTTCAAAAGGAAGAAAATAGAAGTCCTCCGGTGTAAATCCATGCCCCTCTCCCCAAAGATAATCCTTAACAGTATTTAGATTTTTTTCGGAATTCCCTGGCGGTCCAGCAGTTAGGACTCTGTGCTTCCACTGCAGGGGGCATGGGTTCAATCCCTGGTCAGGGAACTAAGATCCTGCATGCTGCACTGTGTGGCCAAAAAAAAAAAAAAAAGTATTTAGATTTTTTAATTTTTTTTCATATGTAAAAATAGAGTTAGGTACTTTATCCTTTTTATGACTGGCTTAAACTGGATGTATCCTAATCTAATCAATCTCCTATTATTGAACATTTAGGTAGTTTATAATATTCTGCTTTAATAATACCAGCTAACATTTATTGAGCACTTACTCTGTCACAGGCATGTATTATTGCCTCATTTAATCCTCACAACAACCTATAAGGTTGTTGACAAGATAACAGTTTAATTGCCCAAGCTCACTTGACTAGTAAGTGTCAGAACTGAGTTTCAAACCTAGGCAGTCTGCTCTAGGGCCTGTACTCTTAACTTCTTTTCCTTACTGTTATTATCAACAGTTTTATATTTGTTATCATAAATAACAAAGCACAAAGTGAACGTCTTTGTATGTACAATTTGTGCACTTAATGCTAATATCTTAGTAGGCCAGATTCTTAGCATTCAGATTTCTGGGTCAAAGGTCTTCCAGTCGATGCATTGCCAAATGAGATGCATTGCCGAGTCACCCTCCAGGCTTTTGTAACATTTACAGTCCCTATGAACATGCCCCTTTTCCCTCTCTTGCCAGCATGGAATATTCTGTTGAAAATGATACCACTTTATTTTAACTTGCAATTCTTTTTTCTTTTTTTAAATAAATTTATTTATTTTTATTTATTTTATTTTTGGCTGTGTTGGGTCTTTGTTGCTGTTCGTGGGCTTTCTCTAGTTGTGGAGAGCGGGGGCTACTCTTCGTTGCGGTGCGCGGGCTTCTCATTGCGGTGGCTTCTCTTGTTGGGAGCACAGGCTCTAGGCACACGGGCTCTAGAGCGCAGGCTCAGTAGTTGTGGTGCACGGGATTAGTTGCTCCGCGGTATGTGGGATCTTCCTGGGCCAGGGCTCGAACCCGTGTCCCCTGCGTTGGCAGGTGGATTCTTAACCACTGCGCCACCAGGGAAGAGCCAGTTCTTTGATTATTATGAATGGGATGGCTTTTAAAGTCTACTGGCTGATTGTATTTATTCTGTGAATTTCCTGCTCACTGCTTTTTTGCCTGTTTTTCTATTGATGGTTTGTCTTTTCTTATTCACTTATAAGACCTCCATGTGTTGCAAATGTTTTTCCCAGTTTACCTTTTTACTTTGGGGTATTTTGCCCCATAGAAGTTGAATGTTTTTATATAATTAAAGCATATTACAAAGCTCTAGTAGTTAGAATAATGTGATACTAATACAGAAATAGTGAAAAATAAATTAAAAAATTAGAATCAGATCCAAAATATGTGGAAGGTAGCGGTTATTAGTTTATAGTTAAAGTGAGATTTCAAATTATTGGAGAATGAATGGTATAATTTTGGCTAATCATTTGGAAAAACATTTCCATTTTCATGCCACACCCCAAAATATATCTCAGATGGATTAAATCTTTAAATATTAAAAATGAAACCATAAAAAGCACTAAAAGAAACTATAGGTGAATGTTTTATAATCTTAGAGTACAAAAGACCTTTTTTTTTTTTTTAAAGGAATTCCTTTACTTATTTATTTTTGGCTGTGTTAGGTCTTCGTTTCTGTGCAAGGGCTTTCTCTAGTTGCGGCAAGCGGGGGCCACTCTTCATCGCGGTGCGCGGGCCTCTCACTATCGCGGCCTCTCTTGTTGCGGAGCACAGGCTCCACACGCGCAGGCTCAGTAGTTGTGGCTCACGGGCCTAGATGCTCTGCGGCATGTGGGATCTTCCCAGACCAGGGCTCGAACCCGTGTCCCCTGCATTGGCAGGCAGATTCTCAACCACTGCACCACCAGGGAAGCCCCCAAAAGACCTTTCTTAGTATGAAACCAAGGTAAAGTCATAAAGGGGAGAATGTATAGCAACATACATCATAAGTTGACAGTTTTGACATTCAAGAATCACAATCTGATTCTTGGTGAATAAGTGAAAGAACTGTGGACTTGGAGTTAGAAGGATTTAGAAGTTCCTGACTTCATGTCTTACTTGCAGGGTGACCCGGGGCAAAGTAACTCTTAGCTTCAGTTGCCATATCTGTGTAATGGGGACAGTATTAATTTTACAAAGTTCTTGGGAAACTCCAGTGTGGCAGTACTTGTGGAAGTGCTCTGTAAGGTAGAGGGCATTGTACCTTACCTGTGATGTGACCATCATTACTTCCTCAGTAGTTGTCGTGAAGGGCAGATGGCAGGTGGTTAATTTCCTGGGTCATCCCGGAAGCAGCACAGTGTCTTGGGAGGCTTTGAGGTGGGATAAGCAGTCCTGCTTTGTGCTTTGAAATATCTTGACCTAATGGAGTCTCAAGCTCTCATTTAGCCCCATTTTTTATCATGTCCCTTTTTCCTTCTCTTACTCAGCTGTAGCCACACTGACTTTGTTTGAATTCCTTAAGTATGCCAAGCTCTCTCTCACCTTAGGGGCTTCACATATCTGCTCCTTCTTCCAGGAATACACTCTCCCAGCTAATCTTACTCATTCGCACTTGGTTAGGAAAAGTCCTGTATTTGTTTTGGGGGTGGGTGTTTAACCTTATGCTTAAAGTCTTATCAAAATGTCAGTCTGATTGATTTCTTAGTAATAATAAAAGAAATAGAGGAGTGTAAATAATAGCTTGACAATTTCCGTCATATAACCATTCTGCCTTCCTCCTTAAGAATTATCTCCCTTGAGTGCATTTGGGGAAGGTGTGGGGAAGGATGTGCCCTGACATCCACAGAACTATTTCTCCCACTTACCTTTTCTTCCTCCTTGGCAACTGCTCATTTTTTTCTGTTCTTGTCCTGGAAATCATGGGCTGCACCCCCCTTACTGGGATACCACTGGGGTAGGGGCGGAAGGAGGAGAATGGGGAGCATGGGGCAGGTACCACTTCTCAACCACGATGAGACACAGAAGTCATAGCGGTAGGTGAGACTTTACTGAAGGGATGGGGAAAACTAACACTGGAAGGAAATAATTTAAAACTTAAGCTAAAAAGAATGGTCTAAGAGAAAGGAAAATTAAAATCTTCATAGGGAACTCTTCATGGGTATTCCCTCTGCCCATTCCCCCTCCCCCCCTGCCCTGGTTTCCAGTTGTATGCTTTGGTTTTAAGATTCCCGTTTCTCTCCTTTCTGAGGACACTTCCTTCAAACAAATACCTTTGCAGAGCTCCATTTTTCTTTCACTAAAACCCTAGCGCCTCCTGTAGGGGTTGGCCTCCCCTAGGTCTGCACCCCACCCTTATCCCCTCCATCCCACACCCTTTCTAGGAGTACATTGCCCCAAGTACTGATTCACTCAAGACACTCGCAGTCTTTGCGAGGACAGTGGAGAGTAGAGGAGGGACTCCAAAGCAGGTCTGTGTAGAAGTGTCCAATGTGGGATAAATAGATGCCTCTATTGATTTAAGCACTCAACAGGTAGCATACCCTTCTGACGACAGATGCTCATTCTTAGAGAGAACACCAGTCAAATTTATAAGGGAGAGGAAAGCATTTACATCTAAGACATTGTTACACAGAGCAGGCTCATGTGTAGCTCTGGTTCAGTTCTTAGATGAGGCCCCCTCTTCTTCCTCTTCCTCCGCTGGGGCTGCTTTAGTTCTTCCAGTTACAGTCATTTACACGCACGATTGTAAATTGTTAATTTATACTCACATTTCTTAAAATACTTTATCAAACCTGTAGCTAGAGTGATAACTAATTTTAAGTTAACAAACCAAAGCTTATAGAGTATTTTCTGTTTGATTGTGACTTGCTCAAGAAACACAGATTATCTTCAAAATTTTTTTATTCATTAAAAAAAACCTTGAATATTTCTTTCTTTCTTTCAGGGCTCTCACCTTTGTCTATCCTTTTGGTGCCACATTGAGTGTCATGAAACCAGCAGTGGCTGTTCTGTCCACAGGCTCTGTCTGTTTCCCACTTAACAGACCCATCCTGGCTTTCTATCACTCGAAGGTACAGCCTTTCTTTTTTTTTTTTTTTTTTAAAGATTGATTGATTGATTGATTGATTGATTGCTATGTTGGGTCTTCGTTTCTGTGCTAGGGCTTTCTCTAGTTGCGGCAAGCGGGGGCCACTCTTCATCGCGGTGCGCGGGCCTCTCACTGTCGTGGCCTCTCTTGTTGCGGGGCACAGGCTCCAGACGCGCAGGCTCAGTAGTTGTGGCTCACGGGCCTAGTTGCTCCGCGGCATGTGGGATCTTCCCAGACCAGGGCTCGAACCCGTGTCCCCTGCATTGGCAGGCAGATTCTCAACCACTGCGCCACCAGGGAAGCCCCAGCCTTTCTTAGATAAGGGTGGATATGTAATTTTTTTTCCTGAGATAGTAAGAACTACTTTAGTTTCCATGGGGTTTCATATATTTTCTCTTTTTTTTTTTTGGCTGTGCCACTACGTGGGATCTTAGTTCCCCGATCAGGGATTGAACTCATGCCCCCTGCAGTGGAAGCTCGGAGTCCTAACCACTGGACCACCAGGGAACTCCCATATTTTCTCATTGGTCTTCACAATAGTCCTGTGAAGTAGGATTTCAATTAACTACATTTTACTTATGGGGAAACAGTGGATTGTCCAGTCATTGATGGAGTCAAGACTATACCTGGCTCTTATTCTAGAGCCAAAGCCTTTCCACTGTAGCATGAGGCTACTGTAGTATAACTGTCTCTTGACTACCAGCTCTCACCCTCAGTGTAAGAGAATCCATTCAGAGAAAGGTTGAGTTAGCAACCTATACCACAATGCACAGAATTGTGCTGCTGGTATTTTAGTGTATCCCAGGAAAACATACCAGAAGACTAGTTGTTCAGTTCTCATCCTGGAAACCCCACAAAATGTGGGAACAGGTGGTCCCAGAGGACACAGCCGTTCTCATTATCACCCCACATATCCACTGCCTTTTAATTCATGTTTGCTGAATTCACCTTCATCTGTCTACCAAGACTTGGAATTCACCAGCTGACCTCTCAGTTTTTCTCCAGAGACTACACATGTCTCTAGCTACACATGATTCTATTTTTCTTTGTGGGACCTAAGTATTACTTTTCCCTCTCATATTTAAAAGCTCTGACGTCATTTTTATTAGGAAGTAAATAAATGTCTATGCTGTGTTTGAAAGACGATATTTAGACAAAATTGATATAGCTATTAATGGTAGTTAGTCTCTCCTAAACCGCAGGAAATACTGTTTTAAAATTAAAGTGTTATTGGACTTCCCTGGTGGTCTAGTGATTAAGACTCTGTGCTTCCACTGCAAGGGGCACGGGTTCGATCCCTGGTCTGGGAACTAAGATCCCGCATGCCCCACGGCACGGCCAAAAAAACCCAAATTAACATGTTATTAAATGATTCAAGATGTGGAAATAACTGTTTACATTAAATGTCTGTTTATAGGCACAAAAGTAATGAGACATCATCTTAGGGGGCCTCTGGTAGTATAATACTAGAACTGTTATAATTATTTGATTTTTTAACTGTGCACAGAGATTTTACCTGGCTTAATCAGTGGATTTTTATAGAGCATCTGTTGGGTACAGAATTCTGTGCTAAGTGTGGTGATTCTTCTAGAATTCATGAGATTATCATGTGCTCATTGCCTAGCTATTAAAAGCCCATTTTCTCCTTCTGATAGGCTTTCAGTCCTGCCTTATAAACACAATCTTTCAGAGAGGTTGTTGCCTGTCGCTCTTGTTGGTGAGATGAAGCAGTGATCCCAGGGAGAGGCTCCATCTGGAACCCATAGCAGGGCCAGGCTAGCACCGGGGCAGCGTTCTGCCTCCTTGCCCAGGGCCATTGCCTTCATTGAGCTTATCATGGTCCTTTCTAGGTCTTTGGTTTACTGGGATAGACTCATTAACATTGAAGGAGCAAATTGGTGCTTGAGTAGACATACTCTTATTTAATTGGAACAAATTATAGACAGATGCTGGAAAAGGAAGCTGAAGACAATGGTAGAATCAGTCAGGACAGAATAAAAGGATTAAAAGACGATGTATAATCTATTTGAAATAAATGAGGTAGGGAAAAGAAAATACAGTTGACTCTTGAGCGGTGCAGGGGTTTGAGGTGCCAGCCCTCCGCACAGTGGAAAATCGTGTTACAGAGTCAGTCCTCTGTATATGCGGTTGTGCATCTGCGAATTCAACCAACCACAGATCGTGTAGTACAGTACTCTTCACTATTGAAAAAGATTCGCTGGTAAGTGGACCCATGCAGTTCAAACCCATGTTGTTCAAGGGTCAACTGTATACTAAGGAAAAGATAATATAAATCTGACTGTGAGTAGAGGTATAGGTATTTACTAACCTACAGGGATTCAAATCGCAGCCCAGTTCGTTCAGTCACGTCCCTGCTATTTCTATAGAATTCCACCCAATTCACTTCCTCTTCTCAGTAACCTATCTGTTTGTAGTGGTTATGGTATAGTAATCGTATTATTTTTCCTCTGAAGCATTTGCTTTTAATGTGGGACAGGTCAGAGTTTGTTTTGCAAATTTTGTTTTATTTGCAGAATTTGTGCATTTTGTAGCTCAACAGCTCTGCTTAGGTGTCATTCTTTCCCAGTGTGGTTGCAGTTGTGCCTGTCCTCTGTATGTGACGTTGCTAGAAAATCTGATTTCATTTTGTGTTTTTAATATTGCACTGTTTTTTTTCTCATTACAAAAATAATATATGCTCATTGTAGAAAAATTTTTAAATGCAGAGATGCACTACTCTGAGGCAGCCCAGGCTGACGTTTTGATCATTTTCTCCCACTTTTGCTTGTGCCTCATTTTTGTTTACTTGCCTCACAGGCTTTAAACTCCAATAGCTGTACAATTGATGGTACACTTTTTTTTAACCTAATGTTATGACAGAAGCATTTTCCCATATTACTGAGAAACCTTTCTAATATATAATTTAACAACTGGGGGAGGTTCCATTATTCTTAACCATATTTCTGTGGGTGAACATTTGGATTTGTTTCTAATCTTTTGTGATTATGACTATAAAGTTGTGCAGAGTTTTTGGTATATTTTATACTGCTTTGTTGCATTTGTTGACAGTTTCAGCAACATTTGTCAAAGAAGTTACTTCACTAAACCTGACCAACACTATTTATAGTCATTTTTTTCTTATTAATCTGATAGGAAAAAGTACTTTGTTTTGATTTTTTAAATTACTAATATTAAAGTTTTTATTATTAACCAGTCGTTTCTTTTGTGAACTTTTCGTGCTTGTGGCTTAGTGTTCTGTTTGGATCTTAAATACTGTTTTTTGGTATTCATAGATGTCTAAATCTTTACAGATTATCTATGGATTTGTCTGTTTTTTCCTTTAAGATTATGATTTTCATTTATAGTTTCACAATGGGAAAATACTGTCGAACCAATTCACACTGCTTTCTATTAAAGTCAAATTGAAGGGTATAGAACTGTCTAAATTGAGAAGCAGGTTGGAATATAGTTGTTATCATAATTGACATTTCTAGACCATTAAAATGCCCATGTGAATTGGCACTTCTTAGTATATAAGACATTTGCTCACATGGTTGTAATGATAAGTGTTTGGGGACTGAGATGCACGTGGTACATTTTGGGATCTGAATATCTGACACTGGTTTGTCATCAACAGAACCAAGGTGGGAAACTGGCAGTGCTTGGCTCATGTCACATGTTCAGTGACCAATATTTGGATAAAGAAGAAAACAGCAAAATCATGGTAAGCTCTTCTCTTTTATCTAATGAATAATATGTATGATTTTCCTGTCATTAAAAAAAAAAATACTGCTGAGTTCATCTAGTCATTTAAAACCAGCTATTCAGAACCCATTATACACCAGGCACTAAGGATACAAAGATGAGTCAGGCATAGTCTCTGCTTTAAAAAAGTATATAGGACCCTGAGAGAGAATGTGAGAGACAGAGAAGTAAATCCAGAAGGACGTGGGGAGCGTTTCTAAGCGCACCAGCCCGGGCTGGGAGCCACCCTGGAGAAGTGGGGAGGAGCAGACCCAAGCAGGGCCTCCCGTATAGAGCCTAGGAGCTCAAACTTTCTTCGAAAAGCCATGGGGAGCCCTTGTAGAGTGTCCAGCAGCCTTGGGCATAGTCAGATCTGTGAGTGCAGAAGATGGAAGGGAGAGGGCAATCTGGAGCCAGTTAGGAGGCTGGCAGAGAAGGAACAAGGACCTGAATGAAGGCAGGGAAGGTGTGAGTCGGGGGAGGGGCTGGCCAGCACGAGTGGGATTTCGGAGGGGTTATGATAGGACTGTCTCTGATTGAGGCGGGGAAGGAGGGAAAGGCATGGCAAGTGCAAAGGAAACATGTCCTGTGAAGGGTGACAGGGTGCAGGCCAGAGCTGGATGTTGGCGTGATGCCGGTGACTCACTCAACCAGAGGGAGAAGGTCCCACTGAGCTTTCTCATTAATGAAATAAGTTCCTTCAGCCTTAAGGATTATTGTCTTATTGAGAGATTGATTTAAGATCTCGTTTCTGGGAATTCCCTGGCGGTCCGGTGGTTAGGACTCTGCACTTTCACTGCCAAGGGCTTGGTTTCAATCCCTGGTTGGGGAACTAAGATCCCACAAGCTGTGAGTTGCAGCCAAAAAAAAAAGGATCTTGTTTCTGTAGAATCTACATGAAGTTCCAACGTCTTTATCACATTCTGGGGGCATCTTGTTATATTGTACTTTTTAAGTCCAGACTGTCATCAGCACATTACGCAGGGATTGTTTCAGAACAGTGAACAAATTTTAATAAATTCTGGCTGGTGATTAAAGGTTAGAGTGCCCTAAGATAGATGATAAATTTCCAATAATAAAAATGGCACTAGGGTAAGGAAAACTTTGCAGTTTTCATATGATTTCACCAAGATAAGGGTGGCTTCCCTTTTTCAAATCACTGGTGTGTATTCTCTTTCCCTTTATCATTTTTCTTGATTGGTTTAATTCTCTAGTCCTGCCCTCAGCTTTCTCAAATAACCAAATAGGTAATTCTGTTTTTATTTTTTTAAATTTAGGATGTTGTTTTCCAGTGGCTCACAACAGGAGACATCCACCTAAACCAGATTGATGCTGAGGACCCAGAGGTAGGAGGTTATGAATCATTAAAAAAAACTTTGAAATGAAAACTGGGTCCAGCTTCTCAGCACCACTTCTAACAGTTCCAAAGGAATATCTATCTCTTACTTTATCTGTTAGACAGATGGCAAGAAGTGATGCTTTTTGGCGAGATGAAGGCCACGTTGTAAAAAAATAATAAATCAATGAATTATATAATTCGTCGTAGAATTCAATGGGGTGGGAGCCTCTCTCTGTATATGTAATAATTGGAATTTAATGTATGCTCTCTGGCCCAAACTTTCAGAATCAGTATCTGTAGAGAAATACTTCTTTCCAAAATATGAAGGTTATAAAAATAATTTTTTCATGAAGAAACAAAGATCATCAGAATTTAAGTTTTAAACCCTCATTTTGTTGCCTTTAGGAATAACAATCCTAAGGTCATTATAATAATACTTATCAGACAAATCAGAGTGGTGAGACCAGCACTGGACTAGGAACCAGTAACTACATTCTAGGTCCCGTTCCACCATGAGCCCTGGGACCTTAAGCAGGTTATTTCTGACCTTTTTCATCTTAGTTTTCTCATTAGTTTTGGGGACACTAATACCTGTGTTCTTTGTCTCACAGGATAATTGTGAGGCCTAAATGAATAGATGTAAATTTACTTGTTAAACTAAAGGCTGTAAAAAGGGCTATATATCTATCAAGACTTTTAAAAAACTCTTGTAATTATTATCTACCAAGCACTGTATATCACATACTTCCACATAAATCATCTTGTTTAAACCTCACCACAGCCCTGGGAGTTAGATGGTCTTATTCTCATTTTACAGATGAGGAAACTGAAATTCTGCAGGATTGTAATATTCCCAAAGAGCAAGCAATTACAGAGCTGGGACTCAAACCCAGGTCTCCTAATTCAAAGTCTACTCGTTCTTCCTTTAGTTCTGTGTTTCTTAAACCCTGAAATGTCAGGAAAATGATTTCTTGGAGATGGGTAGCAGGAGGTGGGCAGAGGCCATCAGAAATGGCTGCCCGCTGACTGCTTCTGCCCTCAGATGAGGACTGACTTTGCTGGGAAACCCAGGGGCTGACTAGGGTTAGCAAACATGAGAGCCCCATGTCTAAAATACTCCCTTACATGGAAACATTGTGTGGAGCTATTTTGCTTAAATTTCTCCTGGAAAGTGATGTTCGCTCCCAAAACAGAAGAATTGGGGTACAGCCAGGAATTCGCTTTTCAGGTCTCACAGGACCCAACTCTGAGTGGACGGCATCTTTGACAGCCGCCAATCCTACTTAGAGTGTCGTGGGTCGAGGGAAGCAGCGCTAAGAGGTGCTGCATCTGCTCCTGTCCTGTGTGGCCACTTTGCTCCTGCTAAGTTTCTGTCATTCCTGTTTTCTAGCTGAGGAAACTGAAGTAAGTAAATTCTTCAAGGTTCCCACTTAGATTAATACCTGCTCAAGCCATTCTTAACGCCCACTTCAGGCTGATTCCGGAGCCTGAGCCTTTTGTACTGCTCTGTTGTTCACACTCCACCACGTGTGACCCTGGGCTGGTTCCAAAGGGAAGCATCAGTAGAAAACCAGAGGAGGGGAGTGTTGTTAAGGCCTTTCTCTGAAACCGTGCAGTTTCATACATCTTTCAGTTGTGAGACCTGGTGAAAAACATTCTTTGTATTGTAAGGCTTTGGAAAGTAAAACACGGGACCCAGTATCATTGCACAGTAAGAAATTCTGAAAATCTAAACTTCCTGTGATTTCAGATCAAATCTTATTATGTTGGAATGGGTTTCAAACCCAGACAATAGCTCAGTTTCAAATGATATTTAATAAAATAATAGTTTGATAAAGAGCTGAAGGAATTTACATAACAAGTTTTAACCTCAAAATCTGCCAGGAAGTCATGAAAACCAGTGGTCTTGGGAGCACTCTTTTTATTTTTATTTATTTATTTATTTATTTATTTTATTTTTTTAAATTTTATTTATTTATTTATTTATTTATTTATGGCTGTGTTGGGTCTTCGTTTCTGTGTGAGGGCTTTCTCTAGTTGCGGCGAGCGGGGGCCACTCTTCATCGCGGTGCGCGGGCCTCTCACTATCGCGGCCTCTCTTGTTGCGGAGCACAGGCTCCAGACGCGCAGGCTCAGCAATTGTGGCTCACGGGCCTAGTTGCTCCGCGGCATGTGGGATCCTCCCAGACCAGGGCTCGAACCCGTGTCCCCTGCATTGGCAGGCGGATTCTCAACCACTGCGCCACCAGGGAAGCCCCTATTTATTTATTTTAACATCTTTATTGGAGTATAATTGCTTTACAGTGGTGTGTTAGTTTCTGCTTTATAACAAAGTGAATCAGCTATACATATACATATATCCCCATATCTCTTCCCTCTTGCATCTCCCTCCTTCACACCCTCCCTATCCCACTCCTCTAGGTGGTCACAAATCACCAAGCTGATCTCCCTGGGGAGCACTCTTTTTATGTTTCTGTCTGGACATCTAAGGCCTTGCTACTTGTCTGAACTAGGATTTTGTAGCAGGCTTCTGTGCAGAGCTAAGAATCAGCCACGGGACCTTTGGGATTGCTGGGCCCATACTTATCTCTGTGCCGTGACCCGGGTGTATGTTCTGCCATAGTCAGCGCCCTTGTTACTGCTCTCACCTTCGTCCCTGTCCTATTAGAGGCTTGAAGCCTCTACAACAGCCAAATAGCGCTAGGAAGGGCATTTATTTGTTGATGCTTCTCCCTTGTTTCTTGTCTAAAAAAGAAGTTTGAGAATTGGGGGAGTTTTCGACGCTTGGGATATAGAGAAAAGTGAGCCTGTTTGTCTTGACGTCTCATTTCCATCACGCTCAGGCACGTTTCCCCAAGTGCTGGCTCTGGAGAATGTGGAACAGTATGTTGTGGGTGACTTCAGAGACCAGTTTTTAAAACTATCACCAAGTTGGCCTTGTTAGAAGTCAAGGCTAAATGCAGTTCAAAGGGAAATTAGGAATACACAAACTCCTGGTTGCCAGCATGCATTTATTTAAATTTAAATTTATTGCTCGACTAGGTAATGCCTTCACATAGTTTGGAATTCAAAAGCATGCACAATGAACAGTCTTCCTTCTGTCTTTGCCCAGCCACTTGGCTCCCCTCCCCAGTGACAGCAGTCTTAGCAGTTTCTTGTATGTTCTTCCGGAGATATTTTATATAGAGATAAGCAAATATGCACGTGTGTATGCTCTCCTTCCCCCTTGTTTTACCCAAATGGTGCTATGTACGCTTTGTATATACACTGTCTAGCACCTTGCTTTTTACAATTACCAGTATGTCTTGGAGGTTTTTCCATACTTATTCATAAAGAGCTTTCTTTTGATTGTTTTTTGTTTTGTTTCTTGAAAACTGAATTTTCCATTATTTGTACTGTGGTGTATTTAACCAGTCTCCTATTGATGGTCATTTAGGTTTTCCCGGTCTTTTACTGTTACCAACAGACAGCACATGTCATCATTAAGGGTTCTCAGCAGTGCTGCAGGCATGTCCTCGGCTAGGTGAGAAGGGCTGGGGTCTAGTGTCCAAGGAGGGGTTGTCTGTGCTGGGGTCACAGGTGGTTCGTACACAGGACAGGAGAGAAAGCAGAGTGTACGGCCCAGATGCTAGTGGGTGGAGAAAGGATAGATGTTGAAATGGGAGCTTGTGGACTTTCTTTTATGATTGTGTCTGTTTTCTCACTGATGTAGAAAATAAGGTCATCAGCTAAAATTAAGAGGTAGAAAATCATATTAGATGGTTGACGTGACAGAAGGAAAGTGTTGCCTACGAGAAGGGGAAAAGGGAATGAACTTGAGAATTTAATTGATGGCTGAGCACTCAAGATCAGTGTGTAATGAAAAGGAGACCAGTCAGCAGGGTTGTGCGTTTCTCCAGCCATATTCAGCTGTGTGCGGACCAGCATGAATCATTGCAGAGCTGGGTTTTGTCAGCGTTGGGGATTACCCAGGTGACCTTTGTCCTTCTTTCCACCAAGAGTGGCTTATTTAAGGTTTAGTTGTCAGTGATCATGAACAGTGAGATGTCTTAGCAAGAGAGTAGAAATATTGCAGATTTAGACCTGAGGCGCTGGAGACCAGACAGAGTAAATTCTTGCCCCTGCTCTGCTGAAAGGAACCCTCTTGTGGCTTTCAGATTTCCGACTACATGATGCTGCCCGACACGGCCACCCTGTCCGAGCGGCTGCGAGTGTGTCTCCAGGAGGGCGATGAGAACCCTCGGGACTTCACCACCCTCTTCGACCTGTCCGTTTACCAGCTGGATACCACTTCCCTCCCCAAGGTCATCAAGTCAGTACCTCGGCTCTCTCAGCTGCTCTGCACTCCACTTGAGTGTTCGGTTTGAAAACACTAGCCTGGGGGCGGGAGTTAGGGGTACGGCAAGTGCGGTGTGCAAAACGTGTTCTCAGACCTGTGATGAGGTTGGCCGAGACAGCTGGGAGTTTGGGGTGGGGCTTGATACAGAGGAAACTGCCAGCAGTTGTCAGCTCCTGCTGTGCTCCAGGCTCTGTATTGGACATTTAGAGAAACCAACTTGTTCCGGTTTGCCCAGGACATTCCTGGTCTGAGCACAGAGAGTCCCACGTCCCAGAGACCCCCCTCAGTAAACCAAGGTGGGCAGTCACCCTGTAAGCACTCCACACTGTGCCTTCATTTAATACTTTCAGTGGTCCTCTGAGTTACCTGCCCCATTTCCAGCTGAGGAAACTGAGGTTTAGAGAGGGAAAGGATTCTCCCACGGTGGGAGCAGGGATCTGAGCCAGGCCTGAGTGTCTTTCAGGCCAGTCCTTGACTGTTTCATGCCGGCTTTGTTGGTGGTGTTCTGCATCTCTAACAACAGGGGCAGGGACTAACATTTTTGAGCATCTCTGGCCTGGTACAGGATCTACATCTGGATAAACCAAAGGCTGAAGGCACAGCTACAGATGATTGTCTAACGTCCTGGCCCTGTACTTATGTTCAAGGTCATCAAGCACTCATAGAGCTCTGGCTGTGCTGAGCACCGTACCTAAAGTGTATGGTTTTATGGAGGAGACAGACAAAAGCTGTGATGCAAGGTTAATCTAATGCTAAATGTGAACTGTAAAACTGGAGGCCATAGCATAATGAGGAAAGAGAATTCGATTCTGACTGGGGTGAGCAGGGAAGGCTTTAAGAAAGAGGGGCCGTTTTAGCCAGGCATTGAGGATTTCAGAAAACATTTCTGGGTGACTTGTGTCTGCTTGGCCCTCTGATGGGTGGTGCACTTTAAGGGGTGAGAGGATTTCAGGAGATGGTTTGGGGTGTTGGGAGAGAACATTCTGCAGGGAGGTTGCTTTCTGAGCAAAGGCAGGGTATGTCCAGGCAAGGAAGTTCATTCCTAGTTGCCATTTGACCTGCATTTAGCCTTGACTCCTAACAAGCACCATGTTAATTTTTTTATGTACGTTGCTTTATCATGTAATAATCATAATACAGTTATTCTCCCTGTTTTACATATGAGGACACTGAGGCACAGAGAAGATAAGTGAGTTGCTTAAGGTCACACGGCTAGTTTTCGGTGGCACCTGAATTTGAATCCAGCCAATCTTAACCCTGAACCTGGGAAGAAATTATCTGGAGGTTTATTACTGTAGGAAGTTAGAGAGTCTCTAAAAAAGAGAACAGCACTGACACCCCCAGAGCTGCCAGGGCCTCTCTGTCACCCCCTCAGCACCTGCAGCCTGCAGGTGACAGCCAGGTTGTAAATCCTGGCTGCACATTTGGCTCTTCATTTGCTTGGTTTTGAGCTCCGACGTTCTCCTCCTAACTCAGGGCTTTTCTTAGAACAACAGAAGTTCCATCAGGCTGCTCCACTGGCTGTTTCCAGTCTAACCGGCTGCTGCCGTTTTGACTCGCTTCTCCCCCGATGCAGGTGGACCAGGCCATCACGACCATTCTTCAGTGTGAATGAGAGATTGCTTGGAACTGTCTGCTATTTTAGTGTCGGCAGAGTCAGGTGGTGGATGTTTCAGAGGCTCGGACGGCTCTTTTAATTGTATTTGTCTTTCATACCACAGCAAAGGGCAGGAGTTACTGGTTTACAGTTTCTGTGCGGAGCTCTTAGGTATTTTTATTCGCATGTAACAACTTTTGAATGCAGTTTCTCTTTTTGAGTAAAAATTGCATTCGTCATTAAATATGTATGTCAGCTGTAGGGTATTGCTCTGAAGTGACTTCATTTGTCCAGCCGGTCTTTATTGATGCCTGTGGGGTGTGAGGTAGAGACAAACAGTGTGGCGTCCCTGCCCTCAGAGTTCATGGTGGGATGGAGAGTGAGACATGGGCGGTGAAAATGCACCAGCAAAGGTCAGGCCAGAGTATTCTGGAATATAGAGCAGCCCCATTTCACAGATTTGTGTATAGCAATGGCATTTATTCTTCCCCTTTTCCCATATTGATCATCTTTCTGGATTAGGTTTTGCTTGCTTTTAAGATTAGCTTCTCCACCCATTCCGCACCCCCATCAAGTACATGTTGGCCACTAGTAGGAGGAAGATTTGGGCAGGTGGTGAGCCGAGTGGAGAAAGGGAAGACTTAATGGAATTTATTTTATTACTTACACAGGGCTTCAGCACAGTCAGCTCTATCTAGGGACAGAAAACAGAATATCATGGCTAGAATGACCAAGGCCAGGACTTGGCAGCAGGGTTCTTTGTGTGTGGGTACTAGGACCTTTAGCTTAGAACTGCCTCTAATTCTGCCATCTGGGTAGACTGAGTCGCGGGGCTTCTGGTTGGCAGGGATTAGCCAGGTCTGAGTTCTGATCTTGCCTTTGTTGCTTCCTAAGCACATGACCTTGGGGAGCTACTTCAACTCTATACCTCTGTTTCCTCTTCTGTAAGAGATTACACCCACTGTCCAGGGCGGTTTTGAGGATTACATTAAATAAGTGCCTCGCACAGGGTCAGGCACAGCACGTGGCATGTGGTAGATGCTCAAGAAAAGTTATTTCTCTTCTGTCCGTGGGGATCATCTGCTCATTGCTAGGAAAGACGCTCCCCAAGCATCTGGGACTAGTGGAGGTGGTGACAGCATAAGCTCAGCTAGCCGTCTTTCTGCGGTCACAGACCTGTCTCCTTTCTGAAAGCACCCCTGCACAGAAACGGGCATGAACTTTGTCCACACCCCTTGGCATTTGCTTGCTTAGATGAATTTTGAAAGGCCACAAATGAGCACACAATTTAAGTTGGGTGAGTGAGTATATTTTAATTTGCCTCATTCCCAGAGGAGGTCACAGAGCTTGTACAATCTGTACCCCGATGCAAAAGGTCAAATTAAGGTTTGAGAGAACGGAGGCAAAGGGGAAGCCGCAATAAAAAAACTACCGTGGGGGAAGGTCAGCCCTTGACTCCATTAACTCCTTCGTGCCGTTCTCACTCTGCCACAGCTGCTCTGGCTGCCCTGCTGTTCCGGGGAAATGTCTCTCTCCCCTTTCCCCCTTCTCCTTGCTCTGGCCTCTGCCTGGGACGCCTCTGAGGGAGACTGCCTGACCTGCCCCTCCCCTCACGCAGGGCTGCTCTGGCAAAGCCCCACTCCCTGCCCCTTCCCTGTCTCTGTCCCTCTCTCCTGATTGGCTTTTCTTCCTAATGCTTATTTATCCCTGGCATCTTGGCTTTTGTTTATTGTGTGTCTCTCTTCTGCTAGAATGTCAGTCCCACGAGGGCCTGCCTTGGTTGCTTTTTTCCCCTGCTGCTGTACTCCTGGCAGATAAAACTGCCTGGTACACAGTAGGTGTTCAGTGGATGTTTGTGGAGTGAATGAGCACACAGAAGTGCATATCCTGTGGATCTGTTCAGTCGCCAGAAGCAGACTTCAGATTTGACTCCTGTCTCTTGATGGTGAAAACAAATAAGGAGACACAGTGAGTTACAAGATTCACGGTGTCCAGTGGGTAAAAATTAAAAGCCTATTTAGGAGAAGCCCGATAGGAAACTTGAATGAACTTTCCCTTTCAGTTCTCAATAAAGTCATGCTGTCTGTTACAGTAGAGAAGATTCCTGAAAGGATCGTTACATTACATGTAACAATACATTTTGTGTGATTTTTATTTTTTTTGCCGAAGTGCTGAGCCTCCTGATCGTTGGAGACGAGCACCGTGAGATCAGTTAGACGTGCTTTGCATCAGTGTCTCATCTTGATTCCTGCTTGTTTATCTTCTTCTTAACACAGGGCTCACGAGCAGCTAAACGTGAAACATGAACCGCTCCAGCTCATCCAACCTCAGTTTGAGACGCCGCTGCCAGCCCTTCAGCCAGCGGTGAGTAGGTGTGGGGGGGGGCATCCTGCCGCAGAGCCCCGCTGTTGCTGGCCTCGTGTGGAGCTGGCCTCCTCATGGGGTCCTGTTTCTCTGGCTCGAAACATGCATAGAGACCAAACCTGTTAGTATTCTACAGGGACTTCCATTTGGTGTAGTTCCCAACTGAGGAATCAAGGGTGTGGACCTCTCTGGCTGTTAAACGTTTCCTGTCTTGTGGGGTTGAAGGGCATGTATGAGAATTCCTGGCTGAAAAGGAGGAAGAGCTTTGTGCTAGAAAGCTTTGAGCTCCCCAGGCCACAGGCACTCAGATTCACAGCACAGTTCTGAGAGCCCAGGGGACAGTCACGTGTCTGTAGGTTACTTTTCAACACTCCAGTCCAGCGTGAGCTCCACTTGCCTTCAAAATTGTCTTATCCCACCACATTCTGGAATGTTATCAGCCAGTTGGCTTCACCTTGGAAACCTGAAAATTGGCCACAGTGGAAGCGTTTACAAAACAGGAAATGACAAATGCTACAGATCAGGCCTCTTGTTTTGAGTGATAGCTCGACATTTATCAGCACACCACTGCTTCATACCTGCGAATTCTGGCTATAAGTTCAGCACTTTCTACATTAATCTACATCTGTTTCCCCAATTTCTGTCCCTGAAGAACTCATCATCAGATGAGAAACGACTCATGCAATCAAATGTTCAACACAAATTTGCACAAAATGCAAATAAGCTGGATAAACCCCAAGCTGTGTGTCCTTGCATGAGTTAATGGGCGCCGGTACATCAGCTTGGCGAGTTTGGCGGTGTGCTTGGAGCTGGTTCTGCTGGGTTGCTTGCACTGGGCCGCCGTCTTGCTTGCTGTGGTCTCATGGGTTAGGGGGGAAGGAGGGCATGGGCGCTGGGCGGTTCACCGTCTCATTTTCCTTACGTCTCATCACCGTCAGTTATGGCTTTGGATGTGCTCTTTCGTGAAAGACCTTATTGCCTTTTAGGTTTTCCCTCCTAGTTTCAGGGAATTATCACCCCCTCCGCTGGAGCTGTTTGACTTAGATGAGACGTTCTCCTCTGAGAAGGCCCGGCTTGCTCAGATCACCAATAAGTGTGAGTGTGGTCAAATTCTTGTTTGTTTTCTTTTGTGAGTTTTATTAAATTGTGAATTTCTGAGATTTGCCGTGAAAGAAAGCTTAGAGTTTGCTTAGGGAGAACAGAATATCAATGGAAGTATAAAAGCACAATTTTTGTTTATTTCATGTGAATGATGTGGCTTGTTTCCCTAGGGGTCAGTTAGCTCAGTGAGCTAGAGCATGGTGCCAAGCAGAGACCAGGGTCTCAGCTTTAATTCCTGTGTGTCTTTAGTTCTGACCTGTTGGGTGACCCCAGGATGAATTCTGACTCTGGCTGCCTCTTAGCAAATCTAGGCCATTGGTCACAGGAGCCATTGAATAAAAAAATTCAGTCAGGGCCAAGAGAATTACAGAGACTTCAAATTGGAAGGGATTCTAGAGAGTCAAGTGTGCCCACCCTGACCCGTGGGTGAGGAAATGAGGCTCCGGGCCGCACAGCTGCAGGGTGAGTGGTGCTCCTGACTCTCGGCCCCCTGCTCCTCCTGACATGCCCTTCCTCCAGCACAGTAGGTGGGCCTGTACACGTGGACTCAGAGACATAAGATTGAGGCAGTGACCCCACTCCTGGGAATCTAACTTAGGGAGATAAATGAAGGTACACAGATGACTACGATGTTACTTATTAAAAAATAAAATACAATTGGGAATAGCCTTAGTGTTCACTCACAGGGAAATGGTAGTAAATTGCACCACATTCAATCAGTGGGACAATATGTAGTCATTATAAAAGAGGGTTACAAAGGCCAGGGGGTGACACTGAGATTCCTAAATGAAGAAAGCAAGATATAAAACTGTACTTAGAGTAGGATCCCAACTATGTGAACATCTGTATGTGCTCGAAGACCAGAAAGGAATGTGCAAAAATGAAAATAGTTCAATGTCAGACACCTTTACTGCATCTCTGTTCCATGCCAGGCATTGTGGTAGGTGCTAGGCAATCAGAAATTAGCAAGACCTAGTAATTAGTCCAGTGGGAATAATAGACCTGTGAAGGATCAGACCCTTTGACCCTGCGTTTCTGTTTCTAGCGGTTTATCCTGCAGAAATCCTAGTAGAAATGCATAACAGAAAAGATACAGAGATACTAATTGTAGCATTCAAAAAATAGACAACAGTCTAATAGTCCATCAGTAGGAGAATTGGTTAAAAAAAATATGAGACAAAGTGGAATATTATACATCTGTTAAAAGAAAGATGTGGAGCATAAGCTTTGACATGAAATGTCCATGTTACATCGTTAAATGATGACGGCAACTTACAGAACTGTTATAGTTTGATCCCGTTTTTTTACACATATGTAGACATGTAGGCATACATGGCAGTAATTACCCTAGGAAGTATTGGTGGGGGTAGAGCTAGAGTGAGAGATCATTTCTATCATAACTTTAAAAATGCAAATCAGAGGGGAAGAAAAGAAATTACAGTATAGTGTAAGTAGGGCAGTAATGGCTGTCCATCCTTGATACAGGGCTGGGGATGGTTACACAGAGAATTATGGATGATTTTTTCTTTCTTTTATTTCCTTTCCTATAATATTGCTATAATAAATGCTATTTAAAATACCCCTGGGACTTCCCTGGCAATACAGTGGTTAAGACTCCACGCTTCCACTGCTGGGGGCGTGGGTTCGATCCCTGGTCAGGGAACTGAGATCCTGCAAGCTGCACGGTGTGGCCAAAAAAATTTTTTTAATAAATAATATAAATAAAATAAAATACCCATATGTCCTTCACACAGTGATCCTTGCGGCAATCAGAGAATGGTAATTTGATTCCCTGCTGGTTGCTCCTGTTCTTTGTAATGTAGGAATGCCAGATCTGGTAATAGGGAGCCAGAACCTGGCTAGCTTTATTCTAATCAGGAGTGTCACACTTTTGTCCTAATTTACAAAAACAGCACATCAGAGATCTCTACAGTTTGTCACTGTTTAAGTCCTTTGGTCACATTACCCAAGGGAGAGGTCAGTGATCTTGAGAGATGTAGGAACCTGACAGGGATACCCAAACCACAGTAAGTCTGTACTTGGGGAAGGGCAGAGTCAAGGGTGAATCTAACTGCCCCAACTGTGCTTAGGTACTGAAGAAGACCTGGAATTCTACATCAGGAAGTGTGGTGACATCCTTGGAGTCACCAATAAACTACCAAAGGACCAGCAAGATGCCAAACATATCCTCGAGCACATCTTCTTCCAAGTGGTGGAATTCAAGAAATTGAACCAGGTATAGAACCCAGAAGACCCACTCAAGTGGGAGTCCTTCCAGTGGTGATATCATCCATAAACTGGACTTCTCGTGTTCTATGCCATTCATTCATTCATTCATTCTGCAGGCATTTCTCTATCTACTAGGTGAACAAAACAGACGATGTTCCCTGCACATATGGGACGTATATCTAGCTGGAGGAGACAGTAAACAATAAACGTAATATATAAGTAAATCGCATAGGATGCTAGGAGATGATAAGCGCTATTAAAAAATAGAGCAGGGTCAGAGGGATCAGTGTGCTGAATGTGGTGATATTAAATAGGGTGGTCAGGATAGGCCACACTACAAAGCTGACATGGGAGCAAAGACGTGAAGGTGTTGAGGGAGTTGGCCATGGAGATAGCTGGGGGACAAGTGTCCCAGGCAGAAGACCTGTGCAGAGTCCCTAAGGCTGGGCTCTGCCTGGCTTGTTTGAGGGACAGCAGTAATGCCTGTGTGGCTGGAGATAACTGAACCAAGGATGGGGCAGCAGGACGTGAGGTCAGCACCTTATGTTAGAAATCCTCTTGCCCAGGGCTGAGGACCAAGAACTTAAAAATTATGCCTGGCCTTCATCTTGCCTATCCCTGGACAGGATTTCTAAAATTAAATGTCCAACCAAGGTTGGTAAATGGGCATTCATTTATATACTACTGATGAGAGAATAAGCTGGTTCCACTTTTATGGAGATATTTTTTATAATATCGTTCAGAAGCCCTAAATATATATATGTATACCTTTGACCCAGCAATTCTAATGCTTAGCATTTGTCTTAATAATATAATCCTGGGATTTCCCTGGCGGTCCAGTGGTTAAGACTCCACACTTCCACTGCAGGGGGCACAGATTCAATCCCTGGGTGGGGAACTAAGATCCTGCATGCCATGTGGCATGGCCAGAATATATATATATATATTCCTGAATGTGTGTAGATTTACCAGTCAGGATGCTCAGTGAAGCATTGTTTTAATAGAAGAAAAACTTTCATCAGTAGGGAACTAGTTAAGTATCTAGGGTGCATCCATAAGATTAAGAATGTTTAGAAGGATGTTTAAGGACTTAGGAAGACATTCATGATAGAGTAAATGGGGTGGGGGGAAAGGACTATAAAACAGTATAAAGAGAAAGTCCATTTTTCATACACACACACACACACACACACACACACAGGATTTTAGATGCTGAACAGAAAGACTGATTAGGATCTGA
Organism: Eubalaena glacialis; assembly: GCF_028564815.1. NCBI lineage: Eukaryota > Metazoa > Chordata > Mammalia > Artiodactyla > Balaenidae > Eubalaena > Eubalaena glacialis. The sequence continues at coordinate 17,143,928 of NC_083728.1, read as the reverse complement.
GCCACTACTGGCGGGGTCTGGCTCTGCTGGGTACTTATACTATAATATATGCCTCGTATGTGCCGGCACGGTGCTAGATGTCAGGGCTGTGGCAGTGAATGCAGTCCTTGCTGTCTGCCTGAGCTACGTGCAGTGAGCGAGACAGGAACATCTGGGCAATTAGAGTGCTCTGAGATCAGTACCAGGAAAGCAACTCAGAGGCAAGGTATTGGTATACTTGCTCAGCACTGAAATGTGGGATGGGGGCCAGGTAGATTCCCAACAGTACTTACCTTGGTGGCAAGGCAGGGTCAGGCCCCTAAGGCCAAGGTAAGAAGTCTGGTGTGGTGTCTGCATCAGTACCTTCAAATGTATTTGCTCCCCACTCCTCACGGTGGGTGGTGGGCTGTGGTCAAAGCCCTGTCCTGGTCTTGAAAACTTAATCCTTGGGCTGGATTTAGCCTTAAAGCCCAGAGATTACCTATGTGTCCCAATTAATGATGATTTAGAATCTCTAATCAAAGTCCAAAACAACAAAGAATTCACATTTCAGGTTTTGAACTGAAATTCTAAAATTCTATGTCTTATTCCCTCATCCAGGAACATGATGTTGATACAAGTGAAACGGCATTCCAGAACAATTTCTGAGGACCAAGCCTCTTCAAGCATTTTCTGCCTCCTGATTCTCTCTTTATAAACTCTTTTTGATTTGTCCCTCAATTCTTTATCAAAATTGTCTATACAGTCTTTCTTCTATGAGCTGTGGAAGGTCTGTGCATCTTCTATAGTGCCCAGAGAGGGATAACATTTCTAACTTCTGTAAGATATGTTCCATTTTTTAAATTAAATCTGTTTGAATCTGTACTTTTTTAATTTATGCATCAGTCTCTCATTGAAGTCTTTTCTTTCGACTCCAGTTCTAGATTTGAGTCTCTTTTATCAGAAGCATAAGTAACTCTCAAGCTTATGAATACTGTACAGCTTTTGGACTAGCTCAAAAGGATAGAAAACAAACTTAACCCACAGTCTGTTTGCCCCACTGTACCTAATGAGAAAGGTAATATAGTTGATAGGTATCTTCCTTACATAGCTCACTCACTCCTTCATCTCCCAGCTGCACACAGGCACAACCATTTGGAGGCTGTTGCCTTCACCCACACTTTGTCCCTCTCCTCTGAGCTCCTGAACCACTCAGTTCTATCATCATTTTAGGTTATAATGCAGGACAAAATGTGATCATCTGTCCCAAGGACAACGGGAGAGACTGTACCTGCTTGAATGGAGCAGTTGATGTGGAAATGCACAGCATTTGTGCATTGTGCAAATGTACTGGATACACTGGGAACCAGCTTTGGGGAAAGCCTGAAAGCCAGATAGAAGATTGCAGAACTGCTGCCAGTGTGTAAGGGATATGGTGCAACGGGAATAGCTTAGCTGGTGGGTTCTGTAAAGATAGAACTTTGGAAGGAAGGCCCTTAGGGGGAGCGTCATATAACTCCAAGAGGAAGTAACGAGAGCGTGGATTTAAGATGCTGTTGTAGGAAAGGTGGCATTCTGAAATAGATTTGGTCTGGGCGTTAGAGGTCAGGTTGGCAAGATTTTGAGCCTGATTGCCCGGGACAGTGGTGGAGTTTTTGGAAGACGGGGATTCTGAAGGGCGAGCTGTTTCAGAGCATAAGAACCAGTTGAGACAATGGCAATTCGTGCAAGTGGTAATAACCAGTAAATAGCTAGAAATACCTAACTAAGGCTTAGGAAAGATGTCCAGTCTCAAGATCTGAGTTGTTCACATGGAGTTGATAATTGAAGCCAGGAAAATAGCCTGTCGAGGAATTAACATTTTTGGAAGTTCATTTTTTAAAATTTTTATTGGAGTATAGTTGCTTTACAGTGTTGTGTTAGTTTCTGCTGTACAGCCAAGTGAATAGTTATACGTATACATATATCTCCTCTTTTTTAGATTTCCTTCCCATTTAGGTCACCACAGAGCATTCAGTAGAGTTCCCTGTGCTATATAGTAGGTTCTCATTAGTTATCTATTTTATACATTTTTGGAAATTTAAAACCTTGGGAAGAAAGGCTCAAGTCACATCTTGAATTTCAAATGATTTATTCATGTTAAAGCTCTGTAGGCTTCCATTCTCTCACACTGAAGCCCTAGTGCAGGGCTTATTCAGAGTAGCCAAGCCAGAACACAGTGTTAGGGATGGGGGAGGCCACTTTGCTCAAAGGGCAGAACCTGGGGGCCAGCTGAGAACAAGCAGCTGTGGAACAGCAGGGAGTCTCATGGAAATGTATTTGGAATACATTCCAAAAATGTGCTCAACCATTACCTCCCATCCCATGTGCTCTTCTCTTACACTGTGGTTTTGGTTCTCCTGCCATTGAGAGGTGAGATCTGTTCCCTCCCTCTCAATCTGGCACTATGTTACTGACACTGTGACTTCTGAGGCTAGGTCATAGAAGGCTATACAGCTTCTGCCTGGTTCACTTGGGGCACTCGGAGCCTCCATACAAGTCTGCAGCCACCTGGATAGGCTACGTGGATATGCCATGTATAGATGTTCTGGCCAACAGCCCGAGGTCGCAACCTATACGAGCATCACCTGCTAAACACGTGAATGAAGAGGACTCCAAACGTGAAGTCACCCCTAGTCTTCTGAGTTGTCCTAGCTGAGTTCCCAGACATCATGGAGCAGAGACAAGCTGTCCCTGCTCTGACCTTCCTGAGTTCCTGACCCACAGAATCTATGAACATAATAAAATGGCAGTTTTAAGCCATTAATTTGGAATAAACTGTTACGCAATAGATAACTACAATTTTATTTTTTATTGAGGTAACACTGGTGTATAACATTCTATGTTTCATGTGTACATTACATTTCTACTTCTCTATTTCCTACAGTGTGCTCACCATCAAAACTTTAGTTTCCATCTGTCACCACACAGTTGATCCCTTTTATCCATTTTGCCCTCCCCTCTGCCTCTTCCCCTCTGGTAACCACTACTCTGTTCTTTGTATCTACAATTTTATTTTTTATCTTTTTATAAATTTACTTATTTTATTTATTTATTTTTGGCTGCGTTGGGTCTTCATTGCTGTGCGTGGGCTTTTAGTTGTGGCGAGCGGGGGCTGCTCTTTGTTGCGGTGCGCGGGCTTCTCATTGCAGTGGTTTCTCTTGTTGCAAAGCACGGGCTCTAGGCACATGGGCTTCAGTAGTTGTGGCGCGCGGGCTCAGTAGTTGTGGCTCGCAGGCTTAGTTGCTCCGTGGCATGTAGGATCCTTCCCAGACCAGGGCTCAAATCCATGTCCGCTGCATTGGCAGGCGGATTCTTAACCACTGCGCCACCAGAGAAGTCCCATACCTACAATTTTAGAAGGAACTTTTTGGATCTGAATCTAATCCAACTTCACTTTCCAACTGGGACACAGAGGACTAGGGAGACCTAGGTCCAGAGGAGCACTGCCTGCCTGCTAACAGCTTCTTCCCCCACACTCCTGACTCGAGAAGGTTCCTCGGAGGGAGCAAGGCCTGTCCTACCATGCGTCAGCCGCCTTTTCCCCTTCATCTATGGGTGACTTGTGGCAAGGATGTATGTTTTTCCCCAACTTCTTATGAAAAACTTGAAACATACAGAAAAGTGGTAAGAATAGTACAATAAACACCGGTACCCACCACCTACTTTCAAAAGTTAACATATTGCCATATATACTTTATGTGTGTATTTTTCTTACTGAACATCTGAAATTAAATTTCACATTATAATACTTTACCCCTTAATATACATCATTGTATAACTACAATACACCATTATATCTAATATTTAATATTTATTCAGATGTCTCCCAACTGTCCCCAAAATGTTTTATAGATGTTTTTTCAATCCAGGACCCTGTCAAGTTTCACATATTGGATTTGTCTCTTTAGTCTCTTTAAATCCAATACACAGTCTCCCTACCTCTTTCTTTTGTTCCTTTTTCTTTCCTTTTTTTTTAAATGACATTGACTTTTTGAAGAGACTAAATTAGGTGTCCCACATTCTAGATTTATCTGATGTCTATTAACTTGTCCCTTTATCTCCTTTATTTCCTGCATACTGGAAGTTAGACATAAAAGGCTAGCTTTGAATTAAACATTTTTGGCAAGAATATTTCATAGGTGATGCTATGTATAATGTCAGATTGGTCCACTATTAGTGAAGTTAAGTCTAAACAATTGGTTAAGATAACGAGCAGGGCTGTTTTTAAATTCAAACATGAGCCCTTTATCCCAGATGCTGTTCACCTATGTGCACATCCTTTTTCTGGCACATATGCCACTTGAGATGAAAAAGTTAACTGACTCGAACAAATGTTTCAACTTCACTCTAAAAAAAACACACACACATACACACAAAACAACAATAAAGTGATAGTACCAGTCCTAGCAGGTAGCAACGAAAAAAAAAAAATTGTTGGAGACTTTATTTGTTGAACTCAAAAAATCTCTCATCAGAGAAATGTTAGTATCAAAACGAAGAGGAAAGGGCTTCCCTGGTGGCACAGTGGTTAAGAATCTGCCTGCCAATGCAAGGGACATGGGTTCGATCCCTGGCCCAGGAAGATCCCACATGCCGTAGAGCAACTAAGCCCGTGTGCCACAACTACTGAGCCTGAGCTCTAGAGCCCGCAAGCCACAACTACTGAGCCCATGTGCCACAACTAGAGAAAGCCCGCGCTCAGCAATGAAGACCCAACACAGTCATAAATAAATAAATTTATTTATTTAAAAAAAAAAACGAAGAGGAGGGACTTCCCTGGTGGCCCAGTGGTAGAGAATCCACCTTGCAATGCAGGGGACGCCAGTTCGATCCCTGGCCTGGGGAACTAAGATCCCACATGCCGCAGGGCAACTAAGCCCACGGGCCACAAGTACTGAGCTCTCACACCTCAACTAGAGAGCCCGCGTGCCACAAACTACAGAGCCCACGCTCTCTGGAGCCTGCGCGCCACAACTAGAGAGAGAAAACCCGCACCTCCCAGCTAGAGAGAAGCCTGCAGGCCGCAATGAAGAGCCGGTGTGCCACAACTAAGACCCTATGCAGCCAAAAATAAATAATAAGTAAATAAATCTTAAAAAAAAAAACAAAACGAAGAGGTGATAACATAATGAGAGAGATGTATGGTGACAAAAGGTCTCTCCTCCCCCAAGAGCACGGAGGAAAACTTGCAGTATCTTATGATAGATCATAGATCCATTGTGTGGCTTTTGCTAAGTTACTTCTTATTCATAAAATCATGTATGAGAGGTTTTCAAACTCTCCCATAAAAGGTCCTAGAGCGCTACGTATGCCTTAAGGAAATTTAAATTTTTTTAATTTAAAAAATTTTAGGTAATACATACGTAAGCACGGCGCTGAAGGATGTTGAAAGAGAATTTCACCCTCTTTAGCCATTCAGTTCCTCTTTCTGCAACCAATGTTATTAATTTCTTCCGCTGCCTTCAAGAGACAGGAAGAAATATATACTTTAAAAAGAGTAATAAATCTTGCTTATACCAAATTTTAACACGAAGCCCACTAATGTTTCATCCTAGGGTTGCGCTCCTGCAGCTCACAATCCGAGAGAGAAATTAACCTCGTAAGAGTCGCTGACGGTGACAAATAGCGTGAAGGAAACTTGCAGTGTTAGGGGCTTGTGCAGGGCTTGCTGAGCCACACGGCGAGTCAGGGACGGCTCGAGGTAGAAGGGGGTCAACCGGGCTTCGGGCCGTGACCGCCATAGTGTCGGAGGCCGGCGACGTACCTGCCCTGCTCCCTCTCCTCCCCTGGGCCTTTCACCCGTCCTCTCACCATCAGGCTCCCAGGGAGTATGGCTCAGAGGGCGCGGGGCCGGCCGGGTCAGCGGGCGAGACCGCGTCGCGGGGAAAGTCTCCGGGAGTTCCACAGCCCAGCAGCCGAGTTCCAACCTGACCCCAAGCCCGCGCCCTATAGTGACGTCAGGCGGTGCGACTCCCGCGATGCCTCGCGCGGAGCCTGAGCCGGAGCGCGCGCCTGGAAGTGGGCCCTCTGTGGGCGGAGGCGCGGGCCCCGTGGTCAGACGGCCTGGGATCTTCGGCCTTTATTCTCTAGTTGGACCCCCTCGAAACAGGTCACGTCTCTTGTCCCTGGTCACTGTGGGCGGCGAGAGACTTCCAGGTGGACTCCAAGGCCTGATTTTCCCTCTCCATCTTCACAGAGGTGGGTGATGTTACCTTCAAGTGCGGCCGCGGGACCCGGCCTGGCTGGGCCGTGCAGGTGGTTTCCACCCGCCTCTGGACTAGGCCTTGGTGTCCGTCGTCCGTTCCCTCCCTGAATTTGTGCCCTAACTCCTTAGTCCGCGACTCCTTCCAGCTTGATTGCTGAACTGCAAGTGGCCATGTTACAAAAGGAAGAACTAAGTGTTTGTGAAAGCTGATGCCCGAGAAGGCCCAGGATAAGAAGTCAGAGGTTTGGGCTGGACGTGGTGTGTGTATTAAAGCAGCCCAGGATCCTGGCTCTTCTCTTGGAGTCTCATCCCCCTCATCAGGAATGCAAGAGATTTGCATTAGTTCCCCAATTGACCAGGGATGGAACCCGTGCCCCGTGAAGTGGAAGCGCGGAGTCCTAACCACTGGACCGCCAGGGAATTCCCAGAAGGTTTCTAAGAAACCAAATTTTCACTCTTTGCGATTGCATGAATGAGGACACAGCTAGGGCGGGCATGAGGCTGGACAAGCCCACGCAGGGTTGATTGCCCTGTTCTGTGGTCAGTGACCCCACACTTCTCCCAGTGATTGAAGAGGGACCCCTAGAGTCATGCAAATGGAACATATCCATCACTCCCCCAAAACTTCCTCGTGTCCCTTTGTCATCCTTTCTCTACAACCATTGTCACTTTAGATTGGTTCTGTCACCGTTGATTGGTTTGCAATTTCTGGAGTCGTGTGTAAATGGAATCACACAGTGTGTACTCTTTGTCTTCTTTCAGCATAATTATTTTGAGATTCACATTGTATAAGTAATTCCTTTTTATTGTCAGAGTGGATATATTTGTTTTATATCTATAATTTGTTTATCCAGTTACCTGTTGATGGACATTTGGGGTGTTTCCAGTTAGGGGCTATTACAAATAAAAGTATGTAAAAGGCTCTGTGTGAACATGTGCATTCATTTTTCTTGGCTCCATATGGCTGGGTCATATGGTAGGTGTATATGTTTTTAAGAAACTGCTGTGCTGTTTCCAAAGTGGTTGTACAATTTCACATTCCACCAGCAGTATTTGAGAGACTTCTCCCCACCTTCAACATTTGACGTGATTAGTCTTTTTAGTCAGCGATTTTAATAGGTGTGTAAATCTCATTGTGGTTGTAAATTTGCATTTCCCAAATGAAATAGTATTGAGCATCTTTTCGTGTGCTTTACCAATGGATATATTTTGAAGGTAGAGTTTGAGGGTAGAGCCAATAGGATTTGCAGATGGGTCAGATAAGTGATGTGAGAGAAGAATCAAAAATGACTTCAACTCAACTCTACTCAGTGCTCTGTGGTGATCTAAATGGGGAGGAAATCTAAAAAGAGTGGATATATGCATAACTGATTCACTTTGCTGTACAGCAGAAACTATACTCCAATAAAAAATTTTTTTTAAAGTTAAAAAAAAAAAATGACTTCAACTCTGGGCAGTCTGAGTACTTCCTAATATTTCTCTCCTTGACATGCACTGGCTTTTCCCTCTGGCCACCTTGCAGATTCCTAAATCACCCAGCTGTGAAGAGCCTTCAGTGACCCCTTTGGTTGATACCCACAGCCCCTGCCTTTATCTTCACCCTGATAGATCTAATTTTCTGTTTACTCATTGTCTCTCCTATCAGCTGGTGAGGTTCTGGTGAGTATAGATGTTGGATTGTCTCCTGATGACTAGCTCCTTTGAGGTGCAGCCCAGCCTCAATCATTTCAACATATTTTCACAAACTGTACTCTCAATTTACATCTCAAAGTATGGGTGCTTTGCTTCAAGCCACCTGCCCACTAGCTGTGTGATCATGGCAACTTAACACCTGTGTGCCTGTTTCCTTATCTTTAGAATGGGGAGCTTATTGATTGATACCTGCCTCTCATGGTGATGAGCATTAAATGGAAAATGAAGGCAAAGCTCTTAGTATGGTGCCTGGCCCATGGTGTCTTCCCCAGTAAAATCCAGCTATTATTTTCTGACCTGAATATTTTGCAGGTCCTTTGCTGGAACTCAAATATAGGTGCTTTGCAAATAGTTATTCATAAAATCTCAATCTTTTGAGAAGTGGGCGAGGAAATTTATCTGTTGAGGTCTGATTTCTTGAATCAGTTAATTGAATTGCTTCCCTGCATTGGGATCCACCCTGTTGTTGAAAGTTTCCCATTTCCACTGCTGGTCCTGGACCTCTCATGCCTCTGGCCACTTACCTGCTGCCATGACTCTGTCCTCTACACTCTGCCCTTGGGGGTGAGGCAGAAGTATCTTTTTTTTTAAACTTTTTTCTTCTTTTCCGGCCGCACAGTGTGTCTTGGGGGATCTTAGTTCCCTTCAGGGATTGAACCTGAGCCCTAGGCATTGAGAGTGCAGAGTCTTAACCACTGGACCGCCAGGGAATTCCTTGGGTAGAAGTATCTGAAAAACATTCCTTTGTTTCAAAATCTCTTTTGATGGTCCTTATAAGACACAATCGAAACTCTAGCATTCCAAGTTCCCCCAGTTCTGTGCCTTCCTAACAACTCTCCAGCCCAAATGTTAGCTTTAACATTTCATTCATTCAATTAAAAATGTGTAAAAGCCCTTCTGTGAGTACCTGCCAGGAGCCAAACATTATGGTCAACATCTGAAGATGAAATGTGAATGTGGGGCTGTCTGCTCTTGAGAGAGCAGTAAAATTATGGGCAGAGGAAGTACGGTGGGAGGACAAGGGTGAAAAGGGAGGTGCTCAGTAGGTGGAGGGGAAGACGCCAGGCAGAGGGACATGTGATCCTACTTATCATTTATTTGTTATCAATCAGTGTTTGTTTTGTGTCCAGGCTGATGCTGCATCCCGAGCATTTAATAGATTTGATGCTGTCTTCCCAAGACGGGGGGCAGGCCCTGGGTCTGGAACCTGGGGTGGGGCAAACTGTGGAATGACCAAATGACTGAAGCCTCCCTGTCCAAGGAAGGCATGTGCAGGAAAAGGTTCCTGGTAGAGTGCAGTCTGTATGTTATCAGTCCTGAGCCCAGGGACCACTCCCAGCTGTGGCTGCACCCAGGACACTTGGAGTCTTCTCTCCAGGGGTATCTGTTGGCATGATGATAACTGGAGAAGACACACTTGTGCAGATAACCAGATTCCATCTGGTACCAGGGTGACCTCCCTGCTCTCTGACTCGAAGCACTGACTCCAGGCTTCTTAGACTCTGATATGGACAAAGAACATCACCTGCCTCTTCAGTAAACAAAGGCTGTTGTGGCCATGAAGCCCTCAGCCACTGCAGCGACCCCTGATGGTGCGCCCTGGGGGGATTCAGGATGGAGAAAAATAGGATCCTGGCCCTAGATAGTTAAGGTGTGTATCAAACAAGTAATTTCAATAAGCTCAGACTCCTGCATCTTCCCACACATAGAAGAGTGCTAAATTCATTAACTTAAGATGTCTGGTTTTCTTTAGTTAGCAGTAATCTTTTGATGTTCTGACTACTTGGGTTTTTTTTGTTTTTGTTATTGCAAAAACTACTATATATCCTGGCTCCTCCCTTACCTCTCCGGAACAGTCCCTCAGCTATCTGAGATGCTATAGCCCAGGCTTAAGTCCTCAGTAATACTGCTGAATAAAACATAATTCTCAACTTCTAGGTTGTGCATTCTTTTTCAGTCGATAAGTGTATTGGTCAACTGGCTAGCAACTGGAGACAGCTGCTCCCTGTCTCTTGTCTTGGGCAAATACCTTGCCTGAGCTGGCAGGTCCTGTCTCTCTCCTGAAATGGGACTAATAATCCATGTGAGAGTGTGTGCTGTGTGCAAAGCAGCTTCCTAGACCTCAAAGGACAAGCATGAGAGCAGCTGAAGAGTTATAATAATAACAACAAAAAGTAATATAGTGCTTATTATGTACCAGAGATTGTTCTCAGTGGTTTACATATATAAATTTATTTAATCCTAACACCATCCCACAAAGTAGGTACCAGTGTAGTGATTAATAGCATATACTCTGGAACTAGACAGCCCAGGCTTGAATCCCTTCTTTGCCATTTACTAGCAGTGTGACCTGGGGGAGGCCTGTGTCTCAGTGTCCCCATCTGCCAAAAGAAGAGAATACTAATACTACCTCATAGGGTTGCTATGAGGATTAAATGAATTAAAATGTATAAAGCATACAGAACAGTGGCTGGCACATAGTAAAACCTATCTAAGTCTTTGATAAATCTCATTTTTATAGATGAGAAAACTGAGGCACAGAGAAGTTATTTGCCTATGATCACATAACTAGTAAATGATGGAGCTGGGAATGAAACCCTAGGAAGTCTGGCTTCAGAGCCTACACTCTTAAATATTATGCCCTAGCAATGAAGAGGGGATGTCCACATGAATTACTTTATGAGGGAAGTGGGTGGGGGAAGCCCTGAATTAATTGATGTGGAAGCTTCTAGCAAGTGTAATAAGATGTCAGTGTTCCTTCTGTTGTGGTAAGTGAAGTTTGCAGCAGTGGGCTAGACTGTCCCCAGGTGGCCAGAAGTTTCTGGAAGAGGGGTCTGAGGCATAAGCAGGGGCTAAGAGGCTGAGGTTTAAGCCCATCTCCCCAGGCTCCTGTCTCATAATTCATTTACTCCCCCTTTCAGCACCCTGTCTTCGATCTGGGGTGACACTCAGGAGGTACTTGGTAAATGGCAACTTAAAATGGAAAATCCTTGCTAAGCCTCTAGGAGTTGAAGCATGTGGTAAACTGAATTCAGTGCAACAGTTGAATTCTGGGCCCTGGGGATACTGCTGTGAATTGATGGGTCACTTGGATCTTAGCAAGCCCATAGTTCAAATGGGGAGACGCACAAGTCAACAAGCAGGCTGGGCCACGGACTCTTAAGGATAAACAGGAACTAGTCGGGTGGGAGGGGTGGGAAGTGTACTCGGCCCGAGTAAAGGCCAGGAGGCTGGCGAGTTTCCTTTGGCTGGTGGCGGGGGGTTGGGGGGTGGGGCGGTGATCTGGCAGAATCCTATAAATACCTGATTACAGACTATTTAACCCTGAGGGAGAGGACCTAGATTTTAAGTTCTGGAGAGTCAAGATCAGGTTTGCATTCTAGGAGGCTTGCTTTTGGCTGCCAAGAGTCAAGCTGAGGAGCTGGAGCCATTGAAATCGAGGCTGGAAAGGAAGCAGGGAGATGGTTTCAAGGCACGGACCCGGTCTAGGTAGGGGTGAGGGGGCCGCTTTGGGGTGGGGCTGTAGGGACGCAGGAGAGGCTTGGACTAGAGCTGGCCCTTTTGCACAGGTGGTTTCCCCGGCCTGACTCTCCCATCCTTGCGGCTCACTCCCTTTCCTCAGTCTTTCCTCCAGGGCCGCCCCGATCACTCTTGGCTCGGGCCAGGCCTCAGTCACCTGGCTGCCTGTTCTGAGCCACACCCATGCCCTCCCTGCCCTGGGGCTTCAGGGCTCTGCGCAGGTGCGGCGTTCTTCGGCTCTCCGGCCCCGCCCCCCGAGCACGCCCCGCCCGCTGGCCCCGCCCCGCGCACGCCAGCCCGCCCGCGCGCCAGGCCCGGGCGGCGCCGACGCGCTTGGCGGGAGATAGAAAAGTGCTTCTGTGCGCGCCGGCGGCTACCGCAGCCCCTGCGAGCAGCGGCGGGACCTGCGGCCACGCTGACGCTTCGCAGCGCGGCCCCGGGGCTCGGAGCGGCCGGAGCAGCCCGCACCCTGACCCCGGCCCGGCTCCCGCTCCGGGCTCAGCCGGCGGGCGGGCGAGCGCGGCGCGGCCCGGGCCGGGGGGATGTCTCGGCGGACACGCGGGTGAGAGGAGCCGGGAGGCTAAGGGCCCCTCCCCCCTCCCCGACCTCCCCCCCACCCCGACCTCTGCCCCCACCCTCGCCGTGGCCCTTCTGGGCCGGGCGGGGGTGGGGTCCTCAGGAAACGCAGTGTCCTGTGTCGCCTGACGCGGGGAGACGCGGGGGGTGCGCGCGAAGCCGGGGGACTCTCGGGGGCCCCTCGCTCGGCTCCCTGGGCCTCGGAGCTGGGGCGGGCGGGTCTCCTGGGACCCGGGCCAAGCCCTGCATGATGTCATTTTGTCTCCCGCCTAATTGCGGGGTGGGGGTGGGACGGCGGTGTCAGCTAGAAGGGGCTTTACCGGGGAGGGAGGCGACCCCTGAAGAAGGAAAGTGATTTTCCAAGTCACGGCGAGCGGGCGGCCAAAGCCTGGGAGGCTCTTGTCGTTCAAGCCTTTTGGGGTTCAGATTTGCCGGTGGGCATTTCTTAACATTTGGGGAAACACAGAACCCCAAGCTCCCTCCCCCGACCTAGGAAGGATGCAGGGGCGGGGGGGGGGTGACTTTTTGGTCCCCCACCACCTGGGTTGCGGACCCCAGCTCGTTTTCGTTTCGGAGACCTGTCTTCCTGTTCCACATGAGGGGTTTGGGGCAGCTGAGGTTGAAGGCGAGGGGAAGAGAGACTGATGTGTATCGAGACCGCTCTGTGCCAGCAGCCCCTGGGGTGGAGGCAGGAACTGCGGTCTCCATCTTACTTAACTCGCCAGAGAATGAGGAGCAGAGTCAAGCCAGGAACCAGGTCTGTGGGCTCCAGGTCCCTGTCTTAGACCTGTGCACCCGGTGCCTGAGCTCTGGGCTTTTCAACCAGTCTGGGAGTCACGGAGGACAGTGGGATTCTGCCCTGTTCCCTCCCTGGATTCATGCAGCCCAGATAACTTCAAACCCCACTTCAGATGGTGTTTGCCTTCTCAGGCCCAGCATATAGACCTGAGAAGCAATTGTTGCTGGCTTTCCCTAGAATTCCTTTCAGCAAGGAAGCATCCGATCCCTGGGCAGTGGTCAGGCTCAGGGTGTGTCTTCCTCAGGCCACAGTTTCTCAGGGCAGCTCCAATTCCCAAGGGTTGTTCTGGGCAGGCACTTGTCAGGCCCTGAATTTCTGGTTCAGGAAGTGTTAACTCCAGGCAACAACCAAGGCCCCAGACAACTCCCAGGTCCTCTGCTACTTCTCCCCTGGGGCTCAGTGGAGGACCCGCCCCCCCAGGTGAGGGATGAGTTCTGTACCCCGGAACAGCATTCAGTTTGATTCTTGGCCACTCGCTGTAACTCTCCTCTGCACCAGTGCCCTACTTCCTGCTCAGCTTCTGACTCACCCTACCTGGAGCAGAGCCCAGCACATGAAAGGGCATAGAAAGGGTGTGTTGGACCTCCATGTGGTTGCCACTACTGACTTAGCCTCTGCTTTTCCAGCTGGGATTACGAGATGAGAACTGGAAGGTGCCAGTTGGAGCCTGGCTTAGTGGAATTGGCAGGTGGCATAACCCCTGTGAGCCTCAATGTTCACATCTATTAAATGGGGATAATGAGAATGCATGTGAAGTAGACAGTCATCATCGTGTTGGTGATAGAAGTATATTACCTCACAGAATTCTCCCAGCCGTCTGAGCTGCTCTCCCCATTAGAGTATTTTGGAGCACCAGAGAGTGTTCACACAGAAACAGTTTCTTCCTCGAAGGAACATTTGCTGAGCTTCTGTCAGAAGCTGGGTGCTGGAGAACCAAAGATAGTTTCTGTCAAAACAGAGTCTGGGGGCAGTTGATGTTAAAGCCAGCTTCCTTCTGTTACTAGCATCTTGTAGAGTTTTTTTGCCTCCTACTTTGCGATAGTGGAGGACCCCATGAATTGGGAATGACAAGACAAGGCTGAATTCCAGCTCCTCCTGTGACTGGTGTATTGCTGGGTTTAGAAATCCGTCTGTCCCTTCCTTTCCTAATTCTAAAAAGTTTGCTTATATTAGCATTTCTTATCAACTAACAGGCAGCAGTTTTGCATGTTTATTCATTCCTGTATCCAGCCATTCCCAGAGCAAACATTTCTTAAGGCATTTTGGTGCTACCCCCCCAAAGGCCCTGCAGATGTGAGGTGGAGCTGACCTCTGTCCAGGTTGTCAAGGAGACAGGCACTTGCAGCCTAAGAGCTTATGTTATGAGATGGGAGGATTTCCAATGTGCTCTGGGGAGTGTGGATGTGGTTAGGAAGATGCTGAGAAGGGGAAAGGAGCGTGGCCACAGAAGGAAGTCCTCTTCCTCTTTTGGAGAGGCCTGTGCTTGCCTTGCTTGTTTGGAGACGTGTAGGCTTTTCCCACTTAAAAATGTCTGAGTTCGGAATGTCCCTGACAGAGGTGACTAATGGAGTTGGGAGGGTGCTCTTGTGAGCCCCGGACATGCCTGGGGGTGGATAGCATAATCTTCATTTTTGTAACTATTAAACCTGATAAATAGGAAGATTTTGGAGTAACTTGGAAAATTACCTGTTAGAAAATAAAAGCATCCAGAATTCAAAGCTGCTTGTACTCTGATTTTTCGCTCCATAAACTAGACCTATGTGTAGGCAAGGATTGAGAAGGGGTATGCAAAAATGGACATAGTTACTGAGATAATGTATTTTAAATGGTTTTCTCAAACAATATTTCTTAAAATCCTGGTGCTTGATGATTACATACATCATCAGCTTTTTTTTTTTTTTTTTTGGCTGTGTTGGGTCTTTGTTGCTGCACACGGCTTTCTCTAATTGCAGCGAGTGGGGGCTACTCTTGGTTGTGTTGCGCGGGCTTCTCATTGTGGTGGCTTCTCTTGTTGCGGAGCACAGGCTCTAGGCACACGGGCTTCAGTAGTTGTAGCACGCGGGCTCAGTAGTTGTGGCTCACGGGTGCTAGAGCACAGGCTCAGTAGTTGTGGCGCGGGGGCTTAGTTGCTCTGCGGCATGTGGGATCTTCCCGGACCAGGGCTCGACCTCGTTTCTTCTGCATTGGCAGGCGGATTCTCAGCCACTGCGCCACCAGGAAAGCCCACATACATCATCAGCTTTAATCCTTAAAATACCCATGCAAGTTGAAAAAGTTTTGTTATTTAAAAGAAAATTTGAAATAGGTGTCTGGTGTTGAATATAATATTCTTGGTGAAATCTTTTTTCTTTTATAAATTTATTTATTTATTTTTGGCTGCGATGGGTCTTCATTGCTGCACACCGGCTTCCTCTACTTGCGGCAAGTGGCGGATACTCTTTGTTGCAGTGCGCGGGCTTCTTACTGCGGTGGCTTCTCTTGTTGTGGAGCTCCGGCTCTTGGTGCACAGCCTTAAGCATTTGTGGCGTGCGGGCTCAGTAGTTGTGGCTTGCCGGCTCTAGAGTGCAGGCTCCAGTAGTTGTGGCACACGGGCTTAGTTGCTCCGCGGCATGTGGGATCTTCCCGGACCAGGGCTTGAACCCGTGTCCCCTGCATTGGCAGGTGGATTCTTATCCACTGTGCCACCAGGGAAGTCCTTGGTGAAATATTAACTTCTTTTTTCTTGTAGCTTTTGAAATCATTAGAGTGTTAACTGAAAAGGAAAGAGTAAAGAGGACTTCCCTGGTGGTGCAGTGGTAAAGAATCCGCCTGCCAACGCAGGGGACACGGGTTCAAGCCCTGGTCCGGGAAGATCCCACATGCTGCGGAGCAACTAAGCCCGTGCGCCACAACTACTGAAGCCTGCGCTCTAGAGCCCGCAAGCCACAACTACTGAGCCTGTGCGCCTAGAGCCCGTGCTCTGCAACAAAGACAAGTCACCGCAATGAGAAGCCCGTGCACCGTAACGAAGAGTAGCCCCCGCTCGCCGCAACTAGGGGAAGCCTGCGCACAGCAGCAAAGACCCAATGCAGCCAAAAATAAAGAATTTTTAAAAAAAGAGAGAGTAAAGAAAAAAATAGCCCATAATCCCATTTCATTAAAAAGTTTTTAAAAAGAGGAGGGTGGAAATACCTACATTTTACCTACAGTAAAAGCCTGCGTCCCCAAAACCTTTCCCTAGAGGTCATGGCCACAGTCCACACTGTCCGTCCATCATGTAGCAGCAGGTAGAGAGACACATGTCCTGACCTTTGGCTTGCTTTCCCTGCAGTGAGGAGCTGGATGAGCTGCACTACCAGGACACAGATTCAGATGTGCCGGAGCAGCGAGACAGCAAGTGCAAGGTCAAGTGGACCCACGAGGAGGTGAGTGACACCGAGGGGCAATTGCGGGGGTGGAGGTGATGGCAGCTGGGAGGCTGGACCAGGAACAGAGCCTGGGTTGTGTCTGCCTGATGCCCCGACCATATGATGAAGAAGAGGAGCTGATGAAGGAAGCAGATGGGGGAATTCCCTAGCGGTCCAGCTTTAGGACTCCGTGCTTCCAGTGCTGGGGGCCCGGGTTCAATCACTGGTCAGGGGAACTAAGATCCCACAAGCTGCCTGGTGAGGCCAAAAAACAAAAAAAAAGAAGCAGATAGGCACTCTGGTTCTCCCTGATGATGCTTCTTCTCAGAGCATTCCTGGGCACTCTCAGTATTGAGGACTCTTAGGGGGATGCATCTCTCAGACCTTGGGGCCAGCAATTGCTGTTGTGTCTCTTGAAAGCTGGTGTGTTCTGCATCGTGGACTCTAATTGTGCTTCTTGTCCTTTAACTGCTGGGAGGTTTAGCCAAATCTGCAAACCCCCTCTTTATTATCATTTAAAAAAAATCATTGTATTTTGTCTGCAATACCAAGCTCTGAATTGATTTTATTCTTTAATCAAGTTTATGAAGTATAATTTATATACAGTCAAATGCACCTTTTTAAAGTGAAAAGTTCCAACAGTTTTGCTAAATGTATATTACTCACATAAGCACCACCTTGATTATCCCCGGAAGTTCCCTTTGTGGTCCATCTTTCCCAGCTCCAGGCAGTCACCCATCCAGTGTCTCTGTTTGATCATTTTGCCTGTTCTCGAATGTCCTACAAATGAAATCATACAGCTCTACTCTTTTCTATCTGGCTTCTTTTGTTCAGCATAATGTTGCACGATTCAGTAATTTGTTCATTTTTTCTTCCTGAATAGTATTCCATTGTATGGATAGACCATAGTATGTTTCCCTTGATGGGCATTTGGGCTATTTCTAGTTTTTGGCTATTGTGGATAGAGTGGCTGTGAAAATTCTTGTCTAATTTTTGAGGATTATGTTTTCATTCATCTAGAGAGGATACTTAGGTACGCTCATGGTGTATGTATATGTTTAGTTTAGAAACTGTCAGGTTTTTTTCTGACTTAGTTGTACCAATTTAGACTCCTACTGGCCTTATCTTTTTATTCTACCTCTATTTTCCTGTATGTGTTTAGTTTTAAGTCTTTTTTTTTTTTCCCCCTTACTGTTTGAGTTGTGAAACACTCTTAAATCATAAAAGATGTTTCTTCAGAGGAGTGCTAAGCCAGCCTTTTCTGTTCATCCCACTGTGGACCACGGACTGTATTCCAGTCTTGCAGACTTAGAAGAACAAGCAAGACGGGGTCCCTACCCCAGAGCATCTCTCTGCCTGGACCATGCACAGGCCCGTGGACATGCTGTGGCCATCATGGTGCTGGCAAGACCGGCGTCTCTTTTTTTTCTTTTTAATTTATTTTTGGCTGCGTTGGGTCTTCATTGCTGCACACGGGCTTTCTCTAGTTGCGGTGAGCGGGGCCTACTCTTCGTTGCGATGTGCAGGCTTCTCATTGCAGTGACTTCTTTTGTTAAGGAGCACGGGCTCTAGGCACGTGGGCTCAGTAGTTGTGACTCACGGGCTCTAGAGCACAGGCTCAGTAGTTGTGGTGCACGGGCTTAGTTGCTCCGTGGCATGTGGGATCTTCCCGGACCAGGGCTCGACCCCGTGTCCCCTGCATTGGCAGGCGGACTCCCAACCACTGTGCCACCAGGGAAGTCCCAAGACTGGTGTCTTTTGTGCTCACTGTGGTGTCTCTCCTGTCTTATACTAAGCCTCCTAGATGTAGGAGGCACCTTTAATTGTCGAAATGCCTTTTTTTTTTTTTTTCTCTTTCTCTCTCTCTTTTTTTTTTTTTTTTTTTCTTTGGCCTAGAGGCTTGTGGGATCTTAGTTCCACGACCAGGGATTATAACTCGCACCCTCAGCAGTGAAAGCGCAGAGTCCTAACCACTGGACCACCTGGGAATTCCCCGAAATGCTTTTAGAAGTTGAGTTTACTGTTGTCTGAGAGGTTGAGAACAGTTTCATGGGTAAGGATTTGGAAATTCAGCAGTCAGGTGTGCAAAATGGTGGGTAAGTCAATAGGAAACAGGTTATAGGTGGAGAAAAGCAAGAGGAGCCCCCGTTTGGCTGGAGCAAAGGGTCCTTAAAGAGGAAGCGTGGTTGATTAAGATGGAAAGATCGAATGGGGTCCAATCCCGGAAGGCGTTGGACTTCGGACTCAGAGATGTAGGCTTGTTCAGCTGGCAAGGTGAAACCATTGAAGGTTTTTGAAGCAGATGTGGGACATGACCACAGCTGAGCTCCAGGGAGCTAGTCTGCTGTGTGTAGGGTGGGTAAGGGATTTGGGGGCAGCCTGAGGCTGAGGGAGTTGGAGAGGGTGCTGTGCCGGGCAGGTGGGAGAAGATGGCTGCGGAGGGACGAGGGCAGTGCAGGCGGGAGCGGACAGGTGGAGGGGGCCCATGGGGTCCGGCAGGAGCTGGAGACGAAAGTGTACCCCGCAGTCGTCGGGGAGGATGGTGGTGCTGGAGATGGACACAGGGGACATGGGCGGAAGGCAGGGGTTGGCCTGGCCAGGTCGGGCAGGCGGCAGGGGAGGGCAGGGTGTCCGGGGCTGGCTGTGTGGGCGTGGGCTGGCTCAGCTACAGGATTTATGGGGACTTTGTCCAGCCGATGCTGGGCTGTGGCCAAGCTGCAGTTGAGGGTCTGGATTTCTCTGGTGGCCTTTTTTTCTGTCCAGGAGAGAGAGAAAAAGAGAGAGAGAGAGTGTGTGTGTGTGTAAAAACACCTAACGTTAAATGTACCATCGTAACTATTTTTAAGTGTACAGTTCAGTACGTGAAGTATATTCTCACTGTGCAGCAGGTCTCTAGAACTTTGTCATCATGCAAAACTGAATCATTGAACACTTAATTCCCCCCTCTCCTCCTCCTAGCCCTTGGCAAGCACCTTTTTCTACTTTCTGTTTCTATGATTTTGACTGCTTTAGATTCTTCACAAGAGTGGACTCATACACTGTTTGTCCTTTTGTCTGGCTTATTTCGCTTAGCATAATGTCTTCAAGGGTCATCCACGTTGTAGCTTGTAACAGAATTTCCTTCTGTTTTGAGGCTGAATAATATTCTACTGTATGGATATACTACATTTTCTTCTTTTTCTTTTTTTTTGATTGAACCCAGGCCCTCGGCAGTGAAAGTGCGGAATTCTAACCACCGGACCGCCAGGGAATTTCCTACATTTCCTTTATATATATAAGATATTAAAAAATTGATTCGATGGAAGAATACTTTACATACAATCAACTACAACCATTAAAGTACAATTCAGTGCGTTTCAATGGACATGCTACCATGAAACTCCCAGCACCGTCATCGTAGATCGTTTCTATCACCCCAGGCATTTCTTGCTCCCTTTGCTGTCCATTTCTCCCTACCACCACCCCTGACCTCAGACACCACTGACTATCTTTTTGTCCCTATAGCTTAGTTTACATCTTCTAGAAGTTCTTAAGCACAGAATCATGCAGTGTATACTCTTTATGTCTGGCTTCTTTCCCTCATCACAATGATACTGTGATTTCGTGTTGTTGCGTAAATCAGTAGTTTATATTCAGGAGAACGTTTTAACAGGTACTGTTTTCCTTCCCTCAGTGCTCTTGATTCTGCCCATGTCCCCCATCTTCAGTGCTGGGTCACTGTCGTCTCTGGCCCAGGTGCCTGTAATGGCCTCCTCTCGTTCATTCTGCCCACCTGTAGCCCCTTTTCCTGCAGCTGCCAAAGTGAAGTTCATAACAAGCACACTGAACCGTGACCACCCACTGCTTCAGCGCATCAGTGGCTTTGCATGACGCAGAGGCCCGAATCAACCCTGCATGTGGTCTGGCCCCTGCCATCCCTTCCAGAATCCTCTTGCATCCCTCTTGCTTGCTTCCTGCATTCTAGCCTCACTGGACTTCCTTGGAGCCTGTCCCTTGGACCCCCCAAATAGGCCTCACCATCGACCTCTCCGTACCCCCCAGCACCTTTCCTTTTGTTTGTAGGAGCCTTTGATTAACACCTGCTTCCCTCTAGACTTTAAGTCCCATGAGCTTGGGCAGCTGCAGTGCTGCCCGCTGCCATGCCTGGTGTGCCTGGTGTGTAGTCGGTGATCACTTCATGACTGAGCGGATGCATGAGACTGTTTCCTTTGGGGAGGGCTCCGTCAAGAGCAGCTGTTCTCTGCACGCGTGTAGCTGAGCCCCCTGTCTTTCCGGCTTTGGCAGGATGAGCAGCTGAGGGCCCTAGTGAGGCAGTTCGGACAGCAAGACTGGAAGTTCCTGGCCAGCCACTTTCCCGTGAGTGCAGCCCCTCTGCGGCCCCCTCCCCCAGGACAGTGGGCCTGGGACAGACTTTCTGTCAAGGAGAAGAAAGGGGGGTTCCTTACCAAGTCCCCCCCCACCCCCAGCTCTCCCAACAAAACAACCTTCCAGGCTTCCTAGGCCCTTTCTTCCCAAACCGGAATCCAAGGCACCCTGGTGTAAGCGTCTCCACGCAGCAGCCTCCGTGTGCCTGGGGGTCTTGGGCTCCATGATCATGAAATCAGATCAGTGACATATTTGCATTTCTTCCTGCAAGTCAGGAGCGAGTTGGTGCTCGATTTCTCAACCATGAAACTGAAACTGAGGGGAAACAATACTTGAGCAGGCTCCAGGGTGAGGCCCCTGCAGAGCTGGCTGGTGCCACCATGTGCAGCATCTAGAGGCTCCTGGTGATGCGGGTCCCCCATCCCCAGCACTGCAGGCGTCTGGCAGGGAGGGGATGTGGCAGGAGCTGCTGTCGGCTTATCTCCTGGCTCATTGGGCAGCTCAGGGACCAAGTCACCAGACCCTGCTCACCTCCCCCCCTTGCTCACCTCCCCCCCCACCACCTCCTCCTCCTCCATGTGATCTGAAACCTTCAGGGAGATACTACCCTCCCAGAAGCAAGCAAGGATCCTTGATGTAGCCTGCAGGCTGGGACGGGGCAGCCCCCTTGTGTTAGGGCAGCAGGTGGTGGCTTCCCACATGGTTCTGAGTTTGCCTGGTTCCATCCGGGCCCTCTGGTAGCACAGGGAAGCCATGCGTGTTCCGGCCCGTGGGCAGGCAGTGTGTGGTGGTGCAGGGAACAAGACAGAACCCCGCTGAGGTGTCCCCTGAGCCCAGTGTGTGTCCAGGGTCCAGGGCCACCATCCCAGGAGTTCTCACGGGTGCCTGTCCTCTTCCCAGAACCGCACTGACCAGCAGTGCCAGTACCGGTGGCTGAGGGTCTTGAATCCAGACCTCGTCAAGGGGCCATGGACCAAAGAGGAGGACCAGAAGGTAACGCCTAGGACAGTGCCTGCCACATGGCGGGCCTTCACCCACCCCAGGGAGTCAAGGGACTGAGGCTGCCCTGGGTATTGGCTGGGCTGTCCGGCTGGACCTTGGGTGTGTGACATCTCGCTGGTCGGTGCTGGGGTGGGGAACGGGCCGGTCCCGCTGGCCTCACAGCAGCTTTCCCCCAAGGTCATCGAGCTGGTCAAGAAGTACGGCACGAAGCAGTGGACGCTGATCGCCAAGCACCTGAAGGGCCGGCTGGGGAAGCAGTGCCGCGAGCGCTGGCACAATCACCTCAACCCCGAAGTGAAGAAGTCCTGCTGGACGGAGGAAGAAGACCGCATCATCTGCGAGGCCCACAAGGTGCTGGGCAACCGCTGGGCCGAGATCGCCAAGATGCTGCCGGGGAGGTGAGCTGCCTGCCGGGGCCTTTGCAGGGATGTTCCAAGGCCCAATCCGATTTCTCTGGAGTTGTTCACTTTTCCCAGAAGCGAATGAGTCCTTCAGATTCTTGCCGGGGTGGGAGGGGATTGGGGGGGTGGGGCGGGGCCCAGCTGCAGGGAGTCTGGAACAGGGAAGGGAGGGGGCCCTGGGGGCCTCCCGTTCACTGTGCAGACTCTCATCTGGTCCCGCTTTCGGCTCTGTGCCATCCCTGCCCTCTGCTGTGGCCGAGGTGGCCTGGTTATTTTTTTAGAGAATAAACCTTTTTCCTCCTGCCTGTGAGGTCAGGGCCAGGATCTGGACGTCCGAACCACTGCCCATTTTCAGGGCCAGGATCTGGACGTCCTGTGAGGTCAGGGCCAGGATCTGGACGTCCGAACCACTGCCCGTTTTCACCCTACTCTTCACGCTGGGCCTGGCCCCTCCAAGCCCTGGGCCTCTTGGTGTTCTGCAGGGAACATTAGGACGACTTGGCTCCATTCTTGCTAGAATCCTCCTCCAGGGTCAACTCCCAGTCTCCTAAGTTGCTCACTGCTCCCCTAACTGCTTTCCATCTTCTGGAAACTTATAAAAAGTCACTTACCACTGTCTTCTACCCTGCTCTTTTCGTCTGTGTGCGTTTTTACCTTATTTTGTTTCCTTTCTTTGCCATGGCATTGCGGTCCTGGGAAGGAGAGGAAATAAAATGCCAGATGGTCTCTTTCCCCTGGAGTCTTGTATCATCTGTTTCCAAAACTCAAACCCGAGTGTGTTATCCTTTTGGCACTTCTTATAACACTTGGGTTGAAGACTCGAGCCTCTTTCCCGTGTGGCCAGCCTGGCCTGGCTGAGGCCACCAGCCTCGCCTTGATCTGCCGTCACCCTTGCTCATCTGTGGGGCCTTAGCTGCTCCGACCTCCTCTCTCCCTTAGACATGGGAGAGCTCTTTTCTGAGAACGAACGCCCTGTGCTCCTGGCAGCTTGGATGCCCTCTAACTTGTGCCCATCACGTAGCCAACACGGTCTCATCCTTTGGTTCTCAGTGGGGACGTTATTTCCTCAGGGAAGGTTTCTCTGTCCTTTCCAACTGTGGTCAGTCCCTGGCCACCTCCCCATAGTGCCCCGACCCCTGCCCAGTCAGCACTGTGTCCTGACAGCCTGCAGTGGGAATGAACAGAGATCCAGACCCTCCTCTTAGACTGGTGGCTCCGTCAAACTGTTATTCTCTGTTCACGGTTCAAGGGAAAAGCACTCTGCTTGGAAACCCAAAGAAGGCAGCGCCTCTGTGTGTCTGCACTTCTGAACTGCTGTAGGTCTGTGGGCTCTGACGCTGCTGAGCCCCCCGTGCTACTCACTACGATGCTGCTGTGTGCTTCTGTAGTTTCGTACTTCTTTGTGCTTCATACTGCTGTCTGCTCCTACTACTCTGTTACTGTGTCCTGCTGTACCTGTCTGCTTCTCTCCCTCCACGCTTCCCTGACTCCTGTACCACTGTGCTACTTTCTGCTTCTGTAGTGTGGTGTACTACTCTGACTTATACCGTATATGTTTCCTCTTTAATCTTCAGCAAGTGATGGAGAGTGAAGTAGTCTTTTGATTCTCCAGATAAAAAAGCCAAGGCTCAGAGTGGTCAGTAGTGGATCCTCTGTCCTCTGGCTGTGCCCTCTTTGGCCATTTTCTGTCTGTGGGATGTGATCAGGGCTTGTGTTCCAGGTCACTGAGCCTCAGGACAGGGGCCAGCGGCCAGCAGCTTGCTTACGGTTTCTACAAATGCAGAGGGAGTGGGAAAGGGAATGAGAGTTCCCAGAATGTTTCAGTGTTAGGATTTTACCCTGTAGGCTGAATAAGACCTTTGCTTATTTCTCAGAGGTGTGTGGAAATCTTCCGTAAATCGTTACAGGCTGCAAGCATGTCAGACTTAATCTTAGAGCTAAGAGCCCTTAGAACTCCTCAGGTTGAACCCTCATTTACAGAAGCGGGAGCTCAGCTCAGGGAGGCTAGTGACGCGCCCGGTGGCGCACGGGCCCCAGTGCTGGGGTCAAAGATCCCCGGTTGGCCCCTGCAGGACAGACAATGCTGTGAAGAATCACTGGAACTCCACTATCAAGAGGAAGGTGGACACGGGAGGCTTCCTGAGTGAGTCCAGAGACAGCAAGCCCCCCATGTACTTGCTGCTGGAGCTGGAGGACAAGGACGGCCACCAGAGTGCCCCGGCCTCAGAAGGCCAGGTGAGTGGGGCGGGGGTGTCAGGCAGCTCGGCCACAGGGCTTGGGTTAGTTGGTTTGTTTTCACGTGTATCTGATGCCATCTCATCAACACCTATTCCTCCTTTTTCACCTGTTCCGTGGCTGTTCCTTAATCCTGCAAGAGGTTCTCACTGTGGCCTCACGTCTCTCACGAGGGCCTTTCCCTGTGTCACCTGTGCCCATGCTTGGTGCTCATCTGCCCACAGATGCAGGATGCCAGAGCCGACGTCAGGTGAAGAAGGGTCTGGTGGGGAGGTCCTCAGCCTCCTCCTGTCCTCAACAGTTTCCTTCCTACCCGTTGCTCTTTCCAGCCTTTTCATACTAAAAGCACATATGGAATTCTAAAAAAAATCAGATTTGTTGAGGTACAAGCACATACAGTAAAATTCACTGTGTTTCGTGTGCGGGTCTGAGTCATGACAGCTTTAAACAGTCCTGTAGCCACCACCATAGTCAACACAGAACATCTCCGTCACCCCCCATATTCTTTCAGCCCTTCTCCCATCCTTAGTCCCTGGCACCCTTCATCTGTTTGCTGTCTCTATAATTTTCTAGAAAGTCATATAAATGAAGTCATATGGTATTACATTTACAATTGTTAACATCTCCCATCCTACACTCCAGAGCATACTTTTTTTAAATTGAAGTATAGTTGATTTACAATATTATAGTAGTTTCGGGTGTTTATGGTTATTTTTGAACTATCTCATATGATTTATTCTTAAAAAACAAAGATTTGAAGCACATGTGTCAGAGTATGAAGATGGGACGTTGCTGGGTACATGGCAGATGACGCACTTCCTCTACACTGTTTTCCAGTCTTTTCTGTAATTGTGAACTATTGAATAGTTCTTTTTAACACTCCACCTTTCCTTTTCCTGCTGGCCAGATTATAACTGTTCACTGCTCCAGTTCTTCTGCAACACCCTGCTGGAGCATTATATCATGTTTTTGCCTCTCTTTCTGGATTTTTCTGCTTCAGAGACTATTCCTTGCTTCCCAGATATGAGAGCAGCTATACGGTAACAGTTGAAAAAGCTGTAAAGTGAAATGTAAAAGGACTTCTCCCTCCTGTCTGGATTCCCCATGGGTCCCCTAACCAGAGGAATTCACTTCTCAGTTTCTTGTATGCCTAAGTAATATGTTTTCCAGGCTTTTACTTCTGATTAAATAAAAAGCATCCGTGCCACAGAGAGAAACAATGTGCGTCAGCAAACATGGAGAAGTCATCTTTCGGGATAGGGCAGAGTGGACAGTAGTCTCTGAAAATCCTCCTTGGCTGAAAGTCATTTCCTTGACTCTGTTTTCACCCCCCTGACGCTTTGTGTCTGGGAGGCTGGCCCTCTTGGGCCAGGGGGAGCTCCAGACCTTGATCCTGAGCACACAGGTCAGGTTACAGTGTGGGTTTCAGCCTCACCCACTCCTCTCCACTGTCATTTTAATGGTTCTATTGTGCTGGTAATTTATTTAATTAAGGTTACACCTGACTTTTTGTTGTTAGAAACAAAACTTTAATGGTTGTCCTTGTAGCTAAATCACTGCTTATTTGCTCAGTTGTCTCTTGGGAAATTCCTAAAGGTAGCTAGATAACATTCTTTAAAAACTTTAAGGGACATCCCTGGTGGGCCAGTGGTTACGACTCCCACTTCCAGTGCAGGGGGCCTGGGTTCGATTCCCTGATCAGGGCACTAAGATCACGCATGCTGCGTGACATGGCCCCCCCGCCCCCAAAAGACCAAAACAAAATAGACGTTAATACATTTTGCTAGATTGCCTGCCAGAAAATGTTTGCCTGTTCTGTGTGTATGGGACTACCTCACTAGTCAATGCTTGCGATTATAAATGATAAGTACTGAATTTTATTAGAAATTGCCAAACTTTTTTCAAAGTGGCTGTTTTCTGAAGTGGGAATCACATGTTGGTAGCTTTTAAATAGTATTCATAGCATTCTTCCCCTCCAATTATAGCAGTTATAAGTTTTTAATCCAATCTGCTCTTATCTCCTTTTCTTCCTTTGCTTATATCTCAAACCATTTCCATTCTGTTCCCTTGATGGCAGTGGCAATAATAGCTACTAATTAGGTTGAAAGGTTTTCACACAGTTGTTGATCTGTGTACCCTCCCTGCTCAGTAAGCCTCAGTGTCCTCATTTTCTAGGCAAGGAAACTGACCCTCATCACAAGCTTGCCCAAGCTGGGAAATGGCAAAGCTCTGTCGGCATCCAGAGCCCATGTTCTCCCCCCATTAACACGGGACCCCGCTTCTCGCTCTCAACCAGGCCTGTGTTAATCACGTGTGCTGTATTCAAGGCTCCTCAGGGGCTGTCAGGTCAACGAGTCAAGCTTGTTTCTGAGGTTCTGCCAGGAGAGCGATTGCCACAACGATCTACCTCTTTTTCTTTATTTTTTTTCTGTCACAAAATTAGTCTCCACTCCTTTTTCAAACTTTCATTTGGAAATAATATTAAGTATACAGAAATGTTGCAAGAAGACTGCTCACCTATATCCTTTACTGGGTTCATTAATTTTTAACATTTGTCAGATTTGCTTTATCTTTCTCTATGTACATTTATTTTTTTTAAAGACCCTGTAGTTAATTATTTACTTAATGGCCGTGGCATGCGGATCCAGGTCCCCTGCAGTGGAAGCCTGGAGTCTTAGCCACTGGACTGCCAGGGAAGTTCCAATATGCATATTTTTTTAATCTGAGTTATTTGAGAGTTGGTTCCATACATTGTGCCTTTTATTTCTTAATACTTGAGTGTGTGTTTCCTAAAAATAAGGACATTCACCTGTGTGATGACAGTACGCACTTGGAATTTAACATTGGTGTGGGACTTTTGACTAATCTACCGTCTAGATTCCATTTTTTCCTGCCCATGACCCAGTCCAGGATTAGACACTGTTTCGTTGTCATATGTCTTTCATCTAATTTTATCTGGAATAGTTCATCAGCCTTTCCTAGCCTTTCACGATACTGATGTCTTTGAAGCGTAAGGTAGGGCTAGTTATGTTACAGACTGTCTCTCAATTTGGGTTCACTTGAGCTTCCTTATTATTAGATTCGGGTTGTGCACTGTTAGCTGGAATACGGCATGGTTTATATCTCATAATGAAAAATCCAAACCGTGTGCCCTGTGCCCACCAGGGAGGTCTCGTGACCAGCTGGCCCCCGGCGTTCCCTGCCCTGAAGGAAGAGGAGAGCAGTGAGGAGGAGGCCACGGGGGCTGCCCCCTCCCAGGAGCAGGAGCCTGTCCCCGCAGAGCTGGATGGAGTGCGGACCCCAGAGCCCTTGGAGGACTTCCCCAAGCGTGAAGACCAGGAGGGCTCCTCACCGGAAACCAGCCTGCCCTACAAGTGGGTGGTGGAGGCCGCCAACCTCCTCATCCCTGCCGTGGGGTCCAGCCTCTCTGAAGCCCTGGACTTGATCGAGTCGGTAATGTTGGTCACGGCGCTTCACAGTGGGCCCCGAGCACCCCCAGCAGGGAGCGCTTTCTCTCCGTAGGCATCCGTTCATTGTCTCGCTGATGTGGCTGAGCTGGTGCCAAGTACCCAGCCCAGCACCAGGGCCTGGTGACACCAAGATAGTGGCTGTGCAGCGCGTGCCCTCGGGGAGCTCCTGCCTCACCTGTACAGCACAGGGTGGGGTGGGAGTGGTACGAGAGTCCTCAGGGCTGACGGGGGAGGGTGTTTGAAGCGATAACACAGCCCGGGTGGGCATTGGTGTCTGTGGCAGCACAGGTGGTTGGGTGTCCCCGGAGAGGACCCTGGGAAGGGCCAGGGTTTGGGGCTACAGTGGTGAGTGGGTCCTGATTACTCAGGTAGAGCAGCCCCTGGGGCCGTGCTGGCTGTGGATTGTGCACCTTTGGGGAAGGCACCCCGGTGGGGGGTGTACTTCTTGGTGTGACCTCCCAGGTCCATCAGCCAGGCCTGTGGTGTGAGGTGGGTTTTAGGAGGTGGTGGGCAAGAGGCCGGCGACCAGGGGTAGAGGAGTTCCGTGGGCAGTGCCCACACTCACCTTCCCACTTGGGCTTCCTCCTATTGGCTGAGAATATTGACGCTGTTTATTGAGCATTTGCTAAATACCAGGCTGTGGGCTTAATGTATAGTCCACACGGTATCCTGTGAGGGGTGTCCTTTCTGTGTTTTGCAGATGAGACTGAGGCTCAGAGAGATCAAGTAAGTGTACCCAAAGGTCAAAGGTCACACAGCAAGTAAGGTGCCTAGGTCTTAACCATCATGCTGTGCTCCACTGTCCTGCCCAATGAGCGTTTGGATGGTGGGGTGGGTCTCAGGTGGGCTGTCTGCTCAGACCCTCTGGCTCTGGGTCTCACCTCTTGCCCCTAGTGGCTGGGACTGTGGTGTCCCCTTCACTACAAGGGATTTCAGAGTAGCGATGCGTGTGTCAGTCTGTTCAGCAAATAGCCCCGGGGCCACTGTGGGCTGTCCCTCTTTTGGGCTCTGAGGAAGGGCTGAGATGAGAGTGGGCCCACTCTGCACTGCTGGTGCTTCACGGTGTTGCCTCCGTCCACCCTCAGACTGCTCTCTTGAGCGCCCGCTGTATGCCAGGCCTGGTGCTTCTTTTGTAATGATAGTTTCTAACATTTGAGTGCCTGCCATGTGCCAGGCTTGTTACTTGCTACCTCTCTATATGCTCTTAGTTCTTTAACAGCCTGTGAAGTGGGTGGTGGACTCAGCTCAAGCTCAGAGAGGTTAGGAGGCTTGTCCAGCGTCACACAGCTGGTGAGTGCCGAGCTCGAGCTCTCTCCACGATGACCTTCAGCGACTGATGGGGAGTGATAGTAATTGCAGAAACACTGCCGTCTGTCCCTCCAGGCAGTCCTTGTAGCATGTGCTCCGGTCTGTTAGGTGCCGTCCATTCCGGGGCCTCTCCGAGGTTGGGGTTGGCTGCTGGGAGGAATGCCTGGAGACAGCACAGCTCTGAGCCGGCCTCCACCCTTAGCAATGAACTTGCCAGGCTTCTGTGAGCTCCAAGGACCAGAAATCACCACTAGGGTCTCGGTCCATTCAGGGCCAGACCTCCAGGGACCAGTGGAAACTTCTGTATCCAGAAGCCCTTGGGCTGGGTTGTAATTTACTGGGCAAAGGCAGAAAGACCTGGGCGTGCCTCTTAGAATTGCTCTTGGAAACTTAGTGACCTCGGGCTGATCACACCCTCTCTGACCTGGCTTCCTCAGTATGAGAGGGGAAAGTAATGCTTCTCTAGCAGGGTGGCTGTGGGGTTAGAAACAGTGTAGGTGAAGCACCCAAGGAGGCTCTGCGATTGACAGGGTCATGGAGCCCAGTGGTGCCTCCTCTCTGGGTACGTGGCTGGCAAATCAAGACCCTTCAACCTGCTCACGGCCTTGGGCCCAAAGCCTCACTTCCAGTTCTCTGTTAAGGAAATAGCTACAAACGCAGGAGAAGATTTACATCCAAGATGTTCATAAAGATGCTATTTTTAATTTTTAAGAATTAGGGGGAAAAACCTAATGTCCTATAGAAAGGGGATAATTATGTAACATGTTCAAATGGTGGTATATTTTACAGCCATTAAAATTGTTAAAAGTTGACCTTTTTTCGCTATAATAACAACTAATATTGATAGTAAATATTAAACTCATAGGTAATAGAATGAGGTGCAATCATTATTCCAGCTTTACTGAAACTTTAAATGGAAAAAAGAAGTTAAATAGAAATGATTTGTACTAAAGTTAGAAACATTGAAAATACTAAATATTTAGGGACACATGTAAGTGGTAATTGATAAACAAATGCATAAAGATGGTAAATACCAAATTCAGGCAGTGATTTCCTGCATGCAGGCAGAGGATGTGCCAGGTGGACCTGGAGCTTTAGTGATAAGGTTTTATTTCTTAGGCTTATTGATGGGTATATGAGTTTTCTTTGTATTTTTCTTTGTGCTTTTTGTATATCTTAAAAAAGCACAGAACATTTTTGTAAATAACAGCAAGCAGCCATAGGCACGATATGACTTCAGTTACGTTTCCAAATACAGATACAAAGACATAGAAGAATCTGAGGAAAGGCAAGACAATGTTAAGGGTGACCGTTCCTGGGCTGTGGGATCATCCTTTTATTTTTTTGGCTGGGCCACGCGGCTTGCGGGATCTTAGTTCCCTGACCAGGGAATGAACCCGTGCCCCATGCAGTGGAAGCGTGGAGTCTTAACCACTGGACCACCAGGGAAGTCCCTGTGGGATCATGCTTGATGCCTGTGTACTTTCCTTTAACCAATGAGCCCTGTGGTATATCAACCGGTAGAAAAGCAGAGCCGTTGCAGTTATTCCTAAACCCCCTCTCTGGGCAGGACCCCGATGCTTGGTGTGACCTGAGTAAGTTTGACCTCCCCGAGGAGCCATCCGCAGAGGGCAGCATTGGCGGCAGCCCGGTGCAGCCCCATCCATCGCAGCAGCAGCAGCAGCAGGCCCCGCCAACCCGCCAGCCTGCCGCCGCTGTGCCCAGCGTGACCGAGTACCGCCTGGATGGCCACACCATCTCGGACCTGAGCCGGAGCAGCCGGGGCGAGCTGATCCCCATCTCCCCCAGCACTGACGTGGGGGGCTCGGGCATCAGCACACCGCCCTCGGTGCTCAAGCGGCAGAAGAAGAGGCGAGTCGCCCTGTCACCTGTCACGGAGAACAGCGCCAGCCTGTCCTTCCTGGACTCCTGCAACAGCCTCACCCCGAAGAGCACGCCCGTCAAGACCCTGCCCTTCTCGCCCTCCCAGGTGCGTGGACCCCACCCCGACTGTTCTCTGGGCACGGGTGACAGCCCCCTGTGCCCAGTGCTGGGGACCCTGGAGGGCAGAAACAGGCCTGGCCCTGCCCTCATGAAGCGTCTGTGCTGATGGGAAGACCAGTTAATAAAAAAGGACCCAAATAAACGTGATGAATGGAGTGGAAAAGGCGGCTTATGGTACTTCGGGTGCATCTAGTCGGGGAAGGGTGTCCGCCAGGCAGGCTTCTATGAGCAGGGGGATTGCTGGAGCTGGGGGCAGAGGGTGGTAAACGGACCAGGAAGGGAAGAGGACTCAGTGTGTGTTAGAAGAGTGGGTTTACTGAGCACCGATTTTATAGCAGATTTGCCAGCCCTGGGGAGCGAAGGGGCCGATGACAGCCCTGCCAATGGAGAGGATGGCTGGGGTGGGGGACTTGGTGGTCAGAATGTCCTGAGGAAAGGGCTGTGGGAGGAGCAGTTACTGAGTCGCTGAGAGCTTGTGTTGAGTACTGCTTCCCAGGCTCTGTTTGTAATAGACACAGTGTTGGGGGGAGCCTGGAGGGCCCTGTCTTTCCTAGAGGTGAGGGAGGCACTCAGAGAGTGTTGTCTCAGGTGGGGTTTGTTGATTGATCGGCTTGAATATAGGCTTGGAGTCAAGGGGAGAGCAGAGTATGGTGTGAAGTCCAGAGCTAGGACTCATGGATGGGGGACAGGAGGAGTGATGGGGGCAGGAGGAGTGATGGGGGGCAGGAGGAGTAATGGGGGCAGGAGGAGTGATGGGGCAGGAGGAGTGATGGGGCAGGAAGAGTGATGGGGGGGCAGGAGGAGTGATGGGGCAGGAGGAGTGATGGGGGATGGGGGCTGGGGCCTCGGAGGGTCCTGGGAGAGCTGGGGGGTATGCACTGCGCTGGGGGCTGTGGGGTGGGGTATGGACTGGAGGGGTGGGCAAGAGGCAGGCCCAGGGCAGGAGGAGGGTGGGCAGAGGCTTTGGGTCTCAAGGGTCTCCTCCCTCCTGTGGGGTCATGAGAGAATGAGGGCCAGTGGTGGCACGTTTCCAGAGGCCACCCTCTCTGCTGTAGAGGGACTGAGGCCAGGCCTATGTGTCGGGATGTCTGGTGGTGTTTCTGCAAGGTGCCCTGTGTTAGTTCACTGGGGCTGCCATGACAAAGAACTGCACACAGGAGGACTGGAACAGCAGATTCATTTTCTTAGTTCTGGAGTCTAGAAGTCCGAGATCAGGGTGTGAGCAGGATTGGTTTCCTCTGAGGTCTCTGGCTTCTACGTGGTAATCTCCTCTCTGTGTCTTCACTTGGTCTTCCTTCAGTGTCTGTGTCCTAATCTCTTTTCTCTTATAATCTCTTCTTCTTTTGTAAACTTCTTCTAAGGACACCAGTCTTACTGGATCAGGGCCCACCCATGTGGCCTCATTTTACCATAATCACCTCTTTAAAGGCCCATCTCCAAATACAGTCACAGTCTGAGGTGCTGGGAGTTACGGTGTAAATATGTGAATTTGGGGAGAAAACGGTTTAGCCCATAGCAGGCCTCCCGTGAGGGCTGCTGGCTGGAGAAGGAAGACAGCAGGGCTGGAGCTGCCCAGAGAGCAGCCCAGGGTGACGGGGTGCAGCTGCCCTGCCCAGGGACCCTGCAGAGGGCAGTGGGCCTGAGGGCTGCAGGTGGCCCTGGGCTGCCAAGGGCACCTTCAGGGCAGAGGGGAGAGGGTGGTGCTTCAGATCTGGGTTTGAGTCCCGCCTCTAGCACTCAGCGCAAGAATCCAAACCTCTCTTATCTGTAAAGAGGGATCGTAATCTTTACATTTCAGAGGATCTGTGAAAACTATGTGAAATTCTCAGTGTGCAGTGCTCAGCTCTGGTGTGAGAGGGTGTGTCTAAGTGTTGATGTCACCATCTCCATCATCACTGACCCATCTGTCGCAGTTCATTTAAGAGCTACTTTTTTTTTCTTCTGAAAAGGAGCTGCTCTCAGTCAGCTTTCTTTGCCTTAAGTACACTGTCATCAGCGCGTGGGGTTGGGGGATGGACCTCCCATCATCCTGGCAAAGCGAGGATTGGGTGATGCCCAGCCTGGGGTCTACATGGACCTGCTCAATGGGTCCCTGCCCATCTGTCCTGGCCTTTGCTCCCTGGCGCCTGCCGGTGGGCTCTTAGGTCATCACCTTATCTTGTTTCCTTGGTCTTCCTGGCAGTTTCTGAACTTTTGGAACAAACAGGACACACTAGAGCTGGAGAGCCCCTCGCTGACCTCCACCCCCGTGTGCAGCCAGAAGGTGGTGGTCACCACGCCACTGCACCGGGATAAGACGCCCCTGCACCAGAAACACGCTGCGTGAGTGCTGTGCCCCCGCCCCACCTGCGCTGGGCCTGCCCCTCCCCAAACAGTGGCCGGCCTGGCGGAGAAGGTTCTCTGGGGGAGGGACCCCTTGGAAAACCACCTGAGACTCTGTTACAGGAAGGCAGCCTCCTCCTGGTCACCACACCTCTTCACTTCCGTCAGGATAGTCTGCTGCTTCACCTCTGTTCTAATTCTTTTTTTTTTTTTTGGCCACGCCGCATGGCTTGAGGAATCTTAGTTCCCTGACCAGGGATTGAACCTGTGCCCTCGGCAGTGAAAGCACGCGGAATTCTAACCACTGGACCGCTAGGGAATTCCCCGTTTTTATTTTTTAACTTGATGGTTTTCTAATCTCAGAAATGGAGAGAGTCCACATTGCCACGAAAAATTTAATCTCTGCATCCTTTATAAGTTTCAAGTGCAGATCCACTGTGTTTGAGTAGCCCTACGTGAAGGACAGAAGGGCCCCCGGTTCTCTCCGTCTCTCTGGTGCTTAGTCAGGAGGGATGGCCGTGCCCCACCTCCCGTTTGTATGAAGCACAGCGTTTCACCTTCAACCTGTACAGGTTGCTTACCTGCTTCTATGGAGGTGCTTTCACAATAAGTTTCCTTCCTTGTGCCATCGTGACTCTTGAATTCCAGGTAGAGAGAGTTACTTAACTGGTCTTCTGCTTGTTACATGTGCTGGGGGAGAAGCATTGCTATTTATGTTTCAGCAGTTAAGTTGTAATTCAGGAATCAGTTCAGGAGTTTTAGT
Source organism: Eubalaena glacialis (assembly GCF_028564815.1). Classification (NCBI taxonomy): domain Eukaryota; kingdom Metazoa; phylum Chordata; class Mammalia; order Artiodactyla; family Balaenidae; genus Eubalaena; species Eubalaena glacialis. The sequence continues at coordinate 17,109,881 of NC_083728.1, read as the reverse complement.
TCTTGTAATGATATGTAATTTCAGAAAAGATGCATGAATTGCTTGGTCAGAAGTCAGTCTCTCAAGAGTTGATCTAACATTTAACATAAGTAGGCTTCATGAGAAATGATTCTCCTTTCAAGCCAAAATCTTGGACTTCAAATCTAAGCTCTTAAACATATGCTGGAACCAAGAAAAAGAATTGATACTTAGATATGTTTCATGAGAAATGATTCTCTATTCAAGCCAAAATCCTGGACTTGAAGTTCTTAAACAGACAGCTGGAATCGCAAAAGGAGTCGCTGCTTCTCCGGAGAGAGGTTGGAGAGGGATGCGGTCTTCCTGGATCCCCACCTTCCTCGCCTCCCCCTTCTCTCACTGGTTCTGCAGTGTGGCCACAGGCCGGCCTTGTTTTATGGAGAATCCTAGTGACAGCAGCCTTCTCAGTCGTTCTTCCAGCCTTTCTGGTGTGCTGGACCCTCTCAGACTCTTCCCTTTTCTTTCCCGTTTCTGAGGATAGCCCTTCCTCTCAGCCCCTGTAACTCCCTTTGGGGGTGGGGAGGTGGGTGGGTGGGCAAGTGTGATGGGAAGAGACTGTGTCCGGGGGTTGCCTCCCTGCTGCTGAGGCCAGAGGTCCGGTGGAGGGCGGTGTGGGAATCACGGGCAGCCTGCAGCAGAGCAGCTGGTGTCTGCCCCCAGCCCCGTCGTGAAGCCTCCTCCTCTGTCCCCGGCAGGTTTGTAACCCCAGATCAGAAGTACTCCAGGGACAGCACTCCTCACACACCGACCCCGTTCAAGAACGCCCTGGAGAAGTACGGACCACTAAAGCCCCTGGTATGTGGTATGGCCGGGCTGGTCCTCCAGCCATTTACGGTTCACAGGGCCCTGTCCCTCTGAGATCTCATTAGATTCTCCCAACAGCCCTGAGAAGTTGCAGATACCCTAGTTTTATAAATGGGGCCCCCGAGGTGGAGTTACCAGTTCATCAGACATCTCCTGAGCAGCTGCCACGTGCCAGGCGGTGCTGGGTGCTGGAGCCACGGTGGCGTCCTGGTGAGGCTGGGAGTTTGGGGTGGTGGAAGCTGACAATCGACATGTAAATGCATAAATGACTAAATACTCAGCACCTGGCCATGCCAAGCAGAACATGGGCAGGAGTTGGGATGGAGAAGGACTTGCTCGGGCGCTGGGGCTGGTTCAGGAAAGTGGCGAATTGCTCCTCAAACCTAAGCCTTTTGACCAGCTGCCCGTCCTTTGCAAAACACGGGAAAGCACTCATGGGTGGGCTGGATGGAGATGGCTAGCCAGTGAGGAGACACCTCCTGGGGTGCTTCCCCAGCAGTGTGAGAATGGCCCTTCTCCCCTGACTCTTCCCAGTTCATGGGACGGTCCTGCTTTCCCCAAGGGCAAAAGAGAGAGCTGGCACCCCAGGTTTTCCAAAATAGGCTGTGTCTTAGAAACCAGCTGAAGGTGGGAGAAAGGCAGGTTGTGGAGAAGCGTTTGCCTGTGGACAAAGCCTGCAGCGAGCTCCCCTCCGTGCTCACCACGTGGGGTCTGGGTGGTGGGGCCGTGGTCTCCCCATCCTGGGATGCAGCTGGTGGAGTTGCACAGGCCCCAGGCCAGGCCCCAGTCAGCACTGCCCTTTCCTGTCTGAGTGGGGTTCGGCTCCCAGATACTAAGAGGTCTGCATGCTCTCCAGGCACGGCTGGAGGGTGAATCTGCCCTTGGCAGCGATAGTTCAAGTACATGGGGGCTTTTATTTTTTTAATAAATTTATTTATTAATTTATTTTTGGCTGCGTTGGGTCTTCGTTGCTGCACGCGGGCTTTCTCTAGTTGCAGTGAGCGGGGGCTACTCTTCGTTGCGGTGCGCGGGCTTCTCATTGCGGTGGCTTCTCTTGTTGTGGAGCACGGGCTCTAGGCGCATGGGCTTCAGTAGTTGCGGCACACGGGCTCAGTAGTTGTGGCGCCCGGGCTTAGTTGCTCCGTGGCGTGTGGGATCTTCCCGGACCAGGGCTCGAACCCGTGTCCCCTGCACTGGCAGGCGGATTCTTAACCACTGCACCACCAGGGAAGCCCACGTGGGGGCTTTTAGAGTGACTTCTCGGGTGTTACTGTACCCTACACCTGCTGCTCAGTAGCTCTCTCCCTCCCCTGGTCTCTGCCGCCTGAGCCCCCAGGCCCGAGAAAGGGAAATGGAGTCAACGTCCCCGTTAGTGTGGGACCGAGGGGTGAAGGAGTTAGGGTTTTGAGTGCATCCAGGTTCTAACCTCACAGCTCTGTGGCCTTGGGCTGGGGTCTCGCCCTCTCTGAGCCTCCGATTCTACCTTGTGGAAGATGACAGCTATTTCCCCGTGTTGTGTGAGGTTGGCTGTGGTCAAGTGGGGACACTCCGGGCCTGTGCGGCCCTCAGTGAGCTGAGGCCAGTGTCCCAGGCAGGACAGTTAGTGGCCATGGGTACTGTGTGTGAGGCCAGTGTCCCAGCACTGGGCCTCCTCCCTGCATTGCCTGGGTCTTCCCCGCCGCTCCCGTGAGCAGGCTCTGCCTGTGCCCTACGGCCTGGGTGCAGGGCCTCACTCACATCCCTGCCCGTAGCCGCAGACCCCGCACCTGGAGGAGGACTTGAAGGAGGTGCTGCGCTCCGAGGCCGGCATCGAGCTCATCATTGAGGACGAAGTGAGGCCCGAGAAGCAGAAGAGGAAGGCTGGGGTGAGTGGCTGGCGGAGCGGGAGCGGCTCTGGTAGCCATACGGCACTGGGGGAAGCGGAACTGTAGCCTCGGCCCTTTGTTCCTGCGGAGTGGTTGTCCGTGAAACCAACCAATGTAAGGCCTTGGTGCCTGGGACCCTTCCCTCTTCCCCTTTGAACTGGTGCCTTAGTTATTCAGCATTGTTTGGACCCCTCTGAAGCAGGCTCTGGGCTGGGTGGGGCGGCAGAACAGTGAATATGACCCAGAGTGGTCGCTCCCTCCAGGAGTTCAGTGGGTGGAAACAGCAAACACCCTAGTGACTCAATACGTATGGTGTTAAGGGGGTAGGAAGGGCACAAAGAGGATTTCAAGGGAAATCCTTGGTATGGAGCCAGCCAGGTGTCCTGGCTGCATGAGCAGGTGAGGGACAGTGGGCTCCGGTGAGGTGGGGAGCTGCTCTGGGCAGGGCCGGGCCATACTGGACAAGCTCCCCCACCGCCTGGCATGTGGGGTTTCCCAACAGCAGGTGGCACCATGTCCCCTCTGTCTTTGTGCCCCTTTCTTCCCAGGTGCTCTCCTGGGGAGCAGGGAAGATGGGAGTGTGCCGGGGTGGAGGGCGGGTGCAAAGGTGGGTGGCCAGGCTGGGAGGGACACACTGGGCTGGGCCCCTGGGCGTGTACGTAGAGCATGGCCGGGACCCTCTCTGGCCTCTCTGTGTCCGAAGGTGGTTCTGAGCCGTGGTGGCACCTGTTTGGGGCACAGTGCTGGGTTGGGGGGTGAGTACTAGTCTCAGAGCCCCTCCCTGGCATTGGAGCTGACCCCTGGCCTGCTTATAGGAAGTGCGGGGGTGGGGCTGAGCATTCCTGTAACGCCTGTGTCCCGTGGGGTCCCACGTCTCCATGTCACTCACCGGCAGGTAGGTGTTTTAGCTGTAACTTGGCTGTTTAGGGGAGCGTTTCGTGCAGTAGAGACTTGGGGGCTGCGCTTGGTCCCTTTGGGGATGAGGTTGGGTGGAGGGTGGCGTTGGTGTCCTCAGTACCAACACTGAGCATCTGGCAGGACAGTCTGCTCTGTGGGCAGAGTCTGCAGCGGGGCCAAAGTGTCCTGGTCCCCCATGCCCCCCCCCAGAAAATCCTCGCCAGCCGGGCATGCTCAAGGACTCCCCTGCACCAGGGCCTGGTTCTGTGACCAGGGCAGCTGGGGCCGGCGTCATCAGGCACTGGTGGTGACCCGGGGGAATCCAAACGCCTGCCCTAAGCACCTCCTCCTCCCCCAGCTGCGGCGAAGCCCCATCAAGAAAGTCCGCAAGTCCCTGGCCCTTGACATCGTGGATGAGGACATGAAGCTGATGATGTCCGCGCTGCCCAAGGCTCTGCCCTTGGTAAGGGGTCTGGGAGAGAAGCCATCCTGTGAGGCCAGCTGCTACTCCCCACCCGAGCTGCAGGAGGCTGGGGGGATGGAGTCTCCCTGGGGGCCTTCACCTCTTGAGCCCTTTAGCGTGGAGAGGACCCTGGAGGTGGAGTCTGGTGATTCTCGGGCTGGGCTTCCACGTGCCGGGCTCAGCAGGGAGGGGGCAGCTGGGCACCACCCGCCTGGCTTCAGACAGCGCTGCTTGTGTCTTTCACATAAAGGTTTATTTGGCAAGAGTTGCATTGCTAGAACACGTTTGACAGCCGTGGTTTCTGAGTCCCCAGCGCCTTCCCTTGCGTTCTGCTCCTGAGGGTGACCCAGGAGAGGGTCAGTGACATGCCTCAGGGCATAGCCAGGGGATTGGGGCGCCTCAGCTCTGGCATGGGTGCTTCCCAGTTCCCAGGCCAACCTCCAGCAAGGGGGCTGCTGCCTACACAGAGCCTGGGCCCCAGAAACCATGCCATGCTATTGATCCCTTGCAGCAGACAGTGGGGTGAGCCCGTCTTTCGCTGGTAGCAGACAGTGAGGGCTGTGGCAGAGCTCATGAGACAGGAGTGCCTGACCAGATCCTGCAGGTGTGCCTGCTGCTCTCATAGCCCTTGCAGGCAAACCTCCCTTTGGCCAAGCACCCCCGCCAGGCTGGGGACTTAGTGCCCGCCAGCCAGACCTGCAGCCAGCATCGCCTTGGGCAAGTAAAATAATTAGCAGAAAGAGAAAAAGTTAGGGCAAGTGGTTAAGAACAGAGGAGGTGGAGTGGGGGGCCTAGGGTGAGTCCTGACACCGGGCCCTGGTCTCTGGTGTCTCCTAGGTCCCTGAGCCTCAGGTTCTTGCCTGTAATGAGGGCACTGAGCCCAGTAGGCTGTTAGGAGGGTAAAGGCCTGTCCGGGAGTCCTGGGGTGCTTTGTGCAGCTCCCAGTGAGTTCTAGTCGACGCAGGCACCTCTGTGGGTGTTTCTGGTCCCAGGAGAAGCTGGAGCATCTTCGTATCCACCTGGGACGGGGAGGAACCAGATTCATGTAAAAAGGAACCAGCATTATTGGGCGTTTACTAGGTGCCAGGCTCTGAAACAGGCACTTTACAGCTGTTTTCCTACTGAATCTTTAAATGAATTCCCATCTGGAAGAGGAAACTGAGGCTTAAAGAAGTAATATCCTGCCCAAGATCCTAACAGAGATGGTGGTGCTGGGATGTGCCTGCTGTTTCGTTTTCTCCTTCCCACAAAGAGCTCATGGCAAAATGTTGAGCCTTCGATTTGGTTTTGGTTTCAGCCAACCAACATCCCACCAGGCTCCTCCGGCCTCACCCCGTCGGGCAGCAGAGAGGACAGCAGCCTGCTCAACGAGGGCTTCCTGCAGGCCAAGCCCGAGAAGCCGGCGGCCCAGAAGCCCCGAGGCCACTTTCCAACTCCTGCCCCCGTGAGTGCATCCTCCTCAGGCCCTTGCTCTGTGCGCTTCACACCTCAGGGCCTTTGCACAGGCTTTGCCTCTGCCTGATTAACTTAGGCTTCACATCTCTGTCCAGACGTCACTCCCTCAGGGAATCTGTGTACTAGAGACCACCCCCTCCACAAAGCCCCTCCTTCATGATGTGGTCTCACTCGTAATTAAGACATTGTCTCTGTGACTTCTGTCCTTGAAGGCAGGGGTGCCCTGCCTGCTCCTCTCACCATCTGCACGGGTCAACCCCTCTCTGCTCCTCACCAGCCTGCGTGGCTGTAGCTTTTCCTCATGCGGAGGCTGGTGCCGCGTAGTAGGGGTGGGGAGGGTGGGGGCTTGTGTCCTGGTCCAGCCTCCTTGCTCTACATCTGAGGACTCCCAGGTCCACCAGGAAGGTGCAGTGAGCACAGAAAGACTTGTGGCTTCTAGAGGGAGGGAGCGTCATAGAAATGTCCCCACCCCTCCCCGACCAGAGTCGCCAGGCTTCCCTGGGAGCTGCCCCTGCCTGGATGGTAACCCTTTTGCCTCCTCCCAGATGACCAGCGCCTGGAAGATGGTGGCCTGTGGGGGGACCAGGGACCAGCTCTTCATGCAGGAGAAAGCCCGGCAGCTCCTGGGCCGCCTGAAGCCCAGCCACACATCTCGGACCCTCATCTTGTCTTAGGGGCTTGGCAGTCACGAGCCCATTCTCATGTTTACAAGGGGCTGGGGGGCCGAGTCTAGGCTGTGAATTTGAGAATCACACAAAGATGACCGCCTGCAGGGAGCCTTCTGCCGCCGGCCCCTTCCCAGACTGCTCAGGTGGAGACAGAGCAGGGCCACCCACTGTCCTGTCTCCGAGTCCGGCTGCAGCTGCGGGCGGTTCCTGGTGCTAACAGAACAAAGTCCCACCTCTGAGCTGGCCCATCCCTCCCCCCAGTGCCACAGGGAGCCCCGTTAGCTTCTCCCAAGCCCTGGTCAGGCCTGGCCTCATCTCAGACCCCTGCTTAGGACAGGGGATGTGGCCAGCGTGCTCCTTCCTTCAACCTGTTGGTACATTTTCTTGAAAGAATAAAAGTTGTCTTTCTCCTGTGCTCTGGACCCCACCTTCCTCCTGGATCCTGCTCGTGGTTCCCTGGTGACAGTGCTTCCCTGGTGACTGTCCTTAGAGCCCTGAGGGATGCAGGGACCGGGGCCCTCATCCTCAGAGTGCAATCTTGTCTGCACAGCCCAGGCCTGGGTCTCTGGACTCTGTTGCCCCCAGGGACCCAATGTGCTGGAGGCAGTTTTCTCTGTACCCAGTGGGTGTTTCACAAAGCTGTGAGGACTTGGGGAAGGCGGAGGTGGGGGGCAGTGGTTGGCCCTTGCCGTGGTTGGCTGAACTGGCCTGTGATGAGCCCCACCCCCAGATCAGGCTGGTAAACAAGGAGTGACCGGCAGCTGGGCAGAACCTTCTGGCCACGGTGGCCCTAACTTCCCCAGGCCAAGGCAGCAGTTCCAGCCTGGGCTCTGGACCCTGGTCATGGGCCAGTGCACAGACTGTGGCACTTGACTGGTGGCCGGGAAGAGTCCCTGGGGACGGAAGAGGGGCAGGTGCCTGATTTAGAGAGATCTAAATCAGGGAGTGATGTTTTCAGCAGTGGGGTCCATCGGACAGGGCATGTGACCATCCCTGGGGGCTGCCGTCTCAGTTCACTGCAGGACGGCATCTGTCTGGGCAGCCCGGTATCCACACCCTGCTTCAGTGCCTCTGGTTCCCAAGGGACACTTGGGGGCAGGTCCTCTTGCCTGGGGTCCCCAGCCTCTAAAGAGAGGACTGGGAGTTAGGACACCAGGGTTCAAGTCTTCCTGACTCCGACACAGCCCTGTCCTGTCGGCTGCACACAGGGTTCTGTCACTCAGCATTGACAGCCCTCCCCAGGCAGCCCCCATTGGTCACACATACGCAAGCCTGGTTTGAGCCTGGCTGCGTCCTGGTCCCTGTTTGAGACCCGGGACGGGCCTCTACCCTTCCCACCTGCCTCCTGCCCACGTGGCTGAGCTGGACACTCCAGGCAATCCCATGGCTGGGCCATGCCAGCTTCACGCCCCTGACTTTGCTGTGCATTTGCTGACTTCTTGGCCCGGACACCCCTCTGCTCACCTCCAAATCCCTTCCCCTGGTGACCCAGGCGCTGTCACTGACTGCTCCCCACGGGGCTGCTGGCATTGATGGGTGACCTGCCCTGCAGTGAGGGTGGGGGCAGGGGTACTTTGTCTCTAGGGGGGTCGTACTGTGTGGAACACCCATGTCAGACCCAGACGCAGCGTGCCTGGGGACCACTTGGGATTCCCCGCCCCCTGGGGTCATCGTAAGCTCCTGGGGGTGAGTTACAGTGGACTGACCTGCAACCTGCCAGGACCGTCTGCCCAGCGACGCCCTCCCCACCGTCCTCCCCACCCACTGGGACTTACCCTGAGGCTGTTCCCTGTCCCCCAAGGGAGGTGGCTGCAGTCACTGCAGACCTGTTAGCTTGCCCTGGGGCTGTTCTCTGCTTTGTGCCTGAAATAAACACGCATCCAGGGTCCCTCCAACCACTGCCTCCCTCCCCCGCTTCAGGTGAGGCATGGTTCTTTCTGGTGCTGAGGATACGAGATCAAAAAAAAAAAAATACCCCACCCGACTCCACCCCCAAACAACCTTACTCTCCTGGAGCTTAGACTCTAGGGAGGGCAGACAGATCTATATACAACATGCCAGAGGCAACAGGGGCTCCGAAGAATAACAGCAGGGGAGTAATAGCCTGGGGGTTGGGCTGTCTGCTAAGAGGTAGGTTTGAGAGAAGGTTTGTCCACCGTGTGGACAGGGAGGGAAGAGCCCATTTGGGAAGGGTGGATTGGGTGCCACTGCAAGGGTGCTGAGGGCCCTGCTTGTGGTTTGACCATGAGATTGGGGGCCACAGTGCTCCAGCGGGGCCTGCAGCCTGGGGAACTTGACTATCCCGGCTCAGTCGGAGCCTGGTGTTTTCCAGGCCAGAGTGACAAGCAAGAGGGAATTAGCCAGCAAGGAGCCGAGGTGCCAATCTAAATGCCCAGCAGTGAGATTGATGGATCGTATGGAATTCCTATTTTTTTCCTATTCTGAGTTTACGTTTTGTTTCAATTAGGTTTTGGGTACTTGCCGAAAAACTGGGCTGTTAAAGCCTTTGCAAGGATGGTGCAACTCTATCGCCACCTGGTGGCCATTGGTGTGTTTGCAGCAGCAGGTAAAGTGAGCCATAGAAGTTTCTTGAAGTTCTTGGTAGGTCTTTGAAGCATTTTTCTGATTTTCAGGCCCCTTCTTCAGCATCCACATCAAGCAATTGTCTGGCCTTTGCTTGAACTCCTCCACTGATGGGGAGAGGTGGCTCTTACTTGGCAGCCAGCTCCATTGTTGGACAGCAATTGCGAAGACAATGATTCTTTACCCAGAGAAAAAAATTTCCCCCTTGTAATATCAAAAGCAATAGGAAAGCTGGTTGGTGGGGAAATCAGGCTCTCAGGACAGGTAGCTGATAGGCCAGGATAAGCTTGGGAGTGTGATTGCTTGAATGAGCCACTTTCTCAGCAGACCCCAGTGAGAATCATTTCTATGTTCCAGCTATTTCCAGAGATCACCAAGGCTCTCATGCAGTAATGACAGTGATTTAACCCCCTCTAAGATAGATTTTATGTTTCCACCCTTGGCTGGATGTGTTTGAAAGCAATTAAAGCTGAGTTTCGATATGAGTTGAAAATCGAACTTTTCACTGATACAGACCAGTGGTCTCAAGCTGGTCAGGATGGTGTTTTACTTGTATATTAACTAGGGCTGACCTATAGGTATTTAGGTTATAGTACGTAATGAACGGGACAGTCTGACAAGGACAGGTACAGAGCCTGAGTCTCAAATGCTCTTCAGAAAGGCATGGGGGATGTCCTTCTCCCTGAGTAGCAGGCCTGGTACCCAGTAGGTGCTAATTGATATCTCATCCTGCCATGATGTGATGTGGCCAAGAGAGAAGCCTAGGGCAGCTAGGATTAGACGGGTAGGGAAGGCTTCATGTTTTTTGTTTTTTTTTTTTAACATCTTTATTGGAGTATAATTGCTTTACAATGGTGTGTTATTTTCTGCTTTATCACAAAGTGAATCAGTTATACATATACATATCTTCCCATATCTCCTCCCTCTTGCATCTCCCTCCCACCCTCCGTATCCCACCCCTCTAGGTGGTCACAAAGCACCGAGCTGATCTCCCTGTGCTATGCGGCTGCTTCCCACTAGCTATCTATTTTACATTTGGTAGTGTATATATGTCCATGCCACTCTCTCACTTTGTCACAGCTTACCCTTCCCCCTCCCCGTATCCTCAAGTCCATTCTCTAGTAGGTCTGTGTCTTTATTCCCGTCTTACCACTAGGTTCTTCATATATATACAATGGAATATTACTCACCCATAAAAAGAAACGAAATTGAGTTATTTGTAGTGAGGTAGATGGAGTTAGAGTCTGTCACGCAGAGTGAAGTAAGTCAGAAAGAGAAAAACAAATACAGTATGCTAACACATATATATGGAATCTAAGGAAAAAAAAAAAAAACGGTCATGAAGAACCTAGTGGCTTCATGGCTTTTTAGTGTTGATTCCTAGCTTAATTCTTCTGTGTTCAGGGAGCATAGTCTCTGTGGCTTCAAATCTTTGAAATGGGTTGAAATTTGCTTTTTCTGGTCAAGCATATCATCAATTCTGTCAGTGTTATGCATCGGGAAAAAACGTGAGGTCTGCAGGCACTGGTGGCAGTGTCCCTTTTTTCTTTTTTCTGCTTTTTTTTGTGGACCTAGATTAGCCAACCCCCAAATGACACATGATAAGAATGTTGTTTGAAGCCACTGAATGTTGGAGTGGTTTGTTACACAGCATTAATGTGACAATAACTAACCGATAGGAAGGTAGCTTGTGTCAGCTAAAGAACCCTGAGGAAATGAACAGTGCACGGTGGGCTCAACAGCATGGAGGAGGAACTTAGGAGACTAGGAACTTTGTTGGAAATAAGTGGGAGGAAGGATTCCGGAATCCAGAGCCATTGTGACGATGCCTGTATCTTGATTGTTACCCAGGACATCTGGGAAGCTTTCCAGGGGTTTCCTGGCAGCCATGGATAAAGCTCTGACTTTGGATCAGACAGACCTGGATGTGAATCCCAGCCTGGCTCTTTTCTGCTCTGAGCCTTGGAGTTCTTGGCTATAAAATGGGAGAATCCTTAACCTTCCAGAGTTGTTGAAGGGGTTGGATAGAACACTGGCACACACTTGGGGCTCAGAAAACATGGGCTCTTACGATATTATTACAGAATGCTTTCTCATTTCTTTCTGTGCACGAGAACCCTGCAAAGGAGACGTTCGTGTCCATGTTTCAGTTGACTGTTCTGAGTAGAAGTTACTAGAACGTGGTCAAGTCAGGACTTGAGCCCAGTTAAAGCTAGCACTTTAGTGCCCTGTTTCGTGTAACCATCTGTTTCTTAGCCAGGGAATCAGAAACAGTAGAGAAAGCATCTACGTTAGGTATAGGTTCAATTTCTCAAGACTTTCCATGGAATTTCAACATACAGGACAATACACAGATCCCAAGTGATCAGCTGGATGAATTTTCACAAAGTGAACACACTCAGGTAACCAGTACGGTTATTGAGAAATAGACCGTGACCGGCACCCCAGAACCCCTCTCCCTACCCCGCCAAGGGTAACCACCATCCTGAATTCACACACCATCGATTTATCTTGCTTTTTCCAAAAAAACATTGTGTAAACTGAATTTCACTTTATGTGAAACTACCCGTGCTGACCGAGTAGTTATAGTTGGTTCATTCTCATGCCTGTATTGTGTTTCATTGTGGGACATTTCCATACTACACCCATTTCTCCTGAAAGACAGGTGGAGTGTTTTCAGGTTGGCATTATAAATAGTGCTGCTGTGAACAGCTGTCCTCATCTTTTGGTAAACTCATGTACATATTTCTGGTTTGTACAAATTTAGGAGTAGAGCTTCTGCGGATCGGTTCAATTTCATTAGGCCACTTGCCACTTACTAACTTTGTGAACCAAGGCAAGTTAATTAGCTTCTTTGAGACACTTTTCACATCTGTATATTGGAAATAAAAGTACTTTCCCCTCAGGATTGTGCCTGGGACAAGGCACCTGCCCCAGGGTAGCCCCCCTTTCTTTCCTCCTTCCTCTGCTGTGCCAGAGCCCCCTCTGCCTGAGCACATGGCTTTTCTGCCAGGCTCCTCCTTTGCCAGGAATCCTCAAACATGAGATAGGAACGTTCGCCCGCTGCCCAGGGCTGTGGGGCCTACCTTTCCCCAGCCCATTCAGCTCTGATTCAATCGCACCCAGCCCAGCACTGGCTTGCTGTGGTCACTGTCACTGCTCGCTAACAAGTGTTTTGTTTTTTTTTTAAATTAATTTATTTTTGGCTGCCCTGGGTCTTCGTTGCTGCGTGCCGGTTTTTCTCTTGTTGCGGCAAGCTGGGGCTACTCTTGGTTGCGGTGCGGGGGCTTCTCACTGCGGTGGCTTCTCTTGTTGTGGAGCACCGGCTCTAGGCGCGCGGGCTTCAGTAGTTGTGGCGCACGGGCTTAGCTGCTCCTCAGCATGTGGGATCTTCCTGGAGCAGGGCTCGAACCCGTGTCGCCTGCATTGGCAGGAGGATTCTCAACCGCTGCGCCACCAGGGGAGCCCCTAACAAGTGTTTTTATGATGGTCCCTGCTAGAGTCTGGCTTGCTGCAGATGTTCTCCCGCAGACAGGGCCAGCAGACACAAGGAATGAGGAGGAGAGGGAACAGCTGGCTGAGATCCAGCTCAGGAATTTAGAACAGGCGTTCCTCTCTTGCCTGGTCTTTCCTCTAGATCTCCAGGTGGGATTTTTCTTAAGTCCCTGTATTTCTTTACTGTTCCTCGAAGACGTTGAGTCAGGACATGAGCGTAAGAGAGGGCCAAGTGGGGAACCTGCCTAGGGATGGGCTCCGTCAAGACAGAGCTGATCCCTGGGCTTCCCTGGTGGCGCAGTGGTTGAGAGTCTGCCTGCCAATGCAGGGGACATGGGTTCGAGCCCTGGTCTGGGAAGATCCCACATGCCGCGGAGCAACTAGGCCCGTGAGCCACAACTACTGAGCCTGCGCGTCTGGAGCCTGTGCTCCGCAACAAGAGAGGCCAAGATAGTGAGAGGCCCGCGCACCGCGATGAAGAGTGGCCCCCGCTTGCCGCAACTAGAGAAAGCCCTCGCACAGAAACGAAGACCCAACACAGCCAAAAATAAATAAATAAATAATAATAAAATTAAAAAAAAAAAAAAAAAAGACAGAGCTGATTTCTCTCTCTCTGTAATAGCAGCCTGGAGCCTTGTGTTGAGAAGAATTCTGAGGGTATTGTCCAGGCTCAGGAAAGAATGTTGTGATTGATTGGTTATGTCTGTTATGTGCGTGGGTGGTGGTGCTGATGGCACACAGGTCATGTATTTCCCATCATTCTCTACTGGTTAATGTTGATCAAAATGGACATGTATTTGATTTAGAAATGTAAATAGAATTTTTAATAGGTAAGTTAAATCCCTTTACATTTATATGAATATTTGTATTGATTTCTACCATTTCATTTTGTGTTTTCTTTTTACTATTCCTTTTTTTCCTTTTCTTTGTTGCATTTATAAAGTTTTCTGTCATCTCCTGGTCTCTTTTCTCCTCTTGGCTGGTTTGTAATATATAAAAAATATTTCTTTTATTTTAGGGGTTCTTTAAACCTTTTTAATATACATATTTGTTTTTCAACGTTTTTTTTCCTTCTGAACAATCCCCTCCCCTAGACTATCTTTATCTAGAAGTTTTGTTTTATCATTTTAAATGCAATATTGATGATTTTTCTCAGTTGATTGTTTGATTATATTTTATAAATTTACTTGCTCATCATTTTTTCCCTTACCACATGACATTTCCTTTTTGCTGAATACAACCACCATTACTACTACTAGTAGTTAGCATTAACCGAGGGCTTCCTTTGTACCAGACACTGTCCTAATAATCTTACATGTGTTAAATCCTGTAATCCTCCACATCATCCTATGAGCTTGTCGTCCCTGCTCTGCCCAGGGTCAGTAGGAGGTAGTTGAGAGTCCCTCCTTATGCCCGTCATGTTGCTCTTTGCTCTGTGTTTAAATTTTTTATTTTGAAATCATTTTAGATTTACAGAAAACTTGCACAGATGGTACAAAGAGTTCCCCTATACCCTCCACCGGGCTTTCCCTAATGTTAACATCTTAAAAGACCATGGAGCACTCAGCAAAACTAAGAAATTCACATCAGTAGAATGCTATTAACTAAACTACAGGCTTTATTTGTATTTCACCAGGTTTTCCACTAATATCTTTTTCTGGTCCAGAATCCAACCCAGGATACTACATTGCATTTAGTATATATATATATATGTATATATACACTATACATGCATATATAGTTTATCTTACTATCTCTTATTTTTATATAAATTTGAAATCTTCTATAATATATATTTTAAATATATACTGCATATAAATGTATATTTATATATTTAAACCTTTTAATTAAAAATATAATATATAATATACATTTGTAAATAATATATAATATACATTTGTACATAATATATAATATAATATATATATGCTTAAATTTTTAAAAATTGAAGTATAGTTGATTTACAATATTGTGTTAGCTTCTGGTATACCGCAAAGTGATTCAGTTTTATATATATATATATATATATATATATATATATATATATATATATATATATATATATATATATATATATTCTTTTTCATATTCTTTTCCATTATAGTTTATTATAAGATATTGAATATAGTTCCCTGTGCTATACAGTAGGACCTTGTTGTTTATCTATTTTATGTATAATAATTTGTATCTGCTAATCCCAAACTCCGAATTTATCCCTCCCCAATATATATTTTTATAATATATCTAATATATTTTATATATTATATATAATATTAAATATATTAAAATACATTTTAAAACTATTTTTATTATGGAAGATTTCAAATTTATATAATATGTATTTTTAAAACTTTATTAAAATATATAATATATGTAATTTATATAAAATATATAATATTGTATGATATAATATATCTTTATATTAAAATATGTTGTAAATATATTAAAATACATTTTAAACTATTTTTATTATGTAAGATTTCAAATTTATATAAAAATAGAGAATAGTAAAATAGTAAAATAAACACATTTATATAAAAGTAGAGAGAATGTAAAATTTATTCTTTACTGAGCTTCAACAATAACTAACTCATGACCAATTTGTTTTATTCGTACCCCAAACCAAATTACTCTTTTTTTCCTGGTCTTGTTGACCTATAGTTTGCAGCTATATGCCCTACACACCACTTTCTTATTTCACCTACTTCCTATGTGGCAGTTCTCTAGTCCAAGCATTTTATTAACCATGGAATTTCAAGGGCCAACACCCAGAACTTCTCTTTTTTTCCAAGAAGAAATCTTTATGTAACACTTTGTAGAAATAGTTGAAGGGGCAGGGGTGACAAAGTTATGAGTACTTAAAAAAAGCTTAGCAGTTAAGACTTCCTTCTGAAAAACTTTCAAAAGATTTAAGTCTTTTGCTGTTTTATAAAAAAATGTGTATTTTAATTTTTTGACCAGATGATGCATTCAAGTGTGTTCATATATTAAAAAAGGTACTATAGGTAAAAACTCTCTCTTCCCTGTCCTGCAATCACCTAGTTGTCTTCCCTGGGGCAGCTGATGTTAGGGAAGAGGGCAGCACATATTTTCCGTAAGGGATCAGACAGTGAACATTTCAGGCTTTGTGGGCAGACCCCTGTACTAATGTACCCTTGAAGAGAAATTCTATGCAAGTACAAGCACATCCCTACACAGTCCTCTTCCACAAATCTACAAAAACAGTGGCATGGACTTGGCTTTGATCAGTTGCAGTAGGGCTTGGCATACAATAGACCACAGGCCAAATCCAGCCCATCACCGGTTTCTGTAAACAGTTCTGTTGGAACCTATGTTCATGGTCTACATATCGTCTGTGGCTGCTGTCATGTTACCAAGGCAGAGCTGAATAGTTGTGACAGAGACCATATGGCTCTCAAAGCCTGAAATATTTACTCTCTGGCCTTTTATAGAAAAAGTGTGCTCGTCTCTGAGTTAAACAACATGTCTTAGCCTTTCCATGTCTTACGGAAAGAGTGTCCTCACTCTTTTTCACGGCAGCATACTATTTCATTACATGGCGGCACCATAATTTATTTAATCAAATACTCCCAATGGATATTTAGATCAATTCTGACCTTTTGCTGCTACACATAATGCTGCCATGAATACCCTTGTACTTACCTCATTGTCCACATGTGTGAATATATTAACAGGATGAATACCCAGAAGTAGAATTATTCCATCACATTGATAATTTTTATAGCTATTGTCAAATTGCCCTCCAGGGAAGTTTACCAACTTACATTCTCTCACCAATGTTATGAAAGTGCCCATTTTGTCCCATTTTTGTCAACAGAGTGTTATTAAACCTATCTGTTAGGTAAAAAAAAGCAAAAACAAAAAAAAAGCATCCCACTGTAGTTTACTTTGTATGCCTTTTATTCTGGTGAGTTGCATCTTCTTTCATGCATTTAAGAGGCCTGCATCTCCTTTCTGCGGCTGGCAGTTTACTCTCCTGGTCTGATGATCTTCTGGGGGGTGGTCAGGGATGGGGTGTGGTCCTCTCTCTCTGACTCTCTTGTGTCGCTTTCACAAGCAAGCTTTTGGGGAACAAAAGTCTTAAGGACAAACATGGGGTGGCAATTCGTGCTATCTACATTCCAGACATTGGGGTTGGGGAGCCAGGGGGACATTGGAGGGGTGTTTCCGTTCTGCTCTGAGCTCGGAAGGCTGACCTTCAGAGGGCTCAAGCTGTCCTCTTCCTCCACTGTGCTTCTGTTGACACAGGCAGCCTCACGCTCCTCCAGCTTTTTGATGGGGAGCACGTGGCAGGCGTTGTATTTGCAGCTGGCCATCTTTTTGGCTTTTTGGGGGTTCTTTCTCCTGCATGATGCCAGGTGGTACTGAAATCTTCTGAGTGGGATTCGGTGTTGAGGGTTGTAAGGGTAAATTTCTAAGGCTTCTGGCTCCATGGGAAATAGTTCTTGAAGCAGAGTAGTCCGATGCCCAGGGTCAGAATGAAACATCCTTTGTGGAAAAGCACTTTGGTAAGAAGGATGGAGCAGTCCTCTGCCACCATTGGCCCTTGGAACTCTGTTGGCGCGTGTCTGAACAACCGGTGCTCCCTGTTCTTTGGGACCACGAGCGGTGGGTTGGAAGAAGGACAAGGGGCTGTTAGGAGCAGCTGTACAGAGAACAGACAGTCATCAAATGGCCCATGAGACAGAAGGACTACACAAAGCAGATGCAAGAGCCCAAACCACAGCAGCCCCTCAGGGAGGTGAAGAAGGTATGTGGCAGCCCGCCCTTGCCTCTGACTCAAACTATGTGATGTCTCGGGGCAGTCATGGACAGTCACCATGGGCAGCGTGTGTCATCAGAAAAAGGCTGCTTGCTGTCCATCGATTTCAAGGGACGAGGTGGGCTTGGGGAAAGCTGCCATTCAAAACTTGTCTTTTTTTAAAATTGAAGTATAGTTGATTTATCATATTGTGTTAGTTTCTGGTGTACAGCAAAGTGATTCAGATATATATATATATATGTGTGTGTATATATATATACACATATATATATTCTTTTCCATTATGGTTTATTACAGGATATTGAATATAGTTCCCTGTGCTATACAATGAGACCTTGTTGTTTATCTATTTTATATATAATAGTTTGTATCTGCTAATCCCAAACTCCTAATTTATTATTTACCTGTCTTTAAACCTACACGTTTAATATAATTTCTGATATATTTGGGTTTAAAGCTACCATCTTATTTTGTGCTTCCTAGCCTACTCTTTGGTTCATTTTTTTTCTCCTTTCTTCCCTTATTTTAAATAGACGTTAAAAAAAACTTTCCATTTCTTTCACTATTTTGTAAGTTATGCATTGTAAAACTAATCGTTTTGTGGTTACTCTACAATGAAAACATTTATAGATAACTTATCAAGGCTTAGAGTTAATAAGTATTACCTTCTTTCTGATAATACAGGGCTTTTTCTTCATTTACTTCCCCCTGACTTATTATGTTATTGTTCCCTGTATTTAAGCCTAATTTTAAAGGAAACTTCACAAGATAGTATTGCTAGTTTGTTTACACTTGTGCTCACATTTACTTCTATCTGCTTTTGCATCTCAGACTGACCATGTGGGATCACTTTGTTTCTGCTCAAAGTTTTCTTTTTTTAGAATTTCCTCTTGCCAAACTCTTTTGATATCGTTTGTCTGAAAGTGTCTTTATGTCACCCTCCTTCTTGGAAGTTATTTTTGCTGAGAGTAGTTGTGCTATTTTCTTTCTTCATGTTGAAGCAGAGCCCAGTTTCTTTCTAACTTCTATCCTGTGGTTGAGAATTCAGAACCCCATGGTCACCTCACTTTTTTTGAAGTGAATCTATGTCTTTTCATAGGTCTGTTTCAAAGAACTTTTCTTTATCTTTGGTTTTCCTACAGTTTCACTATGATGTCGACCTGTGGATTTCTTTTTATTTATTCTTTCCTTTTATTTGTTGGTTGGACCTCAGGAATCTATGGATTAGTGTCTTTCATTCGTTTTGGAAAATGGTCAGGCATTGTCTCTTCAATGATCGCTTCTACCTTATTCTTTTACTTCCACTGAAATGATAAATGCTCATTCTACTGACATTTCATTGTCCAAAGTGAGTTTCATGGCCACACCTAACTTCAGGGGTTGAGGAACTACAGGCCTGTCACATGCACAGAAGGAGGAGAATAGGAACTTTGACAAGAGTCCTAAGAATGTCCCCATTCTGTTCTTTTTGTCACCAGTATTTTTTTCCCTTTTCTCCACACATACAGAGCATGCCTTCTCCCCAAGAGAGAAAACCCAAAGTCCTAGCTCAGACTTGGTGAAAAACGCTTGACCAGTGCTCACTGGGGGCTTCCTGGGTTCCGGCCAGGACCTTACTCTGCACTGATGGGAATCCTAGTGTCTCCAACGAAGCTAAGCTGTCCCCTGTGAGGAATGAGAGACCTGCAGAGTCATGCTCGCTGTATCCCACCACCAACTTGAATGTCCTATACACAAGGATGGCTCCTGGTATACTTTGCTGAGAAGGAGTCCTTGGTAAATTGTAACTTCCACACCATTTACGTGACAGAGAGCCCATTGCCTCTAAGCCTGCAACCCAGTATTGAAGGAACTATTGGCCCTACTGGGAGCTAACAAGTGGTTCAGCATCTGCTCTGATGTGTCCCCAAAGCCCAGGATGGTGTTTGTTGATGATGTTGACAATGTTTTTTTTGTTCCCAGTCCCATAGCCTCTTTCATGCTCGTGACCAGGGGTGGCCCAGGCTCAAGTGATTCAAGCATCTGTAAGTCTGTTAATGGAGATGATAATGAAAGCATTTCTTCTGTCACTGAAATCCACATAATAAGGAACAGGGCATTAGCTGTTGTAGGTTTCTTTGTGGCCAAGCACCCATTAGCGGGGCAGGCTAACATTTAATCCATTATGGAGAGAGGGAAGGCCTGGCTTGTTAATGTTTCTAACAGACGTCTTGAATGGTCCTCCAGCCTGCAGCCTTCTCCAAGCATCTACTTCATGCCTGGGACCTGACAGGTCACTCACCATGGCAACAGGAGGGGAGAGAGGGATACAGACACACCTGTTTGGGCAGCAATTCTCAGGCCTGTGCACGTCAGAGACCAATAATGCAAGCGAGGTCAGATCTGCTTTCTCTCCCTCCCTTCCCACTCTGATCATCTTGAGAGATGCTGCCAACAGCTGGAAAAGCAGGCATGGAGAAGAGGTCATAGAATGTGCAGAAACAATGTTTCCTGAAAATGAAAAATTGTGTGTCTTGGCCAGCCAAGTCAGCAATTATCATTATGGGGTGGGATGGAGAACCAGAGTCACTATGAATCCGAATCCTTCAGGCTTGGAGAGAATTCTTTTTTTGTTTGTTTGTTTATTTATTTTGGCTGTGCTGCACAGCATGCAGCATCTTATCTCCCTGACCAGGGATCGAACACCTGCCCCCTGCAGTGGAAGCACGGAGTCCTCCATTCCCTGGAGGGACCTCCAGGGAATTCCCTCAGAGAGACTTCTGATGACATTCAGGCCAGCTTCTCTCCCAGTGCCAGCATCCCCTCCCAAGCATCTCTGGAGGATGGTCATATAGTGATGGGGTGCTTCCTACCCACCCCCCCGCCCCGAACTTTCCCTTGTTAGGTTTACACTATAGTGTGCAAGAGTCACACAATTATGTCTAAAGCAACAATCTACATACTTTAATTTAAAAGTACTTTATGGCTAAAAAATTCTAACAGTCATCTCAGCCTTCAGGGAGTCGTAATATTTTTACAATAGTAACATCAAAGATCACTGATAGCACAGATCACCATAACCCATATAATAATAATCTAAAAGTTTGAAATATTGCAAAAATTGCCAAAACGTGACACAGAGACATGAAGTAAGCAAATGCTATTGGAAAAATGATGCCAATAGACTTGCTCGATGCAGGGTTGTCACAAACTTTCAATTGGTAAAAAACACAATAAAGCAAAGTGCCATAAAAACGAGGTATGCCTGTCCCATGACCCTTCATAAATAGTTGATCCTCAAGAAATAAGAGAAAACCTTAAAACGGGATTTTCTGAAATACGTTCCATGGAAAACTAGCTGCTCGAGGTGGTATGAGGTGTTGGGAGAAAAGGCCGCACTCAGGAGACACTGAGTGGGGCAAGGTCCATGGTGGTTCTGCCTGAGGACTTCTGGGTCCATGCTGGTGGCACCGGGATCCCCAGAGCTACTTGCAGGACTCATGCTCCAAGGAATGTCAGCTTGGAAAAAATAAGTTCAGTGTCATAAATAAATACAAACAGAAAAGACATTTCATTCAAGCATCTGTAAAGAACTGACAGAAACAGATGCCATTCTAGGCCACAAAGACAACCTCTGAGGTACTAACAAGCAGTCTTTTTCCAGCCACATTATCTGACCACAAAGCAATAAAAAAAACAGAAATTGAAAACAAAAGGATAAACAGAAAGAAAATTAAACCAGTTGGAAATTTATTCCTAAATAACTCAAATCAAAGAAGGGAACAAAACTGCAATTATAGGCCATTCAGAACATAATGACAATTGGAACTCCACATAGCAAAACCCATGGAATGTAAACAAGTACTCCCATGGCTCTAAATGTTTGTGTTGTTAAATGGGGAAGACTGAAACTTAATGAAGCATCCAACTCAAGAAGCTAGAAAATAAGCAACAAGATAAACCTAGGGAGAGAATTAAAAGTAAAGGTAAAAATTAATGAGACGGAAAACATAAAAATCAGTAGAACTGGTAAATCTAGACTCAGCTACTTGTAAATCGCTATAAGACACCTAGACTTGTAAAAGCCTACTAAAGGGATGGGCCAGGAAGCAAGTGAGAGAGAGGATACAAAAAAAAGAGAGAGAAAGAAAGAAAAAGAAAGGAAGAAAGAAAAGAAAGAAAGAAAAGAAGGAAGAAAGAAAGAGAGAAGGAAAGGAAGGAAGGAAGGAGGGAAGGAAGGAGGGAGGGAGGAAAGAAAGAAAAGCAAAGGAAATTTAGCCAAAGCTGCAGAGAAGAGTTTTCACATTAAAAGGGAATACTGGAGCTTCCCTGGTGGTCCAGTGGTTGGGACTCCATGCTTCCACTGCAGGAGGCATGGGTTCGATCCCTGGTTCTGGAACTAAGATCCCACATGCCCTGCGGTGTGGCCAAAAAATAAAACAAAGAGAATAATAAATACATATGGTACACTAGTTAATTTGGAGGGTTCAATAGAGAATGCATGTCAACTCAGGCTGCTATAATAAAATATCACAGACTGGGTGGCTGAAACAAGAGAAGTTCATTTTCTCATAATTCTGGAGACTGGACGTCCAAGATCAAGGATCTGTGCCTAAGGGTCTCTCTGCTCTAGCAGCCTGAAGTCAGCCAGACCCCCTTTCCACACTTGGCCCCAGGAGCAACTCAGACCTCATTCCAACATCAGTGATGGGGGTATGACGTGGGGCCATGTCCCGGGGTGCCACGAGCCAGCCCTCCCACACCTCCCCAGGGGTCACTTTGACACTGAGCATTAGTCCCCGACAGGTGCCCTGTGGATTTGCTTCCGTGCTCCCTGCTGCTTGGAGCTCGCCAGTTTCATGGTGTTCTACCAGGGATGTGACTGTCTTCACCTGGGTTCTCCCAGAAGCAGAGCCTGAGACAAGGATTCAAGTATAAGTAGTTTATTCAGGAAGTGCAGGTAAGGTTGGGGAAGTGAGATACATTTGTATGTACACTCACGTGCAGATGGTAAAAAAGAATGAGACAAAAATTGTAGCGGTATAGTCTCTATACTTTCTAAAACTTCCTTGAGCATATCTTTCCATACCAAGAAGAATCAAGCAAAGATCATATTTAGAAAAACATTTATGGAAACGAGTAAAGATTTACGAAGTTTAAAGGATTGTAATAGGGGTGGGGTGGGGGGCTTGCAGCCGTTAGCACGAGACTGTTATCTCAAGACCCTGAGGGAGGCAGTCGGAGTCCCGCTCTGCCAACAGTCAGCTCGAAGGGGTCCTCCCCACAGAGGTGCGGATCGCGGCCTTCTCCCTGGGGCTCTCCAGACCCTTTGGCCTTGGGGCTGGCGGGTGATCTGGGGGGCCCGGGGACTGGCTGGGGCTGTGTCCCGCAGAGCTCCAGAGCCCTCGCCGTGGCCACCCACTGCCAGGACCAGGCCTTGAAGCAGCAGTGAACCCCTCCACCCTCCCCACCTCCTCAACCTCATGGCGGTGGTGGTCCCCATGGGTCTCACGAGGTCCATGGAGCTCTCAGCAACTGGAGTATATGGACACTGCCATTAAGGTAACAGCTTCAACCAGCTTCAGTCTCTCCGTTCAAGTTTCAAAAATTAGTACAGCGTAGATCAGCTGTCTACCCCTAGGGTTAAGTTGCAAGGACACTGCAGATCATTACTTCAGGTCCACCTCTGTACTGGGGCTGTCCTCAAAGAAGGGCAATTGCTGTGAGCTGGGAATTCACCTGACGGGTATCTGCTACCGCACGTATTCCTATTGATCCTATACAAATGATTCGCTCCAGTTTAAATGAAAAGCCCAAGGGCCGGCTGGGTCCTGGGCACCTGGCTCCCTCAGTGATGATGGCTGGGCGGGGTCTGGGGACCTGGCCCTGAGGGCGCCACCAGCTGATATCTGCCTCCTCACCCGGGCCTGGGCACTGGCCGGAGGACCCAGACTGGGTGCTGGACGAACTCTCCCTGGCAGGGTAACCCAGCCCGTGCAGGGACCCCCTCCTCTTAGCCAGGGCCTGGACCTCGGAGGGTGAAAGTTGAGCCTTGGGACCTCGCCCTTTCTTGTCAGCACAGAGAATAACATTTGTTTTGGTGGAGGTTTACAGGAACATCCATGACCTGACCGTGACCTGACCTTAAGAACAAAAGATCTGACACCAAGAAGTTTGCAACAACTAACCACGCCCCTCACTTACTTGCTGAATGCTTTTGGGGAGTTCAGGGTTTTTAAGGCACGAGCCACCCGTCTCCTTGCTTGGCCCTGCAATAAACCTTTCTCTGCTCCAAACTCCGACATTTGGTATTGTTTTGCCTCACTGTGCGTCAGGCACATGGACTTGCGTTTGGTAACAGTATGAGTGATCAAGCCATCTCCCTCCTTCTGAAGGCCTTTGGGGAAACTATGGGAAATGGTGTAAAGCACACAACTCAGAGTTACCCCAGCCAAAGGGTGAGGGGCCTGGGGCGTGTATACACCAACTTCCAAGAGACTCATTTGTTGAGGGCTATCGTGGGAGGGTTTGTAACTTCCCTGGCATTTCCACCCTGCCAAGCGTGGGCAGTTCTGGGAACAAGAGCCCGTCCACCCGAATCCCCCACGTGCAGAGACTGGAGGTGGATGGGCCAGAACGCTGAAAGGTCCCACGGATATGGGTGAGGCACTGACCACTTCCAGCACTCTTATTTGGTGACTTATGGTGCCGTCAATCCAACAAATGTTTAACCAACAGCTCAAATTGTTTTTTTCTTGCTTTGGAGCATCTGCCAATTTCCGTGGTGTAGACATTCCTGCTAAGGCCAAGTTCAAGCTACCGATGGTTTAATAACCAGCTCTCAAATTTCAGCTCTTGTGAGGCAGTACGAGCTCCACCCAGCTCACCAACAGTCAATCCTTCCTTCCCTTATTCCATTTCACCACGAGGCTGTGAACATGTGGTTTGGGTTCCTTTCTGGTTTACATGCTCATATAGATTTTCCTGTGTTTTTCCTTTGACCATTTCAGCAAGCGTCTGTATACCACTGCCAGTCATCTGGAAACCTCTTCACTTTTAACCTTTATGTGGCATTTCCCTGGACGTGGGCTTTTCCTACACATCATTGATTTGAGGACAGGGAGGGAAAGCTGCTGCCCTTGGCTCACTCTTCTTCCCAGGAGGAGGTGCCGACCTCATTGGCCAGATTGCAGATTGGTGAGTCCGCTTTTACTAGTGGGAAGGTCACCTGCTGGTCCACGTTCCCCCTTATGTGGCTGGGTGGGTGCCATCTCCCTCTTTCCTGGATCTCATTTTCTAATACACCTGCTATGGCATGATGGGTGGCTACATAAAATACAGGACACCCAGTTAAACTTGAATTTCAAAAAATGATCCCTTTTTAGCTCAAGTATGTCCCAAATATTGCATGGGACATACTTATGCTGAAAATATACTTATGTATCCAAATTGGATCATGTTTCAAATGCACGGTGGCTGCATTTTCCCCATGTTAGAAGGATCCTAATGAAAGCACCTTTTGGTTTTTTATAAACTTCCTAAGGTCTAGCTCAGAATCCCCAAGGATAGAAATTTATTTCCCTATGACGGGAATGGGATTTTAACCTCAGTCACATTGTAGGGGCTGGGATAGCTGTGGAATTTTCTTAGAAACTCAAGCTTCCAAAAACAAGTAGTTAAAGCTGGGGAAAGAGCAGACAAAAATAATAAAATTACTTTTTAATATTCATTAATAAATGCTGTTGTGTCTGGTGATGATCTATCATATAACATGTCAGTTTTTTGGGTTTTATTTTGTTGTTGTTGTTGTTTTGTCATTTCTTGCATGACTTATATTTCTCCAAAGCAAAGTAAATATCATTTTTATTTTAAAAAATTAAAAAATAAAGAATTCTTTGGTGTTTATCTGAAATCAAATGTAAATGGGCATCCTGTATTTTTACTTGCTGTATCTGGCAACCCATGAACTGGTGCCCTTGTCCTTGTTAGGGCTCAAGCCTAAACATAATAATGTGGAAACTTGTTTTCTATTTTCTTTTGTTTTTGGAGAGTCTGTCTCTTGGGAACTTCATGAGAAGGGGTCGTTTGGTATCGGTATTCCTGGGTCCTCCAGCACAGAATTTGATATTCCTGGGTCTTCCAGCAAACCACCATCAAATATCAGGAAAACCTCACTTTGAAGTCTAACAATTTGGATTTGGGTTTGGGATCCAATCTAAGTCTTTGATGAATTTAATCTTTGCACATTTATTGTGTCACCTATTATGTTTGGTTTACTTCTGTCATTTTGTTTCCAATGAGCCATGCTTTCTCCAGTTAGTTTACTTTGGTGGGTTAGAAGTCATACCTCTTGTTTTTATTATACCAGAGGTTACCATAATACAAAAATCTTGATTTCCCATCATATGCTTTTCCTTCCTCTCATATATCTCATTTTAGGGGGAAATTATTTGGGATTTTTACAGGCAGATGATTATGATCATGGTTATTCATAATAAATTATTTTAATGTATTGTGTATCTTCAGCTTTAATACTTATTTCTGATAATTGGGAGTGGGTTTCATGCCTCATTATTTGTAGTCAGCCCTGCATTTTTGCATTCTGGTTGTCATGCATTCTGGTTGTTAGTTTCTATTTTCTTTGTACTGTTTCTACCCTACGCTTGAATTTGCTGTTTGGATTCCTCAATCTTATCCTCTGCCACCAGGCCATTGAACGCGGGAGTCCTTGGGGCTCTGGTTGCTCTTCTCACTCTTACTGTCTGTATGCAGACAACTCACCAATAAGCGGCTCAAGATCCAAACCACCTGCTGAGTGCAAATCCACAAATCCACTTTGCTAATTGGCGCCTCCCCTTGGACATCTCATGGGACCCTCACACCTAGTCTGCCCCAAACCATCTAAAAACAACCTTCCTGCCCTACCTGGTCCTGTGTCAGAGTTCCCGTCTCAGCCAACCACGCCATCACCTGTCCACTTCTATCCACTCCTGCAGAACAGGGCCCCTAATCTTTCTTTCCCTCACTTCCCCCCCCGCCCCACCCATGTCGAATCCATCACCAAGTCCCACCACTCTTAACTTCGGGGCAACTTTTGAATCTATCCAGATTTCTTCATCCCATCACCACTGCACTAATTCTAGGGACTATTGTCTCTGCTCTGGTCTAAGGTCTCCTAACTAGTCTCCCCACCTCCCCTCTGACCTCTGTCTACACCAGACCCAGAGGGAATATCTAGAAATCCAGATACGGTGCCACCCCCCCACCTCCCTGCTTCCCACTGCTATTAAGATATGGGGGAGGGGCAAGATAGGGGTAGAGGATTAAGGGGTACAAACTGCTATGTATAAAATAAATAAGCTGCAAGGACATATTGTACAGCACAGGGAACATAGCCAATATTTTATACTAACTTTAAATGGAGTATAATCTATAAAAATTTTGAATAGCTATGTTGTACACCTGAGACTAATATAATATTATAAATCAACTGTGGTTTAATAATAATAAAAAAAAGAGGGCTTCCCTGGTGGCGCAGTGGTTAAGAATCTGCCTGCCAACGCAGGGGACACAGGTTTGAGCCCTGGTCTGGGAAGATCCCACATGCCGCGGAGCAACTAGGCCTGTGAGCCACAATTACTGAGCCTGCGCGTCTGGAGCCTGTGCTCGGCAACGAGAGGCCGCGATAGTGAGAGGCCCGCGCACCGCGATGAAGAGTGGCCCCCGCTTGCCACAACTAGAGAAAGCCCTCGCACAGAAACGAAGACCCAACACAGCCATACATACATACATACATACATACATAAATAAAAAGAATGTAAGCAGACAAGAATATCATTAAAAAAAAAAAAAGTTCCAACCCTCTAATGACATGGTCGGCTCCCCTGGCAACCAGCTCCCATTCTTACAAAAAAAAAAAAAAAAAAAAAAGATACAGTTAGGATTCTTCAGGTGTCCACAAGACCCTGCACACCTAGCCGGGCCTGAAGCGTGATGATTCTGCTTCTCTGTTCTTCTCAGCCTCTCACGGGCTCTGTGCTCTCTGCCACCAAGGGCCCTTGGCATCTCCTGCTTTGAACCTCTGGTTCTCTCTCTTTGTGTGGTTAAGCTCCTACTCGTCCTTCAGAGCTCAACACCCCCTGAGCTCCTTGCTAGGTTAAATTCCTCTATTCTTTGCCCTTGTAGCCCCAGTGCCTCTCCTTCACAGCACTTTATGCCGTTGTCACTTTACATTCATTACTGTCCCTCTTCTGATGAGCACCTGCCTTCCCCAGGAGGCTCCAGGCTCCCCAAAGACATGGATCGTGTCTGTTTCAATTCCCTACTGTATTCCCAGAGCCCAGCATAGCACCTGGTGCCTAACAGTACCCAAGAAATATTTGTTAACTGAATGAGTAAGTGAATGATTTGGAGATGGTCGCAGCTACAAGTGACATTGAAGATCATCCCTATTACTAAGAGTGGACCTTGAGGCTGAGACCCCAGGGGAGGGAGGATCCCTGAGAAGCCTGGGCAATTGAGAGTCAACTTCTAGAGTTTTGAGTTCCAAAGTGCTCTTGAAAGCGATGGCTTTTGATTGCAAGAGCCAGATGCAGGAGAGAGAAAAATGTGTCTGTTCACTTGTTTTTTTAGTTCTCAAAGCTTGGCTTGGCATATCACACACAAAGCCAAGGGGACCCAGAGCACACAATTTACACCATAAACCGCAGGGTGGGGAAGAATGGGTGGCGATGAAGAGTGTTCTCCTGCCTTAAAGGAGATGAGTTCAATTAGCGAGTGTGGAAGGACCAGATGGAGGGGCTGTGGTTAGGGTTTAGAATTACTGGGTTCCCGAGAATGTGTCCAGCATCCCATCCTCCAAGTCAACCCCAGTTAACATGGTAGGGAAGGCCTCATAGAGAAGCCCAATATGGCGCCCGACTGGTGGAGCAGAGTGGCCGAGGGAAGTGTAGAAATGGAGTGGCCTGAGGACAGCATCAGTGAGGCCAGCGACTCCAGCACAGCATAGAGGGGCAGGCTAGAGTCCTCAAGCCCCCAGAGAGGGCGTGCATGTGGCTGAGTGTGGATGCTGTCCTGAGTGGGCCTCAGGGTCTCAGGAATTATCAGGGCCCTTGGCCGAACTCTAGTTCCTGCAGCAACAGGAATCAGGGGGACCCAGACTCAGAGCCCAGTGAGGACTGAGGACCACTCCCAGCCCGACAACCCTCCCAGGTGCTGGTGCGGTATGTGACCCCTCCCCCCCCTCGCCTCTGGGCTCTGGCTTGGAGTGACCTGTGAAATCTGAAGACAAGGGGCATTTACTGAAAGAAGAGTGGAGTGGAGTGGCTGTTCTGTTTCATGTTTGCATTTTGTTTCCTACCTTCAGTGGAAATGGGAGCTTAAAAGCTAGAATGGGTTTAAATATGAAGAAATAGGGAAATAGGTTTTTTATACCGGGGACGTGGTCTGGGAAATTTATACTTGCTGCATGGACTAACCAACTCCTTGTGTTACTTGAGGTTCCAGCAGGGAACGGAATCCAATTCAGGTGGATTTAATGAGGGGGAAATGGTGGGGTAAAGGGACCCAACCCAGGCATCAGGGTCCTAGGGAAGAGCAACAGTGGGAAGAATGGGAGGGCAGGTGGACAAGGGCAGGGGACGGGGATTCCACTGAGAACTGGAGACATAAAGCAGGGGCCACCCCGCAGGAGCGGTAGTCACGGAGAGGGCTGAGCTATTGCCAGAAATGAGACCCAAAGGAGGAAGGCAGCAGGGAAGAAATATTGCCTTTTCTCTCTCCTCCCAGCTTCTGGGACCCAGAAGCCAGTCAGCAAGTGTGTCTGGGTGGTGCAGTCCGCAGGGGCCAACTTCCGGGGCACAGAGCAGGTTGGGAAAATGGGTGGGGTGGAGTAGGGGTTGGAGATGAAGAATAGCTAGCACATCCTTCTGATGGAATAGGTGGGGAGACTGAGGCCCAGGCAGGGGAAGGACTTGCCTAGGGTCACTTAGCAACTAGAAGGCAGAGGATGCCTCCACCCCCTCACCTCCTCATTCTCGTATTAGAGCTCATGGTCCAAAACTGCACTGCTGTATTTCCTTAACACACAACTGTATTTTCTCATTTTCAAACCTTATTGTAAAAAGGAATCAGAAAATGCAAAAATGTAGAAAGAAGAAAACAACATGATGGGGGTCTGTTCTTCCAGATTTCCTCACTATGCTTGGACACACACATTTGATAAAAATGGGGGTGGGCTTAATAAGGTGGGACAAGGAGGGGTCGGCATTCAGTGAGTCAGCAGCAGGGTTCCTTGAAGGAAAGGCACATGGAAAAGAGGAGGAAAATGAACAAAACAAAACAAAACTAAAATCCAGTCGAGGGAAAGAATGGTGGTTGCTGGGTCCGGCCTCAGTTTCCCCAGCTGCTCCTGGGCAGGGGTGTTGTGAGGATTAGATAAGAAACAGACAGCAGAACACTTGTGAGTTCCCTGCGGAATTCCTTTCATCCTCTGGGCCTCAACGTGCTCACCTGTACCGGGAGCGTCCCAGCTCCCACGTTCCTCTGTACGGGGCTCCTCGCTGGTGATTGCCTGGTGGTGATGTTTGCATCCTTAGAGCCGCTCTGGGAGGGGCCGGGTAAAGCCTCGCCTGCCCTGAGGCTCGGTAGGTGCCCCACTGGAGGTATGTGAGCTGTGTGCGATGGTGTTTCGGTGGGCCGTGCTTCGGTTAATAGTTACACACACGCTTTAATGAATATCAGCAGGGCTGATCACAAACATATTTAACAACTGGCGTAGTGCAGGACTCAACCAATCAGAATGGACAGTGTCAGTGACTAACCCTTGGAGGTCTCCAGTTGCCCGTAACTGACCCAGAGCAGCCCGCCTGGTGATTGGTGTGATAACTGTCCCCCGAGAGTGGGTTCATGTTGTTTTCATCACCCTGGCCCCAAGACCCTCCAACAGCAGCCCTGCCACCACAGACATGCTCCAAGCTTTGAGCTTTTTTTTTTTTTTTTTTTTGGTTTTTGTGCGCGGGCTTTCTCTAGTTGCCGTGATCAGGGACTACTCGTTATTGCGGTGCACTGGCTTCTGATTGCGGTGGCTTCTCTTGTTGCAGAGCACGGGCTCTAGGCGCACGGGCTTCAGTAGTTGCGGTGCGTGGGCTCCGTAGTTGTGGCTCCCGGGCTTAGCTGCTCCCCGGCATGTGGGATCTCCCCGGACCAGGGCTCGAACCCATGTCCCCTGCATTGGCAGGCGGACTCTTAACCACTGCGCCACCAGGGAAGTCCCCAAGCTTTGAGCTTTAATCTCAGCCTTGCCCGCCCCCCAGGAAGGAAGGAAGGGGGCTTGGGGTGGGGTGGGGTGGCTGCTGCCTGGAGGTGGATCACCTGGGAGACCCCTTGCTGGTCAGCCTGTTTCTGGAGCTGTCAGCTGTTTTATCAGGAGGCCAAGAGCTCTTCCCAGCATCCCAGGGCCAGGTAGGTCCCCGCCCCTAACACAGCTGCTCAATGTCATCTCCCTTATTTTCAGGTGTGTGGTTGTAAATTACTTGTATTTCACTGCTTATTTTTAAGTTTCATCACTTTTTCTTATTGTGAGATAAAAATACAGAAAAAAATGCAGTCAACTCATATGTCCAGGTTAACACATGATTGTAATGACTTCTCAGATTAAGGGGAGTTGGGTTTCTGGGAACTCCCACTATCTTTTCCCAATTACAGCCTCCTTCCTTCACCCAGAGATCACCCCTATCCTGACTTTTATGATAATTTCTGCGCTGTTCTTTATACTTTCACAGCCTGGGCAAGTCATTGTGTATATTTGTTTGTCAAATAGTAATCTTTATTTTAAAAATTTTTGGTAATCCTTGTTTTCTTTTTTCCCCACTCCTCCATATCTCCCTCCCCTGTCCTATTTATAGTGAGTAAAATTGTTTTTTTTTCCCCATCTACTGTGAAGATTCAAGTTTCTTTTTTTAAAATGAGTTATTTTAGGGAATTCCCTGGTGGTCCAGTGGTTAGGACTCCGTGCTTTCACTGTGGTCGGCCTGGGTTCAACCCCTGGTCAGGGAACTAAGATCCCACAAGCCACGTGGTGTGGCCAAAAAAAGGGGAAAAAAAGTTATTTTATATACTAACATTTAGAGAAAAAAGAAAATAGAGTGGGTGTCATAAGAGATGGGCAAAATGGTGATGCTACCCGAAGAGCCAAAGTTTGGAAAACACTGTGTTCCATTTGCAAAGAGAAAGAAGTCCTGGAGAGGTCATTGTTGAGTCAGAGGTGGAACGAAGGTGCGGGGCCGCTCTGGGCCACTGTCCTTCGGGAAGCCTAGCAGCTGCAGCGCCACCATGACCACCAGAGGGCAGCACGGCCCCAGCTTCTGCGGCCATCACAGCTTCTCCAGTGGGTAGCTCACCGCATCTCCACCCGCTCCTCGGGATTTGCCCTAGTCTAGGGACCCTCAAACGGAGGTCTGGGACACACGCCCTTCATAATTACCTGGGTGCATGTTAACAGTGTGGGTTTGGGGGCCCTTCTGGATCCACTGAATCAGCACCTCGGAAGCTCCGGGCATGTGGGATGTGGGATGTGGGATGTGGTGTGTGCGGAGGGCGTGTGGGGACAGTTTGGACAGGACGGTTGCCGCCTGGAGAGTCTTGCGTCCGTAGATTGCTCTATGGAAGTGGGCACAGTCTTCTAGGTTCAGAGTCTGGGGGTTGCGTGTGCGTGTGCGTGTCCCTGTGTGTTTGTGCTGGTTGTGGTGGTGGTTGTGGGAGTGGATGATCATCAGGCAGAGCACAGCAAGTGCGACAAGTCGGAGACTTTGGGCTTGCGTTCTGGCCCCATCTCTTACCCGGGTGGATGGAAAGTTTTTTGTCTTTGTTTGTTTTTGTTTTTTAGATTTTGTAATCATCCATCATCCATCCATCCGCCCATTCATCCATCATCCATCCATCCGCCCATTCATCCATCATCCATCCAGTGTAGTAACTAAACTCTTATTATGTGTCCTTTTTAGGTGTGGGAACAGAGTGGTGGGCAAGATGCCGCATCCTTACCTTCCTGGAGTTCATGCTTTTGTGGGAAGGTCAGATAATAGCAAATCATCCCATAAACATGAAGCGACAAGTTGAGATAGCTGCTTTGAAAGGAGAGGAAGGCTGGTGTGATGTGAGTAAAGAACTATGGGACCGTGTGGGAAGGTGTGAGGGGTTCTTCGCTTAGGAAATTATACTTGAATTGAGATCTGAAGGGTGAGTAGGAGTTACCTAGGCACAGAGTCAGGAGGAAGAGCATTTCAGATGGAGGATGGTGCATGTGCAAAGGCCTTGGGTTGAGAATGAGCTCACTGCCTTTGAGGAACTGCAAGGAGGCAGCTTGGCTAGAGGGCAGGGAGAAAGGGGGAGAGGGCCTGGACCTGGGATTTGGACAGTAGGCAGGGACCCTCAGGCTCTTAAATTTTTCATTTCCAAAATGGGGCAGTAAGGTTTGTTTTGCAAAGATGATTAAGTGTAATGATGAGTCCAAAACATCTCAGATAGGGCCCAGTACACAGTTGGTGTCAATAGATGTGTGTGTGAGGGGAGGGCACCTGGGGGTCACAGCCTGGTTAAAGGGTGAGCTGTGGGAAAGCACCGGGCAGGTGTGGGCACTGGAGTTGTCTAGGTTGATGGTCCACGGCAGGGCCCAGCCGAGAAGCACATTTTCACCATGGTGAAAATTACCGTTGGCATCACTCTCTTGTTGAAAACAAAGTGAAATTGGAGAACATACTGTTTTCTTTAACTAGGCCAAGATGACTAATTATTAGACTCATTTTCTAAAGGTTACCATATACAGACATGCGATTAGATGGAGAGAGGAGAGTTTGGAAACCTGATTCATTCTGAAACTCCGATTACATGGAACGCATGTGTGGTTTCTGAGCAGAATGACTGTGAACATTCAGTTTCACTCAGCTGTCACCACAGGTGTGACACAAAACAAAATGTTTTGCATCAGCTCCTAAGAGCATCTTGGGGTAGCTCACGGCAGCACCTGGGGATCTCTGTCAAATTGTAAAGGGTGTGAATGCGGGAGCTAGTATTGGGTAAGGGAGGGAGTACCAGGCTCCGAGTCCCAGCTATGGCTTTGACTCTTACTGGCCATGTGGCCTTGGCTAACTCTCTCTTTTCTTTTGGGCTTGATTCTCCATCTGGGAAAAGAAGGGCCAGCCAGATGCATGAGCCCAGTGTGGTCCAGTTTGGGGATGCACAAGCCCAGTGTGATCCAGTCTAGAGATGTACAAGCCCAGTATGGTCCAATCTGAGAATGCACAAGCCCAGTGTGGTCCAGTCCAGGGATGCACAAGTCCACTGGGGTCCAATATTCACAGACCCAAGGGGCCCCTCAAGGTCCTTCAACCCCTTCAAAAATCACTTCCCAACTCTGGGACTTGCAATGGAACATTCACGAAGCCAGTGTCAGGGCCAAACATGGCCCAGGGCTTTCTAAGTGCCAAGTGCAGTGTTGGGCACTTGGACATACATGGTCTCATATCCTTTTCACTTGGCTTTTCACATGTGAGGTAGGTACCGTTATTCCTACCTTTGAGGTGCAGAGGGGCTAAGCAATTTTCAAGTCACGGAGTAAGTATGGGGCAGAGGTGGCATGTTTACTCAAGCCTATTTGATTCCAACCCCTCCCCAATTTGGAAAACTAACTCCACCATCTCATTCAATCCTTACAACAACAAACAAAGTCATGAATAGTTATCGAGGTTTAGAGGCTTCATAGCAAAACAGTGGAGGAGACCTTGCAGGTAAGCAGGAACCCTGGCAGTTTCCCGACCCATCCTCTACTTCCTGGCCTGGGACCTGAAGGCAGAGAGGTTTCATTGCCCATGTGGCTGCATGAGACTGTCCATTTGCCCCTTCCTGTGGTCAAACTCAATGGTGCTAGAGCATCACTGAATAGGACTGAGGCCATGTTTAGTCTGCTGGATTTGTTGTCTAAAGCATCTTCCCTGGTAGTTGTAAAAACACACAACTTTTGTCTTAATCGTTGGCCTTATGGCTAAGCCAGACTAGGTCAGGTGTATCCTCCTGGGTGCCCTGAGTGTCCTTACTGCCATTTGGATATCTGACACCAAGCACAAGTAGTTGGCTGTGTCTGGACCTGAATCTCGCTTCCCAACAATGGGATTGCCCATGAATCAGTCACCCTATAACACCCTAAGTGGGTCATTCTTATCGAAATGAGAATGGTGCTAAAACTGAACATAAGCCACTATTCATTATCAGCAATAGACTTAAGAATATGATGCATAATTTAAAGCAATATTTAAATCAATGTAAATGGCTCAACACAAGTAAAAGATTCTTGCTCCAAGTACACCCTTGACTCCTTCTAGGGATGGGCACGACCACCCCCCCACCCCCCCACCCCAGCATATGAATATGTTTTTCAAACTATTTCCCAAATCAGACCATTTTTCACCATTTCCACTTTACCACCTTTGTCCAAGCTCCCAGCAAATGACGTGGATTATTGCACTTGCCTCCTCGCTGCTCTCCCTCCCCTGAACTTCTCTCCCTGCTGGTTATTCTCTGCACAGGAGCTGAAGGATCCTGTTAGCAACTGGAGTCAAATCATACCAGTTTCTGCCCACCATCCTCGAGTGGTGTCCCTTCCACTCAGAGTCAGAGCCGAGGTCCTTGCAGTGGCCTACGTGGCCCTACAGGTCTGCCCTCCTCCCCCTCCGGGCTCATCTCCTGCTGCTCCTCCCTTTGCTCTTGTTCCAGCCTCTTTGGCCTCCTTGCTATTCTTCCAATTGTCTTCCCACCTCAGGGCCTTTGCACTTGCTGTTCTTTCTGCTTGAAACACCCATGCATATTCCCCCAGGGATCCATGTGGCTCCCTCCCTCGCCTCCTTCAGGTTTCTGCTCGATTGACACCTTCCCAGAGAGGCTCTCTTGACCACTCCACCTAAAATATCAGCTCCCTTCACTCTTTATCCCTCTTCCTGCTTAGTTTTTCTTCACAGTTTGTCTCCGCCTGGCGTAGGATGTATTTATTTATTGTCTTCCTCCACTGGACAGTAAGCTCCACGAGAGCAGGGACTTTGCTCTCCTCACTTTCACATCCGCAGGGCCAAGACCAGTGCTTGGGCCATAGTAGGACGTCAGTAATATTGGTTGAATCAAATGAAGGATCAAACAAACCAACCAAGCTTTCATTTGATAAGCATTTTTGTCTATGATGGAAGAACTTTCTAAGTTTCATGAGTCACATTTTCTGATTTCCATATTGAATGTACTATATTGAAGTCATTCACATGGTCGATTTGAGCTACACTATAATTTGATATTCCTTTTCAAGATATATAGCTCTACATCATCACTTTCTTGGATGCCTTCACTTTTTCTTCATTTCCTCTTTACTTGTATTACCAACACAAGCAGTTGGATTTATTTTGGAGCCATTTCTCACAACAGCAAAGTTTCACCACTTGGGAGTAGTTGGGGGGACATGTAAGGACAAAGAGAGAGCAACAGACCCTGTTGAAATGCACTGGTGGTGGGCTTGGCTCGCTCACTATCCAAGGGACTCACCTTCAATACCTGCTACACCCAGCTCTGCAGTGCATGTAAGTTGAATTCGTTCCTGAGTGAAATAACAAGTGATCTCATGTCATCATGTTTGAAGATGGCTTACAAATAATTCATGTTGACTTCATGAATGCCAAGGAGTCTGTTGGATTTATCTATTCAATCTCTGCTTAACCATGGTGTCTTCCAGGCTTCTGTGGCTCCATCACATTCTGAAGTTCTCTTTGTTTACTCTTGGTTCTAGAATCCCAACTGCTGGGTTTCCATCAAAATCTCTCACTAGGAGGAGAGAGAGACATGTCACTAGCTGTTAGGCAGTGAGATGGCCATGTTTGGTCTCCCAGTGTTCTTATGAGCTAAGCTTTTAGCCACGTCCCCCTTCTCCCTTGATTTCTCTCTTACACTGTAGGAAAGTAGACAGTGGGAAGCTGTCGCCTGAGGTCAGGATTGAAAACTCTGAGATGCTTTTTTTAGTTTTTAAGCTCATGAAGGATTTTGATTTCGCTCTTGCCTGCCTTGGTATGTGGTCTCCTTTATTCCGGCTGCATGTATTGAGGCCTTGTGTGGACCATGGTCCTCTGAGGGATAGAGGGATGAGCAAGACAGAGCTCTTGGTTCTCAAGGATGCGTGGTCCAGGAAGGGAACGAAACTCGTGTGGCGACACCTCTGGAGTAAGGAGAGTCACATGCACGCCATGGGGTCGGGGGGAGCTGTGATTGGAGCTAGGGTGGGGTCAGGGAAGGACTCATTGTTTTCATAAAAACAGTGCATATGTGTTAAAATGCAAAATGACAGAATAGTGCAATAAATAAAACAAAAAGACCTCCTCCCACCCCCCCATAACCATCACACTATGTTTCTATGTGGAGTTTCTACGCAGAGATAGGTAGCAATATTTTTGTGAAATGGGATACTTTTGAAAGTAAAAGTCATTAACTATAACTTTACTTGACATGAACAGAAGAAAAGGAAACCAATGAAACCAAAGGAATTTCTGAACCTCAAACAAATATTATGTCATCACCAATGGAATTGTTTCCTAAAAGACTCCTCCAAGTTTAACAAGAGATTAGGGAAAACATTGTGGTTGGAGTCATATGTTTTTTCAAATCTGTGTGTTTTTTTTGGTTTGATTTTTGTTTTGTTTTGTTTTGTTTTGGCCGTGCCATGTGGTTTGCAGGATCTTAGTTCCCTGACCAAGGATCGAACCCAGGGCCCCAGCAGTGAGAGCACCGAGTCATAACTGCTGGACTGCCAGGGAATTCCCAAAATCTGTGTATAATAAAATAAGCACAATTAACAATCACATTCTCAGATAAAATACTTAAATTAATCCAACAATGGAATTTTTGAGAGAGCAACATAATATTGTCCATTAAATCAAAAGACATGGGCATATTTT
The DNA here is from genome assembly GCF_028564815.1 of Eubalaena glacialis. Lineage (NCBI taxonomy): Eukaryota > Metazoa > Chordata > Mammalia > Artiodactyla > Balaenidae > Eubalaena > Eubalaena glacialis. The sequence continues at coordinate 17,072,895 of NC_083728.1, read as the reverse complement.
GTGAAAAGTCTGTGACTACTGTCTGCATTCCTGCCCTAATGCATTTCTCACAGAGCCGTGTTAAGTCAGTTCTATGAGTTTTGACAAATGCATAGTCACGTAGTCACCCCACAATCAATCAAGATGTGAAATGGTTCATCACCCCCCACCCCAAATTTCCTGCACCCCTTTGTAGTCAATCCCTTCTTCCACACATGGACCTAGGCAACCACTGATCTGTTTTCTGTGCCTATTGTTTTGCCTTTTCCAGAAAATCATGTAACATGTACAGAAGGTAGGCTTTGCAGTTTGACTTTTTTCACTTAGTATATTGCATTTGAGATGAATGGTGTCATGTCTTTTAGTTCACTCCTTTTTATTGCTAAGTCCATGGTATCGATGTACCACAGTTTATCTGCCCACCAGTTCAAGGACGTTTGGATTGTTTCCAGGCTGTGGCAAGTATGAATAAAGCTGCTCTAAACGATTACATACAGGGTTTTCTGTGGACATAAACTTTCATTTGTCTTCGGTAAGTACCTAGAATTGGGATTGTTGTGTTATATGGTAAGTGTTTGACTATATAAAAGAGAACTGCCAAATTGTTTTCGTAAGTGGCTGTACCATTTTGCATCCCCACCAGTAACGCGTGAGTGCTGTGATCTTGTCAGCACTTGGCATTGTCCTTTTAAAAAATTTAGTCATTCTAATAGATAATAGTAGCATTTCATTGTGGTTTTAATTTGCATTTCCTTGAGGATCGTGTGTTTTTAAATGACGTGCTTACCTGTTAGACGGTATGGAATGTCCTACTCTATAGGACATTACGACATTAGCTTTCTCCTGTTTCCTCCCACTTCACTCCTCAACTCCATTATTATTTTTACATTGCTACATTTAAAAACATGTATATTTAAATGAAATAACAATCTGAACATTGGCATAAATTCTAATTTTAGATGGACTCATTGCTCATGCTCAGTCCTTTTGCCATGATGTCTCGCTCTCTGAGTTTTCTATTTTTTATTTATCTCTTCCTTTGCTGGATTTTATTATCAAGTAGTTTTTCCAAGAGAGATTCATAACTAAAGTACACTCTGAGTTAGCTGATGACTGTTGTCTTTGTACTTGAACAACATCTATGCAGGATAGAATGACCTTGGCTCACATGTGTTTTAAACTGAAACACCATTTTCCCAGGATCTTCTGGCTTTGTGGAAGTCAAGAGGACAGCCTGAGGCTTTTTCTCATTTGTAGATGATTTGCTTTTTCTGCCCGAATGCCTGAAGACTTAATGACTCAAAGTTTGTTTTTCTTTTTCTAAAAACACTTAGTTTCCATTAAAAAAAAGTGTAAATGCACATAGTTTGAAAAGTCAAATTGTTTTCCAAGGTTCATAAGGAAAATCAACTCTCTCCTACCTTTCTTCATTCTTGCCAGCCTCTTTCAAGTCTAAGTTGTTTCTTCCTAGTCTTACTTCCATATTTCTAAATAACATGTTACATTGCTCTATCTTTATTTTTTTCTATTTAGGGTCCTCTATTGAGTTACTCCTATAGTCATACTTTCCCTCCTCTCACCCTTCTTCTGTTGTGTTGGGTTTTATGAAGCTGTGTTCTGTTTGTTTTGTTCTTTATCTTTCAATTTTCAAGTTTCCTCCAACTATCTGGTGATCCCTGGCTATCTGCTCATATTTAAGAGTGAGGCACTAAAAGGCTCATTGGAATCTCTGAGTGAGTTTGGCGGCGGTGGTGCTTGTTGGCTGGGGGCTTCACTTTGGGGTAAAGGGCTAGGGATTAAGATGTGCCCTTGGGAGGCCTAAAATGTCAGTATCTCTTAAGTTTTTTCTCTTGGGCTAGTTTTCCCTGAGAGGAGGCCTTGGTTCTGCTGCCTCAGGCCACCAACCTGTCTGCCAGTGTTCTGGGGGCTAAGTGTGGAAAGGACTTCTATCTCCCCCTGTTTAGTGTATAGCCTTGCACTTAAATCCAGTGTTTTTTTAAATAAATTTATTTATTTATTTTATTTTTCTGTCTTCGTTGCTGTGCGCGGGCTTTCTTTAGTTGTGGCGAGCGGGGGCTACTCTTCCTTGCTGTGCGCGGGCTTCTCACTGCGGTGGCTTCTCTTGTTGTGGAGCACGGGCTCTAGGCATGCGGGCTTCAGTAGTTGTGGCTCGCAGGCTCAGTAGTTGTGGCTTGCAGGCTCTAGAGCGCAGGCTCAGTAGTTGTGGCACACGGGCTTAGTTGCTCCGCGGCATGTGGGATCTTCCTGGACCAGGGGTTGAACTCATGACCCCAGCATTGGCAGGCGGATTCTTAACCACTGCACCACCAGGGAAGCCCAGTTCCAGTGTTTTAATTACAGCACCTTATACCCACCATTAGCTGCGATTCATGTTCATTCTTGAGCCTCTGGCTTCGACCTTTCCAGGGAGTAAACTGCCCACCTTCTTCTGCTGCTGGGTGGCAGATACCATCACCTGGATTTACAGGGTCAGTAAAGGGGACCTGGAATTCTAAATGCTCATCATACAGCCTCTTGGTCACTTCTGTTTCAGTATCTCCTGTACCCCAGCCTCCATTGTGCTCTGGTCGACGCAGAGTTCTGTGGCTTGAATCAGTTTTCTGTTTGCAGGTTCTCCACCCTGCAGGCACATGAAGGTCTCAATTTTCTCTTTTTCTGGGCCAATTACCATTCATCCATTCACTTTTTATCTTCAAAATGTTGATATCTCTACTGTCATTTCTTCTGTTATGTTTGTTCTTAAGAGTTTATGCTTTTAAAATATTTGTATTCTTATTATGCAGTTTTATAACAGCACTTTGGTAAACTTTTTTTCAGTTTTAGGTTGTGCTTTCTTCTAGACTGGATGTTTTGCCTTTAGATGATTTTTTTCTTGGGCAGTTAGCTGAAGTATGTTTGCATAGTTGCCATTTGCTTCTTACTTGTGTCCAGGCATTTCTCATTTCTATCCAGATATATTATTATATTATTCTTATTTTGCTGTTATATAGAGTGGCTTTGGGACTCATTACTCAGTATATCTGAGACAGGTTAGTTTTCCTTGTCAAGTTGTAGTTTCAGGTCTTGGTATTTTGTGTTCTGAACACTTTTCTTTTTGTTTGGGATCATGGTGGGATGAGGGTCAGGAAAGTGGAAAAGCTCATGCAAATCAGTGTACAGCCTTTGGAAGAAATACCTGGGGTTGTTCCCTCACTTCTGAGATTTTTGCCAGTACATTATGCTAAGTTTACACGCCCTTGGGGAAAATATCACTTTTCTTTAGAATGTGGGATAGTTCATACTCGTTGCCCCAGCTTTGTTGAGGGGGAGGGGACTACAAGAAAAATTGCATCTGTTAAAAAACAAAATTTAACTGAGTGAATTTGAAGATCTAGTTGGCTTTATTAAACAGTTCATGAATCAGGCAGCCTCTCATCTGGCAACAGAGAGACACTCTGAGGGGTTACACAACATGGAAGGCTTTTATAGTAAGGAGGACAGGACAAGGAAGGGAAGTCATCAGCAAGGAAAAAAATTCAAGTTCATCGGAGGAAAGTAAAAGTTCAGGTGACAACGGCCTCTCATTGGCTGAGCTGTGGCGTTTTCCATTGGCTGGGCTTGTTGCTGGGCAGGAAGGAAGTCTTCCTCCTCCTGCTGGGGTAGTAAAGCCGTAGCACTTTCTGTCAGTGCAAGGTAGATCTCTTCCTGTTGGGGTCAGTAACTGAGGTCTTCTGGTTGGGGGTAATTGATGTCTTCCTGTTTGGGGTAATTGACGATGAGTGTATGAGAGCTTCCTCTACAGGCCTTCCCAACTCCAAGTTTAGCTGAGATGTCCTTTTATTAATTTTCATGCACCCAACATCTGAAACAAATAAGTGAAGGTGGTGGGGTGAGCCCCGTGGGGCGGCTGATGGCTGAGTCAGGCTGGTGTGCTGGAGGGGGTAGGACGAGGTCGCCAAACCTGGAGCATCCTTGGTCTCCTTAATGGCCATAATGAGAGTAAACAGGTGGTGCCAGAGTGGGACGGCCTAGTCTGGAAATGCTGGCAGTGGACGAGTACCCCTGTGGCTGCTTTTGGAACGTGTGTCAGGATCAGAATCCTGCAGTTGAGAATCTGGAAGGCTCTGTCCCAGTGGCTAGAGAGTCCAACTCCATAATAAAGTCAAGTCACCAGGGACCATATTTTGAAGTTTCTGGGGATAAATGAGAAGGAATATGTCAACTGACTAAGATGATGTTCGTCTATTCCATCCATCATGTCTTTCAAGGCTTTGAAAAACACTCTTCTTTTGTCTAATTAGTCATTGTGACCATGTCTCCATGGAAACCATTATGGTGGTACCCACAATAGACACGTGTGCATCCATTAAAAGGGACACAGTTGCCAAACGTGAGCTGTGGGCCCAGGGTGGAGTGGCTTTTTACAGCACAGCCATTGGAGCTTCGGCAGGAAGTGTCAGGAAACGAGCAAATGGCTGTACCTGTCCGTGAAGAGAGGCGCTCGCTCTGGTGTCAGGCCCTGGATTTAGGGGAGTGTGAAACCCAGGAAAACTGAGCACTCATGCGCATGGTGTGAGCCCATGGGACGGATTTACTCCTTTTTTTTTAAAACTGGTGTCAAAGATTATTTTTTTAACCCATTAATTACTGAAGAAACCAGTAAGGTGTTAAAAACTGGTTCAGAAGAGATTCCAGAGAGTGGATGTGAATATAGGAAGTCAGGAAGGTGGAAACGAGTAGGTTAATAGATGCAGAATTGGCTTGTTCCAAGGGGGGTAAGGTGGGTGGAGAGAAGGTTTAGGTTTTCATTTTTAAAAAAATATTGAGAGGGAATTCCCTGGCGGTGCAGCAGTTAGGGTTCGGAGCTTTCACTGCCCTGGGCCCAGGTTCGATCCCTGGTCAGGGAACTAAGATCCTGCAAGCCACATGGCGCAGCCGAAAAAATAAAAATATCGAGAGCTGAAAAGTGCCCAGTGGAAGTAAGTGAGCGCTGATAGAGGGAAGGACAGGCTGGGATGGGGGACTAGAGTGGGACCATGCTACCTAGACCTGGACTGTCCAGGAGGGCTACACAGCACAGGAGCAGGAGGCTGCCAGGGGACGAGGCTGGGTGGGTCCCATCCTGCTTATTTTATGCACCCAGCGCAGGTCCAGAATCAGGTAAGTGCACAGCCGACACTGGAACCTGAGGGGGTGGGAGAGTCTCGCCCAGGAGAGCGGAGCTGGAGCAGATCAATGAAAGCCCAGGATTACAGGACACCAGCTCTGCTCTGGGGCTGGAAACCAGTCCCTCACAGTATCACTTCACTCATTTCTGCCTCAGAGCCTAGAGCTGCAAAAGGACTTTTGTGTTCCTCCCGGCTGCTTTGTCTGATGGGATTTCAGGACTAAAAAGACCTGAGCTAACTTGTCAGGTACTGACCATCAGCACAAGCTATAGAAATACGACAAGAATGAAGTCCTCAGACTCCAAACAAAAAACCTTCTTATTAAAGCATTCAAAAAGGGGAAAAAATTTACTAGAGAGGTACTTGGCTTATCTAGAAACTTCACCTCTCTGGACCCAGGAAACAAACAGAAGTGTAGCTATCACAGATCTCATTGTCTATAGACCCATGCGAGGCAAGCCCTTATTCATAGCAATTATCTCTTGTTTTGCACACAGTTCTAATAACCCCTGTATTTTTGGCTTCCTGGTCATAGTGGATTACAAGTAACAAGAGCTGTTGGTATGGCTGTCGGCAGGCTCATTGACACCAGCAGGAGGGAGCAGCTGACAGCCTGACAGTGAGGGCAGGAGCCTGAGAAATATAAAAGCAGTTACAAAAGGCTGAGGCCTAGGATGCTGGGGCCATATCATATTGGAGTAAAAAGCCCTCCACTCATCCCTGGCCTGGCCCAGCTATTGACCTTGCTTAGCGATAGACTTGAGTCAGCAAGGAGGAAAGTTCCTGACAACAGCAGGAGTTTGGGGGCCATAAATTTCTGAGTTTAATTCCCCACTCATTGTTTGCGGGACTCCAGGCAAATCACTTAGGAAAATGCTTTCATCTTAGAGTGTTGGGAGGATTAAATGAGCTTACCGGGCACACAGTAAATGTTCATTCAAAGTTAGCTGCTATTAGCAGAGAGGTGGATGATGGTCAGCTACCTGCCACGACGTGGACGAATCTCAAAAACATTATGGGAATTCCTTGGTAGTCCAGTGGTTAGGAATGAGTGCTTTCACTGCGTAGGCCTAGGTTCAATCTCTGGTCGGGGAGCTAAGATCCTGCGAGCCGCGAGGCCAAAAAAAAAAAACCCCCAAAACAAAAAAAACACAATGACGAGAGAAAAAAGTCAGGCACAAAAGGGGACCCACTGTGTGGTTCCATTTACAGAAATCACAAAAACAGGCAAATCTAATCTCTGACATTAGAGGTCAGGATAACAGTTATGGGACTTAGTGACTCTAAGCAGGCCTTGCCCTTTCTGTTGTAAAATAGAACAAATACGTACAGAAATCCACATAAAACAAATGTGCAGCATCTTAGTGGGTTCTTGTAAGGCCACCAGAGAAACTGGTCCTGTTCACTGCCTCCTTCCTCCCTCCGAATGTTTTGTTTCTTGATCTGGGTGTTGGTTACCCAGGGGTGTTTATGAAAAGTCAGGGAGCTGTGTACTTAAGATAGGTGCATTTCTCTCCATGCATATTACTATTTTTGGGGGTTGGGAGCTGTGCCGCATGGCTTGTGGGACCTATGCATATTATGCTTCAATAAGATTTAAAATGTCAGTTATTATTATTGTTATTAATATTATTATTGTATTAACTACTATAAACTTCGAGCTCTTCATCTGTATCACAGGGATGACGATTCCTTTCTCCGCAGAATTGTTACAAGATGCAGTGCTCCCAGCACATTCACCCATCGGTCCATTCAACAAATATTTTCTGAACCCCTACAGGTCCGGGCACTGTTCTAGGTTCTGGTGGTAAAGCAGTGAATCAGACAGACAAAAGTCATGAAGCTTATGTGCTAGTGAGGGCAGAGATACATGCTAGGCCTTCACTTAAAGGAACCTATTAAATTCTGACAGCGCCCTCTGGTTCAGAAGACAAAATCCTGGAACACATCTCCATCCCAACTGGTTAAGATACTCTTTTTTTAAAAAAAAATTTATTTATTTAGGTTGCACTGGGTCTTAGTTGAGGCATGCATGCGGGATCTAGTTTCCTGACCAGGGACTGAGCCCAGGCCCCCTGCACTGGGAGTGCAAAGTCTTACCCACTGGACCACCAGGGAAGTCCCGTTTGGCTTGGGTTTGATTTGGCTCCCTAAGTCTTTAACTTCACTTGTTACGAAACCTTGGTTAGAACAAAGTCAGACCGAGAAAGTCTTGTGTGTGCTGCACTGAGAATTTCCTCCTGTCCTAGAATTTCTGGGTGCAGTTCAATTGTGACTTAGAGCAAACCACCCTTCATGGGCTGAGGGATGGATATCCCATCAAAAGAAATGTCTTCTCCCTCCTGCTTTGAGGAACTTAGGTTTCTAGGCCCTGAGCCCTGCAGGCAGGAAAGTGTTAAGAAAGAAATGTGCATTTCCACTGAACAAGAAAATCAACTTAGAAAAGAAATGTGTATTGGAAAATATCTATTTGCCTGCAAAATAATGTAAAAATAATGAGCTCCTATTCCCCTTTGATGTGCAGCGCACGCTTTTAAGGAAAGATTCTGCATTTCTGAGATACTGGGCCTGGCGTGTAATGAAGTGGTTGTTATGGCAACAACTTTCAAAAGCAAGTATTTTCTGAGAGATGTGCTCCACACAGCCATCGTGAGAGAGGAAAACATGAAAACAGAGACAGGGAGATGAGCCCAACAGAAGGCATCAGATGCCGAGAGCCCCCGCTCTGTGTCCGAGGGGGAGGGAAAGGGGCCCCTCACCACCACCCCTGCCTGGCTTTGCAAACCTGCAGGGGAAGCCAGGGCCCTGCCCTGGAAGGAATCAGGGTGAGGGGCTGCCCAGAGGAAGTCAGGGCTGAGATGGTGTCTCTCACCCGGAGATGCCCCCTGAGTTCGATCACCAGTCCCTCCTCCTCTTCTTCCAGGCCGGCCTCCCAGCCTCAGCCTCTGCCCCTCCCATCTTTGCATCTGCTCCCTCCTGCCCTTGCTGCTCAAGAGCACCAAACACCATCCCATTCATTCCAGAGCCCTATTTCTTTCCACTAGCATTCAGGCCCACCAAGCTGGTACTCAGTGTGTGCAGACATGGCTCCAAGAGCTGGCATTCATCACCTACTCTAACCTTCACAGTGACTCCAGGTGCCCAGAACAGTGCCCGGCACAGAGTAGCCGCTCCTCTCTATTTGTTGAGTGAATGGATGGTCCTTCTCTGGTAGCTACTGCTATCGTCCCCATTTTTCACACGAGGAAATTGAGGCTCAGAGATGTTCAGTGAGTGCCCTTACCCTGAAGACAGTGAGCGGTGGAACTCGGCTGCCACACCTCTGCCTGGTACCGCCTCTTTGTACCCCCTCTTCCCTGCTTCCCTGTCTTTGCTCATATGCTGTGTCTCTGCCTCGTACACCCTCTCCTGTGTCCTGTAAGGCCTGGCTCAAAGGCACCTTGACCATGATGGTTTTTTGTTTTTTTTTTTTTAATTTATTTATTTTTGGCTGTGTTGGGTCTTTGTTTCTGCGCGCGGGCTTTCTCTAGTTGCGGCGAGCAGGGGCTACTCTTCGTTGTGGTGCGCGGGCTTCTCATTGTGGTGGCTTCTCCTGTTGCAGAGCACGTGCTCTAGGCGTGCGGGCTTCAGTAGTTGTGGCACGTGGGCTCAGTAGTTGTGTTGCATGGGCTTAGCTGCTCCGCGGCATGTGGGATCTTCCCGGACCAGGGCTCGAACCTGTATCCCTTGCACTGGCAGGCGGATTCTTAACCACTGCGCCACCAGGGAAGCCCCAACCATGATGTCTTGAAAAAGCCACCTCTAAACTAGAGCCCTGGCTGTGTCAGGGCCCAGGGATGGGAGGGTCCTCACTACCTGCCAGTGCATCTGGGCAGTGACTGCAGGAACAGAGCCGCTTCTGGGGGACCGTGTCTGTCTCTTTCACTTTCCCCCTGCCAAGCAGTGCCTGGCACAGGAGAGGCACTCAGTAGCCCTTTGTTGAAGGAAAGGAACTTTGGAACCCAGACAGTTCTGGATAAGCCTGTTGGGTCAGTCGCCAGGTTTCTGAGATCCTCAGGGCTGCCCCAGCCAAAGCTTCCTTGCGACTGGGAAACTGGGTCACATCCTGTTCAAGTTCACATCTGACAGTGGCCGTGAGGAGAGGAGCATTTGGGTGTGTGGGGCACAGGAGTGTGTAGAGTGTGTAAATGCGTGTTTGTGTGTGTGTGTGTGTGTGTGTGTGTGTGTCGCCTCTTCAGAGGTGGTTTGCTTTGAAAGGGAGTCTGGGGCTACGTATTCCCCAGCATGTGCTTCTGAGTCTGGGGTAAGGTGATGGGTGTACTCATGGCTCTGGACCTGCTCTCTAGAGGGGCATGTGTCTAAAGATGTGCGTGTGTTTCAGGAGGAGAGAGAGTGTGTGCATGGCCTTGATTGAGCGGACTCGATCTCTCAGGGAGCATTTGTTTACATGCATGCGTATCTGTATGTGTGTGTGTTTCATGTGCATACATGAGGGTGTATGTCAGTGTGTGTGCATTCCTGGCCTTGATGGAGAGAGAGAGAGTGTGTGTTTATGTGTGTGTGCTGCAAGGAGAGATTGTATAAACGTGTGTAAGGAGCGTGCCTGGGAATGTGTGGATGCATGCGTGGGGAGAGGGGCATATGCATTCAGGGGCTGCTGTGTCTGCCAGGTAGAGGCAGAAGGAGCCCATTGATGATGGGCTGTATTTTCAGTTCAATGCTGGGCGAGAGCTCCTGGCAGCTGCGGGCTGACCCGCGATCACAGAGTGAAGACTATGCCATTGGACTGTCCTCTGGATCATAAAAGTTAAGGGTTAGAGATGGAATCGGCTTTGGAAGTCACCTAGTTCTACCCCTGATGTCACGCCTGATGAAAAACAGAGGGGGGAAGTGGGCTCCAAGATCACACAGCAAACTCAGGATAAAGCTGGAACTTGGACTTGTACCTGGGTCTGAGATTCCCTCATTAACCCCAATCCACTGCCAGGTCCCTGAGGAGGAGGGAGGGGGTGAACCACAGAGTAATTAATATCAGGCAGCAGAGTATTATAAAATTGCATTCCCACTTTAATTAGGGGAACTTTTTTTTTTTTTTAATAGAAGTCTTTGTTGTGTCAATTAGTTGATTGACTATCATTGGTTTCTGGGTTAGGGAAACTTGATCCGCGGTGAATGAATTTGTTTATCAGGGAAAAGGAGCCAGGGGATGGGAAAAGAAATTCAATTAAGTGTCAGTCTGCTGAGTGACAGGTTGCATTTGATAGGACTTTTAGCTTAATTGCTTGTATTTCATTAAGAGATTTATTTGTCGAGAGAATTCTTCATTTTAAAATCTCGGGCAGTGTCTGAGCAGCTTCTGGCTATTTTTTCTGCATTGATTGAGGTTGCTGAAACATGGACCTGGAGAATTACCTGGCACCTCAGAGACATTCTTGTCTCTACTAAGATCCTCCCTTATCCTGGCTCCTGGGGCTGGCAGTCCCTCTCATCCTTCCTGTCCCAAAGTTATACCCAAAGCCTGGCAAGCGTCTGCATGTCTCTGGGGAGAAAAGCCCATATCGCTCTTTAGATTTTCAAAGGGATGTGAGTCCCGAAGAAAGTAACACTCAATAGGCTGACCACCTTTTGTTCTTTGTTGTTGTTTTTCCCCACAAAAACAGGTTGAATTTCGTGCAGATTTGTAAAATTGTCCATGAAGGCAGTGCTAAATATTGCTAACTAACTAATAACTAAATATTACTCTGTATTAACAAAAGTGACTTTCAAAATAAGTATCCTTGAAAATAAAGTCATCCCTACAAGATTTAATTTAATTGGAGAAATGATTACTACCGTTTTTTCTTTTCAAAGAATGTCATGTAATCTCAAAAATGGGTGCATTCTAAATCAAACGGGTCTTGGTGTCCTGGAGGTAAATAAAATGTATGTATTGTGGCTTATTTGAGCTGTTTTTCTTTGAAGGCTTCCTGATCCTTCTCATGAGAATTGTCTAGTGTATAATTTATAATAGTTGTAGGGGATGATCACCTTGTTTTATAAATGAGAAAACTGAAGCACAGAGAGGGCAAGAAGTTTTTCCAAGGACACACAGCAAACCAGGGGCAGAACTAGGATGAACACCTGTTCCCCCAGCTTCTTTTCCAAGAGTCTGGCTCTCTGTGGGGCCTCTGGGACGGCTGGGCTTAGGGCCTGCAGGGGCAGCTCAGCTGACAGCCCATCTTTTCCTTTTGATTGATTAAGGCAGGAGAGCAGAATGGTTAGGACTGCCGTCACCACCTGTATTTAAATCCTGGATCTGCTGCTTATTATGTGACCCTGGGCAAGTGCCTTAACGTCTCTGGTAAACTGGGGATATAGTAAGATTATCTGTTTTACTGGGTTATTGGGAGGATTCCATGCAATGTACTTGGACTGTACCCGGTACATAGTAAATACTTAATAAATATCAGTTGTAATTATTGTTGTGCTTTTCAAGTAAGATTTCATTGGGAAGTAAAAGGTTTCCAATTCTTAAAGATAATTGAGGACCATTGTTTTGTACTATGTAAACTCCATTCCCACCCCTCGTCCTTAAACAGGAAATAATTTACTCCAGGAGATGGGCGGATTCAGTTCTAGTCCGTGATGAATGGTGGTGAAAGCAGATTTCCTGCCTCCTCGGGCATTGCTCTTTCTGGTGTTCCCTGGTACCGGAATATTTTTATTTTCTTCTCTAAGGTAGATATTTATTTGTGGTTCTCGCTCTCTTCTCCTTCCTGCCTTCTTCATTACTCTCTCCCTTATTTCTCTCCTTCCCTCCCTTCCTTCCTTCCACTCAGGTACAGGAACTGTCTTCTATAGACTCGTAAATGCCAGTTTTGCACCTCTCTTTCCAACTCTGCATTCAGTGGTGTCATGTTGGTGGCCATGGTGTCAATATTTACACTATGGAAATTGGGGAACTTGTAGCAAGGGCTTTTTTGGTTTGTTTTTGTTTTGGACAGCTATTTTACAGCACATCATTGCCTCCATCCATCCTTCCTTCGTTCATCCATCTCTTTGTATGTCCAAGCATCCACCCACCAAACCATCACCCATCGAACCATCCATCCATCCCACATTTATTAAACACTTTTTGTGGGCCGGGCCCTGTATAAGATCTACAGGGAGGGCAGAATTGGCCAGAGCCTGCTCCCTGCCCTATAGGAACTGACAGTTTAGTGGAAGAGACACCTTACATCTGTCTCACATTCAGGGACTGTCTGGACATTATTTCATTTGATGATCATGGTCAGTATTGCTACCTCAGTGAAACAACTGAGGAGATTAAAGCTCAGAGAGGTTAAGTGAATTGCCTGAGGTCACACAGCTGGCTGTACATTCATTTGTTTACCTGACAAGGCATGATCTTCAGCTTACCAAGCTGCTCAAATCCAGCCAGAATGTCAAGGTGAAAACAGATTTTCAAACTTGTCCTTCAGGAATAAGCCGTCTTTTAAAAAAAATGAAAAGAAAGAAAGGGAAAGAATAGGGAAAGTTATTTTTCCATCTTGCTTAGATGGGGACAATTTTGAATTTATTTTTTCAGATTGAACAATCGTTCCTCAAATGGATAGTGATAGGTGATCTAAAAAATAATCTTTAAAACCGTCGCCGAGTTGGGCATTTCCTTCGGGTGACATAACTCACTGTGACAGAATGCATTTAAATTCACAGAAAAGAAATTGAAAGGAGTGGAGGGTGTTGGTGTGAACTGCCAGTTTCTTAACCCTCTCCATTCACCACTCTCACCCCTCTCCTCCATTGCCCATGGGCCTGTGGGCACTGCCGTTCGCCCCTTGCTACCTTCAGCCACATGTCTCCATATGCATCAAGCACTGAAAGCATTTCTTTTATGGATCACAGGTCCCAGGCCAGGGAAAGAGGGTGTGGATTTCTTGATGGACCAAAGAAAGAGGTGCTTGGACCTTTTGGAAGATGATGCTCACTCTTTCTCTATGGATTCTTATCTGTTGCCTTTGCATCTCTGTTCCCCCATACGGCCACCGTAGTAACAAGGAGTGGGCTTTGCTTTGGGAAGGCCAACGTGAGGCCAGATGGGGCTCAGGGACAAGGATCAACTAAATGCACAGTGTCCATGGAATCCATGTCACAAGTCCTCCTGGTTTGGTGGGTGGCCTCCCTCCAAAGGCAGAGTTCCAGGGCCATGCTAGGGTTACTGGCAAGAGTTTTGATGGACAGCATGGTGTTCAACACCTTAGACTTTCTTTTGTGCGATATTTTCATTGCCCTTCCCAAGGCATGTTTTGTTATCTGCAAGCTGATTTCTCTTTTTCTGCATCCTGTCTGCCATTACGGCTCTGGAGAAAGAAGAAAGCAGGTGCCACCTTGAGAAAGAAGAGGCAGATTTGATATAAGGGAGGGTCTTAGATCAGCTTCCTAGAGTCAGAGCCTGAGATGGGGATTCTTGTGAGAGTGATTTATTGCAGAGTGCTCTTAGGAGAAGAGGGGCCAGGGAAGCATGAGAGATAGGCCAGCTTCAGCCTAATCCCACAAGGAGCTCTGGAACATGAATTGTGTCACTGAGTTGGTCCTCACTGGAGACAAGGGGCTGGCATTTGTACCTCCATGTCATCAGTCAATGGCCACAGGATGTTGCTGGTTGGGGAGGGAGAGTAACCTCCTAGGGGAGGGAGATACTGCCAAAAGCAAGTCTCCAGGGAAGGGGTCAGTATTATTATTATTATTTTTTTTTTCTTGCCACGCCTTGCGGGATCTCAGTTCCCCGACCACGGATTGAACTTGGGCCCACAGCAGTGAAAGCGGGGAGTCCTAACCACTGGACCGCCAGGGAATTCCCAGGTACAGTATTATCTTTAGCTGTCAATTCTCACAGGATCTGGGGCTTGGGGCCACTAGTCTGGTAAAGGGGATACATCTTGGAAACCAACAGCATCTAGTGCAGGGAGGGTCCCGACGAGAGAGGAACAGGATGTGGAGTGGCGGTTCCTTTTCCTACCCTGGTGGATTGTGGGAGGAGACGGAAACCTGAGGACAAGCAACGGTGTAGGCACCATGTGTCCAGACCCGCCCTCCTTGGCTTAAAGATAGACAGGACAGGCCCTGATCTCTCCTTCAGGAAGCCTCTGCTTGGCTTCCTGTTTGGGCTGCCAGGAGGAGAGAGCTATGTAGGAGGCCCCTGAAGACTGAGGTGGGCTGTGAGGTGAGGGCAGGCAGAGGGAAGGGTCCAGCCATGTGGGTTCAAACCAAGAGCCTGTCACCAAGGCAACTGTGGTGAGAGGTCAGGGGGTCTTATAGGAAAGGCTCCCACCAGGGGATGCTTGAGGGCTGTATGGTGATGCTGTTGTGCTGGCAGGAGTTGAAGTGAGGGGTGGAAATATTCAGAGAAGACCCCGGCCTGATGTCTGCTGGAGGATAGACCACAGACTTAGTAAATGCTATCAGAATGTCTAGGATCAGGCCCTGTGGTAGAGACAGCTAGTGTTCCACCTACCAGGCATTCGTGCTTGCCCTTGCATAGTGGGGAATTGTTGCTAGGAGGGGTTGCCCAGAGGTTGAGACATAGATGTAGAGAACAGGCGTGTGGACACCAGGGGGGAGAAGTGGCAGGCTGGGGGTTGTGATGGATTGGGAGATTAGGATTGACGTGTATATGCTAATATGTACAAAGTGGATAACTAGTGGGAGCCTGCTGTATGTATAAAAAAAAAATGAAATAAAATTCAAAAATTCAACAAAAAACAAACAAACAAAAAAAGGAGTGGCTGCCCAGACAGGGACTATATTTCCCAGTGAAGCTTGCATGTATGCCTGGCCGTGTGACAAGTCCTCACCAGTGGAATGTGAGTGAAAGTCGTGTGTGTCCATTCTGGGCAGTAGCTTTTAAGAAGGGGGTGGGACTTCTCTCTGTTCGTCTAGGGGCTAGAAGAAGACGCTATGGTCCGAGAGGTTGGCAGAGCCAAAGATGGGAGGAGCCTGGGTCCTTGAATCATCACATGGAGGAAAGCTGCCCATAGACTAGGAAACACCTCATTGGACTGTTATGTGAGCAATGGGGGAAAAAATCTATTGTGTTAAGCCAGTGGGATTTGGGGGTTTATTTGTTACAGAAGTTCGTGTTGCCCTGACTATTTGAGGCCTGACCAGGCATCTCCAGCAGACACAAATAGGCACTAGCACAGGGCCAACTCTTCACCCACTTCCGATCTCACTCCCCACTCCCTGGGAGCAAAAGTTCACATAAAGTCCCCCTTCAATAATCAGGTGCCATCTTCAAAAGGCGGAGGTGGGGGAAGAGATCTGAAAGACTCATTAATAAAAGACAGACTGACATGAGAGATTGTTTATGTATTTGCTGTTCAACGTGTGGTCCCTGGTCCGGCAGCATCAGCATCACCTGTAACTTGTCAGAAATGCAGATTCCCAGGTCCCGGCTCAGGCCTCCTGATTCAGAATCTGCACTTTGAAAAGATCCCCAGGTGATTTGTGTGAACATTACAAGTGTGAGGAGCTCTCCTTAGAGAAAGGTACTACATCATGAGATGTGCCTCTTGGCCAGGCACACAGCTGAAAGCAGCGCAACACATTCATTCTTTCATTCTATTCATTGTTTCATTTGTTGTTGCAACCCATCACTACTTATTGAACATCTGCTATTTTCCAGGCAATGTCCTGGAGAAGTAAGGCAGATACAGTCCCTGTCCTCACAGAGCTTGCTGTCTTTTTGGGGGGAAAGAGACATTAAACATAAAATTATACAAATAATTACAATTGTGATAAGTGTTAATATTACAAAGAAAAAGTGAAGGTGACAACGAAAGCATAAAACAGGGAAACTGCCTAGTTCTGGGGTCTCAGAGAAAGCCTCCCTGAGGAAGAACCATTGAAAGTGAGACTTCAAAGAGGAACAGAGGGACTTCCCTGGTGGTGCAGTGGTTGGGAATCCACCTGCCAGTGCAGGGGACACGGGTTCGAGCACTGGTCCAGCAAGATTCCACATGCTGTGGAGCAACTAAGCCCGTGAGCCACAACTACTGAGCCCACGTGCCACAACTGCTGAAGCCCATGCGCCTGGAGCCCGTGCGCCGCAACAAGAGAAGCCACCGCAATGAGAAGCCCGCGCACCGCAACGAAGAGTAGCCCCCACTCGCCTCAACTAGAGAAATCCCGCGCACAGCAACGAGGACCCAACGCAGCCAAAAATAAATAAATAAAAAATAAAATTAAAAAAAAAAAGAACAGAAATCAGCCAGATGAAGAATGGGGGTCAGCAGTGTTCCAGGCAGAAGAAAAAGCATGTGCAAAGGCCCTGAGTCAGGAAGAACCTTGACGATCTAGAATAATTAAAAACGAACAAACAAACCCAAAAGAGCCCAAATCCTTGCTCTGAACTTGAGAAGAATAAGTGAGAGAGAGAGTGGGGTGGAATGGAATGGAGAGAAGGAGGCAGAGATGAGACACTGCAGGCTCTCACAGGCCATAAGAAAGATCCTGGACTTTACCCTAAGAGTAGAAGGACGTCCTTGGAAAGGATATTTAGTGTGACTGGTAAGAGCTGGAACTCAGGAACCACACTGCCTGAATTTAAATCCCGGCTCAGCCAGTTACTGGCTGTGAGACCTCGGGCAAGTTACTTAACCTTTCAGCACCCCAATCTTCTCATCTGTAAAAGGAGAATAACCGAGTGCCTATTTCATAGCATAGTGCGGCTTTGAGGATTAAGTGAGTCGCTATGCGTAAAGGGCTTATATGAGTGAATAGCACATAAGAATTTGCAATTACTGCTGAAGGGTTTTAATCAAGAGAGTAATATGATAAGATTTGTGCTTTAAGAAATCACTCTCCATACTGGACTTCCCTGGTGGCGCAGTGGTTAAGAATCTGCTTGCCAACGCAGGGGACACGGGTTCGATCCCTGGTCCGGGAGGATCCCACATGCCATGGAGCAACTGAGCCCATGCACCATAGCTACTGAGCCTGCACTCTAGAGCCTGCGAGCCACGACTACTGAGCCCGTGTGTCACAACTGCTGAAGCCCTTGCACTCTGGGGCCCGCATGCCACAACTGCTACAACTGCTGAGCCCGCGTGCTGCAGGTACTGAAGCCCGTGCACCTAGAGCCCGTGCTCCACACCGGGAGAGGCGACAGCAATGAGAAGCCCGCGCACGCGAGGAAGAGTAGTCCCCGCTCACCGCAGCTGAGAAGGCCCGCGTGCAGCAACGAAGACCCAATGCAGTCAAAAAGAAAAAAAAAAAAAAAAGAAATCACTCTCCATACTGGATGAGGGGAAACTAGATGGCAGCAGGGAAAGAGTGAAAGCAGAGAGCCCGGTTAGAAGATTATGGTTACCCAGGAGTGAGATGATGGCGGTTTAGACCAAGGTGGAAGCAGTGGAGATAGAAAGAGGGTGAATGAATAGGACTTGGTGGTTTGTTGGATGTGTGTGCTGAGGGTGCGGGGAGGGGTTTGTGGGGAGAAGAGGAGTCAAGGGCGACGGCCAGGTTTCTAGTTTGAGCATCTTGGTGGATGGCAGTGCCAGTTGGTGGATGGTGGTGCCGGGTTTTCAGTGGCAGTTGATGAGTTCAGTTTTGGACATGTTCAATCTGAGATGCCTGAGAGACCTCAAAATGGAGATATTGAACAGGGAGACGAGATACAGGAGCTGCGGATAAATACTTGGGAGCCACTAGCATATAGATGACAATGAAAACCATGGGAAGAGATGAAACTGCTCAGAAAGAGCATACAGAGTTAGAAGAGTTTGCAGTCACGTCGACTTGGATTTGAATCTCCGTTCTCTGCCAGCGGTATGGTTTATGGGAGAGTTATTTAGCTTCCCTGAAACTCGGTCTCTGATATGAAAAATGAGGATAATTATTCCTACACCAAAAGGTTGTTGCGGGATGTAAATGAGATAACGTGTATCAGGCACTCAGCTCCATCAATATCCATGGCTTTCCTCCGTCGATCTCCCCTTCCTCACTCATCACACAAAGTTTTTCCTGCCTTGGTCTCTGAAGCATCCTACACGCAGAGCACACCACAGGCCTGCTCACAACCACTGCCCAGGTGCTGAGCCCACAGCAGTCAATGGCCAGATAGGAGCCAGTGACACCAGCTAAAGCTGTCACACACATACTGTGTGAAAT
This sequence comes from Eubalaena glacialis, assembly GCF_028564815.1. Taxonomy (NCBI): domain Eukaryota; kingdom Metazoa; phylum Chordata; class Mammalia; order Artiodactyla; family Balaenidae; genus Eubalaena; species Eubalaena glacialis. The sequence goes on along the minus strand of NC_083728.1, from coordinate 17,054,599 downwards.
GAACCCTGGCCTCCGAGTCAGCAGGACTGTCATTCAACTCTCATCTCTGCTGCTCACTTGTTTGGGACCTCAGGCAAGTCTTGCACCTTCCAGGGCCGCAGGCACTTCATCTGCAAGGCAAGGAGTTAGGTGATTCTGCTTTGTGTTAGTTTCTAGGGCTGCTGTAACAAAGTGCCACAAACCGGGGGGCTTAAAACAACATTTATTCACTCACTGTTCTGGAGGCTGGAAGTTTGAAGTTTAAGGTGTGGGCAGGGCCATGTTCCTCTGAGAGCCTGGATAGAGTCTTTCCTTGCCTACTCCTAGTTTTTGGTATCGGCCAGCAGCCCTTGGAGTTCTGAGTCTTGCAGCTTCATCACTCCGATCTCTGCCCCTGCCATCACACAGCCTTCTTTTCTTGTGTGTGTCTCTGTGTTTCCTCTCCTTTCCTTATAAGGACACCAGTCATACTGGATTAAGAACCAGCCACCCTACTCCAGTATGCCCTCATCTTAACTAATCACATCTGCAATAACCGTATTTCCAAATGGGATCACATTCTCAGTTACTGGGGCTAGAACTTCAAAAGGTCTTTTTGTAGGGACACAATTCAACTCATAACATACTCCTAATTTTTTTTTTTTTTCCTGAATTTGTGGAGAGTGAAGGTGGGAGGTGGGGAGTCTCCACAGAGGAGGGAGCTGGGGCATGTTAATTATATTTTTACTTGTGATTAGAAAACCATTTTCTGACTGCTAGAAATATACGTTCTCTCTGTTAATTATGATCTCCTCGTGGTAGGTAATCACTGCAGGCAAAAAAATCCTCTTATTGAGAGAACAAACAGAAAGGTAAGGGCTGGACCCAGCTACACCTGGGGAAAAGATGTTTATGCTGAACTGGAAAATGCACATCTCCCCCGCTCTGTTCTCCCTGGCACACTCTTTCCAGGGTGGAGGCAGGGCCAGATGGGGGGTGATTATCTCTGCTCCTGTCAAACAGGACCACGAGGCATTGTTTGCCTTCTCCTGGGATGGGCAGCAGTACACCTTTGCCGTCCTGCTCCAGGGATAAGCCAGCTCTCTGATTGCGAGAGACTCTGATGGCTTCACCATCCTATAGAGTAGCCCACTGGCCCATTCCATGGAAGAAGTTGTCCTATCGACCCTGGAGAATAATAAGGGGCCCATGTCCTGGAGGTCTTGTTGGGCCTCAAAAATTCATGGGCCAATTGCAGTCCTTAATATTTACCCACGTGAGTTGAAAACATCTCCACACAAAAATCTGCACACAAATGTTTATAACAGCTTTATACACGATTGTCAAAACTTGGAAGCAACCAAGATGCCCTTCAGTATGTGAATGGATAAACAACTTGTGGTCCATCCGCACAATGGAGCATTATTCAGCAATTTAAAAAAATGATTAAGCCACAAAAAGGCTTGGAGAAACCTTCCAGGCATATTGCTAAGTGAAAGAAGTCAGACTGTAAAGGCTATATATTCTGTGATTCAACTATATGATTTCTGGAAAAGGCCAAACTACAGAGACAGAAAAAGGATCAGTGGTTGCCGGGGGTTTGGGAGAAGCGGGGGTAGAGGTGAATAGATGCAGCACAGGGCATTTTTAGGGCAATGAAACCATTTGGTATGATACTGTAATGGTGGATACATGACATCATGCATTTGTCAAAACCCATAGAATCTACAACACCAAGAATGAACCCTAATTAAACTATGGACTTTAGCTATTAATAATGTACCAATACTCATTCGTTAGTTGTAACAAATGTGCTACCCTAAGCAAGATGTTAATAATAGGAGAACTATGTGGAGGAGTGAGGGAGTAGGAAACTATTTTCTGCCCAATTTTTCTGTAAACTTGAAACTGCTCTAAAAAATCAAGTCTGTTAATTAACAAACAAACAAACAGCCCTCATGGCCAGTCACTTTAGGCTAAGGGTGTGGGGCCTGTTGGAATTTCCCTCGTGAAGCAGCAGGTACCCGATGCAGCTCTTCGCATCTGGGTGGCCAGGCGATGAAACGCCACCAGCTCTGAACGGCGCTCCAGGCAAGAGGAGCTTCCATAGCTGGTCCAGACAGCCGTGCAAGTGACTCTGCCTTTCGGCAGGTGTGGTGGCACGTCAGGATGCTGTTTGCAGCTGGTGGAAAATATTGAGGTTCCCAGCAGATCGTGCCAGGCTGGAGCAGGGCTAGGGTGAGGCAAGTAAGACACTTGGGCGCAAAATGTAAAGGGATGCTAAAAAACCCTCCATAATCGAGATTGGTAATATTTTATCCTTTTTATTTTTTGGCCTTGCTGCATGGCTTGTGGGATCTTAGTTCCCCAACCAGGGATCAAACCTGAGCCCACTGCAGTGAAAGCGCTGAGTCTTAACCACTGGACCGACAGGGAATTCCCAAGATGGATAATATTTTAACTCAGTGTTTTTTAAAAAAATTAATGCACAAAAAATCCATCGTCAAAATATCAAAACTTTAAGTAAAGACAGGATCCGACCCTGTATTGGCATGGCTTGGCTTCACTTGCCTCACCCTAATCTGGGCCATGTCAGATCCTGCCTTTATTTAATATTTTGATATTTTGTTCATCATAGATTTTTTTGCATTAATTTTTATTTTAAAAAGCATCTCAACAAAATATTTTGTATCTTGATTACTGAGATTTTGGGCAACTCCTTTAAATTTTGTGCCCAAGGCTAGTGCCTCACTTGCCTTACCTGAGTCTAGGCCCAGGCCCTATGTCTCTCAATGGTCAGGTTAAGATCTTCATTCTATAAATGTTTATGAAGGATCTATTATATGTCCTTCACCAGTGGACAAGATAACTCGTCCCACGGGTGTTGATCTCCCTCCTTCCAGGGCCAGCACCATTGCTCCAAAGCTCATGGCCAAGTGGCCATGGCAGCATGCATGCGCCCAACACCCAGACTTTCTGGGCTGCCCTCACTGCTCCGTGCCCAGTGTTCCAGCAGGCCTTGTTCTGCTCCAGGCCCTTAATGAGGTGCCATACCACACTGAGGGGACCTGGTGGTTGATTGGTTAACTGGCCCTCATTTGCTATGGAGGGGAAGGAATTTGTTCTTATCAGAATAGACACTGGATTTCCATTTCCTTCAGGTCCTGGCAGCATCACCATCAACAGACTTGTATGCTCTTGACTTCAAGTGCCCAGTGACCTCTCCAGATGGCCCTTCCTCACTGGGCTCTGCGCACTACCTACCTTCAGCTGGAATGCAGAAGTAGGATGGGGGAGAAGGAGGCCCAAAGGAAAGGAGTAGCTAATTATCACAGCAGCTGCAGCCTAGACGCTCTGTGTGATTGGTCCACACTTTCTCCCAAAGGTGGTTTCTGTTATTCTTCATGATCCAGATAATCGGTAACACACTGGGTGCCAGAGAGGCCAAATCTGCCTCCTGTTGAAACAAGAACTTGGACACAAGGTGAAGGCCCTTGAAGGCTGTTTTCTCCTTTGCTGTTGCCAAGGGCTCCTTTCTGAGTTCATCTTTATTTGGGGCCATTGAGAGGGAAGAATGAAGTTATAAAAAGACTTGCTTCCAAGGCATATCATTAAGGCGCCTCTTTGTTCGCTGGCTCCTCCTGCTGGGTTTTTAATAGTGGCCTTTGCAGCATCTGGAGACTTGCACCTGAGCTCAGAGAGAGGCCCCAGGCACTCTCATGGCCCCACAACGCTCTGGGAGACCCTCTCACACACCTTAACAGGTGGGCCAGCTGAGATCCAGAGATGTGTGACAAGATTGGATAAAGAGGGGAGCAGACAGTTTGGCCACTTGTGGAGTGGGGACAGATGCATCGGGCAGGGTTGTTGATCACACCCTGGGGGATTTCTCTGAGACTGGAAAGATGTTTGGATGGTGGGGAACCAAAAATCAACAAATAAATTTTGATTGCCCAGACAACAGAAATTTTCCATTTTGTCATATAAATGGATAACATTTATTCTGATCATTTATTCTAAATATGTGCTCTGATTGGCTAGTGCAGAGCTGTCAGGGAGAGATAACGTCTTATACCAGCTCACTAAGACTCTTAAGAGCCAGATGGGAGTTCAGGAAGGGCTGGATCAAGGGGACATCCTGAGAGAGCTATTGTTGAGCTGTGTTGTTGACTCTGCACATCTCCAGGAAGTCACTTTCTAAGCCTCAGTTTGTTCTTTTGCAGAATAGAAGTGTTAGATTAGAATCTCAGTGGTTCGAAACTGTCAGAGGCATTTCTAGTGAAGCATTTTTCCATATATCAGCACAGACTTGCTGAAATAGAATGTAATCCTTCTGGCGCTGGCATTCTGCAATGCTGGGTTTTATGATTATGTATCTTCATTTAGGTTTAGGTGAGAAAAGTAGCCAGATTGTATACGAGCTTTCTTTGTGGTTCCTGGACCCAATTCCAACATGTGTGGGAGAGTTCCCCCTCATTTCCAACAAGCAATTCTTGGATACCAGCAGAGTGTCCAAGAATTCAACTCAGTCCTGACACTATCTACCCGGAGATAGCATCAGATTCCACAGCTTAAGGGTTCAGTCCTACAAGACTGCCCCTCCCATCTCCAACTTGCCAATTGCAAGCCCAGGTTGTTACCTGTGCTTCTGACTGACTGGATATAAATCAGAGGTTCCCATGACACTTGGGTGTGATTAATTTGCTAGTGCAGCTCACAGAACACAGAGAAAATATTTTACTTACTAGATTACTGGTTTATTATAAAAGGATATAATTTAGGAACAGCCAGATGGAAGAGATGCATAGGGCAAGGTATGGGGAAAGGACGCAGAGCTTCCGTGCTCTCTCCAGGTGCACCACTGTCCCCAAATCTCTGGGTGTTCACCAACCCACAAGCTCTCTGAACCCTATCTTTTTGGGTTTTTATGGTGGCTTCATTACCTAGGCATGATTGATTAAATTATTGGCCATTGGCTATTGGTCTGTATTTCCAGTCCCTCTGCCTTCCCTGGAGGTCATGTGATTGGCTCCATCGCAAACAGCCCCTATTCTTAGGTGCTTTCCAAAAGTCACCTCATTAACATAACAAAAGAGACACATTTATCACCCTCAACACTTAGGAAACTCCAAGAGTTTGGGGTGCTGTGAGTCAGGAACTGTGGACAAAGACCAAATATATATGAGAAATATATATTTGGTCATCTGAATGACCAAATATATACTTTTCTTATAAATCACAATATCGCAGTCTTATAAGCCTTTAACGGCCTTTGCTTTTCTCTGAGATGGGAGCCAATGGAGGGTTTTGAGTGAGGGGTGATGTGATTTGACTCAGGCTACTACAGAAGGTTCCTTCTGGCTGCTATATTGAGGACAATATAGACGGCAATAAAGACGGCAAAGGTGGAGGCAGGGCAAGCCTCCACCTTTGCTATGGAGGGGAAGGAATTTGTTCTTATCGGAGTAGACACTGGATTTCCATTTCCTTCAGGTCCTGGCAGCATCACCATCAACAGACTTGTATGCTCTTGACTTCAAGTGCCCAGTGACCTCTCCAGATGGCCCTTCTTCACCGGGCTCTGCGTACTACTTACCTTCAGCTGGAATGCAGAAGGGCAAGGTATGGGGAAAGGGCGCAGAGCTTCCCAAAGAGGCTATTACAATGGTCCCGGTAAGGAATGGTGGTGGCTTGGACCAGGGTGTTGGTGCCGGAGGTGAAACGGCATGTAAAACACTGACCAGCTTAAACTGGTTTGGCCTCCTAAAATAGGTTGTTGATTAATCAAACCCTGAGTTATTTTATAGAGACAGCACTGTGCATGTGCAAGATAGAAATCCATGTCTCCAGGACGACCTCGGAGAAAGAATCTTCAGTCTATGGAACTCAAAAAACAGAAATATTGCCACAGGACCCCTTAACAAAGCAAAAAGTCCTTCAATAAGGAAAGTCTGGTTTCCAGCAGCTTGAGTAGCTTGTATGGAAAGGTTTGAGACTAGCCAATCAGCTTCCAAGTTTGAAATTTCCCTACCACCCTAAATTTCGCCCCAACCCTGGATTGAGGAGACAGATTCGAGAGTCTTGCCTCCTGTCTCCTTGCTGGTCAACCTTGCAATAAAGCTCTTCCTTTTCTCAAAAGCCAGTGCCAAAGTACTGGCTTCTATGCGTGTCGGTCAGCGAGCCCTTGCTCAATAACAGAGGTGGTGATGAGGGGTTGGGTTTTGAATCTGTTTTGAAGCTTAATGCTTAATGCCCCAGGATTTGATGTCAGTAAATGAAAGATGTCAGTAGGTCTTGGGTCTGAGCAATGGGAAAGGTAGGGTTATCTTTTCCCTAGATGAAGGAACAGCTTTGGGGCACAGTCGGAACTGGGACCTTAGTTTTGAATGTGGTGCATTTGAAACATTAGTTAGATACCCAAGTGGAGATGTTGGTGGCGGGGGTGAGGTTGGATATCCAGCTGTGGATATGAGGGTGAGTTCTAGGCTGGAGGTATAAGCGTGAAACTCTTAGGTGTACATGAACCTTTTTAAGGCTTTTGAAAATAATTGTCAATTTCCTTTTCAGAAAGTTTGAGAAATTAACACTCTCTCAAGGGGATATGGACATTCCCAAATGCTGGGTATTACCTTAAAAAAATCCATACCAATTTGATAAGTGAAAGATGGTGTCTCAATATTCTAATTTGCATAATGTGGATTTCCAGTGAGGTTAACTTCTTGACCTTTTTTGGCCATTTCTCTTTCATCTCCTGTGTATTGCATGGTCCTGTCCTTTTGTCCATTTAAAGAATGGGAAGGACATGTCCTTTTCATATTGATTTAGAAGAAATCTTAGATATCATGTTCTTTGTTATGTGACAAATAGTTTTTCTGAATTTTAATTTTGTAGTGCTTCCAAATAGTTTTTCTGAATTTTAATTTTGTAGTGCTTACTGATATATAGAAGATTGGCATTTTAATATAGTCAAGTGTATCAATCTTTTCCCTTTTGAGTCCTAACTTTTGCTTTTTTCTCCTTTTGCTTAGAAAGCCACTTGTCTCCTAATATAAAAAAATACTAATCTGTATTTTATCCTAGTTTTTTACAGTTTAATTAAAATAATAGCTCTCTGGTTCATGAAATTTATTTTGACATATGTTGTGAGGCCTTGAATTTTTTCCTGGCCCCAAACAGTTAATGAATTTTTCTTGCATCATTTATTGAGCATTCCACAATATTTCTCATTAATTTAAATGCCACCTTAATCGATACTAAATTCTTGCATAGAGTAGGGCCTGTTTCCAGCTTTTAATTTTTTCATAGCTACGTCTATTCTTCTATACTGTTTTAATTATTATAATTTTATAACCTATTTAATATCTGGTAGGTAAAATCCATTATTTATTTATATTTTTGAAAATCGTCTTTATTATTCAACCTCTTTTATTTTTCTATTCAAACTTTAGACTAACTTTTTAAAAAAAGATTTATTTATTATTTATTTATTTTATTTATTTTTGGCTGCGTCGGTTCTTAGTTGCAGCGTGCAGGTTCTTCGTTGCGGCACGCGGGCTTCCTTCTAGTTGCGGCGTTTGGGTTTTCTTTTCTCTAGTTGTGGCGCGTGGGGCTCCAGGGTGCGTGGGCTCTGTAGTTTGCAGCATGGGGCTCTAGTTGAGGCGCGCAAGCTCAGTAGCTGTGCACACGGGCTTAGTTGCCCCGCGGCATGTGGGATCTTAGTTCCCTGACCAGGGATCGAACCAGCGTCCCCTGCATTGTAAGGCAGATTCTTTACCACTGGGCCACCAGGGAAGTCCCTAGACTAACATTTTTAAGTTCCAGAAAGTTTCTAGCCAAGTTCTAATTTCAATTCCATTAAGCTTACATATTACTTTGAGCAGAATCAATAGATTTGTATTATAGTATTGTTTTCCCACCCTTGAATCTGGTGTGCTCCCTAATCATGCACAGGTCTTCTTTCATGTCCTTGATACAGTTTTGTTGCTCCTTTAAATACTAATGCATATATCTTTTTTTTTTTTTTACATCTTTATTGCAGTATAATTGCTTTACAATGCTGTGTTAGTTTCTGAAATGCATATATCTTAATGATTTTATTCCTAGATAAAAAAACTCAAAAGTCACTTCCCATCCCCCGCCCTCCCTGGCCCCTCCCCCCAATCTAATCTATCTTCTGTCACAGTGGTTCTCAACTAAAAGCGATTTTGTTCCCCAGAGGACATTTGGCAATGTCTGGAAATACTTTTAGTTGTCACAACAGGGGACCAACTTCTAGTTGGGAGAGGCCAGGGATGCTGCTAAACATCCTATAATGCCCAGGACAGTCCCCACAGCAAAGAATTATTTGGCCCCAAATGTCAGTAGTGCTGAGGTGGAGAAACCCTGATCTATGTTGTGCACGGAGTCTTTTCCCCATGGAGTTGTCCTACTGGTGTAATGGTATTTCGATCGGTACCAGAGGCGAATCTTTAAAGTCTCAGGAGGGGTACCCTGTCCTCTGGGTGTCTGCTCTGTTCCCTGAGATGAGCAGCCCCCCATGAGAGGCTGCATCCCTGACCTGCAGGGCAGCCAAGGGTACTGAGGTGTGCTGTCCTCAATCGCGGCTCAGGTTGTCCTGGGTATGTTGAAGAGACTAGGTGTCCTAAAGGAGGCCAGTCTTTGGAGGGAGACCAAAGAAGGCCTGAAAGGGAGCCCGTGATTCCTTTTTTTTTTTTTTTTGGCTGCACCATTGGGGCACACGGGATCTTAATTCCCCGACCTGTGCCCCCTGCAGTGGACGTGTGGAGTCTTAACCACTGGATCGCCAGGGAAGTCCCCCGTGATTCCTTTTAAATAAACTTCAAGAACTAATAAAACTCACCTTTGGTAACAAATCAGAGAAGTGGTTGCTGGGGGTGCTAGGGCCACAAGGGAACTTTCAGGGGATTATTTCTGGCACCCTGGGTCTGGCTGTCAGATGAAGAGTGTTTCCCCACTCTTTCCCTTTTTATTCTTTAAAAAATGTACAACCATAGCTGAAGCCCCCTGGTAATCCCTCCACCATCTCATTCCCTTTCCTGTCTCCCCAGAGGCAACCAATGTCCCAAAGCTGGGAAGTATCTTTCACATCCATATTTTTGTACTTTCCGAACAGTATAGTTTAGTATGTTTTTAAATGTTAAAGTACCACACCATGTATATCATCCTGCATTTTCTTTTTCACTTACTATTTTTATATCTATTTAATTCATTTTAAGTGCTACATAGTATTCTACTGTGTGCTACACTTCTATTTAACCAATCTCCTATTATTAGACATTTAGGTGCTTTCCAATTGTTCTTCATGACAATGCTTCAATGAACATCCTTACTTGTGCCTGTATATTTATTTTGTTGTCAGTCTGAATGTTGTTTTTCAGTTGGCCCTCTTGAGTTCTCTAGAAAGACAATATTATCATGGACTAAGAAATGATACTTGTCTTTCTCCCCTATAGTTATGATTCATATCTATTTCTGGTCCTTTTATATTCTTAGAAATTTCAGAACAATAGTAAATAGCAGTGGTAACAATAACCATCCTCGTTTTGTTCTTGGCATTAATGAGGTGGCCTCCTGAGTTTCACTGTTAAGGATGACTTGGCTTTCAGTTTGAGATAGATATTTTTTGTCATATTGAGGTATTATCTTTTTTTATCTGAGTTTATTAGGGATTAATATCATGAATAAATGAATTTTATAAACTAATTTCAATATTATTATGATTTGACTTTTCTAATTTGAATTATTGTAGTAATAGACTTCTAATATTGAAACAACCTTGCAATTTTTTGATGTATTATTCTTCTAACTTTTTGCAAGATTACCTATATTTTGTATAGTATTTTTGCATATACAACATATTAAGTGTGATTAGCCTGCTATTTTCTTGGCTGTCTTTTAAGTCATGGTTACAGGGTTTGTTTGTTTGTTTGTTTTTCATAAAAGTATATTATTGAGGTATAATTTACATACAGTAAAATGCATAAACCTGAAGTGTACAACTTGATGAATTTTGACAAATATACACACCCCAGTAGCCATCACCCGGATTAAGGTATGGAATATTCCCATAGCCTCAGAAAGTTTCCTTGTGTCTTCTTCTAGACGATCCTCCATCCCTACCTCCAGCAAACACTTCTCTAATTTTTGTCACCAGACATTAGTTTTGTTCATCCTTGAACTTCATATAAATGGGATCATATAGTTTATACTCTGTATCTGGCTGCTTTCATTCAACATAATGTTTTTTGAGATTCATCCAAAACATCATGTCAATAGTTTTGCTAGCTTGTAAAATTAACTAATAAGACTTTCATGTTTTTTCATACCCCGAAGGGATTTATGTTACATGGAAATTATTTGTTCTGTGGAAGTTCAAAGTAATGCACCCATGAAATCATCTGTGGTTGGAAGCCATTTTTGGAGGTAAAACTTTGACAACTTTATATTTTTTCCTTTGTTATTGGTCTATTCAGGTAGTCTAATTTTTCTGGAGGCAATTTTGGTATGTTATGTTTTCCCAGAAAATAATCCATTTCACTGAAGTTTTGAGAGTATTTAGCATATAATTTTGCTTAGAGTCCTCTTACAGTTTTAAAATCATTACTTTCCCTTTTTGCATTTATAACAGTTATTTTTACTCCCTCTTATGGTGGAAACAAGGTTGTTTCATGAACCAACTCTAAAATTTATCTACTAATTCTACTACTTTTCTATTAAGTTTACTAATCAATAAGGTTTGCTTTAACTATATTTTCCAGATTTCTTCTCAGTTACTTTAATTTTCTATAAAAAAACAAATTACTTAAATGAATGTTCATTTTACCTACTTTCATGCTTTTCTGATTAACCATAAAGGCATTTAAGGTTGTGAATTTGCCTATGAATCAGCTTTGCCTCATCCCATAAGATTTTCTATGTGATTTTCTCTTTCTTTTTGTTTTTAAATAGTCTGTTTGCAGTTTTGATTTTTCCTCTTTAACTCACATGTTATTCAGGAAAGCACTTAAAAATATCAAGTGATTGGGTTTTTTGGTTTGTGTGCTAGGGAAGAAATATTTGTTATTTTGAATTCCTCACTGCCTTCTAGGGAGGAGGATGGTTTGGGTTTTTTGGTTTGTGTGCTAGGGAAGAAGTATTTATTATTTTGAATTCTTCACTGCCTTCTAGGGAGGAGGATGGTTCCTGTCTCTTCAGGGTTCTTTGCCTGATATAAAGATAAGAAAGATGAAAGATCTTATCAAAAGATAAGAAAATTAGAGAAACAGACTAAGAGAGCCAACAGCCAAATAATAGGAGTTCAAGAATGAGAAAATAAAGAAAATGAAAGGGAAGGCATCATAAAAGAAATAATTCAAGAAAAATTGCTAGAATTGAAGAATGTGGAATTGTGGATTGATAGGATCCCTCAAATGCTCAGTAAAATAGACCTACACCTTTGAAAAGATAACTTTTTTTAAGGATGGTGCAGCTGAAGTTTCTGGTTGATGTAGAAGATAATTGATTTCATGTCAATGGTTTCAGGTTGAGAAATAGATATTATGAAAGAATTTTGTTGACAAGAATGAGGCTCAGAGAAGTTAAATGAACTGTCCAAGTTCATAGAGTTTGCAGGGAGCAGAGCTGGGATTTATATAGAGGTTTCTGATTCTCTTGGCCTGTCCCTTGCAGTCACCTGAAGGTCACAAGACTGCTGTAGATGGGGAAAGCATAAAAAAACAAAGGACCTGTGCTAGCTGAGTCTGCCCTGCCTTTAGTGACATTTCACTGAAGTCCAATCAGCAATTTCTTCTTACATATTGTTTGCTATATGATGCTATGTGGCCATCCTTCTTGACAAAGGAAACTAGGAAAGGTAACATTTTAATTTGGTACATTGCTCCTCTAAATGAAACCAAAGTTCTGGTAGGAAGAGAGAAGAAAATTTGAGTAGGCAACCAGGAGTCCCTGGAAGCCAGGAGCAAAAGCAGCCATGTGTCCTTTCCTTTAGGTACCTAAAAGTTCTTTACATGGATGAATGAGGTTTTTTTTCTTCTTGGCTTTGGATGATGTGAAGTATTTTCATGGATTGAAATCAAATTTTCGATATAGTTCATATATTGAATATTTAAATACCACAGGTTGGCTGGTTCTTCTGTCCGCATGACAAGATTATTACGATGGTCCCAAATCCTGTGAAGATTTAATCTGTTGTTCTGCTAATAAAAACAAAGTGATAGCATTTAGTGTTTTAAATACCCTGAAAGTGGTTATTCGTAGTTTTCTAGCTTTTCTTTCTGTGCTGTCTTCCCCAGGACTATTTCCTTTCTCCCCTTTCCCCTCTTCCCATTCTCCTCCTCCACCAATTCAACTGCTATCATCTCTTCCTGAAACTTCAGTTCATTGAATGCCAGAGAGAACCTCAGCTTCAACCAACTCATGTTGTAGATGGGGAAAATGAGGCCCAGGGAGTCAGGGAGACCTCTGACAAGGACTAAGGTCCCCTGGCTCTGCCCAACCAACCTTCTTAAAGGAAGATCAGTAATCCTTATTCAGGAGGCAATACAGAGTGAAGACTCTGAGGTGGGAAAGAGATAGGGACATTTGAGAAACCGCAAAGGAGGTTGGTGTGGCTTAAAGCACAGGGAGTGAGAAGGCAAGTGGCTAGAAAGGTCGGCAAGGACCATGGGAAGCCAAGCTATGTAGGGCATAGTAAGGATATGGGGTTTATAAGCTAGTTGAAACCCTATCAGCAGGGGATTTAGCTTAACATCTCAAAGGATCTTTTTGACCGCTTTGTGGAGACAGGTTGGAGAGAACAAGGAACTCAAAAGAGCAGAACAGTGAGGACCTACTACAGTTGTCCAGATGAGAGATGATGGAGAAGTTGGGTTGGAGGTAGAGGTTGTTGGTTTGGAGAGAGAAGCAGCTGGATATAGAAGATACTATCATCAGGGTTTGGTGACAGATTTATCTATCGGAATAGAAAGAGGGAGGAGGCAAAGATGAACCCTGTGGTTCTGCCTTGTGCAAATAGGTAAATGGAAGAGCCCCCACTGAGCTTCGGAGCACTGGAGAAGGAGCAGATTTTAGTGGAAGATCCCAAAATCACTTTTGTACTGAGGTTTCCATGATATATTCTTATGGAGATGTCAGCAGGGTAGCTGGATATATATCATGACCATGTTTTTCTATTATTTGTCTCTAATTGGCTATTCTTAGTATATAGAAAAACTAATGTTTCATACAAATATGTTTTGCATTAGACCATTTTACTGACATTTTTTATTAGTTTGACCTCTTAGTTTACTGACCTCCCATTAGTTTGAATAGCTTTTCTGCTTTCTGATATATAATTATATTGTCTGAAAATAATGATAAATTGACTTCTTCCTGCCAACAGTCTTGCCTCTTTTTTTTCTTGTCCTATCACAGTGGCTATAGCAGAGATTCTTTTATAGTTACTTTTAATTGTCAGAATGATACTGATATTTGAGCAGCCAAGAGGAAGATGATTTTGAGACAAAGGAAGCTAGAGACAGAGTAGACAGCTAGTAGACAGCTATGGCAGTAGTTTAGATGTAAAGTGATAATGTCTTTGAATAGAGTGATACTTGAAGACATAGAAAGGGAATACCTAACCCTCTTTCCCCCTCACTCACAGACAAAGAATTGTCTGGCCATAAAAAAATGACCACAAAGCTTCAAATCTAAAGCATGGTTGTTGCAGTGACAGGAAACTAAGAATATCTAAACAGTAAATGTTAAAGTTGGGTACAGTATGTTCATCTGAAAAAAAAGGACAACTATCAAAATTCTCCATTTATAAACAGTTCTGAAACAGTTGGAGCAAAAGAAGTGAAAGATACATATTTTTCTGATCTATCTCCATGGTTGAAGCTCAATCCATCTTCTTCCAAAATATCTTATAACAACTACAATTTATGTAATGCAGGCATGCATGTAACGTATCATTTGGTTCCCCCAATACCTTTGTGATATGGGGAGTAATTCACATTTGTCCAGGACCTGACATTTTCTAACATGCTTAGATCATCTCATTCGATGCTTATATTCTTGGGGCTCGCTCCCTTGCAATTCAAACTCCAATAAAAATCAAGCTACTTTCAGTTCTTTGAACACAATGTCCTGTGTTCCCTCTACTAAGCCTTGTGGTTCACCTTGTGCCTGCCTGTTTCTCCTTCAAAACCCAGTTCAGACCCAAGGAGAGGCCTTGGTTCCACTGTAGGAAGGAAGAGGTGAGTGTAGACACCAAGGTCCCTGAAAGGATCCCAGCCAAAGGACATAGCACAAGCTCAGATATGTCACAGACACAGTATTACCTGCTGGCCTGGGCTTCACTGAGCTCCCTTTCTTCAGGGAAGAAAGAGAAAGTCCTCCTTTAGCCAAATGCATTTCCTTTTCGTGCATTTTCAGGGCATACATGGGGGAGCATACCCATTAAATTGCTCATTGGCCTATCTTTACCAGCCACTCCTCCATTTGGGGCAGATGTCAAATCATTTATCTTGTGGTGCAAGAGACTCATGGGGGTGATGATGGTGGCTGGGTGCTGTCCCAATGGGGAATGCCCCAGAGATCCAGAGTCTGGACAGTCTGAGGTTCTCTTGCTGGACTAGGGTTTTGGGAAAGATGGAATGTGCTTGGCTGGATCTGAAACCTTCTGCAATTAAGTGTGGTTGAATGGGAGGGGACCTTGGGTGGCCTTCAAGCTTTGGAGACCCTAAACCCAAGATATATTAATAGGACTGGTTCCTGGCACCTCTTCTACACGTGCCCTGAGTTGTCCCCTCTGTCAGGCCAGGAGATTGTTGGCATATGGACCAAGTGTACTCCCTCTTTCTCACCCATAGGGCTTAGTCTGGTACCTGGAACACAGGGGGTCATAGCAGATGTTGGTGGAATGGAAACCACAGTCAGGCCCCCCTCTCTCTTCATTGCCTCCTGCCCCAGCTTCCAAGCCATTGCTCCATAGCCTGTCATGTGACCGCCGACAAAAGCAGATAAAGAATCCCAGGTGACTTTGTGGGTTGAAGAGGTTTCAAAGCTCTTGCTTTAGAAGCTCAAGCAAAACTTTTACCCTGTGTTGACGGGATAAAGCATTCAGTCAGCAAGCCTGGGCTTGCTTAGGACTGGGGGCAGGGGAGAAGGCAGGGCAATGTTGTCACTTTAATTGCATTGACATAAATATTTGATATTCAATAAATTAGATCTGGAGCAAGGAAAACATTCTTGCAAATGGATTTTTTACCTGGGGCCCAGCGCTATTAGCCGAGGAGTGGAGGACAGCCTGCCCGAGGGCCTGTAATTAACTCAAGCGGAGCAGAACTAAGCATTTTTGACAGGCTTCCCGGTCTGGAATTAACTGTCATCTCAGAGGGAGAAAGAAACTGCACTGTCACATTATAGTTTACAAGAGGCTTCCAGTGCTGCCAGCCAACTGTTTGGTTATGTCTCTCCCTCATGCCCTGAAACGCTTTTTCATCATTAAAGACAAGCTTAAAAGCAACTAATGATGTATCTTATATCCATGTACCTGAATCACAGATTTCACCCAAAAAGAAAACATTAGTATGGTAATTCAATTTTTTTTTTCCTTTTGGCAGTTGTAATGAAACAAGATACAGTAGATGCTGTTCTATGTCAACACTGTGATATTTGAAGATAGTACAAACTGGGTTTTTTTCCTCCTCTCCCTATCAGGACTTGCCTATAACGAGCAATAGCTAAGCCACTGTCTCTCTGCGCTTTCTCCCCTGGCCCCCACCCAGTGTTGATGAAAATAGCAATTGCTTCTCAGAAAAGGCAAAATCGTTGGAGCCTGAAGCTCCTTCTAGAAGGCACTGCTTGTCTTCTTGGAAACTTCTGTGGAAACTGATACAGTGGAAATTGGCGTGCCGGGCCTCACCTTGCCAGTATCGTGTTCAAGCACTTTTTTATAAGGTTGGGGAATCTCTTAGCCAGACTTAGTGTGTGTGTGTGTGTTCGCAGTGCACTATGATGGGCAGCTGGCTTCAGAGAGGAGAGGCTGAGAGAGTGCGTATGTGTGTGTGTGTGTGTGTGTGTGTGTACATTTGTGTATGTTGGAAGGAGTGAGTTGTGTGGCGAGTATGCACAGTATACGAGTATGCACAGTTATTTATGCTGTAACCACAAGTCACATTCCTCATCACTGAACCCCAACACTGTTTCCCTCCTGTCCTGCATTCAATGGGAGCCTGGATCTCTTGATTTGCCCCCTTTCTACCATCCCATTCACTCCTTGCTTCCATCTGGCCTCATTCCCTGCATAGAGTCAGATTTGAAGATGGGATCATGGGGACTTCCCTGGTGGTCCAGTGGTTGAGAATCCACCTTCCAATGCAGTGGACGCGGGTTGGATCCCTGGTCGGGGAACTAAGATCCCACATGCCACGGGGCAACTAAGCCTGCGCTCTAGTGCCTGCATGCCTAAACTAGTCAGCCCAAGCGCTCTGGAGCCTGCACACCACAACTAGAGAGAAGCCCGTGCGCCACAACGAAGAGCCCTTGAGTGCCACAGCAAAAGATCCCGCATGCTGCACTGAAGATTCCGTGTGCCACAACTAAGACCCGATGCAGCCAAATAAATAAATAAATAAATAGTAAAAAAACAAAAGAAGATGGGATCATGTCCCTCCCCTGCTTGAAAATCTTTCTGACTTTCTTCTCGATGCCCCAGCCCAGGTCCTTAACCTTGGCTTCTCATTAGAAGCTGAGGGACCCAGACCGGTTGGACCAGAGTCCACAAAGTTGGAGCCCAGGCAATTTGGATGCTCTGTTGGGTTGGCAGTCCCTGGCTTACAGGATCAAGCTCTACAATCTTAACCTAATATCTTAGCCTTGTTTATTAGTTTCTAACAGGTTTTTTGGTTGTTGTGTCTTTAGCATGTTCTACATATATGATTATGCCATCGGCAAACAGATTCAATTTTACTTCTTCCTTTCCAATTGAGATACCTTTTATTTATTTATTTTTCTTGCCTAATTGCTCTGGCTAGGACTTCCAGTACAAGCATAACTCAGAGATATTTCAGGTTCGGTTCCAGACCACCACAATAAAGTGAATATTGCAATAAAAGTCACACAAAATTTTTGGTTCCCAGTGCATATAAAAGTTATATTTATGCTATACTGTAATCTGTTAAGTGTGCATTATGTTTAAAAAGACAATGTACATTCCTTAGTTAAAAAATACTTTATTGCTAAAAAATGCTACCCATCATCCAAGTCTTCAGCAAGTTGTAATCTTTTTGCAATAGTAACAACAAAGATCACTGATCACAGATCACCATAACAAATATAATAATAGTGAAAAAGTTTAAAATATTGCGAGAATTGCCAAAATGTGACACAGAGACATGAAGTGAGCAAATGCTATTGGAAAAATGGTGCTGATAAACTTGCTTGATGCAGAGTTACCACAAAGCTTCAATTTGTAAAATATGCGATATATGCAAAGCACAATAAAGTGAAGCACAAAAAAACAAGTTATGCTTGTATTATGTTAAATAGAAGTGGTGACAGTGGGCATCCTTTTCTTTTTCCTGATCTTAAGAGGAAAAGCTTTCAGCTTTTCATCACTGACTGATTTTAGCTGTGGGCTTGTCATATATGGCCTTTATTATGTTAAGGTACATTTTTTCTATACCTAATTTGTTTAGAGCTTTTATCATGAAAGGATGTTGAATTTTGTGAGATGGTTTTTCCTGCATCTATTGGGATGGTCATAAGATTTTTATCCTACATTCTGCTGATGTGGTGAATCACATTGATTGATTCATATATATTAAACTATCCTTGCATCCCATTGATAAATCCCACTTGAACATGGTGTATGATCTTTTATTTATTTATTTTTAATAAATATCTTTATTTCTTTCTTTATTTTTGGCTGCATTGGGTCTTCGTTGATGTGCACGGGATTTCTTTTAGTTGCGGCGAGTGGGGCTACTCTTCATTGCGGTGCGCGGGCTTCTTATTGTGGTGGCTTCTCTTGTTGCGGAACACGGGCTCTAGGCACACGGGCTTCAGTAGTTGTGGTGCATGGACTCAGTAGTTGTGGGTCACGGGCTCTAGAACACAGGCTCAGTAGTTGTGGTGCACGGGCTTAGTTACTCCGCGACATGTGGAATCTTCCTGGACCAGGGCTCGAACCCATGTCCCTTGCATTGGCAGGCGGATTCTTAACCACTGTGCCACCAGGGAAGCCCCTGACCTTTTAAATAATCTGTTGAATTCAATTTGTTAGTACTTTTTTGAGAACTTTTGCATTTATGTTCATCAGGAATATGACAGTGTATTTTAAGCTGATACAAACTTAATTTTGATCATATACAAAAATTTTACACCTTTACTCTCCCCCCATTTTATGTTACTGATGTCATTATTTACATCTTTTTATAATATGTACTCATTAACAAATTATTGTAGCTATGGTTATTCAAATACTTTAGTCTTTTAACTTTTATGCTAGCATTAAAAATGATTTATGCACCACCATTACAGCATTAGAGTATTCTGAATTTTACTATATACTTACCTTTACCAGTAAGTTTTATGCTTTCCTATGTTTTCATGTTGCTACTTAGCATCCTTCATTTCAACTTGGAGAATTCCCTTTAGCATTTCTTGTAAGGCAGATCTAGTTGTGATGAACTCCTTCAGCTTTTATTTGTTTAGGAAAGTCTTTTTCTCTCATTCACTTCTGAAGGACAACTTTGTTGGGTAGAGTATTCTTTGTTGACAGGTTTTTTTTTTCCTTTCAGCACTTTGGATATATCATCCCACTATCTTTTGGCCTTCATGGTTTTGTTAAGAAATCCTCTTGGTCTACGGCCATACCACCCTGAATGTGCCCGATCTCATCTGATCTCGGAAGCTAAGCAGGGTCGGGCCTGGTTAGTACTTGGATGGGAGACCGCCTGGGAATACCGGGTGCTGTAGTCTTAAAAAAAAAAAAAAATCCTCTTATAATCTTATGGGGGTTCCACTGTATGTGATGAGTGGCTTTTCTCTTGCTGCTTTAAAAAATTCCCTCTATCTTTGACTTCGGACAATTTGATTATAATCTGTCACATTGAAGATCTCTTCATATTCAGCCTATTTTGGATTCTTTGGGTATTATGGATATGGATGTTCATTTGCCTCCAAAGATTTGGGAAGTTTTCTGTCATTATTTCTTCAAATAATCTTTCTGCCCCTTTCTCTTTCTCTGCACCTTCTGGGATTCACATAATGCACTTTTTTTTTTTTTCTTGTTGCTGTCTTATAGTTCACGCAGGTGTTCTTCACTCTTTCGCATTCTTTTTTCCTTTTGTTTCACTGATTGGCTAGTTTCAAATGATGCATCTTTGAGTTCACTGATTCTTTCTTCTGCTTGGCTGAGTCTGCTGTTGAAGCTTTCGATCAAATTCCCTGGTTCAGTTTCCTTGTTGAACGTCTCATTTTGTTCATGTATTGTTTTCCTGATTTTGTTTAGTTGTGTATCTGTGGTCTCTCGTAGCTCACTGAACTTCTTTAAGATGATAACTAACTTCTTTGTAAGGAAATTCATAGATCTCTACTTTTTAGGGTCAGTCACTGGAGCTTTATGTTGTTCCTTTGGTGATGCTTTGTTTCCTTGATTCTTCATGTGTCTTGTACTGCTGTCTTCACATTTGAAGAAGCAGTCCTTTCCTCCAGTCTTTACTGACTACTTTAGGAGAGAAAGACCTTCACCAGTCAGTCCAGCTAGAGATTTTTGGGGTCTCTTAAGCTTTTTCTATGGATGCATCTGCCCTACACCTTTTGTTCTCTCTCTTTTTTTAAAAAAAAATTATTTATTTATTTATTTTTGGCTGTGTTGGGTCTTTGTTGCTGTGTGCGGGCTTTTCTCTAGTTGCAGCGAGCAGGGGCTACTCTTCGTTGTGGTGTGTGGACTTCTCTTGTTGCAGATCACTGGCTCTAGGCATGTGGGCTTCAGTAGTTGTGGCATGGGGGCTTCAGTAGTTGTGGCTTGCGGGCTCTAGAGCACAGGCTCAGTAGTTGTGGTGCACGGGCTTAGTTGCTCTGCGGCATGAGGGATCTTCCTGGACCAGGGCTTGAACCCGTGTCGCCTGCATTGGCAGGCAGATTCTCAACCACTGCGCCACCAGGGAAGTCCCTTTTGTTCTCTTTTTAAGGGAGAAGTCTTAAGATTTTTTTTTTGCCTTCTCTCAATCCTGCAAAGTCAGGATGGGTGCTAAGAGCTTCCCACTTATTTTCCCCAGGGCAGTGCCCTGAAGTGTTCAAGGTTATATTCTTCCTCTCAGTCCTGCAGAGTTGAGCTGGCAGCCAATATCTGTGTGCTGTCTATAGGGATTTGTGTGTGTCATCTGGGGGAGTGTGTGTACACTGTCTGTGGAGGCTTGCATGTCTTGTTGCAGGGACATGTTGGAATGCTGCAGGTGTGCATTGGCCAATTGGGGGTGGCTGCAGGTGAGGCATCACTTGGGGTTCATGGGTAGGCCTCTTAGTATAGCAGCATCTGTTGATGGTTTTTGAGATCTGTGCAGTGGTTGATTTGAGCCCCTGCCCGTTTGCTGGGCTCCTAGCTCCCTCCAGACTATTCAGCCACGCTGATCCTCTCAGTGATCTGGGTGGGGCGAAGCAGAAGTGGGCAACCTGCTGTGAGGCTGAGAAGCTGTACACTCACTCTGCTCTTACTTTTCCCAGTGGGAGAAATTGTTGGCTCAGGGGGGGTCTTTGTTTTTTTTTTTAATCATTTTAGTTGTATTTATTTATTTATTATTATTTTTGGCTGCATTGGGTCTTTGTTGCTGCGCACTTGCTTTCTCTAGTTGTGGGGAGTGGGGGCTACTCTTCGTCACAACGAAGTGCACAGGCTCCTCATCGCGGTGGCTTCTCTTGTTGCAGAGCACGGGCTCTAGGCGCACGGGCTTCAGTAGGTGTGGCATGTGGGCTCAGTAGTTGTGGCTCGCGGGCTCTAGAATGCAGGCTCAGTAGTTGTTGCGCACGGGATTAGTTGCTCTGTGACATGTGGGATCTTCCCGGACCAGGGCTCGAACCCGTGTCCCCTGCATTGGCAGACAGATTCTTAACCACTGTGCCACCAGGGAAGTCCCAGGGGTGTCTTTCTTGGCACTGAGCTATGCCACTTTGGGAGAGGGGTGACATGGGTAAAGCGAAACTGTACTTCTTACCCTTTTCAAGGCATCTTTTCTTGGATTTTTTTGTTTTGTTTTTTTTGAACACGGTGCTAGAATCTCCACTGGACTCCCAGGTTCCCACAGAGGTACTTACATCTGTGTATAGTTGTCAAAATCAATGTTTCTGTGGGAGTTTGAGGGCTGGAATCTCCTATTTCACCATCTTGCTGACATCACCTCAGGCTTCTCCTCCTTTAATTCTTAAATGTGGTTTCCTTTGGTTCTCTGTATATATTTAAAAGGGTTGATTTAAAGGCTTTGTCTAGTAAGTTCAACAGCTGTGTTTTCTCAGGGATACTTTCTATTGGCTCTTTTCTTTTCCTGTGTATTGGCCATACTTTCTTGTTTCTGTGTATGTCTTATAATCTTTTTGTTGGAAATTGGGCATTCTAAATGACATAATGTAACAACTCTGGACTCTCTTCTTCCTAGGGTTTGTTGTTTTTGCTGTTTCTTATTATTGTTGTGATTATTTGTTTAGTGACCTTCCTGGACTAATTATATAAAGTCTGATGACGTTTGTGGCCACTGACATCTCTTCTCAGCTTAGTGGTCGGTATTGATTGGACAGAGATTTCCTTAAACACCTAGAACCACTGTCTCCCAGTCTTTGCCAAGGGGCTCAGTATGTATGTTGGTGTGTGCTTCCAGTACTCAGCCTAGCCGTCTGCAACTCTGGCTTAGCCTTCACTTCCTGGACCCTCAAAGTTAGCCAGAGCTATAGCTTAGGACCTTCTCATGTCTTTCCTGATCATGCACACAGCTCTATGTCTGTGTATGGCCTTCTTTTCAAAACTCTCTATGGAATCTCATTTCTCACCTTAACTTGTTTGCCCAAACTTCTCTCTCCCTCAGGCAGCTACAGTGTTAAATAATTGCTGCTTATTGTTTTTGACAAAAGCTGCCTGGGGGGAAAAAGACTTCACACTGGGTGAGCTCTGAGCCAGGTCAAATAAAGAGGAGCTTTACAAGTGGGGTGGGGTTTTCCAGGGAACTGCTAGCCAGATCAAATAAGGACGAGAATGGAGCTTTCAAAAGCTCCAACCCTGTTCTGACTACTTCAGTGCCTGCCGGGCTGCTAGTTTTCCCTATGATTATGGGCTGTTACTTTTCAAGGCTCCTGTGAGCTGGAGAGCAGGGAATGGGACTGGCGCAAGTTAAAATGCCACAAAGCTCACTGTTCTTCTCAAGATTCATTGTTTTTCTTGGAAAAAAAAAAATGCTCCCCCGCCCCCCAGGATGAGGCAAGCTTTCGGTTAATTTCTAGAATTCTGAAGTAGTTGATTCTGACCATTCTTGCCGGTGTTCTCATTGCTTTTATGGAGGAGAGGGTTTTTAGAGATTCTTACTGTGCCATTTTTTTGATGATGTCACACCTGTGTAGATAAACTTAGCATTTTCTTCTTTGTGATATCTCTTATATTTCTATGCTACTGTTAATATTCTTCTGCTAAATACCACTATGGATAGGCCTGTAGTTGAATAAAGTTGAGTTTATTGACTTATTGCAACAAGAGAGGCCATACATCCTGGGAGGTGGTGAGGCACCTCCTCAGAGGAGTCACAAAGGACTTATAGAATTTGGGGTTGTATCAAGTGATTTTGAGAAGATTTCAAGGAAACAAGGCTTTTCTCCAAATTGGATGCTTACTGGAAATGGAGGTACTTCTACGACTGGATGTTTTAATAAATACTATTTAGAAAGTGGGAGGGACAAAGGGAGATTAATGCTGTCATTGGTAAGGAAGGAGCAGTCACCCTCGTTAGCTACGATGGGGTGTGTAGTAGGCTGACTAATGGCTGCCAAAGATATCAGATCCTAATCCCTGGAGTCTGGAATTCCTTATGTGGAAAAATTCCTTATAGGAAGAAACTGTCTTTACAGATGTGATTAAGGATCTTGAGATGGGCCCTAAATACAATCACACGTGTCTGTATAAGAGAGAGGCAAAGGTTCACACACACCGTCTGTCTGTCTGTCTCTCTGTATCTGTCCCCACCCTGACCCCCCATGAGAAGATAATGTGAAGATAGAGCTGAGGGAGATTTGAAGATGTTGGCATTGACAACTGAAGTGATGTGACCGCAAGCCAAGGAAGGCTGGCAGCCACCAGAAGCTGGAATGGGCAAGGAGTGGAGACTCTCCTAGAGCCTCTGGAGGGAGCACAGCACCGCCTGTGCCTTGATTTTGGCCCAGTGAGACTGATTTCAGCCTCCCGGCCTCCAGAACTTGAGAGTATAAATTTCTGTTGTTTTAAAAGCCATCCAGCTTGTGGTAATTTATTATAGCAGCCCTAGGAAATGAACACAGAGGATGTTTGGTCGTTTTTGTGTTTTGGACAATGTCCTTATTTTTGCCTAAGTTCATGAGTTGCAAGGTGAATTGTGTCCCTTCACACACAGATTCATATGCTGAAGTCCTAACCCCCAGTATCTCAGAATATAACCTTATTTAGAAATGGCATGATTGCAGATGTAATTAGTTAAGATGGCGTCAGTAGAGTGGGCGCCTAATCTAATATGACTGGTGTCCTCCTAAAAAGGGAAAATTTGGACAGAGAGATACACACACAGGGAGAATACTTTGTGAAGACTGGAGCTATGCTGCCACAAGCCAAGGAAGTACCAGAAACTAGGAGACAGGCCTGCAACAGATTCTTCCCTTGCACCTTCAGAGGCAGCATGGCCCTGCGGATACCCTGACCACAGGCTTCTAGCCTCCAGAGCTGTGAGACAGTAACTTTCTGTTATTTAATTCACCCAGTTTGCGGTACTTGTTACGACATCCCCAGGAAATGAATGCAGTTCAGATGTGATTACAGAGTGGGCTTGCTTTCATCTTGCCCGATCTTAGTCACTGAGTGGCCTTGTCTGATGTAGGTGTTTTGTGAAATTGTTTATTTATGTTCAACAGGAAAAGACCAGGGCTCGCTGTGAGTGCCAGGCCAGCTCTCCCAGATGGCTTTGTTTCTCTTTTGTTTAACCATAAAGTCTTATCTGATAAATGTTCACTTTATGTTGTCTTTAAGGGTTTTAACTAATTCTTTTTTAAAAACATTTAAATCTTCAATGCAGTTGGCATTTATTTTGGAGTGGAGGATGGGGCCAGAGGCATGCGGCCTCAAGTAGAGGCCATGAGGGTAGAAGTAATTTGAGATGTAGTTTCAAGGCTGAACTTGCTGGCGTCTGTATAGACCTGAGTTGTCCACAAGGCTGGCTTCCACCAATCTCCTCAAGCTGGTCTGTATATAGAAATAACCTCAAAGCAATCCTTCAGAGCCTTTAGGGGGTCGTTTCTTTCTCCTCTTCCTTGTTACTCTTGATCGAAGGAAAGGTTAGAACATGTCTTAAGTTCAAGCATGAGCACCTTCTCAAGACAGTCATTAATTCGGAGGGTAAGCTCATCAGCAGAGAACCCTCCCAGAGCCTCACATGCCCCGGGCATCTTCTCCATCTATTTGGATAAGTGCAGCTCAGGATCAATTATGGATGAGGCTCTATGGGAAATGAGTAAGTGGGCTGTTGTCTACTCTGAAAAATTAATGGGAGCTGATGAATACAAGAGCACACTCCCTCTTCCCCAACTTAGGGAGGCGCAGCTCTCTGCCAAAGCTCCGGGTGGGGACAGCAGCCCCCATGCCTGTGCGGGGTCACATTTGATTCATAGAATTGTGCTTTGGAATTATCTACCCCCTTGACAGACGAGGCTACTGAGGTCCATCAAAGTTAAGCAGTTTGCCCAAATAGCAAAGAAGGAAAGACAATAGTCTATTCTTTTAAAAATAAGATATATATTTTTTTGGCTGCGCTGTGCGGCTTGCGGGAATCTCAGTTCCCTGACCCGGGATTGAACTTGGGCCACGGCAGTGAAAGCCCAGAATCCTAACCACTGGGCCACCAGGGAACTCCCAGAAATATTTTAATACAGAAAAAATTAAACACATGCAAAGCAGAAAGAATGATATCATGTAGCCATTCTCAATTTTTAGTCTCTGGAATATTTTATATGCTTAAAAATTTTTTGAGGCCCTCCAAGAGCTTTTGTTTATGTGGCCTGCTTCTATTGATATTTAACATATTAGACATTAAAACTCAGACATTTAAAAATATTTATTTATTAAATCATCTAAAAATAACAATAATCCCATTACATGTCAAAACAAATAATTTTGTCCTTGATAATTTTGCTTCTACTCTAAGCTTTTAGATGACAGTTATGCATTAGCAATTGGATTTTATGTTATTTTTTTATTGTGGTAAAATATACATAACATAAAATTTACCATTTTAATCATTTTTAAAAGTATAGTTCAGTGGCATTAAGTATATTCACATTGTTGTGCAACCATCACCACTGTCCATTTCTGGAACTTTTTCATCATCCCAAACTGAAACTCTCTACCTAGTAAGTAACAAATCCCTTTTCCCCCTACCCCCAACTCCTGGGAACCACCATTCTACTTTCTGTGTCTATGAATATGACTACTCTAGAGTACCCCATATGAGTGGAATCATAAAGTATTTGTCTTTTTTGGTCTGGCTTATTTCATTTAGCATAATGTCTTCAAGTTTCATCCATGTTGTAGCATATATCAGAACTTCCTTTTTAAGGCTGAATACTATTCCATTGTATTACATGTTGTTTATTCATTCAACCACCGACAGATATTTGGGCTGTTTTCACTATTTGGCTATTGTTAATAATGCTTCTATGAACGTGGGTGCACAAATATCTCTTTGAGACCCTGCTTTCAGTTCTTTCGTGTATATACCCAGAAGTGGAATTGCTGGATCAAATGGTAATTCCATGTTTAATTTTCTTAAGGAGCCACCATACTGTTTTCCACAGCGGCTGTGCCATTTTACATTCCCACATGCAACAGCGCAAGGGTCCCAGTTTTTCCACATCCATGCCAACACTTGTTGCTTTTTACTGTAGGTTTTTTTTTTTTTTAATGATAACCATCCCAATGGCTGTTAAATAACTTTTTAATAAAAATTAACTGTATTAACTATATAGTAAAAAATTAACTATATAGTACATAAAACTATATAGTAAAAAATTAACTATATAGTACATAAAACTATATAGTAAAAAATTAACTATATAGTACATAAAACTATATAGTAAAAAATTAACTATATAGTATATAAAAATTTAACTATCTTTTTTCCAACAAAAATTAGTGAGAAGAGAGTCATTGTTTTACATTTTGCAAATTTTTAAAAAAATTTTATTTATTTATTTATTTTTGGCTGCATTAGGTCTTCATTGCTGCAGGCAGGCTTTCTCTAGTAGCGCTGAGCAGGGGCTACTCTTCGTGGTGGTGCACGGTCTTCTCATTGCAGTGGCTTTTCTTGTTGCGGAGCATGGGCTCTAGGTGCGCAGTCTTCACTAGTTGTGGCACGTGGGCTCAGTAGTTGTGGCTCACGGACTCTAGAGCGCAAGTTCAGTAGTTGTGGCGCACGGGCTTAGTTGCTCCGCGGCATGTGGGATCTTCCCGGACCAAGGCTCGAACCCGTGTCCCCTGCATTGGCAGGAGGATTCTTAACCACTGCGCCACCAGGGAAGCCCTACATTTTGCAAACTTTTTAAATGTCTAACTTAATAGGCAGCTGGATTCTCAGATCTGCTTCTGTGTTTAATCTGTTGTCCTATCACATGCCCTGCAGCCTCTGGAAAACTCCATGGTCCGCTCGTGAGAGGAGAGGGAGAAAGACAAATGACAGTGTAGTGCTTGACTTTGCAAACCTCAGCTTTGATTATCAACTCAGGGTCAGTCTTGTTTTATCTCTTCTTCCTCCTGTGCCCCACCCCCACCCCACTGCATCATTTTGAAGCAAATCGGTAACCATCAATTATTAGTGGCATTGTGTTGGTTGCTTTCTGCCTTGCCTTCTTAGTCATCATTACAAATCTGCTTTATTAGCATGTATGAGTATCTGGTTGCTCATGTGAGGGAAGCAGGCCTCAGGGACGTTAGGAAGGTTTCCCAGGTTCGTGTCTCTGTGAGCTGACGACATGACACCCAGGATGGTGCCCAGGTCAGATCTTTATTACACAGTCTCCTAAATTTGACTTCGGACCACGAGAGCTATTGGGGCTGCTGCCTGCCTGCTTCTTTTTTCCACTGGGACTTTGGGGGAAGGCACTGGTTTTCCTCCCTGTTTCCATTTCTCACATGTGGGTGCTCTTTCAGGAGATCTTTAAGAAGTCATCTTGGCCAGGCCTTGTACCAGCTGTTGGACAGAGAGCTGAGCTGGCTGCTGCTGTGTGAAGCAATTCTGGGTAACTTCTTGGTGCATGAGCTGAGAAAACATTTGCACTCTCCATTCTGTGGTCCAGCGCTGGGAGTGAAGAAGAAACAGCTGAAGAACCCAGGCTAGTGGGGTTTGGTATGGTCTGCTCCAGTTGGAGCCAGGGACATCTCCACTCACTATAGAATCATGGCGCCCAGAGATGACAGAGCTCCAAGGTCATATAGTCCTGACTGCCTCCCAGAAATCATCTCTGAAATACCCTACCCAACCGCTGCCTGACCTCTGCTTGTACCCCTCTCGTGACAGGGAACTCACTACCTACCTCAGCAGACAGCCAGTCCATGGATGGCACTCTCATTGTTAGAAAGCTCTGCTCTCATTGAGTAACCTTCCAGGAACAACCCGATTTATGCTGTGATGGGAAGAACCAGATGGGGAGTTGAGATTCCTGGGCATGAGATTAGGGTAACTGTGGGTAAGCCCCATCCCCTCTGGGATTTTGGTTTCTTTGTTGTGAAGATTGCTGGTTTCTGGTTCCTTTTCCCACTAACATTCATATTATTTCTGATTTGGCCTCCTTTCCTCCAAGAGCAACCTTCGAGGACTTGGAGAACTGAGGTCCTCTTTATTTATTTATTTGTTTATTTTATTTATTTATTTTTGGCTGCATTGGGTCTTTGTTCCTGCGCCCGGGCTTTCTCTAGCTGCAGCAAGCGGGGGCTACTCTTCATTGTGGTGCGTGGGCTTCTCATTGCGGTGGCTTCTCTTGTGGAGCATGGGCTCTAGGCACGCCGGCTTCAGTAGTTGTTGCATGTGGGCTCAGTAGTTGTGGCTCGCGGGCTCTAGAGCTCAGGCTCAGTAGTTGTGGCGCACGGGCTTAGCTGCTCCACGGCATGTGGGATCTTCCCGGACCAGGGCTCGAACCCGTGTCCCCTGCGTTGGCAGGCGGATTCTTAATCACTGCACCACCAGGGAAGCCCCTGAGGTCCTCTTTGAGTGTGGGCATTGCCATTTCTCAAGGTGCACGGTCTCAGCTGCCCATCCAGCCACCACCTCTAGAGACAGCCCCATCTGCCCCTGGCCCTCTCTGAGGAGGCACACCCCAACACAGACCTCCAGGAGTTCCCAAAGCAGTCCTGAATTGCACAGATCCTGTGGCAGCCCCAACATCCATAGCTGCTTCACACACCTTCTGTTGCCTTCAGGAAACCCCCACCCCCTGCGCCCAAATAAGCTGTCCTGTGACTTTACAAAGATTTTGCAATTGCAGAGCCATGAGACTTCCCCTGCCTTTGCCAATATCCCAGTTGATTTTCAAATAGTTGCACCTTCCGGCAGGAAGAAGAGGGAAAAATAAAGTGGAAGAAATCCCCAACCAGGTAATTGGAGAAGAGCTGGGGCTCAAGTTGCCTCTTTAGTTTGGAAAAGGTGTGGATGTGGCTACTCCTGCGCTGGCCTGAGAGTCGTTCCAGGCTGGCAGGCTGGACCATCTCCATGGCAACTGTTGTTATTGGTAACTGAATAAGCATCTCCAACAACAGCCGCTGGAGCTGCTGATGGTTTTCCCTTCTAGATGAAAGAGGAGCCAGGTTCTTTGCTGATTGATCCTAAGTGCTGGCTCTTTGCCCCCATTTTGGGATCATCAATTGATATCGGGCAAGGTGAAGCCACTCTTTAATTATCCCTCTAACCTCTGTGGCCTAAGGGGTGTGAGAAACTGACTTAACATGTATTTTCCAGCTTCCTTCTGAGATGCTGAGAAACCCACTTAAGGGCATCCGGCTAGCAAGGTCCAGAACTTGAAGCCTGACCTGTCATTCTGAAAGTCATGCTTATGACCGCATAAGCCTCTGTCCTTTTCCTCTGAGATCACAGGGCAACTTTATCAGCCCTCCCTTGTGACACCATCGGTTTGTTTAACTCTTTGCGAGGACAGGTAGCATCTTGTGGTGATTCATGGGCCACCATGACAGTTCTTCTAGATGCTGTCTCACTTGATTATCCTGCAGTGGGGTCAGTGGGACCTCAAGATCCTACAGTCCTAGAATTGTAGGGAAGCAGAGAGTCATGGAGGTGAGGGGACTTGCTCAGCCAGGCCATTGTCTCAAGCTGCCTGCTCTCCCCATCACACTCTCTTCATCCTGGCGGCTGATGTACAGTGAGGCACAAGTGAGATTCGGAGCACTGCTATAGAGGACCTTTGGGCACTGCATTCAGTTTTATCATCTTTCTCTCTCTCTCTGAGTTCTCTTGTTTTACAAAACATTTCAGGCCTACTTCCATGGTTGATTTTCCTAGATGAACTTTAGAATCACTTTTGCCAGGATTGGGAACTAATCCCACTGAGATTTTGAGTAGAGATGTACAATGCTCATAATTCATGAGGGCCCTGGCATATGGAAGTGAGGAAGAACTCAGAGTTTGGCATCTGGCCATCTATGTTCAAATTCTAGTACCCCTTCTTAAGAAGGACCCTCATCTTTCTTGATCTCTCAGTGGCCTCCGACAGAACTAACCACTCCCTCCATCTTGAAAATTCCCTTGCCCTTGGCTTCTATGACCCCACCTTTCTCTGGTTTTCCTCGTCTCTCTGACTGTTCCCTTCACTGTTCCCTTTACTCTTCTTCCTTTACTTGACCTCTACAAGTTGGCGTGGTTCAAGGCTTGGTCCTAGGTGACATCATCTACTGTGGCCATGGCTTCAGTTCTTACCTTTCATTCCTTTTTTATGGCTGAGTAGTATTCCATTGTGTATATATACCATGTCTTCTTTATCTGTTCATCTGTCGATGGACATTTAGGTTGTTTCCATGTCTTGGCTATTGTAAATAGTGCTGCTATGAACATTGGGGTGCATGTATCTTTTCGAATTAGAGTTTTCTCCAGATATATGCCTAAGAGTAGGATTGCTGGATCATATGGCAACTCCAGTCTTAGTTTTTTAAGGAACCTCCATACCGTTTTCCACAGTGGCTGCACCAATTTTATGTAAGATGCTTTGATCATCATGAGGCTACCATGCCGTGAGGAAGCCCGAGCCATTCAGAGTCCACATATCAGTGCTTTGGTTGAAGGTCACAGCTGACCCCAGCCTTTGAGTCATTCCAGTCTAGAAGTCACTGAGTGAAGAAGTTTCTAGATGGTTCTAGATCCCCTCAACTTCAGCCACCGAGTCACCCTTAGCCATTCATGTCTTCCCAGCTGAGGCCCCAGACATTGAAGAACAGAGACAAGCCATCCTTGTTGTTCCCTGTTTGAATTCCTGACCCAGAGAAAGCATGAGCATAATAAAATGGCAGTTGTCTAGGGGGGTTTAGTATGCAGCAGTGGGTAACTGGACCAACATTCAGATCTTACAGATGGACTTCAAGGCCTGCAGGTCTTTACCTCCAACTGACACTCCATACGTCTTCTCATCTCAGGGTCTGGAATGTTCCTTTATCCTTCTCCCCACCCGCTCAGCTGGCCACCACTGACTCATCTTTCAGTCTCAGCTCCAACATCACTTCTTCTGGACACCTTTCTCGACCACCCAGAGCAGGTCAAGCCCATCATGGGCTTCCACTCCATGACAAATATCTCATGAATGTGATCCTAGTGACCTTTGAATCTTTTTTATTAATTCTTCCACACTGGACTGTGAGCTCCATGAGGGCTGGGCCCATGCCTGGATCCCCGGCTCGTGGCAGACTTCCTGGCACACAGTTGGCACGCAGTGAATGTTGGATAAGTGAGAGAATGGATAAAGCTAGTGTTATCATTGATATTGTTTGGTGGGAATATTTGGGAAGCATAAGAGCTTCTGCTATTGGTTCCAAATTTACAAGGGCTCTCCTGATTAAATTTCTTACTGTGACCAGGGAGCAGACAGGAAGGAAATGTCTTGGGCTGTGTGGGTTTCAGGTGTGGTGGCATCCAGGTGGAAGAAGAGTCTTAGGGCAGGGCAGGGGTGGGGTGGTCAGGCAGGGTGCATGCTCCATGCATGGGCTCTGTATAGGGGCCTTTTGACCTGACCATCTAAAATCAGCCACGCTGAGTGGGGGCAAAGCCCCAGCCTGACCTGATGGAGAACCTCACTCACCCTCTCTAGGTCCCATTTTTATACAGATGTTGCACAAGAGCCCAACAAAAGCCAACTCTGGCTTTATGGATCTGTAGATAAAGACACTCTGGAGACCAGGCAAAGCAGCCTGTAAATGGCTCTATGATCCAGGCAAAATCAGCAGGGAGGGGTGCAATTTGTAATTTAAAAAAAATTAACCAATTATATCCTCAATGCTTTCAGTTCTTGATCTCTTTTGGAAAGGATCTTTAGGCATCTAATTGACGTATTTTAAGAGACATATTGGCTAGTTAGACATCAACTGACATCCTTATTAAATATCAATTAACACATTCCCTGACTTGATATTTAATTAGCTTGCTGTAGCTATTCTTTTAAAAGTCAATTAAATGCTTGGAATATTCTTACAAGTTGACTCCACTGATAGCGATTATGTATGAATTCCTGTCATAAGGGGTTTTTAGTTAATGGCAGGGCAAGCTGATTCTGAATATAGATTATCAGGCCTTTCAATAAGAATTTTAAAATCAATCATTAGATATCTAATGAACCCTCTTCTCATTGCTGATTGTGAATAAAAGGCACGTCTGGCTCTGGGACTGTGGGCTCTTGTATTTTCATTTGATTGTGGAAACTCTATGTCAAACAGTCCATGCCCCTGCCTCTAGGTAAAGCCATGCTTCATATTTTAAAAAACTGTGATAAAATACACACAGCATGAAATTTACCATTTTAACTATCTTTAAGTGTACAGTTCAAAATTTTTAAATACATTCACATTGTCGTGCAACCAATCTT
The DNA here is from genome assembly GCF_028564815.1 of Eubalaena glacialis. NCBI lineage: Eukaryota > Metazoa > Chordata > Mammalia > Artiodactyla > Balaenidae > Eubalaena > Eubalaena glacialis. Next base: position 17,022,295 of record NC_083728.1, on the reverse strand, counting down.
CAGAACTCTTTTCATCTTGCAAAACTGAAACTCTGTACCTATTAACAATAATAATTCTCTATTCCCCCCTCCTCCTGGCTGTGGCAACCACCATCCTACTTCTGACTCTGTGAATCTGACTACTCTAGGTACCCATGTAAGCAAAATCATACAGTATTTGTCTTTTATGACTGGCTTATTTCACTTAGTGTAATGTTCTCAAGCTTCGTCCATTTGTAGCAAGTGTCAGAATTCCATTCCTTTTTAAGGATGAATTATATATATATATATATATATATAGTTCACATTTTACCTGTCCATTCATCTATCAATGAACACTTGGGTTGCTTCTACCTTTTGGCTTTTGTGAATAATGCTGCTATGAACATGAGGGTACAAATATCTCTTTGAGACCTTGCTTTCAATTCTTTTGGGTACATACCCAGAAGTGGAATTGCTGGATCAAATGGTAATTTAATCAAATGGTAATTCTATGTTTACATTTTTGAGGACATGCTTCATTTTTAAGTTCATTCAGTGTGTTCATTGAGCTCCTAGGCTAAGTGGAAATTCCTAAAATAGGGGAACTCAGCCCAGTGGGGTTACCAACCTAGGAAGAATTCTAACAGTGGGGCTATTGCTGTAGTAGTGAGGATTCTAGCACAGATGGTGTGATTGGGATCTTTCTCACAGTGTGGCATGGACACGAGGTGTGGTAGAGACACGAGAAAGGAGAAGGGGAGTTCAGCCCTAAGGGCGGTGCCCAGGTTTCCCCTGCACCACTGTTGTCACATCTACACTGGTGGATGCTTCCCCGCTCTCACTGTCCTCCTTGCCCCACCCAATACCTGTCCTCACGCCCCATCATCTCCCTAAAATTACTGAGTTCCTATTATCTGCCTGGGACTTTGCTACATTATTTTCATAATTTGTCCCATAATGAGAGGTTGTTAGTGTTTTCTCTGCTTTGCTCAGGAAGATCTTGAGGCTCAGGAAGGCTAACTAACCTGCCTGGGGGTTCTCATGGCCGAGGGCCAAAGAGTCCACGTCTGTCTAATGTCATACCTCCCCACTGTCCCCTCCTCCTCTTCCCCACATTGTCGGACCTTCGCCGCAGTCTCTCTCCCTCCTCCCTACAAACCCTCCTCCTCTCCAGGCCTCTGACAGAGGCTGGGGAAAGTGTCCTAGGCCAAAGTGATGCTGCATGTTCTGGGTGAAGGGGGTAGAAAGATGCAGCAAGCATGGAAATCTCTAGCTCTTGGAGCCTCAGTTTTCTTACCTGTAAAATGGGGGCAAAAAATGCTTCTCTCATATGCCTGCTATGAGGATAGGTGAGAAAATGCTTGTAGTTTGACCAGTCATTTAACAGTCGGGCGCATAGTAAGCATTTGATAAGTGCAAAAAACTATTCAAGACACAGGGTATCATCAGATCCCTCAAACACCTTTTCCAAACCTCTCCACAAGGCCCTTTTCATGCTATCTGTGCTCAAGCCTGCGGTGGATGGTGGCGCTGTCAGCTCCAGCAAGCCCTGCAGGCCGGGGGGCCTTCGGCACCTGCTCTCTTATTCAGCATTTAGGGAGGAAGATGCACCCTCAGGCCCCAGGCCATGGTGATCAAAGAGGTTGCAGGGTATTTGGAGCCTGAAGGTATCTAGAACTGAAACCCAGCTCTGCCTCTTCCTGGCTGTTAAACTTCATCTCTTTGTGTCTCCATTTCATCACCTGTAAACTGGGGATATAAGCTGGGCCCATCATCCTGTTGTCAGGATGCAATGAGTAAATCCATGTGCCAAGCACATGCTGAGCGCTCAATAAATGTTAGCTACAGTTCATCTCTGAGCCCCAGGACCCAGAGATCCCCACTCAGCACCCACAAGGCGCTTTGATGCCTGGCTGGGAGGGCCTACAGAGGGCCAGGTCAGGACTCCAGGAGACCGTCTCTCTCCAGAACTCTGTGTGCCAGGCGTTGTCACCAGCTCTGTCCACACACTGCTATTTATGAATAGAACTGGGAGACCCATCTGCAGGTCAAGAAATGGAGGCTCAGGGGGGCCGAGACACTGTCCCCAGTTGGTAAGAAGCAGTCAGGATCAGAGGCCTGGTTGGCTGGTTGTTCATTCACTCATCAGCCAGCCATTCACCTGATACTTATTGAGAACCTACTCTGTTCCAGGTTCCAGGTATACTGTTCAGAGAAACACAGACATGACTTCTGCCATCTTTGGATTTATTTTTCTTTTTACAAGAGCACAGAAATAAGGGAGTAGTCAGGCATAAAGGTTTCTGGCCAAGCACTGATCACAGGGTCAGCTGAGCTCTGCATGGGCAGGGGTAACTGGAGCTTGAAGGGATCAAAAAAAAAACATGAGCCAGATTTTCCTCTGGGTAATGATCACTGCTCTATCAGTGTGAAGGAAGGAGAAAAGATTTCGGTGCCCTGGGCTGCATTAGTAGAGGTATAACACTCAGAATAAAGGATGTGAGAGTCATACTTGTTGTAATCCTGGTCAGACCTCATTGTTCTCTGCTTGCAGAATAAGGTGAACATGGGTCATTAGAGCAGATGCCATGGAAAGCATCTAGGATGGCCTGTGGGGCACCACTGAAGGAACTAGAGAGGCACATCAGGCAAAGAGGGGGTTTACTTGGGGGCATCGTTGTTGTTTCCAGCTGTCCAAAGCTGTCTTGTGGACCAGCTTAGAGTAACTTGAGTTGCCTTAAGGTCGTAACTTGGACCTTATGTTATCGGATGTTATGGGGTTCATATGAAAAATAACTTTGACCTATCAAAGTCCTCAGCAACGGGTGGGGAGGGCAGTTCCTAGAGGCAGTGAGTTCCCCATCACCTAAAGCATGTAAGTGGTAGCTAGAAGATCATTTGACCATTTGGGAAGGGAGTTGGACTAAGGAATGTTTCAGGTTCCCAAGCAGTTCATGATCACAGTCTTTGCATTGACTGTTTTTTCTACCTGAAAGACTTCTCAATGTGCCTTCTCATCCTTCAGATATCAGGTTTAATGTCACCTCTTCAGAGAAGTCTCCCTTGATTACTCATTCAAGGTAGGCTTCTTCTTCTCCTGCCATTCTCTCTTTCAGAGACCTATTTGTTTCCTTCATAGCATTTTTCACAATTTGTAATTATTTAGTTTGTTTAATTAATTAACATCTGTATCCCTGGTAGAGACAAAGTTGTATGGCTTACCACCTGTATCCCCAGTGGCTGGGACATAGTAGGTCCTCAGTAAGCATTTCTTGGATGGATGGATAGATGGATGGATGGATGGATGGATAGGGGGATGGATGGGTGGATGGATGGATGGGTATTTCTTGGATGGATGGATAGATGGATGGGTGAATGAATAGATAGATGGGTGGGTGGGTGGATGGATTACTTCCCAGGGTTTCAGATTCAAGCTTCTCCTCTGTGTGTTCAGGAAATACATATATGTATATTCTCTTCAGAGAGTTTATCTGTGTGTGTTTCATCTTCAGTTCCCGTGGACAAGAATTATGGCTTCTTTTTGGGGAGTCACTGTAGTGAACTGATTAGGAGATAATTACAAGAGAAAGATTTTATGTTTTTGACTCCAAAATTAACCACATGAACTTTAATGAAGAGGAAAGTCAAGGACTGGGCGAATCCACTCGAATATTGTTTAACATGCCCTTTCAGCATGTAGGCAGCTAATAAAAATGGATCTCATTCATGTCCAAATCCTCTCTGAGGGGTCCTCCCTGGATGTCCCAAAGTTACAGCCAGCTCTCTTCAGAGTATGGCCCACAGACCTCTGGAGAAAGGTTAACTCCAAGCTTTGTTAGACTTTGGGGCCCATCCGAGACCCAGTGAATGAGAACCTTGGAAATGGGCCCAGGATGGCGTATTTCTGAACTACCCTGAGATGATCTGGCTCCAGTGGTGTTTGTCTCTTCCAGAGAGAGTCAGTGCTTAGGCACCTGGGAGACCATCTAGTACAGACTCTGACAGATGATGAAACTGAGGCTCAGAGAGGGGCAGTGACCCACCTGAAGTCACACAGCAAATCCGTGGCAGAGCTCAGACTAGAACCTTCTCTTTCTTCTGCTAGACCTATAGCCTCTTCTTGATAATGGGCACAAGAGAATGGGATTTAGGGTCAAAATAATCATAACGCTCCCAACCTTAAATTTATATTTGACTGTTAGTCCCAACCTTAAATTTACATTTGACTGTTAGTCCCAATTTTCTACGAATAATGCCTATTAAATAATTAATGTTCCTTAAACTAGTCTGGGTTCCCTCACGCCTTTTCCCTCACTCCTGGAACATCAAACCTTTTCAGATCATAATTAATTAAGACACCTGATGGCCCCGAGAGGTAGGCAGACACCCACAGAAGCCTGGTAATTGGTTCCGAACACTGAGAGACACAGTCTGCATTCCAGAATTTCCCTGATTCAAGGATTGGCAAGGGAAAGAGGAGGGGGTGGGATTGGAGAGAGACTAACGTGGTCCGGAGGGCTGCCATGCTCCAGGCAACATGCAGGGATCTCTTCATACATTTGGGCGTCTTAGCCTCACAACCTTGTGAGGGGGGTGGAATTATCTCCATTTTACAAACTGAGGCCACGGAGGCTCAGACTGCAGGGCCGTGTCTTCAGCACAGTGGCATTTGAGGGGGTGGTAAATCTGTGCACAGAACTAATCTCATTCCCTCCAGTTGAAGTCAGGGTGGCAATTTGTCCTATGCTATCTTAAAAGCATGCTTGGCTCGTGGTTTGACCAGTCCTTGACCAGCGTGGCTGAGTGGAGTGGGGTGTGTTCATCCTGGGATGAACCGTGGGAGAGCACGAGGAAGGGTCTGCAGAGTTGGGGTCTGGGATTGGACAGAGGCCAAGCTGCAGAGAACCTCGCTCAAGGTGAATAGCTATTTGTAGGTCTGTTTTGGGTTATTTATAAATAACCTTCCCTAACCCTCCTCCACTGCTGGTGAGAATGTAAATTAGTGCAGCCACTATGGAAAACAGTCTGGAGGTTCCTTAAAAAACTAAAAATAGAGTTACCATATGATCCAGCAATCCCACTCCTGGACATATATCCAGAAAAGACGTAAACTCTAATTTGAAAAGATACGTGCACACCAATGTTCATAGCAGCACTATTTACAATAGCCAAGAAATGGAAACAACCTAAATGTCCACCAACAGATGACTGGATAAAGAAGATGTGGTATGTATGTGTATATATATGTATGTGTGTATATATATATATATCTATATATATGTGTGTGTATATATATATATATCTATATATGTATATATATATATTACTCAGCCATAAACAGAATGAAATATTGCCATTTGAAGCAACCTCGGGATTGCTTATGGACCTCGGGATTATCACACTAAGTGAAGTAAGTCAGGCAGAGAAAGACAAATATTATATGATGTCACTTATATGTGAAATCTAAAAAAGTAATACAAATCAACTTATTTACGAAACAGAAACAGACTCATAGACATAGAAAAAAAGGGGAAAGGGGAGGGGGAGGGATAAGGAGTGTAGGATTAATTATTATACATAAAATAGATAAGCAACAAGGATTTACTCTATAGCACAAGGAACTATATTCAATGTCTTGTAATAACCTAGAATGGAAAAGAATCTAAAGCTGTACACCTGAAACTAACACAATATTGTAAATCAACTATAGTTAAATAAATTTTAAAATGCTGTTGATTATTTGCAAAAAAAAAAAAAAAAAAAAACCCAAAACCTCCCCTTACATCCATCAAGGCCTTCATGGGGTACCACACACAGTGACCCCTAGCTGTTTGTTCATTAGTTCAGTCAACAAATATTTCTTGAGCACCTATTATGTGCCAGGCACTGTCTCAGACACTGGGGAAACAGCAGTGAACAGGACAAAGCCTTGTGGGTGACACAGACAATAAATCAGCAATCAAATAAATTAATGAATTACCATTGTGATCCACGCAATGAAGGTAACCAGTGTTGCTGTGGTTTGGGCACTGCAGAGGCAGCCTTCTGCAGATGGGGCGGCCAGGGCAGGCCTCTCCAAGGGATGGAGGTTGTAGGCTGAGAACTGATGGAGCTGGAGGAGCCGGCTGTTTGAAGATGGGGAGGAAGAGCAATCCAGGCGTGTGCTAAGGTTCAGAGATGAGAAAAAGCTGATAGTTTGTGGAGCCCGGAAGAGGTTTACCTTCCTGCCATGTGCGGTGGGAGAGTGGTGGTGTGGCAACTGGATCTGGACCAGGTCAGCAGGACCAGAGCCTGAGGGCACGTTAGCCCTGGGTAAGGAAATGGGGGAGCTGTCAGAGGGGCCGGAGCAGAAAAGTGACACAAACTGACTTATGCTGTACAAGATCCCTTTGGCTCCAGAGTAGACTGGAGGTGGGGGGCAGGGGGCTGCAGGGAGCCCAGGTGAGAGACGCTGGCAGCTTGGGCTAGGGACAGAGTGGTGAAGGTGAGAGTCAAGGTCAGACCCAGATATATTTGATGGAGGAAAGGACACCTATGAAGGCTGACTTCTGGGTATTTGGAGACTCCCTCTGGCCTGGGGACAAGGAGTGGGGAGAAGTTTCCTCCCATTTGATAGGTGAGAACACTGGAGCCCCCAAGAATGAAGTGATTTGCCCAAGTCCTCTCCAGTATGTATAGCTCTAAACAAGGCCTCTGTCCACCCCTATGGCCCGGCTGAACCCAGGACTTCGTCCCTCAGGAGGTGGATGAGCCCAGCTGAGGAGAGATCCCAGTCCTGTAGGAGCTGAGGGCTAACAGCCTCTTTGTATAGTGAGCCCCTCCTCTGTGCTCAGAGAGGCGTGAGGTCCAGCTGGGCTCTGGAGGAGGTCAGAGTCCCATGGGGGAGGGAGATGAGAGGCCCGAGCATGACAAGGTGAAATAACTAGACTTAGTGGGAGCTGAGGATGGGGATGAACCCTGACGGTGGGCAGCTGAAGGCCTTCCTGGAGGAAGTGAGGGAACCGTAGGACCAAAGACATAGCCAGTAGGGAAGTGAGAGATGCAAGTGAAAGTGGAGGACGGTGGCAGGTGGGTAGTGGGTAGAAGACCCTCCAGATGAGAGGTTGTGTGGGCACCAGGACGGATTGAGGATTGAGCTGGCGGGGGGGGGGGGAGCAGGCAGGAGGCCTGGCATGTGACCCCACTTCTGCACCAAGTGACCAGTCACCTCCCCTCTGTAGAGTTCTTCCCCCCTACTGAGCCTTGAGGGTGTGCCCACCAACATTCCCCACTCATGGCAAAAATAATCTCTCCAACCCTCTTAGAAGATTTATAATCTATTTCACGTATTTTATATGGTGTATGTTAAAAAAGTAGTTAATTATTGAAATTAGCATACTATTAAGTATTGTATTACAGAGTTCATGTTTAATACAATTGTTACATAGAGAGGCATTTTTTATCTTGCTCCTTTAAAAAGAGATACACATAACAAACTACACAGTTTGCTGACCAATACATCTTTAAATAACGTATCGTGTTTGATTTGGGGAACAAATGCATATTAAAATGTAGACTGACATTTAATCAGCGTGTTTAATCTGACACAGAGAGAAACTGCTTTCATGGCCTGATGTTAGGGAGTTTTGAGTTTTGTGGCTAAAATAAAAGCCATGGCTTATTAGTTCATTTTGAGGTTTTGTTTCAAATTGACTAAATAGGAGAGAAGGCTTCAGGCTGGTGTCGGTGAGACCTACTCAAGGAACACATTGTGGGTTCCTTTTTTTCCCCTCCAATAAGTGAAAAGTCAAGTCAGGTGTACTCATCCCTGAATTCTCTCTCTTTCTAATTGGTTTTTGAGGAGCTTGAAGCATATGGATGTGCTTTATTAGGACTGTGGTCAGATGGCATCAGTGAGTGTTACCATGAGGCATATACAGTGAATTATCATCATTGCAGCGACGCTCATTCACTTGTATCTCAAATTCACTGTCCTCAGGCTTCCTGTTCTTAACCAATATTCTGTTGTGGGAATAAATGAAACAGGGTATGAGTAAGAATGTGAACAACCTGAACTGTCATACAGCCAAGATCCTACGAACAAATGTAAAATTACAACAGTGATAGTACTCACGAGATGCTTGCAACAGTGCATGGAATGTACTGAATACCCAGTAAAGGGTAGCTATGGGGGTGATGATGATTAACGCTCTGAAGGTGAGGAAGGTGGTGCTGAGTGTGTATAATATAGGATTTGGTCCAGAGAGGGAGGGTTCTCGAGCTAAACTCCTGTGTGACCATGAGCAAACTGATGAAACTTTCTGTGCTTCAGTTTCCACCTGTAACATGAAGACGATTAAGGTTTGTTGTGAGGATTACATGGATTAAGACATGCAAAGTCCTTAGAATGTTCTGAATACATGGTAAGAGCTAAAAAGATTACTTTCTAAGCATCATCATCATCCTTTATCATCATCATATTGTGATATTAGTCAAAGCAGGCTTCCCAGAGGAAATGACTTGGAGCTGAGCTATGAAAGATGAGTCGGTGGTAGCTAGGCAACAATGGGAGGGACAAGCATCCTAGGCTGAAGGAACAAAAAGGTCCTATGTACAAAAAAGCCCTATGGCGGGAAGGAGAGTGGTGTGTTGGGGAGCTGAACGGAGCTCGTCAGGCTGGAGCAGAGTGATCAAGGGGGAGCGTGGTGAGAGATAAGGCTTGAGAGCTTGTATGGGGCCAGAGCAGGTAGAGCCTGGGAGCCTTTCCTAGGGCTTTTGGTCTTTATCCTGAGGGAGTGCCAACAAAGGGCTTTAAGCTGGGGAGTCTCCAAATGTGATTTGGGATTTGAAAAGCGCCCTCTAGTGGCTTTGGGGAGAATGAATGGGAAGAGCTGATGCAGGCTTTGGCGGGGCTGATAGGGATGGAGAGATGGTAGCAGAGAATATGATGGGTGCACCCCAGAAGACCTGGTGATGAGTGGGGTGGGTGTGAAGGGGGAGGGGGACTACAGAGGCAAGGACGACCCCCCCCCCACCTTAGTTTGTGTAGCCATCGGGTGGACGGTGGTGTCTGAGATTGGTGGTTTTGGGGAGTGAGATTACATCACCTCTCGGACCCCCAGTTTCCTCATTTGTACCCTCCAGCCTATTGTGAGGATTAAGTGAGAGAACCTCCAAAAGGAGGAAAGAAGCTCCAAAATGTGTCTCCAGACTCATCACTGGGGTCCTGCCTCTTTGCTATCGTGGATGCGGGTATAATGGAAGGTATCACACAAGTGTCACTCACACTTAATGATGTCTCATTTTCATCATCTACAAAGTGGGGACCAGAACCCTTAACCCGCAGGTTTCTATGAGTTCCCTGAAGGGCGATGGAAGTGAAGGAGCTTTCTGCCCGTGGAGGACCACACTCATGTGGATGGTGGTCAGGGGCAGGCAAACCTGCATCCCTGAGATGCTTCCTCCCCCTCATCCTCTCTCTGCATCATACTCAGACTCCCCCATTTGTGTGCACACCATCTACGTGTACACATTCGAGCACACACTTTCCTCTTGACAATTTCATACCTCAACACACAACATACGTATGCACACACACTCCTAGTACCCACGTCCATGCCCCCCTCAAAAGATTTAAACTTAGAAGGTCTCCAGAGCAGTGTTATCCAATGGGAGAAAATGGAAACCACATATATAATTTTAAAATTTCTTGTAGCCATATTCAAAAGTAAAAAGAAACTGGTGAAATTAATTTTAGTATCATATTGAATTTAACCCAATATATCCAAAATATTATCATCTCAACATGTAATCAAAATAAAAATGTATTAATGAGATATTTTATATTCTTATTGTCTTTTTTTTTTTTGTACTAAGTCTTAGAAATCTGATGTATATTTGACACTTTGAAGACACATGTGGCTAGTGGCTACCATATTGGGCAGCACATCTCTGGATTATCTGCCCAGACCCCTCATTCAACAGATGGGGAAACTGAGGCCCAGAGAGGGGCAGTGACTGGCTCTGGGGATGCAGGATGTCGGCTTTATCCCACATCACCCTGCCGTGGAAGGTATCCAGGGTTCCCCACTGACTGCAGAGCAGCCCTAGCACAGCTCCCATCCTCGGCTTCCCAGGAGAGGTAATGCCTTTACATGGATCAGGCTTGAGGTGCCCGACACAGCCTCTTATCTGACCTACTGGCCCATGATTACCCCTGAGGGAGCATCAGCTAGAAGCTGGGCTCACAGGTGTGAGGGCAGGCTCGGGTCTGCCCCTTCTCTTACACCCCTAATCCCTGGAACCTGTGAATATTACCTAATGTGGGAAGTGGTCTTTGCACATGTGATTAAGGATTTTGAGATTTGGAAGATTATGCTGGATTATCCGGGTGGGCCCTAAATACAATTATAGCTGTCCTTGTAAGAGAGGGGCAGAGGGAGATTGGACACAGAGAAGAGACGACAATGTGACTACGGAGGCGAGATCGAAGGCTGCGGCACAAGTCAAGGAATGCTGGCAGCCCCCAGAAGCCGGAAGAGGCAAGGAACAGATTCTGCCCTAGAGCCTCTGGAAGGAGTGCAGGGCGGCTGACACCTTGATTTCAGATTTCTGGCCTCCAGAACTGTGAGAGAATGAACTTCTGCTGCTTTAAGCCACCAAGTTTGTGGCGATTTGTTTCAGCAGCAACAGGAAACTAATACACTCTGTCTGGCACCAGATAACCTCCGCCCCTAACTTAGTCATCATCATCCAGCTATTGTAACAGCCTCAGCGCCAGACTCCTGTCTCCTGCCTGCCCCCAGCCCTGCCCTCCACACACAGTCTAACTGGGTAACTTCCTCCCCAAATTCCCTCAGCACAGAGCCCACATTTATTAGCCTGAAGCACAAGGCTTTTCCTGCCATGGTCCCTGAGTACTTCTCCACCCTCATTTCTCACCACTAGCTCCATCACTTTTGCTCCAGCTACATCAACCTTCTTGCAGTTTTCAACGGTTACATGTTCTCTCAAGCTTCTGAGCCTTTGCACATGCTGTCCCCTCTGCCTGGAACACTCTTCCCCACCCGAGATATCTACATGGCTTGTTCATTGACTTCAGGTCTTTGCCCCAGAGGCCTTCCCTGATGACTGATTTCAAAGCCAACCCCCTCTTCACCCTCACATTTCTGATTCCCCTGCCCTACCCTGTTTTTTCCCCCATTGTACTTATCACTGCCTATGTATTTAACGTATTTGTTCATTATCTGTTGCCCCCAATTAGAGTTAAATTTCACAGGGACACGGAATTTAGACTGGGTAGCTTAAACAACAAACATTTATTTCTCACAGTTCTGGAGGCTGAGAAGTCTAAGATCAAGGCGCCAGCAAGCAGATTCGATGTCTGCTGAGAACTCTGAGCTCTGCATCCCCTTATAAGGACACCAATCCCATCCTGGGGGCTCCACCCCCATGACCTCATCCAAACCTAATCACTTCCCAAAGGTCCCACTTCCAAATACCATCACACTGGGGTTTAGGCTTCAACATATGCATTTTGGGAGGATACAAACATTCAGTCCATAGCAGGAGGGTTTTGGGGTGATCTGTAAGGCCTCCTGGGACCCTCAACCCCTTGTAATCCTCAAGATCAAAGATTCCTAACCCTTCTGAGCCATGGACTTCTTCACTGAGCAAATCTTTTGCATGCATAAAATAAAATACATTAGATTACGAAGGATTCCAATTATTTTGAAATGCAGTTATCAAAATATTAAAAGAAGACATTTTTGATATAGTAATAAATGTGCTTCTTTATTAATGCACTAAATACCAAGAGCTAGGGACAGGTCTAATTAGTATCATAATTTTGAAGTGGTGATGAGTGTAAACAATCTTTCAAAATAGCAGCAGCGACAGCAATGTGATATGAAAATATCTGTGATTTCTCTTGGTGACAAAGTCACGGGCACTGCAAACACTATGGTTTGTTGTCAGTCTTCACAAGGGAAGAAAATGCTGAATTTCAGTTAGAGGCAAGTAAAGAGAAAGATGAATCTTTTTTTTAGATCCAAATTTACCAGCCCCCTCCAGTCAGATCCCCTGTCACTGATGGAGTTAGAGGTGAGCCGGGAAGAGCTTGGACCCAGGATGTTTCAGTGTGGAGAGATGCTCCTGACAAGTGTACCCCCCGTGGCTAAAATGGGGGGCCCTAGAGGGTGGCCCTCCTCAGCAGGCAAACCTGAGAACTGTGTAGGGCCTGCCCCTTCCTCCCTTCAACCCCAGGGAGTCACAAAGCCTCCTTTCTCAGGAAGACCAAATATAAACAGTTCAGGATTATCTTGAGAACAAGATGTTTGTTCACTTTAAAAATTGCAGACATGGCAAAGCTCTCAGGCCCACAACTGCAATTAATAATAATTTAGGTCAATCTTTCCTGGGGTGAAGCTGCATCTCGATTTTAGAGACAAGACCAATCTTTTTCTTGTTTTGCGTTCAGGTAACATTATGTTGTTTATTTGTTCTTAGTCATAGATATTTGTATTGCTTTTTCCCCCAGTTATAAAAGGAATACATGCTCATTGTAAAAATTTCTAAACACTACAGAAAGTGAAATTTCCCCCATTTTAACCTATTCTCCAGAGAGAACCACTGATAATGGAGAAGAATACATTATGTGTGCTTTTTGTCACCATGCATGTACTTACACACATTACCACTCATATAATTCTTTTTTTCCCAAATTGCATTCTATGAAAATTGTTCTATAACTTGCACTTTTCACCTAAGACACCACAAATATTATTTGCCTATATGTCTGTCTCCTCAACTGGAATTTGAGGTTCAGAGGGGAAAATAACAGTGCTTTATTAATCTTTATAAATCTAATACCTTGCCCAATAATTTGTACATAGTAGGATTCCATAAATATTTGCTGAGCTAATAACCAAATGAATGAATAAATGAAGTTTTTTCAAAACTGTATCATAAACACCTTTCTATATTTGTTCATTGAACAATATTTCATTGTTTCAGGGTAGCTGAGAATTAAATTGTATGGATATGATTAACTTTTTCAATAACCACTAATGGGTACTTGGACTTGGGCTGTTTCCAATTTTTCAAGCTTATATCTATTCTGTGCTGAATATCCTTATATCAATATATATCTTTGCTTACTTTTTTATGCACATTTTTATAGACTCAGAGAAATGATGGGTATTGCCAAATTGCCCTTTCTCTAGGTTGTATCAAATTACAATCCTATCACCAGAGAATCTGTTTTCCTGTTTCACTAACATTGAGTATTTAAAAAAATAATATACTTTGAAATTTCAAGCTTACAGAAAAGTTGCTAGAGAAATACAAAGAACTCCCATAGACCCCTCACCCAGATTCTCAAATTGTTAATGTTTTTATCACATTTGTCGTCTTTCTCCATGATCCTTTTTCTGAATCCTTGCAGGGCAAACTGCAGATATAATATTGCTCATCTCTAAACACTGCAGTGGGTATTTCCCCAAACCAAGTTTATTCTGCTACGCAACCCCCATGCAACCCTCCAAATCAAGAAATCAACATTGCTACAAGCACCACTGCCCAATCCACAGAACCCATTCAAATTGACTGTGCCGACAGTGTGCCTTTTCTCTTCTGGTCCAGGATGTTCTCCAAGAATCTGTATTGCATTTAGTTCTTATGTGCCTTCAGTTTCCCCCTGTCTTTGAGTTCTCAGTAGTACTAAAGGGTATGAATCTTACATTCTGTCGGATGCCCCTCCACCCAGATCTGCCTCGTTTCCTCAATTCCAGACTCAGGTCAAGCTTCCTAGGTGGGAGGACCACAGAAATGATGCTGTGCTCAATCAGTGTACCGTATCAGGAGGCACGTGGCAGTGATCCATCTCACCCTGGAGGGGAGGCTCTCTGAGAATATGTCAATATTCTGTTCCTTGTCAAACCTCCATGGATGACTCCTGCTGGATCAACCACCTCTGTGACTGTTGCCAAATGGGGATTTTCTATTCCTATCATTCCTTCTACACTTATTAGTTGGCTTTCTATTGTAAGGAAAAGCTGTTCCCTTTCTCCTGTTTATTTGTGTCAGCAGGAGCTCATGGATTCTTATTTTATAATCCATTTCTAACATTATTTTCATGCTCCTAGTGTCCCTGATTTGGCCAGCAGGAGCCCCTTCAAGGACACAGTGTCTCCTTTGTCCTTTTGACATGACTCCATGATTCATTGATCATTTCCTTACTTCCTGGCACAATGAGATATTCTAGGTTCATCTTCTCCTCTTGCATTTTCCTTGCCTCAGCCTTGGAATCAGCCATTTCTTTGATTAGTCCTGGTTCATTTCAGTGCAAGATGGTACGTAAAAGCAAGATATGGGCCCTCAGTATGCTCGTTGCTACTGGAATGTCATGGCTTCTGTCTGTCTGTCTATCTATCTATCTACCTACCTACCTGTGTATGTATGTATCATCTATCGATTCATTTATCTTTGTGTATGTATACACACATATAATCATTTATTCATTTATAAACTATTTCCATATCTATTTGTATGTATATTACAGAACCATGAGTTCATATCCAACCTCCAATTCCAATCCAACACCTCAGGGTTCTTTAAGGCTCCCCTTTTACATTTGTAAATGTCTTCTCAGGCAGTGAAAATCTGGGCTCTTGTTATCCTCAACATTTTTACTTATTTCTTTAATTGATTTGATTATTTGCTAATGTAAACCCATCTCCCAAACTTGCCTTCTGTCTTCTTTGCCCACCAGCTCAGCATCCCACTTATCATCCTGCATCTTTGGCTGCTTTGACTGTCAGCTCATGCCTCTAGGCTGCCCCTCAAGCCTCCCTCACCACCCAGCTTCCTCGGTCTTCAGGCCTACAGGCCCCGGGACCTTTGTGTGACTCCCCTCACACGCCTTCACCTCCAGCCCTGCATCCTTGGCCACTGACTAGTGTCTCCGTGCTCCTACTCCCCCTCAGTATTTTCAATCACTAAATTTTGCCAATCTTAGAGTTTCAAACAACTGTCAATGTTGTAATTTGAATTCTTTAATCATTAGTGAGGCTGAGTATCTTTTTATGTTATTTCTTATTTGAATGGCTTACTCATTTATTTTGCCCATTTTCTACTAAGTTCAGCTATTTTCTTAGTGATATGAAAGACTTCTTTGTACAGTAGAGACCTTGGCTCTTGGTCATATGCTACAGTTTGTCTTTTGATTTTGTTTATGGTGTTCATTACCATTTTAAAAAGTTACATGATAAAATTAACATTGTAGGGTTTCATATTCCTCAATTTTTGTATAAATATATTTTCCTAGCATTTTAATCATTTAAAAATATGTAAACCATTGATCTCTGGAATATTTTTTGGTATTAGGAGGAAGGCTGGGATTTTTACCCCACCAAAGGGCTAACCAATTATTCCATCTTTTATTATATAAACCATAATCTTCTCACTAACTTGAAATGTTGCCATTATTATAAATTAAACTTCAATATATTTTTGGGTCTAAATTGGATTCTCCGTTCTATTTCACTGATTTGTCTATCTCCTTAGGCAACATATCTCATTACTGATTACTGTAGTTTTATAATACATTTTAATACCTGGTAAGGAGAATTCCCCTTCATTGTTCTTTTTTTTTTAAAGGATTTTCACAGCTCTACACATTTATTTTCTTGGCAAAATTTAGAATTATTTTGTTACGATCACAAAAAAAATATTTTTTGCGGTTTTAATTTGGATTGCATTAAATTTTATATTATTTTGGGAAGAATTTATATTTTTTATGATGTTAGATTCTACTTAGAAAAAGGTATCTATCTTTATTCATGCAAATCTTTTCTTATATTTTATATAGTGTTTTATTTTTCTCTGCACTAGAGGTTCTGCACATTTCCTGTTTGTTCATTGCTAAGTATTTTCTTGTTTTTGTTACTATTGGGAAATGAGTCTTTTACTCCATAGTATTTTCTGACTAGTTATTACTTGTATCTGTGAAAGCATACTGGCAGGAAATAGTAGTCCCTGATGTGTGTAAACACATGGGCTTTGGAATGGGACAACTTGAATTTCCATCCTAGCTCTGTTATTCACAAGCTGTGTGACTGTGAGCAGATAACTTTGCCTCTCTGAGTCTGAGTTTCCTCATTTTAACATAAGGATAAAAATAGTACCTATTTGATGGCAATGTCCCCAGTAAGTCCTTAACAAATATTAGCTATTGTTGTTATTATTTAAAGTTTTGTAATGAACTGTTTTCCTGAGCTATTATAATGCATATATTTTCCTAATTTAGTGTATTATTACTCTTGTATTCTTGTATTATATTGCATTATTGTATTACTTCTAATAGTTTATTAGTGATCCTCTTAGGTTTTCTAGAAAGGCGACTATATAATACATGAATATTTTGCGGATCCTTTTCCAAAGGGATCGGCAAATTAATTTATTTTCTTATTTACTTGTGGATGTCCTGATCTTATTTCTGACTTACAAGAAATGCTCCTACTGCCGAACCTTTGAGTAAGATGTTGGTTATTGGAGACATATGTATATCTTCATCCAATAGATATCTATAGATATCTAAATATATAGGTATAAATTGATAATGTTATTAAGCTATTTTTAAATTATTTTTCATTAGAAATGAAGATTTCATTTCATGAAATACCTTTTTTTGGCATCTAAGGAGATGATCTTTGTCATTTTTCTATTTCAATGTATTAATATGGTGAATCATATTTATGGATTTCCTAATATTACACCACCTTTATAGTCTTGGAGCAAACCACTGGTTGGACATTTTTTGGCAGCTATTTAACGTATAGCTGTAATTGATTTGTTAATATTTTATTTCATGCTTTTGCATCAGTTTTCTTTTTTCCTGTTGTTTTCAGCTTTTAGTATAATTTATATGTCTGCTTTCTTAAAAAATTCAGAAAGTTTCTTCTTTCTAAATACTCTGGATCATTACCCTTTCTCCTTAACTGAATTTTAAAAATTATCATACAGTAAAATTGACTTTTTTGAGGGGATGTACAGTTCTATGAATTTTAGCATATATATAGATTTGCACAATCACCACCATAACCGGAGTACAGAATTATTCCATCACTATATACAACTGTCATGTGGTTGCTAAGCAGAGAAAAAGGGGTGGGGGCAGGGAGGGAGAGAGAGAGAAGTGATGATCAGGAGGAACTTGCAGGACACAGAAGCAAGGGGGTTCCCAGGAATGGTTTCATGGGAAACATGGTAGAATGTTGGACTGTGGTTAGTGGGATGGAAGACTGAGAGTCATAATAATTTGTTTCTTAAAATTACTATGTGGCCATTGACTGTTGAAATCTGAGGGCATATCAGTTAACATTTGTTTCAGAATGTAACTGTTTAAGCCTATGAATTGTCTTCTCAATATGGCTCGAGCTGTTTAAATAGATTTCTTCTTTGAGCCAAGAGTTGTTGAGGATAGAAAATGTCTCAATTTCCGTTTTTCTTTTGCCTTTACTATTACTTTACATTTTTATTGCATCAAGGTCAGTGTTTATGAACTGTAATATATCTACTTTTAGAATTTTTAGGTTTCCTTTGTGACCTAGCATATGGCAAACTTTTGCAAATATCACATTGGCACACAAAGAAGAAGAATATTCTCTGTTCCCTGTGTACAGGGTGTGAATATATTATATACACTCATATTCGATCAATTTTATTAATCATATTATTTAGATTATTTATATCCTTACTTATTCAACTTAACTGTCAAAAATCAAGAGAGGGGAGTTAGAGTTTCCTACTCTTGTATTTCTATTGATTCCACATTGCATTTATATTTGTAGTTTTTGCTTCATATATGTTGACACTACATTATCTGGAACATAAATTGTCATGACAGTTATTCTAATGTTTTATACCTTTTATCATTATGGGTGATGCTTTTTTTTGTTCAATGATTTTTGGTTTCAATTCAGCCTTTTCTGATATTCATATCATGGATTGTGGTTGTTTTTTTTTAAGTTTAAGGTGTATAACGTAATGATTTGATATATGTATATATTGCAAAATTATTACCACAATAAGATTAGTCAACACATCCATCACTTCACATAGTTATAATTTTTTGTGTGTGGTGAGAATTTTAAAAATCTACTTGATCGTGGTTTCTCTTAGTTTGCATTTGCCTGGCACATCCTCGAAAATTATTTTACTTTCAACTCCTGTTCAATCCTTCTCCTGGCCTCCCACTTTCTCTGCCCTCAACTCAACTGACCAGTTACTGATAGAGTTTATCAAATGTTTTTACTTTTTAAAAAATAACATACTCGAACCTCTTTTTTCTTGATTTGTCAAGAAATAAAACAGTGTATCATAGTATCAATGGACTCTTTACTGTGAAAGATCACAAATCTAAGGGTTCATATTTCCTCCCCAACCCAATTTTGTTATGATCTGAGATTTTTATCACAGTTCATTATAGATATTCTATTTTTGTTGTTTATTTTTATATAATGTAGACTTTCTTTTGGAAATTATGTAATTTTCATTTTGACTTGAAATTAATTTTTACAGTTATTTCGGCTTAGTTTTATATTTAAAAGGATCCAAGACTCAGTTCTTGCCCTTTCTTTCAATAGCTTTCCTATTCCTGACTTCTAATTTTGAATTATCTCTTGGTTGTTTGGGTTATATTATCAAAACCTTTTTAAGAGAAATGTTGATGGATCCTACAGTCCTTGAGTAAATATGGATAAAATATTTGTTGAGTATAAAATTCTTTTTTTTTAATTTTTTAAAAATTTATTTTATTTATTTATTTTTGGCTGCATTGGGTCTTCGTTGATGTGCACGGGCTTTCTCTAGTTGCAGCGAGCGTGGGCTACTTTTGGCTGCGGGCTTCTCATTGCGGTGGCTTCTCTTGTTGCAGAGCACAGGCTCTAGGCGTGCGGGCTTCAGTAGTTGTGGCACGCGGGCTCTAGAGCTCAGGCTCAGTAGTTGTGGCGCATGGGCTTAGCTGCCCCACGGCCTGTGGGATCTTCCTGGACCAGGGCTTGAACCCATGTGCCCTGCATTAGCAGGCAGATTCTTAACCACTGTGCCACCAGGGAAGCCCTGGGTATAAGATTCTTAAGTCACACTTCTGCTCCCTCAAAACTTTGCAGATGTTACTTTGGTCTTCTGACATCAAACGTTAATGTGGAGAAATTGAGGGGATTCTGATATTCTTCCTCTTGTTGATAACTTGGTATTCTCGGCTGGATATTTATATAATTCCTTCTTAAATTCTTTAAGCTGAACATATTGATCAGAGTATGTCTAGATTTTCATCTGCCTCTAATAACATTTTTGCAATGCCATATACTCTTTCAATCTCCATATTCAGCTTTCCTTCATTATATGATGGATTATTTTTATGATGTATTTGTTTTGTTCTCTTCTTTAAGGCTACCCATCTGTATGTTGACCTCCATTGTCTGTCATCCGTACAATCATCTTCTCTAAATTGTCCCTAGCTCTTTGACTGTTTCCTTTGCATTTTGTATGATTTCTTCTGTAGACTATCTTTAATACTCCCATCTTATTTTTCTCCTGTGTCAGTTCTATCCTCATGGTTTCTCATCTATTTAATAGCAGCATAGTGGTATTATTCTGGACCAAAATTTCTTACCTTGGCTCTGCAATCCTTCTAATCTTATTCTGTTAAATTATTGTCTTATCTTCAGTTTCTTGGGATTGTGATACATTTGTGGTCTAATTTTTTTCTGTTTCCTGGGCCATGTATTTTTCCCAAACTGAGTTTTTATCTGTTTTTAACCTGATCTATCTCTTCCTTTCCTATATTGCTGCTTTTTGAAATTTTCCATAGTTTTAATGTTATTTTGTTGTTGTTGTTGTTGCTTATTTATCTTTGAACCGGAGGAGTTTTATCAGGTCAATTATTTGCCAGATGCAGAACAGCTGGAGTCTCCCATACCTCCTTCCCTGTTTACCTGGGTCTTCTCTGTACCCATCACATCATGAATTTCAGGGCTGCTCTTCTGGTGCCTGGAAGGTGGGAGAGGAAGGGCTGGGGACCTGGGTAGTAGTTACAAGTGAAACTTTTATGATTTTTCTCCACATAGCACATGGCTTAAAGCCCTGGAGGGGAGTCACTCAGCCTGGTTGGGGACACATCCAATCGGGGACAGTGGGGAGGAGGGACACTCTCAATTTCAGATGGTCCCAGCAGCTTCAGAGACAGCCCACCTTCTGAGGCTACATCTTTGCCATAAAAACAATCAGTTTCAGGCCATCGATCCAGCCAAGCTCTTCTGCCTTCTAGTGAGATTGAGTTTTAAAGATCCCAGCTTCTCCACCTATTGACAGAGAGGCCAAGTGGGTAATTCTTTGCATTCCACATCTTTCCTGGGCTACCTCACCCACAGGAAGTGCTGTTTTCTCTCTCCATTCTGTAAAGCCTTTATTTGTTGATACAGAGTGTTTCTCCCGGTGTTCATCCCCTTGAAAGAGTTCTGCTCCCCTCTCAGTTAGAGGTAAGTATTGTAGGTTTGTCTGCAATTGGTCAACTCACTATTTTCTGGAGTAAGGGGGGAGGGTCTTCTACTCCTGTGGTTCTCACTTAGGAAATGAGATTTTTTTTCTTTTGAATTTTTGAATTTTATTTTATTTATTTTTTATACAGCAGGTTCTTACTAGTCATCAATTTTATACACATCAGTGTATACATGTCAATCCCAATCACCCAATTCATCACACCACCACCCCTACCCACCGCCGCTTTCCCCCCTTGGTGTCCATACGTTTGTTCTCTACATCTGTGTCTCAATTTCTGCCCTGCAAACCGGTTCATCTGTACCATTTTTCTAGGTTCCACATATATGCGTTAATATACGATAATTGTTTTTCTCTTTC
This sequence comes from Eubalaena glacialis, assembly GCF_028564815.1. Taxonomy (NCBI): domain Eukaryota; kingdom Metazoa; phylum Chordata; class Mammalia; order Artiodactyla; family Balaenidae; genus Eubalaena; species Eubalaena glacialis. The sequence goes on along the minus strand of NC_083728.1, from coordinate 17,001,436 downwards.
TGACTTACTTCACTCTGTATGACAGTCTCTAGATCCATCCACGTCTCTACAAATGACCCAATTTCGTTCCTTTTTATGGCTGAGTAATATTCCATTGTATATATGTACCATGTCTTCTTTATCCATTCGTCTGTCGATGGACATGTAGGTTGCTTCCATGACCTTGCTATTGTAAATAGTGCTGCAATGAACATTGGGGTGCATGTGTCTTTTTGAATTATGGTTTTCTCTGGGTATATGCCCAGTAGTGGGATTACTGGGTCATATGGTAGTTCTATTTTTAGTTTTTTAAGGAACATCCATACTGTTCTCCATAGTGGCTGTATCAATTTACATTCCCACGAAGAGTGCAAGAGGGTTCCCTTTTCTCCACACCCTATCCAGCATTTGTTGTTTGTAGATTTTCTGATGATGCCCATTCTAACTGGTGTGAGGTGATACCTCATTGTAATTTTGATTTACATTTCTCTAATAATTAGTGATGTTGAGCAGCTTTTCATGTGCTTCTTGGCCATCTGTATGTCTTCTTTGGAGAAATGTCTATTTAGGTCTTCTGCCCATTTTTGGATTGGGTTGTTTGTTTTTTTAATATTGAGCTGCATGAGCTGTTTATATATTTTGGAGATTAATCCTTTGTCCGTTGATTTGTTTGCAAATATTTTCTCCCATTCTGAGGGTTGTCTTTTCATCTTGTTTATGGTTTCCTTTGTTGTGCAAAAGCTTTGAAGTTTCATTAGGTCCCATTTGTTTATTTTTGTTTTTATTTCCCTTACTCTAGGAGGTGGATCAAAAAAGATCTTGCTGTGATTTATGTCAAAGAGTGTTGTTCCTATGTTTTCCTCTAAGAGCTTTATAGTGTCTGGTCTTAAATTTAGATCTCTAATCCATTTTGAGTTTATTTTTGTGTATGGTATTAGGGAGTGTTCTAATTTCATTCTTTTACATGTAGCTGTCCAGTTTTGCCAGCACCACTTATTGAAGAGACTGTCTTTTCTCCATTGTATATCCTTGCCTCCTTTGTCATAGATTAGTTGACCATGGGTGCGTGGGTTTATCTCTGGGCTTTCTATCATGTTCCATTGATGTATATTTCTGTTTTTGTGCCAGTACCATATTGTCTTGATTACTGTAGCTTTATAGTATAGGTGAAGTCAGGGAGTCTGATTCCTCCAGCTCTGTTTTTTTCCCTCAAGACTGCCTTGGCTATTCGGGGTCTTTTGTGTCTCCATACAAATTTTAAGATTTTTTGTTCTAGTTCCATAAAAAATGCCATTGGTAATTTGATAGGGATTGCATTGAATCTGTAGATTGCTTTGGGTAGTATAGTCATTTTCACAATGCTGATTCTTCCAATCCAAGAACATGGTATATCTCTCCATCTGTTGGTATCATCTTTAATTTCTTTCATCAGTGTCATATAGTTTTCTGCATGCAGGTCTTTTGTCTCCCTAGGTAGGTTTATTCCTAGGTATTTTATTCTTTTTGTTGCAATGGTAAATGGGAGTGTTTCCTTAATTTCTCTTTCAGATTTTTCATCATTAGTGTATAGGAATGCAAGAGATTTCTGTGCATTAATTTTGTATCCTGCTACTTTACCAAGTTCATTGATTAGCTCTAGTAGTTTTCTGGTGGCATCTTTAGGATTCTCTATGTATAGTATCATGTCATCTGCAAACAGTGACAGTTTTAATTCTTTTCCAATCTGTGTTCCTTTTATTTCTTTTTCTTCTCTGATTGCCGTGGCTAGGACTTCCAAAACTATGTTGAATAATAGTGGCGAGAGTGGACATCCTTGTCTCATTCCTGATCTTAGAGGAAATGCTTTCAGTTTTTCGCCATTGAGAATGATGTTTGCTGTGGGTTTGTCGTATATGGCCTTTATTATGTTGAGGTAGGTTCCCTCTATGCCCACTTTCTGGAGAGTTTTTATCATAAATGGGTGTTGAATTTTGTCAAAAGCTTTTTCTGCATCTATTGAGATGATCATATGGTTTTTCTTCTTCAATTTGTTAATATGGTGTATCACATTGATTGATTTGCATATATTGAAGAATCCTTGCATCCCTGGGATAAATCCCACTTGATCGTGGTGTATGATCCTTTTAATGTGTTGTTGGATTCTGTTTGCCAGTATTTTGTTGAGGATTTTTGCATCTATATTCATCAGTGATATTGGTCTGTAATTTTCTTTTTTTGTAGTATCTTTGTCCGGTTTTGGTATCAGGGTGATGGTGGCCTCATAGAATGAGTTTGGGAGTGTTCCTTCCTCTGCAATTTTTTGGAAGAGTTTGAGAAGGATGGGTGTTAGCTCTTCTCTAAATATTTGATAGAATTCACCTGTGAAGCCATCTGGTCCTGGACTTTTGTTTCTTGGAAGAGTTTTAATCACAGTTTCAATTTCATTACTTGTGATTGGTCTGTTCATATTTTCTATTTCTTCCTGGTTCAATCTTGGAAGGTTATACCTTTCTAAGAATTTGTCCATTTCTTCCAGGTTGTCCATTTTATTGGCATAGAGTTGCTTGTAGTAGTCTCTTAGGATGCTTTGTATTTCTGCGGTGTCTGTTGTAACTTCTCCTTTTTCATTTCTAATTTTATTGATTTGAGTCCTCTCCCTCTTTTTCTTGATGAGTCTGGCTAAAGGTTTATCAATTTTGTTTATCTTCTCAAAGAACCAGCTTTTAGTTTTATTGATCTTTGCTATTGTTTTCTTTGTTTCTATTTCATTTATTTCTGCACTGATCTTTATGATTTCTTTCCTTCTGCTAACTTTGGGTTTTGTTTGTTCTTCTTTCTCTAGTTTCTTTAGGTGTAAGGTTAGATTATTTATTTGAGATTTTTCTTGTTTCTTGAGGTAGGCTTGTATAGCTATAAACTTCCCTCTTAGAACTTCTTTTGCCACATCTCATAGGTTTTCGATCATCGTGTTTTCATTGTCATTTGTCTCTAGGTATTTTTCGATTCCCTCTTTGTTTTCTTCAGTGATCTCTTGGTTTTTTAGTAACGTAGTGTTTAGCCTCCATGTGTTTGTGTTTTTTACGTTTTTTTCCTTGTAATTGATTTCTAATCTCATAGCATCGTGGTCAGAAAAGATGTTTGATATGATTTCAATTTTCTTAAATTTACTGAGGCTTGATTTGTGACCCAAGATGTGATCTATCCTGGAGAATGTTCCGTGCACACTTAAGAAGAAAGAGTAATCTGCTGTTTTTGGATGGAATGTCCTATAAATATCAATTAAATCTATCTGGTCTATTGTGTCATTTAAAGCTTGTGTTTCCTTATTAATTTTCTGTCTGGATGATCTATCCATTGGTGTAAGTGAGGTGTTAAAGTCCCCACTATTATTGTGTTACTGTCGATTTCCTCTTTTATAGCTGTTAGCAGTTGCCTTATGTATTGAGGTGCTCGTATGTTGGGTGCATATATATTTATAATTGTTATGTCTTCTTCTTGGATTGATCCCTTGATCATTATGTAGTGTTCTTCCTTGTCTCTTGTAACATTCTTTATTTTAAAGTCTATTTTATGTGATATGAGTATTGCTACTCCAGCTTTCTTTTGATTTCCATTTGCATGGAATATCTTTTTCCATCCCCTCACTTTCAGTCTGTATGTGACCCTAGGTCTGAAGTGGGTCTCTTGTAGACAGCATATATATGGGTCTTGTTTTTGTATCCATTCAGCAAGCCTGTGTCTTTTGGTTGGAGCATTTAATCCATTCACGTTTAAGATAGTTATCGATATGTATGTTCCTATTACCATTTTCTTAATTGTTTTGGGTTTGTTCTTGTAGGTCCTTTTCTTCTCTTGTGTTTCCCACTTAGAGAAGTTCCTTTAGTATTTGTTGTAGAACTGGTTTGGTGGTGCTGACTTCTCTTAGCTTTTGCTTGTCTGTAAAGCTTTTGATTTCTCCATCGAATCTGAATGAGATCCTTGCCGGGTAGAGTAATCTTGGTTATATGTTCTTCCCTTTCATCACTTTAAGTATATCATGCCACTCCCTTCTGGCTTGTAGAGTTTCTGCTGAGAAATTAGCTGTTAACCTTATAGGAGTTCCCTTGTATGTTATTTGTCATTTTTCCCTTGCTGCTTTCAATAAGTTTTCTTTGTCTTTAATTTTAGCCAATTTGATTACTATGTGTCTCGGCATGTTTCTCCTTGGGTTTATCCTGTATGAGACTCTCTGTGCTTCCTGGACTTGGGTGGCTATTTCCTTCCCCCTGTTAGGGAAGTTTTTGACTATAATCTCTTCAAATATTTTCTCGGGTCCTTTCTCTCTCTCTTCTCCTTCTGGGACCCCTATAATGTGAATATTGTTGCGTTTAATGTCCCAGAGGTCTCTTAGGCTGTCTTCATTTCTTTTCATTCTTTTTTCTTTATTCTGTTCCGCAGCAGTGAATGCCACCATTCTGTCTTCCAGGTCACTTTTCCGTTCTTCTGCCTCAGTTATTGATTCCTTCCAGTGTATTTTTCATTTCAGTTGTTGTATTGTTCATCTCTGTTTGTTTGTTCTTTAATTCTTCTAGATCTTTGTTAAACATTTCTTGCATCTTCTTGATCTTTGCCTCCATTCTTTTTCTGAGGTCCTGGATCATCTTCACTATCATTATTCTGAATTCTTTTTCTGGAAGGTTGCCTATCTCCACTTCATTTAGTTGTTTTTCTGGGGTTTTATCCTGTCCCTTCGTCTGGTACATAGACCTCTGCCTTTTCGTCTTGTCTATCTTTCTGTGAATGTGGTCTTTGTTCCACAGGCTACAGGATTGTAGTTCTTCTTGCTTCTGCTGTCTGCCGTCTGGTGGATGAGGCTATCTAAGAAGCTTGTGCAAGTTTCCTGATGGGAGGGACTGGTGGTGGGTAGAGCTGACGGTTGCTCTGGTGGGCAGAGCTCAGTAAAACTTTAATCCACTTGACTGCTGATGGGTGGGGCTGGGTCCCCTCCCTGTTGGCTGTTTGGCCTGAGGCAACCCAACACTGAAGCCTACCCGGGGTCTTTGGTGGGGCTAATGGCAGACTCTGGGATGGCTCACGCCAAGAAGTACTTCCCAGAACCTCTGCTGCCAGTGTCCTTGTCCTCACGGCGAGACAGAGCCACTCCCCGCCTCTGCAGGAGACCCTCCAACACCAGCAGGTAGGTCTGGTTCAGTCTCTATGGGGTCACTGCTCCTTCCCCTGGGTCCCGATGTGCACACTACTTTGTGTGTGCCCTCCAAGAGTGGAGTCTCTGTTTCCCCCAGTCCCGTCAAAGTCCTGCAATCAAATCCTGCTAAGCTTCAAAGTCTGATTCTCTGGGAATTCCTCCTCCGGTTGCAGGACCCACAGGTTCGGAGGCCTGACATGGGGCTCAGAACCTTCACTCCAGTGGGTGATGTTCTGTGGTATAAGTGTTCTCCAGTTTGTGAGTCACCCACCCAGCAGTTATGGGATTTGATTTTATTGTGATTGCGCCCCTCCTACCGTCTCATTGTGGCTTCTCCTTTGTCTTTGGTTGTCGGGTATCTTTTTTGGTGAGTTCCAGTGTCTTCCTGTCGATGATTGTTCAGCAGTTAGTTGTGATTCCAGTGTTCTCGCTAGAGGGAGTGAGAGCACGTCCTTCTACTCCGCCATCTTGAACCAATCTCCCTAAGTTTTTTATTATTACTTTTTCCATCTCATTGTTAGGCAACTGCAAAAATTCACCATTATTAAATACAGGTGTTATTATAAGTGCAATTGTATGTGAATGTGGTTTTCTCCTCTGCCTACTGGAAATGGATGAAATCTCACCAAAGTATTGGCTCACCCTGGGTTGGAATTTTCCACCTGGACCCCTTACATTGAGGAGTTATCCTAGACTCTGAGAAGAAAGTCTAACCACAACAAGGCTCATTTTTGGAAGGATCCCCAGCTTCCTAGTGTACCCCTCTCTCCACAAGTCTAGAACCAGATATTCAATTGTCTCAGGATCCCGTTATTGGAGGCCAGAGATACTTCAGTCCAATACCCTCCCTTCACTTCCCGCCAGCAGCTCCTTTTCCTGTGAAGCCTCCTTATCTCTGTGCCCAACCCCAGCACAGAAACCTGTGACTCATCCTGGGTTCTTCCATCCTCCTTAACTTCACCATCCGATGAGTTACCCTGTCCTGCCTCTGCTCCCAAAACAGCTTATTCACACATCCCTCAGTCTCGCTGGACCTGTTTCCTCATAGAGGATGAAAAAGGAGAGAAGTAAAGATAAAAGGAAGGAAACAGTGAGTTTTTTCTCTTTGATGTAGGCATATTCTGAGGAATATGACATCAAACAGATTGGGTCAAATCCAATGTTGCTGCTTCTTAGCTTTGTGTCTTTGGCAAAATAACACATCCCCTTTTTGAGCTTATTTTCTCATCTCTAAAATGGGTGTGATAATATGTATTTTGAACATGAAATGGCACAGTGGACCTGGCACACAGCAAGTGATGTATTTTAGCCAGACTGCCTGTCCTCCCTTCCTTCCTCTTTCCTTCCTTGTCTCATTGAGAATCTGTCTACTGAGCTGTATTTTTCCATCCAGGCAAATGTCCCCCTGCCCCCCACCTCCAAGCACGTGCACTGTTTGAGAGGGTGGGCCATGAGATGAGGCTGTGAGTCGCAAACACATCAGCTCTGCCAGTTTCCGTCGCTGGCTTACAAATGTCACGTTCATCCAAACAGCAATTTCAGGGGAGATTTCTTTTCTGATGTGTTGGTGTTTCTGAAAAATTAAATGGAGAGAACATTGAAGTGCCAAAGAACATGATGAACTCATGGTAGGAGCAGAGTCAGCTCTTCCCCAGGCCACAAAGCTCTCAAGTTAGACTCTGCGAGGAGGGCTTGGTTCACCCTTCCCCCAAAGCAAAGGGTATCCCACTTGCCCTGAGGTCCTGAAGTTTGGGGGACAGACCTTCAAGGCTGACCCATAGTCTGTGGCATCTCTCCCCTCTGTCCACTTACATGTGGAACCAGGTCCCACAGGAGAGGCTGCACACCTGCCAGTCAACATCTCATTGAATTGTTCTTTCTTTTAAGGTCAACTTTATTGAGGTATAATTTACATGTGAGAACATGCACCCATTCCAGGTGTCCAGTTCAAGGCGCTTTGACCGAGGTCCACAGTCATGTAACTACCGTTACAATCAAGACAGAACATTTCCATCACCCCAATAATTTTTATTTTAAATTTAGAAATATTACAACCATCCAGAAAAATATAGAGTTTAATATTACAAAATAACAGAAACTTGCCACCAAGGTTTAGCAAAGGTTACTGTTTTGCCATATTTGCTTTGGTCTGTTCTATTTCTCTCTCTCCCCCCCCCCACCACCCTTCATCTACCCTCCCTTTCAAAGAAATGGATTAAAATTCTTTTGAAGAAATGAAACATTGTAGATACACTTGGAGCCTTCCTTATCCCAATCCTCAAAGGTAACCAATGTCACTACCTGTGTTTAAAGGTAACATGTTCTGGGGACTTCCCTGGTGGTGCAGTGCTTAAGAATCCACCTGCCAATGCAGGGGACATGGATTCGAGCCCTGGTTCGGGAAGATCCCACATGCTGCGGAGCAGCTAAGCCCATGCACCACAACTACTGAGCCTGTGCTCTAGCACCCGCGAGCCACAGCTACTGAGCCCACGTGCCGCAACTACTGAAGCCCGTGACCTAGATCCCGGGCTCCGCAACAAGAGAAGCCACCGCAATGAGAAGCCCTTGCACCGCAACAAAGAGTAGCCCCTGCTCGCTGCAACTAGAGAAAGCCCACGCGCAGCAACGAAGACCCAACGCAGCCAAAAAATTAAAAAAAGAAAAGAAAAGGTAACATATTCTACCCATGTTTTAAATTTCATTGCATTGTGTATGATCACAGACAATACACTGCACTGTTAGGGAGGCTTCTGATGTTTACATAAAGTAGTGCCATAAAGTATGTGTGTAATGTATACAACTTATTTTTACTCAGCATGTGCTTTTAAGATCCATTCGCCTTTTTACAAGTAGATGTAGTTCCTTTGCCTTAACATAGTGTTATAGTGTAAGAATGTTTTTAAATTTCCTTACCCAGTGCCCTATTGATAGGCAGTTAGTTTGTTTCCTTCTTTTCTTCCTAAAAATATCAATGCTGGAGTGATTATCCTCGAGCCCATGTATAAGAATTACTCTCAGGTATTTACCTGAAAGTGGGATCGTGGGGTCATAGGGTCATATGGTCATAGGACAGACACATCTCCGACTTTACTAGGTATTGCCAAATCTCCGAGGTGAGAGTACCAACACCCTCACCCAGAATGTATGAGAGTTCCTGTTTATTCCACCTCCTCCGCAACATTTGGTCTTGTTAGATAACTCTCCCCAATCTGGTGTTTATGAAATGGTCTGTCGGTTGTTTTAATTTGCATATCCCTGATCATCAGTGAAGCTGAGCACGTTTTCATATATGTGTCGGCCTTTAGAGTTTCTTGTGTGAATGCATGTTGATGCCTGATTTCTTCTACAAAATAAAAGGCAAGGTCCGCAGCTGAGGTGGTGGGGATTGGAGATTTGAGGGGAGAGGAGGTGAAGAGTGTGAGTTATCTTCCTTTGGGTTGCTCAAAAGCAGATCCTGAGACAAGGATCCCAGAGCATGTGGTTTATACGGAAGGTGATCCCAGGACACACAGGCAGGGGAGTGAGGCAGGGAAGGGAAGGAAGCCAGTACGGGGTGCATAGTTAAGCCCATTGCCACAGTGGGCAACTAAAGGTCAATCCCAGCGGGGAATCCTGGGATCCACCCATGAGGAGAGGGAGCTGGGGTATCTATACACCAACTCGGGTAGTTTTTGCTTGAAGGTTGCTCCTGGTTGGGGATTCCTTAGGTCCCCAGCACTTAGACGGACTGCAGGGATGAGGAGAGAGCTCTGCCCACCAGAGAAAGCCCTCAGGCAAAGACATGCAGATGATGGCAATTAGAAGTTGGGTCCGCACTGGTATGGTCAGGGCCCAGGGGTCATGGGTGGGACCCTCACAGCATCTGCTGTGGTCGGAGAGTGAATTTACCAGTAACAGGCTTCTGAGCAGTGCCATAAAGGGCCCCTCAGCGCTACTGGTGGTGGTGTAAAGGAAGCCAGAGAGCATGATAAGTGCTCAAAGAACTGTGGTGATCATCAACTCTCTGGCTTACAGATGAGGAGCTGAAGGACCCAGAGGAAGAGAGACTTTTCCAAAATCACAAAGTACTCTTACATGTCAAGGTGGCAGGTTGAGTTCCCTTGGGGCCTTGCACAGAAGAAAACAACGATTTTAAAACAGTTTCTATTTTATGAAAGTAAAACACAATTATTGGAGAAAATTCAGCAAAGATAGCCAGAAGGAAAATTAAGAATCACACCTATAACCCAGAGACAAATACTGTCAACCATCTGGTTTGTATCTTTCTAGTCTTTTTTTCTAGACATATTCATATCAGATCCATATACTAGTTTTTTTCAACAAAATTTCAGTCACATTAATCATGCAGAATATACTGTCCTGTAACATGATTTTTTCATGTTACAGTGTATCATGTATATCTTTCAATATCACTGAATATTCTTTTACATCAATGTTAAGTGCTCCCCAATATTCCACTGTTAAACGTTTAACTTGTTTGTATTTTTTCATTAGTATAAACACCACTGCAATAAATTTCCCAGAAACTAACTCTGAGCATGATCATGCTTATTTCCTAGGAATAAATTCCTAGGAATGGAAGAAAATGGGTAAGCACTTTTTAAGGCTGTTACTACATATTGTCAATTTGATAAACTTTGCTAACTTTGGAAACTGTACCCAACTGCTCAGGTCAAAATTCTTGAGTTGTCCTGCATATAGTAATTTTGTACTTTGTGGTAGAATTTCTGTAGGGTCCCTGGAAATGGGTTTGCTGAATAAAATGGTATACTTATTTGCCATTTTATTTATTTATTTTAAAATTACTTATTTATTTTTGTCTGCGTTAGGTTTTCGTTTCTGCGCACGGGCTTTCTCTAGTTGTGGCGAGTGGGAGCTACTCTTCGTTGCGGAGCGTGGGCTTCTCATTGCGGTGGCTTCTCTTGTTGCGGAGCACAGGATCTAGGCGTGCGGGCTTCAGTAGTTGTGGCGCACGGGCTTAGTTGCTCTGCGGCATGTGGGATCTTCCCAGACCAGGGCTCGAACCCGTGTCCCCTGCATTGGCAGGTGGATTCTTAACCACTGCGCCATGAGGGAAGTCCCTTATTTGCCATTTTGATAGACACTGCCAAATTATCTTCTAAAAGTATTTACCCTAACCAATTTTGTTCTTATCCAAAAACATGCTATTTTTCTTTTTCTTTCTTTCTTTCTCTTTCTTTTCTTTTTTTTTTTTACTATTAAATACTTCAGTAGAGTTAAGTAGTTGTTTCTTCATATAGATCATGCATATTTTTTAAAGTTTATTTTTAGGTATCTTCTGCTTTTTATTGCTGGCATGAATGCAATTTTTAAAATCTGCTATATTTTCTAATTGGTCATTGTTGGAAATCTAAGAAAACTATTGATTTTAGTATATTTATTTTTAAACCATCTGCCTTCACTGAAACTATTATTATTTCTACCAGGTTTTAAATTGATTTTCTTGGTTTTTTTCTAGATAGAAAATTATATAATGTGTGAATATTGATCATTTTGCTTTTATTCCTAATATCTACACCTCTTATTTCATTCTCTTGCCTAGTGATGTTGGTAGCACCTCAGAAGAGAGTAATAACAGTCTCTTTTGTTTTTCTCATGGTTTAAGGGGAATGTTCCCGAATGTCTTCCCATTGATTGTGTGGCTAACAGTCATTTGATGTCAGTGTGAAATTTGGGGGGTGGGGGAGGGAGGTTTCATGCTATGAAAATATCCTTCTATTCTTATTTTATGAAACATTGCTATCAAGGATAGATGTTATTTTTTTAAATTGATTTTTTGGCATTTATTGAGGTTATTCTTTTTCTTTTTATATTAATAGTCTATCAAAGTTTGAACAATCATTGCTTAATCTCACATTTTTCCTCTTAACATACTCTTTGGTTTATGTGCTAATATTTTATTTAGTATTTTGCAGGTGTATTCATAATTGGGTTTATAGTGTTCCATTTCGTGCTTTGTCTACTTTTTTATATTGAGTCCTGCATAATTTGTAAAAATAATTGAAATTTTAATTTCATTATGCACTGGAATTATTTAAATGGCAAGAGACTGCTATAGTATTTGAATGTTTGAGAGAATTCTACTTTGTCTGATGTTAGCACTGTGGCTCTGCTTTCTTGTTTGTTTGCATTCCCTAGAACATCTTTGCTTTTCCTCTTACTCATAATCTTTCTGAATCATTCTGTTTTACTTAAGTGTTTTGTAGACATTCTGGAGCTCTATTTTGTGTTTTAATTCAAGTAAGTTTTTTAAAAAAAATATGTTTATCCCATTTTCATTTATTGCTGTAATAATTTCTGTTGTTTAAAAGTGTTGTTAGGCTATTGTGTTTTAGTTGCTGTGATTCATGGCAGTATTACTTGCTTTGTGTCTTTTGCTGTATTGCTTATAATTTAAAAGGTAATTTAATGACTATATAGATTCTATGCTTTAGATCTATTAATAATTGAATAACAATTAATCCTAGATTCTCCAATTCATCAATTTTAGAAGTAAGACCTGGTCTTTCATCTCTCTTTATAAATGAGTAAGAAAATACACATTTTTACTTCCTTTTGTTCTTTCCTCTGTCAATCTCAACTCCAAATCGAAACCACCAGATTTACTTATCTGTGTATCCTGAATTTTTGTCCCAGTGTATTATAATGAAATTATTATTAATTTTGTATTATGTGCCTTTCTCTGCCAAGGAATTGAATACCTTCATTCCGTTTTATAACTATATTTGTCATGGTTACTGAGTCTTAATTCCATGTTTAAGATTTGGATGGATTTGGGGCTCACTGCAACCCTTCCGTAATACAACTTTCACGTTCAAAAATATTTATTTATTTGACTAGTTCTTGAGGAAGAGTTTTATAGTGATCTCCTCCTCAAATTCTCCAACGTTTAACAACATCTTGTCTGTTTGCTTAACAGGAGACTGGCATCTTGGCTGAGCTTAGAATTCTGGGACCATGTTCTTTTTATTCCTTCAAACCTTTTTTTTTTGTCTTCTGGCAGTTAATTGAATGGCAGAAAAGTCAAGGTTCTGTTTCTTCTCCGTGGATATTTACATAAATTTTTATTTAGGTGTAAAATAAAATAATTGTATCAGAATTTGCCTTGTTATTGTCTTTCACTTTTTCCTTTCTTTGGTGGACTGCTTCCGGCTTCAATTTGAAGTTCTCTTTCATATTAGGAAAGATTTCTTCTTTTATGTTTCAAATGTTTTTTTTCGATACAGTTTGTTCTGGTCTCTTCTTTAGGAATACCAATTATCCTATATGTGATCTCTGTTGTCTTCTCTATATGGGTTTTCTCATTCTCTTGTCCTTTGCCTCTATATTTTGTAATATTTTCCTCATATCTATGCTCAGTCTTGCTGATTTGGGTTCCTTCAATGATGAGTCTCTTTTTCATTGCTTCTTAAACTATTTTTTAAAATGTTGCAATAGCATTGTTCATTTCCTTAATATTTTTTCCTAGTAGTGCCCATCCTTTTGTTAACCTGATCTGTTGTTCTAGGACCTCATTTTTTTATCTTTTTTTTTTTTTGAGCCGTTGATTTTTTCCCATTCTGTTGAAAGTAGATTTGCCCAAAATTTTCATGCTTTATGGGTTCAATTTTCAGAAGCATACTCTTCACATCTCTGTGCTGCTGTGTTTGTTTCATTATCTTTGTGGCGAAGCTTTTGCTTATGTCTCCTTTTTTCATCTTTGACTAGGATTCTAGTTAGGATTTTTATTTGTTTCAGACTCACATGGTCAGATTTTCCTTGGTGATTCCCCACACCTCACACTCCATCCCTATGTATTTGAGTAGCTTGGGAATCACCTTACAAGAACCATATAAGTGTCTATATATTTGGATGCATTTAGAGAAAAATTAAGAAGGATACAAAACCAACAGAATATATTGGTTATTTCAAGGTAGGAGTGGAGGGAGAGAGAGACTATCAATTTTTTTCTTTAAAAATCTCTTTTTAAAAACTGGGCAAACATTATGAATAGCAAATAAAATTTGCTTGTAAAAAGATGCTTGACTTTGCTGATATCCATTGAAATGCAATGAAAACAACACTGAAACATCATCTCTTGCACATCAGATTGGAAAAACCATTAAAATTTTATAATATGTAACATGGTAAAAATATGGGGAAAGATGCACTATTACCAGAAATTTTTTTAAAAGGGAACTTGAAGACTGCATCATGTAACTTAAAATACTATTTCAGGCATTTAAAACCCAGACTGAAATGGGGCTATGGAGAGAGCGGGTGAATTTAGTCTTAGTGTATTTTGTTTTCAATGAAGAAATAATTCATATACTCTTAAGAACACTATGAACAAATTCAAGATCAGACTTAATTTTGCATTAAGATTGCCGTCAGTTTTTCTGGACTGTGGTGTTTCACCTAAAATTCTGATATCTCTCCGCTGCTTTATCAAATACCATACATCAACATCATGAAATAGACACAGAGCCTAAGGGCTGCAAGTTTCTGTCAAGGTGACCTTGTAGCCCAGGTTGATAGCTCTTGCCCTCAAACTATCCTGGAGAAACTATAGAAACAGGAGGAAACCTGGATTTGAGGAATTAACAAAGAACTGTTGGGGAATTCCCTGGCGGTCCAGTGGTAAGGACTCCGCGCTTCCACTGCAGTGGGCAAAGGTTCATCCCTGGTCACCCCGGCCAAATAAATAAAACAAAACTGTTGGAAATCCTTGGGGAGTTTGAAGGCTGCCTTGAGCTGAAGTGTGTGTGTCTGTGTGTGGTGTTTCAGTGTATGTTTATGGTGTGTGTGCATGTATGCATGTGAGGTGTCGTGTGTGATGTGCATGATATATAGTATGTGTGGTGTATATGTGTGTGTTGTGTTTGTGGTGTGTGTGTGTGTGCATGCTCATGTATGTTGAAGGGTAGGAGATAAGGCAAGTAAAGGCAATGGTGGGAAGATAGAGCAGTGATTCTCAATCCTGGATGCAAATTAAATATTATTTGAGGAAACTTCTAAAAATATTCACACCAGATAACAATGATATGTAAGAGAATGTCCTTGTTCTTAGGAGACTCATGTTGAAGGCTTAGAGATGAAAAGTTATGATGTCTGGAACTTACTTTCAAATGGTTCAGCAAAACAAAACAAAACACCCTGCACTCCCATGAGGGAGGGAGGGAGAGAGAGAGAGAAAGAGAGAGAGAGAGAGGAAGCAGATGTGGCAACATTTGGTGAATCCAGGTGAAGATCACACTGGTGTTCATTATACTATTTTTTTCAACTGTTTTATAGGTTTGAATTTTTTTTTTTCTAAAATACAATGTTGAGAAAGACAATACTCATCTCCAGGCTGCATCTGATTTTATCAGTCTGTGGTGAGGTGGCATTTTTAAGAACCAGGATTAAAACCCATTGGCTTGAAGGAAAGCTTTTTAAAAGTTTTGCTCCAGCTGTTCCTCCTGAAATGCCCTGATACCATCTTTGACGGTCACTTCACCACAGAAATTGGAAGCAACAGCCCAGACCTCCAGTATCAGTAGAGTAAAAGCGGGACAGCTAGGTGCTCTGCTGGCCATCATGGGATCATGACTCACAGGCCAAAAATAACTAGACACCCAAGAAGTACATCTCTTATGGAAGAAAAACAAGAAACTATATGCATCCCATCTGACACAGAATTATTGAGACAGATGGATCCAGAATTTAAAATAAGCATTATAAAAAGACTTAAGGAAATAAGGGAAGATGTAAAGAGTGTGAAGAAAAATTAAGAAATTGTTTAAAAGAACCAATATTAAGCATGAAAAATAGAACAGTTGAAGTAAAGGATACAAGAGATGACATGGATCAAGCAACAATTGACAGAACCTCAGGGAGATGTTGATAATTCATTATTTGTCATTGGACATTGTATCACATTCCACTCAGAAATGGACAGATGAAGTAGTCTAAAAATAAGCAGAAATATTTTTAAAAATCTTCTTTTTGCTCCCAGTGTTTCGAAACTTCACAATGATATCTTTCAGTCCATTTTTTGTGTATCTTGCTAGATACTCGTGGGCTTTTTCAATCTGGGAATTGATGTCCTCTCTTTGGGGCGAATTGTTATTGTTTTGTTACTGACATACAGTAACATTGTGATTTATAATAAGAAATATATATTCAGTCTTCGACCCCTTTCATGGCACAGAGCTACTAAAACCCTTCACATTTCCTGTGATAAGAGTGTTTTGCTATGTTAATGAGGTCACTTTTGGAAAGCCCTCATGTAACCTAAGGATGGAGGCTGACTGCCAGGGGAAACAACCGTGTCATTAGAGGGTTACAACTTTCAGTATCTCACCCTCCATCTCCCACCCTAATCTCCAGAGCAGGGGAGAGGGGCTGGAGGTTGAATCAATCCCCAATGGCAGATGATAATGAAGCCTCCAAAAAAACCCAAAGGACCTGGTTCAGAGAGCTTCCAGATTGGTGAACACGTGGAGATGTGGGGAGAGTGTCTTTCCTGGAGAGAGCATGGAAGCTCGTGCCCTTTCTCCATACCTTGCCCAGTGCAGCTTTTCCATCTGGTGGTTCCTGAGTTCTATCTTTTTATAATAAACTGGCAATCTAGTAAGTAAATTGTTTCTCTGGGTTCTATGAGCCACTCCAGCAAATTAATGAAACCCGAGGAGTAGGTGATTGGAATCTCTGATTTATAGCCAGTGGGTTGGAAGCATAGATGACAAACTGGACTTGTGATTGGCCTGGGTCGGGGGATGTGTCTTACAGGATTGAAACTGAACCTGTGGAGTCTGGTATATAGTGTCCAAATTGAGTTGAATTGTTGGACCCCCAGCTGGTATCTGAGAATTGCTTTTTGGTGTGGGGACCTCCGCCCACAGTAGAATTGCTACCAGAACCTGTTTATGTACTTCCCTATATTCCTCCAGAACTCCTCTTATTTGGATAGTTTATTTTTTTTGCCAATTTCCTATATCTTTGTCTTCTTTATCTACTTTCTGGGAAATTTCCTCATCTGTATCTTCCCATCCTGCTGTTGACTTAAAAATTTTTTTTCTCCTATCTTCTTTTTTTAAAATAAGTTTATTTATTTATTTATTTATGGCTGCGTTGGGTCTTCGTTGCTGCGTGCGGGCTTTCTCTAGTTGCGGCAAGCGGGGGCTGCTCTTCCTTGCGGTGCGCGGGCTTCTCATTGCGGTGGCTTCTCTTGTTGCGGAGCACGGGCTCTAGGCGCATGGGCTTCAGTAGTTGCGGCACATGGGCTCAGTAGTTGTGGGTCACGGGCTCTAGAGCGCAGGCTCAGTAGTTGTGGTGCACGGGCTTAGGTGCTCCAGGGCATGTGGGATCTTCCTGGACCAGGGCTCGAACCCATGTCCCCTGCATTGGCAGGCGGATTCCCAACCACTGTGCCACCAGGGAAGTCCCTCTCCTATCTTATTTTTAACTTTAAGAGCACTTTTTTGTTCTCAGACTCTTTCTTTTCTCAAAAATAGAATCCTGTTCCTGTTTCACGCTTGCAGTACTTTATACCTCTGAGGAAGTTAATACTTTTTAAAAGGAGGTCTTCTTCCTGAATCATATCTGTTTCTTGAAACCCTCTTGTATTGGTTTTTATTGCTTCTGTAACAAATGAACACAACACAAATTTATTGTCTTACCATTTTGTAGGAAAAAAGTTCAATACGGATTTCACTGGGCTAAAATCATGGTGTCTGCAGGACTGTGTTCCTTTCTGGAGGCTCCAGGGGAGAATCTGTTTTCTTGCCTTTTCCAGCTTTTAGAGGCCACCCACATTGCTTCCTCATAGCCCCCTTCCTCATCTGCAAAGTCAGGAACTCACATCTCTCTCACTCTTTTCTAGTTGTCACATCTCTCTCTGACCATCACCAGGAAATGTTCTCAGCTTTTAAGGATGCATAGGATTAGATTGGATTCATCCGGATAATCCAGGATAATCTCCTCATCTCAAAGTCGGTTGATTAGCAACCTTACTTTCATTTGCAGCCTTTAACCTGCCACATAACATATTTATAGGTTCTGAGGATTAGGACATGGACATTTTTCGGGGGCATTATCTTGCCTGCCATAACCCCCTCTTTTTTAAAAATTTGGTCGCTGATTTTCACATTAGTGGTTTTCTCTGATGTCTGGTAGTCCTTAGTTATCTGAACATATTTAATAATAGGGGACTAAGAAAAGTATTGGAAGCTCTGAAACATGAATAGAGCTTGTTGACTGTGAGTTTCACTGTGGGTGATTTCACCGGCCATACCTGTGGGCAACCCCAATGTTAGCATCTGAGGGTCTTTCCTGTTGCACTGCTCAGATGCCCCAGAGAAAACTTTCACAATCGCCTGGCCTTCACAGAGGGCCTGGCCTTCACAGTTCGGCAAGATGAGTAGGGGAAGAGGCTTGCGGATTTCAAGATCCAGGGTGTGTATGTTCACTCAATTCTTTTGTTCCCTTCAGCGATGCTTGATGTCCCTTGTACAGAAACCAGACATTCAGTCCTCTGCCTGGGTGTGAAGAATCAGGGAGGGAATAGGTGAGGGGTGCCCGATAGTCTCTTCAACAGACTTTCAACCAATCATCCAGCTTTTAGTCGAATCTTCCCCTTTACATCCAGAGATACCTGATAACAATTGCTGACTATTTTGGCGAGATCGGAGGGGGTTTAGTATAAATTTATTTACCCCTGCTGTCTTAGAACTCAGCTTTCTTAGTTCTCAGCTAAATATGTCTCATTGTTCCATCTTCTAAAATTTTGATGTTGCTTTTTCTCCTATTGGTCCTTATTAATCTATGCTTTATTTGTTGTTGCTAAATCCCCTTATTGTTGCTTTAATGGAAATTCTAAAGGGAGCAGAGCTCAATGCTTGGGTTCAATTCATCATCTTTAACTGGAAGTTGGTACAGTTTTCTATATTTGTTGTACCTCCTGGGCAACGTGGAGATGGGGAAGTGCCCTGGCCCACTGTGGGTACCCCTTCTGACTCCCATTTTTTTTCCTTTTTGGGAGTGGATCAACCAGTTTGAAGAGATGTCAAGCTAAAGGAAAAAATCATAACCATAGGCTTTCTGTATTGAAGGCCACTAGTGTTTCCACCCCAACCTGTATCTGTTGATGATGTTGGTCTCTATTTGTGAAAACAGCTTCAAGACAATTAGCCCCATGCTCCCCGATTCTGCCTTTGCCTTGATAACATCCGTGGGGTGTATGTGTGTGTGTATGTGTGTACATGTGTACACTTTCCTCCTTTAGAATGTTGTACCCTCAGCAGTATTAGGACTCTGGATCAGAGAGATGTGATAGGAGCTTTGGGCTTATTCGGCCCCAGTACCATAGCCTCAGAATGGTGTCTGTGTAGGGCAGTGGGTCTCTGATTTTCCCATGGCTCACCCATGTCTTTCTCTTCATGCCTCCAACTCGGAGATAGTGCCATAACTTAGCACTTAGTTTTACAGCCATAGAAATATCTAATACCATATATGGCTTAAACACAGGGCAGCCCAGAATATAACGCATACCTCCATCCATTTTCCAATTTAGAATAGCCTCCAGATTCTTAGCCAACTTAAATATTAAAAAACCATTAGTGCATAACTGAAATAGATATTTACTTATAAATATTTTTGGAATAATTACACACACATTTAAAATTATATATTATAAAAATAATTTAATTTACTGCTTTTTTTCCACTCATATTTTAAGGAGCAATTTTGTTCAAGCTCTTCACCGGCATCTTGGACATCA
Source organism: Eubalaena glacialis (assembly GCF_028564815.1). Taxonomy (NCBI): domain Eukaryota; kingdom Metazoa; phylum Chordata; class Mammalia; order Artiodactyla; family Balaenidae; genus Eubalaena; species Eubalaena glacialis. The sequence continues at coordinate 16,982,528 of NC_083728.1, read as the reverse complement.
GTGTTCTTGTCATCTGTAGGGCCATTTTTTAAAATCATTTAACAGTTTTCCACACCACCTTATCTTTATTTCCATTTAAGGCATTTGAGATACATTAATATTTGAATCTATATTTTTGCTATCACAGAAACTTTTATCCCAAGCCACAATAACACATTATGTCAGGACGGGCTTTGGGTTGTTTAATTTGTCCTGGAGGTGTTTGTGCATGATTTCCACAGACAACCATTTCCTGTATTGATTTTAAAGTGAGCTTTAAGAGGCTTGTTTACAAAGACATCTGACACTTGCAATTGTGAGATGATACCTCCAGCAATAATTACTAAATCTGTGTCAAATTTCTTTGCCTTCCTTATTTACTGATTCTGTCAGGTGCCATCTCTAATCATCCCAAACTAGCATTGATTGAGGTCATTTCAGGTTGATGTTTCTTCCCCAAACAGGATTTTTGTTCAAAATAAAGAAATTGAGAGTGTATTCCCATAATATGAAAGACTTTGTAAGGACTAAAATTTAGGACAATTCTTTTCTGAGAGTTTATTTTTAGAAATACATAATATTTAGAGTAAATTCCATACTAAATGGATTTTATTGTTAATTACCAGTCCTCTTTCATCATGATCTTCTTATTTCTGGTCCTATACTTTAATCCAACAATCATCAGGAGTTAAGTACATTGTTTTTATTTTTTTATTATTTTTTAAAAATTTATTTATTTATTTTTGGCTGCGTTAGGTCTTCGTTGCTGCATGAGGGCTTTCTCTAGTTGTGTCGAGCGGGGGCTACTCTTTGTTGCGGTGTGTGGGCCTCTCATTGCGGTGGCTTCTCTTGTTGTGGAGCATGGGCTCTAGGTGCGTGGACTTCAGTAGTTGTGGCACGTGGGCTCAGCAGTTGTGGCTCGCGGGCTCTAGAGCGCAGGCTCAGTAGTTGTGGCACATGGGCTTAGTTGCTCTGCGGCACGTGGGATCTTCCTGGACCAGGGATCGAACCCGTGTCCCCTGTATTGGCAGGTGGATTCTTAACCACTGCGCCACCAGGGAAGTCCCAGTACAGTTGTTTTTAAACATCGTTTACACAGTGATGACTCTCTGTTTTATATCTTCTGACATTTCCCTTGATCTTCAACTTATATACCCACCTGGTAACTCAACACCTCCAATTAATATCTAATAGGCATCTCAAACGTAAACTGTCCAAAGGAGAGTACAGAAATATTGACTGATCTCCTCACCACCCCCCCACCCCAGAACCTGTTTCTCCTTCACTCTTCCTTATTTCAGTTAATGACTCCATCATGCATTTTTCTGCTCAGGTTCAAACACCTAAAAGTTATTCTTGATTCTCTTCTTTCCCTCATCAACCCCCGCACCGAATTCATCCTCAAGTTCTATTAACTCTTCTTTCAAAATTCACCATGAATCTGATCACTTCTAACTTCCTCCACCACCCTCACCCTTGTCCCAGATACTAATCGCTCTCTTTCTCTCTTGAACTATTGTAAAAAGCATTGAAACTGGTCTCCCTTGACCCCATACAGCCTGCTCTTCACACAGCAGCCAGAGGGATCCTTTTAAAAACATAAATCTTTTGTTCACATCCCTCGTGTGGATTCTCTTTACATGTCGAATAAAATCCAAAGTCCTCAAGTGGCCTATGACAGTGCCCCTCAATCCTTAAGAGGCAGACCAATCATCAGGGGATTTGTTATAATACAAATCCTGATTCTATAAGTCTGGAGCAGGGCCTGAGACTCTGCATTAATCTTCCAGGTGATGCTGATGCTGCTGGCCTACTGATGGCACTTAGAATAACAGTAGCCTTTAAAACTATTTGCAATCTGGCCCTTGCCTTTCTGATTTCATTCCTACCACTCTCCTTCTCCCACAAAACATACCAGCTGTTCTATTTTCTTTAAAAAAAATATCCAGTTCCCTAATGAAATTCTCCATCTTTCCTTTTATCTGAAATTTTGTATCTGATTACTCCAAAACCTGGAGCTGTTGTGAAACCATTCATTTGTCTGTTGTGTCTGCTGGTTTTATTCATATCATATCATCAACTCCTGTGCCTGGTTATTTTTGATTGTGTGCTGGACACTACATATAAAAACTTGTAGAAATAATTTGAGGCCCAGGAGGATGTAATTTTCCTCCAGAGAGGATTTGCATTTAATTCTAGCAAGTGCCTATGGACACTAGCAAGGTAGAATTACTTTAATCCAAAGTTAGGCTTTGATCCCTGTGGGAGGGGATGGTCATCTTCCAGCTTACTCTTAACTTTAGGGTGTAGACTTTCAAGGTGAAAACCCAAAACCTGTGGTGATTACCACTCTCCCCCAATCTTGATGGGCCCTGAACTTTATTTTTGCCCTCTTTGAGGATGTTGAAAGTACCACTTCTCTTCTCAGAACTTTTACAGAATTGGTGAATGACCTTTTGAGGGAAAGTGTCCCCAGCTACCAAACTTACATTCGCTGGTTTCCTCCTCCTCCTGGAGCTTGTCCTGGTAATTTTTCCCTGCTCTTTTAACTCTCAAATGCCTTCATATAGGTGTTATTTTTACATTTTAATCATTTTTTCCCCTGATTGTATTTAATGGAATCATTGTATAGACTGTCCTCTGTATCTTTTTTGTATTACTTCTAGGTGGAGGCATTTAAAATCAAAAGTTAAAAACAAGACATATTTGTTCTTGGATTCTTCTGAAGCTACCTCCTTTGGGGTCATACAGGTCTCATATTTTGGGGACAATGTGGGAGGATTCTGATTTTAACAAATGGAGCTGGTGAGAAAAACCTAGAAGATAATATTCCATGCACCACCCCACCATATCTATCTTTGTTTTAATGTCCTCTCATCTCTCCATTAAAAGACCAGCATCTTTGGATCAGAAATACCTATAACTATGCTTCTGTTCTCCCCTTCATAGCTAAAGTTTCTAAAAAAAATTGAGTGTTCTCATTGCCTGCTTCTACGTCTCCACCTCTCCTCATGGATTGCTCCTGGTATGACAAGATATAGATATAGGATACCAAGTTTGTTTCAGCGGTATCCACTGGTTCTAGGATTCAAGTCCAAGTCTCTCTCGAGCTCCAAAGCCTATGTGTATACTTCTAAGCACAACTAACCCCTCTTATATCACTCTCTTTTTACAGGTTCAGTCCTGCTTCATTTTCTCTGACAAGCACCCTAAGTTTCCTTTTGAACTCAGCATGCTGCCTTGAACTCTCACCTGGTTGACAGCCCTTAACTCCACCTTCCTCCTTCTGACTCCTTTGGGGGCTCTATTCTTTATATTCCCAGCTGCTCACCAGGATCTTATGACAGAGACTATGACACCTATTTCCTCCTTATTGTGAAGTTAAGGAGGGAATATATATAAAAATATTGAGTCCAGAGCCTGGCCATCCCTGGGACTGAGGATGTCTAGGTGAGGGTGACTGGCAGACAGCTCTGCTGAGGTGGAGAAGCTGAGAGTCTATGATTCTGTGAACAGTGTGTGGTCCCTCAGAACCTAACCTCTCTCTGCACTGACTAGCACATGCCCAGCTCTTTTAGAGATCTGGGTTAGCACCAAAAATTCAATATTACACCCTTGCTCAAAAAACTTCAGTGGCTCCCCACTGAATTCTAAATAAGAGCTTAAGTTTTAGTCTAACACTCACATCTCTCTAGAATATGATCCCAACTCACCTGTCCCGTCTCCAGTGCATTTTCCCCCCAGCATTGCCTGTCCTTCTCCTCATGCATCTGACATGCCATTCAGCACAATACAACAGAGAGCATGGACGTGGGATACAGGGAGATATGGTCAGGAAGTCCAGCTTTGCCACTGACTAGCTGTGTGACATTGAGAAACTTTCATCTGTCAAAATGGAGAATAAGTCTACCTATCTCACTTGGTGGTTGTGAGGTTTAAATGGAATAGGGTATGTAACTATAGGGAACAAATTTTGCTCAGTCCCTCTCTCCTCTTACTGGGGGAGAGACTTCCCATCTTACTTTCACCCTTTGGTTCTGTGGGCTGTCAGTCATTGCAGCTTTCTTCCCTGGACCAGAGCTGGAGAATGGATCCCATTGGGCCAATCAGAATTCTTCCTAGGAGTTTTCAAATTGGAGTTAAAGGAAGAGGTGGAGCATCTTTTTTTTTTTTAATTAATGAATTTATTTATTTTTGCCTGCATTGGGTCTTCGTTGCTGTACGCGGGCTTCTTCTCTAGTTGCAGCGAGCAGGGGCTACTCTTCATTGCAGTGTGCAGGCTTCTCATTGAGGTGGCTTCTCTTGTTGTGCCACAGGCTCTAGGTGCATGGGCTCCAGTAGTTGTGGCACGTGGGCTTAGTAGTTGTGGCTCATGGGCTTTAGAGCGCAAGCTCAGTAGTTGTGGCACACGGGCTTAGTTGCTCTGCGGCACATGGGATCTTGCGGGACCAGGGCTCGAACCCGTGTCCCCTGCATTGGCAGGCGGATTCTTAAGCACTGAGCCACCAGGGAAGCCCTGTAGCATCTTTCAGATGGGAGAGTGTGAAAGGTATGAGGGAGGGCGTTTGTGGTGTTCAGGTGGCCCAGAAAACCAGTGTATGAGAATGAAGCCTAGAGAGAGCTCTGGAGGCATTTAACTTTGGGTTCTGGTTATTTCTGCAGCAGCTGCAGCTCTTTCCATACTAAGGAAACACACCCATTAATTATTCTTTTTTGCCCAAGCTAGATTACCATAGATTTCTGACTCGTGTCTGAAGTCACCTGACTAATTCAGTGATCAGAGATTGAGGGACCCTCCAATGAGGTCATTTTCCTTCTTCATCCTCTCCCCACCTCAGAGCCCTCATCACTCCAGTTTTATATTACTGTCTTCTCTGATTCTTATTTTCCCATCTGATCCGAGGCTCTGTGCGAGCAGAGAAATCGTCATCCGACTTGCTCTTCCTCGTGAGCTATCTTGCGGTTTGGTCAGGGTTTGAGGATGTGTTTATTAATTCACAAGGCTCAGGCAACATCAGAGTCCTTGAAAGGGAGCAAGGGTACTTAGAATACTCCAATATGGTTGCCAGGACTTCTGCCAGCTCCCAAGGAGGGCTAAATTTGGATTTCTGTGGATTTCAATGGCTAACTTACCTTCATTTCCCCTCAGACCCAAGTTTCTGGAAGTGGGTCCTGAGAGTATCTATATTTGTCAAGCATCTGGGAGATTTCAATGTGACCAAACTCGAGAATCTCTGGGCTGAGTCTTTGATGATACTCTGAGTTAATAGTCTTACTTCTTCAGATTCCTGAGTAGAGCAGTTTGGGGAAAGTTATGACCAAAACAAGCCAGTGAGCTTAGTTTCTTATGCTAATGGTCACAGAGGCCTCATAATTACATGACAACACAAGTGTCCCATAATTAGCATCTGCTGTTCTGTTCCTGGAGATCAATTGTTCTGCAACAATGGCCATGCTCAGCACTGGACAGCCCACATCCAGCTCAGCTGCTCCCCTCCACATTCTTTTCTCATGAGAGAAGAGCCCCCGAGTTCTCAGGGCTTTAACCCTCTCCTGCCAGGACCCAAGGACCAGAACCGAGGTTGGGGAGGTTCACGACATGGTGCTGGGCATCAGAAGGAAGTGGAAGAAAGATTCTCAGGAATGACTGAGTATTTGGGGCAGCTAGCACTTTGCATCTAAGGCTGTGTTTCTCACTCAGATCTGACGAAGTGTAATTTTTGGGACAGAGGCGCAGAAATCCTCCCGGGGATTCTGATTATACCAGGATTTGGGACACATTGACTAAATCCTTACCTCTTTCAGGCTGAAGAGTTGGCTAAGAGGGCAGGGGGACTTACCCCTGACACATCTATCACTCAGACTGTCAGAGTAGCCTTTCCCCCCCTCAGTGGGATTATGAGTGACCAAGCAGCAGAGTGGTGTAGTGACAAGAACATGCATTTGGCCTTAAAATTTGTGTCAAATCCTGGCTGTCAGCCACCAGCTATGTGATTTTAGGAAAATTGTTTAATCTCTGAGCTGCTGATTCCTCACCTATAAAATGAGGATAAGTCTAGCCACCTCTATTATTTGTATATTTCCAATTTCTTTCTTTTAAAATAATATTCTTGGCATTATGAGTTTAGCATTCAGGGTTCTGACCAATGGATGATACTTGGGTGTCCACAAAACCCACCTGGGGACCTTTTATAAAATGAAGACCTAGTCCCGTTGAGCTGGAATCCACAAGGGCACAGCTAAGTCAGGAAGGAGTGTTTGGAAAAGGTTCTAAAGGTCCTCCTGATGGACACTGGTTGTTCAAACCCATCCGTGAGAGGCCTAGAGGGACTGTGACATATAAAAAATGTGTGATTTTGCAGAGGCAAAATTAACATTATTTTCCACGTTAATATGTTGGAGCAAGTTAGCAGGGAGTCACCCTAGACAAGCTCCCGGTATAGACCTGTCTGTCTCCTTTCTAAGATTCACAGGGGTCCAAACACTTTATTTGATTTTCTTATTTAATCCTGAACTTGTATTGCTAGTCTGGGCCACTCCCACGAGCTCAGACCCATACACCCAGCTACCTGCTTGCTCTCTCCATCCGGAAGTAAACAGACTTCTCCAATATAATTTGTCCCAACTGAACTCCTGATCTCCTCTACACCTGCTCCACGCTCAAGCTCAATGGCAATTCAACTCTTATACTTTCTCAGGCTGAACCTTTTGGTCCTACTACACTAAGGGTGAGATATCCTTACCATCCTCATGGCCACCACTCCATCCTAAGCCACCATCACCTCTCTCAATAATCACCATAGCATGTAAACGATCTTGCTGCTTCTACCCTTGACACGCTCCAGTCAAATGTCACCTTAACAAGAGTCCTTCCTGCCTCACATGCAACACCCTCACTCCATTCCATTTCCTTTCTTTGTTTTTCTTTTTAGCATTAACACTGGCTCTTATAATTTTGTTTATTTTGTCATTGTCTATCCTCTCCTAGAATGTAAATTCCACAAAGGCATGAGTTTTTGTCTGTTTTATCAGTGCTGGGTTCCCAGTGTTTAAAACAACGCCAAGCGTATGACAGGCACTCAATATATATTTGCCGAATGAATGAATAAATGAATCAATTGCCCACAACATCTAAATATTATTGTCTTCATTTTACTGAGCAGGAAACAGAGGTTCAGAAGATGTTGTTACTTTCCCCAAGGCCTCACTGTGAGTAGAGAGAAGAGCTGAGTTTCGAACCCAGGACTGACTAGTCCAGAGATCATTCTTCCACACGTGGAGGAGGAGCCATTTTTGCAATCGACCACAATTTCCTTCTAAATAGAGCTCCTGCATTGGCATTTCAAATTGAGATTGCTATCCTCATAGGTCAACATGGAAGCTTAACCCTAAGACAAGGTGGCTTTCTTACCCCAGTCTCCCAAAGCTCTCTGCACTGAGCCAAGATGACCATGCAAGAATCCAGGCAACCATAGTTAGTACTCACATGAGAAGAAATCATACCCTCCATGGCTCTTTTGCTCAGTGCTCCCCACTGGTGAGGAACAATAAGGAGAAAAGTACTCAAACCATGGGAAGACCCATTTGCACAAAGATATTTATCACTGAATTACTCACTTGGGAGAATCCTTGCGAATTTAAGTCTGAGCTTCGGCGCCCATCGTTAAGAGGTCTGAGAGCAGAGGAGGAATCAGCAAAAGATACCATGAAGGAGCCATTTGGGAGGCAGGAGGAAAAGTAGGAAAGTGTGGTGTCCTGGGAGTCAAGTAAAAAAAGTGCATCCAGGAGGATTCCAGGAGATAAGATCAGGAAATGGTTTAATATGGAGAAAATAATGAATCTCTGCTCAAGGATATAAAATAGGACTTTAATAAATATAATAAGTACCTAATAGGACTTCCTATTCTGGATAGGAAGAGTTAGTATAGTAAGGATGTCTGTTCTTCTTAGATTAGTCTTTAATTCAAGGTAATTCCCCTCAAATTGATGGGAATTTAATTATTATAAATCTGGAACAGTAGGTATGAAAGAATAGAATGGCATTTCCTGAAAAGGAGGTGTGAGTGGGACTCGCCTTACCCATTTACCTAAGCATGTTGCAAATAAAAGGGATGGGGAGTGATGAATTAATTAAAGGGGCCACAGAGCGTAGATGTAGACTCAAGGGTCCGTGGCTATTGTCATATAATGAAGTCAGTGTTTCACATTTGGGGAAGAAATGATGAATTATTTATTAAATCGTATCTAAATTGGCTAGCCATTGGGATAAAAAGTTAAGCTAAAAACTGTCCTCGGGTCTTACTCCAAAATAAACTTCAGAGATAAATCAGAGATGAAAAGAAAAAAAAAAAAAAACAGCAATCCTTAAATCCATACAGCATAAAAAAAAACCCGAAGAGAACATTTTAGTGATCTTTAGAGAAACTAAAGGAAAAGATTGACAGATTTAATTGCAAGAGGACAGATTTCTTTTGTTTGTTTTTGTTTTTTTGAGGACAGATTTCCATACAGCAAAAGAAGGCATGAAAGTAAAAGATAAACACCAATGTGGAAGAAAAACGTTCAAAACATATATGAGAGAAAGGGTTGATAGCATTAATATTAATTTTGAGATTGGAGTAAAGTTGAGGGTTAAATAAATACTTAGGTTGGGGGAGGGGCAAAGAGCCTTAGACTCTGTCCACCCCTCCTCCTGCAGGTATCTGCCTCCCTGAATTCCCAGTTAGGTGGGATAGCTTCCAGGTGGGCAGGCTGGGCCATGGGGAGGTTGCTAAGTACCACTCCTCCACCCAGAGGGCCCCCCTGGACCCTCCAGTTATCTCCCCACCAAGGAGCAGTGATGGGGGCTAGGAGGAGTCATGCAAGTTCTCTTTCCCTCAGAGGCTGACCCCAGGGGACTTGAGGCCATGCTGGGCATCGGAGCTGGAAGATGAGAGGCTAGAACAGGTGGGTGGGAAATAAGGGGGGTGTGCAAAGTCTGAGGGTGGAGATTGTAAGCAGCAGGGAGGAGAGGAGTAGCGGAGAGGAAGATTTGGGGGTGGGAGCCATAGGCGGGTAGGATTTGGGGTCAGAGGGGGGTGCCACAGGCCCCAGAGATGTCATTTCGCATATCCCAATCCTCCAATTTGCAGTGACTTCCCTTTGCTAAAGAAAAGGTACCCTCATGTCCTTGGTTTCAGGAAATAATGTGGTGAGTGAAAGCCCATCTTGGGACATTAATTACTGAATTGGTTCATTCATTCAAAGAAGATTTATCGATTGTTTGCTATGATCCACATGGAGCTGGGTACTGGGAATACTCTCGTGCCATTGCGTTGATACATTTTAAGGCAATGTGAGAACACTTGGGTTTAAAATGGAAAACCACAAGTAAGGGGTTTCTCCTCCAACTCTAATTGGCTGCCTTCTGGGGGAGTCAGAGAAGACCAGGGTTTGGGTTTCCATCCTAAGTTTACTGAACCTGCTGTGTGCCAGGCATGGGGGCAGCACTGGGGTATAGGGCTGATGATCCGCCTGTGCTTATGAATTTCATAGGAGGCTCAAACAGGGTCACACAGTGTCCAAAGTGAAACAATCTTTGAACTGACACAGCCTGTTTCAAAGCAGCTGAGATGGGTTGCCTTTTTGGCATTTGATTTTTGGTGCTAGGCCAAAAAAAGAAGAAAAAAAAAAAGAGGGTGGGGGGATTTTATCATAAATGCTGTTATTTAATCCACTGTCACTTTGTAAGGGTCCTTTTGAATTTTTGATGGAAAAGATGTTTTTGTCTGGGTCCAGCTTCAGGACAAAGGGAAATTAACGAACACAGAGCAGAGTTGATAGTGTTTAAAAACAAGTTCAAAGTTCCACTACTTTGTAACGGAGTTGCTGAGCAATAATGGAAGAATCCCTGACCCAGCAGGGTGAGCCTGGCCAAGCCCCACCCACCGGGCCCGAGAATAAAGGCCCCTCCTCCCAGCTGTCACAGGCTGCTCTCTAGAAGCTTGGGAAAAGATTATGATGTGCTGGGATGTTTTTCTGGAATGACACACAAATCTCAGTGGTGTTCTGGAGGATCGATTTAGATGTAGTGGACTAGATCGGTCAGCCAGGACTGGGAAACAGATGCCCTGGGTTCCAGTTCTGGCTTCTGACTTTGCCCAAGGTCCTCTATTGGACCCTGTTTCCTCATCTGTCAAGAAGGGGTCATGAGCTGATGAGCTCCCTTTCCCAAGACTCAGTGAGGATTCAACTGTGAGAGAGTCACATCTCACCCTTACGCCCGCACAACTCACCTGCATGTTCCAATTAGAATCTCAAGCAAGGCCAAGAGCTCAATCCAAGGCTCACTTGGTAGCAGCTCTTGTCTTTGGCCACGACCACACACCTGTACCCACCTTCTTCACATCCCTGTCACCTCCTATGTCGCTGAACCAAAAATCTGTGCTGCCCCTCCCATGGTGTAACACTGTTCTGAAGAGGCATTTTTCCAGGCAGGGACTACATTTCCCAGCGTGCCTTGCATCTAGGGTTAGCCACGGACTAGTTCTCATCCAGGGAAGGTGAGCAGAAGTGACAGGTCACTTCTTGGTTGGGGTTTGTACGGAGCAACTGGGGCTTCTCCCCTCCCCTGGCCTTTATCTGCCAGCTCAATGCAAAGAACTCCAAGGCCCTGGGGGAGGGTGGAGCCCAAGGGAGAGGGAGCTTGGATCCCCGAATCACACATGGAGGAAAGCTGTCAACCGAAGAGTAACAACTAGATTGGACTCTGCAATGAGGTTAAACCACTGAAATTGGGGGGTTATTTGTTACAGCAGCTAATGTTACCCTAAAAGAGGCACCCTCTCTGCGTACTCCTCTCCTCTGGCACACCATCGCCTGCTTCCTTCCCTTCCAAACCTCTCAGACATTCACAGATGCCATTCAGAATATCTGGATCACTGATGTTATCAATTCGGTCATTGATTGAACAAATATTTATAGCTCATGTACCATGTGCAAGAAGCAGGGCTGGGCACCTGGGACACAAGGCAGATTCCACCCCTGCCCTTTCTTGAAGAGGTCATGGTCTGGTTGCCCCTTACCCCCAAGTCTAGCTGCTGGCCTGAGGCTTCATTCTCCCACCTTGGGATCCAGCCTACCACCCAGTCTTCTGGTCCTGGACTTACCCTTCTCTCTGAAGGCCAGCCCATCCTCACTGCTGAGGACACACCCTAGAGACTGTCTCTCCCTTAGTACTGCCACTCCCCCACATTAAATCAAAACCTTCCACTTGCAGGTCTCATTATACCATCCTCAGCCTTCTCACAATTCCTCTAGCCCCATCCCATGGAGACCTCAAACACCAGAACCTCTGCCCTTTTTCATACTCTGTCTCCTCCTGCCTTCCTTTCTCTCTTAATTTAGAATTGACTCGGAGGCTGAGAGTTTCCACGGTTCCTTTGCAAATGCCTTCACCCCTTGTTGCGGAAGGCTGGAAAATTTGGGTGGACCTGAGGGTGCATGTTCAGACATCCCTGGCAACGCAAGTAGCCCCGAATGGTTCTCCAGGACCTGCTAATTCATCCGGATTTTTGCCTGGCCTCCCTTTGGACTTGGCAGCCCCTCCCCCCAATAAACACCGCCTGAAGTTTGGACTCAGGACACAGCTGCCCACCCCTGGGAACAGGCATCTGAGTAACTGATGTTTTTACAAACTGACCTTGCTGCCCTTTTAAGTGGAAGGATTCAGCCATGGCCACAGGGCTTGGCCAGCAGAATGCAGGCTGGATTTCAACTCTACTCACCCCCTTTACACAGTACACAATGTATACAACTGTCCATGGTCACCTTGGCTTTGAGCTCCTAAGCCTGGCTCATAGGGTCCTCCCTCTGGCTTTGTCTCTCCAGCTGTATCCAGGCCTCTCTGCCATGCTCTGTACTCTCTACCGACAGCCAGCTTCATGGGGCTATTGCACATCACGGGCTACTACATACCACTCTGCCTTCCTTTTGCTGTTTCATCTGAACAAAGCATTCTTCTTTGCTCAGCCAGCTCTGGTCATTCTTTTGTTTGGGAGTGTCCTCAGCCTGGAAGTCTTTCTGTACTCCTTGCATCCTCCCTTGTTGCTTCCTGCAGCCCCGGGGTCACCCCCTCATTGGGCACTCACTGTCCTCGACTGCAGGGTCTGCACACACAACTGAATGCAACCCCTCTGGGCAGGAGCACATCTGTCACCTGGGTAGCCTGCTCCAGCCCTGGTCCTTACAACAGAGGACAGCAGGAATGGAATTAAATGAGGAAAATGGCTTCAACCTCAAGGAGTGGTTGGTACAATGAAATGAGTCCATAATGAGAGATTCACTCATTCTTGATTCACTGGTTCAACAAGTACTTTCAGAGTACACCTTGTGCACCAGGCTCTGTGCTGGCCCCTGGTGCATAGTGAATAAGACAGACACCAATTCTGGCTCTGCTGGAGCCCCCAGTCTTAGCTTCTACATACATCACTGGATCAGAAAGAGGAATGTGAAAGATGATTCTGGTGGGAACAGTGATAGAGGAAATGGAAAAGGGCCTCAAATGATCCTAACCTGCAGGTAGAGGGGTGGAAGCCCATGGCTCTGGGAGCAGAGGAGGGCCATGGGTTGTAGCCTTGGCCTGGGGCTGTTCTCCACCCACCAGTGACCCCGAAGAGCCTAGGCCTGGAAGTCAGGATGCTGCGTTCCCAGCCTGCTCTCACAGGGCCAGTTCAGCCATCTCCCTGGGCAGTGCCCACCCCACCTCCTCCCTGGGGTTTCAACTTTGAGGGAGGAGGAAAGTCCAAGGCTGAATGACACTTGAGCCCCAGATCTGATCAGAGTACGTGGTGGGGGGCTGCCCTTGGCACAAGCCCACTGCTCTTGGGTACAGAGGTCACTCCAGATCAGGGGCGGCCAGGACTTCTTTCTGGGCCAGAGCCAGGCTGCTTGCTAAAATTTGAAGAACCCATCTTCTCACCCACTGCTGCTGGAGTTGCCATTTTAATAACCAAGTTTAGGAGATTCAGTTAAGATTGGGAGCCTCATCCCTCTTCCAGGGAGGCCTCACAATTGGTATTTTTCTCTGCAAGAGCATGAGTGGGGCCCTTTGCAGGGGTTTTTGTACAGCAAGCAGCACAGAGAGAGAAAAAGGAAAAAAAAAAACAACTTTGGCTCAAAGATGCCAATAATAGGGGATTTCTTTTCCCGGTCTCCCCATGGAAGGTTGTCAACAGTGCAGGCATAATCGGGCCGGCGGCTGCCCTGCTCAGAGAGGGGGACGTGTGCTCCTTTGTTACGATGGGCTGAATAGGATGTCCCTGCACCCAGACCTGGCCTCCCGGCTAACAAAGGGCCCCTTTGTCACCCCGGGCAAAGAGTGCTGCCGAGGTTGCCACAGCAACTCAGGGACAGAGACTTAACGTGCAAGTGACATTTCAGATGGGAAGCGGGCATTCAAAAATTCAAATTTCTTTATGTGTAGTGGTTTCCTTCTCTGGATATTTTAAAGGAACCACATGGCAAACAAAAGAAAAAATAAATAAGCCAACAATAAACGCGTAGCCAAGCAAACAAACATCACTGCAAGTCAGCATGCTGGTTCCTCCTCCCTCGATGGGTGAAAAGCCTTGTTGACAGCATCTTTGGGGCCCCTAGGCGACCTGTGTGTTCTTTTCCAAAAGGCAATCTGACACCATTAAAAAAAGTTTGAAAAAAATCATCTAGAATTCTACCTGCTGGACACAGGACACTTTTTCTCTGTCTCTGTCTCTGCATTCCCTAGACGGTCCTGTGTGATCTGCTGCATGCCAGACCAGGAGCTGGGGTGGGGGGATGCAAAGATAAATTAGATTCTTTCTCTCCAAGGCTGATGGTACAGTGGGGCTCCCAAGTACCTCTTATCTCCTTACAACTGGAATGGCCTTTAGTTGGGATCTAAGACAGTTGCCATCAGAGGGAGTAACAGATGCTGTTTGGGGAAAGGGGGTGAGCAGGGCTTGATAGAGGAGGGGAACCTGAGAGGGATTTGCTGCTAACCCAGTGCTGGCACTTAGTTGCTATTTCCAGGATAAAATGAGGGAGGAAGGGAGGGAAGGAAGGAAGAGAGAGAGGAAGTGCTCTCCTTCTCTCTCTCTCCATTCTTTTAAAGGGGAAAGCATCATAAATAGCAGGATGCAGGCAACATGTCAGGCAAAAAAAATGTCTTTAAACAATTGCCACCACAATATACAAGATATTTTCCTTTAGCACTTTATTATGACAGTTTAATAAACAACATTGAAGGAATATTACAGTGAACACCTGTATATCCACCACCTGGATTTGGCCATTAACATTTTACTTTTTCTGGCTTTATTGCATATTTATCCATCTATCCATTTCTCTACCCATCCATTAATCCTTCTTATTTTTTTGGACACATTTCAAATGCAGATATCCTTTAACTCCCTTAAAGTACATCAGCATGCGTGTAATTATTTAGAGTCCAGTATTTGTTTACATTTTTTCTTTTGATTTGAAATTTACATGCAATGAAATGTACAAATCTTTTTTTAAATTAATTAATTTATTTTTGTCTGCATTAGGTCTTTATTGCTGCACACGGGCTTTCTCTAGTTGCGGCCGAGCAGGGGCTACTCTTCGTTGCGATGCATGGGCTTCTCATTGCTGTGGCTTCTCTTGTTGTGGAGCACAGACTCTAGGCACACGGGCTTCAGTAGTTGTGGCACGTGGGCTCAGTAGTTGTGGCGCACGGGCTTAGTTGCTCCGCGGCATGTGGGATCTTCCCAGATGAGGGCTTGAACATGTGTCCCCTGCACTGGCAGGCGGATTCTTAACCACTGCGCCACCAGGGAAGTCCCAAATGTACAAATCTTAAATGTACATTCTCTGAGTTTTGACAACGGCATCCGCCTGTGTGACCCAAACCTTTATCAAGATAAAGAACGTTAGGATCACGCTAGAAATTTCCCTCATGGGAAGACAGACAAACAAATAGTCAAATATCTTCTTCAAGGTGAGAAGTACCAATGAACTCTATCTTTATTCTTCTTTGCCCAAGCCTGTACATCACTGAGGCTACTACAGGTGATGGAGAATGCAGGCCAGAGGGGTGTCTGGGTCCAAAGTGGAGCCTCTTTATCCTTAGAAGGGGGAAATATTAGCAGACATTCTCTTGTGGAAATGAAGGAGACTTAAGATCACAGATTCCTGAGTCCAGGCAGCCCACTCCTGCCGAGAGCTGAGTCAACTGAAGATGGGCCTAAGGTTAGGGCCAAGAGATATCCATCTCTTCACTTGACTAACTCCTCAGTACTCTACAGTGCCCAGCTCAGCATTACCTCCTTCAGGAAGTCCTCGTTTGTGTTCCCATTCTATTTTTTCTCTCCTCTATTATGTTTACTACACTGTATTTAATTGACTATTTGTTTGTCTTCCCAATTCAGCTGTGAGCTCCTTGAGAGCACAAATTATGTCTTGATCATGGTTCAATCTCTAGTCTCTGGCATGTGATCAAAAATATTTTTCATATATTACCCTTACTAATATTTGCCAAATACTTTCTAAGTGCCAGGTAATTTGTAATTACCTTTGTTTTTAGAAATATTAATTTTTTACCCAGTTGCTATAAAAACTTGTAGATTAGAGGAGAATACAGAAAATAGAAAATATATAATATGGAAAAATATAGTCTAATGACAAAGACCAACCTTGAGTATGATAAAGAAAAAGAAAAAGTATAGATAATAGATGCAGAAGAGTTCTTAAAGCCATAAGACTAAAAACACCTTTACACTAATACATTTGTAAAGTTAGAGAAAATGAATAACTTTCTAGAAAAGTATAATTTACCAACATTTACTGAAGAAAAATATGACATAATGATCTAATTATAATTTAAGCAGTTGAATCAGTTACCAAAATTCTTCCTCAACTCATTAGACAAAATGAGTATAACCTTGGCATGCAAAGCTTGACAATAACAGTACAAAAAATTTAAGACCAATTTCAATTACTAACGTAGATGCAAAAAATTCTAAATGAAATAATGCAAATGGATTTAGCAGTGTATTAAAAAATGAATTATGACTGAATAGAAGTTCCAACAATTATCCCAGGAATTCAAGGATGGTTCACCATGAAACTATCTATTAATATAATTTACAATATTAGTAGGTTAGAAGATAAAATCCAGATGATTATTTTAATATATGCTAAAAAATATTATAAACTACTACTAATTCATGCTCCCCAGAAAAATCTCTTAGCAGAATATGAATACAAAGAAACTTTTTTAATTGATAAAGAGTATCACCAAAAGTTTACAGTTAGTATCTTACTTAATAGCTTAAAGGTGAAATGTAATCAGTTTTCTTATTGAAGTAAGGAACAAGGCAAGAATTCCTGATATCAACACTTCTATTTAACATTGATTCTAGAGGTGCTGGACAATGAAATAAGAAAAGACAAAGAAACAAGTAGTAAGATGATTGGAATGGAAGAGCAGAATCAGTCTCCCCCCGCTCCCCTTTCTGCAGATAATATGACCATTCATGCAGAAAATCCAAGAGAATCTACAGAAAAACTATTAGAACAAATAAGAGAGTTTAGTTAGTTTTGTTGACACAAGATATTCATCCACAACTTTAATATTGTTCCTTTATATACATATTTATAAAATCTCAAAGGATTGAAAGATTTTTTATCAAAAAAACCCTCAATTCTCCCCAAGTTAATTTAATAACTAAATATAATTCAAATCGAAACACTAACAGGGTTTTCTTTTTGCATAAGCTGAAATTTATATGTAAGATTAGAGAGATGTAGTAAGGTCTAGTGGTTATGACTGTGGACTTTGGAGCCAAACTAGTTAGTTGAAAATCCTGGCTACACTATGTACTAACTACAGGTAAGTTACTTGGCCTCTCTGTGCCTCAGTTTCCTCATTTGTAAAATAGGGATAAGAGTAGTACCTACCTCATGGAGTTGTTGTCAAGATTAATAGAGGTAATAGATGTACAGCATTTAGCATGGTGCCTGGCACACATCTGGCACTCAGTACTTCTTAGCTGTTATTAGAGCTTCTTTTAATTTCCCCTTAGAGAGCAGCACATGGTTATTTATCTTCTTATTTCTTTTTCGAGTGGGGTTCATTCACATTTAACTTTTCTGATTTCTTTCCATCTGTAACTAGCACACGCTAATATACAGGTGTGTACATGGCAGACAAAGGTAAGGAAACCTTGAGAGCTCTCAGGGGATATGTTCCAGATGGCTCATTCATTACAAGCTTTTTGTATTGTAAGACAATCTGCATGATGTCATTTAAACACAAGTGTAGAAGGTGCATGGATTTCAAGTATGAATCCCAGCTCCACGAAGTTCTCACTGCATGTTTGAGGTTCAGGGACTCTTTTCTAAGCCTCAGTTCCCTCATCTGTAAAAAGTGCTTTGATAATAATGCCCATCATGAAGGCTGGTGAGGGGATCCCAAAAGATAATGTGCTGGTTCCCACAGCAGGGCTCCATGAACTTCAGTCATTTCCCAAGGATTCTGCACCCTCCCTCTTTCCTCCCAGCCCCCACTTCCTCTCCCCAAGAAAGTCCAAAGAGTGTAAAGTCTCCCAGATGGACCTTGGCACTGCCCCTCTGGAAAGCTGGAGAGTGATTCATGGGTGGGACATCAGGGAGAAGTCCCCTCCTTTTGTGAGGGGACTTTAGAGCAGTTGACTAGGTAAACATGGTTTAATAACAACGACTCACAATTTAATAGTGCTTCAGAGTTTTAGAAGTGCTTTGCTATCTATTTCCTCATTGCTTCTCATAACAAACCCGTGGAGAAGGCACTACCTTCCCATTTTGCAGAAGTGGAAACTGAGGCTCAAAGAGGTACATTGACTTGGATAAGGCAAAACAGGGAGTTGAGCAGAGCTTAGGACTTGAACTCAGAGCCTTTGGTGTCTCAGTGCTCTTATATGAAGGGCCTAAGTGAATTATCCTGTGCTAAAGTCTCTGCCACATGTGCATCGGTTCATTTGATCTTTTGTCCAGCAGACATTTTGAGTGGAAGTTGTGGGCTGACTTGGCCAGTTGTCAGAAATAATGGACAGGTTGGAATGCTGTTGAGGGGGTACAATGGTTAGGGCCCCAAGAATGCCCAACTGATGCACCGGACAATAGCCACCCACCTCAACCAAGTTCCTGAAGGAGATGAGTGCGTGCACGTGCAAACACACACACACACACACACACACACACACACGGAGTGAGAGTGCCTAAGGAAAGCAGAGTTCTGCTCTGCTATTAGGTGGACTTGAGCCCTGTGGCTCTGCCCACATCCCCACAAACCTCACCATTCCAGTGCATGAAGCCCCAACTTGTGGCTGCTGGTACCTGCATCTCCTTGTCTAATGGCTTTCTTTGGTTGACAGAACCCCATTCTCCTTGCCAGGCTGAACTGCCCTGGAATTAATGCTCTCTGAGAGCAGCCTCTAACCAAGACTGTGAGGAGTTGGTGGATAAAGACTCCAACTCCTTGTCCCTCAAGTGGGATAACTCTGAGGCAGTGTTCTACATTGTTTTCCAGAACTCCCTAGTGGAGTGAGGCTCCAGTTGCCTACAGTGGTAATTTGCATGATAATGTGCCCATTATTGACTGTCTTTCTTTCCTGAGATCACTTTTCTACCCCCTACCTGTGTGTCCTGGGATCACTCTCCAATAAACTACTTGCACTAGGATTCTTGCCTCAGAATCAGCTTTTGGAAGACCCCAACTAAGAGAGGTGAGCTTTTCCCTGGGGACCTCTTTTTTCCACACCCCAATTGAGCTTGACATATCCCATCACATCTAAGCCTGATTCAGATCTTATGCACACTGGCCACTGGGAGGGAAGAGACAGAGGAGCAGATACTGCCAGGAGTCACCCACATGTGCTAAATTGTGACTCCCCTCACTGGCAAATGTAGCCCATCTGTTCCCTGGAATCCGGACAATTCAGAGGCTTCTTCTTCCTGAGGGTGTGCATGTGTGTGTAGATAGGAAGTCCCTTGAAAACCCTACCTCCCCTGGAAGTGGGCATGAAACATCCATCCTGTATTAGTCACTGGAGGCACCAAGATGAGTGAGCCATCATCCCTGCCCCGGAGATACTCGTAGGGCAAATGCGTTATTACGGTTCAGTGAAATCTACACTAACAGTCCTGTGTGCAGACAGTTATTGGAGCAGCAAATTGGAGCAATGAGTTGGATTCTTGGAGAAGTCTTCACCGAAGAGGTGTTACTTCTATTGGGTTTTAGTGAATAAGTTGGAATTTGTTAGGGTTTTCATGGTGGAGGGAAAAGAGAATAAGGTTTAAGTATGCCTAGACCCGTAAATCCCCCACCTGGAAGTGACACACACCACTTCTGTTCATGTTCCCTTGGCTAAAGTAAGTCACAAGGTCATACCTAAGCACAAGTGCGTGGGGAAGTACATTTCTACCATGCGTCCATAAGGGAATGATTCAACTAGCCAATCCTAAATTTGTTTATGCTGCTTTGCCTGTTCCTTTACATGGAAACCACAATAAATGTTCTTGCCTACAATTATTCCCTCTCCCCATGCCTCCTAACTGACCCTGGTGCTTCCCCATGTGGCCCCTATGGCATGGCATGCCTCTCCTCTTGGGAACTGTGAGTAACAAACTATCTTTTCAATGGCAATTGTTTCCTGATCCATTTTCCTTACCATAGCTAAATAATAATAAAATATGTTAAAACACATCCATATTCTGATATCTCAGCTATTTATGATATCAGAAACTGAGAACTGGAAGATGCATAAGCAGGTACTCTGGGCCCCCAGACTGGATTGCTGCAGGCAGGGCATGACCAGGCCTGGCCTGAACCAGCTGTGAGACTCCCCTCTCCCAGATTCCACCTGGGGTCAAGAGGAAGGGAAACCCCACTCCTGTCCTGAGAACAAAAAATGAGGCTGAGGTGTTTCTTTGAGGGAAATGAGTCATCAGCTTCCTATCTGATCAATTCCCACAAAAAAGGGCAAGCCCAAGCTTTGGGGTCTCCATGGCTTCCTTACTGGGATCCACTATCAGACTTCCCAGAGATCTCTTTGGTGCTGACCTCCCCTCAGGGAAGGGAGTGGACATAGGTGACTGACAGAGTTGGTGTTTGCTGCTGCTGGCAGACCCCAGGGAAGCCGAATTGCTTCCTGAAGTTGACCCACTGCACATGGACCTCCATACTCTGGTGGCTGTTGTTCTACAGCCCTGGACAGAGTTAATGAGACCAAGACTGTGGAAATATGGGCTGTGGGGAGTGCTCCAGGTGGCATTCCGGACTTAGGTACTGCTGATTAGTCCTGATATTAACACTGTGATGTTGAAGATTCCTCCCTGGGCTTCATACTTCTCATCTGTAAAACGGCCACAGCAGTCTTATTTCCTGACTCAGAGGATTGCTGTAAAGATTGACCTCCTCAACCCACAACAGAGGTATCTACAAAAAACAAAATGAAATTAAACAAAAAAGCAAGCAAAAAACTACAGCAGGCACTATAATAAATGGTGAAATATTGATAGCTTTCCTTCTGAGATCAGGAATGAGACAAGGATGCCTGCTATTATTACTTCTTTCCAACATGTATTGGCAATACTAGCCGGTGCAACAAGGTAAGAAAAAGAAAGAAAACGTTTAAGGATTGAAAAGGAAAAACTAAAACTCTCATTTTTACAGACGAAATAGAATATGGTATATTTTTTTAAAGTCAAACAATCTACAGATAAATTGTTAGAATAAGTGAGTTTGGCAGTGTTGCTGGATACAAGTGCATTATACAAAAATTTACTTTTATATGTAATATGTTCCAGATCTATATTGCCGAGTAACAAACCATTCCAAAACTTCATGGGTTAAAATAACAATAATCGTCTATTATCTCTCATGGTTTCTGTGTGTTTTGGATTCAGGAAGCACTCAGCTGGATGTTTCAGAGTTTTTCATGTGGTTGCAGTCAGGTAGTAGATGGAGCTGGAACAGCAGGGGACTGGCTAGGCATTTTCCTCTCTTTTCTTAGTCTCAAGGTCTCTGCATATGGATTCTCTGTGTGGGTTACTTTAGACTTCTTCAAAGCACAGCAGCTGAGGACGTCTTACATAGTGGCTTAGGGTTCCAAAGACAAATGTCCCAAAAGAGGGAGCCAGGCAAAAGATGTATCAACTTTCATCACCTAGACTCAGAAGCCACACAGCATCACTTCTGCTACATTCTATTTGTTAAAACCCAGTCACCAAGACCAACCCTTTTTAAGGGTTAGACTCCACCCCTTTGGAGGATGTCAAAGAATTTGCTGACTTATTTTAAAACTACCACACTGTACTGGCAACAAACAGATAATTAAAATATATATATATAAAGGAACCATTGACAATAGCATCAAAAACATAAAATACCCAGGACTAAAAGTAATAA
Organism: Eubalaena glacialis; assembly: GCF_028564815.1. Lineage (NCBI taxonomy): Eukaryota > Metazoa > Chordata > Mammalia > Artiodactyla > Balaenidae > Eubalaena > Eubalaena glacialis. Next base: position 16,961,104 of record NC_083728.1, on the reverse strand, counting down.
AAGATGTGCAAGTTCTCTACATAGGAAACTACAAAACATTGCTGAGATGACTTTAAAAAAACCTAAATAAATGAAGGGACATACCATGTTTATGGATAGGAAGACAATGTTGACAATGTCAGTTTTACCCAAATTGATCCAAAGATTCAAGGTGGAAATGCAAATGTCAAGAACAGTCAAGGCACTCTCGAACATAAAAGTGGGTAGATTCATGCTATGGGACATTAAGACTTATTATAAAACTATAGAAATTCAGACTGATAATGGCACAAAGAGAGACAAACAGGCTAATGGAACAGACTAGAAAATTCAGAAACTGCCCAATGCACACATGGACTACCTGATTTATGACAAACTTAACACTGCAGAGAAGTGGGAGGAAAGGTGATCTTTTCAATAAATACTGCTGGGTCAGTTGGATGTCCAGATGGAAAAAAGGAGAGAGGCCAGTGGGAAATTCCTTCTAATGAGATATGGCAATGAATTCTAGAAACAATGACTGCTGAAATTTATTTAGAAGTTCTTTCCTTTCTGAGCTGTAATTTCCTTCTGTTGTTCCCAAACCTTTAGTGAAAGCCTGTTTCCCACACCTGTCTTGTATTAGGGGATCTTTATGGTCACAAATAGTGGTCCTAGCTTGAAGCCAGGACCAGCAAAGCCCAAATTGCAGTTGGGAGCTAAGTTCTAAGCTGGTTCCTGGGTGGGCAAGGGGCTCACTCCCTTTTTTCCAGATAGCATCTCATGTCCTGCTGCCACCCAAGAATCCCATTCTAATTCAATTCTGCCTCCTGGCCTTGCGCCCTTCCCAGCAAGGCATCCCCAGTGTGCCAGAGCCAGGAAGGCAGAGGGCAGTGGTGGCCCAGTCAGTGGGAGGTGAGGGAGTAGAGACTGTTAGAGTAGACAATTCTTAGATGGGAAGGGGAGGAGCAACAGGCCAGCTGCGAGCAGGTGATGTGAGGAGTTAGGGGGCTTCTTTTATGTGTGTGTGTGTGTGTGTGTGTGTGGCGGGGGAGACTGTTTCAGTCACCTCTCTGTCCCACCATGCGAGCCATCTCATTTCCATTCTTCTCTCACCCCAGAAGACCATGGTGGTGGTGTTGGTCGTGGTGATGGGGGTGGCAGATTCTGGACTCTTCCCCAGAACTTCACTCTCTAGGCTATTTCTACAGCCCTCTCTCTGTCATTAAAGGGAGAAGGATCCTTCTGCCTTCTCCGGGTGGTTTCAGTCCTAGATCCTCTGGGGGCAGCGGAGCCCACTCCATTCCCGATGCCACAAGTCCTTGCCTCAGTTTCCTCATATGTAAAGTGAGAATTTAAGCAGCAATCCTCCAGGGCCACTCTCGCAGTGACTCAGATCAGTGGCACACGGAGGGAGAACATCCTAACGTCAGCCTCGGGCTCTAGGCCGCAGCCCCGGGGTAAGGCAGCACCCATCTCCGAAAGTGTGCCTTCCCTTCCGCCACATTTAGGGCTCAGCGACGCCCTAAATATCTAGGGCGGGGAGTGTCCCACTTCTGGGGAGGGGTGTCGTACAGGCTTCTCCCTCCTTTCACCCTTGGTGGCGGAAGGCGGGACGGGAAAGGGCCGTCTGGACCGGCGCGCAACCCTCCGGAACCCCCGGGGGCGGAGAGCCAGGCGAGGGACCCGGCGTCTGCCTGGCCCGCGGGAGGAACCTCCCCACCCGGGTCCGGGCCCCAGGCCCTCCGCGGCGCCCGAGGCCGGAACAATAGCGCGCGCTGGCGGGCGGGGGCGGGGCGCTCCGCCGGGCGCCGCCCCCGGCCCGCCCCCCGCGCTCCCACACTAGCTCGCACACTGGCTCGCACACTGGCTCCCACCCGCCGCCCGCCCAGGCACTGCCCGCGGGAGCCGCCGCCGCCGCCGCCGCCGCGCCCGCCATGGACGTCCGCCTGTACCCCTCGGCGCCCGCGGTGGGCGCGCGGCCCGGGGCCGAGCCGGCCAGCCTGGCGCCCCTGGACTATTACCACTGCGGCAAGGTAGGCGGGGGCGGGGTGGGGGCCCGGGAGGGCGGGGCCTGCCCGCGCCTTCGGACCCAGAGCCGAGCCTGAGCTCCCCGGGCTGGAGCGCGGGCAGCAGTCCCCCGGCGGCTCGGGACGCGGGCGCTCTCGGGGACACACGCGGGGAGATGCCGGCGGTGCCGACGCGCGGGGACACGCACCCATCAGCCCCGCCGACGGGCACATGCCACTCACGCCGATCCCCTGGCGGTGACACTCACGCCCAGAGTTGTTGGGATCACAGGCAGAAGTCACCCCGACAGTCACTCACACGATGTCACAGTGACACACACTCACCCACGTCCCCCTGACAGCCTCGCATGCATTCACAAGCCGACACACAGTGACCCACAGTCACACACACAGCCATCCTGCTTACACTACCGTCCCACACAAGTCACCCTGACAGTCATTTATTTCTACACAGCCACACGCAGTCACTCGCCCACCTGCGCTGTCACACCGCCACATGCAAGCCACCCGTTCCCACACTACGACGCCACACACCGCGTTCCATGCCCCCATCCGCCGTCACACGCAGTCACAACTGGGGACAGGCACACAAAGAAGTCGCTCCGACAGTCACTCGCTCACGCTCCCAGTGACTCAGACAGTCGCACGCTGTCACCCATAGCCACCCCATGGACGGGGAACCTCAGGCACACTAATCGCCCTGACAGCCACACAGTCACACGCGGTCACACCCGGGGGCAGCCGCGGCCACCACACCGCCCCTCCCCCACCTCGGCCGTCCACACTCGCGCGTGGGCGGTTTAACTTCTCGGCGCCGCAGCGCACTAATTGGGCCGTTTGGTAATCGGTTGTCACCGCCCGGCGGGGCCTCGGATTGCGAGCTGGCCATGGCCCAGCGAGGCCTGTCCCCTCCCGGGAGCGAGGCCTGTCCCCTCCCGGCTGGGGCTGCGGTGAGGGATACCCCTTCTTTCCCGAGATCGCCGCCTCCACCCGCAGCCAGGTCCCAGCCCCGCTGCTTCGGGCGCGATGCGAGCTCGCGCGTCTGGAAGCCCGGACGGGCGGCGACCCACCCCGCTCCCCGCGCCGAGCCCAGCCCGGGACGCTGAGGTGCAGCGGCGCCGTGCGCGTCTCCTCCCTCGCCCGGGAGGGAACTTTCCAACTTAGTTAGGAAGCCGGACGGTCCGTGCGTCCGCGGGACTGTGCGTCGGTCCGGGGCCGGCCGGAGCCGAGCGCGGCTTTTCGTCACTCGGAGCCCGGATTGAACGGCGCGCGTGGGTTTCCCCGCGGCCCTGGCGCAGACGCGCGGGCTCCATGGCACTGTGTGGTGAGTGCGCGTCGGGCGGCTGGGTCGGCGGCCCTCCGGGGCCGTAACCCCACCCCACGGGCTTTTCGTCAAGCTTCTTGCTGTGGGGATGCTGCGGGGAGGGGGCGTCCCCGCGCGGAACCTGGGGCCGCCCAGGCTGAGTGCGTCCTCAGGCCTTGGGGAGCGGCTTCTGGACTCTGGGGGCAGAGCCCTCCGCAGTTCGCCTGGGGCTTGGGGGCGGGGGGTCCGGGGCCCTCAGGGCCGGGGGCGGCGTGGGCCGGGGGCAGGCGGCAAGTGAGGTCTCGCGGAGGATGGGGCGATTATCTTTTGTCCGGTGACGGGCAAAGTTAGAAGCGGAAGAGGGGGATGGTGTCTTCAAGAGAAGGCCGGTTCTCGGACTGCTTCCATCTGATGGAGGAAGAATTGATTAGAAGTAGCAAGTGGAGTCTTTAGGAAGGAGAAGACGGTTGGGTTTGGGGCAGCTTGTCTATCTTCTGCCCTTGGCTTTGTTATTTTTTAAAATATGAAGTTGGCAAGGTTCCAGCTCCTGGTTTGGGGGCAGGGGTGAGATTGGGGATTTGGGCCTCAGAGTCTGGTTGGATGGGTGCCCCTCGCCTGCAGTGCTCCTTTTGGGGGTGGTGTTTCTGTAAACCCCCTCAGAGTGGGGTGGTCTCATAAGGGGGCCTTTGGGAGGTGGCACTCAGCCGAGGCCCCTGCTTTATTCTGATGCTCTGTAAAGCTCTGACTCAGCACCAAGAACCAGTGTGAAACCCTGGTGGGAGGGAACCAATCAGGGAGTCAGAAGCTGGTGATTCTGGTTTCTATCTGTGAACTAGGACCCCTGACCCAGAGCTGAGGGTGTGTCCAGGTGGAGGAGGGTGGCAGCTGGGCCACTAAGATGGGTGAAAGAAAGGTCTGACATTGCATTTGGACGTGGGATCTGCTTCTCGATCCTTCAGCCTCATGGCAGGGTGAGGCAGAGGAAGTCACTTGGCTCAGGGAGGGGTGGGTCAGAAGCCTGTCGGTAGCAGATCATCAGTGGGCAGTCGCCTTCAGCGCTGGCGGTTGGGGGGTGGGGCAGGTTGTGCCGAGAAGCTGATGTTGAGGGACTGGGGAGGCTCCGTCCTTACAGCTGGTCACTCTCAGAACTGGAGGGGAAACAGGCCCAAGATGCAGCCATGACCACAACTGGGGTCTATAGACTGAGCTGCAGAACCAAGACAGGGCCTGCACACTGGGGGCTCGGTCCCTGGAGCCCAGATAAGAGGCTTGTCCCCACAGGGCCTGAGAAACACGAGGGCAAGCCTTTGCCAAGTGATGCTGGACAGCCGTGGGGCAGTTGACCTGGAAGGGCCCTTGGCAACCGTTCCCTTGGTGACTGTCCCCTTAGCGATTCTCTAACACAGAGATTCCAGCCTCTTTAAACCAAAGTCATGAGCAGTGGCTGTTCTTTGGGTATCTTTTGTTTGAGAAGATACACAATGAGGCAAAGCTGGTATGGTTTCATTTTTGCTTTGAAATAGATGTTTATTAATCACTATAATATTAGCATGCATTTGAAAAATAGCTTACAAGATATGGAACAGGCACATTACTTATTTTATGTAGTAATGGTGCCTGGTGAGCGTAGGGGCTTGTGGCCCTGTAGCCCTGTCTGTGGCCCCCTACTGGGAACCATTAATCCCCTCCTTCTTCCTTCACACAAGGGGAAACTGAGTCATGGAGTAGTATACTCATAGGTTACATAGCAAATGAAGAGCACAGCTGAGGCCTGAACGCAAGTTCCTGGACTCCCAGCTTGACACTTGTCTGGCCTTCCCCACACGTCTCTGTCATGGTTTGGGGGTTAGGAGTCATGATGTCCTTCTAGGGTAGCTATGAAGTCCCTTCATTAGGGTTTTGGCAAGGTATTTTATCAGGCTGGGGGCATTGCCTGGGGCTTCCTGCTCAACCATGGCAGACTAGTGGAAACTGGCCATTGGGATTGGGCAAATCTGGATGCAAATCTCCGCTTGTGGCTTTGTGACCTAGGGCAAATGATTTTAGCTCATTGAGATATGATTTACATACAATAAAATGCAAATTTTAAGTGTACTGTTCCATGAGTTTTGACAAATATAACCACATGTGTAACCACTATCCCAATCCAGCTATAGAACATTTCTGTCACACCAGAAAGTTCCCTCATGCTCCTTTCCAGTCAGTACCCCCTACCCCTAGAGGAAACTACTTATCTAATTTCTATTATCAATGCTTTATTTAAGTTCAGTTTAAGTGTACAAAGTTAATTTAAGTTTTAGAACTTATGAAGCATATACATTTTTGCATTTGGGTTCATTTTGCTCAACGAAGTGTCCTTAAGATTCATCCATGTTGTGTATGTCAATAGTTTTTTCTATTTTATTTAGTAATATTACATCATACAAATATAGCACGATTTGTTTATTTGTTCACCTGCCGTTGGACGTTTGGGTTTGTGTCCATGTTGGGGCTGTTATAAATAAAGCTGCTGTGAACATTCTTATACAAGTCTTTCTGTGAGTGGGGCAAATTATTTAATATCTCTGAGCCTCAGTGTCCTCTTGAGGACAACATTATCTACCTCTGAGGTTCGGGAGAGTTAAGTGAGTTGATATAGGATAGGAAAGTTCTTGACGCATACCAGCTACTAATTAGATAACAATGCTATCAACCACCTGGGACCTATTCCAGTAAGAGGCTTAGCATCTCTGTGTTCCAAGTATCCTTCATCCCTGGTCCAAACATCCTGGGTACAAGGCCAACCCAGGATGAACCCAGGGTGTTCGAGGCCAACCTGGGTACCACTTTCTCCATGCAGTGCTCCATGGCCAACAACCTTCTCTCTTTCTCCAGGCATGCCCCATCACCCCAAGAACTGGGGTTCAAAACTGCATGGGTTTTGACATGTTCTGTCATCCATCATTCAATCAACAAACAGTTTTCGAGCACCTCTTTGTGCTAGGCACTGCACTAGGCAACTGATGGTACAGCAGTGAAGCAAAGTGACACATATTGCTACCCTCTGGAGCTTACATGTCAGCATGGGTAGTCATAAATATATGGGTGAGATAGATATGGTATTGTGACTGATGCCATCATTACAACTATGGAGAAAAATGAAGCAGGGAAGATGGTTAAGGATATTAGGTCCAGGGGCCGGTTTGCAGTTTTAAGTAGGGAGGTTGGGGAAGGCCTTGTGGTCTAGATCAGTAGGTCTCAAATTTATGTACCCATTAAGAATCATCTGGTAAGATTTGAAACAAAAACAGATTCCTGGGCATCCCTTCCTGCCCTGAGATTCTGATTCAGGTAATTTGTGCTGGGGTCCTGAGGGTTTGCATCTCTGATGAGTGCCCAGCCATGCTGCTTCAGCTCTGGAGACCACACATTATATAGCAGCGATTTGGTTGTTTGTATACAGGCTTTTGTGGGCTCCCACCAGGCAGGAACCATGCCCAGCACCTGGCACAGTGCCTGACCCATAATTACTCAGGAAATTGTGCTGGCGGGTGAATGATTCAACTCTCCACCCACACAGCTCTGGGCACAGCATCTTGCCCCTGGATGGGATCTAGACAAGCTTGGTTAGTGAATGATTGGAGGCTCCTTATGGCGAAAATCCATGAAGTAGAAGTTGCTGGTCCCACCTCACCCAGACTTGAGATATGAGAGACCCGTTCAGCAACCCTAGTATATGAGGTCCCCGCAACATCTTTCTGCTGGGGCACAGGTGGCTGTGGATGGGTCCTGGGGAAGGAGCCCTGGGCGGGTTGGTCCTGGGGGAACTCTGGAAGGGTGCCTCTGTCTCTGTTAGGAAGATTTTTTACTTTCTGTCTAAAGGTGCTCCCTATAGCCCTCCCCCAGTGTGTCCCAGAGGCTCCTCAAGGACCACACTTCTGTACCTTACCAATGTCAGGAGCAGCAGCCCAGGCCTGACACAGCCCCTCCCTCCCCCCACCCCAGTCTGCTGGGTGACCTTGAGCATGACAGTGCCTTTCTCTGGGCCTCTGTTCCCCTCTGTGCAAAGGGAGAGCACATTAGTGACCATTAGCCTCATGAGATGGGGAGCTATGGTGTGGAAATATAACGAAATAAAGTCTGGGGCATGTCCTTTATAACTGTAGAGTGTGGTGCACCCGGCAAGGATGAGGATGATGCTTTTTGAAGAGATAGGCCCTCATATGCATCAGAGGGTAGGAACCACCGTGTCTGTCTACCTTTACTTTTGTATTCCCAGAGCTTGCCTGGCACATAGGTGCTCAGTAAATATTTGCCGAATGAACAAATTCAGGGCTGGCCTGTTGTTCCCTGTGGCTTGAGGAACTTAGCATCTGTTTGACTCTTATAATCTGAAGGCTTTGCAGTGAGCACATCGTGTCCAGAGCAGGGCAGGGCAGGGGCCAAGAGTCTTTTGGTTGACCTGACATTCCTAGAAGAACTTCCCTGAGTAGGCCCAGGGAGCAGAGCCCAGCATGGAGAGCAGCCAGTAAACTGGGAAAAGCCTCACCCGCATCCCGAGGATCGCCCTGCAGGGTGGCTGCCAGCTCCGTGTGATTCTGTAGGGCGTTTATTTTGCTTCTCGGATTTCCTAGCGCTGGTCTCAGGTTAGGAAGGCAGTGTAACTTCTGGGACCTGGCAGACCTGGGTTTGAACATTACCTTACCATCTTCAGTGCAGGCAAGTTATTTCACCTCCCTGTGCCTCAGTCTCTGCATCTGGAAAATGGGCACATCAACACCTCCCCCACAAAGTTGCCATCAGAGCTGGAAATCCTGCCTGTAAGGTACTCAGCCCCAGCAGGAAATGCTTTCATTTCTATTCACAAAGAGTAGCACAATTGAAAGTTAAAATGCAAGAGGAATCTAGTTTCAGCACTGGCTGCTGGGGGAAGGGTCTTCCTAACAACAGGCCTTTCCATGCCTTGGTCTCTGGATCTGATTTTCCTGGGCCTAGGGTTTGAAGAGGTCTCTGGGCAGGATTCTGGACAGACAAGGAGCTGCTCACTTCCTTTGCATCTTTCTTTTTCCTTCTTGAATCTGTGTGGGAGGGAAGGTGGGTTTAGGAGGCAGAGAAGACTGGTTCAGATTGCAGCTGCACCGTTCATCGGCATGGGCCGCTGACCTTGTGCATATCATTCAACTGCTCCAAGTCTCAGTTTTCTCATCTGTACAAGGGGACAGTAATGCCTTCCTCATATTGTTGCTATGAAGCTCAGATGAAAGTAACAGACATGGAAGTTCCCTCTCATCTAGAACAGTGTTTCCCAGCCTCAGCAATATTGACATTTTGGACCTGACAGTTCCTTGTCTTGGGGGTTGATCCATGCATTGTAGGATGTGTAGCATCATCCCTGGCCTTTACCAGCCAGATGCTAGCAGCACCCCGCACTCTAGTCACGACAATCAAAAATGTTTCCAGACTTTGCCAAGTATTCCCTGGGCGAGGAGGCAAAATCACCCCTGTTTGAGAACCACTATTCTGGAAAGTGTGGTACAGGTAAACTAGGAGATGATGGTGATGAGAGTGGCAGAGCTTTGGGGCTCGTGCTTTCTGTTCGGTATTTTAGTCCTGTGTCTCCTTGTCAGCAAATCCTGTATCCACGTGGTTGACAGTTATCCTATTTATTTATTTACATGGACCAAAAACCTTCATAGTGATTTTTCAGCATGGTTTGAGAGCAGCAGTAAGAACATATGGTAAGTAATTATTAACTTAATGAGTCGTGGTAAACTGTAATTTTATATCTTAGTGAAAACATGTTGTATAACACGGGATAATAAATTTTGTTCAATTACCCTGATGCTTAAACTTGCTACTGTACGGTTGCGATTTCTGGTGCCTGCTAGAATGAGCAGCAAGCTTGTGGCTTTTCAGTGCGTAATGACCTGTTTCCTGCTGGGTTTTTCAGATGTTCAGCAGGTTTTAATGAGTGCCTACTGTGTGCTAGGGGATTCAGCGCTGTCCTGAAGGTGCAGGGACTCAATAGGAAACTCGGCTTTCCTAGATGAAAGGCTGTGTGGATCTGTAATATATTGGCTCGAAAGGCAGAGTCATAATTAAATATATAATTATCTGGGGAAGTGATAGTGTCAGAGGTGTGGGAAGGCTGCACATGGCAGAGTCTTACAGGGAACACCAAGCAGGCTACATGGGGGGCATGCAGAGTGGTGGGAAGGCGTTCTAGGCAGGGGGGCACCCGTTGCAAGGTGGCTTGGAGGGGATTTGGGGATACTGTCAGCCTAAGTCAGGGAGTGCTGCCTGCAGGGGAGAGGGATGACAGCAGGAATCATTATACGGAGGGAGGGTCGCATCCCAGCTGGTTGGGTTTTAAGTAGAAAGGTGCCTTGGAGCCAGAGTTATGGTTCAGAGTATGGAATGTTTCATGTTGCTGGATCCAGACCATTGTCGGTCACTGTCTCTTGGTCTTCTGCTGTGGGAAAGTTTTTTGGTCTTTTGTTTGTTTGTTTTTTGGTGGAGAGTTTAATATTATTATAAATGCCTACAAAATATCCTTCACTTGTATGAAACTGGGGTTTATCATAAGTAGGCATCCTATTTTTTTACTGCAGTATAGTTGATTTACAATATTGTTTTTGTTTCAGGTGTACAACAAAGTGATTTAGTTTTACATATATATATATATATTTTTTCAGATTCTTTTCCATTATAGGTTATTACGAGATACTGAATATAGTTCCCTGTGCTATACAGTAAATCCTTGTTGTTTATCTATTTTATATGTAGTAGCGTGTATCTCTTAATCCCATACTCCTAATGTATCTCTCCTCCCCCTTCCCCTTTGGTAACCATAAGTTTGTTTTCTATGTCTGTGAGTCTGTTTCTGTTTTGTAAATAAGTTGATTTGTATTATTTTTTAGATTCCAGATATGAGTGATGTCATATAATATTTATCTTTCTCTGTCTGACTTAGTTCACTTAGTATGACATTCTCTAGGTCCGTCCATGTTGCTGCAAATGGAAATATTTCATTCTTTTTTATGGCTGAGTAATATTCCATTATATATGTATACACACACAAACACACACACACACACACCACATTTTCTGTATCCATTCACCTGTTGTTGGACATTTAGCTTGCTTCCATGTCTTGGCTTCTGTAAATAATGCTGCTATGAACATTGGGGTGCATGTATCTTTTTGAATCAGAGTTTTCATCTTTTCCAGATATTTACCCAGGAGTGGGATTGCTGGATCATATGGTAACACTATTTTAGTTTTTAAAGTAACCTTCATACTGTTTTCCATAGTGGCTGCAATTTACATTCTGCTATGGGAAAGTTTAATGACTTGTGTTTGATTTCCCCCAGTAGCCAGGGATGCTCTGCTTCTCAGACTTTAGTGCAACAGAATCACCTGGAGGGCAGTTAAAACACAGAATGCTGGCGCCACCCCCAGAAGTCCTGATTCAGTAGGTCTGGGGAGGAGTTGAAAATGTGCAGTGCCAACAAGTTGGTGATGCCAGTGCCGCTGGTCTGGGAAGCACACTTAGAGAACCCGGCTCTCGTCGAGAATATGGGAGGATTTTCCCGCCTTGGCCTAGGACAGTAAGGATGTACTGCTGGCCTGGGACATGTAGCCCTAACTTGGACATGGTCAGGTGTCCCAGAGACTCCTGCCTTTTTCAGGACCCCTGTGGGTCATGGGGAGCGTCTCCTTCACCTTGGAGAGAATCTTACATTGGACTCCCTGGAAATAGACTCTGATGTGGAGAGTTGCCTGTGGAAGGTGTATCTGGGGGGAAGTTCTGAGGAGGTGCACCTTGAAGGGAGTAAGGGAAGTGTGGTTGGGCAGAGGGAGATGCTGGCCTGGGATACAGTTAATGATGAAAGCATCCCACAGGGACCTTTGGAGCTGGACTCCAGTTTGTCTCAAACTAAGGCAAGGGGGCTGCCCATTCCTTTGATTCTTGCATCCTCTGGTCACTGGCTTCAGGTGGCCCCCACAGGGTATAGCTGTGAGCCCAGAAGTTAGGGAATGAATGGGTGGAAAGGGAAGCACCACAGTGTCCATTTCAGGGAGCTGCATTTGGGGGAGAAAACTCACCTTCCTCTTGTTTCCCAAGAAATCAAGGGTCAGCGTATTGATGATTAAATTTTAGAGACTTTTGAGTCACTTGCTAGATTCTTCTTTGCTTCATGCTGTGAGGGAGAGCTGGGAGATAACTGCTTCTTAGGTCCGAGTGAAGAAAAATGATAATTAATGGAATTTTCTGGGGCCCAAGGAGATTCTCTTACACATTCCTAGGTAGGATTCCAGAGTTCTTGCGCTGAGATGTCGCACATTTTCCTGTGTGGTAGGGAGGACTCCACATTGATTTCTGAGGAGCTTCTGGGCCATGCCTGAGTGAGTCACATCTGGGCAGGGGACCGTGGCTTTCTCTTTGGACTGGAGTCCTGTCACATTCTTCAAGAGCCTCTTTGCCCTGCCTCCACCTCAGTGTAGGTCAGCATCCATGGTGGTCCCTTTATCAATCTTTCAGCTTTTCTGAGCAACCAGGAAGCTCAGAGGCAAATGCCTGTGTCACTTGTGGACATGACATAGGATATCATGGGACATCTTTTTTTTCTTTTAATTTTTATTTATTTATTTATTTATTTTTGGCTGAGTTGGGTCTTCGTTGCTGCGCGCGGGCTTTCTCTAGTTGAGGTGAGTGGGGGCTACTCTTCGTTGTGGTGCGCCGGCTTCTCATTGTGGTGGCTTCTGTTGTGGAGCACGGGCTCTAGGCGCGCGGGCTTCAGTACTTGTGGCTCACGGCTCTAGAGTGCAGGCTCAGTAGTTGTGGCTCGTGGGCTCTAGAGTGCAGGCTCAGTAGTTGTGGCGCACGGGCTTAGTTGCTGTGCGGCATGTGGGATCTTCTCGGACCAGGGCTTGAACCCGTGTCCCCTGCATGGCAGGCGGATTCTTTTGTTTTTTTTTTTGTAACATCTTTATTGGAGTATAATTGCTTTACAATGGGGTGTTAGTTTCTGCTTTATAACAAAGTGAATCAGCTATACGTATACCTATATCCCCATATCTCCTCCCTCTTACGTCTCCCTCCCACCCTCCCTATCCCACCCCTCTAGGTGGTCACAAAGCACCGAGCTGATCTCCCTGTGCTATGCGGCTGCTTCCCTCTAGCTATCTGTTTTACATTTGGTAGTATCTATAAGTCCATGCCACTCTCTCACTTTGTCCCAGCTTACCCTTCCCCCTCCCCGTGTCCTCAGGTCCATTCTCTACATGTGCATCTTTATTCCTGTCCTGCCCCTAAGTTCTTCATAACCTTTTTTTTTTTTTTTAGATTCCATATATGTGTGTTAGCATACGGTATTTGTTTTTCTCTTTCTGACTTACTTCACTCTGTATGACAGATTCTAGGTCCATCCACCTCACTACAAATAACTCAATTTCGTTTCTTTTTATGGCTGAGTAATATTCCATTGTGTATATGTGCCACGTCTTCTTTATCCATTCATCTGTTGATGGACACTTAGGTTGCTTCCATGTCCTGGCTATTGTAAATAGAGCTGCAGTGAACATTGTGGTACATGACCCATTTTGAATTATGGTTTTCTCAGGGTATATGCCCAGTAGTGGGATTGCTGGGTCGTATGGTAGTTCTATTTTTAGTTTTTTAAGGAACCTCCGTACTGTTCTCCATAGTGGCTGTATCAATTTACATTCGTACCAACAGTGCAAGAGGGTTCCCTTTTCTCCACACCCTCTTCAGCATTTATTGTTTGTAGATTTTTTGATGATGGCCATTCTGACTGGTATGAGGTGATACCTCATTGTAGTTTTGACTTGCATTTCTCTAATGATTAGTGATGTTGAGCATCCTTTCATGTGCTTCTTGGCCATCTGTATATCTTCTTTGGAGAAATGTCTATTTAGGTCTTCTGCCCATTTTTGGATTGGGTTGTTTGTTTTTTTGATATTGAGCTGCATGAGCTGCTTGTAAAGTTTGGAGATTAATCCTTTGTCAGTTGCTTCATTTGCAAATATTTTCTCCCATTCTGAGGGTTGTCTTTTGGTCTTGTTTATGGTTTCCTTTGCTGTGCAAAAGCTTTTAAGTTTCATTAGGTCCCATTTGTTTATTTTTGTTTTTATTTCCATTTCTCTAGGAGGTGGGTCAGAAAGGATCTTGTGTGATTTATGTCATAGAGTGCTCTGCCTATGTTTTCCTCTTTAGGAGTTTTATAGTGTCTGGCCTTACATTTAGGTCTTTAATCCATTTTGAGTTTTATTTTTGTGTATGGTGTTAGGGAGTGTTCTAATTTCATTCTTTTACGTGTAGCTGTCCAGTTTTCCCAGCACCACTTATTGGCAGGTGGATTCTTAACCACTGCACCACCAGGGAAGCCTTCATGGGACATCTTTTGCTCATTAACTCACTCCCAATTTCATTTCATTCTTCTATCATTTCCCCCTTTGTCTTGAGTCCTGCCATTCTATTTAAAAAAAATTTTTTTTTATTCTTTATTAAATACACAGAAATATATTAGAATAAAAAAAAGTAGATCCCCTCTCATTCTCTTTCATTTTCCCCACTGCCCTCTCAGCCCTGCTCCCCAGGGCTAACCACTGAGGGGAGTGTGGTGGGTATACTTCCAGGCATAACCATTCTTCGGTTCAGTACTTCTAATAAGTTTATTGTTTCTGTTTCTGTAATCACTTTTTCATTTCTCAGAATTCTGTATTGTTTCTTGATTGAGCTTATGTTCTAGTAGCCCATTCTTTTTTTTATGGATATGTGAATATCTTGAATCTTTTTGACGATAATGTTTCAGTTTTTTAAAAAAGTTATCTTCTGTTTGCTGCATTAACTCTGTTTTCTTGCTGGTTAGGTCTTTGGTTCACTTCCTGGTCTCTCTTTTATGCTGATATTTTCTACAAATGCCTGGTGACTCTTGGTTGACATTTATTTGTGAACAAGGGTCTAGATTGATCTGTTCTGTCGTTGTAAGTTTCCTCAACATCTCTGAAAGCCACGAGCATGTGGGTAGGCAATGTGAATGTTGATTTTAGGTGCCCTGGGTGGGGTCTGTGTGTAGACACTTAAAGCCGGAGACTTCTACTAGACCATGGGACAAGCTCACTTGAGGTTGGGGACATCTGTTTCTCTTATCAGCCAGCAGTTACCCATGGGCACTGGTGCACTTTGTTTTATTTTTCCTGCATCATGTCCATCCATGGTGGGGGAATCCCCGAGACAGATTTCTCATTTAATTAAAGAGTTCTTCTTCCTGGCTTTAGCCTCAGGGCAAAACCAACAGTCAGCTTCTCTGAGGACTGTAGACTAACACAAAGGTCAAGTCACCTCCCCCTGCCCAGGGCTTTCAGCCCCTGCTGCCTGTGCTTTGCGATTTTCTGGGGTTCAGTTAGGAAAATAGCTTTTCTGGAGGTCTTGTGTTAGTGTGCTGGTGCCTTAGAACTGATAGGTTTCATTGTCAGTCTGTCTCTTCGACTTCTTACTTTCCAGCACCCTCTCAATGTTTCTGATGCCCAGCCCTTTCTTGTTTTCTTATGGGCTCTTTTGGAGTTATTCAGTTTTCATCTCTCTATCTGAATTATGAATATATGTGTGTGTGTACATACGGATTATGAATATGTGGGTGTATCTACCTCCCCTTTTTTTGTCATTCTGGTGGGGTTTAGAAGAGGGGAGAGGTAAAAGTATGTGTTCTACCCATCATCTTGAACAAAAAGTCCCCTCTCACAGATTTTTATTTCTAAAATGTGTGCTGTTTTGTGGAGAAAAGTAGGGTAGAAATAAGCACAAATTATTCTCTGAGCATTTACTGCATGTCAGGCTCACGCACTCATATCTTGCTGAATCTTCGTAAGAACTATGCGAGGCACATGTGTCCCCATTGTGTTGGTGAGAAGACTGAGATCCAAATAGGTCAAGTTACAAAGGGCAGCAGAAGAGCTGGTTGGCAGAGCTGGGGTTTGGCCTATGCCCTCCCTGCTCCTCGCTCCTGCAGCCTCTGTGATGCCCGCTGGAGCTCTCGTCCTCTGTAGGGATGCAAGAATGGAC
The DNA here is from genome assembly GCF_028564815.1 of Eubalaena glacialis. NCBI lineage: Eukaryota > Metazoa > Chordata > Mammalia > Artiodactyla > Balaenidae > Eubalaena > Eubalaena glacialis. The sequence goes on along the minus strand of NC_083728.1, from coordinate 16,945,746 downwards.
CAGCTCACCCCTTGTTTTTACTGTTGATGCATTGCCTATTCTGGGGGCCAGGGGGTTCCCAGCTGGGCCTCCTGCCTTGGTTTTCAACTTCGAAAATCATTTGGTAATAGAATGCCTTCACATTAGAGCTAATTCAAATGTGCTTATCTCGAAGTTGGGCCTAATTTGTAGGAATGATTTAGAAACCTGTTGGAAACGAATCCAACTCAGTAGTATAACCCAGGGTCAATCTCATGCATAAATTTTATTGTTCCACGGTGCTATGTTTTGACACAAACTGAACTTGATAATGTGGAAGGTGGACCCGGGGCCTTTCTTTGCTCATTTATTCCACAAAGATTTAATGAGTGCCTATTGAGCGCTACCTACATTATTTAAGGAGGTCCCTTTACCCCACCCCACCCCTATGCATTCTCTGTTCTATATGTCCACCAGAGCTGTAAGTTAATTTTTATACAAAACCAGATAGTGGATTCAAATATAACTTCTGAGTTCTATGGAAGTGCCTGGGTTCATATCCTGTCACTTACAAGCTGTGTGACTTTGGACCTGTCACTTAACCTCTCTGAGCCTCAGTTAGCTCACATAATTGCATTTGCATCTCAGGTTTGTGGTGAGGCCTCTGGGAGATCAGGTAAGTCATCCCCTCCCTCATTCCTGTGCCAGGTGCTGTTCAGGTCAGCTGGGCCCTCGAAGGACAGGGAGCATAGATGTCATTCCAGGTTTTTACGTCCTTTTATAAATTGGAGGTCTAAGGAGCTTCTGAGTTCAGAATTAAGTGTAGTGGTGTTTCTGCTTGGGGTGGTCTCGTTTCTCCTCTGTATCAGTTCTCTTTTTTCTCATTGAAGCTCTCACAGGAACCCTTTAAGTTTCAATTAAACATTCAGACTCACCAGACTCACACAGGTTACCCTCGGTACCTGTCTCCTTGAAGGACTTGGGAGAGGAACCACCGCTTGCCAGCAGGGCACATGATCTGTCCCTCTTCTGCGGGAGTACTTCTAGCAGCGGGCTCTGCGGGAGCCCACAGAGGTGGCCAGCAGCTCTTCTCTTTGTCAGCCCCTGCCCTGCCAGGTTTTAGTAAAGATGCAAGGGAGTGAGACCCACAATGGGTGGGTTTGGAAGCCACCCTGACTTAGAAGCTTTAGTTCCCAAAGGAACATCTCTTGTAACAATTCCATAGTATCCACATCAAGGGTCCCTGCAAGGGGCATGTCAGTTACAGGAGTCACTACACTCAGGGGAACTTTAACTATGGCTTCTTTGTCAAATCTTTGTAATTTATTTATAACTTATTTATAGTTCCTTTCAGTCCAGATGCAACTTACCAATCAAGGGTCATTTTACCACAAGCAGAGTTACCTAGTAATATAGTTAACATCCTTCCTTCATCAGGTTTCCAAGGGAGTTATGTTAGACAGTTAACAAAGCTGAAATGCTTTTGCAAAAGGGAAAAGGGTTTGGTTAACCCTTTGTCCATATTCGCCATCCTATTTTCCCCTGAGGGATGGCGCTTTTCAGCAGTTCTTTTGGAGGGATGAATGAAGCCCTTGGTATGTTTTGAAATGTATCCCATGCTTGTGTACGTTTTCTGATTGATTATATAAGACACACTCACACTCTGGCCAAGAGATATACTTTGGAGTCATATTGGCCTGGGATCAAATTCTGGCTTTGAAACTTATTAAGAGTTAATTCATTTACTCATTCATTCATTCAGCCATGCAAAGAACATTCACTGCCTGCTGTATGCAGGGCTTGGAGGTATATGCCAGGCATGGAAAGGAGATGAAGACCTGGTCCTTGTCCTTGAGAAGCCACAGTCTAATATATTAGAGAGACAGGCAAAAAGAAACAATTCCAAATGGGTGTGAGACTACCAGGCCAGGCAGTGGGGGAGTTAGGGAAGTCTTCTCAGAGGAGGGGACACCTGGCCTGTGCTTGAAGGTGAATTGGCCATGTGAAGAAGATAGGGAAAAGCACTCCAGGTAGAAGGAACAGCACGTGCAAAGCCATCGAAGGGGCCAAGAGTGTCAAGAGATGAGGCTAGAGAGGGGAGCAAGGCCATTTGGAAAGCTACTTATTATCTCTGGGCCTCAGTTTCCTCATCTGCAAAATGGAATTAACTGTGCTTACCTGTTGATGAAATTAAATGAGATAATAATGTGTGTTTAAGCATCTGGGATACTTAATTTTAATTCCCTTTCCAAAACTCTCTATGGGTGCCTAAGAGCCAAACTTTGATTTTAAATGAGACAAAGAGAAAAAAAAAACCCCCAAACCTGCAGGGCCTGGCCTCCCACCTGTGCAGTGCAAGCATTTCCTCCACTGGCTCTTGTGTTAGTCCTTTTACTTGTCTTGTGGATCGGTCGCTAAATGTTTGCATGCTGTCTTGGATTATGTCTTATAGTATCAGAGAAGCACATAATTGTGTTTTCCTAAAGACTCCACGTTAACAATAAGCCACAACCCTGTTGTGGCGTCTTTGGGACAATATTCCCTCTGCCGACAGCCTTGAGTCTCCTGCCGCTTTGTCTTGCTTTTCTGAAAGGTGGCCACCTCCCACATATAGGCTGGGGGCACTTAGCTTTTGGGGACATTCACTATCCAGTGACCACAAGTCACACATCACGATGAGCTGAGGGGCCATCCCGACCATGATGGAGCTCTGTCTGATGTGTAAATTAGGTCCTGTCATTTCTCTGGGCAGAATTGCTCATGGGTCTCTGTTGTGGCTTGGTGAACTCTGCCCAACTGAAATCAGACCTCTGCTTAAAACCTTCCAATGCTTCCCCTGGTGTGTAGGTAACATCAAATGCCTTTTCTGGTGCAGACATCCCAGTGTGATCTAGCCCCTGCCTGCTTTTCCAGCCTCACTCCCAGCTGCTCTGTCCAAGGCCCCAGGCTTTGTGCTGGGGATACGGTGGGGAGCAAAGCCAGCCTCCATTGACTCTATTCTAACCACCCCAGCCTTCTTGCTTTTCCCCAGACACCTCCACCCCCATGGTCTTTTTTGCTTGAGGGGCCTTGCATATGCTGTTCCCTTGGTCTGGAATGTCCTTGTCTTCATTCTGCACAAGGCTGGCTCCTGCTCATCCTTCAGGTCTCAGCTTTATCCTCACCTCCTCCAAGACTCTGAGCCCCCTAATCTATGCAGTTACCCTGTTATTCTCTATCTCAGCCTCCAGTGTATTTTCCCCCTTGCATGATATATCTATGAGATGACTTGAGTGTCTGTTCCACCTTGAGGACAGTTAGCTTTCCAACCAGTGCCATCACGCTTGTTTTCTTCACTACCTAGTCCCTGGCACCTTAGCGTGATGTCTGCTATGTAGTAGGTGCTCAATAAAAAGAATGAATGAATCAGTGTGGTGGTTATACTTTCCAGAGATGGCCACCATAACATATGCCAGGCTGTGTTTCCAAGAATAATTCGCTTACCCTCTCTGGGCCTCACTTGTCATATTTGTACATTGTTGCCAAGAAGATTAAACACATAAATGTGAGAGACACAGTGTCGGCCTTGCAGATGTTAATAAATGTGAGTTCTCATTGTAACGACAGAGCCCAAGGAAGAAAGTTGAAATGGCAGTCAAGAGGGTTGATGGTCGAAACCCTTAGGATTTTTCATCAATGCTTGACTCTATGGGGGCAGGGCTGGCAAACCTCAGTCCCCTGTTTTGTCCACTTCCCATCTCCCTGTGGGTAGTGACCTTGCCATTTTCAGGAGGGAGGCGTCACTCCTGGTTGGTTGGGTTGGGGTATCTGGGGCACAGTTGGCCTGACCTTCGGAGATAAGGAAATCTCTCTCTAGCCTGTGGGAACGCTCCTGTTGGGCAAGTAGGACTTTTTGGTCACTTCTCTCCTGAAGTTATCACCCCTTTTTCTTATTAAACTGTAAATTATGAAGACTGCGTTCCCTGCCAAAAAGTTGGGGAAATCACCCGCTACTGTCCTACCACACAGACTCAAGAACAGGGTTTATTTGGGCACTTTCCTTCCTTACTATTTAATGCTGCAAATGTCTCCCCTCCACCCCAGTCCCCCAGAAACCCCTTACCCATCTTTTTCTTTCCCCTTCTCACAGTGTGTAATGTACCTATTCATTCTTTTTATTGTTTATGTCCCACTAAATTGTCAGCTTCACAAGGGCTGACTCTTTGCTGGTGGCTCATGGATGTAGCTATCAGAGCAGTTCTCACTGCTCTGCCTCTGGTTTTGGCATTCCTGACCTACCTGGCAGACTCCTACATTTTTAAGTTTCTGCTCAAGTGCCACCCCCTCCGGGAGGCCTTTGCTGCCTGCTGCCCGCCCCTGCACCCAGCACCTGGCACACCATAGGCTCCCTGATAACTGGAGTATTCTCTGTCCCAGAGACGGGGCCTTGAAGGCTGTGTCTGGGAGGTTGGACTTTGTCTCAAAGGTGGTGAGAGTTGAGGTGTGTTGCATTTGAGAAGAATCTTTGTGGCTGTCTTAAGGGGAAAACAATGGACGGGGGCAAGAATGGATGCAAGTAGACAGTGGGGAGGTGATTACTATTGTTTAGAAGAGGACTGGTGATGGCTTGGGGTTACACTTTCCAATATGGTAGCCACTAGTTACACGTAGCTATTGAAATTTAAAGTAAAATGGAATAAAATGTAGTTCCTCAGTCACACCAGCCATATTTCAAGTGTTTTATAGCCCCCGTTGGGCAGTGTGGATATAGAACATTCCCGTCATTGCACAAAGTTCTCTTGGACCTCTCTGGCTTGGACTGTACTGGTGGGATGAGAATGGGGAGAAGTAGACGGATATGGAAGATGTTAGGAGGTGGAACGTATGCAATTTGGGGACGGGTTGGCCGTGGGGTGTGCTAGAGAGGGGGTGTCAAGGCTAAGACCTAGGCTGTGGGCCATGGCCAAAGTAGAACTTCTGGCTCAAAGGAGTGAGCATTTTTATGGCTCTTGATTCAGGGCATCATGTCAGAAGGCTTATCCACATTCCACCAACAGCACGAGAAAGCACCCATTTTTTTTTTTGGCTGCACCGCATGCATGTGGGATCTTAGTTCCCTGACCAGGGATTGAACCCGTGCCCCCTGCAGTGGAAGCGTGGAGTTTTAACCACTGCACCACCAGGGAAGTCCCGAAAGCACCCATCTTATTGCACCCTCCTGGCAGAGTTGATTGTCTTTTGAAAAACCTTCAATTGTGTATATGCCTCTTGCCAAACCCGCCTTCACTTGGGGTCTAGCATGTGGACCGTGAGGTCTTTGTGATCAGGGAATTATATGTATATTAATGCAGATTTCAATAAAAAGAGTTATGTTTGCCATTGTGGTACGGTCTGATGCTGTTTAAATGCCTTCGGTAATATCTTCAATGAGATGGCAAATAGAAAACAGGAAAGTTAGTAATAAAAAATGAATTAGGGTGATTAGCAAAAGGTGAACCGCTTCCCTCCTCAGGCAACAGGCCGAGATGATGGAGCTTTGCAGGGCTCCTCCTGTCCAAACACCCGGCTGGATTATTGCAGCCTCTGTGGCTGGCCCTGGGGTCTGCTCGGCACATAGGACTTGGTTATTGCATTTCGTTTTGCAAAGGTCACAGGCATCCCCTTGGAGGGACTCTGAAGGGGCTCATTCCCTGGGGTGGGCTGGAGTGGGGCCTCTGAAGAGGAGTTTCTAACTCAGGGCAGGTCAGGAACCTTCTTCCAAGGCAGAGACATCAGTGGCCTTGCTTCCCCTCCCTTCATCCTCCAAGGCCCTGGGGAATCTGTCCCTCTTTGCAACATCTTCTCCAAAGGTGCCCTTGGAGAACCTTTCCTAGCTGTCTGGTGCTGGGGTTTGGGGTCCCTTCAAGAAGGCAGTAGAGGCAAACACTCTAATTGCCTAATGCAAACACTGGGACTGGTTCCTGGGGCATCAAAGAGAAACAGGATTCTGGCGACCGTGTAAAGTGTGTGGGACTGGAGCTTAAATCAGAAGGACACGGAGCTTCTACCTTGGTAATGTTGGAACTCACATCTACCCAGAGCATGGAGCATGGAGATGGCACAGCTGGTGGTTGGGATGGTTATGTCTACACTGGTCGGCTCACTTCCATAGTCGATGGCCAGGGCTGGGTAACACAGATGTTAGCTATATGATTGCCAAAACAGATGGGCAGATTTGGTTAATACCATGTTGGTTGGATGATCCCCACAATGGGATAACTATCTCTCTTAAGCCAGTGCTTCTCAAATTTTAGCTCGCATGGGAATCATGTACGGGTCTTGTTAAAATGCAGATTCTGATTCAGTAGATCTGGGTGGGGTCAGAGATTGTGCATTTCTTACAAGGTCCAGGTGATGCTGAGCTGCTAGTCAGTGGACCACAATTTGAGAACTGAGGACTTTGTGTCAGGCTGAGCTCCCTAGCCCACCTTCCTGCCTCTGTCCTTCCTGAGAGGTCAGTGCCAGGCTGCGTACTGGTGCCTTGGAGGTGAATGGAGGAAGGACCACAAATAATCATCCCGGATGAAGACAGTGTGGGCTTGGGGTGTGTCAGCCTTCAGGGTGAGGACTCAGTTCTGAATCATCTCCATGTTTCTTCCTGCTCTTCCCCAAGGCGTGAGTTTTCTCCCCCAGTCAGAGCTGGCAACATCCAGCTCTTTCCCTCTTATCCTTCAAGTAAACCTCTTTCTCTCTGTCTCTCATGTTATGTAAGCTACAGTCACAACTTGGCACCTGGCACAAGATGCTGATCTCAAACATGGAAACTCTTACTGCCACGCAGGGTTGTGGGGTTAAGATGGCAGTGAGAGGTGCCAGCAGAGTGAGGGTGGGGACAGAGGAGGAGCTACTATTTATTGAATTCCTATGTGCCAGGCACTGTGCTTGGTGTCTTATGTATACTGTCTTATTTAACCCTCACAATAGCCCTTCACATCATGTATTGTTACCATGTCACAGACACCTGACACCTGTCAGGTGATGTGTGTCAGGTGACACCTGAAGCTCAGAGAGGTTGAGAAACTTGCCTAAGGTCACTCACCTGTTAGTAGCAGAGTAGATCAGGAACCAGAATCTGTCTGCTCTGAAGTCATGATCTTTATTCTGCAGCATGTGTCCTCGCATGTACAAAGAATCTTTAGCTTCCTTTGGGATGCCCTTTCACATACGCTCCCTGTTTAGACTCAGATCACCCCTCCTGGGGAAATCTGGCATAGGATGTGTCATTCTCACTGCAGAGACAGGCAGACCTAGGCACAGAGGCAGTGCGCATCTTGTCCAAGCTCAAGCCAGAGTCATAGGCCAGCAGGGCTCAAACCCGGGGGCTTGGCCTTCACCCCCCAGCTGCTTTCCACCTCCCAAAAAGCTTTTGTTGTTCTCAACTTGATGTTGTATAGATCAGACCTATGCTCTTTGACTGTGAGCGTATCATGGCCCATACTCTTTTGTTAGCTCCTGTATCAGTTATCGCTTGCTGCGTAACAAGTCACCCAAAATTAGTGCTTTAAAACAACCACCATTTTATTTGCTTACAATCTGTGGGTTGGCTGGAGGACTTCCTGTGCTGGACTGGCCTCTGCTGGGCTCTGTCCTGCATCTCTGGTCAGTTGGCCAGTCAGCTGACAGCTGGGTGATAGAGGATGGCTTCACCCCTGTGTGTGTGTGGCACTTGGCAGGCTGCTGGCTGGGGGCTGATTGTTGGGTCAGCTCTTCCCAGAGCCTCTCATCCTCCAGCAGGCTAGCTCGGGCTTGCTCACCTGGTGCTCCGGGGTTCCCAGTGCAGCAAGAGAGCTCACCCCAGTGCACAAGCGCTTTTCAGGCCTTTGCTTGAGGCACATTTACTGCTGTCTTGTTGGCCAGATAAAGTCACATGGCTAAGCCAGGCTTCAAGGCGTGAGGAAACAGACTCTGGCTCTTGATGAGAGGAGCTGAAACGTCACAACACAGAGGGTGAGCATGCAGAAACCGGAGGACCTGTGGTCATCTTTTTAATCCACCACAGCTCCCCTCGCTCTTTCAGACCACAAACATTTATCAAGCCCCTGCTGTGCACCAGGTGCTGTGGCAGGGACTCCAGCACAAGACAGACCTGGTGTTGCACTTATGTGGCCTCTACTCTAGCAAACAAATAATCACATAATGAAACACATAATGTGAACATGACAAGTGTGATTAGGAGAGCTGCACAAGTGCTGTGGGTAACAGGGAGGGTCAGGAAGGACTTTCTTGACCCTTAAACTGAGACCTGTAGGAAGACCAGGAGTTGCTAGGTAATAGGGACAGAGGGGAAGCATTCCAGATAGCCAGAATAGCATGTGCAAAGGCCCCGTGGAGGGAGGGACCTGGCACATTTGAGCATCCAGTGAAGTGCCAGTTCCCTTTAAGTGTCAGCTGGTTTGGGCTGAGAAAGGAACTTATGGTTCACAGCTGTCCCTTGAGCAGCCTCCATGTGACCCAGTCTCAGGAGGGAGGTGGAGATAGACCTTTACGTGGGTGGCTCGCTCACAGGGGCAGCTGGGCTTGGTGGTCTCTGGGAGGAGGAAGAGATTGATGCTCACGTGGGCACCCAGGAAGTCCTTATGGAGGAGGAGGGATTTGAGCATTGGAAAGGGCAAGGAGACAACGAGAAAAGGGTCAGATGCATAAAACTGCAGGGGCAGGGGGGCGCTGGGTTAAGTAAGGGGCTTAGATTTAGTTCTGTTGGCCAGCAGTCTTTGAACCATGAACCGAGAATGATGTGGTCAGATCTGGGGTGGGGACATGAGTGTTGGGCCCCCTGGGGAACTCCCTGCTTACTCCCATGAGCTGCCTTTGATGTCCCCAAGCGTTTGACAGGGTCTCTCAAGGCATATCAGGAGGTACAGTTTTGGGAAAAGGCCTGAGCTCCCTGGGAGAGAGAGTAATTATCATAAATGAGCCAGCACACAGTTGGAAAAATGGGACAAGTCAGACAAATCCAGGTTTGAATCCCTGCTTCTCGCTGACATCACCATGAAACTCTGGGCAGCTCACTGCCCAGCCCCAAGCCTTGGTTTTCTCATCTGAAAATGGGGCCTGGTCCCATCCACCCTGGGTCGGGTGAGGAAGGACCAGTGGGGCTGAGTTAACATTAGCGCCTTTGCTTCTGTGCATGAAGGCTCTTGTCTGTGTGCAGCCGAGGACAGTGCAAGGGACCTCGGTGACTACACAGTCTGAGTGCAGCAAACACTCGTCTTTACCAGACCTGGATGTCAGGGAAGCTGTCTTTCCCAGAATAAACAGAAACCATGGCAACCAGTATGCATCACGTGGGCCAGCAGCCCATCCCGCTGCCGATGGCCAGGAGGAGGGCCTGTCACAGATGTCCACCAGGGGTGCGGTGACCCCCAGGGACCTTCTTGGCCCCCCGCTCCCTGTCTGAGGTAGGACTGAGAAGTTCTGGAAAAATCAGTCCTGATTTTGGGTTTCTAGTCAACCTCAAATTTTATTATTTAATTTTATTTTTCCGTCTTGTTCCAGAAAGCATGTCTTGAATAAGTTGGAGCAAACCTCCCTGCCCTCCCCATCCCTCTGTCATCTGCAGATTGATCCCTTGGAAGGATTTGCCAGGACGATGCTGGGGGCGGGCACCAACATGGTGGCAAAGCTACCCTAGGAGGGAGGGCAGGGGCCCAGTAGGCTCTGCCAGTCTCCCCAGACGTGCAGCGAGGTGGTGACATCAATACCCCAGTGGACAGAGAGGCTCACCCTCACCCAGGGTTCACAGCTACTAAGTGGCAGAGCTGGGATTCGAACCTGGGTCTTCATGCTTCACAACTCATTTCCACACTGCATGTGGCTGAATTGGGCACTCAGCCACCAGTGTGGCAGGGCAGAGGGAGTTTATCAGCTCCCCGTGTGGGGAGCCTGTGATGCCTGCCCCTAGCACAGAGGGGTCCAGGGTGGTGGCGGAGAGGCAGCTGAGGTGGCCTTGGAGACTGGGAAGGTTTTCCAGTCCTTGTGTTTCTGCCTGGAAGCCTCCTTTTGCATCTCTGGTAGGAGAAGAAGTCAGGACTTATGCCCTGACTTCTAGAAGCATGGCCTTGTCTTGGCCGGAAGTTGGGAACGGGGTTTTCTGGAACCCCTGGCTTCTCCCTCTGTGTCTGCGGCCATCCAGACTGGACAGTCAGAGCCAAGCTTGGGGAACCCCTTGTCTCTTGGAACCTTAGGTCCTTATCTGTAAAATGAGGGACTTGTTGACTCAGCTGACATCCTCATGGCAGTGAGCATGGATGACAGAGCCCAGAACCTTAGTTGCAATCCTGTCTGGGACACTTACTAGCTGTGCACATCTAGTAAGTTACCCGACCTCTCAATTCATGCCTCTGTAAGATGGGAATAATAATAGCACCTACCTAATGGGGTCATCATGAGGACCAATATCTGTAAACGGGGGAAACAGTACCTGGGACAGAGTACGTGCTATTACTACTGTTACCTCTTGGAGTTGCTGGGAAGTTAGTGTGAATGTGGCAGGACCTGTCGTGCTCGGCAGGAAGCAGATGCTCCGACACTGTTAGCTTTTTGATTGAGGAGAGGAGGCAGGAGGTGGGGTCAGTGTGGAGGGTACCTGGGTAGACAGACCCCCGGGCTGGCTTTGGGACCTTGGAACACCCACTTAACCACTCCATGTCTGGCTTTTGGTGGTTGCTTATTTTTGGTCATTCATTCACAAGAACACACACGAAGATATAAAAGTATAGATAATACATTAAAAAATTAGAGCCAAGGAAAATATAAAATAGAACAAATTCCAGGTGGAAAATGAAAACAGATATGTTGGCCTTGGGCTCTATAGTTATTGAAATTGGCCTGCACATCTGGTTGTGGGCTTCCTGGTGGACAAGTGAAAAGGGAAATAGATTTACTCCAGGATTTCTTTATCCAAGGGGAAGATGCTTGGCAGCTCCTCACGGGAAGCACAGCCTTAACTGGTATTTGGAACTAAAAGAAATCCCTCCCTCTCACCAGCTTCATGGATGTTCTCAGAGCTCAGTTTCCCCAAATGTAAAATGGGGGGATGAGACCCTGCTCCTCTGTCTGTCTGGCTGATTGTGGGCATATGTACCTGTGCATTCCTGGCATGTAGTGGGCACCCAGAGGGCATAGTTCCCAGCCCTCTGCCCCATCATAGCTGGCACCTGTCAATTTTTGGGTCAGCACAAGGTCAACCCAAACAAAACCAGCTGTGCCCAGTGTGCAGTTCTGCGTCAGAACCCAGTCAGGGGGAAGGATGTGTGTACGGGGAGTGGAAGCTGTTTAATAATAGGACATATGCCAAGGCCAATGGGCACTTTGACAAATTGAGGCTGGCACGTGGCGTGATGCATAAGCCCCGCAGGTGAGTACACACGGTGGGGTTGGAGGACCAGCAAGGGCCCATTTGGTGAGACCGGCTGTGCAATCAGACGTGAGTTGGAGTTGGAATGCTGGGAGGGCTGTGAGGAGGGAGAGAGGAAAATGGGAGGCAGTTGCAGAGGATGGAGGGAGGCCGGGCGTGGAGTACCTTCAAGTGTGCGACGTGGCCCCTTGGTGATCAGCGTTTCCGGCGAGGAAGCACGTGGGGTTAAGCAACCACGACATCCCAGTGAGCTTGAGGATCCAGACAGGGCACCTTAGAGGTGCAAATGGCTTCAGTCACTTCCCTGGGGCGAGATTGGTTTCATCTCGAAGAAGCTTTGTAGCTTCTCAGCACTTCCAGGTGCTGATGGCGGCATCACAATATTGTGAAATTAAGCAGCGAAGCCGACTTCATTACCAGCTTACCTGGTGAGGGAGCAGCCACCTTAGTTAGCACCGATGGTTGGGTATGACAGAGCTAAAATTGAACTTGGCAATTACTACTCGTGAGAGGTTCTCGGTGCTGTGAAAAGAAGGTTCCATGGAAATCAACCCTGGTAATCACAGGGCTAAAAATTAGTCAGTTACTATTCAGGTTGCTTTGTCAGCATACGCATTGGGTGATGCAGGGGAAGGGGGATGGAAACTTGGGTTTTGGCTGTCTTGGGTTACCTTGTGTTCACCTGCACCAGATTCGTTTTTTACATTGGTTCCAGGACAAAGGTTTGAGAGACCCCGTGTTAATGTCGTGGTGCAGGGTGGCCGTTTGAATGATGGGTCGTTTTAAAGTCCCGTTCTTTTTATTTGCATGAACTCACACATCTTTCTCAGCTTTCCAGTTTGCTCTACACTTGTGAAGGGGTTTTCCTAACAGGTCCTTGCGTCTCCTTGGGATGTTGCACATGACGAGCTCAGATTTTGTTGACTCCTAGTCTTAGAGGAGGGTTATTGAAGGCTATTATTGAAGGTTTCTGAGCCCTTCATGGAATTATTTTTATTAAGCTTTGGCTAGAATATTTCGGCAACCTCAGAATAATGTCCCCATGTTGCAGGTAAAGACAGTGAGGGGCCGGTGTGTGCTTGGCTGAGAGAGTCAGATGGAAAGGAAAAGCTTGTACAGATTCAGTTCTCAGTTGATTTGGGATGTGGGCCCTGACTCTCAGGAATGGGAAGATGGCAATTCAAGTCAGCTCATTGCTTTGAACCTCAGTTTCCTCATCTGTAAAATGGGAGCTTGGGCTAGGCAGGTGTGAGGCTTCAATGAGATAAGGCAGGCACAGTAGGACCTCAGCACAGGTGGCTGTTGTTATTAACAGTGATATTTATTGTCCACCTCTTTTGTGCCAGGCACCGGACTGGACCCTTTCCATAGGAGACCACTGCTTTGTACAGAGATCCTGCAAGGAATTCTTAAGTAAATGCAGGCTCAGAGAGGGTTTAATTTTGTCCAGGTCCTCTCAGCGAGTAAGGGGCAGGGCTGGGATTCAAACTCAGGCACTCTGGCCCCCAGAGGCTGGCAGTTGTCCCTGGCCCCATTGTGGGAACACTTGACCATCAAAAAAAACAAGGCAGCCTGGATGAGCTGCCTGGAGGGCCGAGAAGAGAGAAGCATTAGAACAGAAATACCTTTTCCAAAAGGCTGCGGCCCTTCCACAGGAAGCTGAGTCATCTCTCTTTGTTTTGAACCATAACCATCGAGCTGCCTCCAAATTTGAAAAATAAAAATAAAGCTAAAAAATGCTGAGTTCTGTCAAGGTGCAGGGGCCCTCTCCTGGCTCTATCCCAGGGGGAGCTGAGCGGAGGGTCTGTAGAGCTGGGACCCCCGCCACCCCATGCTGCTTGGCCAAGTACTCAGTGCAAAGGGAAGAGCCCTCCTCCTTCTGGAATCCACGCTCTGCAGGTTCTCCTGCAGGTACCCAGCCTGCCAGGTGGACGCTCCTGCCCCAGCCCCGCGTGCCCCGTGGGGCTGGGACTCTCACGGTGAGTGAGTCACGTTGGGACGCTGCTCTATCACGGCACACTGAGGACAACATGGTTATACCCCAGAATTCCTCCTTCCAGTACATCCAGAATCTTCTGTTCTCAGACTCAGCCTCCCTGCCCCCCACACATGGTGGAGTTCAGTAAGTGTTTGATGGAGAATATGGGGACTTCCTGCAGTTGTCCCGTGTTGTCCCATCTCTAACATGCTTCCTCCCTTCTCTGTTCACCCAAACTCTGCCCCTCCTTCAAATCCCAGCTCAAATGACACGTTTTCCGTGAAGTCCTTGCTCAGCCAATGAACCTGGGGCCCTTAGCTGTGAGCACCGTCTTCCTTCCATCATACTGTCTCACTACATGCATGAGCTGGGATGTCTTTTTTTTTTTTTTTTTTTTTAAATGATACAGCCACTTTGGAAGACAGTTTGGCAATTTCTTTTTTTTTTTTTTAAATTGGGAAAGATTTTAGGAATCTCTACTTCATGGGTTTTAATTTTATTTATTTATTTATGGCTGTGTTGGGTCTTCGTTTCTGTGCGAGGGCTTTCTCTAGTTGTGGCAAGTGGGGGCCACTCTTCATCGCGGTGCGCGGGCCTCTCACTATCGCGGCCTCTCTTGTTGCGGAGCACAGGCTCCAGACGCGCAGGCTCAGTAATTGTGGCTCACGGGCCTAGTTGCTCCGCGGCATGTGGGATCTTCCCAGACCAGGGCTCGAACCCGTGTCCCCTGCATTAGCAGGCAGATTCTCAACCACTGCGCCACCAGGGAAGCCCTGGGATGTCTTCTGAGGACACGGACAGTGTCCTGCTCACACATTGCCCTGGTGTCTGGAACCCCGCCCTGCATGGCGTGGGAAGTAGGCAGAGGGAACAGAAAATTCTTGGTGAGTGAATGAATAAATAAATGATAATTGAAGGATTTTTGCCTTCACACTGTCCGTGTGCCAATCAGTTACACCTTTTATCAGCGTCTCTGGTTTCCAGTGAGCGAGTTTAACATTCAACAAACAACAGGAGCTTCTTTCCACAGCAGTAAATGCTGATCATTTCATAGGTGCCTAGTATTCCACTGTACAGAGACCTGCGATTTATTTAACCAATCCCCTCTCAGTGGATTTTGCTGTCATTTCCATGTTCTCATAAATAGTGTTGCAATGAAGAAATAAACATCCTTGTTCATACAGATTTGGGCCTAGAAAATCCTTTCCCATCTTAAGCTTATATGAGTATTCATGGATGGTTTCTTCCTGCACCCTTCCAGCTTTGTGTGTGTACATTTCCAAATCTTCAGTATGTCTGAAATTTTCATCCCTTTCTATCACAGTGCAAAACCTGCATCTCCCTTTCCTTCAGACAAACTTCATGTGCTTGGATCTTGGCCTTGTGTCTACAGATTGTGTGTACTTTCTATTTGTTGAGCACCTACTGTGAGTCAGTTCCTGTGCTAGGAGCTGGGACCCAGAGGTGAACAAGACAGATGGTCCCGGCCATCAAGGAGCTCACAGCCTAGGGAGGAAGATGAACAATGAACATAGAAATAAAAACCATCAAAACAAGCAACCAGAAGCCATCGGCTGGAGGACTGTGCTACAAAGAAAATAATTCAGGTGTGGGTGAGTCAGTGGACCCCCTCTCTGGGGAGGAAGGAGAGCTTGAGCAGGATGCAAGGGTTTTGTGAAGATCTGGGCAAAGGCATTTTATGCAGAGGGAACAGCATAAGAAAGGTGCAGAGGCACAAGCAAGACTTCTTCCTCTCTGGAGCCTTTTCTTTCTTTCTTTTTTTTAAATTAATTTTTTTTTTTTTTTGATCCCGCTGCGCAGCATGCGGGATCTTAGTTCCCTGATCAGGGATCGAACCCATGTCCACTGCAGTGGAAGCACAAAGTCCTAACCACTGGACTGTCAGGGAATTCCCTTTGGAGCCTTTTCTAATCCCCTCAATCCTTCCTCATACTGACATGCTGGGCAGCAACCCCCTTTATCATGTGGCATTTGCCTTTCCCCAGGCCTTTCTCTCTGTCACTTAGTTTATTATTGTTACAAGTGGGGCGACCCCCCAGAACTCCTCTCACTTAGTTCTGGATGCCCTCAGCTCTCTGATGCTTCCTTAGCAGCCTCTGATGTTTCTGAAATGTCCAGAAGATTAAAATTGGCTTAATAGCACCCAGCATAGTACATGGTACTTAACAGGTACTATCATCCCCATTTTACAGATGAAGAAATTGAGTTGCAGGGAAGTTAACTGTTCCAGCAGGCAGAGCAAGAATTCAAACCCAGTTCTGTCTTATTCCAAAGTCCACCTTCTTCACGGAGCCCTAATTTAGCTGGATTTGTGTGAAAGCTAATGAGACTGCCAGGGGAGCCATAGTGCTTCGGGCAAGCACTGTCCCAGACCTGATCCAGCCTTGTGGTGGGTGACCTTGGCCCTTGGGTTACTGGCTTCAGAGGAGTGGGAAAGGAACCAGGGAGGCTTTTATGTTTTTGTTTTAAACTACAAATGTAGTACATGCTTGTGGAAAAGGAAAAAAAAAAAAAGAAACAAGAAAGAAAAAAGCAGCAGCTGAAAATACCTCCTCTCCTACTCCCAAGGGTAACCACTATTAACAGTTTGGCATCTTTTACAGTGCATATCCAAACACACACATAATTATGGTATTTATAAAAATGGGATCATGTCCTTGACTTGCTCCCAGCCGGTTCTAAGTCAGCACCTACAGACCTTCCTCATTCTATCATATTCCACAGAACGGATATACTTCAGTCGATTCAGCCTGACCCCGTTTTAGACATTTAGCTTGCCTCTAATTCTTCTCTGTAACGAGCAGCATCAGTGAGCATGCATGGTGCACGCAGGTACCAATATTTCTGCAGGATGGATGCTCAGAAGTCTAATTGCCAAATGAAATGACATGCAGGTTTCACACAGGTGCTGCCAAAGTGCCTTCCCAAAGCCCTTCCGGTCCAACACCCGCTCCCAGGGCAGTGGAGAAGGCCCTTAAGCCACAAATAATGCAGAGCTGAGCTGCCTCCCCTTCTGCGCCCTGAGACCTGGCGTGGAGACCGCCGCCAGGAGCTCTGAACACACAGGCCCAAATTGGGATAGAAGATGGATTTTGATAAAAGAGGTTAAATAACAGTTTTTTCCATTTCACCTTATAGGAATGGGATGGGGGGTTGGGGTACCGGGCCTCCAGCCAATAGAGGACCAAGAGTTGTCAGGAGGGCTTATAAAGCTTGCTATTTCTGGCATTTTTTCTCTTTCTCTGCTGATTATGCAGCAGAATCGCACAGAGGCTGTCGCGGGCGCGTTCTCTCGCTGCTGGGGCTTCTGTGGAATGAGACTCGGATTCCTTCTACTTACAAGACACTGGTGCATTGCAGGTGTGTTTCAGCAGAAGGTAAGCAGCGGGTGCCCGCTGCCCCCTGGGGTGGAGGTGGTCAGGCTGGCGCTGCAGGGTGAAGACAGACGATGTCTGGGTGGGGGCAGGCAGGGACCTGGACAGGTGTCTGTCACATTGTAGAATGAAGATGCTTTGGAAGGTCCAGGAGGCCTGCAGTTGGCAGCTCCTTCTTGAAAAGAAATTCTGGAAGTGGCTGGTACCAGCCCCTGAAGAGCAGGTCTTGGTGCCCAGATGCTCAGAAAGCATTTGTTCGCCCATTCGTACATCCATTTAACATGCCCTGCAGTGGGCCTGACCAGGTGTGATGGGGGGGGGGTCTGGCTAACTCAGATTGAAACAAGGATGGAGCTGGCCCATGGCATGGTAGGAGCCCAGAAGATACCTGGGATGAAGGGTGGGAAGGGAAGGGCCTTTCAAGGCAGGAGGGGTGAGAAGTAGCTGGGGACATCACCAGGAACAAAGTTTGAGCTGCCTCTTCCATTGGATTTTGGAGTTTGTGGAATCAAAAATTCCTCTCCCGATTTGGTGAGTGCCACCTTTTCCTTTTCTCCATTAATGATATTGAAAAGATAACCAGTTGGGATCTCCAGTTGCCCTCCTTTTGTAGAAGAAAGGACAGCAAAAAATGAGAAAGGACATCGTCACAGATGTAAGGGCAAACACACACACGCATTATAGGTGACAGGGATTTTGAATGGAGAAACACAACATTCATGGCATTTTCCCGCCGTCCCTGGGGAGATAGTCTTTGTGATGGGAGTTGGCTGAGTTGGGGGTGGGGCTTGTTACAGTTGACAGGGCTGCACCCAACTGAGCCGAGAGAGAGTGGGAGGCCTGACCTCTTCTGGCGCCGATTCATCACAGTCATTGTTGCAAATCTGGCTGCGTGCACGTGTGTCCCAGAAATGGAAGCCACGCCACTCTCTCAGGCCTGCTTTCCCTGGCTCGGAATATCCCAGGTCAACTGAGAGAGACCAAGAAACAGGAGCTTCTGTGCCCCGTGTGTGATCTTCACTTTCTGCACACTGGGTCTAAAAGCAGGCAGTCACAGGCCCCCAGTCTGCTGGGAAGGCTTTGGAGCCAGCCAGCCATTGAGGAAATAGCTATTGAGTGCCCGCTGTGTACCAGGGGCTGGGTTAGGTACCGGTTGCAAATCTCAGCTCTGCCTCAAATACAATCTGTGACATTGGGCAAGCTTTTTGAGCCTGGCAAGTCTCAGTCTCCTCATCCATAAAATGGGGACACTGATACCTGCTTTTCTGTGTTGTGATGATTTTGTGTGTGTGTGTGTGTGTGAGAGAGCATATCTGTGTATGACCTGGGGAGCTCTCCCCTTGTGCTTGTAGCCAGAGGCTCTGTGTTCTGGTTCTCTTCTTAGGGAGCTTGAATGCACGGCCGCAGTCTGCTTTGCAGCCCTGGCTGATATGAATTTCTCTGTCTCTGGTCACATCCATGGGCTCTTGACAGGGAGAGGAGTAAATGACAGGGGCTTACTCGCTGTCTTGAAACAGAACTGACTCTAATTTTTAACACTTCCTGAACAGCTTACTGAATACCAGTCACCAGCGTTGTATAATACAACTGGGATCTCAACACAAAAGCCAGCTAGTAAACCAGTGTCTGCTGAGAGCCCTGTGTTGGGGAGAAAGGCCTTGGAAGAGAGGAGGGAGTGGTCTTGGAAGGGAGGGTGTGGCTGGAGTATCACCACCCCCACCCCCATCCCCGCACATCTCCCAAACCTGGAGAACAGAAGCTGAACCCAGGTTTAACACTTGGCTTTGAGTCCTGGCTCTACTCTGCGCTCGCTGTGTGATCTCCGGCAGGTCACCTTACCTCTCTGAGCCAGAGTTTCCTCTCCTACAAAATGATGGATTGTTAGGAGGATTAAACAAGATCTATCAAGCACTTTGTTGGTGCTCAGTAAATAAAAATACTCATCTCTCTTGAGGAAGGGACCCTGCAGAGCCTTTGACAGGGTGTGGCACACAGCAGGCACCCACTGAATATTTACAGAAAGAACGAAGGTGCCCAGGGAGTGGGAAACCGCAGTTGCAAGTATGTACCCTGCTCTTGTAATTGCTTTGTGATCTAGGGCAAGTTCTTCACCTGTTTTGGTCTCTGATACCTTCAGAGAAATAATTCAGGCTGGTCCCAGCAGCCCCTACTGTTTTACTCCTTGTTGGAAATCAGGGTTGTGTGGGGACCCTCCAGAGGAGGATGAACTGCATGTTTGAAATTAATTTCCTTCCCATCATTAGCGGCACCCGTAACGACTCTTTCCCTGCTGCCTCGTGCATCCACAAACCAGTAATTAATGAAATTGGGAGCAGAAGCAGGGATGCAGGGTTTCCCGAGGAGGCGGCTTGGGCACAGCTGGGCTGTCCCTGTGGCACCCACTGTGATTGCCTCAGGGGCCCGAGGGCTGCCCAGGAGTCGCCACCTCTGTCTAGCCAGGAGGCCTGGCAAATGTTCACATGTGTGAACAACAGCAAACGAAGTCCTGAACTATCATAGACGGGGAGTGGATTCCCCAGCTTCTCTCAGACCCTGCGGTGACATTTTCCAGGGAGGGTGTGAGGGCTTCCCCGCCGTCGGGTGTCTGTGGAGATGGGTATTGGAATGGGAATCAGGGGCCTGGGTGGGCAGGCTTCGCTCTCGTGATTTCTGGCCATGAGACTCGCGGCAACATTCTTACCTTCTGCGGGTCTTAACTTGCTATGCAGACCAGTTGGGGCCAGGGGAACGGATGCCCCTTAAGGATGGGGGAATAGTGTAGAAAGGCAGCTTTGATTTGCACGTCCTCACCCCAGAGTGTTCACCTGAAGGAGACGGTGGCTCGAAATGGTCCTTATCTCGGTTCACGTGCCCCCAACCCCAGACTTGCCCTTCCCCATCACGCCATCTTGGTAAACATCATGACTGTACACTCCTTGGCTTAAGTCATCCCTGACCCCTCTGTCTGCCGTACTCCCTGCTGGTTGTGTCTTCAGGGTACAACCACGTCTCCCTGCTTCACTCTTACCTGTGGTTGGGTGACACTGGAGCCTCTACCCAGGCCTCCCTGCCTCCGCCTTCCCTCTTAGAGTCTGCTCTGCTCACAGCCCCCAGCGGGATCTCCGGGAACCAATCCCCTGCTTGAAGCCTTGGTCACTTGTACCCACTGGATCTGTTTCAAAATCCTTCATATGCCTGCTTGGGGGCGGGGGCACCTGTCGGATCTCAGGTTTTGCAGTCAGAGCTAGCCTCTGTCTCCTCCCTCCTGGGCAGAATCACTGCCCTGCTGCTGCCTAAAGCCCCTCCCCTGCTAACCAAACTATCATGCTTCTCGGTTTTGTACACCCAGACCCTTTTGTCCAGAATATGTTTTCTCTACCCCTCGAGCTGCTGCTTATTCTTGCAGACAGAGTTGTGGCATCACTGCTTTCTAGAAGCCCTCTCTGATTGCCACCTCATCCCACCCCCAACAGACTGAGCCAAGGGCCCCTTCTCTGTGCCCTTCCCATCGGTGCTGTGATGCTCGGAGGGGACTGAAGCCATGTATGATGCACCTTTATCCTCATGCCTTCTGGAAGGCTGGATAGCACAGACTATCTGCTTGGGAAACATTACTTTAGATAGTAAATGCGAAGAATCCTTTGCAAATTAACAGCCTTCAGACCTAGACAGACTGGATCAGAATCCTCAGCCTGTGGTTTGATTTGGCTGTGTGACCTCAGAAAGCCACAACCTCTCTGAGCTTTGAGGGTCAAGAGGATTGACAAGATGACACCTATAACAAATTCCCTCTTCTTTCCCACTTGCTGGACAGTAAATGTCCCCAAAGGCACTTGGAACATTTCAGTGGCCACTCCCCATTTCTCCGAGCAGGGTAAGCCTAAAGAGGGGCCAGGCCCAGAGCAGCCCCCAATCCCGTACACAGAGGAGCCCTGCATCGAACCCCAAACAGGAGCAAACAGGAGCAGCCATTGGGGCAACCTGAGATGCAGAAGCCACAGGAAGAAGCCACAGGCCAAGCGGATGTCAGCTGCTCTGGGGCCCCATGTGGTTCCTCGGATGTGCCGAGCTATGCAGCCCTCACGCCTGCCCTTGCCTGCTCCTCCAACCACAGCATCAGATAAAGCAGGCGGAAAAAGTGCTGCCTTCCTCTCTCTGGGGAGGGGTAATCTCAGTGCCATCTGTGGGGCACACTCTGTCGCCTGTTACCTCTCTGGCTGCTCCTCCTCTCCCCCCTCGCTTGCTCTGCCCACCTTAGTGGTCTCCACCGGCACACTCCAACCTTAGGGCCTTTGCACGGGCTGTCTCTCCCCCACCTACCTGCCCAGCTCACTCGCTCACCTCTTTCCAGTCTTTGCTCGACTATCACTTTCTCAGTGAGGCCCACCGTGACCACCCTGTTTAAACTCGCATACCCTCCACCTCACCACTCCTGATTCATCTCACCTGCCCAACCTTTTCTTCTTTCCATATAAGACTTAGAACCGTCCAACATACTAAGTAAATGACTTACTACGTTTATCGTTTATTTTCTGTCTCTAATGCAAAAGGGAAGCTCCGAGGATCTTTGGTCACTCCTGTATCTCAGGGGCCTGGAATAGTGTCTGGCACCAAGCACATACTCAATAAATATTCCTTCAGGAAGTGGATGCATGAGAGAGGGGATAAGAACCAGCCCAGCAATGAGAAGAGGGTCAGGATGGGTATTTTGGATTCTTGTTCCATGTATATGCACACATGCCCTCAGCCACTTTTTGAGCCTCTCAATGTTCGGGACAGGGCTGGCCCGGGGTAAGTGCTCATCAGTGGTTGTAGGAAGGAGGGGGGGACTAAGTAATGCCAGTGGAACAGAGACCTTGGCGTATTCTGCGAGTTGTTGAGTTGGCAGGAGAGTAGAGGTCCAGTGGGAGATGGTGAGGGATGGCACTGGAGAAATCAGGAGCCAGACCAAGCAGGACCTCAGGACCAAGGGAAAGAGGTGAGTCTTTATCCTGAGGACTGTGGGGAACCTTTAAAGGATTTTGAGCGGAGGAGTGACTTGTGTATGGATGATTTAGGACTGGGTTCCCCTGGTTTGTGATTAGGTGGGAAAACCCAGGCTTTGCTCTTCTACTTTCCAAGAGTCAGCTGTCTGCCAGACAGCCCTTGGTTATGCTTTTCACAAGGTTTCTCATGAACCCATTGTGTAGATGAGCAAACTGAGACTCAGAGAATGGAGTCCTATGGAATCCATCTTCCATGTGGCAGCCTGAGTCATCTTTTAAAATAGAAATCAGAGCACGTTGCTTCTCTGCAAAAACTCTCCAGTGGCTTCCCATTTGAGATAAAATCCAAGTCCCCACCATGACCCCAGGGCCCCACATGCTTTGGCCCCTGCCGACTGCTCTGATCTCATCCTTGCTCCTGCCCCTCTGCTTACCGTGTTCCAGCCACATTATGCCTCCCCTCATGCCAGAGCTTTCTGCTGGCTGACCCCAGGGACTTTGCACTTGCTAGCCGCCCCCCCGCCCACTTATGACGTGGCAGGGCCCTTCTCCTCCTTCAGGGCTCCCTCAGTTAAACTGTCACCTCGAGAGAGAGACCTTTTCATGTACTCTGTGTTTCTCTCCATCTTCTATCTCTGCACTCTGTTTGCGTCACAGCATTTGTCACAGTTGTAGACACTTTTGTGTGTTTGTTTGTCACCTGCCTCCTCCAGGGGACTCTGAGGCCTTCGGGGGCTAGGACCATGTCTGTGGTGGATTCAGGGAGCTCTGGGCTTGTGGGGACGGCTGATGCTCCCAGGCCTGCCTGAGGAGACAGACACCTTGCAGGGACCCAATTCCTGTTGCACCTGGTCTTGACCCGCTCCCAGTGCACCTGGTCTTGACCTGCTCCCAGTGCTGCCCACATTCCCTGTAATGGTAAATGCTCTGCCTGGCATTTCGGCAGCCTGGTGGATCCATGTGTACCTGTGGAAAGATGTCAGCTGAGTCATCTAATAGCTGTGAGACCTTGGGCAGTTTCCTTTATGTTTCTGAGCCTCAGTTTCCTCATCTGTAAAATGGGCATACAGAGGGACAGTGTCCCAACAAGGGCCTAGCGCATGTGTGCCCAGTGCTTGATTCAGCTCTAAACTCCCTTATCTGAAATCCAAAAGGCTCTGCAACCAGCAGTTATCTTGTAAATATGCTGCAAACTCATTCGGCCCCCAAGCCTGATCTAAACTAACAGATATAAGTTTCACTTAGCCCTCTTGTGTGAACATTCATAGGATTCACTGCAGAAATATGAATGTGTTTTAACTGCAGGTGTTGTCCCAGACCCCACAGAGGCTACTACCTAATTTGTGGAATCTTCACTTTCTCACTTTTATGAAATCCAAACAGATTCTGAATTCTGAAACTCCCTGGGTTCTGGCTAAGGGGCTGTGGACCTGGGTGTGTGAGTTGCTGCTGAAGACCCTCCTGGGGTCTGGGAGGGTCCACAGGGGCCTTTGACAGCCGCGGCAGAGCCAGAAACCTCGTTTCTTCTTGGTTTCTTAGCAGCCAGTGTCTTTTTAGTCACCTGGGGTTAAGTTGGGTTTTGTTGGCTGAGGGGCCAAGGTTAAGGCTTGGGCAGGGTAAGCTCCGGTGCTCAAGCATTTCCGGTTTGAATTTAAAAGGGGAAATTTTTTTTTCTTATGAATCATCAGAAAAAGAAATCAGAAGGAAGTGTGTGACCAAGGAGAGGAAATTAGGGTTTGCAAACTGCGTGAGTCACCCCCTTTCTGACTCTTGGGTGATCCCTTGCTCTTGGCAGTTTTCATTCATCTCTGAGACTCTTAGTTCTGAATTCTGGAAAATATACTGGAGACTGTCGTGGTTTTATTCTGGCTTCAACCCTGCTTCCCTTTCTAACCATCAATATAAATTTCTATGTTTGAATCACTGCCACACTCTTTTACTTATTATTGCTTTAGCAAGTGTTTCTTCCCTGCTCAGAGTCCTGCTTCTGGGCTCCACCCCTGGATCACCACAGAAGCTTCTGCCTGGCTTCCTAGACAGGCTCCAGTCTTACTTTCCCCCATCCATTCTTCACCTGAAGCTAAGAAGCCAGTTTCTAAAATGCAGCCCACAATCTGGGCTTTGGTCTCAACCTTCCACCCCCACCTTGTGTAGCCCTGAAAAGCCCCATCGTGATAAGGTCCTATTTGCCTTTGCAGCTCAGCTCTCACTGCCTCCCCTAAGTAAGTGGCTCCTCCTCTCCAGCCCTCTGTCCTTGGCAAATGCTGTTCCCACCAGCCTGCCTGTCCTGTCCATCTGGTGCCTTCTCCCTCACCTGGCTAATTCTGCTCAGCCTGCAGGTAGATTGGCTTAGAAGCCACCTCCTCTGAGAAGTCTCTAGGCTCCCATGAACTCTGGCTCCCAGTGCACTTATCACCCACTTATAGTTCCTGGTCCTGTCCTCTTCACTGCACCAGATGCTCAGGAGGACAAAGACTGTATCCTGTCCATCACTGGTACCATCCCCAGCTCTCGGAACAGAAAGCTGTTTCAAGCAAGACTGGGTGGACTCGAGACAGATGAGCAGTGTGGTGAGGGGGTGACTCTTGAGGCAGCAGGCAGGGGTCTTGGGTACTCATCTACCCTGCTTCGGGCTGGCTATCTGCCTGGCGGTGGCTGCCATATTCCTTTCCAGAAGGCTGGAAACTGTTTTCCATGTCAGCAATGGGGGGAAGTATCCCAGTTTCATTATAGTTGGCGTGTTTCATGTACATTTCTCCCATTTCCATAGAATCAAGGGTACATTTTTTCCTATGTATTTGTCTCTTGGTAGATTGCCTCCTGTGTGTGACTTTCCTGTTTGTGTCCTGTGTCTTTTCCTCTGTCGGCATCTTGCTCTCTTTAATTTGACTGAGGCATTTCTGCATCGTATTTATTAACTGTCTCATAGTTGGTGCTGATATTTTCTTAGTCCGATGTCCTTTTCATTTTGGTTTTATTATGCTTCCTTCTACAGAAGATATTAATGCGTATATATTTGAATCTGTCAATCTCCCTTCCTCCGTGATTGCTTCAAGGGCTGAGGAAGTTATCCTGCCACCAGAGATCTGATAAACATTCTGTTCTGTTTTCTGATATTTCCCTATAACATGACTTTTTAGACTTAACTCTTGAATCTGTTTAGAGTACATTTTGGTAGGTGGCTTGCAATGGGTATCTAGTCCAGTGTTCCTAAGTAGGAACAGGATAACCCTGTTATCCCCATTCTGTTTATGAAATAATTGGTCTTTGTCTCTTTGTTTCCAAAAGGAGAGACAAAATAGAGTAGTTGTTATGGGCAGGAGCTCGCAGAGTTAAGATTCTGGCTTTGCCACTTTCTAGCCATGTAACCTTTGAGCACGCTGCTTACATCGAGCTTTTCTCCTCTGTAAAAGGGGGTCGTATCATCTCCCTTGTAGGCTCATTGCAAAGATTGAGTGAAATATCTTAAGTAAATCACGTCACGTGATGCCTGGCATAGAGTAAGTGCCCTCCTTAACCATAATGTGTTTCCGTACAGAGTTGGGTCTAATTCTCTACCTTCTCTTCTGTTTCATTGATTTAAAGTTCTCCTTTGACATCCCTGCCCCACTGCTTTAATTATTTAACTGTTGCTTCACAGAATGTTTTATCTCTGGCCAAACTAGATGACACCTCCCCAATTACTCATCTGTTAGGAATATTGCTTCAAACTCTCACTGTTTTTTTTCGGTGAATATTGAGTCTTCCCGTGCACTCTGCGCTATAGCCCACCTCACACCTACACACACACACCAGTTTTCTCACCCTCCCAGCTGCCTCGCCTCCCAGCTCTCTGATCACTCTGGCCCCTCTACCTGGCAGGTGTGTATCAACTGTCTCACCTGGCCTATCTCTACCTAATGCCTCATCACCCCAGCTGTCATTAGTGCTGGTGTCTGTACTGCCTCTGGGCCCCAAGCTTCCCTGGGGATCGTTTCTGTGTCCCTGGTACCTTCAGAGCCTGGCACATGGCCAGTTACATCATAGATTCTCAGATCAGGGATTGGGGAAGGCGGGGATGCCGCCACCATCTTGGATTTTGAGGCTAACTGGTCTTTGTTATCTTCTGGAGGCACAGGCTCGGGGACCCCAGTACTGTGGTGGTTTTAACCGTTGGCATGCTGTGGCCAGTCACTGGGGGCTGTCTGCCAGCCCTGGCCTCCGTTTCCCCAGTGGGATAATGGGAAGGAGTCTAAGAGCCTATCAGCCCTGAGGTTCTATAATTTATCTTAAACTGGGTGGCTTGGCAGTGAAGATGAATTTGAAGAACTCATTGGCATGTGCTCTGCCTTGGAGTGGGGTTTGCTCTCTCTCTCTCTATCTCTCTCTCTCTCTCTCTCTCTCTCTCTCTGTGTCCAGGAAGAAGGTCCAGACCCAGAGGTCCTAACTGCCCTCCTGGCTTCTGCGCTGCAGGGCCCCCAGGGAGAGCCCAGACCTAGGGCGTAGGGCTTCCGTAGTGAAGAACAGAGGAGTGGACCTCAGCCTAGGCAAATGGCAGGGGCGATAGGGGAATCCAGCCTCTCTAGGGCACCTCGGTGTGCCCGCACACTGACAGGAGGCACGCACAGCCCTGCCAGTCCCATTCCCATTTTACAGGAGAGGCATCTGAGAATCAGAGAGGTGAGGTTCCTGCCCCAGCCACATGGCCACACAGCCACACAGCAGCTAAGTGCAGAGCCTAGGCTTCCAAAACTGGTCTGCTCCAGTGTTCTCTCAGCTCCCAAGTCCAAGGGCTGATTTCAATACAGCGCTAAAAAATATAGTAGCAGTGTTTACAAATATCATTTCCTGTGTTGTCTGGTACCGACAGAAGGAAGTGAACTTGGTACTTTGTCTATGTTAGGTTTTGGGGTTAGAGGCATAAGTGTCAAGTTCAGGTGACCTAGAAAACCTTTCTAGGTCAAATTACGATTTCAAAAGATTTTGTTTTCTTTTCCTTTCTTTCTTTTTTTTTTTTTTTAACCGCCCCACGATTGAACGCTGTCGTTGACATATTTCCCTTCCAACAATACCAGCCCTTTGTGGCATGATTGAGGGCTTGTTTTGTAGCACTGGGGAGAAAATATCTTCCAAATCATCTGCTTCTCATTGTCTCAGTCACCCTCACTCCCCCAAGCCACAGTCCCCACAACATACACTCATGTGGCTTTTAGTTAATTGTCTTTGGCAAGGATCAGTTTTGGGACTTGTTCCCAACCGCTCGGATGATAGATAATTGTCAAGCACAAATACTGGCCACTCTGGGCAGCCTGAGGCTCTAGACCGCTGACCGCAGCCCAGCCTCTGGGCAGAAGGCTGCGGGTGGATAGCTCTGTGCCTTCGTGAGTAAGTAGCAGGGCAAGGCCACGGAAGTAGCACAGCCCAGTCGTGAGAGCGTCAGCTCTGGAGGTGGACATCCTGGGTTTGAATCCTGACTCCACCACTTACTAGCTGTGTGGCCTTGGGCAAGCTGCTTAACCTCACTTGACCTCAGTTTCCTCATCTGTAAAATGGGAGCCTTAGAAGCAGTAACTCACCTTGTAGGTTGGTTGTAAGGATTATATGAGTTAAAACTCGTAAATCGATTAAACGAGTGCCTGACATATCGTAAGCAGGCTGTAAATGTTGCACGGATTAGTTAAAATGAATAAATGATCATAGCTGTAGTGGATGCTGTTGTAAGTCACCCAGATCCCTCCCCGATTAAGACACTCATTCTTCCAGCTGTGGAGAGTGTTGGCTGCTGCCACTCGCAGCTGAGTCTCTGGGTATTGCCTTTGGTGGAAGGAGGGACCTTGTCCAAGGTTATCAGTCACCCTCCTCCAGGACAGCCTGGACCCAATGGCTGGCCTGCTTGGGAATGCAGTGGCTCCTGCCTCAATTTAGGACATCTCTACAGAGCCATCCCAGCTCCAGAGTCTCCTTGGGACAGGCTGAGGCCTCTGTTGGTGACCGCATCACAGTTAACTTGCCCTCTGTCCACCTGCTTCCCTCGCTCTGCTGTTGTGCTCCCCAATAAACTTCGAACTGGCAGATTTCACTCTGAGTCTGTTTCCAGGGAACCTGCCCTAAAACAACAGGTAACCATCAGCTGTGAACGGACCTTGATAACCATCTTAAAACACACACTTATTTTCCTTGCTTATTTTTCCAGAAGCTCTGTGAGGCGTGGCCTCAGAGTTCTCCGCGATCCCTCATCCCCATCTCTGGGTGGGCGCCATTTGTACACTCTAGACGTGGCTTGGTGAGCTCCCTGTGTTCCGAGGGTCCTGGCTGAACATTTGAACGTGCATCGGTGGCTTCAGGGCCACTCTTCAGGTGGGAAGAGAAGGGTCTAGCTGCTGAACAAACCACAAAACTTAAAACTGACTGAACTACAAAGGGCCCAGAGAGCCTCGCCCATTCAACCGTTCCACGTACAAATGGGGAGATTGAGGCCGGAGAGCGGAAGGCCTTGTTCGAGGCCACACAGTGAGTGGATACCTCTCCTCCCCACCCTTGGAGCAGAGGATGCTATGGGGAAACAGCGGGGCAGTCTGGTCTTAGGAGCCAGACATGTGGCAGTTGGTAACAGCATTATAGGGTCCAATAAATGCTTCCATAGCTTCCCCCAAGCAGAGGGGCAGTCAGCTGGATCCAGGAGTGGGTATCAACAATGGCTTCCTGGAGTGGAACAGCGCGGGAGTGATTGGGAGTTAACCGCAAGAAACAGAACAAGAAGGGAGATTCAGGTGGAGAGTACAGAGCCGCAGAGGCCAAGGTGTGTGGGAGAGTGTGGTCCATGCTGGGATCTCAGGACATCTCGAAAAGGCAGAACAGGGGAGGACTGTGAGAGAGGAGTGGAAGGCCAGCCTAGACAGTCAGGTTTGGCAGGATGTAGGTTTTTAAGTGCTTTGAATGCTACAGTAAAGAATTTAGACTTTTCCCCCAGTGGGGAGATGGACCTTGACGGAGAATGACCTGGGCAGAACCAGACAGGCGGCTTATCTGTCACGATCCCCACTGGCCCCTCACTGCCTGATCAAGTCTGTGCTTGGTCCATCGTTGTGGAATAAATGAGTGGACAGATGAAGGAATGGAAGGTGCTGGAGAAAGATGGCGGCAGTTCAGGGGGAGAAGGGTGGGAGCAGGGACAGCTGCTGATGGGGGAGGGTTTATCATTCAGAGCTGGGAGTGTGGGTCACCCTTCCCCACCCTAGAGAGGCCCACTGGCTCCAGCTTAGACGAGACTCTGACGTACTGGGGGTGCAGGCGGGACCAGCTGAGAATATGCGCGTTGGCATCTCCAGCAGCAGAAGGCTGGTGGACGGCCATCAAAGTCTTGATCAGTCTGATCTGATGGGGTCCTGGTCCTGCTCTTGGACCGACCACACCCTGACCCACTTCTCGGGCCCCAGCTCCTTCCAGCCACAGGC
This sequence comes from Eubalaena glacialis, assembly GCF_028564815.1. Classification (NCBI taxonomy): domain Eukaryota; kingdom Metazoa; phylum Chordata; class Mammalia; order Artiodactyla; family Balaenidae; genus Eubalaena; species Eubalaena glacialis. The sequence goes on along the minus strand of NC_083728.1, from coordinate 16,916,623 downwards.
AGCGTTGGCAGCCCCCTTGGAACCATTCCCCCTCACAGCGGCCAAATGAAAATGTTTGTTGAAAACAACATGTGCATAATTAAAGCTTAATGAGTGCTTGTCTGTTTGGAATGTGCAATTAGATTTATAATCGGGGATGGGAGCAAGCTCCAAATGGCTTTAAATGGAGCTGAGAGAGAGGATAATTTTTGCCATAAATCTGCAGTAATGCAGACGGTGTGTAAGCTGCCACCAGTGGTAGAATCACAGGCCTGCCAGGCCATGCTGTGCCCTCTGAGAGACCCTGCCCATCAGGATGTCTTGGCAGCTGCTGGGGGGCTCAGTATTGGTCTTTGAGGTGGATCTGCTCTGGGTTGGAGCTGGAGTTTCACCATGTCTTCCTGTCTCTGAGCTCTGTGATCTGAGGTGACAATGGGGAACTGAGGAATTGGTGCAGTCCAGCTGCCCTGGTCCCCAGGTGTATTGGCCGGGCAAGGAAACCTACGTCATCACCATGTCACCTCTGGTCTGGGATGTGGCTCCACACTTTGTCCTCTGCTGTATCCCAGCACTTAGAACTTAACATTTGTTGAGTGAATGAATGCCTCTGTACCAGCTGCTTGCCTGAAAAATCACTCTCCCTCTATGGGCCTCAGTTTCCCCATATCTCTCGTGGAGAATTGGATTCAGCTATTGCTATGTCCAAGATTCTGGATCTGGAGCAGATAGTGGCTGGGACAGCATCTCTGCCAGAACTGTCCAATAGAAGTATAATGCAAACCACTTACATAATTTCAAATTCTTTAGTAGTCGCATTTTAAAAAGTAAAAAGAAACAGGTGAAGTTAATTTTAATAATATATTTTAGTTAACTCCATCTACCCAAAATGTTATCATTTCAGCATGTAATCAATATAAATATACCAATGAGGCATTTTGTATTCTTCTGTTGCTGTTGTTCTAGGTCTTTGAGACCTGGTATGTGTTTTACATGTAAACACCTGTCAGTTTGGACCAGCCGTATTCCAAGTGCTCAGTGGCCACCACGCTGGACAGGCCAGGTCTAGAAGGAGGATGGTTAGAGCGAGCTGGGAAGGCCCTGCTTCCTTGTCTATAAAACGGGGGCAATGATTCCCACCTCTTGGAGGAGCCAGGTGCCTGGTAGCACTCTGCCACTGAAGTTGCATTGATCACTGTCTTTTTACATTACCTTCCAATATTTTTAATTGATAAAACACGTGGCACCATCCAAGCCAGCTCTGGTCAGTGGTGGGGAAGCAGGTCCTGCAGTGGCTACAACACTGGGCTTGCTCCCGAGGCCCACAGCCCCTCTGGCAGACCATGCCCAAGGCATTATCTCCCCTTCCTGGTAGACGAGGCCCCTGGCCCAGAATCACGAGGTTACCTGCTCTGGTTCACACAGCTTGGAAACAGTGGAGGTGGGAAGCCAGTGTGGTCTTTTGGGGGTCCAGCAGCCTGGACTGCAGACTCAGCTTGGGCACGTCTTGGCTGTGTGGCCTTGGGCAGATCCCCTAACCTCTCTGGGCCTCAATCAGAGCTCTGGATTTCTTGGTGGGCAGAATAAGAATGTGCGTCACGTCTGGCAAAGCACTGATAAAGAGAAAAACTTGTTTTTGGAGAGAAATTGATATTTGACATTTAGGAACAAAGCGCGAATGTCATCATCATAGAAAAAATTAGCCCCTAGTTGGACTGTCTTACAAAGATTTTAATTTACAAATTTTATTTCAAATTACATATGGTGGGTGGAGGCATAAGGGGTTTTTCCCACACTTAGGACCTCACAGGTTTGCATGAAGCCCCACTCAGTTTCTTCATCTACAGAAGGGAGGCAGTTATAGCAAGCTTCTAGGGTTGTTGTAAGGTTTAAATAGTAATATAAGTAATAGCTAACAATTTTGAGTGCTTTCTCTGTACCAGGCAAAGTTCTAAGCACATAAATTAATTTATTTAATCCAAGTGATAGTCATGCCCATTTTCCGGATGAGGAAACTGAGACATAGTAACTTAGTTAAAAAGTTGCACAGCTTGAAAAGCAAGCACATGATTTAGACCCAGGCAGCTTGGCACCAGAGCCCACGTTTGTAACCACTGTGCTGTCATCCTTCTTTGAGTGATGGTGGACCTGGAGTTAAGCATACGGGGTCTGGTCAGAGTTTGAGCCTGAGGCCCTGTCCCTGTCCTGCTCCATCTGTACAGCGCCTCTCTGCCCCTCCCCCATGATCTCCCTGGTGTGATGTGTATCTCTCTGTGAGACTTCCACATAAAACCGCACTCTCGGCAGGGCCCAGGGTGCAGCTGCCACGTTTGCTGCCTCTATACTTTTGAACTGTTTTATCTGTGCAGAACGAGTGTTCTCACGGCCCACTGTGGGGGCAGGCGGGAGCTGTGTAGGCTGCTTTGATTGTTTCCTCTTTAGATCTCCATGAGGCATATCTCTTGGTGTCTGCAACTGGCCGGGCTGAGGACTGTGCATCTTTGGTCTTTGATCTGTGTCTCTGTGCAGAGGGGAGGGACAGCAGCTTCTACAGAACAACTGTTGCTTTGGTACCTGACATCAAGGGCAGATTCGGAACTGACTGGGTAGCTTTGGGCAAGCTCCCCAACCACCCTGCGCCTTGCCTTGCTCACGTCTACAATGGGGCTGGTCATGAAGCCTTGGGAATTCTGGGGCTTTCCAGTGAGATGACCAGGCACAGCTCTGGGATGAGGTCTGGAATAGAGTAGGTACCCACTGGCCTGTGCTCACAGCAGCCTCAGATGTCATGTTCCCTGCTCTTTGCCTGGCCAACTCCTATATGTTCTCCATCATGGGGCTTCCAAGTTATCCTTTTCAGGATACTTCTCTTGAAAGGCCCTTCTCCCTTCTTTCACTCCTCTGTGATAACTTGATCCTACCATTGTCACATTTGTCAAAGATGAGGCCATCATTTTATATCAGAAACAAGATGTTGAATTCATTGCTGTACCTTGCAAAGCTAGTCTGTCCAAATCAAGCAAGAGCTGAGTTTTGTAGGGTTTGGGGAAGCATGGAGTCCAGGGATGGGGGTACTTTCAGAAGCAGGAGGTTCTGGGAAAGGCTGACCCCCAGCTGTGGACATGTAGCTATTGGAGCGAGGCTGTTATTGATCGCTTGACTTTCAGAGTCTGGGTGGGTACAAAACTGTCACTGACCAATTGAGATGAGCATCAGACAAGGTTTGTGGTTACTTGTTCCTGTTGTGGGACTATGGCCAAAGAACGGCCTGTCTTCCTTTCTCAGATTTGGAGAATAGGAACGTTTTATTCGCCCAAGCTTCTCCAAAGGACTGGGGGCTCCTTGAGGAGCTGTGTCATTATCATTACAGTATGGCTGGTGTCTGTACAATGTCAGGCACATGGTAAACAATCGCTAGATACCAGTCAACGAACAATGACAGTTGCCCCTTCTGTGACCTCAGAATCCCTTTGCTTTTACCTCTGTTCAGTGCCTTGTGACAAGGTTTATTTACGGTAAACCGCCGATGCTGGGAGTGTGGTACTCAGTACATTGTAGGTGCTTGGTGCCTGATATAAGGGCATTGACTGATTTCATTTTACCTCAGCATATTTAAATTAGGTCTTAGATCTAGGAGTGGGAATGAATGAGGGAAAGACATGAGAGGGACGGGGTCAGAGTGAAAGGGCTCACCTTGAACGGGAGGGAGACACTTCACCTATTTAGACTAAAGGAAAGGAGGTCAGGATGGGTGTGATATTAATAATGTGGAGGAGGGGAGAGAGTTGAGGGAGTATCTGATGGTCTCAGAGACATAGGAGATACAGTCCTCTGCAAGACTGAGGGGCATTGGGGCTGATGAGGGGATAATAGTTTAGCATATAATAATAAAAGATAACATTTATTAAACACTTATCAAAAGTCATTACCATTATTAAGTATTATGTTACAGGTATTAACTCATATCTGATATCTGATAACAGATATCAAAAACCTTATGAGGCAGTAATAATTAACTGCCATCATTACCATTTTACAGGTGAGGAAACTAAGGCAAAGAGAAGTTAAATCCAAGGTCACATACAGCTAAGTAAGTGGTGGAACTGATACTCCTATTCAAGAATCAATGCTGTTGCCCAGTATATCACACTATACATGGAAGTTGAATTAAGTCCAAAGCTGGCTTGAGATGGGGGCTTTAAGATTGGGCCCAAGAATACGGATTTATAGAAGCAAGCAGGACTGTTAAGGTTGGAGTGCATAGCCAGAAAAAAAAAAAAAAAAAAAGACCTAGGAAGAGTTGGACTTCAGTGGATTGAGAAAGGGAGGAGGAGGGTGCCCCAGGCTGATGATGGGGCAATGTGTGCAAAGGCAAGGGTGCTGGAGGTTCCTGCAGCCTTGAGGGATGCTGTGGGAGCTGAGTCTCAGGGCTGGGTGTCATGGAGGGTCCTGGATGCCAGAGTCAATGATGTGGAGTCACTGCAGGGTTTTGATCTGAGCAGTGAAATGATTGCTGAAAGATTGCTAGTGATAGCCAGGGTGAAAGATGGGTTGGGTTGGAATAAGCTGAGCAGAAAGCTTCTGCTGGTGATTGGATCAGGAGGATGTAGGATGGAAGGGGTCCAGAGTCACCCCAGAGGTACTGACAGTGTACTCTGTAGAGGTGACATCTCTCATGATGGCAGACCGCCAGAGAAAGAGCAGGCTTCTACACGTGTTGTGAGTTCAGTGTTGGGTGTGTTGAACTTGAGGTGCTCATGGACCAAATGGGGGAAATGTTCAGGGGAAATGGTGCATTGCAATCTGGAGGTAACTTGGCTGAAGGTGAGTGTTTGAAAGTCAGTGACATGTTGCAACCCTAAGAAGCCATGGCATCATCCAACGAAAGTGTGACTCGAGGAGGAAATACCTATCTATCCACCCACCATTCAGCCCATTCCATTAGCGCAGGCATCCCACACACCCATTCCAGCCATCTGTTTATCTCATCCACCATCCTAATCATCTTCCCGTCACACCCGTCTCTTCATACTGACCCAGCCATCCCATCTCATTCATCGATCTGCTCATCCCTCCCATCCCAGCCACCCACCTGCCCATCCATCCATTCATCCCACCTTCTAATTCCATCTGTCCAACCATTGAGTCATTTCTTTGTCCACTGACCCATCTATCCCACTCATTCCCTAAACCACTCATCTCCCCACCCCCGCTTCCATCCATCATCCATCCATCCGTCCACTCATCCGTCCATTGCACCCATACACCTACCCGCCATCCATCCACTCATCTTATCCATCCCAACTATTTACTTCTCTATTCACCACCAGCCACCTGTGACTTTTGAGCACTCAAAATGTGGCTAAGTCTAAACTGAGACGTACTGTAACGTAAAATACATACTAGATTTCAAAGACAGTATCAAAAAAAGACTGTAAACCATCTCATTTACAATTTTCCTATTGATCACATGTTGAAACCAATATTGTTAATATATTGGGTTAAATAAATATGTCTTTAAAATTAATTTCACCAGTTTATACTTTCTTTTTTAACTTTATTTATATTTTATTTATTTATTTTTAAATTTATTTTTAATTTTTAAAAAAATTTTGGCCATACCACGCAGTGCGGCATGTGGGATCTTAGCTCCCCGACCAGGGATCAAACCCGCGCCCCCTGCATTGGAAACGTGGAGTCTTTTTTTTTTTTTTTTTAGTTTTTATTGGGGTATAGTTGCTTTACAATGTTGTGTTAGTTTCTACTGTACAGAAAAATGAATCAGCTGTATGTATACATATATCCCCTCTTTTTTGGATTTCCTTCCCATTTAGGTCACCACAGAGCACTGAGTAGAGTTCCCTGTGCTTTATAGTAGGTTCTCATTAGTTACCTATTTTATACATAGTATCAGTAGTGTATATATGTCAATCCCCATCTCCCAGTTCATCCCACCCACCCCCCTTGGTATCCATACGTTTGTTCTCTACGTCTGTGTCTCTATTTCTGCTTTGCAAATAAGATCATCTATAACATTTGTTTAGATTCCACATATATGCGTTAATATACGATATATGTTTTTCTCTTTCTGACTTACTCCACTCTGTATGACAGTCTCTAGGTCCATCCACATCTCTACAAATGACCCAATTTCATTCCTTTTTATGGCTGAGTAATATTCCAGGAAGCGTGGAGACTTAAGCACTGGACGGCCAGGGAAGTCCCTTTTTTTTTTTTTTTTTTTTAACTGTGGCTACTAGAAAATTTTATATTACACATGTGGCTTGCTTTATATTTCTATGGGACTGTGCTGATTTGTACCATCCATCACCCATCCATCCATCCATGCATCCATCCATCCCATCCTTCATTCCCTCCCTTCCTTCCATCCATTCATCTACCCAGTTACCACATTTGTCCATGCCACAGATGTTTAATTTCCACCTCCTGTGAATCAGTGGCTCTGTGGGTCATCAGAATAAGGAAACGGAGGCTTCGAGCAGTTACGGAGCTTGCCCAAGGGGCACAGATGGAACTAGCATCATCCGACTCGCTAAAATCAGGGCGTCTCACCTTTCACCTTGGCTGCCTATTTGCTAAGTTTGCTTAAAGATAGAAAAGGGATCTATCCTTTTCTTTGTGCATGTGTGTGTGTGGGGGGGGGGGCCGGTGGCTGTTGGACTAGAGGACCAGCTGCCCCTCTCACCAAGGGGGACCACACGTTGTGGGGAGAGACAGACCCTTCAGAAGCCTCTCCTTGGTGGCCGTCATGAAAGGGTTATCCCCACACATTCGCTATTTGCAAAAATGGATTCTTTCAGATTCCCAAACTCATTTCCATGACAAAACTCTTGGGAAGAGAAGATGAAGGGCTGGCTTTCGCAGAACAATCTTCCAGCTGTAATGACGACTGAAGATGGCGCTGGGAAAAAGGAATTATAATTAGAATATGAAATGGGGAAAATTAATCTATTCCAGTCAGTGGTAAGAGATGTTCTCCTGGCATTTCATGGAAATTCTTAGGCCGTTGTTCCCCACCCTCCTGAAACACACACACACTTTTTTTTTTTTCACATTTTAAAGCGTGTGGAAGGTTGTGTGGTGTGAAAAAAGATTTTTGACTGAGGGACTGAGAAACTGAAATACGCACAGAATTTAAGTTCTTCCTTGTCTTTGTGTGTCTCTGCATGCGCGGGTCATATGTGCTTGTGTGCACGTTTCTCTGAGTTATATACGTATTCAATTGCAGATGGGTGGGGTACTTACTCTCATCTGGGCATCCCCTCCCTTCCATGTGTGCAGGCTCTGGCGGTTGTGTACCAGCCCCGTCAAGGGTCTGTGCCGTGTACACTGACGCTTGTACTCTGGACGTCTTTGTCTGCGATGGTTGGTGCTACCCATGCGTGTGGTGTGTGTGTAACTGAGTGCTGTCTTGAACACTCTGTTGTGTGTGCCGTGGGCCCCCGCCAGTCTGTGATGCATATGTTGTCGCCATGCTTGGGCACACTGTGTGTCGTATACCTTTGTGTGACGCTCACTCAGCGTCACCGCTGTGCCGTGGGTGTCCATGTGGGCGTTTTCAGTCTGTTTGGTGCACGTGGAGGAGAAGGTGGCTCTTCAGTGTCTAGGCTTTGTGACTTCTCCCCTTGGCACGCAGGTTCTTTCCTCCAGAAAGCCCCCCACCCCAAGAGGAGGGCTGAGGGGGTAAGTCTCAGGCCTTAGGGCCCTGGGGGCCAAGCCAGGGGAAGCCTGGGAGGTTGCGGAGGCCCCTTCCCTCCTTCCTGCCCCCTACAAGGGCTCAGAGGTGGTGGAACGCTGGACAGAGGTGGGCAGAGAAGAGACACCACCCACCCAACCACCACCTCGGGGCCTCTGTTCATAGCCGCTCAGTAGCCGAGTCCTGTGCTCCAGGACACCATGCGAGGCGCCCAGGGGCGACCCGATGGAGGCTGACCCAGGCCCTGCCTTGGGAACCTCTGCCAACTTCTCAGATTTTCCTTGAAGCAGGAAGCAAGCTTCGCTCTGGCATGTGGCTGCTCTTTCTTGGTTGAATAAACAAGTGAATGCTGAAGCCCGCTTGAGGGGGCTCTGATGACCTCACGGGGACCCGCTGCTCAACCTCTGCACTACCCCCGGCACACGTGCCTCAAAATCCAGGGTCCCTGTCCCTCCCCAGCGCCATTCCCCACCACTCACTGCGGGGAGCTCCTCCCGCTGCGAAGCACGAGCACGCACACATGGAGCACCTAGTATGTGCCAGGCCCCGGCAAATGATTGGCTATGTGTGTGTGTGGCGGGGGGGAGGTGTGCAGCCAGGCCGTGATCCCTGCCGCCGAGGAGTTTACAGCCTCGTGGGAGAGGCCAAGCCCAGGAAGCAAACAGACCACTCTGCAGTGCAGTGTCACCCTAACTGCGTGGTCTTGGGCAACTGTTTATCCTCTCGACCTGTTTCCTTGGTTTGAAACACTGGTTGTCGTGAGGGTTAAATGAGCTCTTTCATGGAAAGCATTTTGCTCGGTGCCAAGCATATTCATTCATTCACCGAATATTTGTTCATTGCCTGCTGTGCATGTCGGGGGAGAGAGTGGACCGGGGTGGCTTCGTTCTAGCCAGCATTTAATAAATGGGATATTGCACAGAGTTTGGGGGACATCTTTCCCTCTGCTCCTTTAATACATGTCCCTGTACTTTTAATCTATACCATACTGTTTGATGACTATTGCTTTATAAAATGTTCCAAATACCTGGTTAAATTTCGTCCCCCTCCACTTCCCATCATTCTTTCTTTTAGAACATACATATAAATTACGTGTGATTTTTCAAAAGGTCTTACTTTTATCGAAGAATATGTAGCCGTGGTGACACGTCTGATAAGTACCCAGGAGCTTTTGTTGAGAGCACTTTACCCTGCCTAAGTCGTAGTCCCGTTCCTGACGCCAGTCTGTGTCAGGTGTTGTGGGATTTGGAGATGACCAGGACACAGTTCCAGCCTCCATGCTGCTCCCATTCTGGGGCAAAAGACAGATATGGAGACAATCTATGTTGTTAGAGGGACAGCCAAAGGAGGTGAAAGCATGACAGGCCTCTTGGAGGAGGTGTTTCTGAGCAGAGCCTTGAAGCCTGAGCTCCGGGGGTACAGTGTGGTAGATGGAGCCTTGCATTTGGGGTCATGCCCAGACTCTAGGCATGGCATGGCCTTTTCTTTTGCAAATCCAGCAGTCACCAAAGGACTCTGCCCATCCTTGTGTTGGGAAGGCACTTGGGTATAAACCCTAATCCCACTACCCCCATGGAAAGATTGGCCTGGTAAAAGACAATGTGAGTGATGTAGTGGCTGTTTCATTCATTCATTCATTCATTCAACAAGCATTTATTGAGTATCTGCTCTGTGTCAAGCAGTATTCTAGGTATTTGGGAGGCATCAGTGTACAGACAAAGACCCCGACCTCAAGTCCCCTCCGTTTTCGTAGGGGAAATCCAACTGTAAGCAATGAACGTGGTAAATAAGTAAATTATGTAGAAAGCTAGAAGGTAAAGGGGCTGTGGAACGATGAACAGGGGCAAGCAGGGCAAGGGAGTCGGGGGTAGTGGGCTTCAGAGCCCACAGAGGTAGGAGGCTGGCATCTGAGCCGGTTGTTAGGAAAACCTCTCAGAGCGAAGAGGGTCTGGATGAACTGATGATTGCAGGATTGTGGACTTTTCCAACCTCCATGAGGGCTGCTTGGTGATGTCCATCCAAAGTACAGACGCACACACGGTTGGATGCCGTGAGTATACAGACTAATCCTACAGATAGACTCACACCCATGCAAAATGATGGATGTACAAAAATATTCACGGGAGCAATGTGGAAATAGCAAAAGCCTGGAAACAACTCAATTGCCCACATGCTTAGCTAGTTAAATATATATGTTACAGGCGTACTGTGGCATACTAGGTACCAGAAAGCAAAATTATGTCCTGACATAAAACACTTTCCAGGATGTGTTGCTAGGAGAAAAATAAGGTGCAAAATGGTGTGTATAGTATGCTGTCATTTATGTGAAAGCAATGACTCTAATGTATATACAGGGACTATCTCTGAAAGGATGTATAGGAAGCTGGTAGATGCAGCTGTTGTCTCTGGAGAGGGGCGGTGAATGCCTGGGAGGTGGGGGGAGGCGACTTTTCACTCTGTTGCTTTTTGTACTTTGGGAATTTTGAACCATATGAATATAACCTAATAAAAGGGTTTTTTTCAATTACAGTAAACTGGCCAGCTGCTCTTGGTGCCCCCCCTCCCCCAGATCCCTTTACTGTCCAGCACAGCTTACTCCCATCTGCTGTGAGCACTGGCTAAAAATGGCTCACAGCTGGCACAATTCTCTGGAGAACTGTCCTTGGCCAAATGGGGGCCACCCTTCTCAGGTTATGACTCCTTCTGTCCCTTAAGGGCAGCCCACAGCCAATGACTGATGTACATGGGCTACAAAAGTGCAGCCTCTTGCTTCATGCTGGGACTAAGTCTGTGGTACCATCCATGCCCCAGAGCTTGTGGTGGGATCAGGCTACAGCGACTCTCCAGCTGGGACCACATCCTTGCTTAGCTCCTTCCCCTGTCCTATCCTGATCCCTCCCTCCCTTACAGGTTATTTCTAAAGAGCACTTCCCAAAGATCACATGCATTTGAACCCTTGTCTCAGGCTCTGCTTCTAGAGAACCCGACCCAAGACACTTGTCTCAAGCGAAGGGAACTGGAATTGAGCCAAGTGCTTTGCACGTTTCAGTGCAGCATCCCCTGGAGAGAGGACTACGGTCGTTATCCCCATTTGACAGATGTGGCACCTCAGAAGTTCAGACACCAGCTCAAGATCACACATCAGGGAAAAGGGGAGCCAGTGGCCCCAGAGCCCCTGCTTCTCCTGCTACACCTGCTCCCTCTTGCAGACAAATCTTCCCAACTCCAGCCTTGGCAGCTGCTCAGAACACAGGGTGTAGTTCCTGTACATGGTTTTTACCACAGTCCTCACTGCCTAAGGGTCAAAGGTGAGGGGGCAGAGCCACTTGGGATGGTAAGACCCAAAGGATGGGTCGGGGGCAGGCTGTCCTGATCCCAAGGCTCTGGAGACCTTGGCCTCTCTCCAGCTTGTGGAATTCCAGCTCTAGCTGAGAGCCTGATGTCATTTTGGCCAGGAGAAATATTTGCATACTTCCAGAGATGGGGAGCTCAGTATCTGACAAGGCAACCTGACACATCTATGGACAAGGTATAAAGGGCAGAAAGGTTTTCCTCTCTGCATCCTAAGTGTGATGAACCCAAGCCATCAGAGGTCACAGAATAAGGACTGCTTCTTCTACCCTAGAGGGAGTCCTACTGAAATGGGGACTGGGCATCTTGGGCTCAGTCTTTGCTTCTCCAGGCTCCAGAGTCTTTACCCCTCAGTGCTTTTAGTCCCCTGACCTCCTCTGGCTTCTGCTGGGCCCTTCTTGAGAACATTTTCATCAGAGCTGCCTCTCTTTCTCTGTTCCAGTTTGATGGTGAGAGTGCCTACGTGGGGATGAGTGACGGAAACCCAGAGCTCCTATCAACCAGCCAGGTGGGTGCCCCGTCCTCCCTGTCCAGCCTTGGGCTGGCTGGAGCCAAGCTGCTCCCGGGGTGGGATGGGAGGGGTGCAGAGCAGAAGGCTCAGCCCACTATTGTCCTCTCTTAGAATGATCAAGAATATCAGCTGAGTCTCCCTCAACTGGGCAATCAAACTGGGACTGTAGTGTTTTCTGTACATCAACTACCTGGCTACTGTTGGCTTACAATGGGCATCACTGAAAACTTGATAAAACTCGAAATGTGTTGTCTGCACTCTCCATGCACAGAGGGGAAGTTTTCAGCAGCAACGAATAGAGATGTCACATGCTCTCTGGTGCTGCCTGCCTCTCGTCACCACACAGCACCCATGGGGGCAGATGTTGGTGTGGAGGTGCTCACACCCACGTATCAGCATTCGGGGCTCTCCTGCCCACCTGGAGTTGTCTAATGCCGCTGGGGAGGGTTGTGGACATGGTGAAAAGGGAGGAGAGCAGAGGCTTTCCGTGCAGCTTTTCTTGGTGGTGAAGGGGGCTGAGTCATCCCCGGGCAAGACTGTCCCCAGCTCCAGCCCAGCCCCTTGGGAGTCCCAGATGCCAGTTGGACAGATTTGCCACTGAGAGCCCGGTCTCTGGAAATTAAGGTTTCTCTCAGCTGGGAGCATCCTCGCTAGAGACTCAGATGCCAGAGAGGGTCCTCACTATAGTCTGGGACCCCATGGAGGGTCCCACAAACATCCTGGAAGATGCTTCCCTAAAGCAGTGGTGCCTGCTGGGTGGCAGCAGCTCAGGGTGCTGGATGGAGGGCAGAGGGGTTTCATAGCTGCTGAGAAACTTGGGGAGCTGGAGGACAAGCCTGTCCCTGGAGCTGCTGTCCCCCGCCTCTGGCTATGTAGTCGTGGAGGTCATGGCAGTCCAAGTTGGGTGGCTGGGACCACATTTTCCAGCTGGGGAAACAGAAGCCTATTAATTCACAAACATTTATGTGCCCTACTCTGTGAGAGGTACTGTGGGGGACACAGATGAGAGAGACATGGGCTTGTGGCCCTTAGGGAACACTGCCGGTGAGGGAAGATACTGTTGTCATCCCAGCGTGGTGTGGAAGCTCCTCTGTTACAGGGCGCTGCAGCCCCCTCCTCTGCCACTGCAGGGGTGTGCCTGTGGACCCGCCAGGCCATACCCCTTCTATGGCCTGTGACTGTGTGAGCACCAGGGGGGCTGCTGAAAAGCTGCCTGTATATTGCTCTGACTTGTGCCAAGCTGCAAGAACTGGGGAGCCAGACTCCAGTCCTGGAAATGCTCATTTTGGAAGAGATCACAGAAGTCACTGAATTGTCCCTAATCCACTTGGAAGTGTGATTGTCTCAAAAGACCAGAGTTTACTCCCGAACACCTTATCCGAGCCCTTTCACAATGTTTCAACTGCATTTTGCTAACATCCTGAGCCCTGGCTCTCAGAACCGTGCTATGCTGGAGTCGACACTGGCTCAGTCCCTAGTGGAGAGGGTTGGTACTGTGCTTCCACCAAGAAGGGCGAGTGGGACTCAGTGGGGCTCCGCGTCTGCTCTAGGCTTGGGCAGAGGGGGGCACAGTCCTTTGCAGGGTAGCTGGAGAACAAATAAATGTCCCCCCGCCAAGTTGCTAACAGTAGCTTCATCTGTTCACCCAACACTCGACAGTTTGCCCTTTTCTCAGTGGTTATTTCAACTGACCTTCACGACCGCTTTGAGAAGTACCATGAAGAAGTAAGACAGTATTGTTAACCCCATTTCATAGATGAGGCAACTGAGGCTCAAGGATGTTGACTGACTCAGCCAGGGAGCAGTACAGATGGAATTTGAACCTGCAGGGCTGGGACTCAAAGCTCCACACACCTTGCTGTGTCTGTGGAGAGCTCCGTTCCCACCTCAAGGCTGCCACCAACTTGCTTCAGCCTAAATGTCACTTCCTTAGAGAGCTCTTGGTGACCCCCAAATCCAAATTAGGTCCCTTCTCTGTAATTCTGTCTCATGGTACCATGTCCTTTTAGTTCACAGCGTTTGTCACTGTGGTTGTCTGCTTTTTTGTGGGATGACTTGAATAACATCCGGTTTCTACCCTAGACTGTGGCCTCCCTGAGAGCAGGATCTGGTCTCTCTTATGCACTGTTGTGCCCCCCTGTTGGGCCGTAATGCCTGGCACAAAGGAGGCACTCAGGAAATACTTATGTAATGAATGCATTTCCTTAACAGTGTAACGAGGTGGTTGGACTCCCTAAGGGTCCTTCCAAGTCTCTTGTGCTGTCACTCAGAGAGTCTCCCTAACTTAGAACTTTATAGAGAAGATATCAGGATTCTCTGAGTCCACGTGGTGGCACAAGCCAACCTTGATGTGAGCAGACTTAGAAATTACAATCTAGACTTATTATAGTGTATCAGTTAGCTTTTGCTGCATAACATGCACCTCCAAAAATTAGTGGCTTAAAACAATAAATATTTATCTAGTTCATGATTCCATGGCTTGGCAATTTGGTTGAGTTCAGCTGGGTGGCTCTTCTGGTCATGGCTAGGATCATTTAAGTGGCAGCAGTCAGCAGCCAGGTAGGCTGTGGGCTGATTGGTATGGAGGATTCCGTTCTATGCCACATGGTCTCTTGTGCTCCAGCAGGCTAGCCTGAATTTGTTCACATGGTGGGAAAGGGGCTCCCAGAGCAGCAAGAGCCAAAGCTGCAAGACCTCTTGAGGTCTAGGCTTCCAATTGGCATATGACTACTTCTAACATATTCTAGAATGTGGTCAAAACAAGTCAAAGGGCCAGTCTAGAGTCAGGGAATGGGGAAGTAGACTCTGTTGATGGGAGGCGCTGCAAAGCAGTGTGGTCTTTTAACAAACTATCACATATGGGAAGCATGTGCCACGTAGTTCACGCTGATTTTGCTGAAGAGTAAGACTCCTCTGGGACCTGCAGCTCCCGTGGCTTGGAGGGGCTCCACTGGCCTCTAGCTTTTTTTTTTTTTAATTATTGAAGTATAGTTGATTTACAACGTTGTGTTAGTTTCAGGTATACAGCAAAGTGATTCAGTTATTTTATATATATAAATATATGTATATATATTCTTTTTCAGATTCTTTTCCATTATAGGTTATTACAAGCTATTGAATATAGTTCCTTGTGCTATACAGTAGGTCCTTGTTGTTTATCTATATTATATATAGTAGTGTATAATCCCAAACTCCTAATTTATCCCTCCTTCCCTTTTCCCCTTTGGTAACCATAATTTTGTTTTCTATGTCTGTGAGTCTATTTCTGTTTTGTGAATAAGTTCATTTGTATCATTTTTTTAGATTCCATATATAAGTCATATCATATGATATTTGTCTTTCTCTGTCTGGCTTACTTCACTTAGTATGATAATCTCTAGGTCCATCCATGTTGCTGCAAATGGCAATATTTCATTTGTTTTTTATGGCTGAGTAGTATTCCATTGTGTATATTTACCACATCTTCTTTATCCATTCATCTGTAGATGGACAAGGCCTCTAGTTCTTAATGGCAAAAGTTCTGTATCTTTCCTTCCAGTCTCTTTCCTGGAATGCTTGCTTGAACCCACACATGCACATTTGTACATGAATACCCAGTCATGGTGTGTGGCCTCATCAGCCGTAGGAATTGTATTGTCCCAATTATTGAAGGATTGACATACACATGTGGGCAAATGAAGGTCTCATAGCTGATAGAGGATTCAGAGGATAAACACTCTAAATGTCATGAAATGCATTTTATAAATACAGTTAAATACAAGCTTCATCTATTCACCACATGTTTATTGGGCACCTTCTATGTGCAAAGCTCTATATGTAAGCAGGAAGCCATTTCTGGAAGATGTTTGCTTCCAGAAAGTGCAATTTTGTCATGTTAAAAACCTGTTCTTTAATTTAACCTTCTCCTGAAACACCATCTTCTTTATCTCTGCAGCTGAGACAGAGGTTCCTACAGGATATGTATTAGCCAACTGTGTCCCCTTGTAAAAACTTTCAGACTAGTTCTCATGGGCTTGAAGTTTCTTTTGCAAATGCTTGGTCATTGTTTGCTTTTTGCAAATCTCTCCAAAATTCCTGAATAGCTGCCTTCGTTTTCATATATTATCACTTTTCCTACCTCCCTGGACCTTGAGTTTCTTTTGTACCAGACTTTCCTGGGTGGGCTGAGCCCGAGATGCAGTTGTCAGGCATGGTTTCTGGCCCATCAGCAACTTCTAGGGGTGGAGGGCCCAGTAGAGATCAGCTCTTTCCCCTCCTGAGAGGATTCCCCATTCAGGAGTTACAGGGATTGATATTTCCTGGTTAAGTGATCCAGAAAGAGTCTCCCTATTCCTAGGATGAGGGTGAAGAGGAAAGGAACTAGGCTTGGGTCTTAGCAGTCCTGGATTCAAATTCCAGCTTTTCCACATCCCAGCCAGATGCCCTTGTGTAAGTTATGTCAGCTTTCTGTCAAATGGGAGGAGTAATGATTGCCTCCTAAGGTGTTTTGAGAAGTAAACGAGGAGTGCGATGTGGATTCTGTTGGTACCTCCCCTGCAGATTCCCTTCATCAGCTCAGGACAGCCATTATCCAGGTGTTGTGAGTATTGGCTGTTACCTATTCACAGCTGACCCTTCCTTAGAGAATTCTCTGCCAAACGGGAACCATGAACCAGGAAGGGGAATGGGAGATGGTCTAGAAGGCCCCACCCCTTGTCTCAAGGGGTACCAACTGGGCCACTCCCCATGGAGTTCCAGCCAACTCTAGCTGAGACCACATCCTTACTCAGCTCCATCACATGCCCTCTCCTGCTTCCCTCCCTCCCCTTTGCTAAAGTCACTTCTCAATAAGTTACTCTCATGGGAATCCCAGTCTCAGCTCTACTTCAAGAGAATCTAACCTAAGATAGTGTGTAAAGTACCAGTGTTCAAAAAAACTACCTATGTCTTCTTTTTATTGTTTTTATTACCATAAATAATGCTTTGGTCACACGAGATGAACTTCTGGTCACTTCTTGAGCTCATTTACAGTTTTGCGCCTCTGTGTGTGGTGTTTCCTCTGATGGGAATCCCCTGGCCATTTTTGCCCAACAAATGCCTATTTGTTCTTTCATGGCCACTGCAAATGTCACCTCCTCATTACAGCCTTCCTAGTTGTCGGTAGAGTTTTCCACTCTCATGGCTGTAAATACCACTTCTTTTTTTTTTTTAATTGAAGTATAATTGATTTACAGTGTTGTGTTAGTTTCTGGTGTACAGAAAAATGAGTCAGCTATATATATAGATACACACATATATATATATATACACACATATATATTTTTTCATATTCTTTTCCATTATGGTTTATTACAGGATATTGAATATAGTTCCCTGTGCTATACAGTAGGTCTTCGTTGCTTATCTATTTTATATATAGTAGTTTGTGTCTGCTAATCCCAACCTCCTAATTTTTCCCTCCCCCACCCCGTTCCCCTTTGGTAACCATGTCTGTGAGTTTGTTTCTGTTTTGTAAATAAGTTCATTTGTATCATATTTTAGATTCCACATATAAGTGATATCATATGGTATTTGTCTTTCTCTTTCTGACTTACTTAGTATGATAATCTCTAGGTCCATCCATGTTGGTGCAAATGGCATTATTTCATTCTTTTTTATGGCTGAGTAATATATATATATATATATATATATATATATATGCGCCACATCTTCTTTATCCATTCATCTGTCGATGGACATTTAGGTTGCTTCCGTGTCTTGGCTATTGTAAATAGTGCTGCTATGAACACTGGGGTGCATGTATCTTTTCGAATTAGAGTTTTCTCCGGATATGTGCCCAGGACTGGGATTGCTGAATCACATGGCAACTCTGTCTTTAGTTTTTTTAAGGAACCTCCATACTGTTTTCCATAGTGGCTGCACCAATTTATATTCCCACCAACAGTGTAAGAGGGTTCCCTTTTCTCCATACTCCCTTCAGCATTTATAATTTGTAGGCTTTTTAATGATGGCCGTTCTGACCAGTGTGAGGTGATACCTCATTGTGGTTTTGATTTGCATTTCTCTAATAATTAGAGATATTTAGCATCTTTTCATGTGCCTATTGGCCATCTATAAATACCACTTCTGCTAAATATTTCAGACTTTGTTTTAAGAATTATTGAAAGAGGGTCTTCCCTGGTGGCGCAGTGGTTAAGAATCTGCCTGCCAATGTAGGAGACACGGGTTTGAGCCCTGCTCCGGGAAGATCCCACATGCTGCGGAGCAACTAAGCCCGTGCACCACAACTACTGAGCCTGCGCTCTAGAGCCTGTGAGCCACAACTACTGAGCCCATGTGCCACAACTGCTGAGCCTGCGCTCTAGAGCCCTTGCTCCGCAACAAGTAAAGCCACCGCAGTGAGAAGCCTGTGCACCGCAACGAAGAGTAGCCCCCGCTCTCCACAACTAGAGAAAGCCCACGCACAGCAACGAAGACCCAATGCAGCCAAAAATAAATAAATAAATAAAATTTTAAAAATTAAAAAAAAAAGAATTATTGAAAGAGCTTGTGTGTGTGTGTGTGTGTGTGTGTGTGTGTGTGTGTGTGTTAGAGAGAGAAAACTGGCATATGACTACTTCCAGCATATTTTATTAGTCAAAGCAAGTTACTGGGCTTTGTTAGTGAGAGACAGAGACTGAGATTGAATAATGTGATCAGATTTGCAGTTTTAAAAGCTCTCAGTGGCAAGAGTGGGTACAGGAAGACCAAATGGGAGGGTGTGGTAATAGTCCAAGTGAAGGATGATATATTGTCCTAGATTGTGTAGAGGCAAAGAGGAGATGGGAAGAAGTGGATGGATCTGAGATGTGTTTTGGAAATAAAGCCGGAAGATCTTGATGATGATGGATGCAGAGGGAGAGAGAAATAGGGGAGTAAAGGATGACTCCGGGCTTCCATGATGCGTCTGTTTCCCAGCATGATGGTACAGCTTTCTAAGCTGGGGATGGTCTGGGGAGGTGCAGGTTTGATGAGGCCAGACTTGGACATGTTCCATTTGAGATGTTCATCCAAGTAAAGATGTCTAAGTAGCTAGATGGTTGTATAAGTCTAGAGCTCACTGGGGAACTGAACTTGGAAGTCCTCAGCTTATGGTATTAAAACCTTGAGAGGATGAAATTTACGGAGAGAGAGGAGGGTAAGAAGAATAGGGGACCAATGACTCTTAAATGTTGAGCTCTAACATTTGAAGGCAAAGTAGAGGAGAAGACAACTGTGAGATAGGTTGAGAAGCAGTGGCTGGAGAAGTAGGAGGAGAACATGGAGTTTTAGAAGCCAAGGGCAGTGTTCCAAGAAGGAGGGAGGGGATCTGGGGAAAAATGATGTTGGATCCAGCTACTTCCCTATCAAAGGATAAACTTTAAATAAATCAAAGATTTAAATGTACTCAAGGAAACCATAAAGGCACCAGAAAAAAAATAATCTTTAAGGTATACTTTACAACTTCAGAGTGGGAAAGGCATTTCCACGACTCAGAGTCTTAAAAGAGAAGACATAAAAATTGACCATAAATTAAAATACAAAACAACTTTGGTATGTTCAAAACACCATAAGTAAAGTCAAAGACAAATGAAAAATTGGGCAAGAATGTTTTCAACTTATGGTATACTGAAAGGACTGATTTCCCTCATATATAAAGAGTTCCTAGAAATCAATTCAAAACCCTGGTAGAAAAATGGGCAGGAGATATGAACTAATAGTTTACAGAGAAAGAAATATAAATGGATCTTAAATATATGACAAAATGCTAAAAATAGTTCATAAGAGAAGTGAAACTACCATTTTTCACCTGTTAGATTGTCAAGAATCCAAAGGTTTGATAACACACTGTGCTGGAGCCCCTGAGGGGAAAGAGGCACTTTTATACATCACTGAAAGGAGAGTAAATTGGTATAACCCTTATGAAAGGATAATTGGCAGCATCTATCAAAATTACAAACGCATTACCCTTTAACCCAGTAATTCCCTTTTTGGAAATATATCCTACAGATATATCTGCATACATGAGAAATGACATACTCAAGATTATTCATTTTGTTACTGTTTATGGTGGCAAAAAATTGGGAAAAAACCCAAATGTGCAGTAATATGGGACTAGTTACAGAAATTATGTATATATATCAAATGGAATACTGTGTGGCTGGAAGTGATAGAGTTCTTTAGATACATTATTTCCTGAAAAAAGCAAGATGGCGAACAGTAAGTACAGTATGTTACCATTTATGCCAAAAGGATAGTAAGAATGTATGTTTCTGTGTGCTTGTATAACTCTGGAAGGATATATGGAAACTAGTAAAAGTGACATTGTACATCGCACGTGTGTGTGTTTGTGTGTGCGTGTGTGTGTGTGGTACGGTTACTGGGGAGGTAGACAAGGGTAGGGAAAAGACTTTTCACTGACCTTTTCAGGGGTTTTCAACCATGAGGATTTAGTATCACTTCAAAAAATTAAATAAAATTTAAACAAGAAGAAGCAGAAGGTCCATGCTTCTGAGGGGTTGGTTGGAATAGGAACTGAGATACGTCCAATAGTTTTAGCAAAGAGAAAGTCATCCTGGACCTCAGAAAAAGCAGTTCTGATGTGTAGGGGATGTCCTGCAGGTCCCAGGGTGGATGGAGGAGGGAGTGTGAGGTGAGGACGTAAATGGCAAGTCTAGACCATGTCTGAGAAGTCTAGCTGGGGAAGACAAGAGCAAGGGCCATAGCTCAATGAGATGAGGACTCCTTGGAAGGATTTTTTAAAGATGATAGAGTCTTTAGAATTAATCTTGATGGAAGGCATCCAGAAGAGAGGGTGATGCTCAGGGCTCAGGACAGGGAAGAGTTAATTGGTGGCTTAAGTTTTTGGAGAGGGTGGGAGGGGTGGGTCCTGCCCAGAGGTGGAAGCTCTGGCCTTGGCCAGAAGGGGAGACCAAGGAGCAAAGGAGTGTGACTTTGTAGATGGGATGGCTCGGAGCAGAGGGCATACGCTCCTGTATGCACCTGTCTTCTCAGAGAGGTTGGTGAGTGGGTGGGTCACCTGCTGACAGTCAGGACACTGGAGGTCTAAGAGGATGGGGGAGGTCTGCGATATTTGTCATGGATCGTGGAAGACTGAATTCTTGGTGCAGGCGCTGTCAGGGCAGACAGTTGGGTGAATCCAGGGCAAGGATTTGCCAGGCAGGTGTACCAGAAGGACACTCAAGCTTCGTTGCCCAAGAGAGAGACTGAAGTGAAGGACCAGGGAATCCAAGCTGGGTAAGGACAGAAGGGAGGGAACCCCAGGCTCAGAGAGTCCCTGAGGGAGGAGCTGAACAGTGAGGACACCTTAGTCACGGAGTGGGAAGCGGGTGGTGATTCGAAGGTGAGCAGCCATGGGCACTGATGGAGTCTTGGGTGCGTCTGGGGAGGGGGTGTTGACAGAGTGGAGCAGACGTTCCTGGGGAGTGAGGAGCCGAGAGCCCAGCATCAGCGTGGCGGCTGAGCTGAAGGGACTTGGGATGGTGCTGGGATGCGATGGATGGGAAGTTGGAGCCTAGAGCCGAAGGCTGGGAGCATGATGGGGAAAGGAGACGAGCTGGAGATGCATGAGCCGCTGGATGCTGATGGAGCTGAGTGGGGTGGGGTGGGATTTGTAGGGAAGGTAGACAGTGGTCTGGATGGGACCTTGGAGAAAGAGAAGAATGGCAGCCCCATCCCCAGGGGTGCCTGGTCTGTTTTTCTTACTACTTGGGTCAAGCATAAACCTAGACTGGGTTGATGCGCAGCCTCCTTCCAGCAGGGGGCAGTGTAGGATGCCCAGAACGGGGAAAGAGCCAGGAGCTCTGGGTTCCAGGTTCAGCTCTGCCCTGTTGCCTTCACCTGGTGTTGGTATCTCTCTGAGCCTCAGTTCCCTCCTGAGAATAATAAAGGCAGATGGTCTGTAGGCTTTTTCTAGCCCTAAATAATGCTGCTGCTGCTGCTGATAATGAACATTTACTGGGAACTTCCTTGGGCTCAGGCACTGGGGCTAAATGTTTTCCATGGCTGGTCTCATTTCATCTCAGGTAGGTATGGTTGCTTTCCTGTTTAACAGAGAAGGAAACTGCAGCCACAGAGAGAGGGGTGGTTGAGTCTTTTTGAAACAAACAAAAATACCTCCAGCAAATGTCCCGGGACCCAGAGACCTCCTGCCACTGTTGAAATCTAAGATTCTAGGCTTAGTAACTCTGGCCTCTGAATCTGTGTACATCGTAAAGGGCAAAGATGACATGGCTTTTATTGCTTTAATTAAAACCTGGGTGAAGAGCTCCCGATTCATATGAAAATGAAATTGTCTTCCGCCTGCTGTGGTGCAGAGAAGGGAACAGCAGTGATTACTGCTAAGATTACAAACAAGCAAAGAGAAAAGGCCTTTTGCAAGCATTTCCTATTAAAGCCACAAACATCACACTTTAAAAATAATTACGGTTCTGTTATCGGAACATGATTCATGAATTCTGAATAAATATGAGGGGCCTTAAGGGAAACTGTTTCAAGACCACAGATTTTGTTCAAATCTGATGAAATTTAATATCACTTCGCAGCTGGAGAAGAAAATGCAAGGAAGGAAAAAAAAAAAAAACCCATGATATGTATATGGAGAGAATTGAGTATATGTCAGGCTGAACTAATGAATGTTCCCTCATCTGTCCTACACACGTGCTCAGAAAAATGGCCCAGCCTTTCTTGTTTTCATTGAGAGAAAACCGCTGAGAAGGAGTCGGTCCTTACACCTCACCAATCAATTATGTATTCCAATAGCTAAAGTATATATATTTATTTTAAAGCTCTAGATTCCTGGCTGTGAGATGTTTAGATATTTGAGGGCACAGGCATGGGAGGCATTAGGGGATGGATTTGTGGGGTGGGGGCTTGGGGGTGGGAGACCTGGGTCTGCACTTATTACACCTCCCCCGTAATGCTGAGGTTTCTCGTACAATGCAGTGAATGTTTACAGCATGTAGTTTTGTTTCCTTCCAACTATTATGAGAGAAATTGAATCCCAGGAAACGTTCACTCTCTCTAAATGGGATGGAAACAATGAAGATGGTGCAGGAAGTTTATGGGTTGGGGGAGGGAACAGCACTGGGTTGGAGACGTAATTTCAAGGGTTTTCTTTAAAACAGCACCCTCAGCCCCTCCCAGCCACCTGGAACTCAGCAGCCTCTGTAGGGGCTGAGTCTTTGCTGGGGAGGGTAGGAGAGTCCCTGATTTAACACACTTGTTCATTGCTGCAATGCAAGCTCACCCAGTGATCAGGAAGTCGAAATGGGCCAGATGGAGGACCTTTCCAGAACGGTGCTGAGTCCTGGCTCTGGTCCTCTTCAGCCTCTCTCACTGTGTGCCCTTGGGTAGGTCATGCGCCCTCGCTGACCCCTGGTTTTTGCATCTGTGAATGTGGGCTGAACGGGTGCCTCTGAGGGACCTTCTAGATTGTCTTTTGATGGGTCAGCCTCTTCCACCCCCTGCCTGAGACCCTAGGAGGGAATGGTGTCTTTTATTAAATTTATTTATTTATTTAGTTAGTTAGTTTTGGCTGTGTTGGGTTTTCATTGCTGCGTGCGGGCTTTCTCTAGTTGCAGTGAGCAGGGGCTACTCTTTGTTGTGCGTGGGCTTCTCATTGCGGTGGCTTCTCTTGTTGCGGAGCACTGGCTCCTCTTGT
Organism: Eubalaena glacialis; assembly: GCF_028564815.1. Classification (NCBI taxonomy): domain Eukaryota; kingdom Metazoa; phylum Chordata; class Mammalia; order Artiodactyla; family Balaenidae; genus Eubalaena; species Eubalaena glacialis. Next base: position 16,893,388 of record NC_083728.1, on the reverse strand, counting down.
TGCGGAGCACTGGCTCTAGGCACGCGGGCTTCAGTAGTTGTAGCAGGCGGGCTCAGTAGTTGTGGCACATGGGCTTAGTTGCTCCGCGGCATGTGGGATCTTCCCGGACCAGGGCTCGAACCCGTGTTCCCTGCATTGGCAGGCGGATTCTTAGCCACTGCACCACCAGCGAAGTCCCTAGTGTCTTTTCAAGTGGCCAGAGACTGGCCTCCCCCACCTGGCTGAGTCGCCCCTAGGCTGAAGGGGCCCCGAGATGGAGTCTAGTGGCTCTGAGTGAGGTTTCAGCCCATCATGGGCAACAATAAAGAGATGTTGTTGGTCAGATGAGTTATAAAGGTAATGACAGGGGAAGACAAACTGACCTGGGCTCAAATTCTGGTCTTGACATTTCGTGGCTGGGCGACCTTGGACAAGTCAACCAACTTTTCTGAGCCTCAATTTTGTCTTTAGAAGTTCCTCAAAATGACGTGGGGGGAAGTAAATAAGATTCATTTATACCCAAAGTTTTTATTATAGGGCTCGGTGCATGGCAAATGGTAGTTAGTATGAGGTGCTATTAAAGTACCCATTTTACAGATGAAGAAACTGACTTTCAGGAAGGTAAAACAGCTTGCCAAAGTCATCCACCCAGGATGTGCTGGGCACAGGAGATTAAAAACAGCATCAGAAATATCAGCAAAGAGGAGACAAGTCAGCTATTTAATCTAATGCCAATCAAATTATGTGAAGGGTTGAAATTGAAAAGATGATATTGGAATTATCTTGCTTTTAAAATGTGCCAATAAATGCCCCCCCCCAAAAAAAAATCACAAAAAGAGTAGAAGATGCCTCCTGATAATCGCCAGCCCATTGAAGATATCTGACCCCTCCCCACTCTCCTCCCTTTGACCATCCTCTAAGCCGGTGCTCCAGGGAACAGCTGGGCTTGCCAAGCCTCCTTGATTCACATATCATTAACATTAAAAGGCCTTCGTGTGGTCTAGACAGCCAGTTTCTCTGTCTCTCATATACTCAAAGCCTGAGACTCTGATGGGGAACAAAGGTGCGGGCGTGATGTGATTGCCCCTGCCAGGCCTGGCATCCCTCATCCTGCCAGCCCCTGGGAGAGTGTGGCATGCAAGGGACTCAGGTGAGTCAGGTGAGAGTGAGTGGCAGGTCTGCGCTCCATGGGACTCGTACTTCTGTCTTGTTCTCCCGTGTGACCTTGACCAAATTACTTGACCTCTCTTGTTCTCACTTTCTAGTTCTGTAAAATGGGGGTATTATTACCTACCTTGCAGGTTAAAAAAAACCAGAAGTGGGTATAGCTTAGTTAAGTAGTTCAGTTGAATTAGACTGGTTAAGTGGGTGTAGGTTAGTTAGGAGGACCAGGTGAATGGGTCTAAGGTAACCAGCTCAACCAGTGCCAGATATGATAGGAACTTGATAAAGTTTTTGTTTTTGTTGATAGAATTTGCAGTGTAGGGAAGAGAAGCAAAATAGTGAAGGAGCTAGGTAAATGTTTGGTGGCTGCAGTTTTCGGTGAACATTTTTTTTTTTTTTACATAAGACTGGGGTGGAATGAATTAGACGAGACTTTGTTTCAGGTAAACAGAAATCCAGCCCAGATACCCTCAAGCCAGGCCAGCACTGGGGCCTCAGAGAGGCACTTGTTTGCCTGGTGGCAAAGTCTGAACAACTACCCGAGGGCATCGAGCGAGAGGGCGGCTCTCAGGAGCCTGGGGGAGCTGGGGTGCACAGCCTGGAGGGGAGGGTGTGGCTGGCTGGGGAAGGTTGGGGAGATAAGCCGTAGGAATGAGTGTTGGCTTTGGGGAGAGAGATGGCTTCCGGAGAGCCTTGCGGAAGCCTTGCTTTGCACTGTGAGGTGGAATGTCCTGTTCAAAGTCCGCTCAAGAAAACCTTAAATAAAGTTCTCTGTAACAGCTCAAGGCCTTTCGCGTCACTCTGTGCTACTTTGGATTATTTAATGTGCTGGGATGGCCCTCAAGGGTGGGTGTGTTGTGGCTGGTGGTTGTATCTGTGTGATATATAAACATGGAGCAGTTGTAGTTTTATTCTTACTGCTGGCCTTAATAAACATTGCCGGACATAGCAATGGGAGAAGAAGAACAGGAAAAGGGGTGAGGAAGCATTTTGACATTATTAAATACTCCCCTCAAAATGTAGAAAATGGAAAAGACAGAGATACCCAGTCGGGCAAGGAGGTGCAGGCACTGGTGTCCTCATACATTGCTGTGTAAAATTGGTACAACCATTTTGGAAAACCAGTTCTCAGTATCTAAAGCTCTGTGACCCAGTAATTCAACCACTAGGTGTTCACTCAACAGAAATGCATTCATCGGATCACCCAAAGACACGTATAAGAATGTTCATAGCAGCACTTTTCTTAAAAGCATGAAACTGGAAATAAGCTAAACGCCCATCAACAGCAGACTGGATAGATGATTGCAGAATACTCGTACACAGTGGAATACTACGCAGCAACGAGGAGTGATTTATAACCACGTGCATAAATCTCACAAATACCAGGTTGAGTGGAAGAGGCCGAACACCCAGACAGAACATTCCATATGATTCCATTTACATAAAGCACATGAACAGGCAAAACTATTTTATGATGATCGAGATCTGAGTTGTGGTTATCCTGATGGGGGTGGTAATGAGGGGCCTTGAGGGGCTTTGGAAATGTTGGTAGGTTTTCTCCCGTCATTTGGGTGCTGTTTACACAAGTCTGTTTGCTTCATGAAGATTCGTCGTTGAGCTGTCCCCTTTTGCCTTGAGCACTTTCTGTTGATATCCTATGCTTCGGTAAAGAGGAAAAAGAATTATCAAGGCATTTGTATAGATGTCTCTATTTTTAGAGGTGTGGTGTGGTGGGGAAGGGAACCTAGCCAGATTTGGTCATTTGTATCTGTGTCAATCAGCTAACCAGGGTAGTGCATTCCCACTGGGGGTGTGGCTGGACTAGCCCTTTACAGCCTGAGCAATTTATTTAACTTCTTGGGAGGGAAAAATTCTTTTAGCCTCGTAATGGATGATGAGCTCTGAAAGTGCTCCAGCCATGGCTGCCCCAGGGAAACAGGTGGTGTGGGCTTCCCTGGATCTGCTCTGCTCTGCAGGCCCCCACCTTCACCCCCATCTCTCGGTGGACAGAATTTTAGGAAAACTTTGAAAATACGAACATCTAAAAACAATGTGCGTGCATGTGTGTTTTGTTGTGATGCTGTTGCGGTGCCAGAAAATCTTGTTTATGGAGTATTTGGAGATATCTGTGGAAAAGTGCTTCCTGGCACATGCGCACTCCACACATACACACACACACACACACACATACATACACACACACACACACACGCTTGTTTGCAGACATTCATGCACAAGTACAAGCATATGTGCACATGACACCCCAGCATGCTTGCTGATACACACCTTTGCATGCGCTCAGCATCACTCTGTGACCCTGGGCAAGTTACTTAAGCTCTCAGTGCCTCGGTTTCCTCAATGAAATGGATAAGGGCACCTAGCTGTTGGCGCTGTTGTGAGCAATACACACATATACAGACACACACAAATGAGTTTTTTATTTGTGTTATGGTTGCCTCCCTCCTAGACTGTTGGCTTCATGGGAGTGGGGACCTGGCACATAGTAGGAGCTGAGTGAATATCTGGTGAGGGAGTCAATGAATGAATGAACAACTCTCATAAATCCCCTGGCACATGTGCTGACATTAGGCACATTTGCATACACATTTTTGAAGCATATGTACGTGTCTGCACACACACTCATTTACATATGTTGACACATAATACAGGTCATATACATGCACACACCCAGACACCCACGTCCAGGCCCAGAACTCAGGAGGGTGGGTTTAGCTGTAGTTTTGAGACTCTAGACTAGAAGTCAGAACACAGCGTTCTGTTTGTGGCTCCAGGTTTATTATGTGACCTTGGGTAAGTCTTTTCACCTCTCAGAGGTTAAGGACTTCTAGCCGGGATGTGACAGAACTGGCATTTGGACCATGGTCTGTCTGGGTCAAAGTCTATGCTTTGAATACCTAAGGCCTCGCTATCCACAGTGTGACCCATGGACCAGAAACATCACCTGGAGCTTGTTGGAAATGCAGCATCTCAGGTCCCACCCCAGCCTCCTAAATCAGAACCTGCATTCTAACAAGGTCCCCAGGTGATTTGTGTGCACATTACAGATTGAGAGGCATGGCGTGAGGTACAGTGTCTCCCTAAAGCATTAAGAGGGAGGGTCCACGTTCAAGGGACTCATAAGCAGGGCACAGGCATATGCCCACCTGAGGACTGCTAAAGAGGAGAGGTCAGAGAATGAGGGAGGAGGCAGCTGGGAGCTGCCCATAGAGACAGAATCAACACAGAACTTCAGCATCGCTCCTGAGGGAGTCCGTCCCTCCCATTTATTTATTTTAAATATTTATTTATTTATTTGGCTGTGCCAGGTCTTAGTTGCAGCATGCGGGATCTTTAGTTGTGGCATGCGAACTCTTAGTTGCGGCATGTGGGATCTAGTTCCCTGACCAGGGATCGAACCTGGGCCCCCTGCATCAGGAGTGTGGAGTCTTAGCCACTGGACCACCAGGGAATTCCCCCTCCTATTTATAAAGAGGCAGAATCACACAGTTATTAAGAGTACCAATTCATGAGCTAGACTTTTAAATATAAAAATAACGTATTAATTGTCTCGTAGTTCCTGTGGGTCAGAAATCCAGTTGTGGCTTAGCTGGGTGCCTCTGGCTCAAGATCTGCCATGAGACTGCAGTTGATATGTTGATCAGGGCTGCAGTCTCATCCAAAGGCTCGGCTGAAGGCGGATTTGCTTCCAAGGTCATCGGTGGTTGTTGGAAGGATTCAGATACCCTGAGCTAGCCTTTTGAGTTGGCATCCTGGCTCTAACCCTTCCCAGCTGTGTGACTTTCAGCAAGTTTCACATCTCAGTGCCTCCCTTTCTTCCTCTGTGAAATGGATATAATAATAGGACCTGCCTCCTAGAGTTGTTGTAAAGACTAATAAATTCATGTATGAAAAGCACATAGGACAGGGATGCACTTAGTACATGGTAAGTACTATGTAGATTTTTGCTGTTATTATTATTTGAACAAAGCTGCAGAGAAGCAGGACAGCACAAGCTGGCTCACAGAAGAGGCACAATAAACCTTAGGGGAGTGGATGAGCTCTGGGTTGCAGTCTCCTGATGGAACTTTTGGAGCATATTAACAGGAGCATGGGGTCCAGGAGAAGGAGGCCTTGCTCCATTCTCTACAGAGCAGGCTTAGAGTGCTGTGCCCAGTCCTCCGTGCCTGGGAAGGCAGAAGAGTACTGTGACAGTTCTGAGGATGAGCAAGTGTCACCTGGGAGGACAATGGCCTGAGCAGAGGGTCCAGCACACCCAGGGGCCTGGTGATACCAGAGCATGCAGTGCCTGAGGTCTTCAATGACTCACTGTGCCCAGTGTCAGGTGATGCTGCAGGATCTGGTGCAGGAGTCCTTGGATGCCAGTCAGATACCGGGACCCTGCTGTGACGGCAGTAAGCCTTGGAAGGGTCTGAGCAGGGCACTGTGCCTGGAGCAGCATGAACTGGGGGACTTCCCTGCTTATCCCAGTGTCACAGGACCTCAGAGCACTCACAAAGGCCAGTCACTGAGAACTTCAGTGCATTCATCCCCAGGCAGCTGGCTGGGCACATTTTTAGGTGATGCTACTTCTGTAGTTTTCAAAAGGTAGAAATGGAAAAGAAAAAAAAGCTGCAAATAGACATAATTTTTTCCCAGAAGCTATTTTAACACAGAAACAACTGGAGAGCCTACTCATCATTTAAAAGTGCTTTTAAAATCATCATTGCCTCATGTCTGCCTGTGTACCTGTGAATTAGTGGTACATACTTGATTAAATTTGGGTTTAAAAAATCCATTGGTCCAACTCCCTCTTTTCACAGGTGGTATAACTGAGGCCCAGAAAGGAGCAGTGACTTTCCCAAGGTTACACAGACTGTCAAGGGCAGAGCTGGAATTCAGACACATTCATGGGAAGATGATTTCTAAGATGGGGACAGGGAACCAAGAGACCTTCATGGGTCAAGTTAGAATTACTTTGTACTAAGCAGTATCTCTAAGGAGAAGGCCACCTTAGACCTTTGCTGACTTCTTAGAGCTTACAGGGAAAATGGTGCAGAGCCCAGCCCTCTACCACAGTGGGCCATCAGTAAATTCATTCATGCATTCATTCATTAAAAAAAAAAAGTTTACCGAATACCTACTGTGTGCCAGGCAGTGTTCTAGGTACTGGAGATACAGCAGCGAACACAATAGTCCAAAACCCCTATTCTCATTCATTCATGTATTATTTCATCCAGCAAATGTTTATTGAGGCCCTACTATGTGCAAGGCACTGTCCTTGGCCCTTGGGATAATCAGTGACCAAACAGCAGAATTCACATTCTAGTGACGCGAACAGGCAATAAGTACCTTTAAAAAGTCAAGAGTATTGTGTGTTAGATGCTAAAAGTTCTATGGAGAAGAAAAACCACCTCTAGGACAAGGGTCAGCAAACCATGGCCCATGGGCCAAATCTGGCCCACCACTTGTCATTTGTAAATAAAGCTTTATTGGAACACAGCTCTGTTCATTAGTTTCAATATTGTCTATGGCTGTTTTCATGCTACAGCGGCAGAGTTGAATCGTTGTAACAGAGACTGACCCACAAAGCCAAAAAGATTTATTATCTGTACCTTTGCAGAAAAATTTGCAGACCTCTCCTCTAGGACATCCAAGGGAACGTGTCAAAGAGGCAGTTGGATATATGATTGTAAAAAAATATGTTATGAAAATAAAACTCTGCCACTTACTGGAAAAGTGAGCTTGCTTATCTGTAAAATGGGGTAATGCCTGCTTCTCAGGCCACTCCCTCTTACTCAAAAGCTGTGGCCCCAAGTTATCCCCAGCCTTGCTACTTCAATTCTGCTGGGATTGATTCCTCCTAAAGAAGAAGGAAACCCCACCGCTAATTGCTCATTTTTCCAGAAACATCCCTCACAAGTGTATCAGTCTGGAAAGCTGCCGGAGCCTTAAGGTGACTCAGATAATTTTCTGAGCAAAAAAACACACAGGGATTATCATGTTTGTTCCCAGATATAGTTTTAGTAAACAAAACTCATGTCAAGTGTGACTGGTTGTCATTGTCACATTATAATGCCTCTGTCTGCTGCGATCCAAGCATTTCAGGATCAGGACCACCAGTGGGAGAGTTTTCTACACTCTCCTCCGTCCCTGTTGCCATGACTTGGAGGTTCTGCCTGTAAATAAAGGCTTAAAAAGCTATTACATCCTCCTCCCCGCCGCCACCTCCAGAATCCACATTTAATTTTAACAATATGGCTTTTCCACTCCCGCTTCGCTTATATATTCCATGGGATTTTATTTATTTATTTTTAAGAAGCATTTTTTAGTCCTGGAAAATGATAGCCCAACAAGAAGGCGTAATTGTACCGATTTTCAGAAGGGTGGCAATACTCCAGATCTGATGGACTGCGAGACATGAATCAGAAAGATTCTATTAAACATCTCTGGGACGGGTGACACAGGGGTATTATCCAAGATGATTAATTTGACTCGGTCATTATGGACACAGACAAGCCTGACAAAATTGCATTTCAGTCCCCACTGAATTCCATAAAATTACTGTACACATAATAAGAAGTTATGGCGCTGGGTGCCCTGATCCAGTTGAAGGGGTTTCAGGTTTGGGTAAGATGCCATTTTCCTTGTTTTGAAAACAGAGTCAGGAAACACTGAATTGAATGACAGTCCTCTAGCTGAGATGTTGTTATAGGGTGTAGGTTTGATTTGTTAGGATGGTAGGTGGCCATATAGTTTATTGTCCAAATTAGGACAATTTTAAAGTGAAAGAAAGCATTATTAAAAATTACCCCAGGACAAGAGGCGTAAAGCCGGACTGTCCTGGGCTAATCAGGATTGATGTACGTGTTAGGAGGGGCATGAATAATGGTAGAGTATGTGTTGGCCCCAGACAGTCAGGGCTTCTTGTCCTTGTTACCATAAATGCTACCCGTGTGACTTTGGATAAGTCGTTTTGCCTTTTCGAACCTCAGTTTCCAAAATGGAAAAGATATTTAACACTTGTTCTGCTTACACCCTGAGGTCTTTTTTTTCCCCCTCCTTGGGTGCGGGGGAGGGGATTGTGTTGACTTCTGTTCCTGTGTTTTCACATCTGTTTCCTCATATAATTCTCTCAGCTGTTAGGTGGGGTTTTGTAGATAAAGACACTCGGGAGTAGGTAGTTGGGATAAATTGCCAAAGGTCCCTCAGCAAGTAAGTGGCAGGATTGGAATTCCCCCAGGTCAGTCTAAGTACAAAGACAGCGTTCTTTCTGTAGATTAAAAAAAAAAAAAAAAAAGTACTCACTGATTGTGTATTCCAAGAATCTTCAGGCTTTTATGGGAAAAATATTTGAAATATGTGGAAGCATTTGGAACCCCAAAGTCCTGTGTCAACATAAGGTGTTGTTGCTGTCACTCTGGGTTATTCAGCAGACTGGACTCCACAGGATACAAGAAAGCAGAGGTCCATCCCATGTTCTTTCCTTCCTGGCTCATTGTCTTGGAAACCTGCAGTGGGCATGGGGGTGGTCTGTTACCTCTCCATCCACTCCCATTTCCTGTGATGCTGCTGGAGACTCCAGGGTCAGGACAGGGTAAGGCAGGATTAAGGGCTAGGGTCAAAACATCATGCTGACTAGTACTGTTGAAGTCCTACCCTCCGTGCCTGCTGCTATAGCAGGCTCGCACACGCTGGCTCTTTTCCATGGGGCACATTGAGCTGGGGATTCACTCTGCAGCTCACCTCTTGTGACCTGCTCTGTGGGTGGTATACCTGTTGACATGCCTCCTGCTGCTGAGATCCCCCTGCCCTATCAGGCTACCATCTTGGGTGGGACCTCTTTAGATGCCTTCAGCCAACCGCTGTCCTTAGCTTTCACCTGCCCCCAGCAACTCACATATCCTTAACTTGCCAAACCAAGGACACGCAGATCGCTCTCTGACTCGCTCTTATTCTCTCAATCTCTCCTGGCCCTGACATTTCAGGCAGCTTCTGCTCTCCTCCCATCTTTCAAAACCTTCCAGTCACAGAGCCTCTCAACTCTGGGGACACAAGTTGGGTCCTCCTGAGAGCTCTTTCTTTCTCACCAGACTCACCAGGGAATGAGGTGCCACCTCCCCTTTTGTGTTGCATTCCGAGTCCCAACAAGCTGTGCTACTGGGGTCTTTCTCACTTGGCTCGAAAGTGGGGTTTCAGGATGGAAGGAAAGCCAAATCACACTCTACTCCTATAGATCCCCCCTCAGTGAATCTTCTGCCTATACAGCATCAGGGTGGGTGATGGAAATGGGTAATCCAAATGTCAGTCTGAGAACTTTCTAGTAAGCATTAATTGGATAAACCATTGAATAATGAAAGGTACCCTTCCCCAAGAAGATACAATAATCATTAATATGTAAATACTTAACCACATAGCTCTGAAATATATGAAGCCAAAAATAGACAGACATACAGGAAGAAATTGATGACATCACAATCATGGTGGAAATTTTTTGACCTACCTGTCTCAGAAACCAATAGATCAAACAGAAAAAGAAAACTAATAGTTATTTAGAAGATTTAAACAACAGAATGAAGCTGAAAATAATAAACATTTATGATAGCCTTATACTCTGTCACAAACGAATTCTCAACAACTTTCAAAGAATCAATGTATTTTTCATTCCTTTTTTGGGTGTCCTTTCTTTTTCTTGTCAGTGGTTTACTATTTTGTTAGCCTTTTCAAGAAACCATCTCTTTCCTGTATTTCTCTAAAGTTTGTTTTCTATTTTATTAGTCTTTTACTGACTTTTGGTTTCTTTTGTTTCTGTTTCTAGCTTCTTGAGTGCTGAATTCATCTATTTTGTCTTCCTTATCTTCCAATAAATTCATTTAGGTAAAAACTTGTAAATTTTCCATTGTCCACCTCTTACAGGTTTTGTCAGATAGTGTTCTCATTGTCTGTAATTTCAGTTGTGATTTCCTCTTTAACCCAAAAGTTATTTAGAAGATTGCTTTTAAAATGCCCAAGTATTTAGGAGGGTCTGCCTCCCTCCATGTTTTTTTGCTCCCTCCTTCTCTCCCTTCTTTTTTTCTTTTTAATTAAAAACTAGGTTAGTGCATTTAGATCCTAGAATGTGGCTTATATCATCCCTACCTTTTGAACTGTTTGAGATTATCTGAGTAGTTATTACATGCTCATGTTTTTTAAGTGTTCCATGGACATTTGAAAAGAATGTGTGTTCTTTAAATTTGAGACAGATCAAGAGAGGAAATTGTGTTATTCAAATCTTCTGTCCTTACTCATTTCTATCTGATTGATTTGTCAGTTTTTGAAGAGATGTGTTAGCGTCTCTTCATGTTTATGGTTTGGTTAAATCCGCTTTGTACTACTAACAGTTTTTCAACGTTTTATATTCCTGTGCTTTATCCGTCTACATAAAAGTTTATGTCTGTCATTTCTTCTTAGTGGATTGTGTCATTTATCAACTTAAGTATTACTCTTAGTCTCTTTTATGCCTTTTGCCCCAAATTGTACTTAACTTGTTATTAATTTTGCCACTTCTGCTTTTTATTTGCCTGATATATCTGCTTAGTTTTAACTTTCTGTGTCACTTTATTTCATGCATGCCTATTATAAATGTCATATGCTGGATTCATTTATTTTAATCAAAATATTAATTTTTTATCTTTTAATAAAATAATTGAAATCATTTGTAGTTATTGTGATTACTAGTATTTAGTCTTAATACTGTCATTTTTTGAAGGCTCTTTATCATGTTTCATAGTTCATTTCTATTTTCTTTTCAGATTTTTGTTGGTTTGATCAGGTTCTATTTTCTTTTCCATTTGTTGTTGTTGTTATTGTTGTTGTTCCTCCAGCAGTGTGGAATTTCTGCTTTTCTTTAAAATTATAATAAATAGATAATAAATGAATTCAGCAAAGTTTCGGGGTATAAGATCAATATTCAAAAATCAGTTGTGTTTCCATGTACCAACAATGAACAATCCAAAAAAAAAAAAAAAAAGAAGTAAGAAAACAATTTCATATATAACAACATGCAAAAGAATAAACTATTTAGGAATAAATTTAACCAAGGAGGTGAAAGACTTGAACAGTGAAAACTATGAAACACTGCTGAAAGAAATTAAAGAAGACCTTAGCAAATGGGGGGGAACATCCTGTGCTCATGAATTGGAAGTCTTAATTTTGGTGAGATTGCAGTACTCCCCAAGCAATCTACATATGCAGTGCAATCTCTATCAAGTTTCCACCGGCCTTTCTAGGAAGAAATGGAATAGCTGATCCTCAAATTCATATGAAATTGCAGTGGGTCCTGAGTAGCCACAACAATCTTGCAAAAGGAGAGCAAAGATGGAGAACACTTCCCAATTTCTACAAAAGCACAATAGTCAGAACAGCGTGGTTCACAGTAGAACAGCATAAGGATGGATATATAGACCAATGCAATAGAAATAAGAGTCCAGAAATAAACTCCTACATCTGTGGTCAATTGATTTTCAACCAGGGTGCCAAGACCAGTCAATGGGGAAAGAACAGTCTCTTCACCAAATAGTGCTGGGACAGTTGGATAGCCATGTGCAAAATAATGAGGTTGGACTCTACCTCATGCCATATACAAAAGTTATTTCAAAATGGATCCACGACTTATGTCTCAGAGCTAAAGCCACAAAAATCTTAGAAGAAAACATAGGAGTAACTCTTCATGACCTTGGATTTGGCTATGGATTCTTAGATGGGACATCAAAAGCATGAGCAACAAAAGAAAAAATAGATGAATTGGACTCCATGAAAATTAAAAACTTCTGTGTATCAAGGGCATTATCAAGAAAGAGAATGGGAGAAAACCATTTGTAGATCATACATCTTATAAGGGTCTGGTACCTGGAATATATAAAGAGCACTTACAATACTGCAACAGAAAGACAATCTAATTTAAAAATGGACAAAAGACTTCAAGACATTTCTCCAAAGAAGATATGCAAATGGCAAAAAAAACATGAAAAGATACTCAACATCATTAGTCATTAGGGAAATACGAATCAAAACTACTATAAGATACCACTTCATACTCACTAGGATGGCTATAATAAAAATAATGCAACATAAGTGTTGGCGGCAAGGATGTGGAGAAATTGGAACCTTCAGACGTTGCTGGTGGAAATGTAAAATGTGCAGCCACTGTGGAAAGAAGTTTGACAGGTCCTCAATAAATTAAACATCAAACTATCATATGACCCAGAAACTCCACTCCTAGCTATATACCCCCAAAAATTGAAAACAGGAACTCCAACAAATATATGTACAAACTTGTTCATAGCAGCACTATTCGCAGTAGCCAAAAGATGGAAACAGCCCAAATGTCCATCAGTGGATGAATTGATAAACAAATTGGGTTTATACATATAGTGGAATATTATTCAGCCATAAAAAAGGAGTGAACTACTGATATGTGCTACATTATGGATGAACCTCAAAAACAGTATGCTAAGTGAAAGAAGCCACATAAGGTCGCATATTGTATGGTTCCATTTATATGAAACTATCCAGAATAGGTGAATCCACAGAGACAGAACACAGATTGGTGATTACCAGGGGTTGGGACCACGGGAGTAGGGAGAAACTGCTTAATAAGTATGGGATTTCCTTTTGGGGATGACAAACATATTCTGGGACTAGATAGAGGTGGTGTTCACAAAACATGAATGTACTAAATGCCACGCAAGTGTTAATTTTGTGTTATGTGAACTTCAACTCAATACATGTAAAAAATTAGAACAAAACATTTAAACTTAAATTTTCCTTACACTATAAATAACTAATCAGTATTTGTAGTCTTCTTTAAGGAAGGCATAGCTTCTAGCAAAATCCTGTCGATTTTTAGTTTGTGATCATTTTCAATTTTATAATTCTGTCCTATACCTCTTTAAGAATCCTTATAAGATAGTCACATTGAATCTTGCAGTCACCTTATCAACAGCTATTTTGAATTAATATAAATTGTAGTATGAACAGCTATTTTGAATTAATATAAGTTGTAGTAGTTTTTCAGCTCACCACTCCTTCTAGAATCCCTTTCTTGATTTTCTTTTCATTCTCTAGGTTTGAGCTTTAAGTATTTGTTTCGGAAAGGGTTATTTAAAAGAATATATCTCTATCTATCTATCTATCTATATATATTTGTTACTTCCTATGGTTGAATTTTTGATTCACTTATTGTGGTAAGCGAATGAGTTTATTCTGATAATTTCATGGAACATAAGCTTATCACTGCAACAGGCTTCTGGTCCAATGGATTTTCTTAGATTCTTTCTTCTCCATCCCTTTCTCAAGGCCCAGAGGCTGCTCCCTTGCTTGTTTATTCCCCTATCTCAAGGAGTCATTGGCTTTGATGTTCAATTAAGACCTTTCCTCCTAGGAATTCCAGGAGAAGGCTTACCCTTCTCTGACCCAAGCGCAAGCCACAAAGGTCATTTGGATCAGTCCAGTAGTCTTCCCTTCCTAGAATTGGTGCATGAGAAACCTGCCAGTCTCCTGGATGCCCCTTCTACCCCAGCCATATTGCTTTGCTCTGAGTTCTCATTCTTTAGTTGATTTGGAAAGAAAAGCACAAATGGACGAATTGAGAAATAAGGTGATTCTAGCAGCCTCCTAACACACATCTGTATGGTAGATGTCACGTGTTGGTGAAGCCCTACCTCCTAGCCCTGTTGTTTGCCTCAGTGCCTCTTCCTCCCCACTCCCACTCACTCCCCACAAAGGACAGTCGATTACAGTGTTTCATGCACCACTTCCAGGAAGGGAGGACTGGAATTGATTGCTGGACTGATTCAAACAACCTGTGTCTTACCCTTGGATCAGAGGCAAAAGTAAGCCTTCTCCTTAGAAGGGGGTATATTCATGGTTTGCCAGTCCATTCATTTTCTTACCACTCTTCTGGCATTTGATGAGTAGTTCATTTGTTTATTTATTTATTCATTCATTCATTCATCAAATACTTTCTGAGTACTCATTACATGCCAGGCACTGTTGAAGAAATTGGGGATACAGCAGTGAACAAGACAGGTGAAAATCTCCTCCTCCGTGGAACTGATAGTCTAGTGGGATGAGACAGGTAATACATAATAAACTGATAAAAATATTGAGCTGGCCAAAAAGTTCGTTCGGGTTTTCCTTACCATCTTATGAAAAACCTGAATGAACTTTTTGGCCAACCCAATATATAGGATGTTAGGAAGTAACAAGTGACAAAAACAAACAAACAGTAGAGTATGGCTGATGGCTTGTGACTTTAAATTGAGCAGTGAGGTTAAACCTCATTGAGAAGCAGGGGTTTGAAGACCTGAGGGGTGAAGGAATGAGCTCTGTGAATATTTAAGAGGAGAATGTTCTAGAGAGAGGGAACAGCCAGTGCAAAGGCTCTGAGACAGAATCATACCTAGTGTGGCCAGACTGGCATGAACGAGTAGAATATTAAGAGGTGATGTCAGGAAGGTAAAAGGGATGTACGTGGGAGTGGGGGAGTAGACCATGTAGCCATTATAAGGACCCTCTTCTTTTTTTTATTAAATGAAAGATTCTTTAAATTCTACAGTGCTTTACAATTTTCAAAAGTTTCACACACATGGTTTCATATAATCCCATAATAACCCTTTTCCACTCCTACTCCTATACTACCCCTCCCTACTTCCCTCTCCCCGCTGGTAACCACTAGTTTCTTCTCTATATCTGTGCGTCTGCGTCTTTTCTGTTATATACACTAGTTTGTTGTATTTTTTAGATTCCGTATATAAGTGATACCATATAGTCTGTCCTTTTCTGTCTGACTTATTTCACTTAACATAATACCCCCCAAGTCCATCCATGTTGCTGCAAATGGCAAAATTTCATTCTTTTTATGGCTGAGTAGTATTCCGTAGTATATGTGTGTGTATATGTATATACACACACATGTGCTACGTCTTCTTTATCCATTCATCTGTTGATGGACACTTAGGTTGCTTCCATACCTTGGCAATTGTAAATAATGCTGCTATGAACATTGGGGTGCATGTATCTTTTTGAATGAGTGTTTTTGTTTTTTTTGGGTATATACCCAGGAATGGAATTGCTGAGGACCCTGTTATTAATTGAGTAAGAAGGGGGCCACTGGAGGGTGGTGAGCAAAGGAATTACACGACCTCACATTTTAACAGGATAATTCTGGTCTCTGAATTAGAATAGACCATAGCAAGGGCGGAGGCAGGGAAACCACGTAGGAGACTACTGCAGTCATCCAGGGTAAAGAGGATGATGGCTTGGACCATAGAGGTTCCATCTTGTATCTGTTCTGAAGGTGGGGCGAATAGGATTTCCTGACAGATTTGGTGTAGGGTATGAGAGAAGGAGAGGAGTCAAAGGATAGCTCCAAGGCATTTGGCCTGAGCAGTTGGAAGGATGGACTTGCCATTAGCTGAGGAGGAGAAAACCATGGATTGACAGGTTCTCTTTTGGACGTGTTAAATTTGAGATGTCTATTAAAATCCAAACAAGGGTGTCAAATACAGTGGGCTCTGTGAATCTGTAGTTCAGGAGAGAGGTCTGGTCTGGAGATATGAGCTGGGGTGTCAGCAGCTTATAGATGGTATTTAAAGCCAGGAGTTTAGATGAAACCCTCAAGGACTGAGTGTATTTAGTGAAGAGGTCTGGGATCTGAGCTCTGCGACATCATTAATAGGTTGAGGGAAAGAATGGGAACCAGCAAAGGACATGGAGAAGAAAACGCCTGTGATTTCAGAAGATCAACATGTGTGGTGTCCTAGAAGCACTTGAAGAAATTTATTCCCAGGAGAGGGAGGGTGGCAAGTATGTCAAATACTTCTGAGAAGGTCAAGGTGGACAGCTGGGACTGAGATCTGACCATTGGACTTAGTAACATGGAGGTCACTGGTGACCTTGCCAGACAGTTTTGGTGGATGGTGGGATGAAAATGTGATTGGAGTGCGTTTTTTTTTAAATTAATTAATTAACATTTATTTTTGGCTGTGTTGGGTCTTCGTTGCTGCGCGCGGGCTTTCTCTAGTTGCGGCAAGCAGGGGCTACTCTTCGTTGTGGTGCGTGGGCTTCTCCTTGCGGTGGCTTCTCTTGTTGCAGAGCACAGGCTCTAGGCACACAGGCTTCATTACTTGTGGCATGCGGGCTCAGTAGTTGTGGCATGCGGGCTCCAGAGCGCAGGCTCAGTAGTTGTGGCGCACGGGCTTAGTTGCTCCGCGGCATGTGGGATCCGCCCAGACCAGGGCTCGAATCCATGTCCCCTGCATTGGCAGGTGGATTCTTAACCACTGCACCACCAGGGAAGTCCCTGGAGTGTGTTTGAAAGAGGATGGGTGGATAGGAAAAGACAAGTCTTTACAGAAGTTTCCCTGTAAGATTTGCTAATATTTTTAGCTTCTAGAGCTCTTACAACTTGGCATCTCTTTCTATATTCTCATGAGGACACTGGTGCTGGAGAGCAAATTAGGCATCACTGAGTGGCCCATTTCTTACTTAGAGGAAGTGAGGAATATGAGTCTTGAATAGGTCTCTGACCCAGTGTGGGAAAATGATGGATTCAGAGTCACAAGACCTGGGCTTGAATCCCAACCAAGAATAACTTGGGACACCTTCATTCTCTGAGCTTCATGTTCTTCATCTGCAGAATGGAGAGAACAGTCACTTCCTTGCAGAACTCATATGGATTAAATGGAGAATGAGTGTGGAAATACCGGGTCCAGAGACTGGCACACAGTATGAATCCATAGCAGGCTGGGGTGGTATTCAGGTGTCATGCATTTAGGATTGAATTGCATTCAGAGGAGGCACGTACGTGTTTGCATGTTTAGTTATTTTTAAGTGTGCTAATTGCCTCTTTAAGTGAATTGTCATAATGGTGTGATTCCAATATTTTGATGCAACATATGCTTATTTGTGGAAAAGGCTTCTGGTCATTTGGGCTGGTTCCATTGTGTTAGGGTTTTGGTTTTTTAAATGAAAGGTATGGACTCGTGCAGTCATTTGGCATTTACTGTCACACGCCATGTGACAGCACCTGTTCTGGGTGCAGGGAGTAGAGAGGAAGGTGACGGTCCACAGACATGAACAGTGGGTGACTGAGGGACTTCCCGTCTGTTGGGAGGGGCAGATATGGAAACACCCAGGTAAAGTCTAAACCCAAAGCCTGGTGCGTCCTCCCATTTCATGTGCTCATTCATCACATTCTAATTGAGCACCTACTGTGTGCCAGGCATTGGTGACAAGACAGCCTTAACCCCTGCCCTCGTGGAGTCTGGGGGGAGGGGGCCCAACTAAAGGGAAGGAAAGAGTCACAAATCATTGCAGGCGATAAGGATGCTATGGGGAACACATATGAGGCTGTGGAGGGAGAATGAGAGGAGGGGAGTCTTGCTGTGGGAGGGTCTGGGGAAGGCTTCCTGGGACTCTGCTTTCCGGGATGATATGATACCTATGGCTGAGTGCCATCTAAAGGCAGTCAGCCCCTGGCCCATCTCGGTGGTCAGGCTGAAGCCAGACATCAGCCTGTGATGCATGGACCTGTGGTGTGAGGAGTTAGGAACATTCACGGTGGGCAAAACAGTGAGGATACCGAGCGGGTGAGCTGCTGTTTACTTGTCCTGTGTCCTTGGGGAAGTTCCTTAATGTCTCTGCAACTCCTGGCAAGGACAATAACAGCATCAATAACAACCATCACTGAGCAGGCTGGCTCTGTGCCAGGCAGTGTCCTGACCAGTTTACACATGTTGATTCATTTACTCTTTGCAGGAGCCCTATAGTATATACTGTTATTACCTTCTTTTCACATACGAGGAAACTGGGGCACAGGGAGGTTACGTAACCTGCCCAAAGCCACACAGCTGGTATGTGGCAGAGCCAGAATTCAAGGCTCTGAACCACGTACACCGTACTGCCTCCTGTACAATAGCAGCAGTAATGGCCACATCCAGGGCAGTCACGAAGGTTGGGTGAGATGCATGCTTATGGCATCTGCCATAGGACCTGGCTCATTCACCCATCCAACTAATTATTTAGCTCTGACTTTGTGCCAGATTCTGGAAAACAGGACATACAAGGGCTGTCCTGGCAGAACTCACATTAAACATTAAACAAATAATTATACAAGAAGTTAGCTACAAATCTGATGAGTACTTCCAAGAAGAAATGCAGGGTAACCTACTCTAGAGAGTGTCAGGGAAGACATTTAAACCAAACCTATGGCTGAGGGATGAGTAGGAATGGGCCAAATGAAGGAAGAGCGAGTGACGGGCAAAGCATTCTAGCATAAGGAACAGACTGTGTGAGGGCCGGGAGGCAGGAAAGGTCCCTGTGGCTAGAAGGGTGATGGGAGGCAGGCCAGATGAAGACTTACAAGCCATGTTTGGGACTATGGACTTTATCCTAGGACAGAGGGGAGCCATCAAAGCATTGTAAGCATGGGAGTTATGTGGTGAGATGATCATCTTTCTAGAGACCCGTTTGGCTGCATGAAGGGAATGGATTGGTGGGGACAAGAGTGGGCTGTGGGAGACCAGTAAGGAAGCTGTTGCAGTTCCCCAGGTAAGAGATGCTGGTGGCCTGGACCAAGATAGTGTGAATGGAGGGAAATGGATAGGTTTAAAAGATACTTCAGAGGAGTTTCATTGGACTTGAGGGGTGACTGAAGGTAAGCCCCAAGTTTGTGGCTTTATTGACTGGGTGGAGGATGAGGGAGACACAGGTGCAGGGTGGGGGAAGGGGCATCGTGATTGCAGCTTTGCACATGTTCGCTTTGAGATGCTTGTGAGACATCAGGTGGGAGCATTGAGTAGGCATTTAGATGCTCAGATCTGGAGCTCAGATGAGTGACCACAATTGGAGGTGGAAATGCGGCATCAAGATGGAAGTTGAAACTGAGACTGGGTGAGGTCCACCTGGGGAGAAGGTGTAGGGCAGGAAGAGCCGAACGCTCAGGACTGAACCCAAGAAACTCCACCATGGCTGGCAGAGAAGGAGTTGACATTGGAGACAGAGAAGCAAGAAGGTGGGCAGGTAACTGACAGCACGAGGTCCCGGAGGCTAAAGGAGGGACGTCCGCAAGATGAAGGAAAGGCATCAGTTGGACTGTCACTGCTGAGGGGACAGATGAGACGTGGCTGGAAAAAAAAAGCCAGTTGGATCTGGTGCCATGGAGCTCACTGGTTGGTGAGGGCATGGAGGGAAGAGAATGCAGGTTGCAGTGGGCTGTGGAGTGAATGGGAGACAAGGGAGGGGAGCCGATGGGTGAGGACAGCGCTTTCCGGAAGATGGGTGTGAACCGGAGGAGAGATGGTGGCAGCTGCAGAGGGATGGGCGAGTGTGTAAGACCAGAGAGTTGAGCATGTCTCAGCCCAGCAGGGAGGGGAGGCCGAAGAGCCAGAAACAAGAATGGTTAATGGAATGACCAAGGTCCTTGGGACAGAGGGAGAAAGGAGGGGGTACGACCATTCATACACAGGTAAGGAGATTGGCCTTAGGAAGAAGTAGGGATGGCTCTTCTGGCATCAAAACAGGAGGCAAGTTGGTGCCAAATGGGCAGGTTTGTGGTTCTGGTGTCAGGACATTTTGGAAGCTATTTTCTGTTTTCCCTGTGAATGAAGTAGAAGGTGACTGGTCATCTGCAAAGGGCAAAGGGGCAGAAAGGGAGTTAGAGGACTACTCAGGGGAGAATCATCGTGGAGACTAACAAGGTGGAAGGGAGCGGTTCCCAGCAGCACGAAGATCCCACGCAGAGCTGGTGAGCGTGACTTCTGGTAAAATTTGGCCAGAGCCTTGCTCAGCTGTCTTGGTGAGGGTGCAGACGGGGTGGATGGTTGCATTCACATCAGGGGTGGGGGGTTTACTAGTCAGGTGCCAGGCATAGAAGGGTACAGAGTGCTTTCTCTCCAGCCATTTCTGATTTCTTGGGGGTATTTCTCCCCTTTCCCCTCTCTGCTTCCTAGAGCAATCAATCTCCCTTCACCAAATTATGTACCATTCATATCCTTAACCCCAAAATTATACCATTTGACCTTTGGGTATCTTGTCTTGGAAGAGATGCACGTAAAGGTGAAGTTACATTAACACCCGCATATATGCACCAAAATGCATCAAAATACAATCTGAAGCATTTTCATCACCCTTGGGTGCCATGTTAAGATGTTTGGAGGGACCTCTCTCTTTCTGTCTCTTTTTCATTAGAGACATACTAGTTTTTAGGCAGGGAGTGTTGAGAATGTCTTTATTTGAGGAATGGGCACTGAGAGCAGAGTGGACATAGACTTCAGAGGGGGAGGCTGATGCTTGGAGGGTCCTTAAAGAGGTTGCTACTGTCACAGCAACACGAGAAGATATGGATCAGACCCAGTTACCTCCTAGTTGTAACCTGGGTGAAGCCTCTAGATCTTGATTTTTTGATCTGTAAATGGGGATAAATACAGGATGCATTTAAGAATTAGAGATTTATATGTCAATTATATCTTAATAAAGCTGGAAAAAATATAGTTCAGGGCAGGCCTACCTGGGGAATTAGGGAGACATCCATATCAAGGTAGACAGACTTGGGGAATAAAGTTGACAACCCACATCAAGGTAGACCTCCCTGGGGAATTTGAGGGATGTCCCAGGTCAGTTTAGACATACTTGGGGAATTAGGGAGATCATAGGTGACACACACTTGTAATTAAGGAGACATAGGAGGTCACTGTAGACACAGCTGGGATATTAGAGACACATACCATTTGTTACACACCTAGGAAATTATGGAGAAAAAATAATTAGAGATGATGTGCACATAAAACACCCACCATATATTGGGTGATCAGTAACTAGCAATGGGGGCTATATTCTGGGTAAGAGACAGTAAGGGAGAGCATTGGATTGGGGTCCTGTGTAAGAAAACGTGCTTTTGATCTTCACCTTTTAGTGGGAGGAGTTACTTTCTCAAGCTCATCAATAACAAGGCTGGACCAAAGCCTGTTTCTTGGTGCCCAAGCCCTCAGTTTGGCCTTGATTGGCACTGCCTCTCAGGATTGTTAGGACCCAGAGTCTCAGGATCCATGTCACAGACTAGAAAACGTTGCCTTCCTTTGCAGACAGTGTAAATTAGGGGAGGAGGGAGTGAGACCTTTTTCTAACTGTGTGATTTTGGGCAGGTAAATTCCCCTCTCTGTGCCTTAGTTTCCGTATCCATAAAATGGCTGTATAATAACAGAACCTCCTTCACAACGATGTTGTAAGAATTAAATACATTAAACTTTTGTAAAGTGCTCACACCTGGCACATACTATATGCTCAATAAATGTTAGATATTTATATTCCCTGATTGAAAAAAAATGCTCAAGGAAATTGTTTTCGGTAGAGCTGAGACCCACCAGGACATGGTTTCCACCTATGTGTCAAGCTTGATCAGGAGAAACTGGATCTTCCTTGGGCCCTCTCCTGGTCCTTCTGTTACTCCCAGGCACCAGCTGGGGGACTCCCATCAAATTGGATTGAAATTCCATGGATATTGATAGAATAGCTAATGTGTATACTTAGCCATGGAGCTTGAAAGGTGGATGAGCCCATCCCCTGTCCCCCTTTGTGCAAGTGTGGAAACTGAGCCGAGAGAGAGCAATGACAGGCTAAGATCGTGCAGTATGAGATATATAACTTTGGTTGTATGTATATAGAGCAACTAGGCAGGGGTCGGTCCCCAAACCTGTGAGCTTGGTCCAGCTCTTGGAAGCAACTTCATGTGGTAGGAAGGAGCCAGATCTTGGGGTCAGAAGACTGGATCCTATTCCTGATGGCTCCGGATGCCCTTTGCCACCAAAGGTCACTGCTTCCTGGACTGCTGTTTGCCTATCCGTGAAATAATCTCACAAGATCCCTGCAGAGGGAGCCAGTAAGCAAGAGGTGGCTTGGGCTCTGGGTCCAAGGCGGGGGCATGAGTGTGGCTAGGCACTACCCTCTCAGAGCATGTTTCTGTGGATATGAAGGGCAGTCTAGGGCTCTTCCCCAGGAATTGTGGTGGGGTTCACAGGTGCCCGAGGAGAAGGGCGTTAACAACAAGCAGGTGTTTTAGAGACCACGTGGGCCTTACTCCCACCATAACTCCACTCGAATCCTACCCATCCCCACCCCCTCAATGACCTCATCCAACAAATACTTACTGAGAGCCTACCCACCAAGAACCAGATATTGTAATGGGCTTCAACTGCCCTAGCCATTTTAATACACATACTTAATTTACCAAAGAATATAAGGATGTTAGAAGATTTATTTCTTGTATGCTGTTGTGGTTTCATGTTTTTTACCTTCTCTACACATTATATATTATGACTGTTGTAAGATTTACCATCATATTCACCAGTACCTTTGGTGTCCTTCATCAGTTCTGGAATATTCCCAACCATTATCTCTTCAATTATTCCTCTGCCCCATTCTCACTGTTCTCCCTCCAGAAGGCTGATTGAACAGATGTCCATTAGACACCCTCACTTTGCCCTCTATATCTTGAAACTTCTCTTTCATGTTTTCTTGGATCCATCTTGCAGTTCACACATAACTCTTCTCCTAGGTCTAATCGCTCTCAGAGCATAGAAAAGGAGGAATGATTCCCCAGGCTAACATAACCTCGGTACTAAAACCCAACAAAGGCAGTATGAAAAAGGAAAATCATAGGCCCATCTTACTCGTGAACTAGATGCAAAAATCCTAAACAAAATATCAGTAATCAAAATCTAATAATGCATAAAATGACCAAGTAGGGTCTATTCCAGAAATGCAAGGTTGTTTTCACATTAGAAAAACCAAGTGTAGCAATTTACCATATTAACTGAATTAAAGGAAAAAGTCACTTGAGCCTTTCAGTAGATGCAGGGAAAAGGAATTCAATAAAATTAAAATTTGATGCATAATTGAAAGAAAAAGGAATGCCCTTAACCTGTTATAAAATACCTGTAAGAACCTATGGCAAATCATGCTTAGTAGTAAAAATGTTGAGCTACTTAAGATAAGGAAAAAAGCAAGGGTGTCCACTCTTACCATTTCTATTCAGCATTGTAATGGAGCTTCCTGGTCAGTGCAGTGGGTGAGAAAAATGAACAAATAATGTTTGGAAAGGAAGGTGTCCAGTGTGGCTCGTAGCTTGTGCTCCTGGGGGAATGTTTGTACCGTTTACCAAGATGAGAAAGACCAAGAGAGGACCCAGTTGGGTACATATAAGAGAAGGTCGTCCAGCTGCCCTGGAAGACCATGGGGCAGGGAGTCAGGATACTTCAGCTCCACTCCCAGCTCTTCTACTAGCCCTGCATGGGCCGCTTTCCTCTTGGACCTGAGTTCTTCCATCTGTAAAATGGGCGGGTGTGGACAGATGGATTCATGGTGGGCTGCAGGGGCCAGATCTGGTGGGAAAACAGAGAACAACAGGTGAACAGGAGCTGGCCCCATTCTCCAGGAGGGCAGGTTTCTGTATACAGACTGTATAGTAGGAGGAAGCACCCATTTGGGGGTGGGTCAGGAGTCTGACTGGGCCATCGTGACTGTGTGCCTTGCAGAGGGATCATCCTCTCTCTCCTTTGCCAAGGGGTTATCATTGTTGCTATTTTTGGTGCTGTCAAGCCTGTTCTGCAGCTGTAAGACATTGACCCTCAACAACATGCCCTTTTGATGTTTTAGACCTACAACAGCCAGAACGAGAGCAACGAAGACTATGAGATCCCCCCAATAACACCTCCCAACCTCCCCGAGCCATCCCTCCTGCACCTGGGGGACCACGAAGCCGGCTACCACTCACTGTGCCACGGCCTCACGCCCAACGGGCTGCTCCCTGCTTACTCCTACCAGGCCATGGACCTCCCAGCCATCATGGTGTCCAACATGCTGGCCCAGGACAGCCACCTGCTATCGGGCCAGCTGCCCACGGTGAGTCCCTTTTGTCTGCCATGGTCCCTGCTGGTTACAGCAGGAAAGGGAGTTGAGGGGGAGCAGAATGCCAGTGGCTTGATGAGGACCCTCTGCTCATGGGCAGGGTCTGGGCTCAGTTGGTAACTTGCATGGGGGTCTGCAGAATAGTGGGGGTGGGCATGGAGGGAAATTTATGTCCTCACACTACTTATTTCTGAAGCTGAGTTTATAATATCTTGGTATTATTTGTTTTATTATTATTTTTAATAGTATAGTCTCATCTTTATTTTTATTTTTTAAAGACTTTATTGAGGGGGACTTCCCTGGCGGTCCAATTGTTAGGACTCTGTGCTTCCGCTGCAGGGGCCCTGGGTTCGATTCCTGGTCAGGGAACTAAGAATCCCACAAGCCGCTTGGTGTGGCCAAAAAAAAAAAAAAGTCTTTATTATTGAAATATAATTCACCTACTATACAGTTCACCTATTTGAAGTATATGGTTCAGTAGCTTTTAGAATATTCAGAGTTGTGTGACCATCAACACAATCTATTTTAGTACCTTTTCATCACCCCCAAAAGAGACCTTATATCCTTTAACCATCATTCCCAAATGCCCCCATCATCTAGCCCTAGGCAGCCACTGATCTACTATATAGTTGCCTATTATGCACATTTCATATAAATAGAATCATATTGTTTTTAAAATATTGTATTGCTTAAGCTAGCAGGGAAGAGAGTGATTACTGACTTAGAGTTTTGAGGATGTGTGGAAATTTAGCAGGCAGACCAGGGAAGGAAAGGACCTTCCAGGCTGAGGGAACAGCATGTACAAAAGCAAGAGGCAGGAGGCTCATGTTGTGCTTAGGAGTGGCATGTAGGTCATTCTTTTTATTGGGCTGGAGAGAAAGGACATGGAGCTATATAGGGAGAGAGGAGTGAAAACTAGCAGGGCCTGGATCATAAAGATCCTGAATCCCATGCTGAGGAAATGTATGATTTTTCAGCATGGATGGTTGCTTTGAACAATCAAGACCTATAGAAAATCAGTAGAGAATTTTTTGTACAATGGGAAAATCTCCTTAAGGGAATTCTAGTGTTTCTCCTGAATGACTGTGATGTGTTTTTATTTTTGCTTTTTCCTTCACAGCTAGTCACAACCCTTAAGTTCATTCCTAAGTGACAGTAATCAAACTCAAATAAGCTGATGCAAAAAAAAAAAAAAACTGAAATATCCAGGGGTGGACAAAGGGTTTCAGGCATAGCTGGATCCAGGAACTCCAGCAGTATCATTAGTGTCATCTGCACAGCAGGCATGAAGGCTTCCGGCAGCCAACATCTTCCCTGATGTCTCTGGCAGGTGGCAGTTTGGGTCTTCCAGGGAGGACCATGACAGCATGGCTGGACCCACCACTGTGTCCAGGAGGAAGCAGTCCTTGATTTTGTCACAAACACACCTATGGAGGGGAGGAAGGGCCACTAAATTGATTTCCTATCAGAATCACATGATGTTGGATGGATCATGTTTATCTCTGCAGAGGCTGCTCAGAGGTCATGGCCAAATTTGTGGCCCAATTCTAGCAGATGCCTGGGACCTTCAGGTATACAGTTTATCGTCTAACAATCTTAACTGTATTTTATTTATTTATTGTTTACTCTTATTACCACCAAATCTCCTTGCTTAAAAAAAAACCTGGTATACCCTATGTATACTTTTGAGAGCCGCGTCACTTTTGTTTTTTCGAAGCTAGTGAGATGTAAAAGGAGAGAAGGAGAGAGGGAGGAAGGGAGGAAGCCAACTCAAGCCCCACATTTTATACTGTTCAGGGTCTGACTAAAGTGCTCAGTGGAAATTGATGCTCCATTTGTTGAGGAACGAGCCCATCAATAATGCAGGTTCTCCGCTTCCCCTTCTCTCTCTGAGACCTGCGGATTCCACAGCCGTGTGGTTTTAATTCCACTTCGTTACAACGCTTTTACCTTAGCTGCTTGCCCAGCTAATTTCCTAACAAAAACCTCACAATTCCAGACCATCCCGGTTCGGGATTTATGGTAACAGAGGCAAGGGCGGGGCCCTGCAGACGTCTCTGGTGTGTACCCTGGGGAGGGCCGTGGATAAGGGGTGCGTCTGGCTGCGGTTCTGGGCCACAGTGTCACTGGTCTGGGATGCTGGCGGTCAGTGGAGACAGTGTGGGCTAGTGGTAAGTGCGTGGGCTCCGGCATCCCACGGACCCATGTTAATCCTGATCCCACATCCTGAGCTTCAGTCCTCTTTTCTTGCAGTGACGTGTATCTGAGATAATGTATGTAAAGTCTTAACAAATGTCTGGCAGAGAGTAAACAATCAGGGAATATTTGCTATTGTTATTATTAGTCATAAAAATGAATTCCCACTGTAACCAAATGGCAGTGTTTTCCCCTAAGTCTCATTTACCTAAAAGAACAGACTGCAGATGCTCGCAGGTACCTTGGTAGGGCCACCGGGTTATAATAGCTCTGATAATTACAAAGGATATTCTCTGTTTATCAGAGATGACCCCCTGATCCTTCCTCCTAGAAAATGCTTTTGTTGGGCTCAGTCCAAATAGGTACTTTGTAGCCATTTTCCAGATTTCTTTAAAAAGTGGTGCATGTTTAAGATGCTTCACAAATTCAGATAGCTTTAATTCTTCCATTAGTGAGAGTTTTCAAGGGTTCACTGGGTTTTACGTTCCCTCGTTATGAAATGAAAGATAAGCCAAACTATTTTACCCAGGAGAAGGCTGCTGGACCAAGTAGGAAACGAAATAAGAACGTGTCCATCCATTGGGACTATATGGCAAAGAGGGACAAAGCACCCTTGAAGACAATTGTTTTAAATTTGAGCTGAAGCTTGAAGGTGTGTGTCTGTGTGTATGGATGTGCATGCTATGTGGGTGATGCTGGAACTTGTGTCAGCACCCTCTAGATGTTAAGCATTGTGCAGGAGGCTTTACAAACATTTTCCCACGTAATGCTCCCAAGCTCTGAGTGAGGTAGGAACGACTGCAGTGAGGAAATGGAGGCTCAGAGCAGGTAGGTGATTGTATTCGTTTCCTGTGGCTGCTCTAACAATTGTCACAAACTCGGTGGCTTAAAAACAACAGAAATTTATTCTCTCACAGCGCTGGAAGATGGAGGTCCAAAATCTGTATCATTGGACCAAGATCAAGGTGTCAGGAGGAGTGACCTTCCTCCAGGGACTCTGGGAAAGAATCCATCCCATACTTCTCCTAGCCTCTTGTGATAGCCAGCTGTCCTTGGCTTGCGGCTGCATCACTCCAATCTCTGCCTGTCATCACATCACATCGCCTTCTCTTCTGTCAGTGAAATCTCCCTCTGCCTTTCTTATAAGGATGGTTAGGTACTTAGGGCATTTAGGAATAATCTAGGGTCATCTCCCCATCCCAAGAGCCTTAACTTAATCACATCTGCAAAGACTCATTTTTCCAAATACAGTACCATTTACAGGTTCCAGGGATTAGAATCTGATGTCTTGAAGAGGCCATTTTTGGACTTAACCACAGTGATCAGCCTTGATTGAGAGCCAGCTAGGTACCAGGCATTGTTCTGATCTCTGGATCTACAAAATGCCCTTGAGGAACTCCTGGTGCAGGTGGAGAGACAGGTGAAGAGCTCATTTTCGAAAATGCAGTAAATGCTCTGATAGAATCAGTGCATGTTGCTCTGTCCACCTAGAAGAGGCAGCTGGCTCAGATGTGGGGTTCTTGCTTCCTAAAGGAAGTGATGACCTGACACTGGTAGTTTATGTATTTTATGAATGAATGAGTATAACATAGTTATTAAGTCGCAAAACCAGAATTTGCTTGCAGCTGTCTACCATGCACCTCTCAGTTTTAGCAGGTGCCCAAGGGATGGAGCAGCTTGGCTGCAGGGTCACCAGTGGCACAGAGGATGCCCCAATGACCAGGATGCCTCAGGTGCTCTCTGCACAGGCTGAGATGTCAAGGATGTGGTCCTTGGAGCAGTGGATGAGGCCAAGGTGTTTGACAGCCATCTCATTAACGCCAAGCCCTCTTGGCTCTGACGCCAGAGGCCACCAATTCCTTTTGGTCCCCTGCCCGGCCCGCGTGGTCTCCCAGCATGCATGGGAGTCGGCTCTTCCGCTTTAAAGGTATGGCTGCCGGCGGGAGTCCTATACAATATTGGCAGCGGGCTCCTTTTACAAAATTAAATATGCTTAAGGCTTCTCCCTCGACTTCAGCATCTTAACTGATTGAACATTCATTTCCAAGACAAAAAGAGTCAATTTAGTGTGAAAGATATATTTTGCCAGTTTAATTTAAAGCACCGCACCTCCATCTGACCCCTATTTTCATAACTCAATGATTTTATCCTGTGTTGATTGTCTCATTTTGAGAGAGATATTGTATGTATAAATCAGTTTCTAAAATACCCAAAGAAACTAGAAGAGTGGAATTTATTACGCAGCCTCTGTTAAGTCTGAAATAATTTACTTTGGAGTCGTCCTTGGGAAATGCTCGAGCTTACGGTCCTGGCTTACCCAGAAGAGGAATTATCCTGGGAAGGGACAAAGCTTGATGCCCCCAGATAAGTTCCTGGGGAACCTGCACCTTTTTTGAGACTAGAGAAACTCCTGGGAGAGCCTTGGGCAGGTGGAGACGGGGCTCGATGGGAAGTGAGTTCTGGCAGAATCAGCCATGGGTTCCGGTGATTTGGGAAATGTGAGGTCTCCCTAAGATGAGCCCTGTGGGTCACTAAAATTCTGTGGTCCGGTCCTGGGCTTCAGTTAGCACAGGGGTGGCACACAGCTGTCATTCAAACATTCTCCTCCAGCATCGACTCTTGTTTACTGCTTTCTCTGGGAATTTGGATAAGTCACTTCTCTCCCAGCTCCAATTTTCCCCTCTATAGAATGGGGATTGGGATTCCATCTCTGGTGAACTCACAAATAGGAAAATGGGGATAATTGCTTTGCCAGCTATGACACTCTGGATAAGCATATGGGTTTGGGGTTGGAGAGACCCTGCTACCACCGCAACACATGCCACTGGCCTGGGGGGCTCAAAACTTATCAACTTGGATTAAAATCCTGAGTGCTAGACTGGTAGTTTTAGACCCTTTGTGTTCTAGGTCGCTGTCCCAAAGTGTCTCACCAAGGCTAGACCTTCTCCCTGCACAGAGAGGGCTTGGGGCCAGACCAAGTGAAGGGTCTTTCCTGGCTAGGATCCTAGGATGGGCTTTTGGGACGAGGGCTGGGCAGTTTCTTAGTTGCACTTCACCCCCTTGCCTTGGAAGTGGTTCCCATGAGAGAGCCTGCAGCCCTGGCTTAGGGTCTGGAGCCTGGGGGCAGGGCTCGGAGCTTACAGGCAGGGCCTGTGTATTGACCGGGGAAGGTCCTTAATATTCATCCCCCACCCACCTCCTTCCCCCTTCTCTTCCTGTTCTTACTCTTCCCCTCCAATCTCCTCTCTCTCTCCTCCTCCCTTCCCTGACTTATTCCTTCTCCATCCAGGAGACTTGATCTCCCTCTATTTGATTCTTACAAATTGAGATGCAGGGGATCCCCTCTGGAGTCTGAGAAAAAGGAACCAAAGACCCCCAACCTTTGGTCGTCTGGACTTCTGAGCCACAGGACCAGGAGAGACAGCTCCCCCGGCCCCCCCCCCCACTGCCTAGTCCAACCTATTCATTCATTTTATTGCCCTTAATGCATGATTTGTTTTTCGTTGTTGTTGTCGTTGTTTTACAATTGTATCAGTTAGTTTTTGCTGTGTAACAAACTACCCCAACATTTAGTGGCTTAAAGCAAACAATGAACTTTTACTGTTTCTTGTGCTTCTGTGGGTCAGCAAGGTAGTTCTTTTGATCTGGACTGGCTTGGCTGACTTCTGTGGTCAGCTTGCAGCTTGGCTGGAGCTGCATGGCCCAGGATGGCCCTGTTCACATCTCAGCAGTTGGCTGGGGTCCATGGGGATGACGTGGTCACAGGTCTCTCCTCACATGGTGTCCTGGGCTTGTTCACATGGTGATGGCCACAGGGCTCCCAAGAGCATCAAGAAAGAGGCTCCGATGTGCAACCACTTCAAACCTCAGCTTGCATCATATTTGCTAATGTCCAGAAATAGACCCCACCTCTTGAAGGGAGAAATGGCAGAGGCACATTGCAGCAGGGCATGAATGCAGGGGAGGGCAGGAATTTGTGATCATATTGTGTGTGTGTGTGTGTGTGTGTGTCTGTGTGTGTGTGTTTTGTTTTCTTGATGTATAGTATTACCCAGTATTTAGGAGCGTGGGCTCTGGGGTTAGGCCAACCTAAGTTCAAAATGCAGTTCCACCATTTGTTACTTTCCACCGTGTGACCCAGAGCAAGGGGTTAATCGCCCCGGCGCCTCAGGTTTTTTCATATGTAAAATGGAGGTAGTGTTACTTGCCTTATTGGAGCTTATGGGGATTCAATGATCAGATGTAGGCAAGTACCCAGTTGCCTGGCACACAGTGGGCATTCAATAAATGTAAGCTACTCTATTTATTAATTTATTCATTTTACTGATGAGGTTTGGGTATCTATGTTTGTCCAGCCTGACCTGCCTGGGGTCGGCTTTGCTGAAGCCGTTGTCGGGCTGAGTCGCCAACGTGGGGCTGGTCCAAGAGGTGGGTGTCGGGGAGGGCAGGTCAGAGGCTGGGGGTGGACAGGGGACGGGCATATTCATTAAACTAGGGCCTCGGTCAAGGCTCAGCGCTTGAGAGCAACAGCAAAGTGACAGTTCCACTGCTTGCCAAGAAAGTGAGGGCCCCGAACCCAACTCCTCTTGGCTGTGTGACCAGGGGAAGGATTCACCTTAGTAAAAGTAGGGTGTCTGCAAGGGCTCCTACAGCCTGAGCTTTTCCTGGTTGCCATGTTTTTGGCTAATTTCCCTCTGGGGGTGGGAGTGGGGTACTTATCTCCCAAATGGGCCTCTGAGGATCCTACACGGGGGCGGGGGGACCCGGTGTCCAGAGGTTTCTTTATATTCCGCAGAGTCCATAAGAAACTCCTTCCCCCTGTTTTTTAGAGGCAATAAGCGAAAGAAATGTCTTTTTACATTTCATAAAACTCGGAAAAATGGCTTTAAACAGCTTTTGCTCCCCTGCTATAATTATTTATTTTCAAACACTCCTGCAGGGGACTGCTCCGTTTTCTTATCCTGTACTCCTTTTTCTCATAAATGAACCATCACTTCAATAAATCATTATGAAAACAGAGACTAACACCGGCTCTGAAAGGTTGAAAGATTTATGTAACACATTTATGTTTCCCATTTTCTCATTCTGGTACTCGGCTGCAAAAGCTAAGCTAATAAAAGCTGCTATTAATATTTCTTGTTGCCTAGCAACCCCAGAGCGGGAGTAATAGCTTCAGCTAGAAAAATAGATGACCGATAAGGAAAAATTCAATTCTTTTATTATCTCAGGGGGAAATGGCCTTTTACTGGAACCATTATGATGTACGAGTATGAAGTTGAACACAAAAGATGTTTTTGTGTGTTTGTTTTTCTATTTTTAATGAACATTATTTTACCTCCACTGACTCTTTCAGGGCACTTTTGTTTCCTTTTGCACCCCACCACCACCCCCATCCCTCATGCTTAATTTAGTAGCTATAGTAGTTAAGGACCTGTCAGCGTATTTTAGTTTAAAAATGGTTTTTGCAAAGGTTTATAACGCAGCCATAAAAATTCAGTCCCTGTTAAAACTCAGGCCAGTGATAAGCCAACACATGGGCTAGTTCTCTACGAACAGGCTCACGTTCGTTGAGAGATAAGACTCATGGTTTTCTCTAAGAGGAAAGTCGGGAAAGAACAAAACATATTCTTTTCCATGTCCCAGTTTTCTTTGGAACCCAGGGAAGCTGTCTCTTTTGAGAAGGGTTTGCTATAAAGTTTGAGGGGTGTTCAAAGCAGGAAAAGATAGGGCTATTTATTGAGCACCTGCTGTGTACAGATGTGCCATTGCCTCTTCCCAATAGCCCTCTAAAGTAGGTACCATTTTTATCCCCATTTTTCAGATGCAGAAACTGAGGCTTAGAGAAGCCAAGGAATCAGCCCAAGGTAGCATGACACCATGATGTTTCACCCCTTGGTGCTTTAGCGTGGCGTTTCATAATTCTTGGACCTACCAGCATTGGGGGCAGGATCATTTTCTGTTGTGGGGGCAGTTCTGTGCGTTGGAGGATGTCTAGCAGCATCCCTGGCCTCTACCCATCATTCCTGGCCTCCAGGAGCACCCCCCAGTCAAAATCACCCCTGTTGGAGAACCACCACATGCTGTTCCCTCTGCTGGGAAGCCCCTTCCCCCTTGTCAACCTGGCGGACTCCTGCTCCTACGTTAGGACCCAATTCAGAAGTCATCTTCTCTTGGAGGCTCTCTGGATCCTTTGGGCTGGGTGTAGGCACTTGCCTCCATCACAAAACTTGAGGATGTGGCAAAAAACTCAGAAATCAAGATAAGTCATTTTTTTCATGCAGTATTTTTACAAACCAAAATTACCACCAAAAAATATGATGAACTGTGTATCAAAAATTTAAATAAAGGTGAGATCAGTCTGAATTCATGGAAATATGTGGTTGGCCATTTAGATGCCCGTCTGTACCACCAGCCCGGCACAGCCTGAAGGCTGGGTCTGTGCTTTATGCTTTTCTCTGGCACCAGCATCTAACAAAGGGCCTGGCTTGCAGATAACCCTCAATCTCTGTTTATCGACGGAATGAATGGGAGAAGGGAGATTATCGTCCAGGGTCACACAGTGAGAAAAAGGGTAGATATGGAACTTGAACCCAGGTCTCTGGCTCCAAGCCCAGTGCTCTCTGCACCCTTCAGGCTGTATATGGGGTGAATCGAGGTTGCCTGCAGGGTGGTACCTAAGTCACAGGGGATTCAAAGATGCCCTGGGGTGCTCACAGCCTGGGGGAGGGGGAAGGGTAATAGCAGCCATGATTTCAGCTTGATGTCCACTTGGCTCTCCCTGTGGCTATCTTATTCACCCACAACCCCTGTGCCAGACAAGAGCCGGCAGCTCACTGATGTAGAGCATCTCCAAGAACAGAACCATGATGGCTAGCCCCCTGGAGCACCACTCACGCTCCCTGTGGTCACGGATTCCTTATCTTGGCCTTTGGAAGGCAAGGACCACTCCTTGTTTGACCCCTATATCCTCTCGGTGAACGTTTTCTAAATGAATGGATGAATTATCTGTAATCTGCTAACATTTATGTAGCATTTATTATGTGCTTGACACCCACTTAAGCCCTTTATATTTGTTATCTCATTTAATCCTTCATCCTGATGAAGGATATTATTGTTGCCATTTTGCAGATGAGAAAACAGAGGCACAGAGAGATAAATCACTTGGCTATGCCACCACTAAGTGGTGGCGCCCAGATGTGAACCCAGATAGGCTGACTCCCCAGCCTGTGCACTCATTAGCCAACCTGTACAGCCTTCATGTGAATTATTGAATGAGCAAGGGGGTGAATGAGCCAAGATAGAGAACCCCTTTAACCGACTCTTGAGTCAAGCCATTCACGTTCATAAGTAATCGCAGCATGAAGTGTGAGGTGCTAGCTTGGAGTGAGGAGCAGAGGAGTGCTGACAAGCTCAGAGGAGAGTAGTAGCAGGGAGGACCTCCTGGAAGTGGTGGCCTTGGGGCTGGGCCTTCGGGGCCAGAGAACAGCAGCAGAAGCCTGAGGGGAGGAAACTTCACACCTGCCTGGATGTCCTTATTCAGACCCAATTGCCACCTCTTCTGCTGGGATTCACCAAACAGTTGTGATGTTTTACGATCACTTAGGTGCCCTCTGGTGTCCATCTTCCCCACCCCCTGCCAGGCTCCTAATCGGAGCCGTGACCCTCCGGCCGCGAAGGGTGCAAGGGCCAGACATTTAACTTCCATTCCGGGACAGGTGCCCAGCTCAGCAGAGTACCTCTCCCTCTGAGACCTGCTCCCAAGTCACGAGGGAGAATTCATGGAAAATCTCAGCAACATTTGTCAGCTGCAGCTTCGATATTACCCAGTATAATGGCTCATTCCTCCGAGTGCATATTCAGTACCACGTCTGGGAAAATGAGCTTTTAATGTACCATCGGCATTGCTGAGAAACCATCTCTGGCTCCGTAGACTGTCTGGCACACATAAAACTTGAGATCGATTGGAGTCATTTTCCCCTGGCTCTGCTGGATAATAAAAAGTCAGTCCCATGCCCTCTTTCTCTCATCTTGTGGCTTTGTCCATTAAGAACTCGGGGTCTTTATAAAAGGCAGCAACACAAATAAAACTCCTCAAAATATTAAGGCTCCAGAAGAGAGCATCGATGTACTCCTGAAGTCGAGACACCAAGAGCATTTCGAGAGGAAGGGCATCCTGGGAGAGGTTTCAGCACACCGGCTGGCTTGGGCTGTGGCCCCAGCTGTGATGGTGGCAGCCCGGGGTCCAAGTGGTAGCACTTAACCGGGAGTATGGAGTCTTGAGGTTCCTCTTCTGCCCTGGTGGGTCACCTTGGGCGTAACTCCCTCTCTCTGAGCCTCAGGTGAGATGGAGCTGATGCTATTTACCCCACAGGGTGGCTGTGAGAACCAGATGTGTGGATGGATAGTCCTGGTGCTTAGCTTCGTGTGTGAGATGTAGCAGGTGTCCGATACGGGCTTGTTGAATGACTGAGTGAGTGAAGAAATGAATGAAAAATAAATGCTGCCTGTGTAAACACTTCACAAATTGTAGAGTGCTGCCTACATTATTGTTGGTAAGTAAGCCAGATGGGGACCCTATAGTCTATTCCATCTTACGGCCCACCTTATCTCATCTAACCCTCCCATCGACTTTGGAGGGAGATGGAATTATCCTCATTTAACAGATGCGTACCTGAGACTCAGAGGGCAAGTGGCTTGTCCAGAGACAGCCAGGAAGTGGTGGAGGCAGGACGGGAACCTCGTTCCCGTGAACCCAAGTGTCTTGTGCCCTCAACATTGCAGCTCAGAGCCTAGTGGTTGGGGGAGAGTCGGGTGGGAGCTCCAAGGTCAGATGTGTGATCAGCTGTGTGACCTCAGCCACCCACTCACCCTCTCTGTGCTGCAGTTTCCTCATGGGATATTTGCAAGGAGTAAATGAGATATTCCAGATGGTGTCCAGATCCGTGCCAGAGGCAGGTCTACCTGGTTCCATAGGGAGCTCTTCAGCATGAATTAGACTCCTGTGTGAGGTGTCAGTCGTTGGTCACAGGCCAGGATGGGCGGGGCATGTGCGTAAGTTCCTAGGCAGGAAGGCTCCCATTGGCCAAGGGCAATTCTTAGAGAAGGAGGCAGCCATGAACCTTTCACAGTCAACGCTCCCAGGAATTGTTCTCATTGGGGCTCCGGCAGTGTCTACATCTAAAACGGGATCCTAAGGCCAGCAAGATCAGCATCACCCGGGAAGTTGTTAAGAGATGCAGATTCTCAGGCCCCCCGCCTGGCCCCTCAACCTGTGTTTAACCAGCCCTCCAGGGGATTCTGATCCTGCTCAGAACCACTGGATCGCCATCATCCTCAGCTGAGTCCTGAGTTCTCCGTTGTTTTAGGACACACAGAACCGTCACTTGTGTTTCTGTCTGCCTTGAGAATGTCATCACACCTGTGACAGTTGCAAACCTTTTTCCCCAGAGATGCAGAGGATCCACACCTCTGCCTATGGCTCCTGACTCGTCCCAGCCCCCCATGCCTCCTTTTGGCTAGGCCTTAAAGCAGAAACCCTGGCGTGAGGACCGTCCGCAGCCTGGAACCAGAAGGACTTCAGGCCACATCGCCTTAGATTGTGAGGCTTTAATTGTGCACCAAGGGCCTATGCAGAATTAGAAGCAGCACGTACTAGGGGAAAAGAAAGGGAACCCGGGCAGGGGGATCACCAGGACCTCTGTGTGACCGGGAGGCAGGGTTCCGCTAGCTGTGTCTGGGGGACTGTGCGGTGTGCCAGCTAAGGGCCATCGGAGCAGCCTGTTCTCGGAAATCCTGAGCGGACGGAATATGGGGAGTCGGACTAAAAGACTCAAGCAGACGTCTGCAGCCCTGGCAGCAGCTGGACCTGATGAATTAGGCTTCGGCTAAAGGCACAGGGTGACAGCGAAGCATGGGTCCCCTGCCCGAGATCCTGGGCCCAAAGGGTCAGCCTGAGACGGTCACTCCCCCATCCCACAGGACTCCTTTTCTCGCTTGGAAACCCCAGACCTCAGACCCCTATGCCTTTGCACATAAGATTCCTCCTCCCCGCCCCCTTTCACCTGCCTTGTGTACGTGATGTGTTCTTACTTGCTGTGCCCCTGCTAGGAGAAGCGGGTTAACTCCAGCCAGCAAATTGGCTCTGCCCTTCTCTGCATGTCCCCACCATTGCGACCTTGGTCACAGTAAACTGGAACTGTATCTTCTCATAACCCCCAGTGTGGTAGGGACCAGGTTCTGTGCCCCAGCACATAGCGGAAGCCTGCCACCCACGCAGGTGTCCACAGCGCAAGTGACCAAAGGCCAGCCAATGACACTAGAAACAAAACTGTCCTCTGGGAATAGGAGGTTAGCCTCTGCTACGGCCCCTTACCCTGGATACTCACACCGTGTCTCTGTGCCTGCTGCCCACTGCCCTGCTGAAAAGGGGTTAGTACTTTGCAAAAATTAGTATCACTGGCTTTGGACTTCCGGAGACCTGGATTTAAATCTGAGTCCCTCCAGCTGCTTGCTGTGTTGAACAAGTTACCCACCCCCTCTGATCGTTAGCTTTCTTATGCATAAAATGGGTATGTTAATAACCCTTACCTTATGGGGTTGTTTTGAAAATTACATGCTATAATGTTTATAAAATGCTCAGCATGGTAGCCATGACAATGCTGTTATTTGTCTCTAAGCACTTCGTGTATGAGCTGTTTTTCTTCCCTGCCAACCCACTCTGTATCCTTTCTAGTTTCCCCCAAGAAATCTACCTGCCCAAATATTGGTAGACAGAGTTGCTTCCCTGGGGGTCTTCTGGGGGTACCCATCATGTTGACACATGTCTATGCTCCCGAGTCCCCTCTTGGCCACACTGACACTGTGATGACCTCTCTATCTCATCCCTGCCCCCATGGCGTGTTCGGCGTCAGGATCCTCATGGTTCGGTCTCACACCATAATCCCCTCAAGTTCAGCATCTGTCCCCAGACCTACAGATGTAGACGTACCTCTGAGCTCAGCTGAATGAAGGCTCCTCCGTGAATAGGACCTGCCTTCCTTAGAGGTTAGTTGAGGGCCCCTTTGGTTTAAACTGAGCATCCTTGGGTCCACCCTCCACCCTGAGCAAGATATCGGTATATTTCTCAATACAAGTCAAGAGAAGTACAGTTTTCTCCCAAACAGGGATTCTGGTTGCATTAGTTCAACTCCACCAAGGAGCAGCGCTAGTCGGGATTAGACATGGAAGAGGTTTGTTGAAGAGGGAGAAAGAGAAGGCGGGAGGTGGGGGGAATTCCAGACTGTGATGCAGGTCTTATATCTATGGAAGGAAGGAAGGGAGGGAGGGAGGAAGAGGAATTGGGCAGGAAGAGTCTTGGGTGGCAGCATAGTTTCAAGAAAGGTTTGGCCAGGCCAAGGGGGGATCCTTGAACCAAAATCCCCATTGGAGGAGCTGCATGTCTCATCAGATGGCCCTGCCTCAGTACCCCCATGTGCTCAGTCACTGGCTTGGGGTGGCCCGTGGAAAGCGTGGCCTTGGCGAGAGCACATTCGTGGAGCCAGAAGAGCAGCAGCTGGGTTCTCAAAGCAGGAGAGCTGAGTGGTGCCTTTCCGTGGCATACAGATCTGCTTCTCCATGCAGGCGAGGCAGCAGTATCTCCACGGTTCCCTGGACCCCTGTTCCTGAAGGAAATGTAGTGGAACTAGTGACAGCCTTCCTTGCTGCCTCTGCTCTTGGAAATGTGATCAGTGCCATCCTTGGTTAAATTCCCCTCTCCCTCAGCTGTCACCCCCGCTGATCTGGTGGCTTACATGTCTTACCTGCTCCCGAGAGGTCTGTTTCCTCACACATACACTTCTCAGGTCCGGGTTGCTGCACCTGTCCTTGTACAGTCACAGTGGGGAAGGGAGGGGTGAGAGGCACCGAGTGGGTCACCTGGGATACATGTGTATTCCTCCCTGCACCCACAGGGCAGACCTCCCTTCTCCCGCCAGTCAGGGCCAGTTCCTCCTGCCACGATGGTGAGTTCTCCTCTCTCCTCCTCGTCCCTAGACATAAGAAGTCCAATGGGCCCCGGCAGCAGCCGGATCTGTTGTGTCCTCTGGCAAGAACACACCCCCTCTGGGGACCAGGTTCTCCAACTGGGCAGAGCCCAGAATTGCCGGACCAGGAAGCATAAAATCCCCTAGTGGGTCATTGGGAGTGATGAAGAGTAGGACCACTTCTGCTTCCACCACTTGGTTCCTGGACCCACGTATTCTGCACAGAACCACGTGGAGGTCTCCAATTTAATGCAAGTACCACGTCCTGAAGGTCAGCACCCCATCCTTTCAGAGTGTTATCTCCAAGCTAGTGCTTCATCTGCTCCTGTAGAAGACCATTCCTGCATTCTAGAGGCCAGATCCTGGGGTGATATGTGATGTGACCCATAGATCCCATGGTGACAGGCCCATCCCCGTGCCTCTGTCTTTGTGAAGTGGGCCCCCTGGTG
Source organism: Eubalaena glacialis (assembly GCF_028564815.1). Classification (NCBI taxonomy): domain Eukaryota; kingdom Metazoa; phylum Chordata; class Mammalia; order Artiodactyla; family Balaenidae; genus Eubalaena; species Eubalaena glacialis. The sequence goes on along the minus strand of NC_083728.1, from coordinate 16,854,639 downwards.
GGATGCTATGCCATGTGTGATTCCAAGCCTGTGGACCAGGCTCTCTGTCAGCCCCCAGAGAGCTGGCTGAGGCACTGCAGATAGGAGAGGCAGACTGTGCCCAAAATATCTGTCCCTGAGAGGATGAACTGGCTCTTCCAAGATGGAAGAGGCCCAATGTAATCAACTTACCATCCAGGACTGCTTGACCTCTTCAAGGACTAGTGCCACGCTGGGGGCTCAGCACTGGTCTCTGTGGCTGACAGGGTGGGCAGTCAGAGGCAGCTGCAGCTGAACTGGCCTTGGTCCATGGGAGTTCCTGTCATCGGGTCCATATATAGCCTCATCTCTGCACCTGGGCTACTCCATCCACATGCCCAGTGCCGGTTCTGCGGTGGCTGGTGATGAAGGCTGGTTAATGCAGCGGGGTGAGCCATCTTGTCTACGTGATCATTCAGTGCCTCTCCCGTGGTGAATGCCTTCTGGTTGGCAAAAATGTGATTCAAAAATCACACTTTGTGCCCACTCCCATAACTCCATCCATATGCCTCTACCCCAGACAACTGGCCCCCAAGCTCACAGCTCTTTGCCATCCAGGCCTCTGACCAGCCAGCCAGGCCATTGGCTCCTGCTGTGACTCTGTATACAGTTGATTCTCATTATTATAATGGCAGATTTCTGTGTTTGCCAACTCATCTACTTGCCAAAATTTATTTAGAACCCCAAAATCAATGCTCATGGTGCTTTCACAGTCATCTGTAATCCAAATCTCACATTCCCTGTTGAGGTCACAGGGGGTGATGTTCTGCCTTCTTGTTTCAGCTTTCATGCTGTAAACAAGTCTCCTTTTCAAGGTCTATTTAGTGCCACATTTTTCACATTTTCTTGCCTTTTGTGGCTGATTTCACTGTTTAAAGTGGCCCCCAATTGTAGTGCCGAAGTGCTGCCTAGTGCCTGTAAGCTCAGAAAGGCTGTGATTTATTTACAGAGAAAATGGGTGTGTTCAGACACGAGTGACAGTGCCTGGAATTCAATATTAATGAGTCAACAATACATACCAAATGAGGTGTTTTTAAAGAGAAACACACATAAAACAAGGTTGTGTGTTGATGGGTTGATGAGAATATCATCATTTCCCGTGACCAGAGGCTCGCAGGAACCTAATCCCTTATTTCTCCTAGGAGTGGTGGTTCAGTATTCACTGATTCAGTGTTGGAGGTGGCTTTATAGAACAGAACCGCCGTGAATTGTGAGAATGGACTGTATAGTCTCACCTCAGCCTCCTCTCCTGCCACACACAGTGGATGATGGGGTGCAGTTGCTTACACTCCATCCCCTGGGAAGATTTTACTGCTCTCTTCTCTTTCAAGACCTGCCGCAAACGTTGCTAAAATAGTCATCACCCGCTTTTGGTGTGTACCCACATAGGGAACTGGCCCATCTGTAAGTCGTACTTGGTCCTTTCCTTCTTGTTTCGGCAGGTTGTACAGGACTCCCCCTCCCCAGCACAGCCGCGGGTATGAATTGAGGCGTTGGTGCAACTGTGTTTTGTGACATGATGTGTGGTCTGCTGTTTCCCATTCAACTTACTCATGCCCCCTGGTCTTGCTTGGGTTTAATCCTGGATATACTTTTTTACACTGGAATTTCATTACATCCGCAAATTAAAATGGAGAGATTTTATATCATTATACTCTTGAGTTGTCCCATTCAGAAACAATGTGAATCTCCATTTATTTCAATAATTTTTGCTCTCTTTATAGTTTTATATATGTATATATCCATATGCATATACATGCATATGTACGGATCCAACATATTTCTTATAAATTTCATTCTTTAGAATTTTATATTTTTGCTATTATGGTTAGAACTTTTCAATTATGTTTTCTGTTTTTTTGTGGGTAAATAAGAAAGCAGTGTATTTCTTATATTTACTTTTATCTGGCTGTCTCAAATTCTAACTTTAGAATTTGAGGTTTTGTGGGTTTCTAGAAAAGCTATCACATCTACAGAGAAGATGCTTTCCAGTGGTTGTAACTCATTTCTTTTTGTTTCATTGCATTGGGTCAAACTTTCACTTAATAGGGATGATATCAGTGACCAGTGATCTTTGCTTTCTCCCCTAGTTTAATGGGGATTAAATCCACCCTTGGCATAAAGTCAGTTTTTTAGCATATTTTAAAAGACATTTCTAATCTTTCAGCTTACTCATAATTTTTGTTGAGTTTTATCAAGTGGCTCCAAGACATGTATTGAGATGATCATATACGTTTTTCTTTCCTAGTATATTGAGATAATAAATTTTATTAATGGGTTCCCAGTACATATTAATATATTCTAATTGGGTATGGTATGTGTGTATACATACATATTTAAACATATGTACATACACACATATACATTTTTTAACATGAGGCTGGATTTAATGTACCTATTATTTTACTTAAGATGTTTCTTTAAATTTTTTTTATAGTGAAATGGTTCTGTAGTTTTCTTTTTATGAGATAGCTTCGTCATTTTTCTGTATTGAAATACAGACTATAGTATAATCTATATATTCACTATACAGGTTATACCATCTTCAGAAAATGAATAGTTTATCACACTGAGATCTATACAGTTATTACCATTGAATTGTATTTAGTATAATGTTGTAATTTTTATAGGCTTTGTACCTGTGATTGTACCGCAATCATATTCCTAGAGTTGTGTATTGTAGTTTCTCTTTTTTTTTATGCTCATCTTTAACCATGTTATTGGTTTCTCAACTTTATTTTATTCATTTTATTCAGAAAACCAACCATCAGAGTTATGTTTCAATTTTATTTTCTTTTTTCTTAATTTATTCATTTCCCCTTTTATGTTTATTAATCTCTTCCTTTTTTCCTGTGAATGTTTAGATTTTTCATTTTAGATTCTTTAGTTCATTTGCTTTTATTGTTTACTGTTTAATAATAAAAGGTTTATGGCTGTACCTTTTTCCTGAGTGTGGCTTTGGCTGTACCCTATAAATTTTGAAATGAAGTGTTCTTAGATCTTTTACTTCTTTCTTTCAAAAACATAGCTTTATTGATTTTTCTAAAAATGGCACATGTTCATAGTAAAAATATTAAACAGAAGCAAATACAAAGAAGAAATAAAAGATCATTAAAACTGCACCATCCACAAATAACCATTATTAGCCTAACCATTTGCTAAGTATCTTTCAGTCATATCTTTGTGATTTATACACATAATTTACATAAAAGGGACCATAACACGGTGCCTTTTCCTGTACTTTCCAGTCTCTTCTATTGGAGCTGTTCTGTGACCTGCTGATTTTCTGCAACAGGAGGTAATGGATGTATTTCCATGAGCATAATGATAGGTCGTGCCCTTATTTTTAATGGCTGCATAACATTTGATTTTGTGGATGTCTCATTGTGAACGTAAACAGTATTCTACTGATAGACATTTAGGCTATTTCTGACTTTTCTCTATTATAAAACTCTCTTGGGATGGGTTCCTTAGGAGTTGAGAAAATGATTTTTTGAGGGTGCGGTCTCGGGAGAGGGAGGAGAGGAGAGCTCTACCCTGGGCAAGCCCTCTGAGCCTCACTCAGTCTTCTCATCTGTAAAAATGGGAATCACCACAGTGCCTGCCTCATGGGAGGATGTGAGGATAAAGGAGGAAGCCATTTGTGGAAGCTTCAAAACTATTTACAGGTTGCAGGGGCCCTAAAGCTCACGGCGGAGAGAGGAAGCCCATAGTCCTCTGACCTGGACATGGAGGGGGCTGGGAGCCCTGATTTTCAAGGGTGGAGCCAGCCTGGATTCTAAAACAGCCTGTTACCCTGAATGGCTGTACCTGATTTGGCAACATCTGCCCATGGCCCTCAGAAGGCCGGGGAGCTGGGAAGACCTGGCCTCCTCTACGTTCCCAGCATTGACTCAGAGCCAGACGTCCTCAGACCCGCTTTGCCAATTAATTCGTGTTGGATTAGGCAGTGGGAACCACCCCTGAACTCCCAAGTCCTGTCTGTGCCTTGGATCTACTGTGTGACCTCAGGGCCAGTCCTTGCCCTCTCTGGGCCTCCCACCCCTGGCCCCTTCCAGCCTGATCACCCACAACTCCTTTGAGAAAGGTTGTCAGAAACAGTGCCTGCTGCCTCCTGCCACCTCCCCAGCATTTCAATCTCCACTTAACCAGGGACTTCAACAGACAGCACTTTTCTCGAGAGTTCATAAAAACATGTAAACACGGGTGAGGATACAAAATATTGAGCGGCAAGGCAGTAAAACATGCCAGTGTTTGTTGTGTTAATTGAATATTCATGAGCTGACTGTTTAAATTACAGTTCACAACTGTTGCAGGGCCTGATGAATAATTTAAACGAGCATGGCCAAAGAGATTTCAACACCACATTAGCACACCACTCAGGATCAGCTACAGAGGAATTTATAATTAGTTTGGAATATCCTATAATAAATTCTTCAGAAAGATGGTTTTAATTAGCACATGTGCTAATTCTGAATGTAGAATGTTAAGCGTTAAGGAGGAGGGAGGTGAGTAACCCTTCTGTTTCCTTGTGTTTCCCTCTTCTGTGGGGTCCAGCCACCTGCCAGAAATCTCTGAGCCATACTGAGCCCACCTCCCGAAGCCCTCGTACTTCCACTGCCCCCGGCTTCAGGCCCATTGCCGCACCCCAGCTCAGCATCCCCTGTCATGGCCTGCGCTGGTGCAGAAGCCTCTGAACTTGTCTCCCTGCCTCTGCCTTTCCCCCCCTGGTTCACTCATGAGCTGGTTCGTCCCCACCGGGTCAGCTAGTGTAGCTTTCTGAAATGCAAATCTGATTCCACTTCGGCCACCTTTAGAGCCCCTCGTTTTTATTTTTGTTTGCTTTTGGGTTTTGTTTTGTTTTTTTCTTTGGTTGGTTTTTGTTTTCTGTTTTTGTTTTTTTGGCGGTGCTGCGTGGCATGTGGGATCTTAGTTCCCTGACCAGGGATCAAACCAGTGCCCTCTGTAGTGCAAGTGGAAATCTTAACCACTGGAGTGCCAGGGGAGTCCCTAGAGCCCCTCAATTGAGGAAGCCCAGAGAGAGAGGGAATGGGTAATCAAGGTCACTCGGGTCCCAAGGGGCACCCCAGGACCAGCTGACTTCAGCCGATCTCTAGACGTGTGGGGCTGGGAGAGGCATCACTGGCAGAAGGAAGAACATAAGCAAAGGCAAAGAGGCAGGAACCTGTGGTGTGGGGACTGCCAGTGGGGAGCAGGGCGGGGAGAGGCTTGAGGGAAGCGGGGACCTAGCTGTGACATGCCTCGATGCTTTGCAGAGGGAAGACATGGGAGGCGGGTGCCACTGAGGGTTCAGTCTCCATGCGGCTGGCCTGGAGCTTCGGGAGGCTGCCGCCCTGGAGCCCAGAGCTTCCAGGGCTACCTGGCTCCCTCCTTCAACATTTACCGAGTGCCTGCGGTGTGCCAGGCCTGGGGCTGGGCACCGGGGAAGCGGCTCCGAGCAAAGCAGCCACGGTCCCCCCCGTTCACGGACAGAGCACACTACCAGAAGAGTGTCCACACGCTGGTGAATGTATGATTACAAGCATGGCACGGCAAATGGAAAAAATAACAAGGTGCATGAGAGACGATCACCTGGGGACCCTGGTTGAGGTGGGAGAGCCCGAGAAGGCCTCCCTGGAGGTGCTGACATTTAAGCGGAGTCCTGAGAAGGGAGGCACATTGGGTTGCAGGCGGAGGGAGCTGGGCCTGCAGGGCGTCAGAGCTGCCCCATCCCCAGAGGGAGGTGCGGAGGACAGTGGTCTGGCGGAGTCCCTGGCGGTGGTCTGGGCTGGGGGCGGGACTGGGAATGAGAAAGGGAACTCATTGCTGGAAAGAAAGAGCCCCCTTTGCCGGTCCTAAATTTGACTCTGGTGCTTAAAGCTGCAAGACTTCAAACAAGACGTCGGCAATTGCTCAGCTTCACTTCACCAGGATTCATTCCTGTACTTTCTCATTCATTCTGTAAACTTTTGTTGAGCCCCTACCGTGTACCAGGCGCTCTTCCCAAGCTCTGAGCAGATGACAATCCCTGATTCATGGAGCTTACATTCCAGTGGGGCAGACGGACAGACAAGGAGATAAGGAAGTAAAATACACCCTTCCTGCCACTCAGATGGGGAAGCGGAGGCTGGCTGCCAGCTAAGCAGATGCGCCTTCCCAGAATGTGGCTCAGCCCCAGTGCTGCGGGCTGGAGCACCAGGCCCCCTTCCAAGAGGAGCTGAAGATCAAATTCAGGAAGATGGAGGCTTCACAGCTTAGCCGACAGGTTATCGGCCTCGTGACCTAGGGTGGTGGCTCCTTCCTCAGCTCTCTCGTGTCCGTGACGTCTGCCCCATGTACCTTGTGATCCTGCCTCTGGCCTCTTAACCTGAGCGCAGGAAATCTGTTGGGCTGTCTGCTGTTCACAGCCACCCAGGCTCCCACTGCCTGCAGGACCAAGCCCTCATCGCCTGTGATCTGTCCTTTGGGGGCCCCCCAGCTCTATCCCTGCCTTGACCCCGGTGCACCCCGAGTCCTAGCAGGCCCCTGGCACCCAGGGGTGACCATCGTGCTGACTCTGGACCCCAAGCTTCATCTCCAGTCTTGTTTTAATCGCAGCAGTTTCCTGGCGGTTTGTCATCCCCTCCCAATCCTTCACAGAGACACAGAAGGATCCAGGAGTAGTCAAAACACGGCAGATATGCTGTGCTGACGCCCCTGTGCAGCGATAACAGAACCGTTCCCTCGGGGCACTCTAACCACGGGCCCGCCGGGCCCATGCTGCACCCCTCCGCCCTCAGTACTGAGAAGAGCTCAGACTTTGGGGTCAGGCAGACCTGGGCTGGGATCCCGACCCTGCTGCATCTGAGCTGCGCACGCGGAGCAGTTGATTCACCTCTGAGACTCCATTTGCTCCTCTGTAAAGTGGGGGCAGCAGCACCTGCCTCGCAGGGCTGTTAAAAGGATCACTTGAGACGGAGGGTGAGAACGTGGCCCGTGAGTGGCAGGGCCATGTTGTCGCCCATCAGTTCTGCAGTAAAGGTCCCCATGGGGGCATTACTGTGACAGGAACACCCATCCTCCACAATTGTACTTCAGCATCTAAAAGAAAGTCGTCCTTCGACACCTGCCTGCTGTCCCATCTCTCCCCTCGTGGTCCCAGCGGAGCTTCTAGAAGGAGTCATCGGCCCTGGTTGTCTGTATTCCCTCCCCTCGCATTTACTCTGGCCTCTGCCAACCCCCCTGACTACAAAACGAGTCCACGTGGGGGGCCGGGGGGGCCTCCACATTGCCAAAGCCATCGGGCATGTTCTGCCTCTGTCATACTTGATACTTAGTTCTGTTAGATCAACTGGCCACCCCTTTGTCCTGAAACTCTCCCCCTCCTCTGCTTCCTCAGTGTGACGGTGATGCTCCTGGGGCCCTTCACTGCTCAGAGCGCCCCCCCCAGCCTCCTTTGCAGGCCCTACCTCTCTCTCTCTCTCTCTCTCTCTCTTTCTCTCTCTGTCTCTCTACCTGGTTCTCCATTGTGGCTGGATACCTCTAGGACCCCACGCCACATTCCACTGCTTGGTCCCCTTCTCTAAGTACCAGACCATGTAATCGACCATCCCCATGTGAAGACCCCACTAGGATGCTGGGCCCACGCTCAGCCTGTTCACAGCTGACCTCTCCTCCCCACCTGGCTGGACCTGCCTCTTCTCCCACTTGACCAGCCCGTGAACCTCATTGGCCATCCGGTGCCACCCTTGACCCCATGCCATGACCAGTCCCAAATCCTGCCTCTCTCCCTCGGCAACTCTCTCAGCCATCTCTTACTTTCCATCTGCCCAAATCTGGGATGGTGGTGGTGTCACTTTTTACCTGGAAGCTGCCACCTGCCACATACCTGCCGGGCTGGCCTTTCTAAAATTCAAGTCTCTGATCTGCCTTTCTGGGTTCCCAGTGACCCTCAGGATGAAATCCGAACGTCTTCACCTGGCGTTCAAGTCCTACCCCAGCCTGGCCCCTGCCTGCATCTCAAGCACATCCTTCCCTGCCCTCCTCGCCCCTCCCCAGTCTCCTTCACCCCAGCCAGCGAGAGGCTTCTCCGGATCCCCGGTCTGCCTCTGACAACCTCCCCGTGGCCTGTGGCTTTCCTTTCAGCGCTCGTCACCGTTGTGACTACATACTGATTTAGGTGTGGAATTGATCAATGTCTGTCTCCGCCATGAGACTGTCAGCTCCATGGGGCAGGGACCCCACCTATATTAGTCACTGTGAATCTCCAGTGTCCAGTACAGGGCTGAGCACATAGCAGATACTTAATCAATACAGACGTTTCTGCTGTGATATGAGAGATACAGTCCTGAAAAGGCTGCAAAATCCTAAAAATAGCAGAGCTTATAGGAAAAATAGGGCTAGGGCAAACCTCTCAAGACTTCTGCAACTTTGTAGCCAGAGACCTGTAACTATCCTAATGCATATTCCTGCACAATGAAAAACCTCTCAGTAAGAACTGGGAAGGTAGCTTGATGGAAGCGGGTGTAACACCGCTGGCTTACAGAGACAACGGCAAAATGCACGAAGACTGGGGAGAAGCATGCGGAAAGCGCTTTCACGCCAAGACATGTGGCCAGACAGGATGAGAGTAAGAAGGTGGGGTGAATGCGCAAGGGGGATAGCGCTGATTCCTCCACTGCTCGCTGAGTTCATCTGGATTTGCGTCCTCTGCATTCACAGGCTGTTCCTTGGTGGCACAAAATATTAACGCACTGGAAGAATCACCTGTGCCTGAACGGGACGTCCATGTGGTGCATCATTCGCCCGTTCATAGGGATGGGATAGTTTGTGTCCCAGGAGCTCAGGTCGCAGGGGACACATTGCATTTGTGGAGTGGGTGAGTGCATTAATAGCACATCACACTGTATTCACAGGGTGAATTCACTTGGCTGGCTCACTTGTCCATCCTGCTGGATTTGGTGGCCCTTCCTGAATGACAGGGCCTGTGCCTGCCTTCTTTGTCTCCCAGGGCCTGTGGCTCATCGGCAGTCCCGTGTGGGCCCTGGGACTGTGACAGATCCCAGGCCTCAGTTTCTGCCCTCAAGGAACCGAGAACGTGCCATGTGGCACATGGGAGTAACCCAAAACCGCGTGCTGGAGAGACCTCTGAGCAGCCCAGTAAGAGACGTTTCACTGTCCAGGAAAAAGAAATGGGCTCTGTGTCAGGGTTCTCCAGGGAAACACAACCAATAGCATATCGATAGATACATAGAAGTCCCACAATCGGCCATCTACTGGCTGAAGAACCAGGGAAGCTGGTGATATAATTCGGTCCAAGTCCAAAGGCCTGAGAACCAGGAGCTCCGATGACTGAGGGCAAGAGAAGATGGATGTCCCAGCTTAAGAAGAGAGAGAATTCGCCCTTTCTCTGCCTTTTTGTTCTATTCGGGTCCTCAGTGGATTGGCTGACGCCCACTTGCATTGGGGAGGGCCATCTTCTTTACTCAGTGGACAGATTTCAAATGCTAATCACTTCCGGAAATACCCTCACAGACATGCCCAGAAATAACATTTTACCAGCTATCTGGACATCCCTTAGCCCAGCCAAGTTGACACATCAAATTAATCATTGCAGGCTCTGAACCTGGGCAAGAGGGGTGGATTTGGGAGATCATGAGGAGGTGGCCTTGCCTGATCTGGAGGCAGAATAGGTGTGGGAGGAAAAGGAAGACGAGGTCTGGGCAGATAATTCATTCAACAGACATTCTTCTATGTGTCACGCGTTGTTCCAGGTGCAATACGATGGTGAACAAAGCACAGATGTTTGCCTGTGTGGAAATTACATCCTGGCAGGGGGAGCAAGATGAGAAAGGCAATAAAGAAGTCACACAGTGTGTTTACAGGTGATCAGTGTTTTGGAAGGAAGAAAAAGAACAATGGCCTGAAGGGGCTTGGGAAGGCAGGAGCGGTGGGGGGCATGGGCAGGTTGCAGTATTAGGTGGGAGGGTCAGGGAAGGCCTCATAGGTACGGGGAGGTTAGAACAAAGACTGGCTGGAGATGAGGGAATAAGTCGGGTAGGTGTCCCCGCGGGTGGGGAGGAACATCCCGTACAAAGGCAACAGCTAACTTGCAGGGCGTCCCGCCCTTGGCATTATTGACATTTGGGGCTGGGTAATTCACCACGGTGGGGGTCTGTTCCGCGCCTCGTAGGATGTTTAGCAGCATCCCTGGCCTACTGCCCACTAGAGGCCAGTGGCATCTCCCAGTTGTAACTGAAAATGTCTCCAAATATTGCCAGTTGTCCACTAGGGGGCATCACACCGAGCTAGAGGAGGGCCATGAGCTTGGGTGTGCGAGGGGTGGCCGGAGGTGTGGGTGCTGGAGTGGAGTGAATGGGGAGAAAGCAAAATGGGGAGAAGACCAGAGAGGTCTGGTGGCAGTGGGATGTTCTAGGGGCGTATGATTTGGTAAAGACTCAGGCCTTTACTTAGAGTGAAGTCGGGGTCTAGTGCAGGCTCCAAGCAGAGAAGCGAGAGCTTGCATCCCAGGGATGGGAAACCTAAGGACCGCCCCGCCCTCATCCCAACCCAGCAGAAATTTCACAACCCCAGCAGGGCAACCCCAGACCCAGTGTCTCAGCAACCTGTGTTTGCAAACCTTTCTTCAAAGACAAAATCAGCCCCAAAGAGGACAAATTGCTTTCCATTTACATCCTTCCCTGCTGGTGCCTTCATATTCATAACAGGATGATCAGTGTAACCTGAAATGGGGCTGTTGCTTTCAAGGATAAAGTAGTCTGACGCTTAACTCAATAATTAAAACTGTGATGGTGCTCAGCCTGCAGGGATAATGTACTATTATTATAGTCATTTGTTTCAATTAAATGCTTACTGATTTTACAATAGCAGCTGGGCACCTGGGCACTATAGCTATTACTCTGAACAAGACATCTCAGATTTCAGGAGAAATTTGTCAGTGTGCAAGGGATCTCCCACCAAGCATGAAAGTTTATTAGAAATACTTACTGATGAGGCTTCGGGGCGAGAGGCAGGCACTGGGGAAGGCTTCCTAATGGCTTTCTATCTCTTGTGCTGGAGGTTTTTTCCTAAGAGAAAATAGTTTTCCGATATTTGACTCTTAAAGCCTGAGGAAACTTCAGAGAGTGGTGTATCCCTGGGAGGGTTGGCATGGGGGAGCTTTGGTTGTGGCTTCCCCTGATCTCGGGTGGCCTTGGCCTGCTGTGGCTTTTGAAGCAGGGTTTTGGTTGCCGGCCAGAGATTGAAGTCAGGCTGTGGCAGTGAGAGCACTGAATCCTAGCCACTACACCAGTGGCTAGTGACAAGGCCCTGGCCCTTTGGCTTTGCAGAAATGAATTCCCACAAAGACACGGAAAGTAGTGAAACAAGTAAAGTGTTTATTAGGAGGAAAAATAGTACGTGTGGATAGACTTATGGGCGGGCTCAGAGAGAGAGTCGTGCCCCTGTGGTAGTTTGAATCACTTCTGTGGGGCATTTCTTCCAGGAGTCCTTTGGCCAGTCATCTTGCTTTGCCTGGTTCTGAGTCCGTATTTGGTATATCTCAGGAACCTCCCATGTGTGCTTGTGCATCTCTTAGCCAAGATGGATTCCAGCGAAGAGGCCTATGGGTAGCTTGACATCACTCCCCTTTTGACCTCCAAGGAGCTTTATAGTCGGGAAGGTCTCCTTGACTTCAAGAATGAGAAATATGTGTTCTTTTATCTTTTGTCAAAGATAAAAGGGCCCAGCCTCTCCTCCCTCCTGCTATTTTGGAGTATCTGTCCACAGGGGACGAACTTCAGCTGTTCAGCCTGGGCCCATCTATCCCCTGCCTCACCCACATCATTGATTCCGGGATGCGGTAGACTAAAGAATGCCCCTCAAGATGGCCATGTCCTAATCTTCGGAGCCTTTGAGTATGTTACCTTATACAGCAAAAGGGATTTTGCAGATGTGATTCAGTTAAAATCTTGAAATGGGGAGATTATTCTGGATTATTTGGATGGACCCCATGATGTAAGCATGAGTCCTTATAAGAACCGGGCAGGAGGGTCCAACACCTGGAGTGTTGGGAAAATGGAAGTAGAGAGAGAAAAGGCCGTGTGATGCGGGGCCACTAGCCAAGGAGTAAGGACCACATCCATCCTAAAAAAAAGTGGGGAGACAGATTCTCCCCTGGAGCGTCCAGAGGGAACCAGCCCTGCCCACACCTTGACGTTAGCACAGTGAGACAGATTCTGGCCTCCAGAACGGTAAGGTAATGAGTTCATGTTCTTTTAAGCCATCAGGTCTGTGGTAATTTGTTACAGCAGCAGTGGGAAACTGCTATGCAGGGTGTCTGCTGCTTCTGAGTCCTGGGACGACTTTCCCCCAGGAAGGCAGTTCTGCTGCAAGTCACAGGACTCCCTGGCGGCTGGCGGCGCACAGACCTGGCTTCTGACGCGCCTCTGCCTCAAGCCTTAGCACCTGCAGGCATGGTCCTCCACCCCGGCCCTCCACGTCCTAGCCTCTGCTACCCCTTTATCCCCATCTCCTGCTCTTCCCGAGATCTGTAGTCAGCAAACTGGAGACCCAGGAGAGCTGGTGGTGTAGCTCCAGGGCAGGAGGAGACTGACGTCCTAGCAGTCAGGAGGCGAGGTTCTCTCTTACTCAGCCTTTTTGTTCTATTCGGATCTTCAGTTGATTAGATGATACCCATCCACATTGGGGAAGGCAAGCTGCTTTACTCAGTCTACCAGTTCATATATTAACCTCATCCAGGAACACCCTGACAGACACATCCAGGATAATGTTTGGCCAAATGTCTGGGCACCCTGTAGCCCAGTCAAGTGGACACATGAAATGAACCATCACACTACTCCATGCCTCTGTGCCCTCGCACATGCTGTTCCTGCTTCTGGGAACGCCCTCCACCCCCTCCTTGTCTTCTGCAGACTTCCCCTCCAAGAGCCAGCTCAGAGTCTTTTCTGTGGAAAGGCTTTCTAGCTCTCCAGCCATTGGAGGGGCCCTTCTCTAGCCCCCTCCCCAGATCCCACTGCACGCCTGTGCTGTTGCACTGGTTAAAACTGGGTGGGACTTCCCTGGTGGCGCAGTGGTTAAGAATCCGCCTGCCAATGCAGGGAACACGGGTTCGAGCCCTGGTCCGGGAAGATCCCACATGCCGTGGAGCAACTAAGCCCGTGCGCCACAACTACTGAGCCTGCGTGCCGCAACTACTGAAGCCCGCGCACCTAGAGCCCGTGCTCCGCAACAAGAGAAGCCACCGCAATGAGAAGCCCGCACACTGCAACGAAGAGCAGCTCCCGCTCACCGCAACTAGAGAAAGCCTGCGTGCAGCAACGAAGACCCAATGCAGCCGAAAATAAATAAATAAATTTATAAAAACAAAAAGCTGGGTGGCCGCATCTCTGCCTCCACCATCAGAGGGTGCACCCCAGGTGGGGTGTTTTTAGTCTGCTCTTTCGTCCTGCTTCTTCCCAGGATCTCAGACATAGAAGCCCTCAGGGAATGTTTGTTGAATGAATAACAGGAGGAGGACTTGAGAAGTAAAAGGACCACAGAGGTTGTTCTCATGAGGGCAGCTGAAGGCAGAGGCCCAGTCGAGGACATGAGAAAGAGGCTCAAGACAAGCCATGGAAGCTCAGAGTCAGAAGACAGTAGCCAACTACCAGGCCTCTGTCGCCAGTCCAGGTCTTTCTAATTTGAAAGAGAAGCTGTGATGTGACTCAGACAGAGCAAGAGGCCAGCTGGTGGCCAGGGCAGGGTTGTACCCAAGGACAGCACACCGAGCAGCTGTTTCCTAGGGCAGGGCTGGGCAGGAGGGTGGGGTAGTGCCTGAGGACCCGGGCCTGGCAACCAGTCAGCCCTTCATTTGAATCCCAGGTCCACCACTTACAACTTCTGACCTTGGGCACTTTTCGGAGCCTCAGCTTCCTTATCGGTAACATGCTACTGATAAACACACCTTCCTCCCACGCACAACTGGGTGAGAATTAAATGTAGTCAGAAGGTCAGTGCCTGGCAGATGTTAACTGACAAATACAGGGTAGTTTTTCTAGCACCATTTCTATTTACTTAACAACATTCAAGGGGTTGGCAATCCATGGCTATCGATCGGCCAAACCTGGCCCTCTGCTTGTTTTTATAAATAAAGTTTTATTGGAACGTGGCTACCCCCATTCATTTACATATTGTCTACTGCTGCTTTTTGTGCTATAATGGCAGAATTGAGTACTTGCAACAGAAACCATCTGGTCTGCAAAGCCTAAAATATTCAATATCTGGCCTTTTACAGAAGTGTCCCAACTCCTGATCTAACAAATATAACGAATATCTTTGAAACACCACCCCTGTGCCAGGCCTTGTGCTATTATCTTTATTGTCATCAGAGCCTCCCTCTTGGCTTCTCTCATATTTCTTTCATAATCCAGAAACTTCCATTGTTTCTGACCTCTTAGCCCAATTGAGATCCAGTTCAAGCTTATACCCTGAGCAAATCCATGAGGGCATGAAGGAAAGGAAACCTCTCCTGTTGAACACCTACTGTGTGCCAGGTTCTCTACAACATTTTTTCATTTGATCCTTACAGCTGTCCTGTGAGAGCAGGTTCATTACCCTCCACCTATGTTAGAGCCGTTAAGATCCGTGGGTGCAGTAAAAAGATCTCAGTCTTGGAAGACAGCCAGAATTCTGACTTTCCCACTACCTAGCTGTGTGACCTTGGGGAAGTCACTTACCCTCTCTGAGTTTCAGTGTCTTTATTATAAAATGGGGATGATAAGAGTGTTTATGTCAAAGGTTTGTTCATGAAGCTCCTGGGACATAGTGCGTACTCACTAAACATGATAGTAAGTATATGGTATCACTATGACTATAGTTACCATTCCTCTATAAAACAGGAATATTAGTGTCTGTTAGAAAGAGCTGCTCCGAGGCTATGGAAGGGATTGTGAAATGCTGGTCAGTGGCTTGTTAATTTTCCTTTGTGGTTTGATTGTGCTCGGAAATTAAGGAGAAGTTTCTGGACCCTCTGGAACTGAGGCAGAGGCTTCAATGAGAGGATTGAGCGGAGCCGCTGTTGCCTCCAGAAAAAAAGTTCCAATTCCCTGGGCAGAGCGTGAGGCTGTGTTGAATGACACCTTGTCCCTGCCTCAGGGAAGCAGGGCAGGTGTGCGTTCTGTGAATCAGGAGAAAGTGGGAAGGAGACGGGTGTGATTTCTTATTCTCTCCCTGCAGCGTGGGGCTGCTCTCAGCACCTGGGGTACTCTCCATAGAGAATGCAAATGAAGCTTTGCAGAAAAACACCTTTGTGTGCAGCCCTGAGAATCTATTAAGCCAGGCGAACCTAATTATGTTCACAGCGACACCCTTACTATTTCCTCTGTTTCATCCTTCCTGGAGAGGCTGCAGATGTGGCTCCTGGAGGTGACCATATGTTTCCATGAGAGAAGTAGGAGGCTTGGTTCATTTGGTTACCAGACATCTCATAAGTGCCAACTGCGGGCTGGGCCGCCTGCCTGGGGCTGGGGAAGCACATTATATATATCTCTGCACATAAGCAGATGCTCCATACCCACCAGGGTGAGCCCAGGGGAAGGCCCAGGTAAAGGGCGTGGCCAAAAGAGGGAGGAGAGGTCAGGGAAGGCTTCTTTGAGGAGGTGGCATTTCAGGTAAGCTTGAAGATGATGAAAGGACCAGTGAGCCACAGGGGAAACAGTATCCATTCCAGCGTGAAGCCCACATGTCCTGGGAAGCTCTGGAAAGGATCTGGAGAGGTCGGGAGGAAAGAGATTGTGCAGATCTTTGTGGGCTCCTACAAGGCCAGGACTGGGCTAGCGGGTCATGGGGGAGCTATTAAAAGCTTCTGAGGAGGGAGGAGACATATTATGTTCCTGGAGGGTCACTCTGGTGGCCAGCAGAGCACCTGGGCTTGAGGAAGCCATGCTGGGGGCCGAGAGGAGGGCTGGTGTCTTAATTTGGGATCCCCCTTAAAGCAGACTCTGACACAAAGGTTTCGGTGCAAGTCGTTTGTTTAGGGGTGATCCCAGGATGTTCTGGGAAGGAAGAAGGGAAGAGGGACAGGAAGGGAAGAAAGCCAGTAAAGGGCAGGGTGGTGAGCTGTGACCACCTGGACCAACTGGAATCCTGTAGTGGACCCTCCAAGAGGCGTATGGAATGAGACTCAGAATTGTCCTCTTGAGGGGAGGGGAAGCCGAGCTTTTATCCACAAACTGCAGCCCCTCAGGGATCGAGGGTCACTTCTAGGGCTCAGCACTTCCAGCCTCCTTGGACAGAGAATGCTGTCAGGCAGGGAGACGCAGGAAACCAGCAACAGGGGCAATAACCCTTGGGCTGGTGGTGTCAGGGGGACCTCCAAAGTAGGCCAAGGGCAAACGGGCAGGCCCCTCCCAGCACCTGCTATAGCTGATTAGGAGAAAAGGCAATGGTTGCCAAATGTGTTGGGCAGAGCAGGGTGGATTTTGGTTGGGGAAGGGGCCCTGTGAACTGGTAGGGAATTCTAGAATGTGTGGAGGGATTGACGTTGTCTGACCACTTCTGTGTACTGCTCCTGTGAGCTCACCTTTTTTCTTTCAAAGCCTGAAATTGGCTTTCAACAAAACACTTTCTTAGGTGGGATATGGGAATTTGGAATCATCTCTGGGGGATGCCCCCTATTTATAGGCATCCATGCAGAAGCCACGACTCACCCAGTGGGCATGGAAGAAAGGAGGGAAAGTCGGATAGAGCTGGAGGAATGCCAGTGTTGAAGGAGTGGGCTGGAGAAGACCAAGAAGGAGTGACTAGTGAGGTAGCTGGACAGCCAGGAGTCAGGCCCTGGAGGGAAGAGGGCTGTCGGGCAAGGCAGCAATTCTTGGAGTCAAGGCCTAAGGGGTGTCTTGGGGAAGGCATCATAGCTTAGAGAGAAAGTATGACGGTCTGGAGAAACCCAGCTCCACCTGCAGTAGCTGTGTGATCATGGACAAGTCTCTGAACCTCTCTGAGCCTTGGCTTCCTCAGCTGAGGATGACTATATTACCCACCTAGTATGGTAGCTGTGGTGATTAAATGGGCCATATATGGAAAAGCTTAGCAGTGCTTCTGGGACATACTAAATGCTTAATAAAAGTTTCCCCTCCTCTTCCTACTGATGAAGATGGTGGTGAGATGATTCAGTGGTATACGTAGTAAGGAGGGTACATGCCGATAGGAGGGGAGGTCCTAGTGACAGTGAGGATAGATAGTTCTCTGCAGAAGATTGGCTGTGCAGGGGAGAAAGTTGGGACAGCGGTTTTTAGGAGACTTGGAACTAAGGGAACTTTTCATGTAAAAACGGGAGAGAAATGAGCATGATTTGATGCTTATGGGATGCAGCCCACGGAGAGGGGAGACCAGTTGACCTGGTGGAGAGCGACTTAGGTGAGGCTCCTGGAAGCAGAGCCTGAGACGAGGATTCTTGTGAACGCTGTTTATTGAAGGAGAAGGAATCAGAGTCCACAGAGAAAGGAGTTGAGCAAGGATGTGACCTCAGCCAGAGACTTGGGGAGCCCCAGGGCACGCCTGCACGACAGAGGAAGGGGCTGTAATAGGTGTTTTTATGATTTTACTACATTTTTATATGTCCTTAAACACTTTATAGTAATGTTTTATGTTTTGAACATGTACATAAAGGTATTCTACTGTATGTATCCTTCTGAAACTCTTTACTCATTATTGTTTTGAGTTCATCCTCATTGGTATGTGTGGCTCCAGGCCATTCACTTCAACTCTGTACAGAATTCCATTCTGTGAATAGATCACAGATTACCACCGTTTCCCAACTGGCAAACATTTAGATTATTCCCAGTTTTTCTGGAGTTAAAAAAAAGTGCTGTAATGACCATTGTTGTTGTGTATAATTTTTGAAAGGTAATATGACTTTCATATAAATATAAAATGAAAACATGTCAATTTATTTAATTCATTCACTAATGAGGAAGCCAGTAAGATATTATAATCAGCTCAAAGGACAATCTGATGAATAGGTACGTATATAGGCAATCAAGAATGCTGAAATAAATGTTCTTATAAATGCAAAACTGGTTGATATCTATAGAGCAAGAATATAATGTTCGAGTTCTTCTTTTCTACAGGATGCGATCAACTGGTACCTCTACCAGGCAACATGTTTTGCATTTTTATGGATAAGAATCATTTGCATTCCACCTCACAACCATTAGGATGGTTACTATCCAAAAAAAAAAAAAAAGAGAGAGAGAGAGAAAACAAGAGTTGGCAAAGATGTGGAGAAATTGTGCACTGTTGGTGTGAATGTAAAATGGTGTAGACCCTATGGATAACAATATGGCAGCTCCTCAAAAAATTAAAAATAGTATTACTATATGATCCAGCAATTCTATTTCTGGGTATATATCCAAAAGAGTTGATAGCAGGGTCTTGAAGAGATATTTGTACATCTGTGTTCATAGCAGCATTATTCACAATAGCCAAAACGTGGAAGCAACCCAAGTGTCCATCAATAGATGAATGGATAAACAAAATGCATTATATGCATACAATGAAATTTTATTCAGCCTTTAAAAGGAAGGAAATTCTGACATATGCGACAACATGGATGAACATTAAGGACATTATCCTAAGTGAAATAAGCCAGACACAAAAGAAAAAATACCGTATGATTCCACTTCAGGAGGTACCTAAAGTAGTCAGAGTCATAGAATAGTCAAATTTCATAGTAGTAAAATGGTGGTTGCCAGGGGCTGCAGGGAGGAAGCAACAGGAAGTTATGGTTTAATAGATACAGAGTCTCAGTTCTACAAGATGAATAGAGCTCTGGAGATGGATGGTAGTGATGGTAGCATAACAGTGTGAATGTACTTAATGCCACTGAACTATATACTTTAAAATGGATAAGATGGTAAATCCTATTTTATGTGTATTTTACCACAATTTAAAAAAATGTAATGATAAAAAAATAAGTAGCACTAATATCATTCTTGTACAGCTTACAAAGTTGCAAAATAGCCTAGTCAAAGACAAAGGCACACATTTCTATAGAAACAGATAACCCTGAGGTCGACTAGCCAACACCCAGAATGCCATTGAAAGGACATTCATTTGCCCATTTCAGAGTCTTTAAAATTTCCTGCAGTATATATGTCTTCTTGTGCATGTGGGAAAGTTCTTTATAGTAAATATCTTGGTATAGAATTGCTAGGTTATAGGATATGGATTATCAGATTTCTTCCAAAATGTGTGTCTTACTAGTTTACACTACCACCAGCAATATGAACAGAAACCCAAATGGCCAGGAAACGAATGAAAAAGTGTTTGACTTCTCTAGTAAACAGGGCAGTGCAAATTAGAACAACTTTGGGAGCATTTCAGACTTAGCAGATTTGCAAAAATTCAAAATCTGCCATTATCAAGTGTTGGCCATATATTAAATTACTGAGTCAGGTATACCTGATTGAAGAATTCTAAAACAGGCAGCTGGGAAGGAAAAAAAAGAAACAAAAAACAAGCCCTAAACACAGAGCCCCAAGGCCAATTTGCCCTTGAAGAAGTATTGTCAGATCCTTCTTTAAGATTCATGGAAAAAGGAGTGTGTACATGTTGGAATAGAAAAGGATGTTTAGAGAATAGATTTTAAAACCTACCTTTTGTTCAAAGTGTTCAAAAATTTTTCCAGCTTTATTGAGATATTATTGAGATTTAACATATTTAAGTTTAAGGTATACAATGTGATGATTTGATGCATGTATATACTGTGAAATAATTACCATAATAAGTGTGTGTGGTGATAACTTTTAAGATCTACTCTTTTAACAACCTTTAATTGTATAATATAGTATTGGTAATTATAGTCACCATGCTGTATATTAGATCCCTAGAATTTATTCATCATATAGCTGGAAGTTTGTACCCTTTGACCACCTTCACCCATTTCCCCCAACCCCCTGGCCCTGGCGACCACCACTGTACTCTCTATTTGAGTTCAGCTTTTTTAGAACCCACATATGAGTGAGAACATAAAGTATTTGTCTTTCTCTGTCTCACTCATCTCACTTAGCATAATGCTCTCAAGGTCCGTCCACACTGCCACAAAAGGCAGGGTTTCCTTCTTTTCTATGGCTGAATAACATTGTAAAATGTACCATATTTTCTTTATCCCTTCATCTGTTCACGGACATTTACGTTGTTTCCATGTCTTGGCTCTTATGAATGTTGCTACAGTAAACATGGGGTGCAGATATCTCTTCGAAGTAGTGATTTCATTTCTTCTGGATATATACACAGGGATGAGATTGCTGGATCATATGGTAGTCTAGTTTTAAGTTTTTGAGGAACCTTCATACTGTTTTCCATAGTGGCTACACCAATTTATATTCCCACTAACAGTATACAAAGGTTCCCTTTTCTCACACCCTTGCTAACATTTGTAATCTCTTGTGTTTTTGATAATATCCATTCTAACAGATGTGAGGTGATACCTCATTGTGGTTTTTAAAAAAAATTTTACTGAAGTATAGTAAATAAAACAGTGGAAAAATCAAGAAAGTGATAATTGCCACAGGTAAAGTAGGATTTAAGATAGAAACATTAATTGAGGCAAACATACTTTTAAAAAAATTAACAAGGAGAAGCCGTAATGAAAATATAGCATTCTGGGACATATATGGGAATGAATAACTTCACATCAATATAAAGAAAACTGGTTTAAATTCTATAGCGAAGCTGATAGGAACACAATAGCAGTAAGAGGCTTAAACTCATTTTTCTCAAGATTTCACAGCTAAAGTAGTCAAAACAGTTTATTGAATAGACACATAGAGAAATGTGTATGTTACCGAGTAAACGTTATCTCAGAGGCACATGAAAGTTTTACAAAAATTGATCATATCTTAAGCCATAATGAAAACTTCAGTACCACAAAGATAAAATCCTAGGTGTTGTTTCCTGGCCACAGTCACAAAAGGCTACATTAATAAAGACCCTTTTCCAAATAATTTTAGGGTAAAAAGGAAAATCAAATCTTCAGTTGTAGAATATTTTAAAAATATTTCTATGATACAGCTACAGTCCTCCGCAGGGGGAAAAAATCATGGTTACAGAGCTGGACTTCTCGCCCTCAGCACTGTTGACATTTTGGGTACATAACTCTTGTTGGGGAGCATCCTGTGCTTTACAGGGTGTTGAGCAGCATCCCTGGCCCCTTGACCCACTAGACACCAGTAGCAGCACCCCCCTCACCCCGTTAAAAACCAAAAACATCTCCTACATGGCAAAAGTGTCCCAGTTTGAACCTCTGCCCTAGCTACTTCTATTATTAAAAAAGAAAATGTGAAAATAAGTAAATTGTTTAATTTGAAAAGCTAGATAAAAAGCAACATGATACCCGAAGTTAATATTAATAGAGAGAAAAGCAAAATTTAATAATGATCAGAAAAGTTGTCAAATTGATTTGTTTAAATATAAGAACTGGTTGTTTCGACAGTTAAAAATATATAAGCTTTTGAGAAGGAAAATTTTAAAAAGCAACATGCATTCACAGTATTACAATTGAGAATGGGGATTTAAAACCATAGAGTAGGTTAAAAATATGGTTATGTTATCCCAATTTTATGCTATTTGTATTAAAATCTGGATGAAGTATACAATTTTCTAAATATATGTGTGTGTGTGTATATATATATGTATATATATATATATATCTATAAAACCAAACTAACTCAAGAGAATGTGGAAACTAAAATAGACCTATTAGCCATGGCAAATATTGTGAAACTCAATCTTTCAAAAAGCCCTGGGACTCAGATGTTTTTATGTCTAAACTCTTTCAGTTCTCTAAGGAAAATAATCATTTCTTTGTTATTTATACTCTTCCAGGACATAAAGAAAAAGAGAAACAACTCAGTTCTTTTTCTAAAGCTGACCATCACACAAAAAACCAACATTTGACAAAGATAACCCAAAAAAATGGAAACTGACACGTAAAAAAGAAAGTTCCTCAGAAATGAAGACACTCCAAACAAATTCAAACAAATATATATACAGGCAAGGATAGCAATGTTCATATCAGACTCCACTGAATTCAAGGCAAAAATTAGACACTTTATAATAATACTAAAGTGTAATCAGTTACGAAGATATAATTGCCAGTTTTCTTTTTGCAATAAAAACCAACATCAAATTCCCAAAACAAAAACTTTGAGCATTAAAGGGAGATTTTGATGGAAGCAGAAAGTTGTAGGCAACTTTGACAAACCAAAGGAATCTAAATAATATAATCACCACTGATAGGACAGAGAAATGTCACACTATTATATTACTCTGCAAACACAGCTCCCCTTTGCCCTTAAATACTGTGAAATATATACAAAATTTAGACATATTTGGGTCTTAAAGGAAACCTGAATAAATTTTCAAAAGTGCAAATAGTACAGATCATATTCTTAGATCACGTTTGTTACTAGAAATTAGGAGCAAAAGGAAAAGAAACAACAAAAATTTTTACCTCTTAGAAATTTCAGAACTCGGACTTCCCTGGTGGCACTGTGGTCAAGAATCCGCCTGCCAATGCAGGGGGACATAGGTTCGAGCCCTGGTCTGGGGGGATCCTACATGCCGCAGAGCAGCTAAGCCCATGAGCCACAGTTACTGAGCCCGGGTGCTGCAACTGCTGAAGCCCACGCGCCTAGAGCCCGTGCTCTGCAACAAGAGAAGCCACCGCAATGAGAAGCCCGCGCACGGCAACGAAGAGTAGCCCCCCCGGCTCGCCGCAACTAGATAAAGCCCGCGCGCAGTAACGAAGAAACAACGCAGCCAAAAATTTTTAAAAATTACATTAAAAAAAAAAAGAAATTTCAGAACTCTTCTTAAACATCGATTGGATGAGAGAGGAAATTAAAACTGAAATTTAAAAATAAATACATCAAAAAGAACAATAATGAAAATCTCACGTGATGAAGTCTGAGAAATGTTAAGGTCGTGTTCAGAGGAAAATTCATAGCATGAAACCTATTTCTAAACATTGAGAATGAAAATACTGAATTGAAAATGCGACCCAAAATTGAGGGGGAAGCAACACTAATAAATATGTAAAAATCAGAGGAAGAGATTAATAAAGATAAAATTAGATATTAAAGAATTAGAAAATGGAGAAGGAGTAGACCTGATAAACAAAGTTGAAATTTGATTCTTTTGAGGAGGAAAAAAAAAAAAAATCCCACAAAATAAAATAGAAAACCGATGAGGCTCCCTAATGAAGAACAAGTAAAAGGAAAACACAGATACTGGATATTAAAAATTAGAATTTAACCACAAATTCAGAGGAAATAAAAATAATTATAAGAGTATGCAAATTGGCATGCCTCACTGAACAGTGTGTGTGTGTGTGTGTGCGTATGTAATTTTTAGGTAAAAAGAGTACACTATTCTAAATGCGTTTAGTATGAGAAATGCCTGTATATAAAAATTAGTAGCTTTCTTTATATTCTAAAAATAACCAGTTAGAAAATATCATGGGGAATAGATAATAAGAAAACGACTGACCTGTGGGGGAAAAATGTGCAAACTTTATTAAGGGATTTATTTATTCTGTGTATTTAACAAACCCTCATACAAGATAGGGCTTACTATGTGCCAGGCAGATTTAATCCTTAACAACCCTAGAAGGTAAGTTTAATCATTATCCAAATTTTTCAGATGAAGAAACTGAGGCACAGAGAGGTTAAGTAACTTGGCCAAAGTCACCCAGTATATAAGTAGCAGAACCAGGATTCAAAATGCACTCGGCTTCCAACGTCTATGCACTTTGCTATCACGCTGCATAGTGAATAAATGCAAAGATACACCGTGTTCCAGGAAGGAAAACCCAGTATCATAAAATGATCTCTTCACAGCTGGACTGGGCTCTCTAGCAAGGGCTGAGATGCTGACTCTCTGTCCAGGGTGAATATCAACAGAATGGCACCCTCCAGAGGTGCATCTAATTGTGCAGGGGTCAGAATAGAATGGACACTCACCTGTGGGCGATCCATGGGGAAGCCACAGCTCAGAGTGGACCCCCTCCTCTGAGTCTGGTACATACACATGCAGATGTGCTGGTCCTTTCTAACTCAACATGCAATCTTCTCTTCTCTCAGATCCAGGAGATGGTCCACTCAGAGGTTGCTGCCTATGACTCGGGCCGACCAGGGCCCCTGCTGGGCCGCCCGGCGATGCTGGCCAGCCACATGAGCGCCCTCAGCCAGTCCCAGCTCATTTCTCAGATGGGCGTCCGGAGTGGCATCGCCCACAGCTCCCCGTCACCCCCAGGGAGCAAGTCGGCGACCCCCTCTCCCTCCAGTTCAACTCAGGAGGAGGAGTCGGAAGCGCATTTCAAGGTACGTAGGGATGGAGATGCAAAGGCTTAAGATGCCTTCCTGTCAGCAAGGGGACAGGCCCTGCATGGAAATGGTCATCACCTACTTCTAGAAAAGACTAGAAGAGTATAACTATACCCTTTGCTGGAAGAATAAAGGAGGAAAGTTCTGGATAAACGTGATGTCGTCCTATTCCTGAATAGCCAATGGGTCATTTCAGTGGCATTGATGGCATTGGCAAGATCCTCAGGGCCATGTCTTGTGACCACTTTGGCCTTTTAGGAGGACCACAAAGATGGGTGGTCCAGCAGTGCCCTGGGCAGCGCTGCAGGATGGAGCACTAAAGCTGACTCCCCCCCCTTGGGGGCATGGCCCACCCTGGATCCCTGCAACCAGCGGTGGTCCTGCCTCTTCAAGAACACGTCAGGGACGAGAACTCACCGTGTGTCCAGGCTCCCATCCTTTCTTTGCACTGACTCTAGATCTCCCTCCCTGTCGAAGAGCATCTTGTTTTACGAAAACAGAGGCCCCGAAAGGCCAGGGGTGGATGTGCTTGCCAGAATCTCCCAATGAGCCGCCAGCAGAATCAAGGCTTGGTTCCACAATGTCTCCCTCCTTTTCATCTTCATAAGGGCCTCTCACCCCTTTCCACGTGGTGGCCCTGCAGAGGCCTGGGGCAGTAACCGTGGCACCCATGCCATCCTGCAGGCACCCTGACCTCCGGGCTGGGGTGGGCACCTCTGGATCCTGGTCCAGCTACATCCTCAGGATAACTTGGTCTCTATTGTAGTCCAGGCGGGGGCGGTTTTAATTTTATTTTCTTTTTATTTAACAAACCCTTCTAAAACACTTTCACGGGCCAGACACTATTCTAAGGACACGACAGGAATTAATCCACGTAATCTTCATCGCAACCCTATGTGTCAGGTGCCTTTATTATCTTTGATTGGCAGATGGGGAAACTGAGGCACAGAGAGGTTAAGTAACTTATCAAGTGTCATAGAACCAGGATTTAAACCAAGGTGGTTGTAGTCTGGCTCCAGCACATGTGCTCTTAACCACCCGCAGTGCCCCATCTGCTCAGCTCTCCGGCAATTACAAGGTGCATCCACCCGCATCTCCTATCCTGTTAGAGCCTCGCCATGGTGCTGACAGAACTGAGGCTTGGGGAGGTGAGTGGCTGCAGAGAAACACTCAGGAACAGAACCAATGTGGCTACAGACTGCCCCTCACCGTCCCTCAGATGTGCAGGCCTGAGTCTTATCCACTGGCCCACAGTTTCCTTATCAGTTCATGGTGTCACCTTCATTTCCTTGGTGCATAGAGCCATGGTCTTCACGGCAGGATCCAGGGCCTTTGACCAAAATCCCTGGTCCCTGGGTGGCCTGGGAGTCCTAGTCTGTGGGGGGTTATTCCCACCCGCTCCGCATCCTGGAAGCCCTAAGTGAGGTGCTCACAGCATGGTGTTCCTGGCGTCTGACTGCATCAGAGGCCAGGTGTCCAGGGTGAGGCCACACCTGGCGACAGTTACATTAACCTCACTCCATCCAACAACTTCAAAGGGGGTCAGGGGCACGAAGCCACTGCCCCCAAGTCACACAGCTGAAATGTGGTGGAAGAGACTGATCTTATGTAATCAAGGATAATCTTTGGGGATTATTTGTGATCACAGGAGGGGAGAGCTGTTAAGAAAAATATATCTATCCAAAACTTGGAAATAGTCCAAAAACGGATAACTGCACATTCTTTCAATGGCATATTACAGCATCGTCTAACAGACTCTCAAAAATTGTCTGATTCTCTGGGAGATTGTGCCTTTGTTTTGATTCCTCCTTCATTATTGATTAGGGGGTTTTACACTCTGTAAAGGAAGATGTTAACTTGGGGGAAAAGCAATGAAGATGTAACCGATTTTTGTCTGATTACAAGGCAAATGAATTTTTCCCTGTAGAGACGCAAATGACTTCTGTCCAGTACAAAAGACTGGAAGCCCCAGAGGTGTTCGTTTTATTGCTCTCCAGGGCATTAACCAGTTTCTTTCTCTTGTATTTCTTTGAATCAACTTTACCATCATGCTGATTCTCATTGATGAGTTAAACGAAAAATGCAGTACTAGATTTAAAAAAAAAAAAAGAGAAAGAAAGAAAGAAAACAGAAAAACCCAGGGCTCATA
This sequence comes from Eubalaena glacialis, assembly GCF_028564815.1. Taxonomy (NCBI): domain Eukaryota; kingdom Metazoa; phylum Chordata; class Mammalia; order Artiodactyla; family Balaenidae; genus Eubalaena; species Eubalaena glacialis. The sequence goes on along the minus strand of NC_083728.1, from coordinate 16,828,107 downwards.
GCCAGGACATGTGTGCATGCATGTGTGTGTGTGTGTGTGTGTGTGTGTGTGTGTGTGTGTTCAAGCCCGGGGTGGGGCGTGGCCAGCCCCCAGGTGTTGCCTGTGTATAAGCAGGGCTGGGCAAGCAGGGAAAAGCTGAGGAAAGTCCAGCTCTGCCTGAGGCTGGGTCGGGTCCCCTTTGGCAGGAGGTCCCGGGCTTCTCTGATTTTCGACTCCTCTCACCTGGGCAGATGTCGGGAGAAAAGAGACCCTCTGCCGACCCGGGCAGAAAGGCCAAGAACCCAAAGAAGAAGAAGAAGAAGGACCCCAATGAGCCACAGAAACCTGTGTCAGCCTACGCGCTCTTCTTCAGAGACACTCAGGCCGCCATCAAGGGACAGAACCCCAGTGCAACCTTCGGGGATGTGTCCAAAATCGTGGCCTCCATGTGGGACAGCTTGGGAGAGGAACAGAAGCAGGTGAGCCTCCATCCCTTTCTGGGCCATCCCTCAAGCCTTTGAGGTCAGACTTGGAAGGTCTGGAACCAGGCCCAGCCTCTGGAACTAGAGACTCTTGCAGAGGTCTTTGCTAGGCTCAGTTTGCCCATCTGTAAGCTGGGGAGGTAGGACCCTTCTGATTTGGCTGTTTTGCAGCTGCATTCACTAGCGACTTGGTTAAGTGGAGAAAAAAACTGGACCTCTGCTTCCTCATCTGTTAAATGAGAACAGGCATCTTCATCCATCTTGGCCTCCAACTCTAAAAGTCTGGGGTCCAAGCCAGAACTTTCTTATCCACTGACCAGAGGCCTATGGCCTCCTCTCAGGGGCCTGCAGGGAGAATAGGAGCAGAACTAGCTCCGAGGTAAATGCCAGTTACCAGCCCTGTGAGCTCAGGCTGACCACCTGACCTCTCCTCGTTATTGCCCACATCTTGGATCTTTCAGGCCTACAAGAGGAAGACCGAAGCAGCGAAGAAGGAGTATCTGAAGGCTCTGGCAGCCTACAGGGCCAGTCTTGTCTCCAAGGTAACACCTGGAATCCCTAGGCTCAGCCCTGATAAGAATGGGGCCACTTGAGGGATAGAGCAAGAACCAAGGTGGGAACGGTCAACACCATAGGTCTTGGAAGGGATGGATAGGACCAGTGTGGTCCCTCCTCCAGTGCACCGCCTCTGTGCCAAACTCATGCTTTACATGCATACTGTACATGCATCTCATTTAATTCTTCCAAGAAGGACCTGATACACAGAGGAGTTAAGTGACCTGCCTGCGAGTAGCCAGCTTGTTAGATGGCTGTACCAGGATTGAGACCCAGTTTTGCCAGTCTTCAGATGTGGCCTTTCCTCCTGTCCTGCGCTCTCTGCCTCATTCCTCAGCACCAGCACTGCAGGAGGCTCAGCGTGGCAGTCAGTGGTTGTGTGGTCCACAGCGGGCAGAGGGTGGTCTGGAAGCTGCTACAGAGGACGTGGCTTCTGGGTTAGGCCATAACGGGCCAAGCACAGAGGGTGTCCCAAATCAAGGGAACAGCCCACACTAAGGCGCAGCGGCTGGGGAGAAGCCTAAGTAGAGGATAGCCCAGCTGGACGATGCTGGCCCCTCAGGCCAGGCTGAGAAGCATGGGTTCTCCCGTGGGCAGGGGAGCCCCCAGGGATTAAAGCAGGGGTGGTTGGATGGTCAGAGCCAAGTGTGCTGGACCCTGAATTATCTCTGGTGAGTCCCCAGCTCTATCCCCAGGGGCCTGAGAGCCAGCCAGGAGCCACGCCAGTGGGGGACAAAACCACACGATCTCGTGGCTCAAGTTCTGGCTTATCCACCTTCTCCAGAGTGATTGGTGTCTGTCTTCTTCCAGAGCTCCCCCGACCAGGGTGAGACCAAGAGCACTCAGGCGAACCCACCGGCCAAAATGCTCCCACCCAAGCAGCCCATGTACGCCATGCCAGGCCTGGCCTCCTTCCTGACGCCGTCCGACCTGCAGGCCTTCTGCAGCGGGGCCTCCCCCGCCAGCCTTGCCCGGACGCTGGGCTCCAAGTCGCTGCTGCCGGGCCTCAGCGCATCCCCGCCGCCGCCCCCTTCCTTCCCTCTCAGCACCCCCCTGCACCAGCAGCTGCCACTGCCGCCCCACACCCAGGGCACCCTCCTCAGCCCACCTGTCAGCATGTCCCCAGCCCCCCAGCCTCCCATCCTGCCCGCTCCCATGGCACTCCAGGTGCAGTTGGCCGTGAGCCCCTCACCTCCAGGGCCACAGGTAAGCAGGGTCCAGTGAGAACGTGCCCCTCGGGGACCCCTTGCAGAAAGGGGAGGCAGCTTGGGATTCCAAATACTGGCCCTGCCACTCAACGGCTGTGTGACCTCAGCCTTAGCACCTTACCTCTCTGAGCCTCAGTCACTGCAACTGTGAAATGGAGCGAGTACACCTTGCCTGAGATGCACTGGCTGCAGAGAACAGTTGGCAAGTAGCCAGACAGATTCTTCAGATTCTTAGGGTATCTCAGGCCCTCCTCCCTCAGCCTCTGTCCATTTCTGCTCTCTGGCCGGAGGGGTTGAGGCCACTGTGGCTTCTGCTAGATCAACCCTAGCTCCTGGCTCTCCCCAAAGCCTTTGAAGCCAGATCCCCCTAATTGCTCCACAGACACTGGTAATTACAAGGCTTGCTTGGCCCTGGGAGGTCACTCAGCCCAATAAATCCATTTTACAGAGTGGGAAACTGAGGTCCAGGAAAAGAAAGTCCATCACCCCCTCCCCCCCATGTAGCTAAGACAAGGGTTGAATTTTCCAGAACATGCTCTACTAGGGAAAAGAAAGAAGCGTTCCAGGCAGAGAGGCAGAGCGGAGATTTCTTATAAGCTGGGGAAGTGTCTCTGCGAACACGCCCCTGTCCCCCCCTTGCTGCCTGAGATGCACCCCATTCACTCTCCTTTGCTCACCGCCTCCTCCTCCCCACCTCGGCAGGACTTCCCTCACATCTCTGAGTTCCCCAGTGGTTCCGGATCCCGCTCCCCTGGCCCATCCAACCCCACGAGCAGCGGAGACTGGGACAGCAGTTACCCCAGCGGGGAGTGTGGCATCAGCACCTGCAGGTCGGCCCTCACCCCACTCGCCCACCCTTGGTGCTGCCCTTGTCCTGCCTACACGTGGAGAGTGAGGATGGGATGACAGGGTGGGAAAGGACAAGGGGGACACTGCAGGTCACTGTCAGCCCTGCAGGAGGGCCTCTTGGGCACCGGGTGCCTCTCGTCTTCAGGAGAGGACCAAAGCAAGGCCCCAGAGGGACTCAGCTGGTCTGGTGCCAGGCCCGCAGGGGATTCTAAGGCCTGTCTTCACTCTTGCTGTTTTTCCTTCCATCCTGTTTTTTTTTCACAAGTGCTTGACATGGCATTCATAGCTAAGCCATCTGTCTTCAGTCAGCTTCCTCAGAAGCAGAGCTTGAGGCAGGGATTTGGGTGTCCTCGATGATGTATACATGTTCAGGGAGAACCTGCAGGAGAAGGGGTGGGGGAGGGAAGCAGGCCAGGGCAGGGAGGGAGCTTAGAGAGGGCATGGCCTCAGCTGGAGACTGGCTTCAGCCTGATCCCATGGGAGCTCTGGGCACCAATCACAGCATAGACTTGGTCTCATTTTGAGGTTTGAGCTTTTTGTATCTGCTGAGGACCAGGTGGTCCCCTGCCAGGATTCCAGGAGGGGTGTTTGGTTCTGCCCAGTGGATAGTCAGGGAGGGACCAGCACAGACCCTCATTCATCCTCAGAGGGGCAGCCGAATCCAGGGAGGGCGTGAAGGGCCAGGGAGCAGGTGTCCTGATGTGCCCCGGGCCTTGTGTCCAGGCCCTTGAGGGCCAGGGGGGCGCCTGGGGTGGGGTGGAGGCGTCACATCCACTCTGACAGCCTCTCCTTTCTCCCCCAGCCTCCTCCCCAGGGATAAATCGCTCTACCTCACCTAAGCCCGCCTCCCTCTCCTCCCTGAGGCTTGCTGGAAGGGCACTGCTCAGAGCCTGAAGGGCTGACAGCAGAAAAGAGGCCTTGGCAGGAAGCAGGGTGCCGGAGAAGAGAGAGCAGTGACACGACCACGGCCCCGGGCTGAGTCTCTTCCTCAACCTCCCACCAGACTCTGCAGAGGCAGCGCACCGCCCGCCGCCAGCCCAAAGAACCTGCAGGAACCTTCCGCCCCCTGACCTGCTTGCTCCAGGGTTACTGTGGACCCTGCTGCTCGCCCTGCCACCGTACCCTACGTCTGGACGTCTGGCCCCAGCCCAAAGTCGCGTGAGCCGCCCCTGGACGGATCGCTCTGCAGCAGAAACCCGCCCCCAGATGCACAGGGCAGGGGCCAGCTCAGCCCCAGATGTGCAAATACGGTTTTACAGTGCGAACAAGACATTATGAAACTCATAAACTTGGCTCCGTGTAAGTACTAGTTGACTAAGTGTTTTAGAAACTGTGCTGAAGACACCTGTAAGATTATTTTGTTGCGGGGTGGGACGGGGTGGGGGGAAAGTAGATTCCTTTAAGGTAAGCATTTTCTATGACCCTTAGCACATTTTTTTAAGTGTTATCTTAAGGGAGATGTGCACGAAAGAAGCGGCCAAACCGTTTCCTCGTCTGTACAGCAGGAACCGGACGATTTATAGCCACACTCAGAGACATTGCGCTTTTTTTTTTTTTTTTAATCATACGTTTATTTAAAATGGCCAACAACGACTTCTGTCTATTTATAAGGAACAACTGAGAACAAAAATGCAGTTTATCATAAAGTGTGCGTGCTTTGGGGGCTTGGTTTGGGTTTGGGTTCTTAATGTTTGCAGCCGTTTTCTGACCCTGCAAATGTCTGCCTCGGTGCCCAGTGCTTCTCTCAAATTTCTTTATAATAAAACTTCTGAAAAGTTGGCACAAGCCTGTCTCTCCTTACACTTGGTAAGCCAGGGCCAGGCCTTCTGGAGTGGACTTTGGTGGTGGCTTCACCAGGACAGAGCCCCTGGTGTCAGTCAGATTGAGGGCAAAGTCCCACCTGCCCTTTCCCCACCCCCGCGGGTCTCTATGGGTGACAGAGCCCTGCTGGCCTCAGTCTTCCCATCTGTAGAAGTGGGATAATGATGGTGTGAACACGTAGGGTTTCATGATGATTCCAGGCGCTCTGGCATAGAGTGCTGGCCACGCAAGGGCCCTCACAGGCAGGTGACCTCAGTGAGTCCCTACTGACCACTCCCTCGCCACCGATGGGGCCTCTGACCTCTGGAAGCTTCCAGTCTGGTGGAGGTGAGAGGTGGGTTCAGGGCAGCAGGAGCCCAGGGCGGGCAGAGGGACCCCTCCAAGCCCGAGTGTAGCCAGCATCCCAGACAAGGAGGGACTCTTAGCCAGGTTTCCTGACAGATTTTAGGGGGTGATACTTCCAAAAAAAGTAATAATTACGTGACTACTTTAACTGTATCTGGAAAAATCACAATCGCTGGTATAGTGGAGCTTTGGGGAGACTGCAGCTTTTGCGCCCCGTGACACAGCTATTTTGCGGAGGGGGACAGGTGCTGGCACCCCAAACCAGGCCCGTGACCCGGACAGAGGAGGCTGCACAGGCCTGGCCCCTCATTCTCCAATCATGTATCCCCGCTTCGCCCAGATAACAGCTCCCGGGATGAGGCGCAATTTCTCTGTGGGCACTTTCCTCACTGGAGGGCATTTTGTAATCCACTTTGGAAAAAGGAAAACCAGCCAAACAAAAACGACACGCTGTCATGTCAGTAGCATCATTGCGATGTGAAGCATAAATATTTCATGTGGTCACAATTTCCTTTCCTATGTGGAGCTTGTCAGTAACACACTGATGACTTAGTTTAATAGTCGACTCTTGCTTCTACATTGGAGAAAACAGCATCATTGGGATCCATGCAGACAGCCCCAGATAACAAGATTGCAAGGCTATCGGGTTCTTGCTCTCGAGGCAGACACTCCTACCTGCCCCGCCGCCCATCGCTGCACCAGGAGCTCAGGATGCCTTTGGACACATCCACATGCCGAGGCTGGCCTCTCTCTCAGCTGCAAGGGACAGTCAGAGGCACCCAAGCAGAGTCTGAATACTCTGCTTACATATATCAGGAGGTGGCCAGGCGGGTGCGTCCTGTGGCCCCAGAGAGTGGAAACAGAGCCAATGGTCAGTGGAAGGTACAAGAAGGCTGATTTCAGGGCCGTGGAGTCCATGACGCTAACTACAGTGGATGCTGTTGGCGCCTCCCCCAGATCGCTTTATGGGGCAGCACCCATCTCCCAGCTCCTGAGTGGTGGCTGCTCACAGTTCTCAGGGGCCCCCTTTGTCCCAGTCGTTGCCCTGGACCAGGAGGGGATGCCCCATTCCCCAGAGCTACCCTCAGCTAATGACCGAATAATGGAGCAGCCAATTCCTTGGTACCACTCATGCTCCAGAGCTCCCGGGGGATCACGATGCAACAGGTCTCCATCCTTGCTTAGCTGCTTCTCTACCCTGCCCTGCTTACCTCACCCCCTTCTGAGAGCACCCACCTGGTAAGCTTCTTGACCCAGAGACCCCATCTCAGGCTCTATTTCTCGGGCCATGGACCTACGCATCCTAGCTGAGCACAGTGAGGCCACACCAGTAAAGTTCCGTATTCTTTCACTGGCTCTGGCCCTACTTTCAAATGCAAGACTTTCAGCCCCTGAAACCAACTCAAGCTTCGCTCAAGGGGGATCTAGGTTCCCACATGTTCACAAAGAAATCCTCTCCCCTAAGAAGTCCTCTCCCCAGGTAGCAGTGTCTGCCGCCTTCTTCCTACTCTGCCCTGAGATGATGTTGGTACAGCCCACGGATTCCCTGGAGCCTGATGCCACACCCGCTGTAAAAGCACTGAGGCCTCTGCCGCAGATGCCTTCACCCTGCCCCTGTGCTCCCAAACCTGCACCCCGGGCTCCACAGCCTCAGAATAGACCAGGTACCTCTGCAGCCACTGCACCCCCGATATGCCAAGGCCGGTCTGTGGCCTGGGCCCGCCATACCTCGAGGTCACATGCTATTGCCTGGGCCTTAGTGCAGTGGCCCTGACATTGTGAGGACCCTCAGCTCCTGCCTGCAGCTACCCTCCACGCCCAGCCCGCCCCCTGCCCGTGAAGCTGGCCCCAGAACCAAAACCATTCGCCCTTCCTGGTGCCAAGTGCCTGCTTCCGCGGCATCCATCTCCCAGCCCCCCCAGACACATTGGAATCCTAGCAGGGCTCACAGTGGGGGCAAAGGCCGAGCCTCCCACCCCGGAAGGAAGGCATGGCTGGCCCTAAGATTGCCCAGTGGTAACCCCTCCCTCCAGGGCTACGTACAGATTTCCACATTAGACCGAATGTGGGCAACATGGCACGGATGGGCCTTCCAATTAACTTTCGGAGTCCAGGATGCGAAAATTCAATGTATTCATTCAGCAGGAATGCAAATAACCGAGGAGTTACTCTCTGCCAGGCCCTTCGCTGAGCACCAGGGAGGCCAAGTGGAATCGGACACAGATTCTGCCAGTCTAGGAGCTTAAGGCAAGCTGGGGAGGCAGAGGATGAAAACAGTAATATTTAATTAATCGTAAAGTTATAATTTCATCTCATAAATCATAAAAATATAAAATTAAAACTACTATGTAGCCAGTGCAAAAAGAGGGAGCCAGGAGAATGCAGAAGAGGGGTCACCTGTCTGGCTGGTGTCTGCCAAAGCTTCCTGGGTAGGTGACATCTGGGCTGTGCCCTGCCCAGTGACCAGGACTGAGCCGGAGGACTGGCCCATGGTTGGAGAGTGCCGTGCTTCCCTGACCCCAGACACCCGAGGCTGGCTCTGTGGTTGTGATTCTCCAAAGGGGAAGCTGCGCGGGGAGGGATACATTCAGAGTATGGGATTAACAGATACGCACTATGTATATAAAATAGATAAACAGCAAGGATTTACTGTAGAGCACAGGGAACTATATTCAATATCTTGTAATACCCTATAATGGAAAAGAATATAGACATACACACATGCATAGCACATGGGCACACATGCCATACACGTCACATACCACACGCCCACAATGCCCATGCACACACCCCACTATATCCTGGCTAGTACATAATACAAGAAACTGTACCTTCTGGTGTAGAGACTAAATAACAACAATAATAATAATTTCAAAGAACTTTACATGTATTTATTAACTCCTTATTACTCACAGCAACTCTTGGAAGAGGAGACTATTACTCACCCCTAGTCACATAAGAGGAAATGAGGAAGGAACTTGCCCAAGGTCAGGTGACCCATAGGAAGCAGAGCCAAGATTCTCCCAGGCAGGCTGTCCCTCATCACAATGCCGTAGCCCTTCATCTCTCTGGCCTCAGTTTCACGCCACATGCAGGAGTTACCTGGGCCTCCATCCTCCCTCCTCTCCAGAGGGAAGATGCTCCTGCTGCCAGAAGACACCCCTACCCAGCCCCCACCTGCCCATCTCTGCCCATCTGACCTTGACCGTGCTTGATCTTCTGCCATCAGAGCTAGGCTTTGCAGTGGAGGTAGGCTGCCCTCCAGAGGTTCCTGTTAAATACAAAGCGGGTTAACTGGCACTCGTTCAACAAATATTTAATGAACTCCTGTTAAGTGCCAGGCACTGTGTGTGGTGTTGCAACACAGTGATGAATAAGATAGGCCAGGTCCCCACCCTCTTGGAGAAATAAAGCATTAAACAAGGATACCCACCAATACATATAAGACATCAAATGATAAGGATGCTTAGAAGGGCCCCAAAATAGTTGCTCTGAGCAAGAATAATGGGTGGTCCTGTGTTAGATTGGGAGAAGGCAGTGAAGGAAGGGCTTTTGAGGAAGGGATCCTGGTGGCTTTCCCTGCTCCTACCATCCCCTCCCACGTGACGCGGGTGTGGATAGCAGCAGGACGCTGGCTCGGCAAAGAGGCGCAGGTTCACGCATCTCTTTGGGAGCTCTGGGTATGAGTGTGTTGGGGGTGGTGATATTTGGCCCCAACTGCGAATCAATTTCTCTAACACGTACACCTCAGAGGCAGCCCTGGTCACCTGCACTGGGCCACTGGAACCGTTCCTTCCAGCCAACATATTTTTACACAAATAACTAATGAATAAGAAGGACAGTTTGAAATGGTGACAAATGCTCAGAAGGCAACGTAATAGGATGACATGAGAGGGATGGGTGGAGGGAGCTTGGGGCCACTTCAGAAAGGGGATGGAGGTGGCTGAGCAGAGACCTGAGGAGGTAAAGGAACCAGCAGTGACCACATCTGAGAGGACAGAGTTCCTGAGAGAAGAAAAGGCTCATGGAGAGGCCCTGGGGCAGGAAGAAGCTGGTTTGTTTTAGAATAGCAAGGAAAGCAGTGTGGCTGGGGGGTGATCAAAGGGGAGCGTGGCACGAGATGGGTTTGAGGATGCTGCCAGCGGCCTGATGAGGACTCCTAGGCCACAATAGGGAGTTTGGCCTTTGTTGTCAGGGCAGTAGGAAGTCATTCAAGTGAAGGAGGGACACAATCCAAATTGCATTTTCACAAGATACCTCTGGCTGTCTGGAGGGGAGTAGGAGTCAGGGGGCTGTGCTGTCATCCAGGGGAGAGAAGATGGTGGCACCAGACAGGGTGGTGACAGTGGAGGAGAGGGATGTGGATGGCTCGGATGCACTGTGTCACTGGAAATGACGGGGACTCGAGGTGCAGTGGCACAAGGACAGCTGCTGGCCGAGAGAAGCAGCACAGGGAGAGGAGTCCACAGCCCTGGCTGCAGGGACCTCAGCCCCAGTCTCTGTCCTGCCGTATACTCGCCGGTTCCACCATGTAACGTGGGACTCTTACTGCCTTTGAGGGGTGGGAAGGGAATCAGACAGAGTACTGGGCAGGAAAGGGCTTTCTAAACTGCAGCCATGAAGCAGTTAAAGAAACCACTATGAAGACATTCCAGTCGAGGGAGAAGGGGACATGGAGGCCAGCTGTCACTTGGTTGTTGCTCTTGGGTATGGACTTAATTGTGCCCCCTCAAAATTCATACGTTGAAGCCTAACCCCCAATGTGATGGTATTTGGAGGTGATTGGGTTTATATGAGGTCATGTGGGTGGGGTCCCCGTGATGGGATTAGTGCTTTTACAAGAAGAGACCCCAGAGAGGAGTAATTTCTCTCTCTCTCTGTCTCCCCCCATCCCTCTCTCTCTCTCCTCCCCTCCCCCTCTCTCTCTGCCATGTGAGATCACAGTGAGAAGGCAGCCATCCGCACCCCGAAGAAAGAGCTCTCATCAGACACTGGTGGCACCTTGATCTTGGACATCCAGCCTCCAGAACTGTGAGAAAAATCAGTTTCTGTGGTTGAAGCCCCCCCAGTCTGTGATACTTGTCGTGGCAGCCCAAGCTGACCGCTATGCCCTGAGAATTAGTAAGGACTGTGGAGGGGCAAGAAAACAGGGGCAGGACCCCGCGGCGCTTGGAGCGTGCAGGACCAAGCCAGGCTCGGCGGCATGAAATCATGCCTGTGGGAAACACCCACAGTAATTTCATGCTACCTTATAATAGCGATTAGCAGGGACACGGAAGGAAAGATGTTAATATTCAAGGTCCTCAACTTCGACTTTTAAACCAGTAATACACGTATGGAGCTTAACAAGTCAAACTGTACTACGCAGCTTCTAACAGCACTGCTCTCCACGCCTTCCAGCGCCACCTCCCACCGCCTCCCTCCATACCCTCAACGCTTTTAGTATTTCCTCTGTGACTCAACAAATAAATATGGATAGATACACTGCTATTTCGTGATTTACCCATTTTTAATATTATTTATTCACTTCTTTCCCCCATCTAAGGAACACCTACAACACTTTTTGAGGACCTACTCTGTGCCAGGCATTTTACATATAAAGTCCGTTTTATTTCTCGTGCATCCCTGTAAAACAGTTGCCATTAACCCCATTTTACAATTGAGAAAACAGAGGCATAGAGAGATGAAAAAAATAATTGAATCCAGAGCAAGTTAGTGGCAGAGTCAGGGTTTGGACCCCAAGTCTGTGGCCTCCAAAATACTCACACATGTGTCATAGTGTTTCTCCACCGTGTCACTGTGGACATTTGGGGCCTAATAAGTCTTTGTTGGACCGGAGTGGGGAGCAGGGCAGGAGCGCCGTTCTGTGCATCACAGGATGTTTGACAGCATCACCGACCTGTACCCACTAGATGCCAGTAGCACCCCTCTCCCTTAATATCCAAAATACCCCAGACACTGCCCGTGACCCCTGGGAGGCCAAACCACCCCCAGCTGAGAACCACCAATGTATCGGAAACTTGGGCTGGACTTCTGGTTGCTGCGGACCGGTGCTGCCTTAGGCGGCTTGGCCTTTTGGGGGTCCCGCTCTGGCCACTGCCCCCACTATGGGGTGAGAGGTTCATGGAGCCAAGGAGACACGCCTACCTAGAGCCTCCGCCTTTCTGAACAACGTTCCATCTTCCAGGGCCCGAGTGGGCTTATGGCCAGTTCTCCTGGCTGTTAGATTGTGCGCTTCTACCCCTGAGAGGTGGCCCAGTGTGTCATCGAGTGGGGGGGAGGTGGACAGAGCCAGACGTTTGAACTAGGTGGTCTGGACACAAATGCTAGGCCCCTCCGCTGCAGGCTGCTTGTCAGAGGTGGGAAGACAAGGCTGGTGGGCTATGGGTGGGGCCTCCATTTGTATCTTGTCTTAACCTGCAAATCTCAGGGCTGGCCTGCTCCAGACCCTGGCCGCGTATAGCTGGTGGGAATGTGGTCATAGGCCATACATTTTTAACACATCAGTTTGAAGAATTTATTCACCTCTTTCTGTGGGGAAAAAAAAAAAGGATTTAGTGCTCATATGTCTCCATCTTTGCTCTCCCCTCCTCTGTCCTCCCCGTGAAGCTCCATAATCATTGTGGTTAAATCAACATTTCACGTTTACAGTCATCCTATCATGCGAACAAATGTTTACTGATGGGCCAAGGTGTGTACTTTAATTATACCTTCTCCTCGAATACTTCTGTTGATTTTGGTTTTTGTTCTTTGGGTACTTAATTTTCCTCTGTCCCTCATTTCCCCCCAATCTCACAGAATGTGAACTTGTTCGGCATATGGTCCGATACTGGCTGTTCCAATGTGTTCTCTCCTTCTCCGGGCAGACTCACAGCTGTCATCTGAAGCAAATCCCTTTGCTTTTCTCCACTGAAGGTCCTCGTTCTTCTGGATTCTGTTCATTCCTCTTTCTTGTTTGGCATCTTCGTTGTGATGGAGCACATCTGCCAGTAGCTTTCTAAGAAAAGGTAGATCGGAAATATATTTGGGGCTCTGCAAGTGCTTTTATTCTCCCCTCACACTTGATTGATAGTTGAACTGGGGAAAGATGTCTAGGTTGAAAGTAACTTTCTCTGTGTATTCTGAAGGTGTGGCTTCATTGCCTTCTAGCTACCAGTTTGCCGTTGAAGAATCTAATGTTATTCTGCTTCCCGTTTCTTCATATGTTGCTTGCATTTTCTCCCTTCTCTGGTAGCTTTTGGTTTTCTCTTTGTCTGGTATGTCTTGGGATGGCACCGTGCTGTACATTGAGGTGGGTCTTTTTTCATTGTCCGGAGCTCAGTAGACCCTTCCAATCTGAAGAGTGCTAGATGGCATCTCCCTACAGACTGCTTCTGTCTTACCCCTAGACCATATTTTTGAACTTAGAAGGCAAGAGATTGGCTTCTCTGTGCTCTTACCCATGAGGATAAGATGTGCTCTTATAATCACTAATAGGAGAAGAACGTGAAGAACAAAGCACACCAATTAATTCTTCCACATGGTGTCTCATGCCGGGGGTGAGGGGCGTGGCCGGGAGTGTTGGAGCTCCTTCATCTTCTCTCCCAGCCTGGCTCTAGGCCGCAGACTTACATCCTGAGCTCAGCCAGCCCTGCTAAGCCCCCACCCAGACCACCTTTGATGAAGACAGTGTATTAGTCAGCTTGGACTGCCATAACAAAATGCCGCAGGCTGAGTGGCTTAAACAACAGACATTCGTTTTCTCACAGTTCTGGAGGCTGGATGTCCAAGGTCAAAGTGTCGGCAGGATTGGTTTCTTCTGAGTCTTCTCTCCTTGGCTTGCAGATGGCCACCTTCTCTCCGTGTCCTAACATGGTCTTTCCTCTGTGCATCAGAGTTCCTCGTGTCCCCCCTCCTGTATGTCCAGATTTCCTCTTCTTATAAGGACACCAGTCAAATTGGCTGAGGGCCCACCTTAATGGCCTCATTTTAACTTAATCGCCTCTTTAAAGGTCCTGTCTCTAAATATAGTCACATTCTTAGGTACTGGAGGGTAGGACTTCAACACATAAATTTTAGGGGAGACACAACTCACTCCTTAACAGACGAGGTGGTTATGTTAATTAGTAACCCCACAGTGCTGGTTAAGTCCAACTACCGGTCCATGGGCCAAGCAAAAGGAAATCAGAAAAGACACACAAATCGGGAAAGATTCTGCGTGGGTCCATGAAGTAGCTGGTCACTCTGCTCTCCCCACTTGGGAGGATGCTGTGAAGTCCAGACGTGTCACATCCACCTCCAGCTCACCATCGTCTGTCGCAGGAAACCCACACATCTGACGTGGTGCCATGCACACTGCAATTACTCAAAGAACACTTACTGACATGTCAGGGGACAGCACTGAGAGACAGGGCTGCCTCCCATGTCTCTGGAATGACATTGGGTCACAACCATTTGTCATCTCTCCTGACTGCCTTCCTAAAGCTCCAAGCTCCCCCAGTAGTTTTTTTTTTTTCAGTCCACAAAATGTTATTAGAATAAAGGGAGTCAACACACTGTCATTGGCATAAATGAAGTTGCAAATTCAAATGACGTCAGAGTTGGGCAGATAAGACAGAAAAAGGAAAGAGACGACAGGTTGACAGGGCATGGTGAGGACTGTGGCTAAGTGGAGACTGATGCCCTGCCAAAAAGCATTTAAATTCAATGTGTTTTAAAACACCAAGCTGGCCCAAACAAAACAAGTTTGCCAGCCAAGTGCACCCTCCAAGCATCTAGTTTGTGCCTTTCATTGAGGGTATGGTTAAGAGTATGGGTTTTGAAGACAGACAGACAGACCTAGGTTTAAATCTTAGCTTCTAATCTGCAAAACACAATGGCCTTTGAAAACACAGAGCTGTTGTGAGGAATATATGAAATAATGCATGTAAAGTACTTGTGCAGGGCCTGGCATACAGTAAGTGCTTAATTTATAGATTTTATTATTATGGTGAATCAGAGAATAGCAATGGTGATGAATTTTTTTTTAATTTTATTTATTTTTGGCTGCGTTGGGTCTTTGTTGCTGTGCTCGGGCTTTCTCTAGTTGAGGCGAGCGGGGGCTACTCTTCGTTGTGGTGCACGGGCTTCTCATTGTGGTGGCTTCTCTTGTTGCAGAGCACAGGCTCTAGGAGTGCAAGCTTCAGTAGTTGCAGCACATGGGCTCAGTAGTTGCGGCACACAGGCTTAGTTGCTCCACGTCATGTGGGATCTTCCTGGCCCAGGGCTCGAACTCGTGTCCCCTGCATTGGCAGGTGGATTCTTAACCACTGCGCCACCAGGAAAGTCCAGTGGTGATGAATTTTTAAAATAAAAGCAGCCTTCTCTTGAGCACATTCATGAGAGCATTCACGTCTGGAGTCGTGGCGCCTCCTGGTGGTCATTTTCAAGAACTGCAGTGCAGTGTAGCAGGCCTAACAGCATGGGTAGGAGCCAAGGTGGGCTTTAGTGTCAAATAGACAGTGAGTTTGAATCCAGTTCTGCCAGATACAAGTAGGTAACATGGGTCATTCACCTCCACCCTTACCCTGCATCTCCTGCTCCCAACAATTACGATCCCATGGAGTGGCTCTGACAATTTAATGAGACAGTATAATATCATTGGCATGCAAGTGATCTTAATAGCTCTTAATAAGCAATGGCTATGATCCTAGCGCCCCACATTGCTAATATCCTTCCTCGTGTGAGCAGGGAAACAGGTGTATGATTATTTATTTTTTCTTCTTTTGGGTGGGGGTGAGTAGGGGTTACTTTGGCTTGGAGCACCTGACCAAAAAATAGCTCCCCTGTGGATAACTGAAATTTTTCTAGAGTAAAATATTCCTTTGGATCATGCATTGCTCTATCCAGGCTTCTCTTTTCAAGTGAAAACTCCCCTGGAAGGATGACTATTCGTGTCAAATGCCCAGGTGAGGATGAATGTATCAGCTGCTTTCCTCCCAGGCTGGAGGGGCCTGGGAGACACTTTGTGTGGTCGTTATCTCCAGCCAGACCGCTCACTCCACACCCACCCTCTGCCCTACTTGCTGTTCTGCCTAGAGAGGGGACTTCCTTCCTTCTCGGAGGCCAGGAGGGAAGGAGGAGCCTAGGCTGAGAGGACTGCCCTCCAGCTCCCCCCTCCCCTGCCCCAAGATGGAGGACCTGAGGCCATGCCTGGGCTCAGACTACAGGGTCTCCCTCCCCCCAGCTCCCCACACGTCAGCCTTGCCCATCTTCCCATATCCTGCTCACACCTCCTTACAAGGTCCTGGGCTCTTTTTCCAGCAAACAGAAGCCCCTTCTGGCTGGAAACCTGGGAAGAGGGGCCCCCACCTGCTCTCTGCGTACCCTGTCCTGCTGCCAGGTGGGGAAATAAGAACAGGGTAACAGCTCACGCTGACGAAGCTGCCCTTGAAGGAAGTAATCTGTTCTGCTCTCAGAGGACGTGCCGCATGGCCAAGAAGCACTAATGAGGTCTCGTTGCTAAGAGAGGTCCCTGGCTAAGAGGTAGTCAGAATCGGGGACCTCAGTCCTACACCCACAAAAATGAATTCTGCCAACAACCCAACGGAGCTTGGAAGCAGATCTTTCTCTAGCTGAGCCTCCAGATGGGAATGCAGCTAGCCAGCACCATGATTTCAGCCACGTGAGCCCTTGAGCAGAGGACCCAGTTAAAATGGGCCAGACCCCTGAGCCACAGGAACTGTGAGATGAGAAACAGGTGGTTGTTTTCAGCCACCGTGTCTGGGGTAATTTGTTACACAGCAATAGAAAATGAATACAATCTGCAAACCAAGTTGCACTAATGGTGGCAGTTAGGGTTTGATTGCTAAAGAAAACTCACAGGACCCCAGATGACAATACCTATAATCTAAGGTTTATTGCAAGAAAAGAACTCAATATAGCAACTGCCCTACAATAGAGAGAGTCATCACAGACAAAGACTGCCTCGTAACCAGGTCCCGAAGGCTGTTTGTGAGCTCCAACCATCCTCCCCTCTGCAGGGTCCTACTAGATGTGCTTTCTATCTTGGATCAGAAACCAGCAGAGGACACAGATTACCTCCCAACCAGGGAGCCTAAGATAGAGTCTTGTACCCTGCTGGTCACATGGGCACATTCTTGCTATGTAACCAGCCCCCATAGCAGAGCCTTCTAGGGGCCTCACGGAGACCAGGTGCAAATCATCAGTCTCACTGTTATCAGTAAACAATGCTGACAAGCTGTTATAAACTGCCCCCAAGCTCACCTTGAACCCATGGTTATAAAGCATCACAGTTAATCAGTCCATTTCATGCCCTGAGGAGGGGTCAGCCCTGTGCAGGTACAGCTCTTGCTTCAGCAAAACAACAGGCTAATTCCAGGCCTCCTGGAATTATCCCTCTCGGCAAACGGGTTCAAGTTTTTCTTCTTCAATCAGCTGGAACTCTTCTTGAGACCGTCCTGTGCAGTGACGGACAGGCAGCAAAGCCACAGAAGCAAGAGCCGCAGGAGTCTGCACTTCTGCTCATGTAACTTACTTACACCTTGAGGACCAACTTGAGCCTGACCTTGTACGTGCCAGCTCCCCCTGATGATGGATTGCAATTGTACATGCCCAGATGTCTGGCTTGGTGGCCTGAGAGCCAGGCATTTCGTCTCTAACAGGACCCAACAGCAAATCCTGATCTTTTTCTCTGAGGAAGAAGGCATGACTTTGCTCCAAAACTCAAGGGTCTGTGCTATGATTCTCCTGTTGGATTTGCTAGAAGCTCCCTATTGCATCTCTATTTGACATGGACTTTTCAATATCATTACATCTGATCATGAAACCCTTATTTTTAAAAGTGAGGCACCATAAAGCCTTTATGAATCAAGAAATCAATGCCAGTTGCTAAGTAACTTGGTTTGGATTATTTTAGTAATTAATTCCAATTAAACTCCTCTGCAAAGGGGCTCCAGAAGCTCCAAGAGGGCCATAGGCAAAGGCCTCCATTACTGCCAGAGCGGACCTCTGCTTTCCCCAAGGGCCAGGTTGACTGGCCCATCTGTTTGGCCCCCATGTGCCATCCCCTGTAAGCTCCTCTCTCTCCCAGTCAAGGCTAGGTCTCCAACGGTTTTAATGGCCTCATGGAAGTCCCACATCCTCTCGAGTTGCCACTTTCAGCTCTAGTTCCTAGACCCCCCAGCCCTTTTCCAGGACCACTTCCTCTCAGTTCACATGCCCTGCTTCCAAGTCACCCCTCCTCCTACCCCCATTGTCCAGGCCCCGTTGTTCTGTCTCCCAGCCTTGTTACACACTCACGATCATGGAAAGGCAGGTAAGTGTAAGGTGGTGAAGGGCCCAGGTTTAGAGTCAGCCTACTCGGGGTCCAGTCCCACCTCTGGCCCTGTGTGTCCAGGGGCAAGTCGCTTCACCTCTCTGAGCCACCATTTGCTCACCTGTAAAATGAAAATAATGAATACCATGGCTTCCCTCACATGATCAACAAACTCATCCCCAGAGAGTGGTTACTATGGCAATGCTTTCTCATGGAGAAAGTGGGAAACAAAGCTCAGGATGGTACCCTTTGCTGACCCCACGGCCCTAGAGCATGAATATCTCTAAAAGATCGCTAAAAAGTGGGCGGGTAAATGACCTGACGCATGGAGGAGCCTGGCATGTGCTCTCCTGGCAGGAGGGTCCCACCTACAGTCAGCCTGTGAGCAAGGGGTCACTGTCCCCTCAGTCCTGGTCTGTCACTGACCTGCTGTATGGCCCTGGCAAGTCACCGGCCTCTCTCCAGCCTGTTTTCCCCTATGACAAGTGAGGGGGCCAGGTTAGCTGATCGCTTAGACCTTCCACCTCTGCCACCTTGGAAGTCGTTTCCTCGAGCTTCTTAAGGGCACCTTTCCTTCTGTCCCCGAGCTCTTTCAAGAAACTGTGAATTATCTCACCCACCCATTTCCAATATATGAATCCCCTCGGCCATATCCCTGTGCGGTCGCCATCTGCTCTTAGCTGGCTTACCTCCAGTGACAGGAAGCTCACTCCTTTGCTGTGGGAAGCAGTGCAGCTCTGTGGAAAGAGCACAGCCTCTGCCCTTCCCTCCCTGTGATACCCTGAACCAGTAACTCCATCTCGCCAAGCCTCAATTTCCTCATCTGTAAAATGGAGAGACATATCTACATCGTGGAGTCATTGTGAAAATTGAATAAGGGTACATTTACCATGTGCTCAGCCCATGCTGGGCACCATTCTCAGGGCTTCATTCATTGTTTTAATCTTAAGAGGCAGGTGGTAGCATAACCATCATCTTGGAAAAGGAAGTCAAGAAGATTTGAGACGTCAAGGGATGGGGCCAGGATTCAAACCAGCAGCCTAACTTTAGAGTTATTGCACCAAATCACACAGCTGTTCTGTCACTGGATAGAGTAAGTGAAGGGCATAGCACAGGGCCTGACCCACAGCTGCCTGACTCCGTTGAATGTGGGGTTTCCCTCCCTGGGTGGACTGGAGAGGGGGAGGGAGGGAGAAATTCAGCCTCCAGAAACACAGTCAGAATTTTGGACAAAGAAAAAAATGAAGAGCTATTTTAATTTCAGCATACATGCAAGTTTTGTGTTTTACAGTTTTGGTATTGCTTTTATTTTGAGCTACTTATTTGAGGGGGCTCCATATAACTTTTTCAGGCCTGAGGCCTCCATTGGTCGTCGTCTGGGCCTGCATCTCTCCCAGCGCAGCCGGATCCTTTGTGGGTTCATCAGAAATTATGAAAATTCCCATCTTAAAAAAAAAAAAGAAAATTCCCATCTTGCCACAAATCCCCAACCTGAATCCCACAGCTCCCAGGCCCCCTCCCTTTTTCTGCCCCGGAAGAGTCCTGCCAAGACCCCAAGGCAGTGGTCAGTGATCATAGACCCTGGCAATGCCCACAAGGTGGTTTTAAGTTCCCCTGTGGCACAAGACACCTTAACAGGATCCTGGACCTGGCAGAGGACAGGACAAACTTCTAGAGCTGCCAGTGGCCAAGGCTGAAAAAGGGACCAGCCAGGCTGTGAGCTGTGCTTCGCCACCAGGGGGCGCCCGACTCCGACCAACCTTACCTGACTCGGAAGTTCCAAAGGGGGCGCTCGGGAATGAGCTTTCTTTCCAAACCATTCCAGGTGATTCTAATGCAGCCGTCCTCCTGCCCTCCACCCCACACTCCCACTTTACACACACACACATTCAGTCTACAGACTAGTCAACTGGGCCGGCGGCCCACTTGCCCTGCCACCCTACCCCACACCCCTTCTCTTGGTGGATTTTACCCAAACCTCTGCAGATTGCCACTCACTCCCACTCCCTCCATCCCTCCCGTAGTCCCTCCGAGCCCATCCTTCTTCCTGGGGATCCCTGGATTATTCCAGGGTTTTGACAACCACTTTACCACCCATAATCTACCTCATTTGATTCTTACAACTGCACTGCCTGTGAAGAAGGCAATGGGGCAGGCACGATGGTCTCCTTGGTAAAAGAGGAAACTGACACCCAGAAAGAGGGGATGACTGGCACGCAGCAAGTCAGTGGTGACACTGGGCAGACAGCCAAGACTCCTGATCGCCAAAGCACCCCGAGACCTGCCTGCACTCAAGCCAATTGATGGGCGAGGGACCCTCCCCTCCAACCATCTCATGGGGGCTCCTGGGTTTGAGAGAACCTTAACACTTATCCACAGACAAGATAACTGCTTTCCTGCCCCTGACTTGCTGTGTGACCTTGGGCAAGTCTCTTCTCCTCTCTGAGCCTCTGTAGAGTATGAAGATGGTCTCTGGGTCCCCCCTCTGACCGAGACATTCTGTGACTCTCTGACGGGGGCCTGAATCATCTCCACCCCTTTGGGGCTTCTGGGGTCTCGATCAAAATGCAAAAGGCTTGTGAGAGGACTGATGACAGCACTTTAGTGCAAAAGCAATAAGGACCCCAAAATGGAAAGTCTGCACTTCTCACTGCTCTCAACAGCTGGGCTTTACATAAGCTTCAACAATTAATGTTATCCTCACTACAACCCCAGGAGGTAGTATTATTATTTCCCCCATGTTATAGATGAGGAAACTGAGGCTCAGAGAAGCGAAATAAGTACGCTGAGCAGGACTAGAGCCCGGGGAGGCCAATCTCAAAAGGCAGGCTCTTTGGGGACTTCCCTGGTGGTCCAGTGGTTAAGACTCCACGTTCCCAATGCAGGGGGCATGGGTTCGATCCCTGGTTTGGGAACCAAGATCCTTCATGCCACACAGTGTGGCCAAAGATTTTAAAAAAAAAAAAAAAAAAAAAGGCAGGCTCTTTCTTCTACTATATGCTGCTTAGGGTATCTTCTGGAAGTCTGCTTTAGAAACCCAGGGTCTGCCCTAGAAGGTCTGTGGCCTTTGGGGCACCCCTCCAGAACTGAAGCCCTTCAACCACCCCTCAGGAGGTATTATGGGAACTATAAGAGAGAGACAGGGCCTGGACCAGCATGACCCAGGGTCCCCGGCCTCTCTTCTCCTTCAGCCAGTCCCTCGTCCTGGGCCCACAAGCAGACACTGCAGCCCAGCCAGAGCCTGTGAGCAGATGCAAGTTTATTATGGCACAGACGGCAGCTTCCTGAACCCTCACCCCAAACACCAGCCCCCAAACAAGGCCCCGGGAGGGAGCTCTGGCAGCCAAAGGCTTATCCCTGGCCCCGAGCCAGACCAAAAACCCTCGACAGTGACCTCAGAGCCGAGGCCTGGAGGCTGTCAGCCCTGAGCAGTGCCCCCAGCCCACCCCCTCATTCCCCAGTTGTCCAGAAAAGCCCACACACAGAGGCAGAGCCCTTGGAGGATGGGAGAACCCACGGGCTCCTCTCCGCGGAAATGCAGTCCAAGGTTCCAACCGCGCCTCGAGACCCCCATTGGTGCTTGAAACAGCAAGTGTGAAGCTGGAGGGAAGGTTCCCAAGTATTGAGGGAGGGAAGGAAAGCCGACCCCATCAGAAGCAAACTTCAGGTCAAAGAGCTGCCCTGGAGAGGCCAGACCACAATGCCCCAGCCCCCAGGGAGCAGAGAAACAAAGAAAAGCAGCTGCTCCCTCCAGCTTTGCTTAGATGCCATGGCCACATCCTTTCCCCCAGCTCAGCTTGGAGGGGCCTGGAAGACTTGCCCTCCATCCTCCCCGGGGCAAAGGCCACAGCCCTCAGCCTCCACCCACCTGCAGCAAACACCAAGGCCCAGAAAGATCAGCGTGGTACAAAACATCTGTTAATGGGCTACATGCAAATACCATCTTCTGCCAAGCAAGCCGAGGGGCTTATCATCACAGACTGTGCCCAGTGGGAGCCCCGGACTTGCTCCCCTCTCCCTGGGAAACGCTGGCTGACAAGCAGCCCGTCTTCACACCTGCCTGAGAGTCAGCCCCAGTGAAATCTGCCTGGGCTTCCATGCTCACGCTCCCCCGAGCCTGCGGTGGCCCCTGGGAGCGGAAGCGGACAAATCAATTCACGGGGCATCCCCGGAGCTTTGCACCAGCCCCACGGCTCCTGCAGGGCGACCCCTTCTCCCCCTCAGCATCCTGGAAGCCCCACATGCAATGCCAGCCCCAGGCTCAGGTGCACTCAGAGACAGGGCCATCCCCACCACCCCTTAGCCCTTCTCCCCACCCCCACCCCCTTGCCACCTGGTCAGTGGCTTCCCAGCCAAAGGCCCCAATTCCTCACGTCTCTCCCTCTTCTACTGGTCCAGAGGGAAGCTAACTGGACCAGTGGGAGGAGACGGAAGCACTGTATCCTGGGATATTCAAATGGAACATGTCCATTTCCTCTACTGTCATCCAGAACATCTGTAAGCAAGGGACAGAGTGTGGGCGGGGTCCGGACTGCGAAGGGAAGGGCCGCTGGGCTGTCAGAGCGTCTCCCTCGCTGGCCCACCGCAAGGATCTCGTCACTCCCTCCACTTGCCCGGGAGGCTTCAGCCCAGCAGCCAGAGGATAAAAGAAAGCAAGGGAGGGTAGAAAGAAGGAGACTGGGATTTAACATCCTGGTTTGGTGACTTCTCCCAAAACACAGAGAAGCCCGGGGAGGGGGTGACCTAGGGGCGAGGCGAGGGAGTGGATGAGGATGGGGGACGGAGCAGATCAGGGTGTTCAAGACCAGGGCTCTGCCTTCAGGGCTTTCCCTGCCGCTGGACAGAGAGCTCCCGGAGGGTGCCCAGCCCTTTCTCTTCCTCTGGGCACCACCTGCGTCGGGCATGGGTGCCACGGGAACCTCCTTAAATGTTTGTGGCGTGGATGCGAGCTGGACCCCCGGCATCCGGGTCCAGAGTCCAGTCCTCCTCGGCTGCCCTGCCTGGCACTGCAAAAAGATGGGTCCACGCGTCCTCAGCAGGAACTCCTGGCTCTGCAAAGAGACAGCAAGAGGATCAGGCGAGGGAAGGAGGGAGCGGGGAGAAAGGCAGGGAGGGCTGAGGCTGAGCCAGGCTCCAGGCAGGGTTCAAGCCTCAGGCCTGATGCTCTCTGGGGCAAGATCTCCATCACCACCACCAGCCCCGCCTCCCCAAGCCCCCAGGGCAGCCTTGCCCCTTGGCTCTGACTCAGTGGGACCACATACAAGTCCCGGAGGCCTCCCCTGGCCCTTGCAAGGCCCCCGCTGGATGCTGCCTCTGCCTATTTGCTGCCTCTGCCTGTTCCCTTTGCCTGGTACACTCTTCCCTTTCTTCCTCCTCCCCCACTGCCATCTGGCTCACCCCTCTCCATCCTTCAGGTCAGGAAGTTGGCAGTCCCCACCGCAATCATTCCCAGATCCCCTACGAAACATGGACCCTGCCTAGCTCAGCATCCACCCGCACAGCAGCACCTACCAGGCCAATATTGTCATTGGCTATTTACCTGGTGACAGGACAAGAATTCCTTCTCCTTTTCCTCTGGGATTGAGTAGGAACCTCCAGCCCACACTAAGCTAGGATCAAGGGAGGGGGTCTCTGGTGGAGCCGGGGAGGGCAAGAGGCAGAAACTCGGTTAGCATCACCAAGCACAGGATGTACAGTGTAAAGGCTGGTCCCGGCAGGAGAAAGATTTTATTTGCCTTGTAGATATTTCACCCTGAGACCAACGAGGGCCTTTTTCCTTCACCCCAGCCCAGCCCACTGCCTTTTCCCCGGACCTTACCCAGCCCCTGAGCTCCATCGCAGGGACAAAACCAATTGGTGGAACCAACTGACTGACAGCAGAGTCTCAGGAAGAGAGGACTGAGGGCAGGGGCGGGGGGTGGGTGAGTAGAGGGTGGGAGCAAGAGAGAACTGGAGGACAGAGAGAAGAGGACCCGGCCATCCCAGGTGGCCTCAGTCTAGACCTTCGGGGGTCTGGGGGGATGGAGTCAAGAACGGTTTTGCTTGATGTTTGAACTGCAAGACTTTTACATAATGAGCCGTAAGTTAAAGGTTTACTCTCATGTTCACCCCCTTTCTTAGGGCAGGAGTGAGTCCCCGCTGAATCCTTAGATTCCAGCAGAGCAGGTGCTCAGTAAACTGTGGTTAAATGAATGATGAGTTAGTGAATGAATGAATGAAGCCCCCAGTGCTCACCTGACAGAGATCCGGTGCTCTGCGAATGTTGAGCTAATGAGGGGGTGTACGTGTGTGTGTGTCTGTGTGAGTGTGTGTGTATGTGTGTATTGTGTACTGGGGAGAGATGATCTCTCAAATCCACACTCTAGGTCCCTGCCTCTGCTGGGGGATGGGCCTCAATTAACCACAGGACGGTCGCTCGGTAGGCAGCTGGCCCTCGCTCTCCTTCCCCAGGGGCTCCCATCCCCTCCTCCCAGCCGCACCTGGTGGATGAGGTCAGGTCAGGAGGTGAACGAAGAGGATGGCCAGGCCGATGTTAAGCAGGATCACCATGCAGATGAGGACGGTGTTGGGGACCTGGGAACAGTGGAGAGAGGCTGCCTGAGTCCCCGGGAGAGCACACCCCCATCTTCTTGCTCACTGCTGTGCCCAGCACCGGGACAGACCATCAGCGCTGGAAGGATTCTTGGAAATAATTAACCAAACTGCTCAGGGTCCTGAGAGGGGCAAGGACGTATCCCAGAGCACACAGTGGGCAGAGCTGGGCCTGGAACCCAAGAACATGGCCTTCCCCCGCTGCTAATTCCTCTGGGGCCACATCTGTCAGTCCCTCAGAGCCCAGCTTCAGTCTTTGGTGCTGCAGTTCCTAGCTCCCAACCTCCTCTAACAAGCCCAGGGGTCCAGGACCCAAGCCCCCCACTGGGCCCCTCCCTGCTACACCCTGCAGCTGAGGCTGGGAGCCTGATGGACAGGTGCACCCCACCGCAGCCGCTTAGGACTCCCAGCCACCTCCTTCTCCAAAGAACTGCCCAGACAGCGGGCACAACGGCCAGCCCCCTGCCCCAAGGTGGGGGGAACTGTGTCGTGTAACCGTGGATCAGGCTGCACTTAACTAAGGCCACATCCTGCCTGCCCTGTCCTGCACCATCACCCTCGGCCCCCACCCCGCCATCTACCCCTGAATCCCACCCCCAGCTCCCCAACCCCTGGGGAATCCTACTTCCCACCGACAGCCTCACCTCCTCCACCTCCACCTCCACCTCCGCCGCCGTCGCCGCCTCCTTCCGAGCCTTCTTCTTGGCCCCGGCCTTGGTCAGCCGGGCCTCCGTCTTGCGGGCCTTGGCCTTGGGCTCGGCCTTGGGGACGATGGGCTTGGGTTCCAGCTTGGCGGGGCTCTCGGGCACGGAGCCTCGGAGCGGGGCCGCCGTGCCGGGGGCGGCCGGGGACGGGGACGCCGAGTCGGCCGCGGGGACCTCGGGCTCGGGCTCGTCCTCGAAGGGCGGCAGCGCGGGCGGCGCGGTGCGCACGGCGTAGCTGTGGTAGCCCTGGTAGAGCGCCACCTCGGGCTCCTGCGACAGCGCGGGCGGCGCCTGCAGCGCCTCGATGGCCATGCGCTCGCTGGCGGGACGCGCGGGGCTGCGGCGGCCAGCGGCCTCGGACGGCGTGACCGGCCGGCTGCCCTCGCCGCCGGGCTCGCCGTTCCAGGCGCCCGAGCTCAGCAGGCCGTCCTTGGACGCCGCGGCCGGCCGGGGCCGCTTGGGCTGAGGGGGCGTCCCGGCCGGCGACGGGGGGCCACCCTCAGGCGCAGGGGTCTCGCGCTCGTGCAGCTCCGGGCTCTCGCGGGGCCGCTCCGAGAGGCCTGCGGCGCCAGGGCCCCGGTGGGGGGAATCCAGCAGGCTCTCCGAGTTCTCCAGGATCTCCTGGAGCAGCCGGCGCTTCTGATACTCCGGACCTGCCGGGGACCACACGGGGAGGCTGCATTCGAACCCCGGTCCCAGCACTGGATGACCCAGGGCAAGCCGCTCTGAGTCTCATTTATGTACTCAGCCAGCCCTAACCTACGGCCACCAAGTGCCAAGCACTGTTTTAAGCAATTCCCCAATACTAACTCATTTAATCATTTTAATAACCCTGTGAGGTGGATGCTACTATTTAGCCTCCATTGTACAGATGAAGAAAAGGAGGCTCAGGAGAGGTAAAAATCACTTGCCCAGAGTCACCCAGCTGACCAAGGGCAGAGCCAGGACTGGCACTCAGGCTAGTCTGGCTCCAGAGTTTATACTCTTTTTTTTTTTTTTAAACAATTTAAATTTATTTATTTATTTATTTATGGCTGTGTTGGGTCTTCATTTCTGTGCGAGGGCTTTCTCTAGTTGCGGTGAGCGGGGCCCACTCTTCATCGCGGTGCGCGGGCCTCTCACTATCGCGGCCTCTCTTGTTGCGGAGCACAGGCTCCAGACGCGCAGGCTCAGCAGTTATGGCTCACGGGCCTAGTTGCTCCGCGGCATGTGGGATCTTCCCAGACCAGGGCTCGAACCCGTGTCCCCTGCATTAGCAGGCAGATTCTCAACCACTGCGCCACCAGGGAAGCCCCCAGAGTTTATACTCTTTATGGTCACACTGGTCTCTTTCCATTCTCTTACCTGAACAAAGGGCCCAATCATACCTATTTCATAAATACTAACGGAAGAATTAATCGGGTGAAAAAAAAAAAGCCTGTAATATGCTGAGCTCAGTGCCTGGCACGTGGTGACAGCTGTTGCTATGACCACCCAAGGCGGAGGCAGCCAGCCAGGGTCGCTCTTCCTCGGACCAGCAGGGGGCGCACTGTGATGGGAAGCGACTTAACTTCCCAGGCACAGATCTGCGCTCCGCGGTCTTCCATCTAGTCTCCCTTTGGTCTTCCGGCCGCAGCCCGAATGTTTAGAAAATACAAATCTGATCGTGCCACTCACCTTAAAACCCTCAGTGCAGGCAGCACCAATCCCCCACCCTGATGGGCTCCCACCGCTCTATCCAAATGTAAAGTCTGTATCGGAGCCAGGGGGTCCTCCTTACTCTGCAGCCCCATTTCCCAGAGAGAAGAGACGGGCTGGAGTGGGGGGAGCCTCTGATACCCCTCCACAATCTCAGTATGAGTCCCCTTGTGTCATGCTTGCACGCATCCCATGCTTGCATCACGGTCCACAGATTCTGGAACTCAAAGGCATGCATGGACCCACTTGAGCATCTCAGCTTTCCAGCAAGCAAAGAAAAAGTGTCCACCCCCCCAGGACCTACCCCTACCCCGTCCTGCCCCTCCCCTCCCTGGTTGGCCCTACCTGGCTGGTAGAAGTCTGGAGCCAGTTCCCTGGCCAAAGTGCGGGCAATGTTGGACTCTTGGTTGGCAGCCAGGGCAGCCTGTTCTGCTGCCTCAGCTTTGGCCTTGGCGTGACTTGTCCTAAGGAGACAACATGGTGGAGACTCAGGATCCCTCCAGAGAACTAGCCCTCTGCCCTTCCTCCCCAACCCACAAAGAGACACCCTGGACAGAATTTTCATTCACTCCAGCTGTCAATGAATATTTATTGAGCCCTGTGGTCCAGACTGCTGTGCATTCCCCAGACCATTTCCTCTTCATTCTGGGCACACAGATGGACTACATTTCCCAGCCTCCCCTGCAGTTAGGTGTGGTCAGGTGACCGTCCAAAGCATTGTGGGAAGACAGGATTATGCCATTTCCAGACCTGGCCCACAGAAACCTCCCCTATAATCCTCTTTGTCCTCTCTTTTACCCCTGTTGCTGGTAAAATGCAGAGGCCAAGGCCCAGAACAGGGAATTTAACCTCATTTGTGTCACAGATCTTCCTGGCATCTGGTGACACCGCTGGACCCCTTCTTGGAATGTTTTAAAATGCACAAATTACACAGGATTACAAAGGGATGCAATTATATTGACACACTGTTACCAAAATATTTAAAGGGACAAATTTGTAATATAATAATGTATATTCTTCTTTATTAACACTTTAAACAAAATATCTAGCTGGTCTATTAACTACCATAATTTAAAAGTATAGATTAACATAAAGGATATTTCAAGGATACGTGCAACAACAGTAATGTGACATGAAAGTATATGTGATTTCTATTAGTGACAAAGTCAGAGATACTGCTAATACTACTGTTGATTTATTGCCAACTTCCATAATTGAAGAAAATACTAAATTTCGGTTAGAGGTTAGTAAAAATAAAGATGTGGTTTTCCCTGCCCAGATCCCTTCGCTGGGCAAATGCACCCAGCCCTAGCTTCTGAATTGACTGCTAATGGCTCACTGCTCTCCCAGAGAATTGCAACCAGTAGAAGCCACCTTGTTCCCGATGTCAACGACCCCTCCCCAACCCAGGGAGCCCATAACCAATGACTAATGACACCAGCCAGCCCCTTCTTGCCCCAAGAGGAACCAACTCTGAGGTACAAGTCAGGCTCCAGAGCCCCCATGGGATCAGGCTGAAGCTGGACTCCAGGTAAGACCACATCCCTGCTTGGCTACTTCCCTGTCCGATTCTGTGTCTCTCCTGAGAGCACTTGCTCCATAAATCGTCTGCACAAGGATCCTCATCTCAGACTCAGCTTCTAGGGAATCTAACCTAAGGCAGCATCCAGGTTCACGGACTCCCTGATTTCTCTCCACACTACTGCCTGTGGACCCCAGGTTCAGAAACACAGTGGAAGGAATTTGGGTCCACAAATGATTATTGCATAGAGCAAAGTCCCCCCAGCCCCGCAAAGTCCCATATTAAATGTGGAACATTTAAGCATTAAATTTAAACATTAAATTCAGCAAGCCTTAAATGTCTACTGCATTAAGCACCTGAAATTTGGGGGATGTTTATTTCAGTTTATTTAATCTAGCCTAACTAGGAGAAGTACCTGCTAAAATATTAACAGCCCCACTTGCCAGTGGGCATTGTTTTAAAGGAATTATGAAGATTATCTCATGTAATCATCATGATGCCTTAGGAAGTTAGTGCTGTTATTATTTTCCCTGTTTTACGGAAAAGGAAACTGAGACACAGGCAAGGTAGGTAACTTGCCCAAGGTCACAAAGTCTTTAAGTGCAGGAACTGAGATTTTGAACCCAGGCAAGATGATTCCAGAGCCTGTGCTTCTCTGAAGCATGTGCCACACTTGGCCAGGAGCTGGGATTCCTGTGGACAAGACAAGCCCCTCTCAAGTGAGGGAGATGGGCTGGAAGCAAACAACCAAAATTATTTAATACAGTGTAATTAAATAAAAAGTGCAATTGTGAGAAGTGCCATAAAGGAAGAGTACAGAATGCAATGAAAATGTACAACAGGAAGACTTGATATAGATCGGCAGTGGAGGTGGGGGATTAGGCAAGGTTTCCTGGAGGATGTGACATTTAAGTTGAGAGCTGAAACTGACACACCAGTTGGCCCATCAGACGTGAGGTGGGGACAGTGAGCCAGGTAGAGGGAAGAGCACGTGCAAAGGCCCTGAGAGGGAGTAAGAGCTTCGTGCCTTTGGGGAACTGAAAGGTCAAATCGGTGGCCCCATGGGAAGATGAGTCAGTTCCTCGGGGAGCTGATTTGCGTGTGTCTTTAGCATGGAATCGGGCCCACGATAAGGGAGATAAATTTTACTAAGCTCCCTCCAAACGCCAAGCCCTTTGCCTACATTATCCCTTTCAATCCTCAAAACTGCCTGGGAGGTAGTTTTTACTGTCTCTATTTCACAGGTGGGGAAACTGAGTCTCAGACAGGTACCTTGCTCAAGGATGCAAAGTAACAGTTGACACTTACAAAGCATTTACTACATATCAAGGGCTTTATAGAAATTAACCCATTTAATTTCCCCAACCACTATGTGGTAGTGGATGTGGTTATCACCATCATCCCTCTTTACAGAGGAGAAATCCGGGGCATTAAGAAGGCTTCAAGGATCCCACCAAACTTACCCAGCCAGCAAGTGACAGCAAGTTTTCAAACCAAGGCTTTCTGCGATCTAGAGTCTGTGCCCTTAACCACCGGCTGTAGCTCCACTCCATAATGAGTACTGGAGTTCAAACCCAGAATTGTCTGATTTCTAAACCCTTGCCCTCTCCACTGCCACAATAATGTTTACTGAAGAAAAGAATATTTTACTGACTGAAAGGATACATAAATGAATGCATGCATGCACACGTACACGTATGTATGCGTAAGCGGGCAGCATAGGAAATAGTTAAGAGCATGGTTTTGGAATCAGCAGTCCTGGATTCCAATTTTGGCTCTGCCAAGGCTGGGGCTAGGGTGCAAATGAGGCATTCACCTCAGGCTCAAAATTTAGGGATGCCAAAAAACTCAGTAATCCAGATAAATAATACTCGAACGCCCTATTTTTAGAAGTCCAAACTAATGCAAAAATAATCCTTGATGAGCAAGCTATGAACAAAATTTAAATAAAGGCCAAATCAGACCCTGCATTTGTATGACTCTCCTCACTCGCCTCCCCCTAGTCCCGACCCCACTGGGACTCTAGGACCTTGGGTGAGTGGCTTTGCCTCTCTATGCCTCAGTTTCTACATCTGTAGGATAATAATTCTGCCCTTTTGGAGTTGCTGTGAAAACTACTGAGAGGCAACACATGAAAGTGTTTAGCCTGGGATGGGGCTGAGTGATGATGATGATGGTGATGATGGTGGTGATGGTGGTGGTGGAGAAGGAGGAGGAGGAGAAAAAGAAGGAGAAGGAGGAAGATGACATTTGTGACATCAAAATCAAGTGTGGAACCAACAAGGAACCTACTGTATAGCACAGGGAACTATACTCAGTATTTTGTAATAACCTATAAGGGAAAAGAATCTGAAAAAGAATATATATATATAATATGTATATACATACCTAGATATATGAATATATATACACGTACATATATATATATATACGTATAACTGAATCGCTGTGCTGTACACCTGAAACTTACATGATATTGTAAATCAACTATACTTTAATTAAAAAATTAAAAAATAAAAACCGAGTGTGGTACATGCATATCCCCAGACTCATATTTGCCTGTACATGGGTATGTGTGATTCAAAGATCTAAAGTTTCAGAGACACTTCCCTGGAAACCTGAAACCCCAGGTTGGGGGAGGAGGGAAAGGGCTGGGCAAACCCTCAAACTGAGAAAATGTCCTTTTTTGGTAATGTAAGCTGGATGAGGCTTGTTTCCCGGTGCCCTGGGAAGCTGTGTTGCAGGACTCCTCAGGCCAGAATGGCAGCCTTCACACTGAGCCCTGGAAGATTCTGAGGGATCAACGGTGGACCCTCCAGGGCAGCCAGAACAGGGGTCAGAGGGGAGTGGCCACACAGCCCAAGGCAATAAGGGCTGCTGGGTTTAAAGGAAGCACGCTCCTCTGCCCACATCCATCAATCTGACCGACTGAATACCTTATCAGCGCCCCCCCCCCCCACAAAATGCCTCTGATTTCAGGAATAGCTCCCCAGCTCCCCAGCCTTCAAGCCAGGAATCCCAGCGTCTCCCACACCCTCCTTCCTCACCTTTCAATATTCACAGACAACAACCACCAACTCCTGTCTCTCCTGCTCCCCCTATAGCTCTTGAATCTGCCCATTCTCCTTCCTTCCATCACTCCTCCTGCAAGGTCCCCCACTCCCATCTGTAGCCTCCCTGCCTCCAGGCTCGCTTCCTACAACCAATTACATGCAGCTTGCTTAACCCATACATCCCGTGGCCTCACCTCTTGCTGAAAATCTTTGCAAGGCTTCCTATTGTGCTGAAAATAAAGTCCAAACTACTTAGCGTGGCCTTCAAGGCTCTCCAGATTCTCGGCCCGAGGCAGCCTTGATGGGGTGTGTCTGGCAGCTTACCAGGGCAGGCTGAACTGCTGTGGTCCAAAGGCTATCTTCTGGTCCAGTGGCACTCACAGTGTGGTCCATGCACCACCCCCCAGCCCCTCATCATCCAGGCAGTTGTTGAAAATGCAGATTTGGGGGCTCCACCCCAGATCTATTGAATCAGAATTTCTTAGGAGGAGCCCAGGAATCTGTATTTTATAAACCTCCAGCTGCTTCCACTGCTCATTAAAGTTTGAGAAGCATGCACTAGTCAGACAGAGAGAAAATCCAGCTTTCTCTTGGGCAGTTCCCAGCCTGCTCAACCCCCCAGGAGCCTTGAGTGGCTCTCTTCAAGCACCAGGATCCCTCCCTGAGTCCAGGTCCTGCTAGGGAAGCGCAGGAATCATTTCTTTTCCTATGACCACTTTGATGTTTCTTGGGGAGGGTCTCCTAGGATGGCTCTGCCCCTAATGGGGAAAAGGGAGGGAGCAGTAACTGGGGCAGGGGGTGGGGCAGGGATCAGTCACCCTTCTTGATTTCAACAGATTTTCTTTCGTCAGCAGGGTTAAAAATAGGGCTGGTGGTGGTTCAGGGCTGGGGCAGGGCAATAACCCAGGGGAAGCACTTCTGAGAGTATCCAGCCCCACCCCTGACTCCTTTGCCCACCCCAGACCCCTAACCGCCCCATTAGATCTGGCCTTGTTGCCCAGGCTCCACCAGGCCACCGATGGCTTCATTGGGCCAAAGGGAGACACCCACAGGATGTACCCCTGACTCCTCTGCTCTGGCTGTTCTCCCCTCTGGAATGTTTTCTCAATCCTTCTGCCTCCCAGCCTTAAAGGGCCAGCTCAAGACCCACTTCAACATCCAGATTCATTCATTTAATACAACTTTATGGAGTGCCTACTATGTGCTAGGCACTATTCTGGGCACTGTGACTAAAAAAGCAAACCAAGTATCCAAAAATCCCTTGTAGAGCTCACATTCTATGCAGGGGTCAGCAAATTAGGGCAACAGGCCAAAGTTAGCCTGCTGCCTGTTTCTGTACCACCTGTGAGCTAACAATGCTTTTTATATTTTTAAAGGTGTGGAAAAAAACCCAAAAGAGTAATTTTATGATGTGAAAATTATATGGAATTTATTGTGTCCATATAAAGTTTTATTGGAACAGAGCCACACCCATTCGTTTACTATTATCTAGGGTTAAGTAGTTGCCACCGAAGTCCATGACCTGCAAGGCCAAAAATATTTACCGTCTGGTGCTTTACAGGAAAAGTCTGCCCACCTCTGTTCTAATGCATCCACTCAACAACGGTCTCTTCTACTACTCTTATTAATAATATTAATCTGTTATTGGTTGAGCACTTTGTGCCCAGCTCTGTGCTACGGCCACAATTACACATATGACTTCGGTGAGGTGAAGTCACTTTCTCAAGGTCACACAGCCAGAAAATGCATCTGCCCAAGCTCTTCCCCATTACACTGAGCCGCGGCCTTCCTGGCACTAACTAACTGGGCCAGGTCTTCCACGTGCTGGGACCAGGGATGGGGAAAAATCAGACCGAGCAGCCGCCTGAGGAGCTCACAACCTAATGCAGCCCTGCCAGGTCAACTATGCAACATCTCTGAAAATCAGTGGATGGACAGGGGCGCAGAGCAAAGCCTTAAACTGCATGGGGTGTGGCTAAGAGGGGGCAGCTCTGGCTAGGTTGTCTGGGGTCAGGTCTTGGCTCTGCTCCTTATACCATCGGGCAAGTCTGAGTCCCCTGAGCCCCAGTCTCCTCATCTGTAAAATGGGGATAACAACAGCACCTGCCTCAGAGAAACAGTATAAGGAGTAAATGAATAAACAGTCATATGGCCCTTAGAACAGTAGCCAGGACACAGGAAGTGCTATCTAGGTGCTTGTTAATAAAATATGTAAGAAGCACAGTTGATTTTAGACGACTGAAACAAAAAACCTGAATGTACTTAATGTCACTGATTTGTTCACTTAAAAAGTTTTCAGAAATCCGTCAGAACAAGGAGCCCATGGTAGGTTTGGAGGACAGAGGCAGATAATCAGAGCCCCCAACTCAGGCCTCTGCCAGCCTCTCTGAAGCTGCAGAGGTGATCGATAAGGGCAGTGCAGCCAAGTCTTCCTGAGGGGATGCTTCAGATGCCACCGCCCTGTCTTCTCCCAAAATAGCCCCTCGCCCCTAGCTCTGGCTGGCTGTGGCCGTTTGCCCCCAGAACAATCATGGTCAGAGTAAACTCGAGGAGGAACCACAGCTGGAGTGTCCAGCCACCTGCCCAGATAGCTCCCTGGGAGAAAGTTCCCCTGCCCTCCAACAAGGATGTAGACAAGGGTCCGGTCTCGCCTGGACTGCATTCACTTGGCAAACGTGTGCTAAGCCCTGCTGGGAAACTCTTCACCAGAGGGATTAAGGGTACAAGTTCACGTCCATCATATTCTGGGTACCTGACCTTTGCTCTCTGGCCTCAGTTTCCTCAACTGTGAAATGGGGTTAATAATATTTAACTCACAAAATACTGGGAGCCTGAAATAAGATTGCACAGAAGTGCTTAGCATAAACTGAGCACTTAACAAATATTAGCTATCATTATTGTTACAGTTTTTGTTATTATTATAATGATGTTTACCAGCAATTCCCTTCCAAAATGCTAAGGACTGCCAAAAAATTGGGATTTAAATATGCATTTGTAGAAGGATATGTCATGTAAACATTGTTTCAAGGTTCACCCACGTTGCAGCATAAATAGTACTTCATTCCTTTCTATTGCCAAATAATGGTCCACTGTGTGGATAAACCATATTTAGTTTATCTGTTCATCAGTTGATGGACATTTGGGTTGTTTCCACCTTTTGGTTACTATGAATAATGCTGCTATGGATATTCGTGTAGAAGTTTTTGGGTGAATGTATGTTTGCATTTCTCTTGGGTATACACCTAGGAGTGGAATTGCTGGGTCATGTGATAACTCCTTTTAACCTTTTGAGGAACTGCCAGACTGGTTCTGAATTGAGTGTAACATTTTACCTTCTTCCAATAACATATGAGGGTTCCAATTTTTCCACCTCCTTGTCAACACTTACTATTATTCATTTTTAAATTTTAGTCACACTAGTGGTTTGTGAGGTGCATTTCATCGTGGTTTTGATTTGCATTTCCCTGATGGCTAATGATGTTGAGCGTGTTTTTATGTGCTTAACGACCATTTATGAATCTTCTTAGGAGAAGTGTTTATTTAGATTCTTTGCCTGTTTTCAAATTTTTTGTCTTATTATTGAGTTGTAAAAGTTCTTTATATATTCTAGATACAAGTCCTTTATCAAATATATGATTTGAAAATATTTTTCCCATTCTGTTGTCTTTTCACTTTCTTGATGGTGTCCTTTGAAGCATAGAAGTCTTTAAGTTTAATGATGTCCAATTTATCTATTTTTCTTTTGTTGCCTGTGCTTTTGGTGTCATATCTAAGAAAGCTTTGCCTAGCTCAATGTCCGAAGATTTACTACTATATTTTATCCCCAGGGTTTTATAGTTTACTTCTTACATTTAGATCTAGAAACATTACTTCTAATAAGAAAAAATGGGAAATAAACTAAGGGTTCGTACCGCCCTAGGAGATAGGCACCACAACCATTTTACAGATGAAGAAACTGAGGCACAGAGAGGTTAAGTCACTTGCCCATTATTATTATAATGAACATTAAGCCAGACATGGCCCCTGCTCTGGAAGGATGTAGAGTCTGGTCAGAGATAAGACAAGGTGAAAAGTTTTGAGAACAAACAGAAGGCTACAGGGCAGGAGAAAGCCCATGTGGCGGGTTACATGTTCATAATTTCTATTTTGTTATTTTTATATTATAAATATATAAAATACGTAGTAAAAATAATATGGTTTCATCATCAAAAAAATTGGAAAATAAGCAGATTTTTTTGAAAAAAGAAAAATTGCTGTTAATATTTTGGTATTTTGAGGTGGTTAAGAACACTGTTTTTTGACTGTGGGTGGCTTACGTAATTCTCTGTACTTTGATTTTTTTCCATCTGTAAAATGGGGATATGAATAGCCCCTGCCTCACAGAGTTGTTGGGATTATAGAGTGAATGACTGTACCTAAAGCATTTAGAACAGGACGTGACACATAGAAAGCTTTATGCAAGTGTTTGAAAATTTTAGAAAGTGAATTTGTTTTAGCTGAAGTGGAGGGGCATGGGTTTTGAGTCTAGGGGGCTGTGCCCACCTCCAGGCCCTAGGTAGGACCTCCCGACCTTGGAAGCCCAGCCTGAAATCCCCAGGCCATGGAGGTGACCTGTTCCAGATCATGTCTTACAGAAACCTTTCTCCCTTTCTTGAAAAAGAGCCGCCAGCCCAGCTGGGAAGGGGGCTCACACTCACCATGTGTGGGTGGGTAAATGACACCCCTTCCCCCACCCCAGCCTCTAAGGGGGAGGCAAAGTAATGAGTTGCTGTTTACTAAGTGCTAACTATGTGCCAGACACTTGATCTCTGTGGTCGGCTGAATAATGGCCCCAGAGATATCCAGGTCCTAATCCCTGGAACCAATGAATGTTACCTTATACGGCAAAAGGGGCTATGCAGATGTGATTAAATTGAGGATCTTGAGATGCAGGAATTATCCTGGATTATACAAGCAGGTTCTAAATGTAACCACAAGTGTCCTTATAAGAGGGAGGCAGGGGCAGATGGGACCACAGGAGAGGAGAAGATGATGTGATGATGGAACAGAGACTCGAGTGATGCACTTTGAAGATGCAGGATAGGGCCCCAAACCGAGGAATGGGGGCAGCCACCAAGAAGTTGAAAAGTCAAGGAATTGGATTCTCCTGTCAGCCTCCAGAAGGAACCAGCCCTGTCAACACCCTGACTTTAGCCCACTGAGACTGATTTCAGACTTCTGACCTCCAGAACTGTAAGAGAATAAATCTGTGTTGTAAGCCCCCAAGTTTGTGGTAGTTTGTTACAGCAGCAACAGGAAACTACAACAACCTCTGTGATCTCATGTCATCCTCACGACGACCCACTGTACAGGAGAAGAAAGGAAGGCTCAGGAAATTATTTGTCCACGGCTCATAGCTAGTGAGATCCAGAGCCGGCTGGAACATGATTCCAGATCTGTCTGGCATCAGAGTCTTTGCTGACCCACGCATCTGCTACACACTTCAGTTAAGCCAGAAGACCCCAGCAGCTGGGACTGGCCACAACCATGCCTCTTCCCCCAGGGGCATGGGCAGTCCTAGCGTTCATCGTGCCTATCATAGAGCCCAGGGCTAGTGGTTACCAGCAGTGATACCCTCAACTTCCCCAAAGAAAGGTTAGTCCATCCGAACCTGGGAATTGCCTGGCTGACTACATGTGACTAAAGTCTGGCGGTATTGCGGCAGCCAGTGAAGTGACAGGGAGGGGACCTCAGGCCTTGCTCCCCCTCCCCACATACGACTGGGCCTGCAGTCCAATTTGGAACCCAGGTCTCAGCAGTGAGGCCTTTTCTGGATGAGTTGGCTGCACAGGGAAACTTCCTTTTTAAAAAGTCTACACCAGGGACTTCCCTGGTGGGCCAGTGGTTAAAAATCCGCCTTCCAATGCAGGGGACGCGGTTCGATCCCTGGTCGGGGAACTAAGATCCCACATGCTGGGGGACAACTAAGCCCATGCAACGCAACTACTGAGCCTGTGCGCACTAGAGAGAAGCCCGTGCGCCACAACTAGAGAGAAGCCCGCGCGCTGCAACAAAAGACCCTGCATGCAGCAACTAAGATCCCATGTGCCACAACTAAGACCCGACGCAGCCAAATAAATAAATAAATATTTAAAAGTCTACGCCAGATTTTAAAATCACATTTTATGAATTATGAAAAGAGTAACAGTAAAGCAACAGCACTGGGAACCCACTGTGCAAAAACAATAGCTATGTTAGCTTTAGAGCCTTCTTTTCTAGCCTTTCCACGTGTACATCTATTTTTTAACATAGCTGTGAACACAATAAGGATACAATTTTGAGGGTGAGTTTTTAAGAGCATGGAATCTGAAGTCATGCTACCCAGGTCTGAAAACCCTGACTCAGACATTAGCCGTGTGACCTGGGCAAATCACTTAACCTCTCTGTGCATCCATTTCTTCTTCTGAAAAGTGAGTGTGGCAGGAAGATTTTTCAGATGCCTCCTGGTATTCATACCCTTATGGGATCCCCTCCCCTTGAGTATGGGCTGAACTCAGTGACAGGCTTCTAACAAAAAGACTATGGCAGCGGTGACAGGATATCACTTCCATGACTAGTTTACAAAAGATGGTGACTTTGCTCTTGCTAGCAGACTCTTGCTGGCTTTGACGAAGCAAGCTCCCATGTTGGGGAGGCTCACATGGCAAGGAACTGAAGGCAGCCTCCCGCCAACATCAGCAAGGAGCTCAGGGCCTCAGTCCAACGGCCCACGAGAAACTGGATCCTGCCAACAAACATGTGCGTGAGTGTGGAGTGGATCCTTCCCCAGGGGAGCCTTCAGATGGGACCAAAGCCCCGGCCAACACCTTGACTGCAGCCTCATGGGAGACCCTGAGCCAGAGGACACAGCTCAGCCACGTCCTGATACCTGACCCACAGAAACTGCGAGATAAGAAAAATGTGTTGTTTCGTGCTGCTATGTTTTGGGATAATTTTTTAGGCAATGATAGACAACTATTACAAATTTGGATAATAATAATGCCTACCTCATAGGGTTGTTATGAAAATTAAAGGAATTAATATACAGAAAGGGCTTAGAACAGTGCCTTTTGCACTGAGTGTGCACTAGAGAAGTTTAGCTTTCACTATTATACATTTTTCACTCACATAATTTTTCATGTTTGCATATATTCATGTTTATCATTTCAGACTGCTCAACCTTTTCTTCTTTAGAAATTTAACATCTACATATTTTTGAGCTAGTGCTTCCCCTTCTGGGAATCTGGCCAACTGACATACTCAAATTGTGCAAAATGACACACGTACAAGGGTATTTACTGCCATCCTGTTTGTAATAGCAAAAGATTGGAAATGAAGCCAAAGCAAGAAGTGGGGAAGTAGTTGATTAAATTATGGTATAGTCATTTGAAGAACAATTCTTGTTGAGTGCCTACTATGTGCCAGCACTATGCTCAGATATTGGCATGTATTATTTCATTTAGTCCTCACAGTATTCTCTAAGGTAGACATCACTATCAATTCCCATTTTACAGGTGAGAAAACTAAGGATGAGAAGATTAGATAAGCCATCCAGTTCACACAGTCAATAAACGGGGAAAGCCAGGAATTCCAGTGTGGTGAACACCAAAATAAGATTAATATTAAATAATTTTTAATATTAATGTTGGAGTTTTTGTTAATATTGGTGTCGGACGACATGGTTTCAAACCCCAGCTCCTCCACGTCCAAGTTGTGTGACCTTTGCCAAGTCATGGAACCTCTCCAAGTCTGTTTCACCATCTGTAACTCGGGTTAATAATAGCACTTAGCTGCCCCTAGAATTATTGTGAGGATCAAGTGAACTGTGGCACGTGAAGGGTATACTCATTTGATCGTGACAAGTATTTACTAAGCACCTACTGTGTGCTGGGCCCTGGGCTAGATCTAGGGGTACAGCAGTGAACAGAAGAAACTCACCTCCTAAAACTTACAGACTAGCCTAGCATGCCTCCCTGTGCATAGTGGGAACCCCATCAATGGTAGCTGCTATTTTTGTTACTATTACTTAAAGAGTGATTCTTCGCCCCAAGGGTTGGACTTCCCACCTGGGTCTACTGGGATCGCCCGCAGAGAGCCCGCTGACCTGGCTCTGGGTGTGCTCTGCTCCCCGCCTCAGCCCATCCCGTCCACCCGGTGAGCCAGCCGGCCATGGCATCCCACAAGGCCCAAGTCAGCAGACATCTCCTGTCTAAATAAGGACAAGGCGCACAGGAGAGCTTTCTGTGAGCTGGAGGAATGCTGACAGCTGAGCCCTCCCGGCCCAGCACCCTCCCCGGCCTCCGGCCCCTCCCCAGGTGGGACTCCGCTGTGGCATTCCAGTTTTTCCCAGAGCAGCCCCCAAGGTCTCTGACACCCCCCTCACCCCCCAGGCTGCTCTGAAAACTGATAAGGAGCCTTAGGAAGGAATTCCAGGCAGCTCCATTTGCTCCTGGGGGCTTGCATCCCTGCTGCCACACGGGGAGGAAGAAACCGCGGGGAGGGGCCAACCCCGGCCCCAGCCCTGGAAAATCACATCCCTTGCTTCGAAAAGCATTTCCAGAGATTTTATTTGGCCTCAGGCGCTGTGTCAGGTGTGAGGGCCCCAGAGGAGATTCTGACCACGCTACTGTCTTCCTCTATCCCCAAACCATGTCACAGGTCACGACTGAGACAAGTCCATGGCTCCTGGTGGGGTGGGAAGGGGGAGACACATCTAGCCCAGAGCATGGGCTCAGGGGAGACCTCTTAGAGAAGTTCTTCCTGAGGCAGTGGCTGAACGGGGGAGCTCTGGCACCAGATGACTGGGGTTCCCATCCTAGCTCTGCTTCTTCCTAGTTGTGTGACCTTGAGCAAGTTACTTTACAGTTCTGTGCCTCCGTTTCCCCATCTGTGAAATGGGAGAATAACAGCACCAAACCTCACAGAGTTGGGAGAACTAAATGCATGGGTATTTGCAAAGTGCTTAGAGCAGTAAGGGCGGCGGGGGATGGGGGGGTCATGTCCTCAGGATTTGTTTAGGGTGACCGGAGAGCTTATCATTCAAACCAGGGCACCTGAGGGTGAAAGGGGGTCTGTTTATAATTATACCCAGCATGATCCAGGGCGATCTCAGGCACACGAGGCAGCGTGGTCATCCCAGCCTCGACCACAACTAAGGTGCCAACTGTCACCGACAGCGACTGTCTGTCATCTTTGTAAGCCAGCCCTGCAAGAGATGAACACCATACTCAGCACAGAGCAGGTGCACACAAGAGCTGCTGAGGTTTTGTTTCCAACAGATCTGACTTTCAGATTTCCCAGGAAGAAAAAATAACCCTTACGATGAAGACACGTAAAAACGAGACTTGAGCTAGAGTCCAAGGAAAAAATTAAGGATTTCTATGCATTAGTTAAGAGATATTTATTGAGCTCTTTATGTGGGTCCATGCCTAGGCCCCGGGGTGGTGGGGTGAAGGGGGAGGGGAAAGAGGTGTCATAAGGAAGCAAAATAAAGAAGTAAAGGATTCCATGCCTGGTGACCAACCATGGTTGGTCGGGTAACAAGGAAGCATTTGGAGACAGGATTCAAGATAGAACAGACACCATCAGGGAGGGGTCAGGTCTTGGGTGGGCCTGAGGGATGTGACAAAGGGAACCGATCAAATGCAGAGCAAAGGCAGAGAGGTGGGCAGGAAGGGGGCCTGGGGCTTGGGAAGGGCATGTCCTGATGGCTAAGAACCAGGTCTTGCACCAGAATCAAGGGTCCAAGTCCCATCTCCACCCCTTATGCACTGGCTTACCCGTGGCAACTCACACGATCTACTTCGCCTCACTTTCTGCAGCAATAAAATAGAGCAAAGGATACCTTCACTCTTCAGGGCTGCCCGGAGACCAAATGAGATGCCTGTGAAATTCTGTTCAGTTCATGGCACATTGCAAATGTAGAACGCTACATTTAGAACGCTAAATGTAGAACGTACTACAAATGTAGTACGCTCCACAAGGAACAGATTTTTGTCTGTTTTGTTCATTGATGAATCCCCAGCACCAAGAACAGGGTCTGGCCCACAGCAAGTGCTTAATAAAAATTTGTTGAATGAATAAATGGCAGCCATTGTGAGTATTATTATCATAATTATTATTCAGTGATAGGCCTGGCTGAGCTGGAGCAGAGGAAAATAAAGGAGCTTTTTACAGATGTGGAAGCAGGCCGAGACAGGTGAAGGGATTTGCCTGAGGTCACACTGCCAACAAGTCACAGAGTGGGATCTGCCTCCGTGGCCGGGCTCTTCAACTCCACCTCCTCCCATCCTCCCTGCCTGCCTGCCTTCTATAAGCATTCCCTGGGTGCCTACTAAGTGCAGGCATCTGACAACATAACAAGGATATAAAGAAACTTAAAATCAGAGTTCTGGCCATAAGGCGCTTATAGACCAGTAGAGAAAACCTATAGGAAAATAATCTAGTTGGGAAAGTTCAGGCTTTTTAAAATGGGAAACCCAGAAGAAGAACAGACATGGTAAACTTGCCTGCAGAGGAGACCTCTGAGCTACAGCCTGAAGCAAAGTAGGGATGGAGAAATCAAGCCTGATACTAAACATGTACTGGAGATGGCCCAGGCAAGCTCTTGACAGGACACTGGTAGCTTGAGATCAGCCACTGTGGCAGCATCTACACCATGGAAACTGGCAAACTCAAGGAAGCAGGGTTCTCCATGTCCACCCGCCACCCACCAGACCCTCCAAGAGCTGTTTAATCAGCACATTACTTCACAGAATAGACATGAGCCAGAAAAAAAGCTAACTGTCTCAGCAGATTCAGATCCTTATGTTTTACCTCCTACCTGGGCAATTTCTTTCCCCTCCCCCTTTGAAAAACAGGTTACTAGCTTTTTTGACAAAAAGCACTTGAAGTTTGCCATCTCCGACCTCAGGATCTCCCCTCCCTATTTATCACAGGACAATTCTTGGAGTGGGTCTCAGGCGGCGTCTGTGGGAACCTGCGCTTTGCTCTGTGAAGGAGTTAGGGGAGCTGAAGGGGACCCCTCCACGCTGTGTACAGGCATCCTCTCTTCTTCCTGCATGTAGTCCTGGGAAAATGACAAAGTCTTATTTTAAATTTCGAGGCTGTGGGCTTATTTCCATGTCTGTGTGAGCTAGTCAGATGGAGAAGAGAAGAAAGAAGTGAGGAAAGGGTGGTCTGAATAGAGGGAACTGCAGGAGCCAAGGCACAAAAAGGTGTTAAAACACACAGAGACACACAGACAGACACACACCAAGTGTTTAAGAAGCTGAGAAAAGTTTAGCCTGACAATGTCATGAGTGAATGAAGAATTAGGATGGAGGCAAATGATAAAGAGCCTTGAATGCCATGTTCACTAAACATTGCTGAGACTAGATAGCAGTTCACCAAACCTCTTTCCTCTGCTTCCTGGGCACACACCGGGACTGTTTCCCAGCCTCCTTCGCAGGAAGGTATGGCCACGTGACTAGATTCTGGCCAATGGAATGTGAGAAGACATGATGTGCCCTACTTCCTGGCCAATAAGAACCTTCCACTGCCTCTTTGCGGGTGTTTTTCCTTTTCATTGGCTTGATGCAGAGAGCGCTATGATCTTGGAAGCCGTATGTTGAAGATGGCAGAGCCACAAGATGGAAGGAGCCTGGGTCTCTGAATCATTGCTTGGAGGAGAGCTGCCCACTGAGAAGGCTACTCATTTTGGATTTTACGTGCGTGAGAAATAAACTTGTGCCGATCTGTTCTGTGCCTGTGTGCTTAAATGAAGGGATGGAAGAGGATGAGGAGAGTAGCAAGGGTACTCCTGTGCTCCTCCTCTCCAGTCTGGGGGACTCCTGTTCCAGTGTTCCACCAGCAAGCTTCAGCCCTGAGGTAAACCGTCTGCCACAGGAGGCGAGAGTGAGAGCAGGACATCTGCTTTCCTTGGACAAGATTGAGGAAGGCACTGTTAGTCTGCATGTCCATCCCTCTTTCATAAGAGCCCCTCAGGCCCATTAATGAATCAGTCACTGCCGAGCATTTAGTGAGTGCCTACTGTGTACAAGGTCTAAGCTTGGGCTCCTCCCATTCAGACCTCCAGAGTCTAGCTGCCCTTCTAAAGACTGGCTTTCCCTCCCTTTCAGGCTCTGGAAAGAGGGAGAGGAGAAATCTGTCCTTCAGGCCAATGACTCAAAAGCTTACTACTGACAGGACCAAAAATGATAGGTGGTACCAGGACATTCATCAGATAACATCGTTCCTTTAAGATTCAAAGTCAACCATCCAGATTTCTTCAATGAGAAAGCCTCATTTAATGTTTATATACCTTTAATGAGTCTTATATTCCATTTTTTTTTTAACAGAGAGAGAGCAGAGCAGCAAGCAGCCTTGATCTGAGCTTTTAGTAGGCAACCGCACTGGGGATGGTTTAATGATGTTTTGCTTCACCGTATTTTTCTCTTTTTCTTGTGCGTATGTTGTTTTGGTTTTCTTTTGGTATTGTCTGGTTGTGTTTTTGTTTTTTCCACTAACTTCTCTTTATGTAACACTGCATTTCTATCTACGGTAATGACCTAAAGACGCTTCATAAAAATAAATTTAGGGAATTCCCTGGTTGTCCAGTGGTTAAGACTCGGCGCTTTCACTGCTGTGGGCCCAGGTTCGATCCCTGGTCGGGGAACTAAGATCCTGCAAGCCGCGAGGCACAGCCAATAAATAAATAAATAAATAAATAAATAAATAAATGTAGGCTTAAGAAAGTTAAGATTTTTTCAAATAGTAAGGAAATAATAATCCAGAGGGTACATGGCTATGGCACAGCTCGGGAAGGTACATCAGTGACTGGCATTTGGGAAACGCTGCCTTACCCCACGTGGTCACGCATCTGTGCCTTTGCCCATGCTGGTCCCTCTGCCTGCTCTTCCGTGCTGACCGCACTAGGCTGCCTTGGCCTTGGTCCGGGCTGAAGTCATCTCCCAAAGAAGCCGTGGTAACAATGTGCACGTGGCTGGGGTGTGGGAAAGGCCAAGCAAAAAGCCAATTCTGGGTCGCTGTTTTTCCCCAAAACAAGGCAAGGACGGTTCAGTGTCCCAGGACACGGAGACCAACAGAGGGCAGGGACTTGCCCAGGATCACTCAGCACGTCGGGGCAGAGGCCTTCTCACCCTCCTACCATGTGGATGGGAAGATAAGAAGGGACAACTACTACAGAGAGACTTTGACCACTAATTGCACTTGGGGGAATTTATTCTAGAGATATACTGATCCACGGGTGAAATAATGAACGTACAGCTTTATCTCATATGGCAAAATTCTGGAAACTACCTAAACAATCATGTGCAACAACAGGGGCCTGATTAAATGAATGATGATTCAGCTATATAACGGAATACTATGTGGGAGTTAAAATGGATAAAGTTCTTTATTTGGAAAGATCTGGAAAGCTCTCTGATATATACACACAGCAAAGAGAAAAAAGCGAGGTTCAGGTGAATATGTATAATATGCTGCCTTTTGTGGCAGAAAGAGGAAAACAGGAATCTCTGCATTTGCTTATATTAGGTGGAACCATGTGAAATTGCTGTTTTGTAGGTCAAACATAAGTTTCACCTTAATATAAGCATAAAGTAACTCTGGAAGGAAAAGAAAAAACTGCAGGTAACAGTTGACCAGGGGTGGAGGTGGCAACCAGAGGGGAACAGGGAAAGAAGACAAACTTTACATTTTTGTCTAACTGTGGGGTTTTGAACCACAT
Source organism: Eubalaena glacialis (assembly GCF_028564815.1). Classification (NCBI taxonomy): domain Eukaryota; kingdom Metazoa; phylum Chordata; class Mammalia; order Artiodactyla; family Balaenidae; genus Eubalaena; species Eubalaena glacialis. The sequence continues at coordinate 16,783,279 of NC_083728.1, read as the reverse complement.
GAATATATAACCTTTTAAAAATGTAAAGGAAGAACTAATTAGGGCTCCAGGGCCAGCTTTTCTGGCACGTGGTGCTGGTCTCTATTTCCACCCCCGCTGGGGTGCTCAGGGAAAAACTATCTATGCCTGGGGCCTGCAGGGGTGGGGGGCTGCCCAGGTGAACCTCTGACCAATTCCCACCTAAAGGACCCACCCTATGGCATTTCTGACCCTACCTGGTGGGTCAGAGCTCAGAGGACCCCGTCCTTGGCCAGGCTTCTGGCAAGGCTACCTCAAGTCCTGTGGGGTTACAGGGGTTGGCAATGGGCTGCCGTGACCTTGGGGTAATACCCCCTTCCCAGATAGGGTGGCACGGAGCCGGGGCTGATGGGAAGAGCCCGTGGGCAGTAATGCGATAGCCCTCATGAGGGATGTGCTTGGCCAAAGGTGGCTTTAGAGATGGATCCTCACTGCAGCCCCTCCCTCCTCTCTGTGGTCCCACTCCACACCCCTCTGGAGACGAGAGGAGACAGGCTCTCCCTGGGGTGACTGCTGGGACAATGGAAACACCTAGGGGACTGGGCAGAGAGCTCCCCCAGTCTGCGGTCTCTGGTTCCTCATTCATCAACACCGGAAGGAATCACTGAGGCAAGAGAAAGCATAGTTATAATAATAAAAATGACAGCTGCCACTACTGAGTGATGGCTGTGTGCCAGGCACTGTGGCTAGGACTTGACGTGGACTATCTCATTTTACCCTCACAACACCCTCACCTGTAAGTACTCTATTAATTTCCACCATATTCCACAGTTGGGGAAACTGAGGCTCAGGGAAGTGACCTGTTGAAAGAAACAGTGTTATCTGACCCTAAAACCCATGCTCTCGATCACTAAATGATGTCTGTGCCTCTGTTTCTCCACCTGGAAAATGGAGAAAGTGATGAGATTTGAAAACAGGGGCTGAGGAAAGGGGCTGGAGACGTTTAAGCCAGTGAAGACTCTCAGAGGCATTAAGATCACAATCTTTACATCTCCGCAGGGATGTCCAGGGCAGGCATTGCTAACCGCTCACCAAATATCCATTCTCTCCTTCTTTCCTCCTAACAGAAGCCTAATCTTGTTCAGGGAAGCAATGTGTCCAGCTAAAATTATCCACCTTCCTAGATTCCTTGCATCCAGGGAAGGCCATGTGACCCGCTCTGGAGAAGGAGATGAAAGTCCCCGGGTGGGCTTCCTTCCCCATCAAGAGAAGCTGTTGCATTCCGACCTCTGCCCCGGATGTGGAGGTGTAGCTAGGGGCGCTGTGACCACCTTTGAGTACAGGACAGAAACTACATTCTAAGCAGAGCAGGAGGGAAAGACAGAGGGGGGCGTCCCCCGGGGCATCTTGGAGCTGCCATGTCAGCCTTGCACTGCCTCTCTGATCTTCTTCTGTGAGAAGATATAAGCCCAGTGCTTAAGACAGGTTCTGTGACCTGCAGCTGAACACGTTTCTAACTCACACAGCCCCCGAGGGCAGAACTGGGACCAACGAATCAAGCGACAGAGAAGCAGAGCATTCTCCTGGTTTGAGCAAATCTAAAAGCCAAAGCTGTCCAAAGTTGGCCTGGACTGGCTCAAGAGGTGGTGAGTTTCTTACATCTGGAGACACAGAAGCAGTGACCGAAGGGCCGTTCGGCAAGGATGATGGGAAAGGCATTCTGACCTTGGCCGGAGCTGAACCAAATGGCCTTGCATACTTTTATCATACCCACTTTGAGAGGTGAGGAAAGGGCCCCAGGATGTGTGCCCAGTTATGTACGGGCAAGGTTGATGCCCTACAGTGACCTGCAAGGCCCCACCAAGGCAGGGTCTACACCACTTTCAACAAGGAGGGAAACGGTCTACCTCTGTGCCGTCCGACATGGTAGCCATGAGGCCCTTGCCATGTGCTACTGTGACTGAAGAAGAGCACTTTTAATTTATTTAATTTCAATTCATTTCCATTTAAATTGCCACATGTGTTGGGACTTCCCTGGTGGCGCAGTGGATAAGACTCTGCGCTCCCAATGCAGGGGGCCCGGGTTTGATCCATGGTCAGGGAACTAGATCCCACACGCATGTTGCAACTAAGAGTTCGCATGCCGCAACTAAGGAGCCCACGTGCCGCAACTAAGGAGCTGGTGAGCCGCAACTAAGTTACCGGCCTGCCGCAACTAAGACCCCGCACGACCAAATAAATAAATAAATATTAAAATAATAATAATAATAAAAAAATAAAAAACAAAATAAATTGCCACATGTAGCTAGTGGCTCCCACACTGGCAGTGACCTGTCCCCTTCCCACCCCTGCACTCTCTCCGGCCTCTTATACTATTGTCTTCTCTCAGTCCACGTCAGCCATGCTGGTCTCCTTGCTGCTTCTAGAACATTCCAGGCACATGCTAACCTTGGAGGTTTTTCCTGACTCTGCCCTCTACTGGGCTGCTCTTCCCCCAGGTACCCGGTTGGCTAACTGGTTCAACTCCTTCATGTCACATATTTAGAAAGGCAACTTGCCCCCTCCCACGTGCTCTAAAATTTATTTATTATGTCTGCTGTGCTGTCTCCCCAGCTAGAATGTAAACTCCATGCAGGCCAGGATCTTGAAGTTTTCCTCCCTAAGTACCTAGAACACTCCCTGGCACATAGTAGGTGCTCAATACATATTTGTTGAATGTGATTGAAAGCTTAACTGAGTCAAATGGAGGGTGCCTCCCCTTACGAGATGTTGGAGACCTAACATCAGTCATTCAGCAATGCTTCCTGAGCCCCACATACGTGCTGGGTGCCGTGCCGGGTGCTGCCACCTGGCAGTGAACACAGCAGACAGGGTCGCCATCCTCTGGGAGTATACAAAGTAGTCGGGAAGACAGAATGAGTAGGGACAATTGTCGGGGTGGCAGGTGAGGCCGGGGCACACAGGAAACACATAACCGGGAACCCAGACTAGGAAAGAGCTCAGAGCTTCCCTGAGGAAGAAACATTTGAGCCGGTGAGGCCTGATAAACGAGGTGCTAGCAAGATCAAGAGTAAGGGAAAAGCATTTTAGGCACATGGAATAGCACGTGCAAAGGACCATGGGCAGGAAAGAGAATGGCCCTTTGGAGGAAGTGAGGCTGGAGGTGAGTGATGGGGAGACTGGTGTGAGATGGGGCTGTTGTGGTAAGCTTGAGCCAGACAGGAAGGGTCTTGGGGGCCAAAGCAGGCGAATCTGAAATTTCTAAGGGCAGACACCCCTGATGCCCACATCACAGCCCCTCAGTCTACCCCACTTTCACCCATTACTTTGCAGGACAGTTCCATGTACAGGAAGATGCCCGGGTACTGCCAGTGTCCCACCCAAGCTTCCCGAGTTCTACCCGGAGCCTGCTCTCAATGCTGCAGGACGCCCCTTCACCCCGACCCCAAGCACAAGCACACCCGGAAGTGCAGTGGATTTATGCCCCTGGGGGAAATCTTCAATGAATAGGGGACTGGAGCCAGTGGATAATGCTTTGCCCACCTACCACCCCTGCCCCTGCCCCATCCTCCAGGTGCACAATCTCGGGGGTGTTCTGTACCGAGGTCCCAGCCCAACCCAGTCCCTGTGCCTGCTGCGATGCCTCGATAACACACATTTATATTGGCTTTTCCTTCTTCCTTGTCTCACTCTACCCATCCACTTCCTCTCACCTCCTCCTTCCTGGTGTCACTTCCCAAATCAACTTCCTGCACCCAAATCCTTGTCTCAGGCTCTGCTTTCAGGGGAAACCAAACGGAAGACGCCCTGAAGGTTTTGCTTACTAGAGTGGCGTGGTCAGGCTTAACATTTTAAAATCTCACTCCAGCTGTTGCATGGAGAGTTTAGGGCAGAAAGAGCTGATAAGGGGCCCTTACAATGGGGCAGTGAGAGGGGCTGGTGGCCAACTCTGGGCTGGAGATTCTAAGGGATCCTTAGTTGCCCCTCAAGCCCAGAGGCTCGGCAGCAAGGCAGGGTGATGTAGAGGTTTGGCCCCCGCCAGCCTGTCAGCAAGAACCAGCCTCGCCAATTTCCATCCCGCAATGCCCACCTGGCTCCAGACACCCATTACAAAGGTGCTATTTTTAGAGAGCTGGGTGTTTACTTGAAGGATTTAAAGACTGGGCTTTATTTTTAACTCCTCCCCCAATGGCAGGGACTCACTGGTGTGGACTTAGGAAGTCAAGTGGAAGTTGGACTGGGCTGTGGAAACCCAGGGGAGTGAAACAGCCTGCACTTGGGGAAGGACGAAGCTTGGAGGAAATGCCTGCTGGCCTCTCCGAGTTCCACCCGCCTGACTCTCCGGGTAAGAGGAATGATGATAAAACTGGCCTCTCCTTACCGAGCACCGAGACCACGTAAAATCCTCTACACACATCATCTCATTTAGTCTTCATCACAACAGTGAGAAAGGCTGTTACTGTCCCCATTCTATAGACGAGGAAAGTGAGGCTCAGGAAGGGCAAAGGACACGAGGCTGGCAAGAAACAGCGGGATTCGAACTTCAATTTCTCCATCTCCCCATGCTTTCAACCACTCTGCCATACAAAAGGATGGCCAGGCACCAAGGTCAAGGCACGGAATATCAGACTGGCAGGAGAGTAACCTGAAATGTTAGAGCTCAAAGACTTTCTCTTCCAACAGTGGTTAAGGGGGTAGAGTCCAGATCAGAGAATTTGAAGCCCTGTTATGTCAGTTATTTGGGGACTTTGGGCTAGTTTCCTCATCTGTGAAATGGGTTAATATAATAGATAGCACCTCCCTCATGAGGATTAAATGAGATGATGCATATAAAGGGAATCAGCACAGAGCCCGGTACCCAGTAGTGAGAACAGGGCCCTGACCTGTGCCCAGCCCCCTAAGTGCTTGATCCTCTCATATGCCCAAGACTGGACCTCTCATGATCCCCATTTTAGAGATGAAGAAATGGAGGGACAGAAAGTTTATGGGGAAGTCACTTGCCCGCAAGGCTAGCAAGTGTCCAGGACCAGAACGCAGGCAGCCTGACCCTGAGTCTGAGCCCTCAAGCGCTTACCCTATGGTCCCCACTATTATTCTCACTGTTACTGTTATCCCAACACCCTGTGTCCAGGCCCTTCTGGTGATGACCCCTGAGTCCCTGGCACTGCTGGGGCTCAGCTCAGGTGCCACGGTCAGGGCAAAGCACTGGCTTCACATGGTCAGACCTTCCACTGGGACATGGGGAAACCCTGGCATTGGAGGAAAGGGGAATTTTTCTCGCAAAGGTGCAGGCTGTTGGCCTGTCTGTTCTCTGACTGCTGTTTAGGCTGAAATATCAAGCTGGAAAGGTTCCGGAGTCAGACTGAAAGCACAGTTTACAGGGGTGGGGGAGACAAAATGCTCCTTTCTACCTCCCAGAGACCTGTCCTCTTCCAGGATGACCTGTTAAATGTGACCCCGAAACCAACTGAGGTTTCAGAAGAGCCTCCCACACTCTGCCCCCTGGCCACGCTCCTCTCTCTGGGTCGCTGTCCCTTTCTAGGCCTCAGTTTCTCCATCTGTAAAATGAGCACATTGGGCCATGTCCTTTGACCGGCTTTTTCTGAGGACTGATGGGAGTGATGCTGTCTTTTCTCTGCTTCTCCCCTCTCCAAGCTCAGAAGGGTTGGCTCCCCCCAAAACACTGCCTCACAGTTTGAATATCTCCCTGCTGCCAGGGACCCAGGCAAGATCTTCTCTCTCCATAGACCACTCAGCTCAGAGGCCAGCCTTAGAGTCACAGCTGCCTCATGTATATCATGAGAATCCAGCTCTGACAACTAAGGAAATTCCATTCATCCCAGTCTTCGGTCTCTGGGAGCAAAGGGATTTTGTCCATCTGGCAATTCTTGAAGGAGGGATGTGATGGGCGGCAGGAATCCGGGGCTGGGGGCCTTCCCAACATTTTGAGGCCACCCCCTGGGAGTTTAATCCCCCCTGATGGAACCGCATATTCAAGAATCTCTGGAGGTGAGCCAGAAACAGAACAAGGGAAAACTTTTGCCTCTGTGGGCCTGGGCAGTTGATGGTGATCACTGGGTTCATGGAACACCTGATTGTCCTCAAACAATTTGGCAAAGATGCAAAAGAATGATAATCATGGTGTTGGTGATGGTGTGAGGAAAACTGCCCTCACACAACTGCACTTTGTTGAAGGGGGTTATAAATTTGGTGCAGCCTTTTGGAGATTACCTGGGGTTCTGCTAATAATTGAAATGCACATTCTTTTTGACTCAGCAATTCCGCTTCTAGGAATTTAATCCATAAAAGTACATCTGTGCAAGCAAGGACAGGCAGAGACATGGGGGCACCCCAGCAGGCTAATGACTTGACATGCCTTGCAACATTTATTCTTAAATATCTATTAAACAAATATGGAGGGGCAGTGGGACCTTTGACAGGGCTGATTTGGATTTTTGCTTGTTTGTGTTAATCCACTCAAGAGTACCATAGACCTTGTCAGGGGAGACCACAGAATTTACATTTTGACCATGAACGTCAAGAGTCAGTCCCTTGCAAAGACCGGGGCTAATGGCATTATATTTCCAATGCATTCTGGTGATGCTCAAATATCCCTGATAGGATAAGGTACCTGGCTGAGCTATCCCTTTAACCAGCTCCATGAGCAAGAATATGGTCCAAGGATGTTCACTGCAGCCTCGTTTGTAATTGTAAAAACATGAGATGGTTTCAATCTCCATCAAGAGAGATCTGGCTAAATAAATCATGGTACATCCAAACTGTGGAATATAATGCAGTTGTTAAAAAGATTAAGGCAGTATGTGCATAAGATGAAAAGATCTGTAAACATATTAAGTTTAAAAGCAAGCTGAAGAACATTATGTAGGTAGTCCCAGTTGTAGAAAACAAAAACAAAAAACACAAACCAGAATAGGTAAATGGAAGGATGCTATAAGTGAACTGTTAACAATCGTTACTTCAGAGGTGCAACAGAGGTGGAAGTAGAAAAGGGGTTTTATTACTTTTTATCTTCTATTATTCTGAATTTCCTTAAATTTTAGCAAGTATGTTTTTCTGAACAATGTAAAAAAAGAAAAAGAGAAAAAAGAGGAAAGAGAGAAGTTCACTGTATCTCAAGTGGTAGAAACTGTCCTGGGTAAGATCAGACTCGGGCCAGAATTATAGTTCTATCACTTACTAGCTATGTGACTTGGAGCATGTTTTAGCAATCTCTATGTGCCACAGTTAGAATTAGATGAGTGAATTTAGCTAAGCATTTAGAACACTGCCTGCTGCATAGTAAGTTCGAAACTCCTTAACCTGGCATTCAAAGCCGTCCTCACCTGGCGCTAGGCTGCCTTCCCGGCTCATCTCTAATCTCTTTCCCCACCCACACCAGCCCTGCCAATGACTCATGGCTCCCAAAACAAACCACACACATTCCTACCTCTGTGGCTTTACCTGGAATGACCTTTCTCTCCCTCATCTCCATCTGCAAACTCCTAAGCAGAGTCACCCATCACCTGCAGGGAATCTCCCAGACCACCTCTGCGGCAGTTAGTAACTCTTTACTCACTTGTCCCTCTAACCCACCACTGACTGTGTCAAATCCCATTCTGTCTTGGCCACTAGGCTGTGAGTCCCCAGAGGATGCTGGCCATGCTGATCCACTGGGTGACCAATGCCCCAGCAAAAGCCTGGCCCAGGGTAAGTGCTAATCAATGTTTGTGAAAGAAATCCAGCCAAAAGTCAGATCACAGTTAAGACCATTCTAGAACCAGATCTCCTGACTCTGGGGTCTCAACTCCCAGTTCTGCCATTACTCAGAGGAATGACCTTGTTTGAGATACTTAACCTGTCTGTGCCTCAGTTTCCTCATCTGTAAAATGGGAATAATAGTACCTTCCTCATAGGGTTGTTTTGAGGATTAAGCGAGTTAATACATGCAAGGTACTTAGAATCCTTCTGGCTCCTAGAAATAAGGACTACATGGATTGTTGTTAAATAAAAGTTAAACAGACTCAAACACGGGCAATTACCTAGACCTACCTTGACCTAGCCTAGGGCCAGACCCTCTTCCCCAGGATGGTCTGCACACCCTGTAGGTGCTGGAAATGGGCATTGGCAGATGTGAAGTCACAGCTTGAAATAGCATCAGACCATTCTTCTTGTTGGTCAAGGACAAACCTCAGTCAGGTGCCTACAGGTCTCTCAGACCTGTCAATCTCTTGTCAATGTCTCTTTTTAGCAAAAAGAAAGCAGTCTTCAGGATTAGGATCTTTGGCATTAATAGTTTGACCTCAGACTTGAATAACATCATTCTGCTTTCAGAACTTCCCGTGCTATGGGTCTCTCACTTGCAACAGGGAGTCGAAAGTCTTCCTTTTCAATAATTGTACATATTTTGAAGTAAGTTGATTTAAAGATAGAGGTTAAATTGGAAAGCAGAGGTGATACATGGATATAGCAAAAATTGGGACTCTGGCATGCAGAAGATGCAAGTTTGGGAAACAGTTGTAGGGACTGTGAGAGAAGACTTCCCTTGGGGTGATATCATTCTCAGGGAGACTCAGATCAGTACAAAATGATTCATCATAATGGGATTCATTGTAACAGCGTATATCTCCTTGCATGCCTTCAAAGCAAAATCCATTTACATGGGCTATCTCTTTTACTCTCTGCAACAGTACTTTGAAAGAGAATTAACATAATTCCCATTTGACTGAAAGGGCAAGTGAGACACAGGAAGGTGAGGTAACTTGCTTAAGGTCACACAGCTTGTAAGTAGCTGAACCCAGATTCAAACCTGGGTCAGTTCAATGCCATAACCCAAGCTCTTAGCTACTTACCCAAGAAATTCACCTCCCAGCAACTCACAAAGCCAACTCTAACCCTGCATTCAACTTGGGAATTTCCAGGGTCAATCTGGGTGTGTGTCTGTGGTGGTGGTGGGGGGGTAGTTTGAAATGGGGGTGGGGAGGTGTTGGAGCAGAGGACAGACCAATCCAGGGGGCCCTGTTTTCAGGGCCACACTGATGCCACCCTGGTCAAAAACCTGAGATGTTCCAAACCTCACACCTTGGGGCAGCTGAGATCTCCTGCAGGCCAGCCCCTGCCTCTGCTGCAGGGGCACATGACAACAATAACAACAAGAATCCTAGACAATGACAACAGAAGCTAACGTTCATTGAGTCCTGCTTCCAGCCCTGTGCTGAGTGCTGCATATACAGTCTCTGATTTAACCCTTGTGAAAACGTTTTGAGGTAGATACCATTATTCTCCTTTTAGACATGAAAGAATTGAAGTCCGGAGAGAAGATGAAATTTAGCCAGCAAGAGGCAGAGCCAAAGCCCCACTCTGAACCACTCCCTGCTCCTTCCAGAAGGGAGCCATTTATCAGGGTGTTGTCAGGACAACCAGAAAAGTTTAGCCACCTCCCCAGATATCCCAGCTTCCCTCCACAGCCCAGTATCCATGACCTTAAAAGGCATTACAAAAAGAGTTCGTAGTCACAAAATCAGGAACCATGAAGCTAGCTCCCCCTTGACCACTCAGTGACTATGGGTATCTCTTTGTCCTTTTCTGTACCTCAGTTTCCCCATCTGGTCAGTGAAGGAGTTGGACTATCTCCTTAGGGCCCTGAATGGGTCTAGAGCAACACTGTCCAAGAAAAATATAACGTGAGACACATATGTAATTTCTTTTTACTTTTCTAGTAGCCACATTCAAAAAATTTAAAAGAAACAAGTGAAATTAATTACAATAATACACTTTCTCTAACCCACTATATCTAAAATATAATCATTTCAACCTGTAATCAATATAAAAAATTATTACTAGGTTACTTTACATTCTTTTCTTACTAAGTCTTTTTTTTTTTTTTTTGGCTGTGTTGGGTCTTTGTTGCTGCACACGGGCTTTCTCTAGTTGCGGCACGCGGGGACTGCTCTTCATTCTGGTGTGCAGGCTTCTCTTGTTGCAGAGCACGGGCTCTAGGCACACAGGCTTCAGTAGTTGTGGCACACGGGCTTAGTTGCTCTGCGGCATGTGGGATCTTCCTGGGCCAGGGCTCGAACCCTTGTCCCCTGCATTGGCAGGCAGATTCTTAACCACTGCACCACCAGGGAAGCCCCTCTTACTAAGCCTTTGAAAGCCAGTGTGTGTTTCACATTTGTAGCACATTTCAATTCACATCAGCCACAGTTCAAGAGCTCGACAAACACATACGGCTGGTGGCTACCATGTTGGACAGCACAGATCTAGAATCATTTTCAATCCATAGTCCATTTTAGGGGATGAGACTTCTCAGCTTTCCCCTTCTCCCTGGGAAAGCTGTCCTGATCCTAGACTTCGAGCTGATAGCTTCCATGTAAGCCCAGGGCAGGGAGTCTGAGGCCACAATAGACAGAAACCCTAGGTCCGCCTGGGCCTGAAGGCTGGTGGGAAGGCTTTCTGTTCTCTGCAGCCCGATTACTCACCAAAGCCCCTGGGAGAGAGACAACCCGGCTTTTCCTCCTAACCCAAAGATTACCTTAATTGGAAATTCAATCTGAGTTTAAAACCGAGTCAGGCATCTGCTCCCCACATGCCACCAGCCCCGTGGGCATCCAGGATGAGGAATCCAAATCTCCCCTACACTCCCTTCCCAGTAGCACCGCGTGGAGGAAGCTGGCACCACCTTCTCACTCCAGAGACTCAGTGCCCGGCTGCGGGCCTGGCAGCCTTCTTGGAGGCAGCTCAACACCTTCATGTTCAAGGGCACAGCCTTGGCAGGAAGGACAGGGAAAGCAAAGGGGCAGAGAGGGGCAAGAGTTTGCCCCCAGCAGGGGAGAGCTTGGGGAAATCCCTCCTTCTCTCCAAGCTTCCATTTCCTCACTTTTAAAAGCGAACATGTTAAATGATGGCAATGACTGCTTTTACTGCTGGCTGCTCTATGCCAGGCATTTTACAGGCATTAGCTCATCTACTCCCCCAAAAAACCCTAGGAAGAAACAAGATCCAGGGTTCAGAGTGGTGAGGCAACTTGGGCAAGGTCACACAGCAATTCAGTAGAAGAGCCAGAATTCTAACTCATGGTCTTCCAAATCAAGAGCTTCAGCTCTTACCTCATCTAAGCTCTGCCGTGTCCCAGGGTGGCCCCAGACAGTCCTGGCTTATACCTGTTGTAACTATATACACTTGGCATAATACTTTTAAATGTTCCATTTGGAAGAAGAGACAAATCTTCCGTACAGAAGGATTCCAAATAATGTATGTGGATGCTTCCCCCTCCAAAAGGTAGAGCTTTAATTCCAGACCCTTCTCCGTCCTGAGTGTGGGCTGAACTTGATGTTTGTGTTCCAAAGATTAAATTAGGGAAAGGGGGAAATGGTAACTTTACAGCAGAGAAAGCTGGCAGACACCACCTTAAAGTCTGGAGTTTAGGTAACAGTGAGGTATGCATGTTGGCTTTGATGAATGTATTATTGTAATGAAAGAAGTCAACATTAGAGGAATCTGGGCGGAGAGTATATGGGAACTCTCTGTACTATCTTTGCAACTTTTCTGTAAATCTAAAATCAGTACAACATAAAAGTGTTATTTTTAAAAAGTGCCCCCTTTTACTCATAAAAGTGTCCAAGTTTGGACAATAAATTATATGATCGCCTGGTCACAAGCCTGGCTCTGCCCCTAACCAAGAAGTCTTAAGAAAATTAGCCATACCTCCTTTCTGCCTTAATGATACTAACTACTCATACGTTCGTGACAATTTAAAGTTTACAAAGTTTAGAGTGGGAAAATGTGCTGGTTAAAGCTTTGGAATCAGAAAGCCAGGGGCTGAAGCCCTGGTTCTCTCACTTGCTTGTCAGGTGGGCTAAAACATACTGTCTTCCTTCTCTGGGCCTCAGTTTCCACATCTGTAAAATGAATTCATCGAAGGACGACAATGACTAGTAATATTTATGAAGTCCTTGCTAGGTGTCCAGCACTGTAGTAGATACTGTGATCTGCTACCCAATTTCCCCTTCAGAACCAAGGATTTATTTCTCCCCTCCCCCTGCCCCCAACCCAGCTGCTCAGAGCGCTGCCCGCTGTCAATCCTGTCCAGGGATTGCCCTTGGCTGAGGAGGGCCATCCAGCCCCAGGTCATACCCCTTTCTGGAGGTCAGCCGGCATCCAGTGCAGAGGGTGTAAAGATCCAGCTCCCTCACTTCCACCTGGGATAACTTTGAAGGTCATCTCCACTGCAGGCTGCCCCTTGTGGTCGGCGGATGCATTGTGGAGACTGCACTGCAGCCCAGCATCTCCCTCTGCCCAATCCTGCCGCCTTCCCTTCGCCACAGGTGTTGATCCTGAGAGGGCTCCTGTAAACTTCCTGCACACTAATGTCCATCTCAAAGTTGGCTTCCAAGGGAACTCATGCCATGACAGGGCTGTGAACCACTGGACTTGCACTATGTTTCTTAACTCTCAGACCAACCCCATGTTTATAAATGAGACAACTGAGGTTGATTTAGCCAAGCACATACAACTAGGCAATGGTGGCACCACAGATGGGGAAACGGAAGTTCAGACGGGCAAACTGATACGCCCAGGTCTGAGCTAAAAGATGGTAGGGCCAAGATTTGGCCCTCGGTCTGCTTAATCCTGAAGACCACAGTGTGAAAGCCTCCAGCCCAGTTCGTTCTGAGCCACCAGCAGGATTGCTATAGGCACTGGGACAGGCTAGTACCTCTCACCACTGTCCTGCCGCACGCTTTGCTGTCCCCGCAGCTCAGCCACATTTGCAAAATGGGAATAATAATAGTACCTACCTCCTCACGATCTTGTAAAGACTAAATGAGTTAATGTATGTAAAGACCTCAGAATGGTGACTGGCTCACAGGAAGCTCTTTATAAGTATTACGTTAAAAGAACATCACATAAGCTGCATAAAGTTGCAACTGTGAGATGTTCTAAGAAGACATCCATGCAGCTGAGTGAGAGGCGGCCTGTGATGGGGGGTTGGGCCTCATCAGCTCTCTATGGGGGTCAGGCTTGACCTGAGCTCTGAAGGAGGAATAGAAACTAAGGGGGCAGCAAGAGAAAGGAAGAGCAGTCCAGGCAACGGAACCAGGAGGAACAAAAGCCTTCTGACAGGAAGAACCAGAGAAGGATAATAAAAGGCCAGTGTGACTGGTACAGAGAAAAAAATCCCGGCCCAAGGAAAGGGTGGTAGAAAATGAGGCTGGATAGGAGGGGAGGAACCACCTACTACCTGGCCTCTAGCTACCTGGGTGATTTGGGACAAGTCACCTTATCTCTCAGTGCCTCATTTAGCTCATCTGTAAAATGGAAATAAAAATAGTACCAACATTATAAAGCCTTTAAGGAGACTGAATGAGTCAATACTTGTAAACCACTTAAAATAGTGCCATGCACACAGTAGGTGTTATAAATCTTTGAAGGCAACACTGGAACTTTTTCTGAAGTACAATAAAAAGACACAGAGGGGCTTGAATATGGATGAAAGGGTAGTTACTGAATGGATGGAGGGGGGATGGATGCAGGGCTGGCAGATGGGTGGGTGGAGGTGGTTTAGTGAATGGAAGGGGGGATGGATTGTTGGATCTAAGTATGGTTGGGTGATGAAGGCGGTTGGATGGATGCATAATGGATGGATAGTTGGATGACTGGGTAGGTGGGTGGGAGTGGATGTTGTTTCAGTGAATGGAAACATGACTGGGAAATGGGGTGATTGGATAAATGGAGGTAACTGGGTGAACGAAGGTGTCTGGGTGAATGGATGCATGGTTGAATAGGATGGCTGGTGGTTCAGTGGATGGCAGAAGTTGAGTGGAAGTAGGTGCAGGGGATGAGGGGATGGATGGGTGGTTGAATGGGTGCCTGGGTGGCTGGATGAATGGTTGGTGGATGGATGGGTGGATGACTGCATGGTGGGGTGGGTGTAAAGATGTAAAGTTGAATGGGTGGATGATTGGGTGGATGGGTGGTGGTCTGGGTGGATATTAGAGAGGTTGAGCGGCTGGAGGTGGCAGGATGGATAGAGTTGGGTGAACGGAGGGGTTGGGTGAGTGGATGAATGGCTGGTTGGTTGGATGGGTGACTGGGTGGTTGAATGGGTGGTTGAGTGGATGGATGGGTGTGACTGGGTGGTTGAATGAGTAAGCAGGAAGTTAAGGGGCTGGGTGGGTGGGGTGGATAGGTGGGTAGAGAGATGGTTGTTCACGTTGATATTATAAAGGTTGGGTGAATGTAAGGTTTAAGTGAAGGGAGGGGTTGGGTGAATGGGTGGATGGGAGTCACTGATTGTATGGATGGATGGATGGATGATGGATGGATGTCTGGACAATGGATGGATGGGTGAACAGGTGACATGAGATCCCGAAGTACCTCCAATGAACCTTCTATATAGAGTCCTCTATATAGAGTCATGGAGGAGCCCCTGATGGAGAAAGAAGCCGAAACACGGCCTCCTAGGTTGCCCTGGCCCAGGATTTCTTCCCCGAGTGGGGCACAGCCCATCTGCGCCCGCCCCCGGGGTCCTACCTGGAGGCGGCGATCTCGGCCTTCTGGCGCGCGATGGCGGCGGCGCGCTGGGCGCCCTCCACGCTGTGCTCCACCTTCTGGCGGACCTTGCTGCTCTTGAGCGGCAGCACGCGGCGCTTGGTGCCCTTGACCAGCACGTTGTGGCGGTACTTGCCCTCCTCGCGGTGGCCGTCGGGCAGCGTGGTGCAGCCGTAGCCGTGGCGCAGGTTGTCCAGCCACTCGCCCTCGTAGCGGAGGCCGCTGGAGCGCTCGCTCACGCCGAAGCCCGAGCGCTTGTCGTTCTTCCACTCGCCCATGTAGGTCTCTGTGGTGGTGGCGTCGATGTCCGCCTCGAAAGGCGCGGCCTCGTCGGCGCCCTCGGCGCCCTCGCCCAGGCTGGCGGTGGACGCGGCGTCGCTGGCGCCCGAGCTGAGGTCGCTCTTGAGGAAACTGACGCGGCTGCGCTGGCTGCCCAGGGACGCGCGCGACTCGGCGCGGCGCAGCCTCCCCAGCAGCGCGCCCCGCTGGAACAGGCCGCCGCCCTTGGCCGCCCGCGCCGCCGCCGCCTCGGCGTTGGCCAGGAGGCTGAGCGCGAAGCCACCGCGCGGGATGGCGGGCGCGGGCAGCGTGGGGCCGTCGGCGGCCGGCGAGGCGGGTGAGTCCGGGGCCACCGTGCCGTTGCTGTGCTCGCTGCGCAGGGACGAGAGCGACGTGCGCAGCGGCGAGCGCACCACCACGGCCATCCCGTAGGGCACGCTCTGGCGCACGCCGTAGCCATGGCGCATGCCGTTGGTGAACTGGCCTTGGTACGTCCCTGCGGGCGAGGAGAGGGCGGTCAGTGGGGCGGCCCGACGGGGCCCCCGGGGACGCCGGGGCGGGGGCAGGCCAGGCCGTTGCGGGGCAGGGAGGGCGGAGTGACCAAAGCCGGTGAGGCTCTGAGTGTGTGAGGTTGCGTGAGTGAGTGTGGGAGAACAAAGGCGTGCAAGCCAGAAGTCTGCGTAGCGGTGTGAATATTTCTGTCGGTGGGAACGTGGCAAGGCCACGAGCGTGCAAGATGGAGTGAGGTGGTGTGACGCCGAGTGTCAGTGTGTGAAGTTGTGCGGGAAGGCGGGGCCTCGGGAGTGCGTGCCAGGACAGGAGCGGACAGGCGGGAAGGAGTTTGCATGACCGGTGTGAATATTTCTGTTGGTGGGAATGCACCAGGATCTTTACTGTGCGAATCGGGTGAGGTTGAGTGAGGCCATCTTAAGTGTGAGGTTGTGTGCGCAGATGAGGCTGTGTGAGTGTGCACAGATTTGGAATCACACAGAGCAAATGAATGTGCCAGAGCGCGAGTGGTATGACAGTGAGTTTGTGCGGTAGCGTGAATATTGCATTTGTGAGTGTGCGTGTAGAAGCTTGAGTGTGCAAGGCAGTGTGTGCACAGAGGGTGACCGAGATCACGTGAGCATGGGACATATATAAGGTTATGAGAGCATTTGAGGTCTTAAGTATGCAGGAAAGGCAAAGTTGAGTGAGGGTGCAAGACTGCTAGAGGATCAAAGAGTGCAAACTTGTGAGCAGGCAAGGCTCTGTCGGTATGTGAGGTTAAATGCGTATGCATGGTTATCCTAGTGTGCAAGGTGACGTGAAAGTCCAAGGTCATGAATGGATAAGACGGTGAGTTTGCATAGCGGTTTGAATGTTGGAGGGCACAGGCGAATGTGTATTTGTGCAAGGCCATGGGTAGAGAAGACTGTTAGGAGCGTGCCTATCGGTGTCCTTTGACTCTGTGAGCTCATGAGTGTATGATGCAGTGTGTACACACTGGAGTGAGTGCCCAGTGGAGGTGACATTATGGGTATGTGTGAGGTCTGAGTACACAAGGCCATCTGAGTGTTAAAGTCCAAAGTAATCTGAGACACTCGAGGCTGAGTGAGTGTGTGAAGTGCGCATTAATGAAACTGAGACCGTGTAAGACGACGTGTACACAAGATGGCGTGTACAGGGAGCTGGTAACAAGAAGGCCTTGCATGTCCATGAGTGTGAATACCTGATCTCCTGGGAAATAGAATCTGTGCATGTGGCCACGATGTGAATAGAGAGGCAGCACAGAGTAATCGTTAGGAGCACAGACTGCGGAGCCAGGCTGCTGGGTCCGAACCCTGCCTCTGCCCTTGCTAGCTGTGTGACCTTGGGCAAGTGACTTAACCTCTCTGAGGCTCAGCTTTCTCACCCGTCAAACAGGTAACAATTGCCTCTTACCTCATAGGGTTGTTGGAGGTTTAAATGAGTTAATATTGCTGAAAAACTAAGAAAGAAAAGATATGTGTGATGTTGTGATTTTACAAAGTTATGCTAGCGTGTGAGGTCACCTGAGTTGTATGAACAAGCTGATACAAAGGTGACAAAATATCTTCTTATTCCACCCCCATCCTAACAGGCTGTGCTCCCCGAGGCTCCGTCCAAAACCTCCTCCCCATCCTCCCTGGGTGATTGCATCATCTGGTGTTATTATAACTGCCATCTGTGTCCTGCAGATTCTCCCGAATATATCCCCAACTTCTTCCCCTCTGCAGCTCCACATGTTGCCTTGGAGATGGATGCCCCCAGATGTTACACAGCATCTCCAACTCAACACCTCCCCTCACCCCCACACACAGCTGTTCTACCTTCTTGGTCTTTCTCTCCGCAGCAGCACCGCTGAAAGCTCTCTCTCTGCCTTCATCTTTGTGCCTTTTGTATGTAGAACAGTGCGTGACACATGTTCACTGAAGTGAGGGGGGAAATTCAGAGCCGTTGTTTTAAACACAAGCTGATGTGCTGCCCCGGTTAACCAAAAAAATCAAATGGCTTGCCGACAGATACCCAGGATGGCTGGTAAGGGACTCTTAAGGTCAACCCAACAGGCATGTTCCCATTCGGACGTTTGCACTGGCTGTTCCCTCTGCCAGGAACTCTTTTCCTCCCTATATCCTTCAAGTCTTTGCTCACTGAGGACTACCTGACCACCCTATTTAAAGCTACAATCTGCCTGTGTCCCCACAAGCACCAAGATATCCATGATCTACTTTTATTTTTTTTTCTATAGCGTTTATCACCTTCTGACATACCATATGACTTATTTATTTATATTTGTTGCTTTATTGCTTTTCCTCCCCTGCTAGAATGGAAGCCTTGTGGGTGCAGGGATCTTTCCTGTTTTCTGTTCTGATGTATCCCCGGCACCTGGGACAGTGCCTGGCACATAGAGGTGCTCCAGAAATATTTGCTGATTGATTGGCTTGAACCTGTCCAGAAACGCCATCTCACTGTGTGACCTTGGGTGACTCTCTTCCTTTCTTACAGGCTCGATTGCCCCATCAGTCAATGACATGTTGGTGATGAGGCTCTAATGTTTGGCCTCACTTTGAGATGCTGGGCTTCTAGGAATCGGGGCACTGTGACTCTGGAGGCAAAGGATAGTGAGTCCCCATGACTCCACACGGCCCGGCCCCTCCCAGCACAGACTGCTGCAGCTCAGGGTCCCACGCCTACCCCGCCCCAGCCCTTTGTGTGTGAAGAGACCCCATCAAGGATCACGTACAGTGTGGGGGGTTCACTTACACCTCTCAGCAATCCTGTGAGGTGGGTCTCATGCAGATGCTCATTTACAGGAGAGGAAGTTGATGATCTGAGAAGTTACTAGACTTGACCAAGGAAGCAGGATCAAAACCCAAGTCTATCTGATGCCCAGAGCTCATGCTCTGAGCCCACAGTTCTCAATCCTGGCTGCATGTGAGAAGCTAAAGATAAAATACAGATCCCCGGGCCTTGCCACCTGAAATTCTGCTTCAATTTGTTGGGGAGGGTGTCTGGTGCTTCTGGCCCCTCAGTACGGCAGGCAGGAACAGCCAGGGGTGAGAGGACAGCAGGGCTCACCTCCCTTCAACGACCAGCCACGAAAAACCAATGATCAGAGAATATCAACTATAAAAGGGCCAAAGAGAAACGGAGAGAGACAGAGAGAGATGAGAGCGTTGGGCATGACCTCACAAAGGAAGATGCAAATATGCTCTCCATTTCTTAGGTGGATTGATGTTCAGAGAGGTTATGTGACTTGCCCGAAGTCACACAGTGAGGAAGAAGCAGAACTGGGATTTGAACTGAGGTCTCACTCAAGCTGGGGAAGTGGGATTATGTGGCAAGTGTAGAGAAAAAAGAAATGGGAGTGTGGTACAAAGGATGAAAATGTGAGGAGACAGATAGAAAACTATTATGCTCCATTTTCCAAGCTCATCCACATGGGGCCACACTGTGTGGGAAGCAGGGGGACAGAAAGAAACACACAGAGAGAGACAAACTGGTTTCAAGCACCATCTAAGCTGGGGAACCTTGACCGAGCTACTTCTTCTGATTCTCAATTCCTTACCTGGAAAGTAGAAAAATAATACCTGTTTTCCGGCTTCTTTGGGAGACAACAAAAGATGGAAACAACCCAAATGTCCATTAACTGGAAAATGGATAAACAAACTGCGCTTAACCGCACAATGGAATACTAGTCCGCAATAAAAAGTAGCATGTTACTGAAACACACACCAACGTGGATGGATCTCAAAAACATGCCAAGGGAAGGAAGCCGGAGACAAATCATATGATTCCAATGACATGAAAGCCTGGAAAAAACTAAACTATGGTGATAGAAAGCAGATCCGTGGTTACTAGAGGGGTAAGGGGGATCCACTGTGCAGGGGCACAAGGGAACTTTCTGAGTTGATGGAAATGTTCTGTATCTTGACTATGCTGGTGGTTACACAGATGTAGACGTTTGTCAAGACTGTGCACCTCGGGGGGGTGGTGGTGGTGTGATGAATTGGGCAATTGGGATTGACATGTATACACTGATGTGTATAAAATTGATGACTAATAAGAACCTGCTGTATAAAAAAATAAAATAAAATTCAAAAATTCAAAAAAAAAAAGACTGTGCACTTAAAATGTGTTTTATTGCATGGAAATTATCCCTCAATAAAGTTGATTTGATAAATGAATAATTTGTAAATGAATTTTTAAGGAAAAAAAAACCCCTACCCAGTACAGTGTCCTGCAAATATCCATCAGGAAATCCTGTCCACTCTACTTTCCAAGTGAATCTAGAATCTCGCCACGTCTCACCACCCCCATTGCTGCTAGATGGTAGTCCGAGCCACCATTATCTCCCTAACACACCTATCAGAGGGGATTCTGTTCAAATATAATAAGCCAGATCACGACACTGCTCTGCTCCTTCTTACTCAGAGAAAAAGCTGAAGTCCTTAGTGACCCACAAGGCCCTACCTGATCTCATCCCCATCACTCCCCCATCCTCACCTCCTCCCATTCTCCCCTTTCCCTCACTTCACTCTAGCCACAGAGGCCTCCTTGCTGTTCTTCCCGCACACTAGCCATGGTCCTGCCTCAGGGCCTTTGCATTTGCTGTCTGCTCTGCCTAGAATGTTCTTCCTCCAGATATCTGCATGGCTCACTACCTCACCATCTTCAAGCCTTTACTCAAATGTCATCTCACTGAAGACTCCCCCACCACCCTATTTAAAATTATAACCCCCACCCAAGGTTTTTTTTTTTTATCTCCCTTCTTTGCTTTTTTTTCCCTTCATAGCATATCTAATATTACATACATTTTGCTTTTTCTTTTGTTTATTAACCATCTCCCCTACTGGAATGTAAGTTCCATAAAGGCAGGGATTCCATTCTTTTTTGCTCACTGTAAAAGTTTTTTGCATCCTGTAAAAGTTTTCCACTGACCTCCAGTATCCTTAGTACCTAGAACAGTATCAAATAGGTACTCAATAAATATTTGTTGAATGAGTGAGTGAGTGAATAGCATGCACTTTCCAACTATTTTCTCTTCTTTCTGCTCTATCCATCTGAAAACAGATCTGCGAAAATGACCAGGGGGATATTTAATAGTTCCTATAAGACTCACCAAAGATGACACAGCTAATAAACGCACAGAGTCAAAACTCACACCCATGTCTGGCTGTGCTCCTTCCAGAAGTCTCAGAAGAAAGAAGAAAAAATATATATATCAAAGGGGGAAGTGAGCAAGAACAGAGCAGAGAAGATGGTAAACCAGAGGAAAGAAAGAAGACATCTCTAGATTGGACAAGTTTGTGAAATTAAATCAACCATTCTACCTTTGGCTTAAATTTGGCGTGAGATGGGCTGACGTGGCCACTTTAAGCCCAGGAAAAACTGAGATTGCAACAGGAGAAGGGCTCTTGGCCTCCAGTTGGGGAGGAAATGGCCAGGCTATATTAGGAAACTTACGAGCAAGTGGCAAGAGGCACAAACACCCAGGGGAGGCTGGGAGTGATGGGGCCCTGGGAAGGGGGAAGAGCCAAGTGCTGGAGCCATCCCCTGCCTGACTCTCTAAGGCAGGACAGTTCTCTCTGGGGACAGGAAGAACGCATCCAAAGAGGGAGAGGAGGACCCACCCACAGCCATCTGGCTGAGAGGAGCCTCTATGTAAGGAAGTGCTTCCTAATACCCTTGGGGATGATCCCCTCACTGGGACTTGCAGACATTACAGGGCTTCCCACTGCCCGCAGGGTAAGGACCAAGATTCTCAGCAGCCTACAAGGCCCGGAGTGGGCTGCCCCTGCCCACCTTACCTGACTCTTTTTGAACGGCTCTCCAGTCACACTCGCCTTCTCCCTGCAATTCCCCTTCAGGTTTAGTATAGAAAAACCTGGGTTTTAACCTTAACTCTGACACTGGATAGTTCTAAAACATGCATAAGTTATTGAAACCCGGTAAGCCTCAGTTGTCCTATAACATGGAGGTAATGATACCTACTTTATATGGTTTTTCATTCATTCCTTTGAATCAGCAAGTATTTGCAGTGCACCCTGCATTCACTGGGCTAGGTGCTGGGGATGCAGTGCAAATAAATAGACGTGGTCCCTGCCCTCAAGGGGCTTGGAGTCTAGTGCCAGCAATAGACTGGATTTAATCAATCATCAGAAATAAACGTTAAGCAGCCCCAGCAGTGTGGTCCAGAGAGATGACGATCCAGGTCTTGGTTGGCAGTGGAGTGGGGAGGGTTGGTTGACCAAAGATTAAGTGAACTCTATGTGAGGCAGCTAGCACACAGCAAGTGCTCAATAAAGGCTAGCTTTTTGGCAGGTCAGAGTCTTTGCTCAGAAAAGCTGGCAAAGGATTAACTGGGATTAACTGGGAAGACGAAGAGGAGCCAGGGAGGACAGAGAGAACTCAGAGGGAGAGAGTGAGACCAGCTCTGGTTTTCTGCCTAGGTGTGTGTGCTGGTAAGAAAGCGGGCTTGTGGCCTGGAATGCCCAGCTTTCGCTGGTTTGGGAACACCCCCCGAGTCAGGCCGCAGAACTTCTGTCCTTGAGAAGAAGAACATTTGGGGGTCTGCTCATCAGTGAAACCTGCCTCCACACCCTCTAAACACACAGGATGGAGGAGTTTCTGGAAGCCACATCTATAGTTTAAGATCCACTCCCCAGGGCCAGAGATTATGACTTAGTTGATATGGATACTGGAAATCATCTCAGATGATTCTAATATGCATCCTGTAAAAGTTTTCCACTGACCTCCAGTTAGCCAACATGCTCTGTTCCTCTGTTGTAAAACCTGCTAACTGATGCCCTTAGCACCCTGATGTGCCTGGCCAGCAGCCTATGCTCTAGCAAATCCACGCCTCTGTTCCCACATGCGGAACTGTGTGTTTATTTAAGACTGTTCCTAAACCTGTTTACCTCCATTGTACTCGTTATTGAAATTTTGTTATTTATTAATATTTGTTCTCTAAACCAATGGACTATGAAGTGTACAGAAAAAGAGTCTTACTTCTCCGAAAACAAGCTGAATGTTTTTGGATGTTCGTAGGGAGACAGTTCCTTACAAATCCCTCTCAAATTTGGTATGAATGGGATAACTATAAAAGGTTGGAACAAAATTATAAAAATCTAGACGTTTTCTACACTTGGACTACTTTGCAGTGTCTTTATTTCTTGCTCCATTTTAAAGAAACCAACAGAAACTGGAAATTATAGATGATACGTTACAGGAATGGAAGACAGACAATGAGAAACTCCACTGCCATCAAAAATGGTCTTGGGGCTTCCCTGGTGGCGCAGTGGTTGAGAATCCGCCTGCCAGTGCAGGGGACACGGGTTCGAGCCCTGGTCTGGGAAGATCCCACATGCCGCGGAGCAACTGGGCCCGTGAGCCACAACTACTAAGCCTGCGCGTCTGGAGCCTGTGCTCCGCAACAAGAGAGGCCGCGACAGTGAGAGGCCCGCGCACCGCGATGAAGAGTGGCCCCCGCTTGCCGCAACTAGAGAAAACCCTCGCACAGAAACGAAGACCCAACACAGCCAAAAATAAATTAATTAATTAATTAATTTAAAAAAATTCAAATGCATGTCCTTTCTGACCTAGCAATACCCTTGAAAAAAAAAAAAAAAAGTCTTTGCCAGGAATTCCCTGGCGGTCCAGTGGTCAGGACTCTGTGCTTTCACTGCCTAGGGTCCGGGTTCGATCCCTGGTCGGGGAACTAAGATCCCACAAGCCGCGAAGCACAGTCTCTCTCCCCCCTCAAAAAAAGCTTTGCCATCAAAAGATTAGTGAATGAAAAAGACTGAATATCTGTACACTATACGTAAATGTGATATAAATTAAAATAAATGTCATAAGACATATAAATCATTTTTAAAATCTTTCTCTGATCTCACTAACATTCAATTAACCAGCTTGCATTTGGTATTGATGACATCAGATAAGAGGGCTTCTACTTCGGTTTTAAACGTCAGTGTGAATACATTTGCTTTGACAAAGAGAAAGCAAAGGAAGGAAGACACCAAAAGGGTAATCAAAACTAAGTCAAGGAAAATAAGCAAGTAACCGTACGCCAGCACCCTGATGTGCGACTTTCCCATAGGGTGTGAATCCAAGTTTTGGATGAGTTTAGTTAGGGCAAAACTGCACTTTTCATTCCTTCTCAGGAAAAGGATGCCTGTGGCTTGAGTCACTGGGGCCTCTATCCACTACCTGGTCTGTAGGAATTTTCCCAACGTGGTAGGTACTGCTCATCCAGTTCTGAGCATAAGAGACCAAACTGGAGGTGTATAGCCTGTGGAAATTTTTGTGCCACAACTACTGAGCCTGCGCTCTAGAGCCCGTGCTCCGCAACAAGAGAAGCCACTGCAATGAGAAGCCCGCGCACCTCAATGAAGAGTGGCCCCTGCTCGCCGCAACTAGGAAAGCCAGTGCACAGCAACGAAGACCCAGTGCAGCCAATAAATAAATAAATAAATAAATAAAAATTAAAAAAAAAAAGATTTAGTACAAAAAAGAATGTAAAATATCTCACTAATAATTACATATTGATTACATGTGGAAATTATAATATTTTGGGTAATGGGTTAAATAAAAGATGTGATTAAAATTCATTTCACCTTTCTAAATGTGGCTACTGGAAAATTTTAAATTACGTTTGGAGCCCATGTTATATTTTTGTTGGAAAGGGCTAGTTTAGGTCATCTGGAGTTAGGGTTTTCTGTTACTTGCAGACAGAAAAAAATATCCAAACAGATACAAGTATTAGCATTCTGATTTTACAGTGGGAAAAACTGAAACTAAAAATGTAAATAACTTGCTCATGATCACACCAGTGTAGCAGTTGTTGGTGATCACAGCCAAGCATCCTGACCAGTGCTTTCTCCTCTGTACCTCTAAGAACCTCAGAATACCCCTTACAAATGAAAGGTTCAGAAACCCTCACCCAAACCTCAGCTCGGAAGAAAGCATGACCGTTTCAGAAACCCAAGGGGAGACAGAGAAGAGACCTGTGGGTCAGGCCATGGATTCTGCCTCCAAATACATAATGAATACTGAGAACACCATCCCCTCTGGCCGGTGACACCTGCCTATTTCTAGGAAACTGTTTGAGGTCCAACTGTCAGTGTCCCTAGGGGACTGAACAGAGATGGAGAGGAAGGAATCAGGAGTAGCTTCTCTCCGGGGGTCCCCACTGCCCATGGAAGTCCTTACTTGACAGTTCAGTGTCTTCATGACTTGGTCCCAGCTCACCTTCTCAGTTTTCCTCCCCAAATCCCCCAAAGCCTACTTTCAAAGCCACCTCCTTCAGAAACCTACCCAGGCCACCTTCCTTCCTCCAAACTCTCATCACTTCTTACCACCTATGGCCACTATCTTGTCTATATATTGTCTATTTTGTCCAATAGCCATCTCTGATCCTTCTCCAGGTCCTCTCACGTAGTCTTAGAAGTTAGTTCAAGATCTTTGGGCAGGACCGTGGAAGCGTCATCAACAGATTTCAGACAGGGTTTAAGATAGAGCATGGCAGGTAGGGGAGTGAGCACCAGAAGAGTCCAAGGGTCATGGCTCTTGTCCGGGCACCCTAAATCAGATGAGGTAAACCAGGAATGCACATTGTGGTGAACACACATGCCCATGCCATGGACAGCCACATAGATGCTCTTGACTATAGGGGAGCCATCCCACCTTGATGAAGACAATGGATCCTGTGTCCCAGAGAGAGCAAGTCAAACCTGAGACATCTTTGGGAGCAACAAAGAATAATGGAAATTGCTTGGGCTTTGGAAACAGACCCGACTCTGAATATCTCTTTAATCTCTCCCCACTTCCCTTTATCTCCACCCTGTACATCTAGTGCAGGGCTGTGCCAATATTCCCTGGTTGACCACAGTAGCATCTGCCCTGGTCTTTGCCTCCCCAGATACCCACTTCAATCCACCCTTCGCTGCTGCCGGAGTCATCTCCTTTGTAAGATGCAGATGTGATCAGGTTACCCCTACTTAAAACTTTGTGATGGCTTCCCAGTACCTTGAGGGAGGATTGTCCCCTAGGAAACATATTCTGAGACTGAGATTGCATGTGGGTGATTTTGCGGGGAGGGCTCTCAGGACAAACAGCCGTAAGGAAGGAAGCAGGCTTCAATAAGTGGAAGAAGTTGAACAGTTGCAGCTAAAGCCTCACTGGATCCCATGGGGATCTCTGGAGCTGGTATGGCCCTTCAGAGTTGTCCAAAATCAAAGCAAGGAGGCTGGGTCTTTGTACGCCTGTATCAACTAGTCCTTAACTATGGGTTACCCCCAGAGGGAGGCACCTCCTTTTGACAGAGGGCAATGGCCAGCTATGAGCCATCAGCAGCCCAAACTCCCGGCAGCTGGGGAAAAGAGGACCCGGCTCCTGCGGGGTGTCTGAGGGTGTCCCACAGCATCTGCTGTAAGGATGAAATTCAAACTCCTCGTTGTGACCCACGAAGCCCTCTTGGCTTGGGCCCTGCCAACCCTCCAGCCTCATGTATCCCACTCTCTCTCTCAGTCTCTCTGCTCCCACCTTTTCTTGAACACAGCATGCTCCGTTCCCACCTCCAAGCCTTTGCACTCAATATTCCTTTTGTCTGGCACCATGTGGTCCTCCCATCACCCATCCTTTAGATCTCAGCCTCAAGGCTAAGATCACTTCCTCAAGGAAGCCTTCTCTGATTACCCGACCAGACTAGGTTCACCCATTATCAGTCATAAACCCTTCTACTTGCCCTTCAAATTATTTATCCCATGTTATAATTAAATAACTGTCCAATGCTGGTCTCTGCTGTTAGAATGCACGCTCCTGAGGGCAGGGACCAAGACTGCCTTGCTCACCACAGCATCTCCAGCCCTCAGTGTGATGACTGGCCCAGAGAAGGCATCCAGCAGATACTGTCAAATGAGTACATGAGTACATGGCCTTGGACAAGTTCTTTTTGAGTCTATCTCTGCTCAGCAAACGAAGCAAAGCAATTTTCCTTGCAGGGTTGCTGTGAGTGTCATGTGAGTTATCTAGCAGAGACCTCAGACTTTCAATAAATGTTGGCTCCCTTCACTTCTTGGGAAAGGATTGCAGGGTGACCAGTCACCCCCGTTTGCCTGAGATTGAGGGGTTTCCCGAGAAACTTTAATACTTTCAGTACTAAAACCAGGACAGTTCCCAGGCAAACCGGGAGGGTTGGTTGCCCTAAATTTGGGTGGGAAGGAGAGAAGGGCATTTCATATTAGCACATTGTTCCTGGTATGCTGGTAAGACAGCTCTTTGGAAAAACAAACAACCCTGATTCATCGCGTCGGCCAATTTCCATCATCTAAATATTCCCACCCTGGCCAGTCAAGCTACCAGCGGTCGAACAGCCAGCTTGCAAAATTCCTGAAAACTTAACAATGGGCTGTCATGCACCAGTAGGAGCTGATGCCAGCGCCCGGTAGCTAATACAGACTGTCGCGTTCCTGATATCCACACATGCACAACAGGGTCATAGACAACCTCAACTCGGGGGTAAGTGAGAATATTTCAATCCCAAGAAAGGGGCAGCTGGAATGGACCTTGAAGACCATCTAGTCCAAGGCAACAAGTCATCTGTCGCATGGGCTACCTCTTCCCCATCCTGTGTCCACAACAGACATTGTTAATCGATCATGATGCTGAATCCTAATAAGGCAGAGCAGTCTCCCCTCACCACCTCTCCGGGCAGCCACAGTCAAGTAGCCGATGTTGCATGTGAGAGAAATTGACTGACCTCCAGGAGTAAGTGTGGTTCAGCCCCTCATTATACAGGGTAGGAAGCTTAGGCACAGAGTGGTACAGGGACCTACCCAAAGCCACACAGCCAGGCAGTAGCTCAGCTGGGACTAAAGAACAGATCACCTGCCTTGCTTGCCCTTTCAATCCTGCTTTGCCTTGAAGAGCTGAATACCCCAGAGTGGGGCAGAATGAAGGGAACTCATTTGGGATCTGAGCCTAGATTCTGGGGGACTCTCCTTAGAGCCCCCAAACTCTCTTTGTACCCTGAAGGCTTCTTAGCATGTCAGCATATAAACGTTTATGTGTTGGGGGGAGAGCACTTCTGAAAAACTTACAAAGTTGCACGTGCCCATTGCATAAAATTCAAACAGAGGAGTATTTAAAATAAAAAACTCTTGTATTGTCTCCCCAGAGGTAATCACTGTTAACAATTTCAGTCCTTCCAGGACTTTTTCTACTTATTTACAAGCCTATCTATATCACAAGTGAACTAAAAGATTAGCTGCTCCCCACCCTAACACTCTCTCCCTCAATAAATATTTGTCCAGTGGCTCTTGTTTGCTTAAAATGCCTTAGATTCCTTTCCATACGAGTATAGGTGGGTCTGTCTCTGTCCTTCCCCCCCTCCCCCGGCTGCGCCGTGCAGCATACGGGAATCTTAGTTCCCCGACCAGGGCTCGAACCCACGCCCCCTGCAGTGGAAGCTCAGAGTCTTAACCACTGGACCACCAGGGAAGTCCCTGTCTGTCTTTTTTCTCTCTCTCTCTCTCTTTCTTTTTAAACTTTTTTTTTTTTTTTTTTTATTGAGGCATAGTTCTGCCTCTGTCTTTTGAATGGTTTTCGTACTTCCTGGCATGGTCTTACGAATTAATTGAACAGTCCCTTTGGGTGAGCATATAGACGGTATTCCGTTTTTCCTGTAACAATCCCAAGGCCTTGCTCTCTGGCTCGCCTGCGAGGTGGTCCCGAAGTCCCTTCCCGTGGCCCCGAAATGCTACCTCCCATCAAAGCTCCACTGTCTCTGGTTTCCCAGGATCACCAACAGGGGATTAATCAGGTGACACTGACCGGATGCTGACAATCCTGGGGCCTGGGGGAAAGCATCTTTGCCAGGCCCTGGGTCAGCTCAGCAACGCTGAGGGCCTTGGAAGCCAGAAATAGTTGAGTGTGGGGGAGGAGAGGGATCAAGGGGAGATGGCCTGGGCTCAGACCCCCCATTGGTTGCTCAGGGCTCCCTGTCCGTGTGCACGTCCGCCCACAACCCTCACGCCCACGTGCCATGTTTAACGGGCTTTGCTGACTCTCAGTATACAGCACCGAGCTCCTGACCTTCCCTCTTCAAACCCTCATCCCATCTTAGCTCAGGGCAACGCCATCCTTTGTGGCTCAGGCCAAAGCCTTGGAACCTTCCTTGATTCCTCTTTCTCTCACTCCCCCTATGCAATCTATCAGCCCAATCTTTCGGCTCCAGGTTCAAAACAGACCCAGAGTTCAACCACTTCTCCCCACCTCTGCTGATCCAGGTTGGAGGTCCAAACCATCGTCACGTCTCAGCTGTGTCATTGCAATAGACACACTAATTGATCTCCCTGCTTCTACCCTTTCCGCACCACATCCTTGCCCCCAAACCGTCTCTGAACACAGTAGCCAAAGGAAGCCCTTTAAACAAAGTCAGAGCATGTCACTTTTATAGCCTGCATTTTTCTCAGGGTAAAAGCCAGTTTCTTACAATGGCCTACGAGGCCCTCCGTGAACTACCCTGTATCCACACCTTCCCGGCAGGAATATTATATAGGGGATGTTGTGTCCTTCTCTGTACATCCCAACAAAGACCCCTATTGTCTGGTTGTCCTGTCATCAATGATGTGATATTGGATCACTTTGTTAAGATGGTATTCACAAAGGATTCAAATTTAATTAAAAATAAAAGTAAGAAAAACATTGTGCGTGCCACACAGAGCATTTCCTGCAGGTTGCGGCCCACCCTCAGGCCTCAGGGTGTGGCCCCCATTCTACACGGTTCAAACAATGGTCAGCAGCACATGCTTGAATACCTCCAGGCACAAGGTGCTCACTACTCGCCTAGGGGGAGAGGCTTCTGGAGTTCCCACTGCCCCTGGATCGCCCTATGGATTCTGGCAGGCGGGTCCGGGTCAGTCGACTCCCAGTTATGCAGGAGTAAGTAGGGGCCTTGGTCTTGATCAGACCCAAAGCCCACCTACTCTGTGGCTCTGGCTTGGGAAAGGAAAGGAGAGAACAGGGGCGGCCCTCTGGTCTATGGCAGGAAGCAAGCCTGTCTCCCTCACCCCACACCCCGCCCTCAACCAGGGCCCTTAGAAAATGAGACTGGACATTCCTCACAAAGGTGTGGCAGCCAGGGCTGGTCCAGGCAACAGCTGCTGAGGACATGAAATTAGCAGGCCCTGGAAGCAAGCCAGCTCAATGAATGCCAAGGGCCTGGCCTTGGACAGGGGTACGTCTGGGGAGATTTGGCCAACTGGACACATGCATCCCAGAAAACAAGGCTGCAGAGAGGAGGACTAGTGACATCCACTTCCCTGTCTTACTGAGGGTCCACTCTGCTCCCCTGGAGTCCCGGATAAATGCCAAGAAGCTGCTGTGACAGCAACCCAGATGACTGCCATGCTGACCCCTGGCTGTGAACTGGGACATGAGATTTTCAAGATGAGGCTAAATTATGCTGATTCTACATTCGAAATGGAATCATGCCTGACTTGGGTTCCATCTACACTGGCAGGACCCAAGGCAGAACTAAGCAAAGTCTTGGCTTATTAAGTGCTCCAAAATCAAAAGCTAGGTTTTGTATTGAAATATTCTTCCCCAAACAGAGGCAGCTGTGGTTCAGGCCATCCTGAATTAGTTCGCCCTTTGGACTGTGAAAGAAACACAGAAAAGAGAATATACGTTTCAGCATTTCCTCTGTACCAGGCATCCTGCTAAGTCCTTTTAATGTATTATCTCATTTCATTGTTTCAATCACATTTTGAGGGAGATTTTGACATCCTTAATGGAAAAAAGGAAATGGAAGGTGAAAGAGCTCACATGATATGCTTATGTTTGTAGAATTAAGAAGTGGCCCCACTGGGATTTGGACCCAGATCTGGCTACTCTAAGCCCCAAGTGTTTAAGTAACACGTGCTTCCTTTAGTTCCATCAGATTCTCTTAGGACTTCTACACTTGAGTTTTAATAGCAATCAAGAAATTCTAAATTAAAAGACATTCTTTTTAAATCTGAAAAACAAACCTCCTCCAAAAAAAATCCCACCAAAACTAAGAAATTAATTTAGCAAGGTGAAAGGATTGAAAAAGCAGTGAACAATTGGAACAATGAAATTTAAAATGCCATTTATAATATCATAAAAAAGTAAAATACTTGTTAATTTTACCCCCCCCCAAAAAAGTGCAAGACATTGAAAACTCTAAAACTTTGCTGAACATAATTAAAGAAGACCTAAATAAATAGGGATATATACCATGTCCATGATTGGAAGGCTCACTGCTGTTCAGATGTCCATTCTCTCCAAACTGACGTGTAGATCAAATGCATTTTTTCTGTAATTATTTTACTCATAATCACACAATTAATTAATGTAATGAATTCATCAGTATGAACAATGCAGCAAGTTGTTAGAAAACTAACTAGGATCCAAGCAAATGGAAAAATAGAATTTAAAAAGCAACAAGACAGTTTCCATAGACCTATATGGATGGGTCTCTTAAATTCTCTAGTGAAGAGATAACACAGTCACTTCTTTACAAATTGCCTTTGGTTCTTATGCTTATCTTAATTGTGAAGTTGTGCTGAATATACTTCAGCATAATCCATCAAATGCATTTTTAATCAAATTTCCATCAGGTTTTTTAGTAGAAATTGACAACCTGATTTTATCATATATATAGAAATGGAAATTATCTAGAATAACCCAAACGGTCTTGAACAAGGAGAGCAAAGTTGGAGGATTTACTCTGATTTAAAAACTTGTTTTAAAGCTCCACTAACCAAGGCAGTGTGATATTGGCACAAAGATAGACACATAGATCGATAGAAACGATATTCCTTTGCGGAGCAAATATGTAAAGAAATATGGAGGTTAAGTTGCTTCAAGGAACACATATCACAGGCCCAGATAATGTGACATCAGGTATTACTCAGGCCTCTAGCCTGGCAAATTCATTTAGCTCCCATGTTCAGAGTCAATTGGGCTAAAATGAGCTTAAGTCATCAGCTTTGGGAAGGACAAAGAAATCTGTATCCAGAGCATAGAAAGTTGCATTTTTGACCCAGGTCTCATACTTAAACATAAAAATATCATTTTTTCAGTATGTAATAATAATAATAAGAGCACTAACCACATGCCTAACACTGTTGTAAGTATTTTATGTACATCAGTGCATCATTTAATTCTCTCAACAAGAGAGAACAATAATTCTATCAATAATATCTCATAAAAGAGAAAATAGCAAGTACAGCATATAGGAAGAGAAATATTGTTTCATGATGACTTGCTTCAGTTTTATGTTTGTGTGTGTGTGTGCATAGAATTACAATGGGAAATACATATCTTAAAGTGGGTTGTAGTCATAAAAATTTGAAAGCCGCTAGTGTAGTAGATGAGAGAGTTGTTAAGAAGCCTCAGTAATAAATTGGGAGACTGGGATTGACATATACACACTACTGTATATAAAATAGATAACTAATAAGAACCTGCTGTAAAGCACAGGGAACTCTACTCAATACTCTGTATTACAGATTATGTATAGTCTGTAATGGACTATATGGGAAAGGAATCTTTAAAAAAAGGGTGGATATATGTATATGTACAACTGATTCACTTTGCTGTACACCTAAAACTAACACAACATTATAAATCAACTATACCCCAATAAATATTTTTTATAAAGACCCACTACTGGGCATATACCCAGAGAAAACCATAATTCAAAAAGACACATGCACCCCAATGTTCATTGCAGCACTGTTTACAATAGCCAGGTCATGGAAGCAACCTGAATGCCCATCGACAGACGAATGGATAAAGAAGATGTGGTACATATACACAATGGAATATTACTCAGCCATAAAAAGGAACGAAATTGGGTCATTTGTAGAGACGTGGATGGACCTAGAGACTGTCATACAGAGTGAAGTAAGTCAGAAAGAGAAAACCAAATGTCATATATTAATGCGTATATGTGGAACCTAGAAAAATGGTACAGATGAACCGGTTTGCAGGGCAGAAATAGAGACACAGATGTAGAGAACAAACCTATGGACACCAAGGGGGGGAAAGCAGGGGTGGGAGGGTGGGGTGGTGGTGGGATGAACGGGGAGATTGGGATTGACATGTATACACTAATATGTATAAAATAGACAACTAATAAAAAAAATATATAAAAAATTATGTTAAGGAAAAATAAAAAATAAACCTCACTAATATAATGAATGTACGATTCTTAGCACAGAACCTGAGAGAGAAAGACTAGTAAAAACTCCGTAAATGGTAGAGACAGTTATTACTATTGTCACAGAGCCTGATAAAAACTAGTAAAGACTCAACAAATGGTCAAGACCATTGTTACTACTGCCACGGCCAGCTTCATGGGCATTTAACCGGTGTAGTCACACAGGACTCTGCTCAGAAGGGTCCTGAACTTGGCTTAATGCTCTCTTGTCACCATCTTGAAATTCTTACTGATTTTGAAGAAGGGGCCCACATTTTCATTTTGCACTGTGTCCCCCAAATTATGTAGCCAGTCCTGATTATTTTGTATAGTTGTCTGTCATTTATTAAAATACTGATTCATAATATGTATAAAATATTTAATTATCACTTACAACGATCAAATTCCATCTCTGCCCCTTATCAGCTAGAGGACCATGAGAGAATACTTACTATCTGTCTCAGTTTCCTCTTCTATAAAAGTGGGGTAATAATAGTACTTCTCTGTAAGGTTATTGTGAAAGTTTAAATAACACAACACATGCCACGTACCAAGATCAGCACCTGGCACATCGTTCCTACTCCAAAAATCTTAACTATTATTATTATTAACTTTATGAAAAAAAGGCAACCTTGGGCTTGGCTTTTCCTACTGCACATTTTGGGGAGGGGATTATTGAACTAGACCCATGGTTCTGGAATTTATCTGAGCACCAGATTACTTGGAGAATCTGATGGCTCTTTGAGGAAATACATCCCAGAAAAACATAGATAGTCCACGCACATATGCACACATCTTGCCTGCAGTTTCAGGCCATTTATGGGCCTCTGAGGCCAAGGCTCAGGCCCAGGTCAGGATCCGAGGAAAGCAAAGATCACTCGTGGCCCTTCTAGTCCTGGAGTCTGTGGGTCTCTGGGGTGGAAACCGCCAGGCAGCACGTTACTACTTAAGGACCGGGTGTCTGCTGGCTTTGGGCTTTTAAGTCAGCAGCTATTTTTAGCTTTGCTATATATGGCCAGGGGAAGAATGTGGGGCTATAGGCGGGGGAGGGGTGCCAGGAGGCTTAGGGCAGAGTTTGGGAGGCTGGAGCTCCTTTGCCTTGACCACCTTACCCTTCCCACCAAAGAATTGGAGCTTAACTTCCAGCCAAAGCAACAAGCATGGGGAAGAGAGAAGGTCTGTGGATTTAGGAATGGCAGGGGCTTCCATGAAGATGCCAGGTCAAGTCACTTTAGAACAGTGATATTCATACTTTTTTGACCGTGACCTGCAGTAAAAAATATATATGTTTGAATCATGACACACACATAAACACATTTTTTTTTGCCCATGATGAATAATTTATTAATCTACCATGAAATCATAAAAATAATAATGTGCGAATTTTCTATATTGTTGAATTTAATTTAAAGGGCCATTTTTTATTCTTGATTAAGTACTTTGTGTGGAGATATCAGTAGACAGTAGTCATCAATGTAGAAACACAGATGTTTTAATACACACACAATATATATACATATATCCATATATGTATATATATACATATATCTCCAACTGAACAAACATTTCAGGAAACAATACTTTATCTCATTCTCTATGAAACACTTTGATATTTTCTACTCTATTCTGTTCTATTCCATTCTTTCATTTTTTTAAATGCAGGTCATGACCCAATAAATTGATTTTGCCAATGAGTTAACACCTCCAGTTTGGAATTCTACTCTTTTCTTTGGTTTGGAGCAGGCAGACACCTGTAACATTGGACTGCAAGGTAAGGTAGGGAGTGGAGGAAAGGGGACATGTTATCGCTTAGCTCAGTACTTCTCACAACTGGGGATAAGATGAAAGTTTCAGTTGGATATCCGCTGGATGGCAAGCTTTGGACCTCAGAGTCTTTGTACACTGTTCTCTCCACCTGGAGCACGCGTCCTCCACCCTTGTCACCTGGTTCATTCTGGTACTTCAGAGCTCCACTTGCCACTTATTCCAGGAAGCCTCCCTGATTGCCTCAGTCTGGTTAGCTGCCTGCTTCTTGCTCCCTTAGTCCCTGGCACATCCCTGCTTGGCACCCAACACAATTTCTTCTTAGATTCTCTGGAAGGCAGGGACCTTTCCCATCCTGTTCATTTCTACACTCTCCTCACCACCCGCCCACCACCCACCCAGTGTAGTGTAGCACTGGCTTCCTAATAATCACTCAGTAGATATTTATTGAATGAATTGATGATAGTTAATAGTAATAATGGCAACTACACATTTATCGCATGAGAAATCTTAGGAGAGATTAGTATAAATCCATTTTAGGGATGAGGAAACTAAAGCTCCAAGAGATGAAATAATATGATAGGGGGAGGGTAATAATCCAGGGTTGCCTGACTCCCAATGGTACCTAATCACAGGAGCTTATTTGTCCACATTCCCCTCAACACTGTCCAGGATGGGGCAAAGGGCAGGTCCTTAACAACCCCTGGGAGAACTGATGACAGGTTGATTAAAGAGATTTTCCGAAGCAGTGGCCACATCTAATTTTGGAGGGTTGCACTCGTGGGAGAGGATCTGTGAGATTTCCAGGCCCCCTGGATGTGGGGCTGTCTCATTCGGGAGGAGAGTCTGGGCTTCTGACAAACCAGGGAGGCAGGCCTTCTGATGACACACCTTCCTAGGCTCCTGGACACACACAGGCTAAAACCCAAGGCCCTGCAGGTCTATGTGACCTGGCCCATGCCTGCAACCCCAGCGGCAGCCCCAGCAGCCCGGCCTGTTCCCCTCATTCATGCGGATCCCGCCGCTCTGGTGTTCTTGCTGCTCCTCCCACAAGCCAAGCCCAGTCCTGCCTCAGAGCCTTTGCAGCCGCCATGCCCTCTGCCTGGGGTGTCCCCTCCCTCGCTAGTCCTCTCCACCCTACTTCTCAGGAACCCCCCATCCAAAAATATCTCCCTCTTCCTTCTCGGCTATTTTTTTCATAACACTAGTAACTTCTGGAAATTGCATATATGTTTGTTTTCCGGTTTATTTCTGTCTTCTTCACTAGACAGGGAAGTCCCTGAGGACTTTGATTGCTCACTGCCCCGGCCCCTAGGACTCGCTGTGGGAGGGTGCCTGACACATAGTTGGTGATCCATGAATGAATGAATGGGTTTCCCCCATTTTAGACATATTGGGACATCGGCCTCTAGTTTCCCAGAAATGTGTGTCCCTGCGACTCACATCCAGGCCCCCAACACACACACACACCGTGGTTTGGGGAGGGGAAAGAAGGAAGGAACTTTCAGCACATGCGTACTTGCACCACTTTGCATGGGTAACTGATGCCCAGCAAGCATGCAAGGATTATCTCCATTTGGTAATTGGAGAATCTGAAGCTTGCTCTCTGCTTGTCCCCAGTGTGTAGTGTAATGTCCGGCATGAACATCTGGTGAACTTAATTGCACTGAATTGCAGAGGTTCCGCAAACTGCTCAAGGTCACCAAATTAGGAAACGTGGAGCCAGATTTTGTTCAATTCCAGCCAGGGCTGCGTGGCTGCCATGGTGCCATAGAAACTCCAGGGACACAATCTGTTAACATCCAGATGCATTCGAGGGCGGGCCCTCACCAGACATTCACCAGTTGGTAGCCCAGTCAAGAGCCCATCCTGCACCTGAGGCCATTCTCTATCTGCCTCTCAAACATAATTTTCCCAACAAGGTTCAGTTCAGATGTCACCTCCTCGAAAGCATCCCCTGACCTCCTCAAATCTAACTTCTCTTTTCTGCCACAGCACTCTGTGAATACTTGTGTATAATTGTTTGTCCACAAGCCTATCTTTGAACCCATGGGATGTATCTTGTTCCTCTTTATATCGAACCCTTTTTACCGTGCCTGGTGAATAGGTGGTACTACAGGAATATGCACTGAACGAAAGGATGCTTGGATGGATGGGTGGATGGATGGATGGATGGATGGATGGACAAATGGGTGGATGGATGAATGATTGGAAGAACAGATAAATGGATGGATGGATGGATGGATGACTGGGTGGATGGATGGATGAATGGATATGTGGATGGATGAATGGGTGGATGGATGGATGGACAGATGAATGGTTGGAAGAACAGATAAATGGGTGGATGGATGGATGAATGGATGAGTGGGTGGATAGATGGATGAATGGATATGTGGATGGATGGATGGGTGGATGGGTGAGTGGGTGGGGGGATGGATGGATGAATGAATGAACGAACACTTCATGATCTTTTGATTGAAAATAATTTTCATGGCAAAGTTGACATTAGACACCAATTCTTCTGGAGCATATTCCACATCTGATGGTACACCTAGCATGCAACAGTAGCAGTAGTGTCTTATTGAATGTGTATTTCTATGGCAGGCCTTGTATTAGAAGCACTTCTGCCAATCCTCTCAATAGCTCCGTTATTGACCCCGCTTTACTAACAAGGAAATGGATGCAGACAGAGGCGGAGCCGCTTGCCCAAAGCCACACAGCAGATAACATCCTGGCACCTCTGATTTGGTGCTGTCCTGCCCCTGGATCTTCCCACCCTCCACCCATCTTCCTCACCCTGCCTGGCCCCTCCCCCTGGTCCGCAGGCCCCAGGCTGGGCTCACCTCCATCCGCATAGGTCTCCGTGCCGTAGCCGTCCTGCAGGCCATTGTTCCAAGTGCCCTCATACTTGGCACCGCTGCTGCTGCTCTGCCGGGTTCCGTAGCGTCCCTTGAAGCCGTGCGTCCACTCGCCCTTGTACAGCCAGCGTCCCTTGGTCTCTATGCCCAGCCCATGCCGCTTGCCCTGGCTCCAGTATCCCTCGAAGGTGTTTCCGCTGGGCCAGGTATAGACACCCGCCACTTCAAAGCCAAAGTTCCAGGAGCCCGAGTATTCGCCCTGGCCCTTGGGGCCCGTGCACAGTCCGTGCCCGTGGGCCTTTCCCCCCTCCCAGCCCCCGCAGTACGCCCCGCCATCATCAAAGTCAAAGCGGCCCCCGCTCATCTCATCGTAGCCCCTGACCACCTCACCGTCCTCCAGCTTCGGGGGAGAGGGCAATGGGGGTGGTGGTGCCAGCGACTCTCTCCAAGCAGCTGAGGGCTGCCCCCCCACCCCCGGACTCACTGCGCCCCTGGAGGGGGTAAGCAAGATGCCACCCGAGGCTGAAGGAACCCAGGAGCCAAGTCAGCACTGGGTCGGCTGGTCAGTGCCATGCCTGGGAGGCCCCCACTCACTCAGCCAGAGGAAGGCTGCCAGCTGGGAAGGAAGTGGGAAGGAGAGGTTCAAAGTGTCCACGGAGTGTCCCAAACCTGGCTTCCATGGAGTCAAAGGAAAAACGGTGTGATCCCTTTAAGAAGTGCAGTGAAAGGGGTGGGGTGGAGGGGTCCCCAGTCCGTTTTCAAAGAGGAGAAATTCCCCCTCGGTGACAACCCCCAGCCCGAGGCTGAATTCCTGCAGCCCGCTGGCCCCCTTCTCCTCCACCCCCGGTGGGTGTGCAGGGCTGTGATTCCCCCACCCCTGCCCCGCCCCTCTCCAATCCTGCCCTCCTCCTGGGATGGAAAGGTCAGTGTTGCCCTAACAAGGCCATTGGATCTCAGAAGCTGCTCCCAAAATAACCCCCTGGCCGGCCCAGCCTCCTTCAAAGCGGGAGGGGTATTTCAAACTGGGCTAGCGCTTCAGACTCAGGGAGTGGTTGGAGGGATGAGGAAGGGAAGCTGAGAACTAAGCGTGGGCAGCTGGGGAGATTTGGTGGCTTTTCTTCTCTTGGGTAAGGGCTCCCTTCCACCTTCCTGGTCCCTTGAGTCTGCAGGCAGGGAGAGGAGAGGAAGACCAGCAGAACACCCGGTCCTGGAGCACTTAGAATCCCCCAGAGCATAGAAGTTAGCAAATCTCAGCCCCAGCACCACTCATATGCCCCCGCAGGACCTGGGGCTATTTATTATAGCACCACTGCCAACCCCATAAAGGAATCTGGTGACCTAAAGAGAAAGGAACGGGGCATGGGTTCACATATGCTTTTGAGAGTGGAGGAGGGAACTCAGGAAGAGAGGTGAGGTTCTGGAGACAGAGTTGGGAAGATAAAGTGAATCTGAGTCTAGCACAACCCCAAATTCCCTCCCCTCCCCGCAACCCTGGGAAAACCCCGGAAAGAACACAGTGCAAGAAGCACGGGTCACGGATCACTCCCTTTCTCTCTTCTGACGGGCAAGGAGACTGCCCTCCTCTCTCTAGTTCTGAGACACAGTGTTGCTGGTTGTATTGGAATGAGGTCGTCTCAGAAATACTCAATGATCATGATTTTTTTTTTTTTTAATTCCCTTTCCAAGCTCTCTTCTGCTGTGTTGTCCTACGAGCCTGGGAGGCCAGACTTCAGAAAGCTCTTGGGGCAGGGTCAAGAGCAAAGGGACTGACCAGCGCTCAGGTTCCCACCAAAATCCAGTGAAAGGGACAAATAAATCTCCACGACGAGAGGCGGTGGTCAAGGCTAAAGACTGGAAATTCCAACTGAGCCCAGGGTTAACAGGAACACAGAGTAATTCTGGGAAAGGTAGGAGCCACCAAGCACAGGAAGCTGTGTGTATGTGTGTATGTGTGTGTGTGAGACGGGGGAGGAGGAGGATAGAAATCACCAAAAAAGCAAGCACAGAAGTGACTTGAGAACATCCAACTATTATTATCTGACTTCAGACTAATCTGTCATACTCCAAATCCCATGATGACAGGCCACTTAAAGTCGCTGCAGAAGATGTGTTCTTGTTTAAGGAATGGATAGAAAAGCCTCTCTCCCTTCACCCCAGCTGATTCTGGTTCTTACCACTTGGTTCCTTCCTCGTTCACAACCCTTTGTCTGAAAGAGCCCTTCTCTGCCCACATTTCACCCCCAGGTAGAAACACCCAGCCTCAGAGCTCTGTACTGCTGATTCTTTGCCAAGCTGACATGCAGCAAAAAGCAGTAAAGACTGTATCATCTGGGTTTTGACTCACTCCTCCTGCAGGTTGACCGACAGCCTGCTTGCACAATTCACAGCTGAGAGCACCTCAATGCTGCCCCCAGAGAGTTCTGCTGTTGCCACTTCTGATGGGTCTTTGGAAAATCACACGTTTCTTTCCAGCTCTGCTCTCCAGGGGAGAGGAAAGAGCATCTCAAACTGGAAGGCAGAGGGAGTTCAATACCCTTCGTAGTTAAATGCCAGACAAATCACCATAATCCTGTTCTAAGGCTGGTGGCTACTGTGTTCTAGCGAGCTGTTCCGCCTGCATAAGTGTAGCCACTGTTCATCTGTACAGCTCCCTACGGTGGTTCCCTACCAAGGGTGGGTACATGTAAGAATCACCTGTAGAACTTAATAACATGAACAGATTCCAGAGTCCCACCCCATCTCCAACCTACTGAATTAGATTATCCTGGGAGAAGGCTTGGGCACTTGCATTCTTTTTAAAAGCTCCTCAGACGCATCTGACTCTCATCCCTGGTTAAGAACCACTGTGGGGGGAGTGGGGGGTGGTGGGATGAATTGGGAGATTGGGATTGACATATATACACTAATATGTATAAAATAGATAACTAATAAGAACCTGCTGTATAAAAATAAATAAATAAATAAAATAAAATAAAAAACCCACAAACACACAAATGGGGAGGGGTTTAAAAGTCATCTTGTCCAATCCCTATCAATATATCCAGGAGATTTTTCACAGAACTAGAACAAATAATCCTAAAATTTATGTGGAACTGCAAAAGAGCCCGAATTGCCAAAGCAATCCATAGGAAAAAGAACAAAGCTGGAGGTATAACCCTCCCAGACTTCAGACTATACTACAAAGCTACAGTGATCAAAACAGTGTGGTACTGGCACAAAAACAGACACATAGATCCATGCAACAGAATAGAGAGCCCAGAAATACACCTACGTACCTATGATCGATTAATCTATGACAAAAGAGGCAAGAATACACAATGGAGAAAAGACAGTCTCTTCAACAAGTAGTGCTGGGAAAACTGGACAGACACACATAAAAAAAAAAAGAACCACTGTATGTTTTCAAATTAAGAAAGTTTCTTAATGATGTACAAATTCATGCATCCACTTACTTACCATCGGCTGGGTCAGGTAGATAGCTGTGGAGTTAGATTTGTGTTCAGATCCCAGTTCTGCCCCTCACAAGCTGTGTGACCTTGGACAAATTGTTAATTTCTCTAAGCCACAAATTCTTCATCTGTAAAAGTACCTATCTCAAAGGATTTTAGTATTAAGGATAATAGTATCTACCTTATATGGCTGGGTGAGTATTATGTGAGTTAACGCTGTAAAAAGGCTTAGAACAGACTAAACACCTAATAAATGTTAGCTAATATCAATATTTTCCTCACATGACAAGTTGCTTTTCAAACCATCATGATTAATAAAATAGTCACCAAAGAGGGAAGAATCACCCCCTAAATATTAAGTACATTGACACTGAAGCACTCCTTACTCTTCCCAGTACATGTTTACTCAACGTTACCCTGTGGTTTTTCCTTTTTTAAACTGATAAACTGTGTTATTGGTAAAGAGACACTTTGATTTCTTAAAAGTTTAAGTAAATTCTTTGCCAAATTTGGTACTGGCCTTATGTGACCAGCCATCCCTTTTTTGCATCTCCCTTTAAACCAGTGAGTTTCAAGGAAAGGGAGACCCCTTGTGGCCACATGTGCATTACAACAGATTTTTCTTAGGAAAACCGAGTTCTTCAAACCAAAGAGAATGGTCTTGGGACGAATTTTAAACTGTTTTTATAGGTAGCTATCCCATTATCTCTTTTTCACAGGGTTTTTCTCACTCCATGGTTCTGTTCTTTGGTCGGAGGGGGCAGTCACTTGCTTCCTCTATTTCTTTCTCAACTTCTCAGGCACGGCTGCTTCCTAGGGAAGGTGGAGAGGAGGGAACTGAAAATCCAGAACAGAGAGAAGAAATGCACACAGAAATGCACTTGAGTTTCTTCTCAGCCATCAAAGACTTAGCTGAAGAAGCCTCACCTCCCAGACAGGTTACCTGGTTGGGTTATGTGCCTTCCCACATACTGGCTCCTCCCCCAAACTATGAGCTGTTTGAAGCAAAGATTACCTTGATTCCAAAAAAAAAAGGGCATGAACACTTCCTAAGTGCCTGCCTGGCACTCTGGCTCCTCTTTGCGTGCCCAGCACCTGCACATACTGGGTGTCCTCATCGTCCCTTCTGCGCATTATTTGGCAACTGACCACTCTCTTCTCGAGATGCTTTTTTATTCGACTTCTAGGGCTCGTCTCTTGGTTCTGCTCCTGCCTCACTGGCTGCTCCCACTGAAGTCTTCTGCTGGTTCTTCCTCATTCCCCTGATCTCTATACCTTGGAAATGGCCCAGAGTTTGGTCCTCTGACTGATTATCTAAATTTACTTCCTAGGTGATCTCCTTCAGTTGCAGAGCTTTCATTAACACCCACATCCTGATGACTCCTAACTTTGTATCGCCACCCTGTACCTCTCTCCATCTTCAGTCACATAACCAACCTCCAACTCAGCAGCTCTACATGATATCTCATGAGCATCTCAGACTTGCGAAGATCGAAACCAAACTCCCAAGTTCTCCTCCCAGATCTGCCCCTCCAGCCAACTCCCAGTGTATTAAAACCTTTGGAGTCATCCTTAATACCAACCCTTCTCTCACACCCTGTATCCATCAGCTCTACCTTCAAAATAATCCCGGGATACGTCTTCTCTCCCGCACTGCCGAGCGTCCGAGCCACTAGAAACCACTGCCTACTGCAGGAGCCTCCTGACGGCCTCCTTCCCTTCCTTCTCCTGGTTCCCCTCTTAGTCTACAGAGCAGCCAGTGCTCTTTCTAAAAGACAAGTCTGATATGTCTCTCCTCTCCTCCAAACCCCCTCAAAAGCTCCCTATCTCTTCAGGAGTCAAAGCCTTTAAAACGGCCTCCGAGGGCCTCCACGATCTGCCCCTGACTCACACTTCTGGACCTCGCCTGCTTCAAGCCACAGATATCCTTGCTGTCCTTCTGCCGGGAATGCTCTTCCCCCAAACATCCACATGGCTCACTCCCTCACTTTCTTCAGGTCTCTGATCAAATGTCACCTCCTCACAGAAGCTTCTCTGATCACCCCAATTAAAATGGCAAGCCCCCTCCCCCCGCCCCAGCCCTTACTATCTCCTAATCCTTCTCTCCCCATAGCATTTTCTGCACTAGGGCATGATGTTCTAGTCCCAGCACCTAGCATAGTGTGCCTGGTGTGTTGTCAGCACTCGATAAATATTTGTTGAATGAATGTTCAATGAACAGTTATTAAGTAAAGGGACATGTCAGGATGCCACCTTCCAAAACATCAGAGTAAAAATTCCTCAAGCCACAATCTGAATCCATTTTCCAGGATGCATTTGACGAACACTGGTCCCATAAGTTGCACTCACAAAAGGTCAAATGTTCTAATCAGGGACACATATTAAAGCTGGCCCAACTGGGTGTGAGCAGAGTAATTGAGGGCTTCAAGATTCATGTTTTGAGGAAGATTTTGACTGAGATGTAAATGCTTACCACTCCTTTCTGCAAATCTGGAATGCCTAAGCTTTCATCCAAGTTTGGATTTCTTCAACAGGTTACTCGGCCACTGCAACTTGGTCCTTTTCAATCCCGACACCCCGCCTAACAACCTTGTATAAAAGGAATGTGCATGATTCATCATTCTCTGGTGACTGTTCTGTTAATATACAGAATTAAGTAAATAACCAGATCACTGGTTTGATAAGTAAACTAAAAAGGACTTAAGAGACTTAGGAACAATTTTAATTCAAGTAACATGTTCAGCCCAATTTGCTCCACTTCTCTCTAGTAAAAAAGGTGAAGCAAAACACTAGTTGTGGAGGTCAGGGCTGGGGAGGTAGGTAGTTTTACAACCAGAAGCTCTAATAGCCTACGATTAGTGGTTCTCAAAGTGTGGTCCGGGAATCCACTCCATCAGGGTATCTGTGCGGTCAAAACTATTTTCATAATATTAACACAGCATTTGTCTTTTTCATGCTCACTCACTCACAAGTGTAGAGTTTTCCAGAGGTCATACGACATGGGATGTCACAAGAGATTGCAGAAGCAAATATAAGAATATAGCTGTTTTCCATTAAGCCCAACATTAAAGAGATTTGCAAAAATGTAAAACAGTGCCACTCTTCGTACTAAGTATTTGTTTTGGAAAAGTTGTTTTCCGATTAAAAATATTACTTGTATTAACTTAAATGGATTTGTGGATTCTTCATTATTTTTAAATGAAGTAATAGTCTTAAAATTTCTTAGTTTTAG
This sequence comes from Eubalaena glacialis, assembly GCF_028564815.1. NCBI lineage: Eukaryota > Metazoa > Chordata > Mammalia > Artiodactyla > Balaenidae > Eubalaena > Eubalaena glacialis. The sequence continues at coordinate 16,739,455 of NC_083728.1, read as the reverse complement.
TTTCTAATATGGTAAACACTGATAAATATAACCCACATAAACAAGAGCTCTTTGAGATCCTCAAATCTGTAAGTGTAAAAGAGTCCTGAGACCCAAGAGTTTCAGAACTTCTGCCTCAGTTATCTGAAATAGTGCACCTTCTGTTAGCTTTAAGAAAACTGTTACAGTTTCTAGCACTGTGATGACAAGACTCTCTTGCTCCAACCAGAGCTTCCAGATATTACTAAATTCATACTAAACTAGTAACTAGCTGGGGTCTCTCACTACTTAAGTTCAGGGCTTTTCCAGTACATACCCTTCCCACCTCTCCCAAGTACAAATCACCTATTTACGAAGCCCAAACCCCACTGTCATGAATCAACTCCACAGTTAGTGGGATGTTTTAGTAAAGAGTAAAACCTATTTTGTAATCGAAATAAAAGTGCAACAAACTTTCTGTTAACACGTTAAAATGGCTGGACAAATTTCCACTAAATTTGATAGGTATGCTTAGGATGGTCTGAATTAAGTTATATGGCATACATAAAATTCACTTTGGAGCCCCCTGGAAAAGAAAGGGATTCATCCTCCAGCTGACACTGAGGACAGATTTTTTTTACCAAACTTTGGAGGGAACTGTGGGCTGGTTGGCCATTAAATACTGGATATGGCATGTATAAAATTCTCTTTGGGGGTTGCTGGGGTAGGAGGGCAGCACAAAGAGATAATATACATCCAGAACGTTTGAAACCGAAGTATGAGATCTACACTGCAAGTGACTGAAACGTGCCATATGCACTAAAATGCCGGAGATGGAGAAGACGCACAGCAGTTTCAAATATCACACCCCCTCCCCCAACTGAAGCAGCCCCACTCCAAGTCGCTTCTCACATAAGAAACTTCATGTGACATGTCTCAGGGTGAAGAGCACCAGCAGGGGTTTATTTAGTGATGGTTAATGATTCTCTCAAACAATATAGGGCAGGCCAGCTAGTTTATTCATATTGAATCTAAACCTTAGATCTCTGGCTTAACAATAACATAGGAAACCTTTAAAGACACAATAAATCTTGCGTTAAATCAGAGCTGGTTTAAACCAGTCATAAAACTTCTAATACTCTGGGCTGGCAACTACAGCATGACAAATGTTCAGTCCAGGTACAAAACCACATTTCATCCTCCTTGGCACCCAAATGTTAAACAGATCTGAAAAATGCTGAAAAGTTGTTTTTCAAAGGCTTTCACCATAGACCCACTGCTACCAGTCAAGCAATTGTTTCTTCATCCCCCAGGAACAGTTCTAAATGAGAGGGATTGTTCTTTTGATCGGCTTGCCTTGGTGGGTATGTAAGAACTCAGAGAGTTAAATTTAAAGAATGAAGATTAACTGAGATGCCAAGAAGTTTTTATTGCAAGCACAGTGAGCAGATGTCTTCTCACCCAAAGCGGCCGCAAGGTCTGCCGTTAACTAAATCTCTCTGACAACCCTTCACTGGTTAAAGCACAGTAATGAGCTTCTTGCTCTCAGGTGTACATCATTTCTGCCATGTGGGACATTTTCTTGGGAATATACAAGTAATATTCCATGTAGCCTGACAGGTCCTCAATGGTCACGTCATCCACGAAGACTCGAGCTTGCTCAGAACAGGAGCGGGGGGAGCCAGACAGAGTTCTTGTGTGAAGCGACTGAGAGTAGTCCTCAAGCGTGGATCTTCGCTCTGGGGCTAAGGGAGGGACGTTCTGCAGGCCTGAAAAGGAATATACCTCCATATCATGCCACCTCTTACACTGGCACTCCTTGCCTATGCATGCACATGGCTTGCCCTGGTTTAGCCTGGAAACGGATTGAAAGTCAGAGAGATCATTGGCCTTGAGACTTGCTTGGGAGACCTGGGGAGCATCAGAGGAGTCTTCCTCCTTACTCTCTGATGGGAGCCTTGGAACCGAAGTTCTCAAAGGCTCAATAACTGCCCCTGTGTGATGAGTATCGAGAGAAGTTGAGCATTCTCCTGCATTGAACTCTTTAGGCGTTGAAATTCCCAGCCCACTGCTGCCATCAGGGGAGTCCGTCTGGCTTTTGTGCTTGAGCTGGCCGCTGGAAGAAGCAGCTATGGTACTGCAATGTATAAACTTTGGAGGATGAAGGACAGGAGACTTAGAACGCCGACGACGCTGGGTCCTCACTGCTCCTCGTGAAGACTTCCTTGTAGACCTAAGAGGAAAAAAATGCACAGGAAGATGTTGGAATACAGAGGTCTCCTAAAGAGATTCTTTAAGACAGTTGGAAATTTGCCACCTCTCTGGTTTATGAGTCTAAATAAGTTTCCCCCAAAGAGATGTGCCTACCTCTATTTTCAAGCTGCCTAAGTCTCTGTGTCTCAAAAATGTCAACATCTCCTTATTACCAAGGTATAGAAACAGGAGAGGTAAAGGGTAGTTTTAAATCGCATTTCTTGGACGAAACATTTGGCGCAGAATACCTGTCTGCCCTGCCCAACCCTTGGCTTGGGAACCTTTGACCTCCAGTGGGTCTGGAGAAGCACCCTGCACAGACAACTTAGATTGGTGCTGTAAAACCTCAGTGCTGTGCTCCACGCCCTGAATGCAGCACAGCAGCTTCAGTACCACTATGGGGCTAATGCTACAAATAGCCACTCTGCCGTGATTACTCAACAGAAGAGCAGATTTAGAATTCACTTCTATCACTGGGAACAGCTGAAAAACAGATTTAGACTCTCTGAAGTTTTCAGATATTGGGAATTATCAGACATACTATAACATTTTATAAAATTTTAAATAAATAAGAATTGAGGGAGTTCCCTGGTGGCGCAGTGGTTAAGAATCCGCCTACCAATGCAGGGGACACGGGCTCGAGCCCTGGTCCGGGAAGATCCCACATGCCACGGAGCAGCTAAGCCCGTGCGCCGCAACTACTGAAGCCTGCGCGTCTAGAGCCCGTGCTCCACAACAAGAGAAGCCACCGCAATGAGAAGCCCACGCACCACAACGAAGAGTAGGCCCCGCTGGCCGCAACTAGAGAAAGCCTGCGCGCAGCAACAGAGACCCAAGGCAGCCAAAAATAAATAAATAAATAAATAGTAAATAAATTAAAAAAAAAAAAAGAATTGAGCAAACAGAAAAAAAGACTCAAAATTGCCAAGCAAATTTGAAAACAGAACCAAGTAGAACTTTAAAAACTTTGTAACTGAAATTAAACTAAATAGATGCGCTAAACAGCAGAATACATACAGCTAAGAAAAGAAAATACTGGAGGATAAATCTGAATTATTTGCAACAGGGGTCAGCAAACTGCAGTCTGTGAATCAAATCTGGCCCCCTACCTGTTTCTGTACAGCCCATGGACACTGCTCCCATAGGCTAGAACTGTGAGCCATGCAGACATGCCTGAGGTGTCCCCACCTTCGCCCCTGTTCTTCCCTCCACTCCCTGTGCCTGTCTTCCTGGCCAGCAGACATGTGCGTTACAGCACGGCCTGGGGCCCTCACTGGCTACCATCTACATGTTGGGGCTCTGCTGTCAACAATCGCTAGGTACTGAGAGGTAGAATCTCAGTTTGTGCCAGGCTCTCTGGAGGAGAGAGGGCGTGCTGGAATCTGGGTGCCACTGAGGCAGAGAGTAAAACTGACCCTGGCAATGCTCCCTCCCCACCCATCCCACCAGGCTCGTCATTTCAGCCTGAGACTGTCTCAGCGACTGAACACAAAGTGTGTCCACCAGCCAGGATGGTGAACATCAAGCAAACAGGGCAGGGCAGGAGTTTTCTCCCTTTTTAAGTACCTACAAAATATCCCTGGATCTCACCTCTTGGTCTCCAAAGCCTAAAATATTTATTTTCTGACCCTTTACCAAAAAAGTTTGCCAACTCTTGACCTATAAGGCAGCACAGAAACTTAGAGATTTGGAAATATGTAAAAGTTAAGAGGTATATAAGACAGAATAAAAAGTCTGGAGTCTCTGAAAGAAAGAATACAGTGAATGGGAACACAGGTAATTTTTTAAGAGATAATGGCTGAGAAATTTTCTGAATTGATGCAAAAAGAGAATCTACAGATACAAGAAGCACACACTAAAGCAGGACAACTAACTGGAGAATACCCAAAACAATAGGAATACCTTAACAGCAGCTAAAGAACTAGGCAGACTATTTCCAAAAAAAAAAATTATTTGAATAAAGATCCTATAAGTAACACATTTTTAAATTTAATGGACATATATAAAACCTAAGAATGATTAAAGGAGAGCCATTCTTCTCAAACACACATAGAACATTTATAAAAATTGACTACAATCCAGGCTATACAGCAAGTCTCAGCAAATTCACAATGAGAAGAAAGGGTCTTCTTTAACCAGTGCATCTTGGATTCTATATCATAACACTCTTTTCTGGATACTTAGGAAAGCAAATCCAATAGTATGTTAAGGTGTTGGGATAAAAATCATCTGCAATGAGAAGCTCTTACCCATGCCAACTGTCTTTAGATGCACATGTGGTTTTAGGTTTGGTATCATCCACTGCTGTTCTGACTGACGCTCTGACACTTGTGCCTTCTCCAACAGACAGAGATGCTATGGACCTGAAGACAAGAACAAAGTTTACTGCTTAGAAAACCATGAAAGGAGAATGTATTGCTCTCACCAACCCAAATGCAACTCATATTAATACCTTTATTATCTTTCTAGTTTGGGTTTCTCAAAAATTGCCCAGCTTTTAGTGTAAATTTTCCTCCAAAACCAAATTTGGAGGATCCCTATGAGCTCGCAGTTGCAAAATCATAAGCCAAAGAATGATTCTTAAGTATAACCAGCAGTGGGATATAAATAGACTTTTAGGCTGTTTATCTGGGGCAGATCAGGCCTTATGTCCAGGGAGAATGCTAACGACAATGACCACTTACTTTATATGGGCAAACCAGAGCCATGGAAACTAACTTTAGGAGCAAAAACTTTAGGAGACTCAATCTAACTTTAGGAGACACAATCTAAATGAATACTTTTTCAAACAGTATACAACTTATACAAAAATATTCTAATTTTTACAACCAATAGACTTGAAATATTACTCAGAGTTAAATCTCTGCAGTTTAAAATTACACAAGTAACATGGGTTCCCAGTAAAGAAGATGAAAAAATTTAAAAGGGAGAAAAGAATCATCTATAATCTCACAACCCAGAGGTCACCAACATTAACATTTAACATCAAATTCTTTTGGACCTTTTCAATACACACATACATACACACATATACAGGGCTCCTACTATACATGCTGTAGTGTTGATAAATATCCTTTAGAAAGAGACAATCTACTAAGTAAAAAGATGTTCACTAAAATATAATTTAAAGTAACCTTAAATGTCTAATAATAGAAAACACTGTACTATATAAATTATGGCCAATCTGTACAATGGAATATTAGGAATTTATTAAAAATTAAGTGTGCGAAGAACTTTTAATGACATGGGAGAATGTTTATAACATAATATTATGTTATGCTTGTAACATAAGAGAAAACAGCATGGATAAACACCTGTACATATATTATGATCTCAACTGTGTAAAAAAAGTGAACGCTGTTATTACAGATGCTCTAGATATTAACTGCGGTATTGGTAAATTGTGATTTTTTTACTTCCTTTTTTATCCTTTTTTTTGTTTTTGTGATTTACCCATAATAAGCATGTATTATGTTATAGTCTGATGAAAAAGACTATGTTGTTTTACAATAACTATATAAAGATTTGTCCTGATAAGACAAATACCATTAGAAACCAAAACCTGTTGAACAGGATCATGCTAAATTCCTGGCAAGGCTTGGTTACTTTATGAGTCAGTACCTCACATGTTCTATTCGTAAATCAGCAACAATACAAAACAACTAGAATACATACTAGATACACTATACAAGTCTTATTCTGCTTAGTCACTGTAATGACTCACCCCTTGTAGTCTTATTTGGTTTTCTCAAATGTTCTCCACTGCTCCTTCTCTTTCTATAATTTTACTCAAAGTACAGCGCGTGCTACAAGTATATAATATTTGACCATATATTGTACAGGCATTTTGAAAAGTTTTTTTATGTTCCAAGTAATTTTTAGGGGCATGGAACTAGCTTAATTTTATATTCCAACTTCTTAAAACACCAGGAAAGAAGTCTGTATATCGAGAGTTATATAACTTTATACACTAAGGGATACATGTACATGTGCATTTATACATTCCTAGCATTTTCCTGATTAAAAAATATATATTTCTATACCAGAAATCACAAAGGAATACACTATGAGACTGCAATCTGGAACTATTTGTTTTTCTGCTTTGTTTCTGTTTCCCAAAATAGCTTATAAAGTACTGATCAATTCTAATGGCAAGATGACCATATTGGAAAATCACTAGGAGAAGATACTTATTTGAAGTATCATGGAAGCAAATGTAAGCACCTGTAACAGCTACTGTGCAAATCTATTAGCATAAATTTTCTCATTTGGTAGGCCAAAAATAGTACTAGCAATAAGCAGACAGCTATAACAACAACTAACAACTATTTAATTTTACATGCACCAGGTACCGAATGCATTTCTTCATGTTGTCTTCAAGGTACCATATAAAGGAATGGTTAAGAGCAGAGGTTCCAGAGATAAACTGTCTGGGTTCAAATCCTGGCTCTACCACTTCTTACCAATGTGACCTTTTGCAAGTGACTTAATTCATCTGTAGCTCCTCTGTAAACTATACAGTATACTCTGTAGTATGTATCTTCTAAGTTGGTAGTAAGGATTAGATGATGTGTACAGAGTACTTAAGCCAGTGTCTAGGGCATAGTAAATGAGTAATAAATTTTAACAATCATTATTTACTCCTTGCTGTGGAGTGTTCAGTTTCCATTCATGAAATGAAATATTCTTATATCCATTAAAACTTTGAGATTTCTTCTGGCCTGGGGCAAAGAAGAGGGATGAAAAGAGTCCTGCATAGAACACTTTGCAAAGGGTGAAATATTAACATTCAGACAGCAGCTGGTCTGCAGGTGCTCTAATTAGTTTGGCCAAAGGGTCCAAGATGATTGATCTCAGTGACAGAACCCTAATGAACAGAGGTTTCCATAGTGATAGGGTCAGCAATCAGAGCCCATGAAATCGACAATGTCTGCAGAGATTCCTATTGAGCCAATAAACTTTTAGTGAAAAATACTGTGATTCCCTAGAGATCTATGAGGAACTCTCTGATGGGACACTGCCTGATGTTTGATTAAAAAGAGGTGGGGGGAGGGGGGAGGGGGAAGGGGAACCCTCCTCAAAGTTAAGAAGAACCCCCAGCCTTGGAGTACAAATGAGCACCTACTTTTCAAAATTTAACAGAAGAGTTTCTTTTATAAGTAAAACAATGCTGTACAGAATTTGGTAAAATGTCATAGTATTAACATTGACACCTTCTACAAATAAAAAGAAATTTTAGAAGAGAAAGAGCTCCCCTGAGGAAATGTCTATTTAAATCTAGTAAACAATTCCCCAATAATATATTCCATATTTAATTACCCTGATGCATCCACTCTTAATTTCTTGAAAGCAGTTTGTAGACTCTCCTCCTCTCCATCCTTGGCTTCAGATTTCATTGTGAAAGTTTTTACACTACTATGAATGTTCCCGTTAATACTAAAAAGAAAATAAAAGTAAAATGAACAAAGTGAAAACAGGTGAGTTCAAACATATACTTTTGTTAAAATCTATATTCCTGATATTACCATTGCTTGTTAGGGGAAGAAAAAGCAAATTTCTACTTCTAAAAGGAAGTTTCAAAGACTAGGAAACTGTAGGTTTTATTTCTTAAGAGAAGACACATGAAATAATACAGAAAAAGTACATTTATTAAGATGGAATTTAAACTGTCCAAATACTTGATGCCAATATCCTACAGTTTTGGAAACTACGTCACCTAAAATCTGTGTTTAAGTATACTTTTTAACAGGAGGGGAAATCTCTCCAGTTGTAGAAGTCTAGAAACCTACAGACAAAATGATCTCTGCACCAGAAATATAAGGGAAAAGCTCAACATATAGGACTCTGAGCTTTAAAACACTACTGAGGGGACTTCCCTGGTGGCGCAGTGGTTAAAAATCCGCCTGCCAATGCAGGGGACATGGGTTCGAGCCCTGCTCCGGGAAGATCCCACATGCCGTGGAGCAACTAAGCCCATGTGCCACAACTACTGAGCCTGCACGACACAACTACTGAAGCCCACACGCCTAGAGCCTGTGCTCCACAACAAGAGAAGCCACTGCAATGAGAAGCCCACGCACCGCAACGAAGAGTAGCCCCGGCTCATTGCAACTAGAGAAAGCCTGCGCGCAGCAACGAAGACCCAACGCAGCCAAAAATAAATAAATAAATTTATTTAAAAAAAAAAGACACTACTGAGTGTTTGTCTCATCCAGCTCTAAATATTTCAGGTAAGAATAACTTTGTGACACATGATAGCATTTCTCTAAGGAAATCCTGACCCAGATATCAATATTTATACTCACATTAATATTCATACCCATGTATCAAGATGTTACCATTACTAAGGCAGGAATGCAAGCACGTTTCAATGATACTGCTTACTCCACACTCAACCTTTGTTTTCTTTAGCTTCAAATACTTTCTTACAAGAATAGATGAACTATACTTGCAACTCAAAAACAAACTTAAAACAAAATTAGCTAAAAGAAAGAGGTAGAAAGTAAAGGAAAAAAACTGAAATTATTATTCTACAGATGTGCCTTTAAATGATCTCCACTTAACTAGCTTGATTAACCAAAGTTCTCCATTTCTTCTACCCTGATTTTTATATTTAAACCAAAAAAAAAAAAAAAAAAAAGATGGGGGGAGGCGGGAGAGAGAGACCAACGAAAGCAACAAGAGATACAATAGAGAAGTTAATAAATTCTTTGACTCTAGTCTCCCTTTTTTTTTTTTACTCAGGGTAAAAAATTTCTTAATACCACATCCTGAACAAAGCATAAATCAGTCTCTACAAACATATCACAGGGAATAAGAAAGAAAAAAGGAAAACGAAAAATATAAGATGGGGAATTTTGAAGCAAAGAATTCACTGTACCTTCTCTATTTCTAGAGTGCCCTTAGGCACTCTCAGAGGGAGCAGTGCCTCTGCGGATCCTTGGATCCTCTGATTCTACATCTGCTCATTTCTCAGGGGTGGGTTTGATGTTATTGTGAGACCTCTAATATTCTACACGTGATGGTGTCATAACATGTTTGATATAATGTAACCATGTAGTACCAGTGAAAAAATTAAGAAGTGATCAAGACTATTTGTTTCATTTATTAATGTGTAGAAGGTATTTTAGGCAGATCTCTCTGGGGAGCACTGAAAACAGTCTCAAAAGAATTCAGCTAGCTTTCACCTCAACTTCTTAAGACAAAAAATTTAAATACACTCCCCATATGTATTTTGCTGGTTTACTTAACCAGTACATCAATTTGAGGAAACATTATCAGTTCCACATTTCACTGGTTCCTAACTCTTCGGGATTCAGAGGAGGATCCTCTCCCAGATACACAATAATGTTCTATATACTTGGGGAGAGGGGTGAGCAAAGATCACATATTCTATTATTTTTGAAGCTCCACAGCATCTAAAAGGGTGCTTCTGTAGTCTATAAACAAATTCTTCCTGCTGAAGAATACGGGGATACAAGGGAGATACAAGGGAGAACCTGACACCAGGACTGTGAACCCTATTCCTGTAAGGACTGGAATCTCATTCCTGCCCTAACACTGTGCTAAGATGCTCTGCACCCAAACACGGAACTTTTAATTATACAGTGTTAACTTAACATTACTGCAGGTGACCTCTAGATCTTAATACAAAGTTAGCTAACATTCTTGTTGACACACTAAAAGATCCATCAGTTAAAAACCAAAACAGACCAAAATAAAACTGGCTACAGACTAAAACTTTAGGAATGAAGTTCCAACTAAACTATTCTCAGACTTCCAGCATTTTGATTACTCACCTTTTCCCTCAGTTATATTAACCCAGGGCAAAGGTGACTCTTAGGCATGACCGTAAGAGCTAAATCAGAGCATGTTTGTAATTACAAAAAGGCTTACTACGCTCCTCCCTCTTCCCAGCTTCCCATTCCCTCCAATCAAGAGCTGTACAACTAACTCCGGGAAACATGTAGCTGATTTGCCCTTCTTCATTAATATTAAATTTGTGGGAGGCGTTCTTGCAGTTTTTACTGCTCTAACTTCTTGAAATTGAACAATCCCCCCAAAGATCAAACTTCTACTTTGTTTTAAGTCAAATCACAAGGGGCCTCGGATTTCCCCTAACCTTTCAAAAAACACAAAATTCTTTTAAGTTCCTCCATCAAAAGGGCAAATTCCTGATTTTCTCTGACTTTCAGCGAAGAGTATGTCTCACAATCTTATTTACATCTTGCAGTTTTAACCAAAACCTCTTTGAACCTCAAGCCTAGGTCCAAATTGCCAGGACCCTGAAAAGACCTGAGAACGATCAATAAAGGATCTGCGCGTAAGCCTGTCATCACAATGTTAAAGATTTAGAAAATTTCCCTGCCCACCAAGAAGCGTGGAATCCGGAAAAGAAAATCGCGTCCATCAACTCTGGAAGATGCAAACAAGACTGAGTTGCAACAATCGGCCCCCGGGACAAAACACGTTCACGCTTCTCTCTACTGACTCAACCGCTACACTCTCGGTGCAAGAGCACGATGTTAATTCTTTTTACCCAGAAACTGGATCGGTCGTGGTTAAACATGGGGGGAAAGGTCGGGACCTGGGGGGTTCGGAGAAAGGGGAGCTGTCCAGGGCCCTAGCTGTGCCCGCCCGGGGTCTCCCGCTGGAAAGCTGCCCCTTGAGGATACTCCCTGGGCCAGAATGAGAGACTTGGGTCAGGCCAATAAGCAAGGGATGCAGGAGGAGGCGGGGGCAGAGCCGAAGAGGCACACAACGAGACTGGGGCTCAGGAACGAGCGGGAAAGAGCGGGAAGGGGCAAAGGGCGGCCGAGAAAGGCGAAAAGGGGAAGCTACGGACGAGCGGGAGAGGGCGGAGGCGAGGGACGGGGCGGGGGCAGCGGAGGCGGGAAGGGGCGAGAGAGCGGAGCTCGGGCAGGGCCAGGCCGCAGCAGCGGAGGGGGCGCGGAGAAGCGCAGGCCCTGCCCAGCCCAGGCAGCCAGCGCTGGGGGAACGACGCGACGCGAGGCAGGAGCGCCCAGAGGAAGCCGCCCGTGGCCAGACCGGGCCTGGAGGCCGAGACGCGGAGCCGCGGCGCCTCCCAGTCACGTCTGGGCACGCACCTCCTTGCAGCAGGGGCGCTCCGGTGAGCCAGTCCGGTCACTTCAGCTCTTCTCTCCCCGATCGCGGCGCCTGACTGACCCGGATCTAAATCCGCGGAGGGGGCGACCCGCGCCTCCGGAGTCGCACTGCGCCTGCGTCACTCAGACACGCGCCCCGCCCCCTGTTCGTGCTCCTCCCACCCCAGTGACTAGGCAACGCGGCAGGCCGTGGTTGCGCAGGCGCGGGGCGGTGGCCGCGCCTCTCAAACGCCTGACGCCCGCCCCTCGGGAAGCACGTGCGCCTGACGTTATTTCCTGTTATTCTCTTCACTCGCCCCTCCCTCTGCAAAGGGTTCGCTATGGAATGGGTTTTAGGGTGTGCCTCCTTCCTCCTCTCGGTCAGGTGAGTGGGTGGGCGCTGTTCTTCGTTGCCGAGCTGCCTCCACTTCCCTGGGTCTCCCTGTGCTTGGTGCTCCACCTGGAGTCAGCGAGGCTGCGGAATTCCGCGGGGTGAGGCCAGGGTGGGGGGATTTTCACAGCGACGGAGCCCGTCTGAGCGCTTGGCCCAAGCCTCCTCGATGCTCGAATCTGGACGGCCTGCGACATCTCCAGGGCTCCGACACCATCCCTGGACTCCCGGGGATCTTCCAGGGCTGCAGAGAAGCAAGGAAGTATCGGACACGGTCAGGACCGTGAACGTGACGCCGGAATTGGAACTGAAATGCCTTCGCTTTAATACGCCTGTTGTTTGACTTGAGGCAACTGCGTTTCCCCCTCTGGGCCTCAGTTTCTCCATTCCGTTAAGTGAGGACCTTGGACTGTTTCAGTGAATCTCGTTTTTTTCAGGCGTGGACTCCTTTGAGAATCCGGTGAGAACTGTAGAACACCTCGACAGAGAAACGCACATGCGTACTAAATTTTGCAAAAAGTTTTGGACAGTTCACCTAAGTAGGTTATTTTTAGGGATCTTTTCCATTTATATGACTCTGACGGTTGCTCAGATGGCAGGCAGAGAAGGGGTGGGCTGAGCAACAAGCTGCCACTCCCTCCAACACTAAGACTGGTTCTGCTGCGATATCTGTGCCCCTCCTCACTCACCACGCCCCAGCTCCACGTCTGCACTTCTCAGAGCTTTACAGGAAAAGATGGCTTTCCTCAGTAGAATGGGCTAGAGTTGGTTACGGCCCAACCTTTGTGTGAGGTTGTCACCTGAACCAAAACTTGACCCTCCCACTCTCCAATACCTTAGCTGTAATCACCTAACTAGATAGGCTGCTGAAAATAGCTTAGTATATTCAACTTAACTACAGCCAGATCTTGGAATGCCTGGCCCATGCCTGGGAATGGAATCTACAGGTCATTGGATAAGGTTGTTAAAGCATGTCGTGGTCCCTGGGTAAAACATTTTAAATCCTTCTTGTTCATAGGAGAGGCTCAGTAACTGACAAGGGATGAAAAAAACCTATTGGGACTTCCCTGGTGGCACAGTGGTTAAGAATCCGCCTGCCAATGCAGGGGACACGGGTTCGAGCCCTGGTCCGGGAAGATCCCACATGCCGCGGAGCAGCTAAGCCCATGCGCCACAACTACTGAGCCTGCGCTCTAGAGCCCGCGAGCCACAACCACTGAAGCCCGCGGTACCTAGAGCCTGTGCTCTGCAGCAAGAGGAGCCACTGCAACGTAGAGTAGCCCCTGCTTGCTGACAGAGAAAGCCTGCGTGCAGCAATGAAGACTCAACACAGCCAAAAGTAAATAAAATAAATAAATTTATTAAAAAAAAAAAAAAGAAAACGTCTTGTTAATTGTGAAGTTCCAACATCAAACCTAATGATGCTAATAATGACTACCCTGTACTATGCAGCAGCCACGCACATGTTCGCACATTTAATATTCCTGTGATTTTACACATTTTACAGATGAGGATGACTGAGACTCAGATATCTTGTTCTAGTTCCCGTTCTATGTCACACAGCGCTACGAAGTGACTGAGTCAGGATTTAAACAGTCTCAAAAGCCTGGTCACCCACTGCTGCCCATCTCTCAACATCTCTTATAAAAGAGTAAGCAACAGGAAAGTATTGGGATTTCCCTGGTGGTCTAGTGGTTAGGATTTGGTACCTTCAGTGCCGTGGCTGGGGTTCAATCCTAGGTCAGGGAACTGAGATCCCACAAGCTGTGTGGTGTGCCAAAAAAAAAGGGAAAATATGGTGCATTTTTTCCATCAGAAGATGCGAAGGGAATTTCATCAAGACCAAATACATGTTTTTAAGCTGTCATTTGAAAATATTCCTTCGGGTAAAACCACACATCCTTGAGGGCAAGGACTGTATCTAGATCAGTTGAATTCCCAAAGCCTAACACAGTTCCTGGTTGGTTAGTTCCTAGCTACGTACAGTTTTGGTGAATTCTTCATTTTACCTTATTTCCACCCATACGGCGTTAAAATCCTGAAAACTAAAACGTCTTAAAATGCTTTGTTTTAGGTAAGCATGTCTCCATCATAAAGTTGGGTGCTTTCTGAGGATGTGGCTCATTGATCTGGGAGTATTTGGAAGGCGAGAACCTCTTGGGAATAAAGTCTGTTAACTCACACTACCTGATGTGGCTGGAAATTTCAAGTCATTAGATATAGGCCTGATCACTGTGTGGTACCTCTTGACAATGAGAGAGAGAAGCCACAAAATGTGACCTGAGGGAACAAAAAGCCCGATCTGCGCTCCTAAATCAGCGACACAGGATCTTTCCAGCCAAAGAAAAAGCCCTGAACTTATGTGGAGACTATATTCAGGAAACTGTCTTGGTATTAACTTAATGCACATAGTAATGCCATCTAACCAGAAAGCTATGGTAGCTGTAAAATTCCTTTAACAGTATACTTCCTTCTTGTTACATGAACCTTATAAGTGATTGAACAGAGGAAACCTAGTTCCATCAAATTATACTGCAAAAGCAATCAATTTATAGAGGAAGGTAACTTTTGATTTTAAAAAATAACTTTGGGGAAGGTAAGTTCAAAGCCTTAAAAAAGATTTTTTCCCCCAATGATATGGCTGCCATCCTACAAGTTGGTAATCTGGAAGATAGTCTTTTCTTATGTTTTAAGGCTCAAATAAATTAATTTATTGCTTACCTTGATATTTTTAAAATGACTTTGGAGTGGAAGATGGTGATGATGATCCTTTGTGTCGATTTAGAAGGTTTGTCTCGTTTAATTTTCAGAACCAACTCGTAAAACAGGTGCTTTTATTATGTCCATTTTACAACTGAGGAAACTAAGCTCAGAACAGTTAGGTAACTTGCCCAAGGTTACACAGCTTGTAAATGGCAGAACTGGGATTCAAATCTAGACATCTTGACTCTACACCCACCTTCCTGATCACTGAGTTACACCACCTTTCTTATCCTCAACCCTGCTACCGCTTTCACACCCTGACTAGATCAGGGATGCCCGCTTCTACCTGGGATATACTGTTGGGCTTGAGGAAATTGGCTGCCCAGGGTTTGGGACTGTGATCCAGCTAGATGTGCCCTGCCTGCTCGTTTCAATTCCCCAGAGGGGCCTTCCCGGGCCACCCTAGTAGCCCCCTTCACACTGCATCCCTTTACTTGGCTTTATTTTTCATTATAGCACTTATCACTATTTGACAATGTATATTTATTATCATTTCCCTCACTAGAATAGAAGCTACCTGAGAACAGAGACCTCGTCTCTTTTGTTTATCACTACTTTTTTCATTGAATCTAAGGTGCACATTTTCCCACAATTCAGTACTCCGAAAATCTGGATGCATCTTCTGATCGACTGTCCTAATTTAATTGGTAGCATTTATTATACCTATAGTAAATGGTGAGCCTTTAAAATGATAATGTCTTAGAGTGGTTGGCAATACAGTCTATCCCCAGGGCCGGAAGTCTGGCACCAAGCTGGCAGTTGGTAATTACTTGTTGAATGAAGGCATTGAGTATTCACTATGTGTGAGAAACTATTTAAATATTTTTGATCCCCACAATTATCCTGTTACAAAACACTTTCTGCTGCCAAAGCAGTGTGGTAGTGGGAATTCCATGTGTGTTGATCATTTTGGAAGATGGCAAGTAAAGAGAGCTGTGTCCTAGTCGGCTCTGCTCTGCTGTGGGACCACGGTGCCTTTCGTGTCCTCAGTTCCCTCTTGTTCTTTGCACAACCTTGCCGAGTACCTGCAGCTTACCCAGTGCTGCGCAGAAGTCCTTGAGAAGCTCACGGGCTAGTTGGGAACCCCAGCGGAAACAGATGCCAATGTGGGCACCCGGAAGGGTTGCGTAGCTGGCCTGGGGGTGCAGCGGGTGTCTCCGAGAAGGCTTCCTGGAGGAGGTGCTGTAACTGGGTTTGGAATGTCAGGTATTGACCCGGGAAGTGGGAAGGGATGGGATGAGACCGGAGAGAGAGTCCAAGCCCACTCAAGGAGAGAATCGTGTTAAGGAGCTGGGATTGTGTCCTTAAGCAAAATGGTGATGTGCCCGTGGGCAGTTTATTTCACGCTGGAAGCCTCTTAGAAAGTAGATGGGGAGGGAGGCCAGCTAGAAGACACTCGAAATGATCTGAGTGAAGACCAGAACTGAAACAATGGCTGGAGGGCAATAGGAGGCCACAGAGTCTAAAGAGATTAGCGGGACTTGCCAGGGCCTGCTGGTCCGAGAGCTGTCCAGCCTGAGTGAATGAGTGGCCAATAGGTGGCACCATTTACTGAGGAGGGAAATCCAGGAGAGTACAGATTTGGGCACTGGGTAGAGAGTTTAGGTTTAGACATAAGGAGTTTGAAATGCAGATGAAGGTGGGAATCACGTCACAGGATTTATCTTAAGAATCGGAGCTATGGAAGAGAAGAGAAATGACTGAATTTATTCTAGAAGGATAACTCTGGTTTCAGCATGGATGGCACAGTGGTCTGAAAGCACGTGGCCATAGGAATGGAAAGCAAGTTAACAGATTGAAAGTTGTTTAGATAGGCTTTGGTGAGAGACTGGATGTGAACAGAAGGGGCAGGGAGAGAAAGTCGATGACGACAATTCTCTTTCTAGTTTAGCAACCGAATGGGTATTGTTGCCTCTTTCTAATGTAACATTGAATCCAGTTGACAGGGAAGAGATGAAGAACCACATTTAAATGGAAGATCATAATAAAAGCTAATACTTTATAGCTTTTCCTCTGTGTCAGAAAACTCATTCTAATTCTCACAACGGTCCTATAAGATTTTCCTTATCATCTTCGGTTTCCAGATGAGGAGACTGAAGCCAAGAGAAGTTAAGTTAACTTGCGTGAGGTCACTCAGCTGGTTAGCGATGGATCTGGAATTTGAACCGAGGCACTCAGTCTGGAGTCTGCTCTCACACGGGCTGTGCCTTCCTGTGACGTAGTACCTCTAAATGATGAGCTCAGTTTAGACACTTTGACCTTGAGAGATCTGCAGGGCAGCCACAAGGAGGTATCCAAGGAACAGGAAGAGATATGGGTCCGAAGTTCAAGTGAGAGATTCGGACTGGAAAGAGATTGTGGAGTCAGCACACAAGTGGCCGATGAAGCCACAGGGGAGGGCACGGGCCGCCACAGAGAGGTGAGAAGTACCACGAGGAAAGAAACAAGGGGAACCCTGGGAAGCGAGCAGTAAGCGTTCCAGTTGTGGGGAAGGTATCTTCCCTTCTGCTCATGAATAAGTTGGCATCAGGTTTACAGGTCACCAGCCAAAACTTATTGAGTTCGTTCAGCTTTGGGTACCCTGGCACAGCAGAGTTCTTGGACCTGCAACCCTAAGAACCTACCCTGGGTGGTGGTGATCCTCCCCACCCTCTCCTACCACGAGATCCCACTCGGTGGCCTGTTGGCTTCCTGGACATCTTTTTTCGCCCTTCACCACAACTGAAGGGCCTCTAGCTCCTCCGTCTACCACCTGTCAGCGTTGTCAGCCCAGGGCCCCTCCCCATCTCCAGGACTCCAGAAATAATGTCATTTGGGACTCCAGGTACCTCCTCAAGTTATTTTTAGCCTTTTACCCATACATTTCTTGTGTCTCCAGCTTGATTCTAAGCTTCTAGAGGGCAAGAACACATTTCCCCCCAACTTTCCCCTATTCTCCCCCTGAGCCCCGTTCACCCTGGGTATGTAGGTTAAATGTCCCTACGCTGTGTGCTCCCATAGCACCTCACACTTCCTCCATCATAGGCAGGGCTGCATCTTGTGTCCCTGGTACCCGGCACAGGGTCTGCCACAGAATCTACTGAATGAGCGAGAGAGTCCGTCAGTCAATCAATCAATCAATCATCTTGCTCAGTAAATAGAGTTGCCCACTGGCTTTTGAGACCTGTAACTGGGGGCTGTTGGCTCCTTTGACAGTTGATTTTAGCAGCACCCTTCACAACAGTCTCTTGTTTGGGGAGGAATAAGCGAGAGGTGGAGAAGTGGAGATTAACTGTGTTTTCCTGTCATTCTATTCATAGCCCCCGAAGCTATTATGATAGCCCCCAAAGCTCACTTAACAAAAGGGAATGCTGATAGTTGATAGTTGCCTTCCTCAAATATTGGCTCACAGAAAGGGGAGGGAATGGGAACTTCGGGATGCCTTGATAAGTGACCTCACTCTATCCCTTTAGGCACTGGTTCTGGTTAAATCTGCAGCAGCTTGAGTCCCAGGACTCAATCCTCAGGGCCTGGAGAGGGGATGGGAGGCTTTTCCTGGTAACTATTGATCACCAGCAGGGGGGGTGCTAGGATTGAAGATTCTCTCCCTTAAGTGTGATAAAACCCTTTACAGAGTAGAGTGGGTTTTCAAAGCTGTTGAAGACTGAGAGTTATGAATCACTTGCCTTCTAGCTCAAATTTTCATTCAACTTTGCAATTTAAACTGTATGATGACATCAGGAAGGTATTAAGGCCAAGAAATAGAATCAACCAGTAAAGCTACAGAAGAAAAGAATCTGTAAATGGTGAGGACAGGAAGGGATTATTGAGAAGAGCTACTGGGCTGCTGGTAATACTGTTTCTTGATCTGATGTTTGTTATAGGAATGTGTTCAGTTTGTGAAAATTCATCAAGCTATAACACATAGTATAGGTACATTTTTCTGTATATGTATTAAATTTCAATAAAATGTTTTAAAAACGAAAAAAACCACCTCTATGTATAACACAAGATATGTATTGGATTAGGGTGACTGTTCTTTTTACCCCATAAATCTTAACCTTATCGGAGTCACAAGACCCTCTGAAAAAGACCCAAGGTTAAGAACTTTTGCAGCAGCAAAATAGAGAAAAGGAGCTAAGCACATGAACAGATAGTTCACCGAAAAAAGAAATACAACTGACTCTCAAACATATGAAAAGATGCTTACTTTCAGTCTTCAAAAAATGAATGCTTGTTAAAAGTGCACAGAGATACCAATTGTAACCTATCTGGTTGGCGACAATTCCAAAGTTTGACAGCACATTCGGTGGGGTTGGAAGTAGGGGGTGGGCAGTAGGCAACAGGCTCTCTCAGATATTACTGGAGGGATTGTGAAATGACAAGTCTAGGAATCCACCCTGTAGATGACATTTGTACATCTATGCAATGACTTATGTAAAAGGTTAGCCATTGCAGCATTGGTTGTAAGAGCAAAAAGATTGGAAACAACCCAGGTGTCCATCTGTACAGGACCAGGCACAGAAACCGTGGTGCGGCCCCATGCAGAAGTACTAGGTAGCTGGAAACAGAGGAAGCTCTTTGTGGACTGAGGAAAGCTCTCCAAGATACGGTAAGTAAACAACAAACAAACAAACAAAAAACCAAGATGTGAGCTAAGAATATATATTTGTATTACTTGTGTCTGAAAAGAAACACTGAAAAGGTATACAGGACAGCAAGAGAAGCCGGTCAGAGAATGGGGGGGTGGGGGAGCCAGACTTTGTACCGTGGACCTTGGGTTCTGATTTTTGAATCCTGAAGTATCTTACCTACGCCAAACAACAGCCGCAGCAGATTTAAAGAGCCCTGTTCTGAAGCTGTTGAGCTAAGCTTCTAGGCTCTCATACTTATTATATCTGCCTACGGCACAATGGCTGGGTTTGGTTTTTTAAATTTGAATGAAGCTGTGTCTTGATGAGAGTCTTCAGCTTATTCTCCATTTGAGCTGCTGTGTCACGGTTTCCTGGCTCAGCCTCAACTCCCAGGAATTCTTTCCTTGCCCTGCCTGTGCTCCAAGCCAGTCTGCCGCCCGCTCAAGGGTTGACCTCTACCTATAATTCGTGAGCATCTTATTCTGCCTGAGGGAAAAGGAAAAGCTTTCACCAAAAGAGTGCTCCTGTGCCCTCAGATGCCATCTGAGATCTTGGTCTTCGTCCTCTCGCCTTTGCCTGTCTCTACCGCCATTCTTTTCCCTTCCCACCTCCTTAAAGTGTCTTCCCTCCAAGACCAGCCCCCACTGTAACGTCACTTTGGTTCCTGTCTCTTGCACCTTCTCTGGAAACTCACACCATTTTTTCTGTACATGAGCACATACATCATGTCTTCTCCTGTATTTAAAAAAACAAAAACAAAACAAACCAAAAAACCCCACAAAACCCAAACCCACAAAGCCCCTTTCACCTGGATTCCCCCTGAGTTCCCGTCCTTTTTCTCCCCATTAGACCATAGGCAGTGTCTCTCCTTTGATTCTCATTGTTCAATCTGCTGCAACCAGACTTCCATCCTCACTCAAACGCTTCTGGCCAAGGGCAGGAGTGACTTCCTTGTTGCTGAATCCAGCGGCCCCTTTCTCAGCCCTTACGTTGCTCCAGTTCTGAGCACTGTCTGACGCTGGTCGTAGCCTCCTCCTTAACTCACTCCCCTTCCAGCTTCTGTGGTCCCTGCGCCCAGGGCCGTCCTCGCCGCCTGTCCTGCTCCGTCTCCTCCCCAGGCTCCTCTTCTGCTCGTCTGCGGTCCTCAGGCCTCGCCGCACCACGCTTCTCACCTCATTCACTCCCTGGATGAGCCTGTGTCAGAGAATAGAGAAATCCACTCTGACTTGCTTGCGTGGAAAAGGAATTTACTGGAAGGATATCAGAAAGCTCACTCAGCAAAAGGGAATGCTGAACAGCCAGGTCTCATCAGACGGCGGACAGAGCCTTTCCCAGGTGCCAGGAGTTCGCAGGCAGCCTCTCTGGGGCGCCGCCATCAGATGCCGCGCGTTTGTGATCCCTCCATGCCCCTCTGCACAGGATTCAGGTTCTGCGGGGAGAAGCCCTGGGTGACCCTGCAGCAGCCGTCAGCCTTCCTCCCCCACTACCGGTACCCGGGGATGACCAGTGTCAGCATTTTGTCGTAGTGCTGTGATGTGCCTAGGAGCCAGGCTGGCTCTGTTAGAAGTCCGGCTTCACCACACCCACCCCTCTGTGTGGCCTTGGACATGCTGCCGAAGTCCCTGTGCCTCCATTTACTGCTCTGAAAAATGGGGCTAATGATAGGACCCACCTCAAAGGGCTTGGAGAGGATCGAGTGAGTGATTTGATAGGATGCTACCAGGTTCCTGGTGAGTGTCCAACAAATGTTAGCTGCTATTATTATTATTATTTTAAATGTATCTACTTTTTAAATTAAATTTTATTTTTTTTGGCTGCATCGCGCAGCATGTGGGATCTTAGTTCCCCGACCAGGGATCGAACCCGTACCCCCTGCAGTGGAAGTGTGAAGTCTTAACCACTGGACTGCCAGGGAATTCCCTAAATGTATGTATTTTTATTGCTGATAAACTACATATACAGTTTTATATTCTGCTTTTTTTTCATTAACTATTGTAAGCATCTTCAATGGCACAAAATATTCCTCAAAAACATTTTTTTTTTTTTTTTTTGGCCATGCTGTGCGCCATGCGGGATCTTAGTTCCCCAACTAGGGATCAAACCCGTGCCCCCTGTAGTGGAAGTGCGGAGTCTTTTTTTTTCCTTTAAATTTATTTATTTGTTTGTTTGTTTGTTTTTGGCTGTGTTGGATATTTGTTGCTGCACGTGGGCTTTCTCTAGTTGTGGCGAGCAGGGGCTACTCTTCATTGTGGTGCGCGGGCTTCTCATTGTGGTGGCTTCTCTTGTTGCGGAGCACGGGCTCTAGGCGTGCGGGCTTCAGTAGTTGTGGCTTGCGGGCTCAGTAGTTGTGGCTTGCGGGCTCTAGAGCTCAGGTTCAGTAGTTGTGGCGCACGGGCTTAGTTGCTCCGTGGCGTGTGGGATCTTCCCAGACCAGGGCTCAAGCCCATGTCCCCTGCATTGGTAGGCAGATTCTTAACCACTGCGCCACCAGGGAAGTCCCGCTGCCTTGGGAATTTTAAAGTGTGGGGCACAAGGAATCCCTTAAGCCGTGTCAATTGTGCTGAGGTTGAAAAACCCTGACCTACACCTTTGCCAGTGCTGGATATTGCCATTCTTTTTAATCTTGCCAATCTGGTAGTTCTAAAAATGATACCTTATTTTACTTTGTACCTCTTCAGGAGAATGGAGTTATTTTTACTTCTTCCTTAATACATTATTTTGTTTGTTTGTTTTTTGGCTGAGGCGCACGGCTTTCAGGATTTTAGTTCCCAACCAGGGATTGAACCCAGGCCCCAGAAGTGAAAGCACCGAGTCCTAACCACTGGACCTCCAGGGAATTCCCTTGAATTTGTTATAATGAACATGTAATATTTTTGTATTTTTTTGAAAAGCCATTAAAGGTTTTTTTAAAATCTATACCTCTTTGATGGTTTGTATGCAGTCTGTTCTTAAGATTTGATCGTGTAAGTGCCTGCTTATTTTTCCCTGATAAGATGTAGCAAGAAATCCTCAATGTGGGCCTTGAGAAGCTGTCAGTATTTCAGGTTCAAGTCCCCCATCCTCTGGCTTCAGAATGTCTCCATTTCTCTTCCAAAGTACCTTCTCCCAGCAGACACCCAGGCCCAGGTGGGCCACCTCCTGGGTGGTGTCTGCTGGGAGACACCCAGCAGAGAATCATTTTAGCCCAGAGACACTCCTCACCACAGACCAGGGCCCCAAGACAAAAGGTATCCCAGGCTGACCTTAGGGCACCCGAACACCTGCCATGGACTCAGCTGCCCAGACGCCAGGAAAAAAAAAAATCCTCAGGCTCCTTTCTTAGCTGTGAAACCTGAGATCCATTCACCCTGTGCATCTCCCAGGCATTACAGCCAGCCAGGGCCATGGGGCTTCTGCAGAGCCTGGGGCTGCTGGTATCAGCTCTGGTGCGTCAAGGACGTGCTCACATTTCCCTCCCCTGGGTCCTGTCCAAATGGAAAAGGGCTAGAGCCCTGCCCCAAGCCCAGCCCAGCATGGCAAGGACCCCTAGAGAAGGGTCCCACTCCTTTTACTTGGCCCAGAGCAAGCCATAGCCAGCCTGAAGGAAGTGTCCATGGAGGACTTGTTGGTATTACCTGGATCCTCCTAAGAAAATGTCCCATGTGCAGAAATGGCGTAGGCTTGCCTGCAGCCTTTGCAGATGGCCCAGTAGCAGACTTTCAAAGTGGGCAGGCAGCTCCTCCTGGCCCAGGGCCAGGCAGGCAGGACTTCTGCCAGTGGTTCTGTGCATTTGATGTGCAGCTCACTGTGGTTTTACAGGAAGTAAGGGCAGATGTGAGGCTGCCTGGTCTAATGGCTCTGTCCACTCTCTGGAGTCCACACAGATCCATTCACACAGTGGGATGGAATGTCCAGCCTGTGAGGCCATGGATGCCTGAGACGCCCCTGCATCATTGACTTAGAGAGAGAGAGAGTGCTGTAAGAGGCTTCCAGAGGGAAGGGAATGGAGTGATGTGAGGGAAAGAACACCCATCTGCAAGTCAGGGCCTGAGTTCTGCTCCTGGCTGTTTTTCTGGGACACATAAACCACTTTACTTCTCTGGGCCTCAGCTTTCTGGCTAATTGGTTATTGATAGCACTAACTCTTTTCCAATTTGCAATTTTCTTAAATAAAAACATTGTCAATTAGATAAAGCTGGCTAAAATAAATGAGAGATTTTAAATGAAGTTTAGAACCAGTCCAGTTCCTGTTGGTTAGTTTTTCTTATTCAAAAGTAATAGGTGCTCAGGGCTTCCCTGGTGGTGCAGTGGTTGAGAATCTGCCTGCCAATGCAGGGGACACGGGTTCGAGCCCTGGTCTGGGAGGATCCCACATGCCACGGAGCAGCTGGGCCCGTGAGCCACAATTACTGAGCCTGCGCGTCTGGAGCCTGTGCTCCGCAACAAGAGAGGCCGCGATAGTGAGAGGCCCGCGCACCGTGATGAAGAGTGGTCCCCGCTTGCCACAACTAGAGAAAGCCCTCGCACAGAAACGAAGATCCAACACAGCCATAAATAAATAAATAAATATTAAAAAAAAAAGTAATAGGTGCTCAAAACAGGAAAAAAAAAAAAATAGAAGATACAGCCAAGTGAAAAGTAGTTCATAGAGAATTCATAGAGAACACCCAGAATTCCACCGATCCAGAGACCATGCTTGTTGGTGTCTTGTTGGGATCCTTCCAGAAAAGAGGTTCTTAACGTGTATTGGTGGATGGGCTTTGGGGGAAGAGAGCCCCTGAATGATTTAACAAACCCCCTCTCATGAGCCATTTAGGATATTTCCGTTATTTTACCATTACAAAGAATGCCATGCAGAGAGAAGCTAGATGAAAAAGAATTAGAACTTCATGAGAAAACAAGAAGAAAAACACAATCTGAACACCTGACAAAAATGCTTTAAAGGGCACAAAAGGAGTGCACAAAAATTACCATTCATAGACAAAGGATTAGTGCTTATTTTCAGCCATCTACATTTAGGTCAACAAATATTTACTGGGCAGATGCTGTTACATGCCAGACCCTGTGCCAGGTGCTTCCCACCTGAACAAGAGATCTTCAGGTGAAGCAACCAATCCCACGGTCTGGTCCTCAAGTCAATGCCCAGCATCTGTGATGTCCTGCCCTGGCAGGAAGGGCCTGCCGGCTCCCTGTTGAGTCATTGACCTGTGAGCATGCCCAGACCTTCCAACAAAGTATCCGTGAACAGATGGCCATGGCATGGGGGCAGCAAGGCCCAGAACTTTGAGGACAGACTATGCTGGTGACACTAGAAAAGGTTCTGCAGCCTCAAGAGGGGGTGAGTGGGGATGGAGAGAAGCTGAGTCAGCCCTGACTGGAGGATATAAACTGCTGTCCTCCCTGCAAAAAGCCCGTGTGCCTGAGAGCAGTGCCTTTCCCACTCGTGTGTGTTGATCTCCTGGGGGTCTTGTTAATTGTGGGGTTTGATTTAGCAGCTCTAGGGTTGGGCCTGAGATTCTGCATGTCTTACAAGTTCCCAGTGATGTGCTGATACTTCAGACCAGACTTTGAGTAGCAAAGCCCTAGGGCAGTGGAATCACAGTCTCCTGGAAGAACTTTAAAAATATGGAAAGTTTGGCTTCCCCCAAACCTACTGATTCAGAATCTTCTGGTCCATTTATTCAGTAGGTCTCAACCTGGACTGCATGTTAGAATCATTTGAACGGTTTTTTAAAAAGCCGATTCCCAGGGTCAAGAATCACGTGATAGCCTCCCTTCCTCCTTCCCTCCCTCCCTCCCTCCCTCTCTCTATTGCTGCTTTAGTTTGAAAGTCTCCCGCAGGTGACTCTGATGACCAGCCCAGTTTGCTTGGGACCAGAGGCAGTGTTTCTGAGTCCTGGCTGCACATCAGAGTCACCCAAGAGCTTTACAACATGTCGATATCAGGGCCCCTCCCCGCAGACCAATTGATTGAGAATTTCTAGGGGCTGAAGCCAAGTGATTAGCGTTTCACAAAGTTCCCCAGGGTGCAGCCCCTAGTGTAGAGACTGATATAAAAATCATCTTGGGGGCTTCCCTGGTGGCGCAGTGGTTGAGAATCTGCCTGCCAATGCAGGGGACACGGGTTCGAGCCCTGGTCTGGGAAGATCCCACATGCCGCGGAGCAACTGGGCCCGTGAGCCACAATTACTGAGCCTGCGCGTCTGAAGCCTGTGCTCCACAACAAGAGGCCGCGATAATGAGAGGCCCGCGCACCGCGATGAAGAGTGGCCCCCGCTTGCCGCAACTAGAGAAAGCCCTCGCACAGAAACGAAGACCCAACACAGCCATAAATAAATAAATAAAAATAAATTTAAAAAAAAAATCATCTTGGGAGTCTCAGTGGAAGTACAAGTTACCACGCTCTCTCCCGAACATTCAGTTCAAGGTCTGGGGTGAGGGCCAGGAACCTGTATGTTTAACAAGAGATGCTCATGAGATGGCAAGTTTGGGAAACGTTAAGGTAGAAAAAAGATCCTTGGGTTGGCGTCAGAAAGACAGTGCTCCTGGCTGTGTGACTTCTCACAGGTCACTTAGCCTCTCTGAGATTTGTATCTCCATTGATAAACCAGAGATGATAATAACTGCCTGAGGCAGGGATGGATAAGATCTGTTTACTGGTCCAGAGGATAGTTGTTGGAAAGTGGCTGCTACAGGCCCGGGACTCACATACCCAGCTCTGCTTTGTGTTTAAGTGGGGCGGCCACAGGGCTCTGTCCAATGGGATGTGAGCAGAGTGAGGCGTGCTCACCTGGTGTTCTGCTCTCTCTTTACTATCTGCCCATAACGATCACTGCCCACTGGATATCAATGCCTGGGTGATCTCGGGAGCCACAGAGGCAGGTCGACAGAACCCCCTGCCCCTCCCCCCGCCGGCTGCTAATTGGACTTTATGTGAGTGAAAAACTAAACTTCAACTGGGTAAAGAAAGTCACTGGGATTTGGCAGTTTAGCTGTTACAGTAGCTAGTGCTATATTAACTAACACACTGCCTCCAGGATTGTGGCAAAAATTAAGTTATCAAAAGCAGAGGCTGCAAACAAACTACACGAGGGCTTCGCTCTGGCTCACAAGTATGTTTGTTACAAGACCAACTTGGGGTCTATGAGTCGCCACAATCCCCACCACACCCTGTGGGATCATACCTGGCCGGCCTCATATTTACGGCATTTACGGCATTTGCGGCATTTCTCTGATCTCTGTGGCTTCCTGAGTCAGCGGGCCCTGATGTAATAGATGTAGAAGTTAGATACATTCACTGTTAGGATTTTTCACAGTGAATTCCTTCAGGTGACTTTTAATTCCCAGGAGAACCATTCATCCTGCCCAGAACTTGGAAGCAAAATCTCCTGAGTGATCCTTACTGGCTGAAGGATGTCATCCAGCCCCACCCCACCCTGTGACCATTTCAGCATCTGTTCTATGTAGGTAGGAGGAGGAGGAGAAAAGAAGTCAGGTGTCGGGACTTCCCTGGCTGTCCAGCGGTTAGGACTTCACCTTCCAATGCAGGGGGTGCGGGTTCGATCCCTGGTCGGGGAGGTAGGATCCCACATGCCTCGTGGCCAAAAAACCAAAACATAAAACAGAAGCAATATGGTCACAAATTCAATAAAGACTTTAAAAGTGGTCCAAATCAAAAAAAAAAAAAAAAAAATCTTTAAAAAAAAACAGCAACAAAACCTCAGGTGTATCTGGGGATCAGGTAGACACGGATCCCAGCTCCAGCTCTGCTGGTTCCTAGGTGGTGATATGAGGTGAGACATTTTCTGTTTGCCGAGCCTGTTTTCCCATCTGTCAAGTGTGGACATTAATACTCTTCTTGTGGGATTTCTGTAAAGGACCTGGCTAAAGGACACTGAGATGACCATGTTAATTGCTCCCTCTTTTCCTGTAGTGGTGGGACCAAGACCGGCTTTGCCCCCAGTAGTAAGGGGAAATCCAGTAGTATCTTTTTTTTTTATCAACTTTGAATTCTTTTTTTGTTTTTTTTTAAATTTATTTTTGGCTGCGTTGGGTCTTTGTTGCTGCACGCGGGCTTTCTCTAGTTGCGGCGAGCGGGGGGCTGCTCTGTTGCAGTGTGTGGGCTTCTCATTGCAGTGGCTTCTCTTGTCGCGGAGCACGGGCTCTAGGCCCGCGGGCTTCAGTAGTTGTAGCACGCGGTCTTCAGTAGTTGTGGCACGCGGGCGTAGTAGTTGTGGCTCGCGGGCTCTAGAGTGCAGGCTCAGTAGTCGTGGTGCACGGGCTTAGTTGCTCCGCGGCATGTGGGATCTTCCCGGACCAGGGCTCGAACCCGTGTCCCCTGCATTGGCAGGCGGATTCTTAACCACTGCGCCACTAGGGAAGCCCCAACTTGAATTCTTTTGAAAAGATAACAAATAATGTGCTTCTATTGTAGGTATATTAATCTGCTCTGGCTGCCATAACAAAATACCGCAAATTGGGTGGCTTAAGCAACAGAAATGTATTTTCTCACAGTTCTGGAAGCTGAAAGCCCAAGATCAAAGTTGCCAAGGGAGGGCAAACTGAGAAGCTTATTTTCCTGGTGCATCTAGTTGCTCAATGATAAATAAAACATTATAGCAAGGTAAGCAAGGATATATTAAGGAATTTTATGTAAAGTTCCCATGAATGTTTAGGATAAACTATGTGAGAGCAAAGGCATTACAGGGCTCCTCTAGTCATGCCTCAGTCTCCTGGGGTGAAAATGTGACCTTGGACCAATGAATGACTTGACATCGCTGAGCCTCACCTCCCTCATCTGGAAAAAATGATTAGTGTGCAGATGAAATGAGGTGATGCATGTAGAGTGCTTGGGTTGATAAATGCTTGCTGTGCTGTCGTTTACATTAATGTCATGTTATGACCTTATGGCTAAAAACAGAGACTCTGGAGCTGGTCAGCCTGGGTTCAAATCTCAGCTCCACCACTTACTAGCTAGATGACCTTGGGCAAGGTCACTTAGCCTCTCCGCGCCTCAATTTCCTCCTCTGTAAAGTGAGGCTAACAGGATTATTGTGAGGGTTAAATGAATTGATGGTGCCTGGACACACAGGAGTGCTATGTAAGTGTTTGTTCAATAAATCATAATGTGTTCCCTTCTGCCCTTAGAGGTCCTTCTGGAGAAAAGTTAGAAAATAACAGCTTCAAAGAGAGACGAGCTATTTCCAGACACTGATTTATAAAACGAATGTATTTCTATAACACCAGTTGTCCTATTTGTCTTTTAGAAGATTTGAGAGGCAGAATGCGTTTATAATGGTGGAATCTTCGGCAGGTGGCTGGCCAGATTTGAGCTATCTGGGGACATGGCCGACTTCCCTATGGCTCCTGGTGCCCTTCCACCGAGCCTGACCTTGGACTGGTGGCTTTTCTGGCACGGGCCAGGGGTGGGCCAAGGGGAGGGGGAGGAAAGGAGCTCCCGGGATCCCCCTCGCCCCTCCCCCACTCGCCCAGTGAGTAATGACATTCACGGGGAAGGGAGGGAGGGAGCGAAGGAGAGGGGCAGGCTTGGCGAGGCCATGTGATGCTGGGCGAGAGAGAGCCGCCACCGCCGGAGCCTCCTTCTTTCTTCCCTCTGATTTCGGGCTGTCATGGCGACCCCCAATAACCTGACCCCTACCAACTGCAGCTGGTGGCCCATCTCGGCGCTGGAGAGCGATGCGGCCAAGCCGGTGGAGGCCCCCGAAGCACCCGAAGCGGCCAGCCACGCCCATTGGCCCAAGGAGAGCCTGGTTCTGTACCACTGGACCCAGTCGTTCAGCTCGCAGAAGGTAGAGCCCGAGGGAGCAGGGGAACCCGACCGATGCACCAGGAGGCTTGGGGGAGGGGATCCGGGAGGGCTTAAGGGGTCTGAAGACCTGGTGAGAGACTGGAGGGTAGAATCGGGGGCTTCGGGGCCCGGAGGACGGGGGAAGCTGGGCTGCCCTCCCGGGAGGTGACTGGCCCTGTCTTGGGCCCCAGGAGCACCGTCCCTAATTCTAGGAACATCCATTCTGCCTCTTTCCCTCCCAGAAAGACCCGGTCTGTTGAAGAGCTGAGAAGAGAGACAAAGGCAAGGGGAAGGGAATGCGCACTGCTGGGAAGGCGGCCTGTTGGAGGGGGCTGCTGCTGCGGGGAGGCGGGAGGGGCGCTTCCTGGGGCCCAGCCTCCGGCCCCTGTAGTCCCATCGCAGGCCCTCCCCCCCTCCCCCCCACCCCCCGCACTGCTGTCCCCATGCCACAGGCCTGCGGGTCAAAGCTCCTCTGCCCTTCTGCCCAGCTGGGGGCCTTCTGATTGGGGCTTGAAGGGTCTGACCCTAGCCCTCCCCCCACCCCCACCCCCAATCTTGAGCTGAGAAGGAAGGAATTAACCCATCTCCTCAAACCAGCTCAGCTGGCCCATAAGGTCTGTGCTTTTTGCTCTTAAAGGCACAGACGGCCACACGGTCCCATCTCAGACTCAGGGGAGCTAGAAGGCGGTTGGGTATGCAGCCTGGTGTTGAGTTATCGGGGTTCCCGCTTCCTGGGGGTAAGGTCCGAGCACTGAGCCTGTAAGACCAGGGGCCTCTAGGAGCGCGGGGTACGGATTCAGCACCATGGCCAGGTCCCAGCAGCCGGTCCTGCTGGAGCCTAAGGGTCACCCATTGCCTGACCCTTTGACTTCTCTTCTCCCTGGAAGATCCTTTTGTTCCATTCACTCATTTTCCAGATGGAGAAACAGATTCCTTAAAGAGAAATGGCCTTGGAACCAGGCTCTTTGGTTTGATTCTTGGTCTAGGCTCAGTTCCATCATCTGGAAAATGGGATAATAATAACAATAATAGCTACTTCTTCTAATTGCAACCCCCTCTCAGGATTGCTGAGGGTTGCTGAACAGGCGGTATAGCTTAGTGTTCTACACTGGCACTAGTCAAACTTGAGCATACATTACTGGTTCAAGCACAGAATGCTGGGTCCCACCCCAGAGATTCTGATTCAGCAGATCTGGAGTAGGGCCAAAGATGCTGCATTCTAACAGGCTACCAGGTGATGCTGATGAAGCTGGTCCACTGATCCCCCTCTGAGTAGTTCCTAGTTGAAAGTACAGACTATGAGGCCAGAAAGCCCCCAGCAGGAGAGCCATCTTCTCCAATAATTCACCATGGAGTTTTTGGCCGGTCACTTTGCTTCCCTAAAGTCTCAGTTTTATAATCTGTAAAATGGAGCTAATGGCAGTACCTTCTTCAGAAGGCTATTGTGATTGTGAAATGAGATGATGCACAAAAAGTGCTGATAGCAGTGCCTGGCATGGTGTCAAGGCTCTGTTAATAATGGGTGTTATGGTATCACTAAAGTGCTAGGTAAAGGAGGGGTTGGAGTGAACCAAGGTCATGCTGGGACTCTTCTGTACATGCATGCTGAACACCTACTGCATGCCAGGCTCTATACAAGTTGCTGGGGGGTTTGGGAATGAATCAGACTGACCTCTAGATGCCAAGATCTCCTCCTACCCAGAACCTCAGGAGCCAGGCCCCAGTGACCAGGAGGTAGGAGGGTGGCCCCTCCCATCACCATTTCCTGAGGGAGCCTCCTGAATATTCCTTATTCAGCATGAGCTCAGGGCTAAGGTGGCCCCTTAGTCAGGGATGGGACCACCCACTGCAATCCCATTTGCGACCAAGCCTCTGACCAAGGCAGCCTAGCATTCTCCTGCCTCTCCTGCCAGAGCCTTCCCCTTGCCCAGGGGCCTGTGGTGGGTTCTAGAGGCAGTGTAGCCTGATGGAAAACACATGGGCTCTGCAGTCAGATGGTCCTGGTTCCAGTCTCATCTTGAGTGCTTACTGGCTGTGTGACCTTGGACAAGTCACTTCACCTCCTCTGTGCCTCAACATCCTCATCTGGAAAAGGGGATATTTACATCCGACCCTGTACGGTTCCTGGGGGACTGAAAGGACAGGGACATGTGTTAAGTGTCTGGCACACAGTATGGGCTTAGCAGGTGCGTTTCCTTCTTTCGCATCAGTCCTAAAGGGCCTTGCCTGCATGCAGAGGGCCCTCCCAGACATGGCAGAAGGGAAGTAAATGACCTCTACCTGCCACCCTGGCCTTACTTTTCAAGCTCTTGGGCACTGGCGCCCCAGCCCTGTCCATCTGCCCTTGACCATTTACCACCCCCTCTCCCACTCCCAGGAGGTCCACAGGCGAGAACTGCACATCTCACTACCCCTCTGCTCAGAAGCCTACAGTGGCTCACAAGTCCTTCCAGGAAAAAGCCGGAGTCCTCATAATGGCCTCAGGCCCTACTGCAGGATCTAACCTTGCCTGGGTCATGGACCCACTCATCAATCGGGGGAAGCCTATTGACTTTTCTCAGAATAGTACTTTTAATTGAATAACATCAAATACATAGGAGTATTAGATTAGAAGGAAAACCAATCATACTGAAGTAAAGCTATTGACATATTTTCAAAACAAATTTGTTACATAATAATATGTGTTTCTGTATTAACCCATAGTATCACATGATCTAGTGGCAGGACTAATAACTACTGTAATGTTGAAGTCGTGACGGATGTAATTGCAGCAACTGTGAGGTGATGAAAATATCTGATTCCTAGTGGTGACAATATTACAGGCACTGCTAATACCACCATGCTTTGTTGCCTACACTCATAATTGAAGAGAATGCTAAGTGTCAGCTTGACATGACTGAAAATAAACCTGTAATTTTCCCATCCTAGTTTGAGGACTCCCTGAATGTATTCATAGACCCCTGGGTCTAGGAGTCTCAATTAAATGTCCCTGTGCATGACCCTTTCTGACCTCCTCCCCTTTTGTCACCTCCATCCATCCTGCTCCAGCAGGATGGCCACCTCACCATTTTTCAAACATGTCAGACATGCTCCCACCTCAGGGCCTTTGCACTGGCTGTCCCTCTGCCTGGATCCCTGTGTGGACTACTCTCTTATTGTTCTTTGCTCAAATGTCACCTTCTCAGAGAGGCCTGCCCTGATGGGTCACCCTATTTAAAATTGCCACTTGCCTCCCTGATGCCCTGGCACTCCCAATTTCCCTTACCTTGCTCTATTTTTTCTTTTTTCCGATGAACTCACTATCTTTTGACACACCATCTCATTTTAACTGCTTCTCATCTGTCTGCCTCCACCAGAATGTCAGCTCCCTGAGGGCAGGGATCTTTATTTTGTTCACTGCTGAGTCTTGAGCACTTAGAACAAGACCTGGCACAGAGTAGGCACTCAATAAATAAGTGTTGAAAAGTGGCGCATTTGTAAGCCATAAGATGTTACATAAAAAAGGCATTTGATTCTGTAGGCTTAAAACTGGTGTAAGAAATAAAGCTTATTAATTTTTTTAAAGTATTTGAGATAAACAAAGACTCAGAGACTCTAAGTGTCTTTTACAAAGTCACACCGCAACTAAGTGGCTGGACAGAGACGCCAACCCAGCCCATCACAGTTTTCTCATAAACAAGGGCCCGGGTGAGGGGGGACAGTACCTAGCCATGACAATGAAGCACCAGTGGGTGACTTTCAGGCACCCACAGGGGGGATAGTTTGCCCAGAGTTGGCCGATGTCTGGTCACACTGAGTGGTGACCACCTAAGTCTGGCGCAGTTCCAGGAGGCAAAGAAGGCAGATGGCCTTGGTGGCTGCATGCCCTCCCCCTGGGCCTGGCTTCCTCCCCCGCACCCCCACCCCGTCACCGTCCCCTGCAGGATGGCACATGGCTCTGGCCTGCAGCTCAGCTAAAGGAGAAAGTCTCCTTGGCTGCTTGCTGGTGTGACCCTGAGGCAGCTCCAAGCAGGACTGTTGTTCCTCTAAAGACAGTCCCCTCCCCAGGCAGGAGCCCCACCAGGCACCCTCACTGGAGTTCAAGGGCAGTGCCCAGGGAGTGGTCCCTGGGAGCAGATACCCTGCCAGGATGGAAAGCCAAACGTCTGGACCCGCCAAGGGCAACGGCCTGATTTAGTTTCTGTTTCCATCCGTTCAGAGATCCCAGCTTGACCCAGACGCTGGGTGGCTGGGCGGAACCTGCCAGGAGGATGCCAGGGCAGGCAGGAAGGGAATGGGAACTACCACCTAGGTATGTATAGGGGTCATCGATGCTTAACAGGAATAGACCTTTGCCTCTCTCAGGGGTGCCCTCTCTTTCTCCTGGGCTGGAGCTAGAAGTAGGGAGGAGCATGTAAGAGTGGAGCTTGCCATCCTTTTGCTGGGGGACCTTAGACAAGTCTAGCCTACCTTCTGAGTCTCAGTCCACAGGCAGGGGATAGTTGGGCTAGGTGATCATTAACCATCTGCCAGCTCAGAACTGTTGGGCTGGGTCAGGAGGCTCTCCGTTAGCATCTACCAGGTCATATGTTTGTCTGGGACCCCCTGGAGATTAGGGAAAGACTCAGGAGGGGCCAGGCCCAGGACTCCCTGGAAGGAGCCCCCAGGGCAGAGAACACTGGTCTGAGAGTCAGGAACCATTGCTTCTAGTTTTAGATCTACTGCTAAATTGGCTGTGTGGCTTTGGGTCAGTTAGTTGCCCTCTCTGGACTTTCGTTTTCTCATCAGCAAAAACAGGAGATAGTCTCTGCTCTGCCCTCCTCTGGAAGGCTATTGTGAGCATCCAACAGCCAGATGGGAAAGTGTCTGGGGACAATAAAGGGCTAGGCTGATGTTGGCAAATTATTTTTCACTTCACTTTGTTTCTCAAATAATTTGAGAAATTTTGCTACTGATCATGGTGATGATAAGAATTTCTGCAAATTTCCTGGCCAGATTCACGTTTGGAGGCCAGGCTGAGAGTCCAATCCTGATAATGAGAATTATGAATTAAGCACCATCTATATACCAGACACTGTGTTGGTACTACTATTAATACTTCAATTCTGCAAATAAAAAAACCATGAAGCCCAGAAAGTGTAACGAATCCGCCCAAACGCACACAGAAGAACCAGATATCCTATCCCAGGTACGTCTAGCAGTGACACCCAGCCCGGTAACCACCAGGCAGCTCTGCCCCTTGTCCCCAGGGCAGAGCTGTGTTCCTCCCACCACCAGGCCCCGGGGATGTATCCCCCATCCCGTACCCCAGGGGCCCAGGAGTGGGCTGGAAGCAACACTGTCCCCTCCAGTGTGTGACCGCTGACCTCCCTCCCCGCACGCCCCGCCCCACCTGGGCAGAGTGTCCCCGTGTGTCCGCCCGCCTTCCCCGCTCTGACCCTGGCGCCTGCAGGTGCGGCTGGTGATCGCCGAGAAGGGCCTGGCATGTGAGGAGCGGGACGTGAGCCTGCCGCAGAGCGAGCACAAGGCGCCCTGGTTCATGCGGCTCAACCTGGGCGAGGAGGTGCCCGTCATCATCCATCGCGAGAACATCATCAGCGACTACGACCAGATCATCGACTACGTGGAGCGCACGTTCACGGGAGGTACGGCGGCCGCGCGGGCCCAGACCGCGCCCCAGAACCCTGGGAAGCCTGGGGAACGCCCTCGGGCCCGGTCTCCCCAACAAGGAGCCACGGGCTACAGGCAGGGCTCAGATGCCCCCCAGGAACCGCAGAGCATGGCCACAGATCCCCGGGGACCCCACAGATCTGACCCCCCTCCCCAGTACTGAGGGAAAGGGCATGGCCCGGACACCGGCCTTGGAGCGGCTAGGGCTATAGCCTCCTTGCCCGGGAACTCTGGAGTCACAGGCTCGGCCACAGACACTCCGGAGCCCATCAGGCATGAACGGGACCCAGACCCCCTTCTAAGTCCCCACAGACAGGATCCAGATCTCCCAGGGATGCCAGGGCTCGGCCAGGACCCAGCCCCCTGAAACCCTGTAAGCATAGTCAGGGCCAGAGGCTCTTCCGGAACCCCACAGACATGGGCCCGGATACCCGAGAACTTTGCAGACATGAGCAGGGCCCGGCACCCCAGAACCCCACAGAACCCTATGTCCTCCGTCCCTACTTCCCTCCCTCTGGCCTCGCTCAAGTCCAGAAGCTCAGTGCCCATGGCAGAGGCTGCAAATGCAGTTGAGAGATCAGGGCCCGGACATGCACTGTTTTAAAAGAATATGAATTAGTTGCCAACATTTAAAAACCAAGGAGAATTCAATTTCAAACATCCCGGTTTCCAGCTTCTCTCCAAGTCTGGCAACACTAGGCCTAGAGACCCACCTGGCAACAAGCCCGGGCAGGTGAGGAGTTGCCCCTCAGGGGACAGCTCGGCAGGGCTCCAGTGAGGAGAGGTAGGCGAGCAGGATCACTAGGGTCCCCTGTCAGCCTGGTGGGGACTTTCTCTCAAGAGTCAAGGAAAGGGGATGGGCCCCAAACTTCTGGACATGTTGCGGTTCCGGGATGCTGAGGTTGGGGAATGGGGTGTCAGAAGCTGGCCTCTCTGAATCAGGGGGGCGGGAGGCCCGACACAGGGCCCTGCGTGCCGCCGCCCAGCCCCCGGCCGTGCCCCGCAGAGCACGTGGTGGCGCTGATGCCCGAGGCGGGCAGCCCCCAGCACGCGCGGGTGCTGCAGTACCGCGAGCTGCTGGACGCGCTGCCCATGGACGCCTACACACACGGCTGCATCCTGCACCCCGAACTCACCACCGACTCCATGATCCCCAAGTACGCCACGGCCGAGATCCGCAGTGAGTCACGCGGTCGGGGTTGGGGCGCAGAACCCTCAGGGTAACCCGGTCTTCGCCCACCTCCTCCCTCTTCTTCCCATTCCTGTGTCTCTTACTCACGTTCTTCCCTTTATCTCTCCTCTTCCTCCTTCTCTCCTCTTCCCCATGGATATCCCTCTGCCTCTGCCTCTCTCTCCATCCCTCTGTCTGTCTGTCTCTGTTCAGCTCTCTGTCCCTCACTCTGGCTCGCTCTCTGTCTTTCTGGCTCTCCATCTCACTCACCCTGTTTCGAGCTGAATACGTCTCTCTCCCTCTCTGGCAGTCTCTCTCTCTCATTCCCTTCTCCTGCCCCCTCCTCTTGTCCTGCCATCCCATACAGAGGCCATAGGGCTATCTGTCCCCCTAGAGACTTGCCTGTCCATGGGAGCTGGGACACCTCCCCACAGGCATCTCAGCCCCAGACACCTGGGGTTGGCAGCCCAGGGCACTGAGTGACATCAGGGCTGGCATCACCAAGGAAGACTGCCCAGATATTGCAAGGCCCCGGGTCTCTGATTTCTGATTCAAGCATCCCCATATACTGTCCTAACTGCCAGCCTGATTGTGCCCACAGCCTACTTTATCCTTTCATTTTTTCAGTACTCAGTAAATAAGTGTTGGATTAAATCAGATCATCCATCAACAACTGTTTACAGACTTTGGTCCAGGCTCTATGCGGACACCATGGGGTCCAGTACACAGATGAAGCATGATGATTCCAAGTAGATAATAGGTGCTCGGTAAATGGTCACTTCGTCTCTCTCAAAGGAATGAGGCTCATGTCCAAAGGTGGGGCAAGTTGTGGCACTCGATTTTGTCTCTTTAGAGTGCCCTTGAACAAGATTCAGGACATATTTATATTGTCTTGTCCCCATTGAGTCAACAACATTTAACAACATTTATGAAGTCTCCTATGACCCAGGCCCTGGGCAGGGGGCTGGGGACAGAAGGGGACTGTCACAGCTTCTACCCTCCCAGGGTCACAGTTTCATAGAAGCAGAAAGACAAATGACCAGATAATTACAATGCAGGACTAAGTAAATTTGAACAACCTCTCAGGAGGGCAGTCTGGCCCTCTATATCGAATATTAAAAGGCCCACACTTTGGAGACTGTCCTGCAATGACACTTGGATGTGTGCGCCAAAGAAGTATGTACAAGGATATGCATTGCGGCATAAGGGGTAATAGCAAGAGGCTGGAAATAACCCAGTTGACCATGATTTGGGGACTGGGTACATAAATTCTAGTACATACAAACAATGAAATACTGTGCAGCTGTTAAAAAAAATAACAGGCATGTGGAATGCTCTCTAAGATATATTAGTAAGTAGGGAGAAAGTGAAGGGCAAAAAAATGCATCTAGTGTGCTATCATTAATATATATAAAAGGGGGTCAAATGGATACACAAGTGCTTGCAAACACAAGGAGTATTTCTGGAAGGACGCATGAGAAGATTGGGAGAGCAGAACTAAGGGACTGCAGATTGAGAGGAGAGAGATTTACTTTTCCCTGTACCTTCCTTAATATTGTTTGAATTTTTAAACAAGCATGCATGTATAATCTATTCAAAATTAACTGATTTTGGGACTTCCCTGGCGGTCCAGTGGTTAAGACACCGTGCTTCCACTGCAGGGGGCATGTGTTTGATCCCTGGTCAGAGAACTTAGATTCCGCGTGCCACGCAGTGTAGCAAAAAAAAAAAAAAGGCCACATTGATTAAAATTTTTCTAACCTAGTACCAATCAGTGTTATGATAAGGGGAACATAGAGGCAGTGGGGCCAGAGAAGATGCCCATCCCAGCCTCCGGGGGCGTGAAAGGCTTCTGGAATGCAGCAACATCCAAGGATGACCAGGAGTTGGAAAGGGAAGGAGAGGGAGAATCCTTTCGGGTTTGGGGGGAGGGGAGGGCGTGGTGTGTTTCAGGAACTGAAGGACTTTAATGTGGTTGAAGTGTAGCCCAATGTGGGTATGTGTAGTCGTGGTACAAGTCTGGGGAGTAGGGCTGGCAGAATTGGAATTTTATCCGAAGGGCAGTGGAGAAACAGTGATGGAAAGTGGCATGATCAGATCTGCATTTTACAAAGATTGTTCAACCGAGAGAAGACTGGGTGGAGCTATTAGGGGGTCCTGGCTGTCATCTAGGTGAGCAATGATGGTGGCCTGGATTAAGTGGAGGGAGTCCCTAAGTGCTTCGGAAGCTGGAGGTGCTCCCCCATCCTGTCCTGAGCCATTTGAAGGTGCCTAGAAGGCAGTTGGGGGGCAGAGAGGATCTCAAGGCTCCAGCCCAGCTGGTGGGGGGGCGGACCTCACAGGATGCAGAAGTCATCTTGCAGTGACCCCCCCAACCCAATTAGTCCAAGGTCTTTCCTTGGCCTAGTCTGCCCTCCTGGGGTCTAAAGAGAGCCACATGGGCAGCCCTGGGTGACTGGCAAGAGAGAAGATGCTGTACTTGACCTTCAAACTCATAAAATATCAATGAG
The DNA here is from genome assembly GCF_028564815.1 of Eubalaena glacialis. Taxonomy (NCBI): domain Eukaryota; kingdom Metazoa; phylum Chordata; class Mammalia; order Artiodactyla; family Balaenidae; genus Eubalaena; species Eubalaena glacialis. Next base: position 16,701,256 of record NC_083728.1, on the reverse strand, counting down.
ACTTAATATAGCCCCAAAGCTGAAAGATCTGGGAATATGCTTACTGGTATCAGGCCAGGAGATGGGGTGGTGGATAGTGAAACCTCAGAGGGCAGAAGCTGAACAATTGCAGTCACTCATTTATTCACTCATTCCATTCATTCATTCATTCAACACTCACTAAGCTCCTCTTCTGTGCCAGGCTTGTATTGGATTTTAAGGGAACAGAGATGAATCTGATACAGCCACTGCTCTCCAGAAACTCAGGTTCTAGTGGGAGACATATACATCCAGAGATAAGTAAATTAGCATCAAAATCTCCATGTACAGTAACACAGGTTGTGCACTGCACAAGTCCAGGGGGTACTTTTCATATAGACTACAATGTGAATGGATTCGTGCAATGGCAGCTCTGATTAGTGTGTGTGTATGTGCATTCTCTGGTGGAAATCTGTACAGCATACTCTGGAGGACAAAGGCATTGAGTGGTCAGACATCCTAGAGGATCAGGAAGGGCTTCATAGAAGAGGTCATCTTAAGCTGGACCTGGAAGGGGATTTTCAGGAATATTGGAGAAGGCTATTCCAGGAAGAAGCAGTGTGAGCAACAGCCTAGGAGTTTGGAATGATCTGGCACATTCAGGGAGTGTTAAGCATCTGGAGTGAGTGGCTGAAATGTTACCATCTGGGGACAGGGACAGTGGGGAAACTTAATGGAAGATGGAGTTGGTAAGGGGAGAGGAGGTGATCCTGCTGGGTCTTTTAAGGCAAGTTGAAGAGCTTGAACATTATCTGAGGGCAGCGAGGAGCAAGAGGTGGGTTTTCAGCTGGGAGTGGCATGGTCAAGTGTGTATTTGAGGAAGATCTTTCTGGCAGAAGTTGGGAGAAGGGCTTGGAGGAGAGAGAGTGCAGGTGACAGGGGGTGGGTCACATCATCCAGGCAAGAGATCACCGGGGGGTCTGAACTAAAGGAGAGTCAGAAGAATGAAAGGGAGAAGTTAAACATGAGAAAGATTAAATAGGAAAATCAACAGGACCTGGGACAGATTTGGTTTGGGGAGGAGGGAGAAGGCAGAGTTGAGGACAACCCCCAGGCATCCGGCTTAGCTTAGTGTGGGGCAAGGGTGCTGCAGTTTGGGGAGAATGCAGACGGGGAGTAGGTGGAACAGAGAAGATGATGAGGTTGGTTGGTCCAGGATGAGTTTGAGGAGCCCAAGAGATGTCCAAGTGGAGCTGGGACCCAGGGGAGAGGGCAGGCCAGGTTTGGGCACCACCACACACCTGGCCCACCATGTCCCAGACTTACTGGCTAAGAGTTCCAGAGAAATCCTGCCCCAAACATGGAACAGACCTCAGGATCTTATCCCACTTAATACTTCCACCTCCTCTTGTAAAACCCACAGCTTACAGCTAGACTTTTAATGTCAGGTTATAGGACATTATAATGTCTCTCCCATTAAGTATAATTCTCAGGGTGCTGCCTTGAGTTCCATCATTGACCCACATTCCATCACCCAGGCCTTTTCAGCATCTTTAAAAGGCCAATTTCCCAGGAAAGGCGGTCAATATGTCCCTGAATCTTCAGGGAAGTTGCCTCACCAGAAGTGGAAGTTTCAAGACACCAAGCTCTCTTATAGTTTTTTTAAAACAAGTTTTTCCCTGTGGATTACAGTGAGTGAGCACTAGACTGAGAATCGGACAGATCCGGATTCAAAATCTGCTTGTCGTTTACTAGTGTGGAATTTACTAGCCTCTCTGAATCCGTTTCTTCACTACAGAAAGTGGTGAGGGAGACGTTCACTGAAGCATGAGCTTGTCCACATTTAGGGTGATATTCATTTCCGGCAAACTCCTACTCATCCCCTAGAGTCTCCTCCTCAATAAGGTTTCTTGACACCTTGTGCCCCCGGCAGGTGGCCCTCTGGGTCCCACAGCATTCTGTTCACTCTTCGTTAGAGATTGATCATGCTATGTCATAGGTATCTCTTTTATGGTCTAGGGCAGGATGGCATCTCATCCATCCCTATGTCCCAGCCTGTAATGACATAGTGTCTCCTAGTTATGCCTGTTGATGTTGTTACTTCCTGGACTAGTGTTTGAATGGGACCTATTCCAAGTTGTTGGGGGGAAGGGAAAGGAAGAGCACCAGGTATCAGAAGAACGGGACCTTTCCTATTCTCTCCCCAGGACATTTAGCCAACGCCACCATGGACTTCATGAAATTGGACCATGAAGAGGAGCCCCAGCTCTCTGAGCCCTACCTTTCTAAACAGAAGAAGCTCATGGTGAGTGACCCCAGGCCTGCTCATTCCCCTTTCCCACCATCTTTTCCATGGAAAAGAAGAACTGGGAGAAGCTGGTTCTAAGTAGAGAATCAGCTGATGACATGAAATGGGAAAACCACTGGCTTGCTTTCCCAATCCTGTCTCCTCTGTCATTTACTGGCTCTTTGACCTTGAGCAAGTCACTGTCGCCCTGGAGCCTCACTTTCCTAATGTCTTAGGTTGTGTCCCTAAGAGCAGAGCATTGGACAGAGGTTCTAGGGTAAGCGAGGTATTGAGGGAGCGCTCTAAGGAGAACCCAGTAAGGATGAGATAGGAATGAAGAAGGGGCTAAGTTCACCTGATCCCACAGGGAGCTCTGGAGGATAAATGGTGCCACAAAGTCGATCCACCTTGAGACAAAGGGACAGACTTTTATACCCTTATATCAGCCAATCATTGACCCAATTATTTCCCAAGTATTTCCAGGAAACTCCTCATTGGCTGAGAACAATTCTCTGAAGAAGGGGCAGCTGTGAGCCACTGTCAACCAACTCTCATAGCAGCTGGTGTATGAGAGTACCAGCCCCATGAAAGGGATCTGGCCAGGACAGTCAAGCTCACAGGACTATTGTGAACACCAGATGAGGATGCTTTGTAACAGTGGGGGTATCCTATACACTTAAGGGGATATAAGGAGACTGGGTTTGCAGAAGGGGATTTGGGCCAAGAGTCTTCCATCCCTGGTCATCCTTGCTCTATTGAGGCCAACTCAGCTCCTCTAGCTCCTGCCTGTCCTGCCCCCAGGCCAAGATCCTGGAGCACGATGATGTGAGCTACCTGAAGAAGATCCTGGGGGAGCTGGCCATGGTGCTGGACCAGATCGAGGCTGAGCTGGAGAAGAGGAAGCTTGAGAACGAGGGTGGGTGCCAGTCCTGGGGTAGGTGAGTGCTGGAGCCCATCCAGCACACCCTGTCCATGACAGTCCCAGCATCTTTGCCCCCAAAGATCTTAGAGGACCATCCAGGTGGTTAGGATCATGGGCCATGGAGTCAGAAAGACCTAGGTTTAAGTCCTAGCTTGGCCACTTGCTAGTTGAATGACCCTGGGCCAGGTGCTTCACCTCCCTAGACCTCAGTTCCCCATCCATAAAATGGGGATAATAATAAGACCGACCTCAGAGAGATGTTGAGACACTGCATGAAATAATACATGCAGAATGCTTAGATCAGCGCTTAGCACACGGTATTTAATAAAGGTTATTGAAGATGATGATGGTAGTGGTGGTGGTGATCACTCTCCACTACACCACCTCCCCTTTCCCCGACTGAAGGATGTATTATGGCTCCTTCATGCTGTAGGAGCCAGACATCTAGGCTCACCCAGACTCTCTGACCTTGACTCTTTCTGTTCTCAAGTGCCTCTCTTCTCTGGACCCTGAGCATGCCAGCTATTTCCACCTCCACACCTTAGCTCCTGCACCTCTTCCAGCCTGGAGTACCCTCTCCTTACCACTCTGCTCTTTTTTTCATCTATACACCATCCTTGCCACCACCCTTCTTCAAATTTCATTCTGGACCTTCCCATTTTGCTCTATTTTAGGTGACCTGTTAGTCTGGTCTCCTCAACAATGCAAATCTGTGGAACCCATTCAACATGCACTGCTACACTCATAGCTTCACACACGCACAGAGATGTCTGTGTATGTGGGAAGGTTGTGGAGCACAGTGTTCTAAAAGATGGGTTTAGAGCGAGACAGATATGAGTTAGGGGCCTAGCTTTGCTGCCTATACTGTGTGACTCGGGCAAGTTCCTTTCCTTATTGGAGCCTCAGTTTCAACATCTGTGAAACAGGATGGTAATAGTAGAATTTAAAACCTAAACTCCATCTTGTTGAACTCTTTAAAAAACGAAAAGCACTCAGCACAGTGCCTGGAACATACTAGTTAATTACATATGACAGCTAAAGGCATGTGCATTCTCCAGGTGAGAAAACTAAGGCTCAGAGAGATAAAGTGACTCGCTCAAGGTCACACAGCTCTTAAATGGCATAGCTAGGGTAAGAAAAACAGGTTCCCTCTCAACGCGTCCAATGTTCTTCCAGCATTTCACAGCTGAGGCCTCAGGCAAATGGCACACACAGATACCTAAGGTCCTAAACAGGAACACTGTCATGCACGCTGAAGCCAGCTGCCATAAATCCTTTCTAGAAAAAAGCAGAGTATGGCTAAATGAGTAAAAACAATACATACCTCAAGAAGGAACTTTCTCGTTTCTATCAGAGAGGGTGCTGGAGAGGGGCCATTACAGAAGAGTGTTCAGGGGCCAATGGAAGTAGCTGGACCACATGTTGCCCATCATCCAGCAGGCTAAGCCAGGCTCTTCATATGATGGTGGTCACAGGGATACTGAGAGCAGCAAGAGAGCAAAGCCCCAAGGTGCAAATATGTTTTAAGCCTCTACTTGAGTCACATTTACGAAAGCCCCATTGGCTGAAGCAAGTGACATGGCAGAGCCAGGATTAAAAGGGTAGAGGGTTGGACTCTGCCTCTTGATGGCAGAAGCAGTAAAGCCTTTGCAAAGGGGCAAGCATGCAGGAATGGGAGGAATTTGTGGCCATTTTTACAATCTACTCAGGGGTGAGGTATTCTGATTTTACTTTTAAAAGTACTCTGGTTGCTGTGAAAATGGATTTCAAGGGAGACAGAAGCCCAGATGAGATGGTGGTGGCTTGGACTGAGGTGGTGGCAGTAGAGATGGGGAGGCATGAAAGGCTTGAGAGATATTTTGGAGATAAAATGGGCAGGAACTTGCTGAAAGGTTGAGGGTATTGGAGGGAGTGGAGTAAGAGGGGATAAAGGAATCAAAGATGACTCATGAGGTTTTGGTCTGAGCTACTGAGTGGTACCATTTCCTGATATGGGCAAGGGGGACCCAAGAGTTCAGTTTGGGACACAGTGAGTTTGAGATGCTTTCACAAGACCCAAGAGGGGATGTCACAGAAGCCATTAGGTATTTTAGTCTGACTTTCAAAGGAGAGGTCAGAATTTGGAGACGGAGATTTGCAAGTCTTCAGCATATACACGGTGATTAAAGCCGTAGAATTGGATGATGTCACCTAGAGGGCAGTGGAGAGAGACAGAAAAGAGGAATCAAGACCTGCTTATTAGTTATTTATTGCTTATAACAAACTGCTCCCAAACTCAGTGGCTTAAACAAAAAAAAAAGCATTTGTCAGGCTTCCCTGGTGGCGCAGTGGTTAAGAATCCGCCTGCCAATGCAGGGGACATGGGTTCGAGTCCTGCTCCAGGAAGATCCCACATGCCGCGGAGCAACTAAGCCCGTGCGCCACGACTACTGAGCCTGCACTCTAGAGCCCGCGAGCCACAACTACTGAGCCGACGTGCCACAACTACTGAAGCCCGCGCGGCTAGAGCCCGTGCTCCACACAAGAGAAGCCACCCCAATGAGAAGCCCGTGCACCGCAACGAAGAGTAGCCCCAGCTCGCCGCAACTAGAGAAAGCCCACGTGCAGCAACGAAGACCCAACGCAACCAAAAATAAATAAATAATAAATAAATAAAAACAGGCAGCAGGCTAGATTTGAGCTGAGGGCCATAGTTTAAAAAAAAAGAAAAAAAAGAGCATTTTTCATATCACGCATTTTCTGTGAATCAGAAATTCCGGAGCAGCTTGGCTGAGTGTTTCTAATTCAGGGTTGCATGATGTAGGGATAGATGCATGATGCATCTATCCCTCCCCCCAACCCTTCCCCCATCTCTGAGTCAAGCCGTTGGCTGGGGCTGCAACACTCTGAGCTGAAGGGTCCACGATGGCTCATTCACGTGGGTCTTCACTAGAGGTCTCAGTTCCCCACTGCTGTTGGCCGGAGACCTCGGCTTCTCACTACATGGCCATCTTATTAGGGCTGCTTGAGTTTCTTCACAACCCGACAGCCGGCTTTCCCCTGAGCAAGTGATCCCAGAGAGACAGAAACAGCGGAAGCCACATTATCTTTTATGACCTACCCTTGGAAGTCATTCTGTCACTTCTGCCACATTCTATTCATTTGAAGCAAGGCATTAAATACAGCCCATATTCAAGGGGAGAAAAATTGGGCTCCACCAAAGAGATAAGTATCAAGTAATCTGTGAGCGTATTTTTTCCTTTTTTTTAAATTGAAGTATAGCCGATTTACAACTTTATATTATTTTATTTATTTATTTATTTATTTATTTATTTATTTATTTATGGCTGTGCTGCACAGCATGCGGGATCTTATTTCCCCGACCAGAGGTTGAACCGGGCCCTGGGCAGTGAAAGTGTGGAGTCCTAACCACTGGACTGCCAGGGAATTCCCTACAACGTTATATTAGTTTCAAGTGTACAGCATAGTAATTCAGTATTTTTACAGATTGTACTCCATCAAAAGTCATTACAAGATAATGGCCATAATTCCCTGTGCTATACAGTATATCATTGTTGCTTATCTATGTTACACATAGTAGTTTGTATCTCTTAATCCCATACCCCTAATTTGCCTCTCCCTCTTCCTTCTCCCCTTTGGTAACCACTAGTTTATTTTCTCTCCCTCTCTCTCTCTCTCTCTCTTTTTTTTTTTTATAGAAAGGCATTTTATTTTAAATATAGCAGTGTATACGTGTCAATCCCAAACACCCAATCTATCCCTCCCCCCAACCCTTCCCCTGTCTCTAAGTCTGTGAGTCTGTTTCTGTTTTGTAAATAAGTTCATTTGTATCATTTTTTTTTTTACATTCCGCATATAAGCGATATCATATGATATTTGTCTTTCTCTCTCTGACTTACTTCACTTAGTATGATAATCTCCAGGTCCATCCATGTTGCTGCAAATAGCATTATTTCATTCTTTTTAGTGGCTGAGTAATATTCACTAGTTTATTTTCTATATCTGTGACTCTGTTTCTGTTTTGCATATACATGTGTTTATATTATTTTTTAGATTCCACAGAGAAAGACAAGCACTGTTTCATATTTTAAAACTACCACATCTGCCCTGAGGGTCCCCCTCATTGAGAGAAGGGTAAAGGCAGAGGAGCTGGCAAAGCTGATGAGACACAGTGGCCAGTGAGGTGTGAGGACTCTTGTGTCATAGAACCCAGAAAGGATTGTGTTTTAAGGAGGGAGAACAGTGTCAAATGCAGCTGAGAGGCTGAATAAACCAAGGATAGGAAAGCGTCCCTTGGGTTTTGTCCCATGGCTGTTGGTGGTGACCTTGCCAAGAGCTGTTTCACTGGAATGTGACGGCAATGGCTGAAGAGTGAATGGGAGGTGAGGCGTGAAGATGGCTAGTGCAGACAACCCTTTTGAGAAGTTTAGCTGTAGAGGGAATAGAGAAATGGGGTGGTGCCTGAAGAAGCCTGTGGGGCGAAGGGAGGAATGTTTTCAAGATAGGAGATACGAGAGTGTGTTTTCAGGCTGGTAGAAATGCCTCAGTGGAAAGGAGAAATCAGTGATGCAGGACCAATGAGGATGGAGAGGGTGTGCTTCAGGCAGGGTCCCCAGGGGACACACAGGGCACCCTCAAATTGGATAAATCAAAGAGGCCTTCGTAAAGGGACTGTTTACAAATGTGTGGGCGGGACACAGGGAAACCACAAGGAAAATTGCAGTACCTGGACCTGGGGTTGTGAGCGATGGGAGCAGTTTCAGGAACCAGGACAAAGAGGGCCACCTGACAGGAGCTGTGACTTTCTGGGTTCGATCCCTGGTCGGGGAACTAAGATCCCACCTGCCGCCTGGTGTGGCCAAAAACAAACAAATAAACAAACCAACACAGCCAGCCCGTGGCAACCTGCAGAGAAAAAACTGAGGGAAGTAAGACTCTGACCTCACCCTCGCCCACCATCCTATCTCCCACCTCTGCTCCCCATTGGCCAAACACCCCTGGAGCCAGAGGGCATGGAGTCCCATCAGTGTATCCGTCAAGTTGGCCTCCTGTGGGGCGCAGAGCAGCGTGGGGAGGGGAGGAGAGTGGCTCTAGAAAGGGAAAGGGAGGATATGCAGCGTTGGGTGGGTGCAGAGGACCACGGAGGGCCTGACCTTGAGCGTAGGTGGCTCACACCCTCCCTTGTGTCAGCAGGTGGTAAATGCAGGGGCCTGGCGTTGTGGGTTTCATGGTGGGGGGTAAGGGCTTTCATGTCTGAAGGTTCCTGTTTTCTGAATGAAGCATGAGGTGACGTCATCAGCGGAGAAAACCACCGGGTGTGAGGAGAGAAGATGAAAGATATGTGTCGTCTCTGCAGGGGGCAGTGAAGCGAGCATCCCCCAGAGCTGCTACAGGACTGCTACAGGACCCGGGCAGGGCTGCCGGCCCTCCCGGGCTTTGTGGTCAGGATTTAAAGTGTAACTGGTAAGGGTAACTGTCTCCAGCACACTCAGCTGGCAGACTTGGAGAAGGCACAAGACAGTGTTCATCCAGGGCTGCAACTTGGCAAAGGGAACCCACAGCTGCAGGCGCGGGGGAAACCGAAGACCTTCTGGTGACATGCCAGATAGCTAGCTACCCGTGCCCATGGACATTATGTAGTCATGGCTAGCAGTATTTGCCTACAAACAGAAACACAGGAATGGACATACTTAAATAGTGATGCACGCTTACACACTCATGAACATCTGTCTGCAGGCAAACACCAAGTGCACGTGGGCATACACTTCACTTATGCATGTGGTAATCCCCCCACTGCATGGACACAGATGCCCATGTATGAAGCTGTCTACATGCTAACACACAACCAGCTTCATGGATTTGAGCAGGCATTCACATGGGTAAACATACACACCATGCAGGATGCAGACACATAGGTCCACACACAGACCCAAATAAAAATGTACCCATTGAAAGGGACCTACGTGTCAGTGGAGATACATACATATGTATGATGAAGTACTCTCTCAGGTAGATGTCTTACATTTGACAGCAACTTAGATTTGTTGAAAGACGGTGCCCTGTACTCCCTCTTGTTACCAAGGATGAACCGTTCTTGAACTAGCTAAGCCTAGTCCCTTCCCTTGTGTACTTGATGCCACCCACGCTCATCCCTTCAAGGACACCACATCAGTAATTCTCTCCACTCTCTCCTGTAGCATCACCTCCTCTCGGCTCGATCATTCCCATCAACGTGCTGTTTTTTTCTTCCCAACTTACAAAGACACTCTTTTTTTAAAAAAATTAATTTATTTATTTATCTTTTAATTTTTGGCTCCATTGTGTCTTTGTTGCTGCACGCAGGCTTTCTCTAGTTGCGGCAAGTGGGGGCTACTCTTCGTTGCGGTGCGCGGGCTTCTCATTGCAGTGGCTTCTCTTGTTGCGGAGCACGGGCTCTAGGCGCGTGGGCTTCAGTAGTTGTGGCTCCTGGGCTCTAGAGTGCAGGCTTCAGTAGTTGTGGCTCCTGGGCTCTAGAGTGCAGGCTCAGTAGTTGTGGCGCACGGGCTTAGCTGCTGCGCAGCATGTGGGATCTCCCCGGACCAGGGCTCGAATGCGCGTCCCCTGCATTGGCAGGTGTATTCTTAACCACTGCACCACCAGGGAAGTCCCCCAAAACACTCTTGACCCATCTCACATTATCGGCATATCCTTCCCACGACAGCAAAACTCCTTGAAAGGGTGACCTTTGCTCACCGTCTCTGATTCCTCTCCTCCCTTTCTTTCTTGGACTCCCTCCCAACCAGGCTTTCATCGTCAGCATCTACTCCCACTGTTCTTGTCAAGGTCACCAGTCGCCAAATGCAATCGCCAATTCTCAGCCTCCTTTTCTGTGACTTCCCGGCAGCACCTGAAGCCAGCTGAGCACTCTGTCCTTGGAACACCTTCTTATCTTGGCTTCTGGGACACCACACTCTCCTGGGTCGTCTCCCACCTCATCGGCTACTCCTTCTCACGCTCCTTCGCTGGTTGCTTCTTGTTGCCCAATATCTAAATCTTGAGGCCCCGAAGCTCAGTCCTTGGTTCTGTTCTCAGCTCTGTCTCCACTCACGCCCTTGATGATGCTGTGCACCTGTACCTCTAACTGCAGACACATCATCTCCCCTCAGAAGTCTAACAGGCATCTGGAAGATTCCATATTCAAGAACAAACTTCTGATCAGAGCCTTCATTACACTTTAGCTCCTCCTCCCGTGAGACCGTGAGCCTCTGGAGGGAAGACATTTGTGTCTTGTCATGTCTTCATGCCCAGCACATACTACCAGATAAACACTTGTTGGATGAATGAATGAACATGAGGACACAGAGTGGAAGGGGGAGGCTCAGGCTGTGAGGGTGAAGGGTATTAGATTCATGGAATTTCTGAGCTGAAAGGAACACCTCTACAAAAGGGCAGAAGCAAGCTTCCCAAGAAAGCAGACCTCACCGGAAGTGGAGAGGAAGGGGAGAGCATTCCAGGCATGGGGTGCAGCAGGGGCAATGGCCCAGAGGCTGAAATGGGCATGGCTTGCTTGAGGGGAACAGAGGGCAAGTGGGCAATTTGTGAGAAGTGAAGATCAGAGAAGTATTGAGTTGGCCAAAAAGTTCGTTTGGGTTTTTTGTAAGATGTTCTAGAAAAAAGCAAACGAACTTTTTGGCCAACCCAACACATTGGAGCTCATCCAACTACTGAAAGGGCTTAAAAGCCACGCAGAGGAATCTGGACATTAAAGTGTAGTCAGTGGGGAGAATTTCAGGTGTTTGAGCAAAGCAGTGATGAGGGAGACCAAAGGGGCTCCAGAATTTCAAGTCTAGTGTTTCCTAAGTACACAGGCTAATTTTAGATGTCACGTGACCATGGCGATAAATAATATAAAACCACATAATGAGAATTATTCTCTGTTTAATTCTTTTGATTGTATTAAAGAAAGAGTGTTAGTATGATGCTAGTATTTAATTCCTATAAAGGGGTTATGTATTAATACCTGCCCTTTTCTTCAAACAAACACAAGTCTTGGGCTCAGGGATTTTGGGCGGGCAGTAGTATCCAGCTGGAATTTAATAGCGTTTGTTTTGTTTTTTGTTAAATGTACTTTTATCGTTGCACATAGGTTATGGCAAATGATACTCTTAGTGATACAGTTTCTTTTCTCATTCATCACTCATTAAGTAAAGATTTAGTGAGCCAGGCACTGTTCTAGGTGCAGGGGATACAGCTGTGAACAAGACAGACCCAAATTCCTGCCCTCATGGAGCTTCCATTCTGGTAGAGGGTGACAGGCAATAAACAAAATGAGCACGTACAGTATACGGTGGAACACTGGGGAAGAGTTTTATGGAAGAAAACAGAGCAGGGGAGGAGGACACTGACTGCTGGGATTGGGGTTTCAATTTTAACTGGGTGGTCAGTGAAGCCCCCTGAGAAGACGGCACTGAGCCAAGACCTGAAAGAGGTGGAGGAGTAAGCCCTGTAGCTCTGTGGGGGAAGAGTGTTCCAGACAGAGGCAAGAGCAAGTGCAAAGGCCCTGGGGTGGGAACGTGCCTGGAATGAGGAACTGCAAGGAGGCCAGTGTGGTTGAAGAAGGGTGAGTCAAGGGAGGGGACTTCCCTGGCGGTCCAGTGGTTAGGACTCGGCGCTTTCACTGCTGTGGCCTTGGGTTCAATCCCTGGTTGGGGAACTAAGATCCCGCAAGACATGAAGCACAGCCAAAAAAAAAAAAGAGTGAGTCAAGGGGGAAAAAGTAGACTCCTAGGTCTGAAAGGTACCTGGGGGCCAGATCACATAGGACCTTTAGACCATTAGAAGGGCTTCAGCTTTTACTCTGACTATGACAGGGGGTTATTAGAGGGCTTTGATCAGAGAGAAGGACATGATCTGACTTAAGATTTAACAGGATTCCTCTCTCTGCTGTGCTGAGAATAGATTCTAGGGAGTCAAAGGCAAACGATAATGGTCGTTAGGACCAGGATGGTAACATGGGAGGTAACATCAAACTTTGGATGTATTTTGAAAATAAAGTTGATGGGAACTGCTGACAAAGTGTATGTGGGGTGTGAAAGAAAGAGAAGAATTCAAAATGGCCTGAGGCTTTTGGCCTGAGTGGCTGGAAGGATGGAGGTGCTGTTACTGACATGGGGATCAATGTGGTGGGTTTGGGGGTGACAATCAGGAATTCAGTTTTGGACATGTCACGTTTAAAATGCACAGTGGACACGCAAGTAGAGCTGGAAAATGGGCAGTGGGATATATGAATCCAGAGTTTAAATACATATATTTGCATTTAATAAGTCAGTTGATTTAAAGAAAACAAATAATAGAGGTAGTATATGCATCTGGCAAAAATCATGAAAGAAGTACAGGAGTGGGTGATCTTGGGGAAACACTATGGCAGGCAGACAAGCCAGAGGCGTCAACGAGAGAGGAGGGAGTGTATGGGGGAAGAAGAGCTGACCCCTCCCCTCCCCCATCTCCTGTCACTTCCATTCTAGGGCAGAAATGTGAGCTGTGGCTCTGTGGCTGTGCCTTCACCCTTGCTGATGTCCTCCTGGGAGCCACCCTGCACCGCCTCAAATTCCTGGGACTGTCCAAGAAATACTGGGAAGATGGCAGCCGGCCCAACCTGCAGTCCTTCTTTGAGAGGGTCCAGAAACGCTTTGCCTTCAGGAAAGTTCTGGGCGACATCCACACCACTCTGCTGTCAGCAGTCATCCCCAATGCGTTCCGGCTGGTCAAGCGGAAACCCCCATCTTTCTTTGGGGCATCCTTCCTCATGGGCTCCCTGGGTGGGATGGGCTACTTTGCCTACTGGTACCTCAAGAAAAAATACATCTAAAGCCAGGCTCCGGGCTTGGTGTCTGACTGTTGGTGTCTCTGTCCTGTGTGATTCCCAATGAGCTCTCAGTAACGCACCGTCTCATGAACACTTGGACAGCCCCTCCCACCCCTTGTTCGGAGTAATTCTATCATCAGTGTGAAAACATTCCATAGTTTAGGAGTAGATGTTGCCAATGCCATGAGTTGAGGCCACGGTTCTACTAAAGGAGAGAAAGAGTGAGTGGGAGAGAGAGAGAGAGAGAGAGACAAAAACACAAATGCTTTTTTTTTTTCGATTCAAGGTCCCAAGATGGAACTGTTGGGACTGGTTAGGATCTGAGGTGAGTCCCAGGCCATTTCACTCACCAGGGCCCAGATCCTGGGAGGTGCTGGGGGCTCGGAGGGCCTGACCCCTCGCCTCCCCTTCCCTCTTGCCCAGGGAACTCTTCCACAGGACAAAGCCAACATCAAGACTTGACTCTTCTAAGCGCTACCTCCGGGTGGGGCTGGAGACCTGGAGACCCCACGGGAGGCCCCTGAAGACTGGAAGGGGCTTCATTCTTCTCCTGGAAGTGAATTGAGACAGCACTGGCCGAGCCAAGGCAGTGACTTCCAGCCACAGGCCATGTCTGGGGCCGACGCCATGAGCACACCCTCCCATTCCCCTCTTGATTTGGCCAGTGTGCTTGGTCTGGCACTTTACCGGAAGTCCCTGAAGGCAGTGTCCATCCTCCTCTTCCCACCAGGAGTTGAGTTTTCCCACCATGTGAGGTGGACTTTCAGTAAAAGCCACATTGATCTTCTCTCGGAAGTTCAGCCCTGGCCGGAGTGCAGGGGTGGGTCTGGAGGTGGATGGCCTTCAGGTCCCTCCTCCAGCCTCTGCCAAAGCCATCTCTGTTAACGTCTGCCTTCCCCTTCACTCTCGGGGCTCCCCCCACGCCCTACCATGCCATGCAGGGGGGTTTCTGCATCCACGCTGCCGGTCCTTGTGGCGTCTCACTTCCCTGTGCCTTTTGCATGTTGGGAGAGGGTCTGGGTGTCACTGCCGCTCATGCTTAGAAACCACTGAAAGCCCCCAATAAAAAGCATCGAGGAGGAGCAGCTGCTTTTCATTTCTAAACCTGTGTTGTCCGTCTAGTTCTCGTTTCCAGAGTTTGGGGCCAGAGGGGTGGAGGTACGACATTGAGACTCAGTGAGTCTGACTCTCCTGACTCGCACCAATGTTTTGACCATTTCACTTCTGGTGAGAAGGAAGAGATGACTGATGGCTGCTTCGGGGGCCCAAGGCTGGATCTGGGGAGGCCAGGTCTTTTGTTTGTTTTTTGGCTGCACCGCATGGCTTGAGGAATCTTAGTTCCCCAACCAGGGATCAAACCCGGGCCCGGGGCAGTGAAGCTCCGAGTCCTAACCACTGGACTGCCAGGGAATTCCCATGGCCAGGTTTCATCTGATAGGAAAGGATAGACAGGATGTTAGAGCACATGTCCAGTACTTTAAGGCCCAGCTGTTGAAGAGGGTCATGTGACTTCCACGCACAGTCCATGGGTGAGAATTTAATTACCAGGCTTCACCCAGCTGCAAAGGAGGCTGGGAAATGTAGTCTGTGATTGGGCAGCCTATTGCTAAGGAAGGAGAGAACAGATCCTGGTGGACAGCCAGCAGCCTCTGACATAAGGAAGCACTGAATGGGAAGAGGCCCAGGCCGACTGCTGGAGAGAACCATAGACTCAAAGACTCCACAGGCCCCACCTGCCCGTTCCACATGTGCAGAAACTGAGGCCTGGGATGGGCATGTGTCTGGTTTGGTCAGGATCCCACAACAAGTGAGCTAGAGCTAAGTGTCCTTTCCCTGGTCCCTTTCTGTCTCGGAATGTCACGGAGAGCAGCTCGGGTGTGGAAAAGAGTCAACATGCGTACGTTTACTCAGAATCCATCAGCTGCTGAGGCTTCTACCAGGTGCCGTGGAGGGTTGCAGAGATGGACAGGGTGTGGGGCTGAGTTCAGTCTAATTGGGAAGATGGACACCACCACCGCCAGGACTGCGGTAATGGGCGCCCCCAATGTTTACACTGCTAAGAAGGTCTCTCCAACATTCACAGAAGGATGCCTGTTGGGGAGGACGGTAAGGGCTGCTGAAGGTCATATCTCCTTCAGCTCATTGGCTGCTCACTGCCAAAGTCACAGAATCATCTGCCCGGGCCATTCCAACGTTATCTCCAAAGACCTGTTTGGTCCTTCCCTAGCAACCTGGGCCCACATTGCCTAAAACCCTTAGTTTTCTCATCTCTAAATGGAGCTGATAGTAATCATAGCTGCCATCCTTTGAGTACTAACCAGGTACTAGGAAATTCACATAAATTATTTCTAAGTCTGCAAAGCATAGCTTTTTATGTCTCACTGATGAGGAAACAGAGGCTCAGAGAGTTAGCACCCAAGGTACAAGTGGTAGATCGGATTTTTGGATTCCCTAATAGGGTTATACATCCACAACACTTGCCATGTGACCTTGCAGCACCTCCCACTGTGGGTGGAGTTTATTCCCTGCTCCATCAGGGTACTGTCCATGTGACCAGCTTGGGCCAGTGGACTGTTAAGTGGAAGGATGTGATGGGAGTAGAGGCTTTAAACGTGCCACGTGGGTGCCTCAGTGTTCATCACGAGAAGAGCAGGCCCCAGGTAGTTGCTGCCGTTTTCATCTGGACCTTAGAATGAAAGCTGGACAGACTTGAGCCCAGCTTGTGGCCTCGAACCAAGGACAGCTGGCCCACTGCCTGAAGCAGAGCTCACCAGCTGAGGCCAGCCCATATCTGCAGAGCTGCAGCTACCTGTGAGCATTTGCTGTCATAAACCATCAGGTTTGGGGGTTATTACTGCAATAGCTGACTAATACAGTAGCAGAGCTGGGATGAAGCCAAAGCCCTTCCTGTTTTCTCTATGGCCTAGGCTGTTGGGAACTACAGCTAAGATAATTCAGTCAAAATGTCAGGCAGCAGATTTAGAAATTCAGAACAAATGCTGCTAGTTGTTATTGATTTTAGTCAATGCTGCATTTAAAAAATTATATTAAAGACACCAAGCCATTTTGGGTTATTGGGGACATGTAGAAGTTACAGTGCCCAGGCTTCTGAGAGAGACATTCACCAGGCAAAGTAAATCTCTTCAGTAAAAAGCAGCCCTCATAGGCACCCAACATTTTAAAGCTTAGAACATATTTTCCTACCCATCATTTCATTAAACCAGTCAAAGACCAATGACGTAGAAAGAATCATCCCCATTTCACAGATGAGTAACAAGCCCAGAGAGGTTAAGTGACTTGCCTAAGATCACACAGCTGAGGGAATGATAGGCAGGATTTGAATACAGTCTGCTTGCTCCAGTCCGAGGCTTCTAATAACTCCAGATAAGTCAGCGTCCGCCCCCACCTGTTCAGCCCTGCATCACTCCCCAGCAGCATGGGGGCCCATGGCAGATGAAACATGCTCAGGAAATGCAAATGGAAGGCAAGAAGGCATGAAAGGAGTGGAGCTGGGAAAGGGTGACAGCAGCTTGCTCAGGCAGGGCCTGAATACCTTTGCTCCAGAAATTAAGATGTCAATCAGGGGTGGCTCCCAGGCTCCCCCACCTACTCACCTCCTAGGCACTCACACACACTTCGGGGAGCCATGCCCTGGCAGAGAAGACAGGAGAAGTGATAAGTCTCCCAACCCAGTCCCTCAAATACGCAGCCTGGAAACCAGGGTCAGGCAGCCCTTAGCTTACCTGTAAGTGGACAGCACCTCAAACACCTACTTTATCTTGGCCCAAAGAACCCCACAGGTACATGGATGTCCTTTCCCCTCAGCTCTCCTGGAAGACGCTTCTCTCACTCTCCCCCACCTCTTAGTTAGCCCTGAAACCAGACTATAGTCTCAGAGACTCCATTCATTCTAGAGGTCCTGGGACACGGCCTTCCACATTCGACTGTATGTTTTAACTATCTCTGAGTCAATCAAAATTAAAACACTGACAGGTATGGGGTTTCTTTTTCCTGATTTCTTTTTTTTTTTTTTGGCCGCACCATGAGGCATGCGGGATCTTAGTTCCCCAACCAGGGATTGAACCCGTGCCCCCTGCAGTGGAAGCGCGGAGTCTTAACCACTGGACTGCCAGGGAAGTCCCTCTTTTTCCTGATTTTAAAGTAGTTATAGTATTGATGGCACATTAGGGACTTACTGTGCACTTGAAAGACTTTTATATAGTGCCTCCCGTAGACTAGGTCCTGTCCTAAGTAAGCCCTTTACAAGTATCAATTCATTTAATCCTCACAACAACTCTACAAGGTAGGTACTTCTATTATCCCCATTTTACAGATGAGGAAACTGAGGAACTTGTTCACAGTCACACAGCCAGTGTGTATGGCAGAGGCAGAATAATCTCCTCCATCCTTTGCTTTTCTGAGTGTGTTATGTAAATCATCTCTGCCTGAGCTGGGACAATGTTGGGGTAGGGTAGGGGAACACTCTGCTTTTGACGCTTAGCACCCTGTTTGGATGTGCTCATTTCATTGCTTGTGCCTGGCCAGACTAAGGGCAGAACCGTGCCTCTGAATTAACACCGTGTCCAGCTTAGTGCCCCTCACCTAGCGGGGCAATGGATGTTGAATGAGGTGAGGCATTATCCCCACCTTACCCTTCACAAAGAGGCTCAGAGATTCTGACCTGACCGAGGGTACACAGCTGTAAGTTCTAGTCAGCACGAACGCAGAGTCTTTCTGCCACCAGATTCCGTGCTAAATATAACACTATTTATTCTTTGTAGTGACTGCATTATATTCCTGATATTTAACCAATTGGCAACAGTTAGTTAAATCTTGACAACTTTGCACTATCACAAATAGCTGCAATAAAATCTTTGTGTTTATCTTTGCTCACCTCTATGAGCATTCCCATAGCCTAAGTCCCTAGACTGAGATTGTTAGGTCTGCACATTTTTTTGGTTTGTTTTTGTTTTTGGCTGTGCCACACGGCTTGTGGGATCTCAGTTCCCTGACCAGGGATTGAACCCGGGCCACGGCAGTGAAAGCCTGTAATCCTAACCACAGGCCACCAGGGAACTCCCGGGTCTGCACATTTTAAGTTTGGTTTCGACAAGGTTACCATCTAATCATGTGGGCCCAATTTACCATCTCCCCTCTCCCTAAGGTATGGGAGGACCCGTTTTCTACACTGTGTGCGTTCAATTTTAAAACTCCCCAGAGACTGTATTAGGGGTTTCTGGGACAATTTCTGAAGGTGACTATACTGCACGGAGTTTCCCTTAACAGAATCTACCTTCTCCTTGATATCGAAATTGGTTTGATTTTGGAGACCTTTTTAAAAAGCCTTCTGCAGTTCATCCCTCTGGGAGCTAGGTCCAGCTCCCCATGTCCAGGAAGTCCCTATGAAGCCAAGCAATCAGGTCTAAACTGCATTAGGCTGTTGATGCAGAGAAAAGCAGGGGTATGATAAAGTGCACCCAGAGATCAGCTCCCCGATCACTCACCGGGAAGCCAGCTGCCACCTCAGCTGAGTGGGAGTTTCTTTTCACGTTGTTTCCTTAAATAAAAGTCATAACCAGCTTGGGAAGAACTTTTCATCAAGCGGAGCAAAGAAATAGAATAGAGCAGAAGAGCTGAGGTTAACCAGTCTGTGCCCATCATTTATCAGATAAGGAAGTTGCGACCCAGAGATGTTGAGTGACTCGGTCAGGGTCACACAGAAGAGCAGAAAAAGCAGTGGTGGAAGCCAGCTCAAAGCCGGGCATTCGCACTTCTAGCTGAGTGCTCTTTATAATATAGCAGGGCGCCTCCAGGACCTCCTCTGACAGTCCTTTCAGTCTGCCTTTCTTCAGTCTCTGTTGCTCTTGAACATGAGGGGAAAGTTAGGTTTCCTGAGAAGGGATCTCTGGATGAAAATCATGGCAGCTCATCTCCGTGCCTTCGTGCGTGCTGTTCTCACGTCCTTGGAGTCTCTTCTCTGCCTAACTGCTTGAACTCCTCTTCATCCTTCAAGACCCAAGAGAACTATGTTCTGTGAAAATATCCCGTGATTCCCCAGGGCACCTGGTTGTCCCCTGCTCTGTGTTCCCAGGCCCTGACCTTGGCCAGCACTCGGAACACTCTAGGGTGGTTGTTGACTCCTTATGCATCTTCTCCAGGAGTGAAAATTCCTCAAACGCACAGAGGTAGCAAAATCAAACTTTGCAACCCCACGCACACCTTAAGCTCTGAAGGGATGGATTTTGGACCACAAGCTCCAGGAGGGAGGGAGTTCATCATCCTGTCCCAGCTCCTGGTTCACACGATAAACTCAAGAAGGGTTTGGTGCTGCCGACGGAATGTGAACAGGGAAGTTCTGCCAAACGAGGAGCTTCAAATCCTGGAGCCATTGGGCTTTTGACAGATTCTACCTGGAGGGGCCAAGCAGGTCAGGCTGACGAAGGAGCGGGCGCTAAAAGGTACAAAAAGTCCTCACACGCGTATAGGCCTCCAGGGCATTTTCACAGATGACCTCATTTGAGTGAACTTTGTAACTGCTCTTGTGTTACAAAGCAACACTGCCAAGAACTCTTCCTCCTACTGCCAAGAAAACTGCTCCCAAATCTGGATGATCCAGACCTCAGGACTCTGAGACACAGATGTGGCACAGAGGGAAGGAGTAAATCAAGCTGAGAAATACATGACAACATATCCTTAGGTTACAGGATTGAGGAGAAAAAAAATAAGAGTGACTACAGCCTTGAAATTCCCCTATACACAACGAGTAGCTCCAGTAAGAATTACCCTCCTTTCATAAAATGGGCTGAGCTCTCCTGGTTCTGGAATTGAGGGTTTTGGAAAAGAACACACGAAACGCAGGAAAGTGGGATTTCATTATCTCTAGTTTAATTTGCCTGTTTACACACACGATCTGTGTGTGTACATAACAGTGGTAAGAGCCATTCTCTAAATACAATCTGGTACTCAGACTATGACAGATGCATGTGGAAAATGAGGCGCCAGTGAATGAACCTCAACACGGAGAGACAAACCAAGCACGGTGGTATTCTGTGATCACAGATGCCCTCAAAAGCCTCTTGTTCAGCACCTGGGGAATAGACACTTTTCAAAAGACAATACAAGGCTACTTCAACAGGACACCCAGACCCCAGATGGCACTCCAAAGAACACATTAGTTTCCCTGCCTTCTCCAGAGGAGCCATAAAGTTCTAAAGGCTTAATCAAGAAAAAGGAGGCAGGAGGATTATCACCTGCTATGCACATGTGCTGGGCATTTTACATACATATTCCCTTCATCCTGACAGTATCACCTCCACTTTACAGATGGGGAAATTGAGGCTTGACCAGGGTCAGACACGATTTGGACCCAAATCGCACGTTTGCCTAAACTTTCAGCCTTGCCACGCTGTCTCACACAGGGATTGACAGCATGTTCCCTAGAGACAGGCAAAGGTGCTAAGACTGAACAGGAAGTGGCAGAAGACTCATCAATATACAAGATTCGGTAATGGACGCTTTCCACGGAGTCAATGTAAGGCTGAGCCTGAATCAGACCTGCAGGAGAGAAATGTCTGGACATTTAAGTGGGACAAGTGAACTTCTGGTGTCACCTTGTGCCTGTTGCCTTTTGGTGCTGAACATGAAACGTAGGAGAGATGTCAATCCCTTCGGCAAGCCCCTGCCACCTACCCCAGCCCCACTTCCACCACCCCCGTTTTCAGATGTAAGCTCCAGAGGGCAAAACAATTCTCCCGGGGCCCATCATAGCTTGCCAATGCTCCCAAAGCACCATGGTGACACCTTCGAAATCTCACTGTCAGGTGTTTCTGCCACCTTTGGGTACAACATATCACACCCCACATTTTGATCGATATAGGTTAACCTGTGGCCAGATGAGATACGAACTACATATTTTAAGTACATATTTATACGCAATACATTTTACACTGAAGATTTTCCAGACCTCAAACTCCTACCAACCTAAGCTTGCGTTAAGCCAGGCAAGTGCAGTGCTTATCAGTTAATGCTATTACCAGGCTTGACTTGGGGGGGGGGAGGGGCGTCAAAGAAGCTTCCGGATGATTATCCAAAATGCAAGGGGCTTGGTTTGAAAGGCTTAAGGAGACACCCTGAGAGAGGGAAGGGGTATCTTATCACAGAGCGGTAACTGTGCCATTGTGGGGCAGAGGGGACAGGGCATCTCACCATTCCCAGCACTCCCAAGGTGAGGGCCACACAAGGACAAGGCTGGAAATTGAGAAGTGCTGCCAAGGGGAAATAAAAGGTTGAGTTCAAGGGCAGATGAACAGGCCCGTTTGGTCTGGTTTTGGTGGTGGTCCAAGTTAAGAGGAGGCGGGCCAAAGTCAAGCCACCATTTACCAGGGACATTTTTGCAAACAGGTTGGCTTCTTGCCATCAGAAGCAAGGGAAGATATTTTCGTCCACTTCTGACTTAACATAACCTTGTCCAAAAGGGTAAAAGTGCCTTGGGCCACAGCACCGAGCCAAGGCTTATTATCACACAACTCTGAAGCACCATTCAGTCTACACCACTGACGTGTGGTCAGGGGAGGTTCAGTGCAAATATGCATTTTGCAAAATTACCCTGACTCAGCTTAAAATTCAACAGGTTATTAAAACGTCTGCTTTCCGGTTTTATTCTTAACAGAGAAAAGAGTCCCGTGAGCTCGAATTTAATACCGTAAGCCAAGAGTGTTCTAAAAAGCCCTCAAAGCAATCTACACATGTGCCAAAGTGCAGAGTCGTGAGTTATTTTTGGGAGTTCTGTCAACAAAGAACAAATGCCATGATTGTTATCAAAAACTATAAAGCATTCACTCACAATAGAAGGGGGAGGGGGGAAGTAAACTTACTGCTCCAAAAACCGATATATAATAGACTACATGGACAGAAAATTATCAGTGTTCGTTACCTAAAAATCATCCAATACTCTGTCGCAGAGGCACTCCAGTTTAACTGTTTTGGTAGTTAATCATAAGCCACTTGCAATATTTGACGTTCCGCGGACGAAATAAATACTACAACCAGAATCTGTCCTTCAGGCAGTTGGTTGTTTTATAAAGAACCCTGCTGGAAATAAATGCTTCTGCAAAACTGACCAGAGGGAATTACTGTTAAATAACAGCATTAACAGCCATTAACACAGAAGACAAGGAAGAATCAGGGAGCATCTGAGGGCAGCAGAGGAGAGTCCTGAGGCCCCAGCCCCGCTTCAGCCACACAACAGAGGCTTTCCCGATCCCGCCCTCTCGCTGAGCCTGAGCTTGGCCCTCTAGGGCCAAAAGGGATGTTCCAGATTAAGGTCTTGCCAGGAACGCAAAGTGCCTGACTGGGAGTGGCGGTGCTTGTGACACAGGGCGATGCCACCAGGGACAGTCTGGGGCCTGACCTCGCTCGCCCCCAGACTCCACCCCACCCCCACCCCACACACTGCCCGGTAAGCTTCCTCCCGGAAGCGGGATCAATAATTTGGTCGATAACTAAGAACAATAAGTGGAAAATCTATTAGCCACTGTCCTGCTGCCATCCCTTTTGCTTCTCTTTTATTTCTTGTAACTGTCTTGCTTCAGATTCAAACTAGAGCTCTGGGGAGGAAGTCCTGGAGAGAAGGATTTCAGGTACCAACACCCGTACGTCCCGTACCAGCCCAGCAGACCGAACAGGGTGCCAAACACTTTCTGGGACAAGTTGTGAAAGTAAACGGCCGTGCACAGAAACATCCACACCCAGATGAAGGTCAGGAAGCCCAGGGCGACCCCCAGGGTGGTGATGGCCGCGTGAAGCCAGTGGCTTCGGTCCGTCCTCACCTCGTGCAGCACAGCCATCTCCTCCACAATCATGAGGGCACAGAAGGTCAGCAGGAAGGAGTGGCCTGAGATGTCAAAGCCATGCCAGAAGCCTCCTTCCCCGTGGCACTGCCGCTTACTCTGGTGCTCCTTTCTCACCCCCTCCAGGGCTGGCGACTGGTAGCAGCTGCCTGTGTAGTGCTCGATGTTGGCGAAGACGGCTGTGCCCACGTACCAGATGGTCGTGCCCACAAGCAGTGTGCTCAGCCGCCGCAGGACCAGGCCGGCCTTGCCCGTCAGGTGGTAGTTGGTGAGGGTGATGAAAGGCAGGAGGAGACAGAAGGTCCAGGCCCAGGCCACTTTGACAAAATACCTGGCAGAGGAAGAAAGTGGAAGTGAAGAGCGGGGACATGGCGGAGAGGGAACAATGTCATGACTCAGGACTCTGGACTCTCGAGGGAGGGAAAAAGGAGAAATAGGTGATAAAAGCTACAGACAACAACTTCACTCACTAAGTACTTTAAGTGTATTAACTATTGAATCCTTACACAACTCTATGAGGTAGGTACTGCTATCATCCCTATTTTACAGAGAAGAAAACAGAGGCACAGAGAAGCATCATGCCCAAAGCAGAGGTCATCAGTGGTGGAGCCAGGATTTAAACCCAGGTTCTGTGATCTTAAGCACTATGTTATTTGCTGGGGAAAGTAATTACAGAGCTTTCACATACATCCACTTTCCCATAGAATACTCACAGTTACCTTGGGGGGAAGATGTCATTAGCCCCATATTATAGATAAAGAATAGTTCAGTAACTTGCCAGGATCACACTCACATGCCCAGCAAGCCCAGGTTAAACCAAGGTTTGGCCAGCCCCAAAGCCCATGCTTTTTCTACACCAAGACTTTTTCCTACGTGGTAGAAATGATCAGACAGAACTTGACTTCACGCTAGAAGACCCAGGTTCAAATCCTGACTCCGACTTATTACCACACCTCCAGGCCTCCGTTTCCTCAACTGTTAAATAGAACTGAGGGGACCCAACGATTTTTAAATCCAGAGCCAATGATTCACTAGTTCCCTTTCAATAATTAACTAGCATAGAGGTGTGGATCAAAACACCAGAATCCACGGCAACTCGCAAAAGACAGGGACTTGTCTGCCAGGCTCTTCGGCTCCCAGCTCACCCAGGCCAGATCAAGCAGCAGCTGTCTTGTCTGCCTCCCCTGCCCTCATCAAAGGTGGCTGACCTGGGGACCAGGTGCGGTAAACACATATGCAAGAGACTTGGGGCCATGACCACTCTCATAATCTATTCTCAGCCCAACCTCCATGGGCGGGTAAGGAAGGAAGGTGCGCAAAGGACAGAAGGACTCTTCCTGGGTTCCAAAGGTTCTTCAGACACTACCCAAGGGCCTGTCGCTAAAATCTTCCCTGGGACTGATATGCAAGGATCTGGCCACAGCCAAGACCTCTCAGGTATTTGATGAAACTGCTGGAGAGAGAAACCAGGGTTTTAAGTAGATAACCAAAGTTGGACTGACTTTTGGGAGATGCTGCAGACACTGTACCTCCCAAGGAGAATCGAAGCTCACGTCAGGGGAGGAGTTTTATCTTTCAGAGTTTCCCTTTACTATTGCAACGGTGTTTGTGTCGATAAACTTAAAATCCAAGAGGTTTAAAAAAAAAAAAAAAGAGGGGGTGGGTGGACTTAAGGAGAAGTCTCAAAGAGCCCGGCTGGGATGGCGTTCCTAGGCCACTGCCATGAACTTTGAGTGGCTGAGAAAATCCAAGCAGATCTAGGGGAAAAGTCACGGACTGGAGGGTTCCACTCCGGGGCGACTGTCTTGGAACGGGCGTTGGCATGGGCTAGGACAGGCTCTCAAAGGTGGGGTGTTGGCGAAAGAAGGCAGGTCTGCTTGCCCCACCCAGGTGTAATGGGATTCTGTCACCAGCTGGGGGGTATCAGATTTAGGGCGGAGGCGCAGGGTCTGACACTGGCAGGCAGGAGGGAGGTGGCATCTCCCCCAGGGCAGGGGCCAACTCCTAACCCCAAAGGGAGGCAGAGGGAGCAGAGACACAGGCCGGTTCATCCCCCCTTCCCACCCCCCACCCTTACACACACACAGACACACACACCACCCTGCCCGTCACCCCTGCCCAGTCAAGCTCAGACTGTCTGGTTTGGGTGTGCAAACGCGACTTGCTAGTGACACTAGCTATTCCGGGGTCCCTCCATCGCGACACGAGTGCAGACGCTGCTGTCACGAAGGAGAGAAGGATCTCCCCTTCCAATGACTCGTCCATTAGGGCAGCTAACCCCCGGCTCTCTGGGCAAGGCGACAGCTACGGCGGGGACAGGAGAGGACCCGGGGCGCACTCACACGTTGAGGACGTTGCGCTTGTTGCTGAGATAGCTCTCGGGCAGCGGGGAAAGCTCCTTGAGGAGGGAACCCACCAGCATGGAGGCCACCAGGGCCCAGGGCAGGTACCGCCGTACGGCCGCCCGCACCAGCGTCCCCCTGAGGACCCACGCGCAGCGCTCCACATGCTCCATGCCCGACCTGTCGGCCACAGTCAGCCTCCCCGTGCCCTCTCGGCCACCGTCCTGCCCTTCGTCTTGGCCGGCGCCACCGCCTCCCTTTGAGCGCACGCGCGCCGCTCGCAGGCCCCGCCCCCGAGGAGCGTGAGCGCTCTGGAGCCCGCGCGCTCCCCCTCCTGGCCACCGGCGGCCTCTGCAGCGCTCCTGTTTCCAAAATCCTCGCTTGCCTCCCTGCCTTCTCGAAATCCCGCCGCCAGGGTAACATGCTCAGGGTAAGGCGGGCTCGAATCTCATCCTCTGTGCCTTGCTCTGGTCGGAGGAAAAAGCGCTTGTGGAAATATTTGCTGGAGGTGGGGAAGAATAAACGTAGCGCTGTAGGAATTGGAGCAGTGGTCCCAGCATCATTTAGTCTCTCTTGCAGATGCTTCCTCCATCTGAGCCTTAGTTTTCTCATCTGTAACATGGGGAGCCAAGAGGAGATCAACCTTTCCCAAGTTAGTTTATGAACTCGAGGTTCATTATGGTGGTCCAGACATATGGACATGAGAAAATCCGTAAATTGCATTTATCTGATCATAGTTTTTACGTAGCAAGACGTCTCTGGGTCTTCAAAAAGCTAGGTCGAAAAAAGCAAGTGTACTGGTGATTATACTAATTTGCCTTTTCATGACTGGAGATAAAAACCACACAGCTGGCAAGATGTTAATTGTGAAGGCAGCTTGTAAATAGTATCTGAAACCATCTCTATCTCCTGAAGATTGTCAGGTGCTGAATTATTGTTACTTTCCATAGCAAGCTGCATAATGGTTAAGAACAGGGAGGTAGGGCTTCCCAGGTGGCACAGTGGTTAAGAATCCGCCTGCCAATGCAGGGGACATGGGTTCGAGCCCTGCTCCGGGAAGATGCCACATGCTGCGGAGCAACTAAGTCCATGCGCCACAACTACTGAGCCTGCACTCTAGAGCCCGCGAGCCACAACTACTGAGCCCACATGCCACAACTACTGAAGCCCAGGCGCCTAGAGCCTGTGCTCTGCAACAAGAGAAGCCACCGCAATGAGAAGCCTGCACACCTCAATGAAGAGTAGCCCCCCCTCGC
Organism: Eubalaena glacialis; assembly: GCF_028564815.1. Taxonomy (NCBI): domain Eukaryota; kingdom Metazoa; phylum Chordata; class Mammalia; order Artiodactyla; family Balaenidae; genus Eubalaena; species Eubalaena glacialis. Next base: position 16,674,799 of record NC_083728.1, on the reverse strand, counting down.
CGCAACTGGAGAAAGCCCGCACACAGCAACAAAGACACAATGCAGCCTAAATAAATAAATTTATAAGTTTATAAACAAATAAATTTATAAATAAATAAAATAAAAAAGAACAGGGAGGTACACTGGACATTATTAGCTAAGTGGTTCCCCTTGACAAAAATCCAGATGCTAATCCCCCACCCCCAAGAAAAGGGGAAAGGGCGCTAGGTGACAGAAACTCTAGACATCACCCAGAGGAACCAGCAAAAACATACCTCCTGTATGTTTCAGGATTTGTATTTCTCTAGAAAGGAAACGGGTTTGTTCTATTTGAAACTCTACAGATTAATCCCTGGAGATTTTTGAAGACTGAGCTACACCCAGACCTGAAAATTTGTAGGTCTCTAAAGTTTTCTTTTCTTTTTTTAAAACTTCAACCCATGTGAAGAAATACATATTCATGTTGTGGGTCCAGCTGTGTGCTGGAGCGAACTCATACGGATGGCAAGAACAGATTGTTAAATTTTCCGGACTTCTGCCTGCTGATTGTTAAAGCCAGTATTAAAAATCACATTATATAAATGAACAATTAAATGCACAATAAATATTCAAAACCCATAATTTCCAAATTATTTTACTCTGTTTCACTATTACCTATGCCCCTGAGGTTGCTTACATCTATTGGATAGTATGTTACTGTGCAACTTTTCCCAACTGTGTGTTCATTGGTGTCACATTTGTAGCTTGAAACCAGCCCTGGTAGGAGTATTTACACTAAGGGAAATGGCAGGTACTATAAATCAGGGCTTTATTTGGTTTGTCGACTGTCTAGACTGGGATGCAACTCCATTTGTCAAACATGGTTGAACTGAAACTATAGGTTGGCTATGGATACAAGAGTCCAGCAAACATCAATGAAAGCATTCTGGGAGAATCAATTCGCTATATGGAATTTACAGTGAAGAGAATTTGTATATTTTATTATTTTAAAATTATGGCTACACATTCTTTATATTAAGAGAAAGTTGGGGAATCCCTGATGGTCCAGTGGTTAGGACTCCATGCTTCCACTGCAGGGGGCACAGGTTCAATCCCTGGTCGAGGAAATAAGATCTGTGGTGTGGCCAAATAAATATTAAATAAATAAAATTTGGGGACTTCTCTGGCAGTCCAGTGGTTAAGACTCTGCACTCCCAATGCAGGGGGCATGGGTTCGATCCCTGGTGGGGGAACTAGGATCCTGCATGCCGCACGACGCAGCCAAAAAAAAAAAAGGAAAGAAAAGAAAAAAAAAGAAAAATTTATAATACACTTATGTACATACATACTTATACATTTTCCCCTAGAGAGATAGTTGTTAAACATTTATCAACAAATCACTGGTTGTGATCCAGTACACATATAAATATATATGTGTATAAATATATAAATATATATTGTATATATATATATAAATATATATATAATCATTCATAAGTGAATATATATGCTAATAAATATATAGGTATAGCTATAAATATAGCTTTATGACAGTTCATGACAGAGGTTGCCTCTACTATGTGTGAGGCACTCTAATATTTTCTATTCAATTATAAATTCAATTTTTTAAACATGCTGGTCTTGACCATTGAACTGACTTTACAACTCACTAATGGGTGGGGATCTGTAGTCTGAAAAACACTTCACTAGACTTGAAGGCATTGGAGAACCATGACCTGCCCTTCCCCACCAGGGGGTGATAGAAGACTACAAATATCAGGGCTCTGCCCTGCCTGAGACTTCAGTGGTATCACCTAATTTGTTGGGTTTCATTCCTTCATTTATTTATTCAACAAATACTTGTTCGAATTATATGGCCTCTCACTTCCAGCAACTTAAAATCTAGTGAAGGTGATCATCATTAATTTATTCAGCCAACCAACACTTAGTAACAATTTGCTATGCGCCAAGCATTGGGCTAGATGTTAAGACCGCCAGTGCTTTGGATAGATGAGTTTCCTTAATAACCGTAGATTTATTGCTGTTTAAAAACACCATTTTGGGGATTTCCCTGGTGGTCTAGTGGTTAGGTATTCCTAACCACTTTCACTTTCACTCCCATGGCCTGGCTTCAAGCCCTGCGGCCAAAAAGAAAAGGAAAAAAAAAAACCACACACACCATTTTTCAGGCTTGAGGCAAGATGAGTCCGGGCCATCTTGTCAAACCAGAAAGCAAGGAAACCATAAGCTATCAAACACTGCTAAGGTCATTTCAGGAGGACACAGAAGCCAATCAGAAAGGCTCACAGGCCAAAGATGGGACAGTTTGAGCCTAAATAAGAGTATTAACTGCAATGGATGGAAATACACACATATGTTTAAATCCAGAGGTTCATAATGTACTTAAACTAATGGCTACCTTTGGAGAAATCAACTCATCATTTTGACAACTAGTAAATAAAGGGAAAGAATCGAGCATTTTTCCTGCCACTCCTATGGGGACTGAACCACTGAATAACCAAGGAGCAGATGAATTTCTTGTTAAAGAAAATATCTCAAGGAGTAAATGAAGAGGGAACAACAGAATTAGACATGGAAGTTTAAAATGTTAGTTTGACGTATGGGTGAGTCAGATTCATCCAAAAGAAGAGTCAGTTTGCAGCTATTCATAAAAAGAAAAGTTTAATACTGAGAAGCACTGTCAACTAAATCTCTACAGATCCATCTCATAAGGTTTAAAAATTTTAAATCAGATTATCATAATTGTGACCTTTGCTCAGAATTTTATATTTTAGGTTTCTTAGGGTCAGATTTTATAAGCACATGGCTTCACGTTTACTACAGAAATGGAGAACTAGAAGCAAAAATATGTCTGCTACAAAAAAGTAGCATTTTCTTATTGAACGCTAAATGTAATTTCATAAGTAAATTCCACACGTATGTTACTTTTGTTGCAAGAGTTTGGAGATTATAGAATTTATCTTGAAGTCTGAGTCTCTCTTGGACAAATAGACACTCTGCTTTTTGAATTTTTTGAAAATCACTTGTCTTTTTATTTTGATGGCGGTTTCAGTTCTTTGAAAAATGTAAAATCACTAAATTTGTGAATGGTTGCCTGGAAATCATCTGAGGCTACAGTTGGGCTTCGGCCAGGTTGAACATGAATATATGTAAACTAAAGATTAAATAAAAGGAAATGTAAGCTTTGACTGCCTTCTTGTAAAGAATTTTTCTTCTTTATAACCATATTACATTATAATACCACTGATTCATAAGATTAAATTCTGTTGGGGTACAATCCCATTACTGGGCATATACCCTGAGAAAACCATAATTCAAAAAGAGTCATGTACCACAATGTTCATTGCAGCTCTATTTACAATAGCCAGGACATGGAAGCAGCCTAAGTGTCCATCGACAGATGAATGGATAAAGAAGACGTGCCACATATATACAATGGAAAATTACTCAGCTGTAAAAAGAAACGAAATTGAGTTGTTTGTAGTGAGGTGGATGGACCTAGAGTCTGTCATACAGAGTGAAGTCTGAAAGAGAAAAACAAATACCGTATGCTAACACATATATATGGAATCTTAAAAAAAAGACAAAAATGGTTCTGAAGAACCTAGGGGCAGGACAGGAATAAAGACGCAGACATAGAGAATGGACTTGAGGACACGGGGAGGGGTAAGGGTAAGCTGGGACGAAGTGAGAGAGTGGCATGGACATATATACACTACCAAATGTAAATAGATAGCTAGTGGGAAGCAGCCGCATGGCACAGGGAGATCAGCTCGGTGCTTTGTGTCCACCTAGAGGGGTGGGATGGGGAGGGTGGGAGGGAGACGCAAGAGGGAGGACATATGGGGATGTATGTATATGTATAGCTAATTCACTTTGTTATACAGCAGAACTTAACACACCATTGTAAAGCAATTATACTCCAATAAAGATGTTAAAAAAAAAATAATTCTGCTAGGGTAGAATACCAAAAAAAATGTGAGTGTTTCCACTGGAAAAGAGATCTTTATTTTGACAGTGATCTTGGTCTGCTTTAAGGGTCAATTGGCCTGTATCACTTGATTAAATGCAAAAAGCAGAAGGTCTTTATGGATTAGGAATATCATCAAAGATTCTTTTAAAAACATAATTTACTTATTTGTTTATTTTCTGTCTCCCTTACTTGAATATCAGCTCTAGAGGGTAGGGAACATTGCCTGTTTTGTTCGCTAAGGCATCCCAAGCGTTAGAACCATATCTGGTGCCTACTAGGCACTCAAAAAACATTTATTTTGTTAAATAAATTAAAGAATAATTATTAATATGCTGATGAAAGAAAATGATTTTAAAATTTAAATTGCTTCCTTATAAACAGAAGAGAAACAGCAGAAATTAAGAAAAATTTTTTTTTACTAGTAAGGGGCTCCCAAGATTACAAATCACTGTGAAAGGGGTTTCTGGTCCATAAAGCCTTGAAAGATGCCGCGGTAGAATGATAACGGGTTAAGGAGAGGATGTATGGGGCCATGAGGAGAGGACCCCGTAGGATCAGGGAAGGGTCAGAGAAGAGTTCTTGGAAGAGATGATTTCTGTCTAAGCTGAGATTGGAAGAACTGGCTAGAGGGTGGCCAGAGGAACAGTGGGAAGCAGTCATTCCAGGAAGAGCAACCAGCAGGTGCTTTTTTGTTGGCTGGTGTGCATGAAATAATTCATTCCCGCTTTGGCGGGAAGGGCCGTAGGCAGCCCAATAATTCTCCCAGCAGGCAGCCCTCTTTGTCCACATTTCCTAGCCAGAGAGCAGAAGTATTCATCCCCAGCACAAATTCCTTCTTTCTGAGCTCCCCTCTGCAATGCCTCCCCCATTCTGAACCTCTGGCCACCTCTCTTTCTGGCCGGAGGGGATGGCTAGCCACTCCCTAGGGTGAGGCAGCTGAGCAAAGCCAGCAGCTGCCAGAGGCCAGGCTGCCTGACTGCCAAACTGGGAGGGGGTTATATCCACTGGCTGTGCCCCCAACACACACAAGCCCAGGCTGCCCATCCTCTGGGCCCATTTGGGTACAGGGTCAGAAGGGCTAGCGCAGCGCGACAGGGATTTGGCTTCGCTCATCTTCAGGCCACAGGGAGAGTGGCAGGAGGGGCCAGGGACCCTGAGTACCTTCCTGCTTTCTCCTCTGGCCACTGAGTCCTACAAACCCCAGACCCTCCTCTCTGAAGCAGTCACAGGGCTGAGGCTTGGAAGGAGGGGGCTGGCTTTTTTTTTTTTTTTTTTTTTTTTTTTTGCCTGAATTAGCATTGGTAAAGTTAGAAGAAGAAAAAAAAAGCAAGGAAATGAATATCCCAGTGTCAGTACAGCAGTTACCTGTAGGACAGAGGGTAACTCTAACCCTAACAGTTGATAGGGTTTAGAGGGCATGGGATCAGAGAGTTTTGCAGGTGTAGGCAGTGTTCTTTACCTGGGGATAGTCACAGAGATATTTGCTTTAAAAATATTCATTAAACTATAATTTGTATTTTATAAATCTTGTAATTTGTTATATTTCACAATTTAAGAAATGATATTTTTTTAAAAAAAGGAACACCAAACTGTGAATAAAATGCCTAGGTTCTGAGAAGAACAAGTTTTATTTTGTTTTTGCAGTCTTTCTCACCAAAGCATAGCACAGAAACCAGATGTATCTACATAATAATTTAATGCCCCTATTCTTAAACGAGTTAAACATGAATTTTCTATTTTTCTAGTTTAAACATTTAGTTGTTTTGTTTGTTTTTGTTTTTTTATGGAAGTAGCATTGATTTATAACATATTGAGCCTTAAACCAGGTGCCAGGCACTGTGCTAAGTGCTTTACTGTACTTGACTCTCTTGCTTCTCACAACAACCACACAGGTAGGTACTATGATCACTCCAGTCTACAGATGGAAACGCTGGGCACAGAGAGGCTAAGAAACTCAGCCAAGGTCACACAGCTAGCAATCCAGCAGAGCTGGGATTCAAACTAGGGTCAGTGTGCCCCAGGGGAAAAAACCTTAACCACTGGCCCATACTGCCTCCCAGGACTGACCTCACCTGCCTGCTGAAATAATGGCCACCTAGTCACAACACTCTGCAAAGTTTACAAACAGTTGATAGGGTTTAGAGGTCATGTAGTATGTTGGTTAAGAATACGGTCAGACAGATACGGGTTCTAATCTAAACACAGAGTTTATTACCTGTATAACTAGTCATTTCTCTCTCCCCTGAAAAATGAGAATGGTACTCGGCCAGCTTTGCTGCCCAGACAAGTAAGGGAAACATTATTTGCCGGGTATCAGGCACACAGTAGGCACACAATAGATGATCACCTCTAAAATAAAGATGCTCATCTTTGGCGGGTCATAGCTTACGAAATAGACAAGGCCCAGTGTCACCATCCCCATTGAACAGATGGGACGTCTGGCTCAGTTCTCATGCCTCCGAGCAGTGAGGAGTCCCAGAGGGTCCACGGGTCCCTAGCCGCCCCCGCCCTGTCGAATTCTTCGGGTCGGGGTTCTGGATGTGGACGCCGGCCCTCACTTGGCGCCCGGCGCAGGAATGCGGGGCCTGAACGGTGGCGAAGATGGGGCGCTGACGCTGAGGCTTTTCCGCTCCAGCTGCGCGGACCGGCGACACAGCAAATTCCGTGGCCACACCTGGCCTTGCAGCTGTCCGGGCTGGACCGAGAGGTGGATTCCCCAGTCCTCCGGCCGCCGGCCCCGGAGGGCACGGCCTTGACCCCTGGCGGCCTTGGGCCCCGATGGCTGGGCCAGGGCACAGGAGCACCGGGCGCCCCCTCGGGGTTAAGTGCGCCGGATCAGCCCCACCCTCCAGGTACTCCCCTTCACCAGGCCTTTTTGGAAGGGGGCTAGTCCTCTCTGACACCCAGGAGGATGAGGGGCTCCCTGGGTCAGCCCCTGAGAATACCCTGCTCAGAATGCTTACTGGGGGGCGGAGGACGGAGAGGGACCCCTCAGGAACATCCCTCTGGTTTCAGGGTTCTGGGGGTCCATGGGAAATCAGCTCCTAGAAGGTCACCCTGGGGTGAGGCGCTTTCATCTCCCTGAAGGGCTGAGCCATGGTCTACTTTCCCTGCTCCCTCCCATCTGCCATCCCCTACCCCCAGTAGGGTAACAGGACTGGGCACAGGGCAAAGCAAAGGAGAATCTGAGGTCCTCACCAGTTCTGCAGCTGGTGTGGTGTTCAAGGCCTCCAGGCTGCAAAAAATGGTCTCTGCTCACCTCTGCTCCCATCTCTGGACCACTTCTTACACTTCTGTCCCTTCTAGCCTTCCCTAACCTGTCTTTTCTCAGTTCTGCGAATGAACCAAATGCCCTCCATCCTCAGAGCCTTTGCCCATGCTGTCCCCTCTCCTTGTACTGCTGTCCCTCTTGGCTCTCTCCTATGTCCCAGCTTCACCCTCCCCCCATTGTTCTGTTTTCTGCTTAATCATCACGAATTACTAATACTATGACTAACGGAGTATCTTGAAAATTCTTGGGCCATGGCTCTCCCACATGAAGGTTAGAATCAGCTTGCCAATTTCCTCTAAAAACTTGGCTGGAATTTTCATTGGGATTGTATCAAATCTAAGATTAATCTGGTGAGAATTGACAACACATGCAAGTTTACTAATAATGACATGATGTGAGTCATCGAGGATACAGAGACCAGTCACACAGCTCCTTCCCTCAATAAGCTTTTTTGCTCATGGTCTTCTTTTTTATTTTATTTCATTTCGTGTGAGAAGATCTTATTGGGCTCATTTCACAGATCAGGAAACTGAGGCTCAGAGAAATTACATGATGTGCCCTAGGTCCTATGGTGAGGAAGTGGTGGGCCAAGACTCACGAATCTGCCCAAGTCAATTCGGTTTATGGGTTTGGTTTGTGTGTGCCTCTGTGTGTTTGCATGTAAGATGTGTTTCCATGCACCCAGAGTGGAAGAGCATCTATATTTACAGATGGAGGTGCTGTGGGTTGAGTGGGAGTGCAGGCATGTCTGCTCTATTGGGCTGTGACTTCTGTTTGTGTTGACGTTGGGGTCTTTGGCTATGTGTGTACAGTGTTGGGGGTTTTAGTGGGTGTATTGGGGAGAATATTTATGTGTATTGGGTAGAAAGTGTGTGTCAGGGAGACAAAAAATGGGATATTTCTGTTGGTGTGTGTGTTTTTTCTTATATGACTTTAATTTGATACTTGTTGAAAGAACTCTTTTAAATTAAACCAAGACTTTTAAAACCATCTATAACTCTAAATTTTTATTAAGGTATAACTTAAAGTGCCCAAATCTTAAGTGTACAGCTAGATGAATTTTTATATACATGCACCCATGTAATCACCACTTGGATCAAAATATAAAAGATACAGCACCCTCAGTTAGAACTTCCTCATGCCCCTCCCTCAGTCAGCACCCCTCAAAGTAGCCACTGCTCTGACTTTCACCACTGTAAATTAGTCTTGCCTGTTCCTGAGTATCTTGTCAATGGAGTCACACAGTGTTTGCTTGGGGAGGTTAATAGCTAACACTAAACAAACTTGCTTTGTGTGCTGACACTTGCCGTATCTCACTGAATTTATCATAATAGCCACATAATGTAGTGCCTGTTTATTGTTCCCATTATACAGATGAGGAAACTGAGGCTCAGGGAGGGCTCACGACTTGCCTTGGGTCACCCAGAGCAGGGTCACCAGTCCAATGCCACGGCTCTGGTCCTTACCCGCTACTAGACCATCCTGCCTCCCTCTGGGTAACCTGCCAAAGAGGTGACATGGCTTATTGGATGCAGAGAGAGCAGGAGCCCAAAGGTGCTTCTGGGTGAGCTTTATTTATCTTCTGAGGAGTCGGTGTCTCTGAATCTGTTGTGAGATCTCTCCAACTCCCCATCGCTGGATCAGGAACGACTCACCACCCGCAGCCCAGCCACTGCAGTGCTGCAGAGACACACCAACCACAGGGCTGGCTCCGAGAGTTATTTGCTGGGTGACTGTGAGGATGTTGCCTCCTTTTTTGAACCTCACATCCTTAACTGTTGAAAGAAGGTTAAAATCCTCATGCAGGGTTATGGTGGTAACAGATGGAAGGTGTCACTGTATAAATTACCACAGCTGTTATTTTTGTAAAAGCCTTCTTATTGAAAAATAAAACATAAATAAAGTCACATAAAACAAACGTGGGACCCCTTAAGGCAAACCACTTGTAACCACCAGTTAGATCAAGAAATAGAAGCCCCTTAAATGTTCCACCCCAATCACAGCTTGACTTTTATAGTAGTTCTTTGTGTCTCTTTTTAGTTTTATCACCCAAGTGCGCATCTCTAAACAGTCGAGTTCATAAAAAAATTTGCCCATATATAAAAAATGTATATCTTTTGAGTCTCTACTGATTTCCCCCTCCATCTCTTTCATTGTTTTACAGTTTATATTTTGGAAGGGTCTGGAGCATTTGACTGAAGAGTTTTTTTTGTTTTTTGGGTTTTTTTAAATACATTTATTTATTTTGGGCTGCATTGCGTCTTCGTTGCTGCTCGCGGGCTTTCTCTAGTTGCGGCGAGCAGGGGCTACTCTTTGTTGCGGTGCGCGGTCTTCTCATTGCAGTGGCTTCTCTTGTTGTGGAGCACGGGCTCTAGGCAGCGAGCTTCAGTAGTTGTGGCTCGCGGACTCTAGAGCGCAGCTCAGTAGTTGTGGCGCACGGGCTTAGTTGCTCCGTGGCATGTGGGATCTTCCCGGACCAGGGCTCGAACCCGTGTCCCCTGCATTGGCAGGCGGATTCTTAACCACTGCACCACCAGAGAAGTCCTGAAGAGTTTTGAAGAGTCTGGATCACCACTATTATTTTTCACATGTGTACCCCTCCCTCCAGCTCCCTCACTCCCTTGTTTGGATTTGGAGTGACATAGATCTGGGTTGCAGTTCTGAGTCTGCCAGTTGCTGTGTGACCTTGGACAAGTCACTCACCTACTCTGAACCTCTTTCCTCAACTGGCAAATGAAGGGGTGACCCTGAAGATCTCTAAGGGCCTTCCAACTTTCTCAGCCTCCTCGCTCAATCACCAGGCTCCTGTCCCACAGTTTCTTCTTTTTTTTTTTTATCTCTCTCTTTTTAAATTATGTTTAATGTACAATATTATATAAGTTACAGGTGTACAATATAGTGATTCACAATTTATAAAGGTTATACTCCATTTATAGTTATTATAAAATATTGGCTATATTCCCTGTGTTGTACAGCACAGGTTGTTCTTAAAAGCAACTTTACTGGGTGGAAAGAGTACTGGGGTAAGAATCAGAGACCTGGCATTGGAATCCAATTTCCACTGGAACTAGCTGTGTGAACTTGGGTGAGGTACTTAACCTCTCTGAGTTTCCACTTCCTCGTCTGTTGAATGGAGATCCTGACACCTAATCCATAAAACTGGAGCAAAACTTATATGAGATCATACCCCTACAATATTTAGTGCCTGGCACCTAGTATGTGCTAAATAAATGTTAACTGCTATTGTTGTTGTTATTATTGTTAGCTATTATTATAACTAACATTTATTGACTGCTTACTCAGGCTTTGTGTCAAGTGTATTAATTCACTGAATCCTCAAAACAATGCCACGAGGCAGCCCTATTTTATAGATGAGAAACCAAGGCACAGAAAGGTTAAGTAACTTGCTCACGGTCACACAGCTAGTAAGCCATGAACCTAGGCTGTCTGGATCCAAAGCCAGCAGTGTTAGTCACTGAGATATATTGCCTCAAATACTACTGCCATCTAGAAGAATTTCCCCTTCGCTTGCCCAAGACCAGAGAGAATTCCAGTAGAGGTAAGGATGAAGCAATAGCTGAATCCAGTGTGATAAAATCCAGGGGTGAGAAAAGTTCTTACCCCGAAGTGAGATCCCAGCCCAGGGCATTAATCTGGGCCATCCCAGATTATTTCCCGCCTCCATCCCTAGCATTTTTATACACAGGCAACCTGCCGAAGTGAACCTGGGAACAGGCTTAGTCAACGAGGACAGCAGGGAAGGTCATACCTGGTGGAGCAGCCAGGGGTGTCGCTGTGTGTTTGCCACCAGTGCGATTTTCTGGGTTTCCTTGGATGTGTGACCGTGTTGGGTAGGAGATGGTGATTTTGTATATGTGGTTGGGCTGTGAGGCTGTGCCTTCCTCAGATGTCTGTCTGTCTGTCTGTCTCTGTGGAGAGGCAGCGGGACCAGCTTGGCACATCCCACTTCTGCCACCCACTGGCTGTGAGACCCCAGGCCAACAACTCACCTCTGTGTGCCTGTTTCCTCACGTATAGAAAAATGGTTATGATGACAATGATGGTACCGACCTGATAGGGTTGTTCTGAAGATTGAATGGCCTCATTCCAGGTAAAGTGCCTGAAACGGTTCAGAGCACCGAGATAAGAACAAATACAGCTTATATGTGTTAATATGATTAAATGTGTAAAGGGTAGGTTTCTGTATATTTGTGCAAGGGCACCTGAGGGCATCTAGCAGAAAGGATCTGAGGGGCTAGGGGAGCCAGCTGTCTCTGTGATTTGTGGGAGGAGGGTATGTGTGTGTGAGTGTGTGCATGTGTGTGTGGTGTGTGCACAGTGGATGCGTGTGCATGCTGTAAATGGGCGAGAATGTTCACTGCCAGAACCCTAGTTACCAGACAAACTCCAGGCCCTAGGACAAGTCACTGAGGCTCTGTGTCCCCATCTGTCCATGGGCGGGGTTGCTGCCTCAAAGGCAGCTGTGAGGACCGAGTGAGTCATGGATGTAACGCTCTGGACCATTGCAAGTGCCGGGGACATGGGAGAGGTCCGTACGAAGTGTTCTGAGAAAGCGGGGCATCATCAGGACGCTCCTGGGTCGTTAGTGCCAGTGCCAAAGCCGTTTGTTTCTGCCTCCTCTGGGCTGCAGCGCTCCCCCTGGTAGGTCGTGGATCCCAGCCCACCACAGGCAGAAAAGCCCTCAGTCCAGTTGCTCCAATGGCCCAGAGAAGGATAGGGACTTGCCCCAGGACACCCAGCATACTGGAGGCAGAGAAGGGCTAGATTGGAGCCACTCCCTCTTTGTCCTTCTGGCGTGATGAGAACGCCGTGTAGAGGTCAGGGTCAGCACTCCCCAGCCCCCACTGCCTCTGTCTACCACACTTTCCCAGCATCCAGCAGTCAGCCTGGGCCGGGGGAAGCTGCTCCAGCGTGAAGGTGTGTGCTTTGGCAGCAGGCACTGTCTGGGCCGCCAAGGCTGAGGCCAGGCGGCTGCCTGGGGCAGGAATTCCATGTGTCTGGGGAGGACCCCACTCCAGTAGCCCAGTCCCAGCCCCCAGCCCTGCATCGCCACCTGGGCCAGGGCTCTGCTTGGCACCCGGAGACTGGGTTCTGCCTGGGAATTCTCCAAGGTCTCTGGAAGAGGAGGCTGAAGGATTACAAGTGCTTCAACTTTGGGTTTTTTTAATGTAACCACTTTCTTGTAAATCTGTCCATTCCCATCGCAAAAGCGTCGCTTGTTATTTGTGGAGAATACAAGTAATCAGAGAAGAGAAAATGAATCTCTTTCTCAACACCGAAGTACAGCAATTCGGAGACCAAAGGGGCTCTGTCAACACACACACACACACACACACACACACACACACACACCCCTACCTGCATGTTCATGCATGTATCTACGCACACATGCATGTGACATAGAAACCATCATAAGCATGCCCTTGCACGTGTGTGCTTGCACACTTATAACATACAAGCACATGCATACTCATGTGAGTACACACACAGGTACAGGCATCTGCATGGTCATGTATGTATCTGTATACCTACATGTGACACACGAGCCCTCATGTTCATGTGTATGTCCACGTGTGCTTGCACACCTATAACAAACACACACTCTCATAAGTACACATGTACACACAAGCACATGCGCGTGCACACACACTTAAAGAGCAACACGCAGTGCTCCACCAATGTGAGTTCACCTAATCCCGGCATCAGTGCTATAAGGTAGGTACCATTACTTCTCCCATTCTACAGATAGGGCACAAATGGTTACGTAATCTGCCCAAGGACACCCAGGTAGTGAGCATAAAAAGAAATTTTTAAAAAGCATTTTTTAAAAAAGGACAGCAAAAAAACCCCAAAAAACAAAATAATGGGGATTTGAACCCAGATCCATGGGCTTAATTAATTAGGCTGCATGGTGCTATGTTTGAGTGGCATCGCAGGGAATATTCCCGTAGAGTTTTTTTCCCTATGCATCTATATGTGGTTTGGTTACAGAAATGACATCCTTTTTACATACTAGCAGGACCCTGGGGTCAGACCTGGATTTGAATCCTGGCTCCACTGCAGACAGGCTGGCTTGACTTTGGGCTGTTCTTTCACCTCTTTGGGGATCGGTTTTTCATCTGTAAAATGGAGAGCGATCGTATCTGTTTCTGAGGGTTGGCTGAGCGTGTGTGTCAAGCTCAGCCAGGCTCATTAGATGAGGCCATACGAAAACTGCCAACTCTGGGGCTGGAGGGCTTTGTGGGGAAAACAGTCAGAAAATACTCTCTGGGCGCTAGATGGGCATAATATGTTGGGGTCTGGAAGGCAGAGAGTAGCCTCCGGATCTGGGGTCTCCAGAGGGGAGGTGGTATTTTGTCCTGGAATCCCTGCCATGACTGCATCCCGATCCTGACCGGCAGCTCAGCCCCAGCCCTGCGCATTCCAGGTGGAACAGCAGAGGCGTGAGAGGGCGGGAGAGAAAAGCCCACAGACCGGAAGGCGGAGCCTCCTGGCCAAGTCTGGCCCGGCGGGAAGGGGAGGGGGCTGTGGAGCTGGGACGTCAGATGCCATCACCTCCTGGGGGACCTTTAAAGTCGCTGTGCTGCCAGGCAGGCCAGGGTGTCTGCAGCGGTCCTCTGCCTCCTCAGCCGCCTCCTGCCACCCGCCTGGGCTGCCCATCCTGGGTACGCGCCCCTGGAGAGCCTGGTGCCTCGTCTCCGGATGCCTCTCTCTGGCTCTCTTCTCTTTTCTCTCCATTTTTTCTGTTCTCTTTTTCCCCTTTCTCTCGTTCTACCTCTCTTTCTGTCTCTCCCATGTTTTTTCTCTTTTTGCCCCCGTCATTGTCTCTCATTCTCTCTTGTATCTACCTTTTTCTTTCTTTCATGCCTTTTCTCTGTATCTCTTTTTGTCAATCACCTTTTCTTCTTCCTCATTTTTTTTCCTGTTTCTCATTGTACTTTCTTTCTGCTTCTTTCTGTCTTGCTCTCAATCCCGAAATTTCAGCAACCCAGGGACAAGAGTGCCCTGCACTATACCTTGGGGAAGGTGGGCGCTGCCCCTCTGAGGGCACCGACAGAGCCCACTTCCAGCAAGATTGGTGAAGAGGGTGTCCAGGCTGGGGAGGACTGGGGTCTGCCTCCTGGGCTGCTGGGACGAAACCCTGGCTTTGAAGTGGCAGTGTCATCTCACCCCAGGGCCTGGTCCAGATTTAGCCACTGTCTGGGCATTTCTTCCCATTGCCCCACCCACTTAGTCCACTGGGGTGGGAAGAATGGGGTGTTGCGCCCCTGGACGAGAGCCGAGTCAGGAGGTCTTTGCCAAGTTCCCAGTAGATAGCATCCTCTGGGGTGGTAATGCTGGAGAGCACTCAGGGTTTGGTGCCCTCATGACCGCCCCCTCCAGGCAGCCGGCTCTGACTGCACAAGTCCAGACGTGTGACCCTTCCAGCCAGCTATGCCCCTGCTGCCCGGCACCGTGGGCCTGGCAGGCCTGCTCTTCTGGGCAGGCCAGACAATGAACGCCTTGATGCCCAATGCCACCCTGGCTCTGGCCCAGACCGAGGGCACAGCTGTGCGACCCCTGACTGGCCTGGGGGTGCCCCGGTACCGGCGGAAGCGCCACATCTCTGCCCGGGACATGAGTGCCTTATTGGATTATCACAACCACATCCGGGCCAGCGTGCACCCACCTGCCGCCAACATGGAGTATATGGTGAGTCCCCATGCCCTCCCAGTGCCTCCTCCAGCAAACGCCAGTCCACTCAGTGTGTCCTGGAAAGACTGGACCATTCACCAGCCTGGCCTCACTAGCCAGTATCTGGGCATCTGGGCCCTGTGGAATGGGCAGGAATTCGTCTGCCCATTTTACAGATGAGAAAACTAAGGCGGTTGTCTAGGTCCTTTCTGCAGGCAGGAGCAGAGGACTGTGACTTATGGAGCATCTCCTGTGCGCCAGGCACTTACGTGTAACCCTCTTCCTTCAAGGTGGGAATTATCTCCATTTTCCAAATAAAGAAATCAAAATGCAGAGAATTAATTTGCTGAAGGTCACCCAGTTGGGATTGCATCCCAGGTCTGCCGGCTGCTAAAGCTGTCTTAACTAACACAATACCTTTTCCAAGAATTCTGGCTTCCAGCCAGGGAGCCGCAGGGGGCGGGTGGCTGGAGCTTTCCCTGCCATTGTCTCTTTGCCCCAGGGGTTTGATGGACACACCCGAACTGTCCTCAGCAAGCCTGTGGAGGTAGAATTTGGAGAGATGGGGTCTGGTACCTGGGGTGGGAGTGGGGGTCTCAGGCTGAGGAAAAACAGCAGCTGACCAGCGGAGGCAGCTGGGATGTCTTCCTTCAAAGAGGCAGGGTGGAGGGCTCTCACCCCAGCCCACCACAAGCCAGACTCCGGAGGGGAGGAGGGAACCTTTCTCTTTATCGCAGCCCCTCCCCCAGGACCATTGTCCCAAAGCAGCCTGGAGAGATAGGCTTCCATTCCACCTACAGATTTCTTTAGGCAAAGGGATTGTTGGCCTGCCCCCTCGAAGACAAACACCTACTCCCTCAACAGCCTGCAAATGCCTATACTTCTGCAGTCTGTCCATTCACTTACGTACCAGCTCCTGCTTGGAGCCAGGCACCACGCTAAGCCTCGTGGACGCTGCCGAGAACAGGATGGACAAGGTCTCGTCCCTCACAGAGCTTCCATTTTAGTGGGGATGATAGAAAACAAAGATCAACCACAAAAGTTACGTGTAATACGACATCAGGTCGCAATAAGGTGTTGGGAGGGGTGGGGATAGGAGCCCAAATGGCAGGCAGCTAGAGGTGGCGGAGCCATTTATTTGTTCATTAACTGACTCATCCATTGATTAACACAGTGACTGGCATGTAGAAGGCCTTCTAGTTTTCAAACAATGACACATTTATTGAGCACCAGCCTGTGTGCGAGGCCCTCCCCACTGCAGGTGTTTAATTATTGCATGCTTTGTAGGACAGAGAGAGCTAGACAGCTCACCAGGGGCCCGAGGAGTGTCAGTGAGTGTGGGTTTGATGTTTGCATGCCCCTACCTCAGTTCACCCCTTTGTGACACGAAGGAAACATTCCTCTGCTTTCCCTAAAAATGGATGAGTCCAACATCTCTGGGGAGATGTCTGGACCCCTCTTTGGGGATCCCCATTGCTTCACTAGCTAGCTTCAGCCCACAGGACTGGTATCTGGCTAAACATCCCTTGCTTAAGCAGCCCTTTCCCTCCTCTGGCTCCAAGAAAGACCGGGTCCCGTTTCACATTCTCACACCCGCCAATTGTAATGATTGTTTAACATCTCATTTCCTGGTTAGACTGTGAGTCCTTGTTCAATATTTGCTGAATGAACAGATGAAACGAATAAAAGAATAATATCTCAGAATCCCAGGAAGTCAGAGTGGAAGGGAACTGGTATTTTTTTTTAAAGTGATGCTTTTTCAAGTTATAAAAGTTGGAGCATTCAGAGATTGGAAAATTAAGAAGCTGTTACGAAGGATGAGGAAGGTATTCTCTAGGTACTGATGTGGAATCATCATTAAGGTAACCCATCTGGTTAAGTGAAAAGAGCTAGGGGCCAAATAGAATGTCTGGAGTCCTGCCATTTGTCAAAAAAATTCATATATATATATATATATATATAAAACTATTGTATGTATGTAATATATAATTATTTTATGTATATACCATATAAGATATATAATTACATATATAAATATATATGTGCATATATAATATACTTACAGGTGTAGAATATTTCTGGAACAGGACACAAGAAACTCACAGTGACAGTTGCCTCCAGGGTCAGGGTGGCTGGAGGGACGAGTGTAGGATGGGGATGAAAGACTCTCCATTTTTCCTCCTTCAAACATCTTACATATTAAATTTGTTCATGCTTTCACTATTAAAAAAAGAACCTTTTGAATTAAAAAATTTTAATGTTTAAATAAACACATTGGGGACTTCCCTGGTGGCGCACTGGATAAGAATCCGCCTGCCAATGCAGGGGACACGGGTTCGATCCCTGGTCTGGGAACTAAGATCCCACATGCCACGGAGCAACTAAGCCCATGGGTCACAACTACTGAGCCTGTGCTCTAGAGCCCGCGAGCCACAACTACTGAAGCCCGCGTGCCTAGAGCCCGTGCTCCGCAACAAGAGAAGCCACCACAGTGAGAAGCCCGCGCACCGCAAGGAACAGTAGCCCCCGCTCGATGCAACTATAGAAAACTCGCGCTCAGCAACAAAGACCCAACGCAGCCAAAAATAAATAAAATTAAATCTTTAAAAAAAAAAATAAATAAACACATTGAAAAAAATACAATAAATTAAAAAAAAATCCATTCTCTTCCCATCACTCTGGGCTGAGTCACTTCTAGGGACTGCTGGGAACTCCTAGGCCCATACCCTGGGACCCCGCTCAGAGCAGAGAGCCCCAAGCTTGAAGTCCAGTGAAGGACAAAGGGCATTGGACTGGGAGTCAGAGACCTAGGTGTGGATCTCGGCTCTGGTGTGGACTTGTCTTTGACCTTGAAGTCGTAGGCCTTCTCTGAGCCTCAGTGTTCTAATTTATCAAGTGGATTGGTTGCAGGGTTCCAAAGGAGATGGGGAGTCAACGTACCATGTATACGTGCATCTCTAGACACTGTTGAAATGATGGTGTTTGTTCCCCCGGGGAATTTCATGACCTTTCTTTTTCCCAGGTCTGGGACAAGCGGCTGGCCAGGTCTGCTGAGGCCTGGGCCACGCAGTGCATTTGGGCCCACGGGCCCTCACAGCTGATGAGATACGTGGGCCAGAACCTCTCCATCCATTCTGGCCGGTGAGTGAACCTCTGCCCTTCCTTCACTCCATCACTCAACAAGGTCACTGAGCACGCTGATGGCAGAGTGATTTTTCGTCTATCTTCTCCGCCTCTGCAGGTACCGCTCGGTGGTGGATCTCGTGAAGTCTTGGTCTGAGGAGAAGCGTCATTACTTGTTTCCGGTCCCGAAGGACTGTACCCCGCGCTGCCCCTTGCACTGCAGTGGCCCTGTGTGCTCTCACTATACCCAGGTACACCTTTGTTGGGATGTAGGGCTGATGAGAGAACAAATCCTCTACCTTAGAAGAAAAAGAATGTGGTGGGACAGCAATTAGAAATAAAACAGAGGCCCTTAACAGACTTCCTTTTACATAACGAGCCAGTTCCTGGAAAGTTGTGTGTACATTGAATTGAGCTGAACTGGATCTTGTTTTGAGGGTCTTAGGTCGGCGGACCATATTGTTTGACCCCAAAATGGAGATGTGTGGTCTGACAAGTTCAAGACTGCCTTTGATTTCAATAGGTCCAAACATTTTCTAGTATTTTTTATTTTCTAAGGCTCCTGCTGTCTTAAAAAAAGAAACGCCAGATAAGATTACAAAAGACTGTAGTATATTTTGAGTGCTAATATTGAAGTTGTTACCACTTATTATACATAAAAATACAATGCAGTATAATGTTGCAAGAAATAGGACCAGAAGTTTTCAATGGTAGGAAAAATGTCTACTTTCAGGTCTGCCAATCTCTCTGTGACTCATTTGCAGTAAATGTTAAAAACTGAAATTTGAGACCCCCTAGGAAATGTGAGGCCTAAACCAAATGTCCTTCCTGACATCCATGAAATATTATTACCTCCATTTTGCCAAAGGAGAAACCAGGCACAGAGGGGTTAAGTGACTTGGTCAAAGTCACACAGCTAGTGATATTGAGATTCTGATCCAAGGCTGTTTAACTCCAAAGTTTGTGTTTTAACTTCCAACATGACAATGATTTTCAAACATTGGTCACTAGGGGGAAAAAAAAGAAAGAAAGAAATCTAATTGAAAGGTATAGAACATATTAGCATATATCATTCTATATGATAAGATTAAATATTGGTTCATAAAACTTTTGTTCAAATTGTTTGAGGAGGGGTAAGGGTGTGTGTGTGTGTGTATGTGTGTGTGTGTGTTGGTACACTGGGTAACAATATAAAATGTATTCCTTACTGTTGGTTATAGTGGAAAAAATTTTGAGAAACATTATAGTACAATATGCCTCTAGTCCCCTCACCCTGAGACAGGTGCCTCCCCCAGGAAAACCTCATCTAATGCATCCACCCTGACAGAGCAAGCCCAAGAACCTTTCAGCCCCAAGTCCTTCTCACAGCCTCCTTTGTCTTTGTCCCTCCTCAGATGGTGTGGGCATCTTCCAATCGGCTGGGCTGTGCCATCCACACCTGTGGCAGCATCCGTGTCTTGGGCAGCACCTGGCACCAGGCTGTGTACCTGGTCTGCAACTACGCCATTAAGTGAGTGCAGCTCTGAGGCAGAGGGGGCTCTGGGGCAGGAGGGTGGACCCTGAGGTGGAGTGGGCAGGATTCTCAGAAAAGGAAGACATACAGGACACCCTGCCTTCCTCCGTTCTAAATAACCTGAACATCATACAATTCAGTACTTTTAGAGTCAATCAAGAATCCTTTTTCTTTACCCAAGTTTCAGAATCGATTGGGAGATAGACAGAGGACCAAGGCAGGTGGATAGGCAGTGTCCCTGATGAAGCCAACAGTGGAGAATGTGGCTTAGGTCTGCCAGCCAAGTGGGCTTGCAAATATCTCACTGTTGAATTAGACCTTCATATCTATTGACAGGCAACATTGGCCAACCATAGGCCTCTTCTAAGTGCAGTGCCAGCCCCTCTAAGCTTCCCACAAGAAATAGAGCAACCAAGAATACATGCTCCCTACAGGCAGGCAGGTCCCATAGGAAAGAAAGGAAGGATGCAATGAGCATGCTCTGCTGCTTCTCCCAGACTCTCCAGTCAGCTTGGTGGGAGAGAAGTCAAGAGTGGTCTTCACATGCTAGTCTCCTGGAAACACAGAGAAAGGGGGATGGGAGTTCCCATCCAACGTACAGTATATAAACTTGCAACAGATTCTCATACAAAACAGATTACAGACTCTCATACACAAACGGGAACAAATTCTAAGTAAACATGATATTCAGAGTTTCAAGATTACATAGTCATAACTGCCTTTTACTCTCACGTAGCTCTTGATCATTTACAAAACACTTTCCCCTTATTATCTCATTGAAGAGATGAAAGAGAGAAAGAAGGAAAAAGGGAAGGACACTGGGAAAATATCTACTCTTTTTACAGATTAAGACATTGAGGATCAGAGAGGTTAAGTAATTTACCAAAAGCCACAAAGCCAATAAGTTGCAGAGCTGTTTGAAACACAAGTCTTTTGATTTCATGTTCTATCTACTGTACTATCCTGATGTTCTGGAAGTCATTGGTAGCCCGAACTCGGATTCTCAAGTCAAGATATTTGTTAAATAGAGACATCTATTGACAAAGTGTCATAATGCAGCCCAGCTTTATCAGATATGGAAAAATGCAACAAAGCAAATTCCATCACACACAGCTTAAGGAACTGTTCCAACTTGTTTGCTGACATATTGAATTTTCTTTTAAAGCTTATGACGTTCTTAAGGATTTTTTTTAATATATTTATTTTTATGTATTTATTTTTGGCTGCGTTGGGTCTTCGTTGCTGTGCGGGTCTCCTTGTGGTGAGCGGCGGCTACTCTTCGTTGCGGTGCGCGGGCCTCTCATTGCGGTGGCCTCTCTTGTTGCGGAGCACGGGCTCCAGGTGTGCGGGCTTGCCGGCTGTGGCCTGCCGGCTCCAGAGCGCAGCCTCAGTAGTTGTGGCTTGCGGGCTCTAGAGCGCAGGCTCAGTAGCTGTGGCCCAGGGGCTTAGTTGCTCTGCGGCATGTGGGATCTTCCCTGACCAGGGCTCGAACCCGTGTCCCCTGCATTGGCAGGCGGATTCTTTAACCACTGCACCACCAGGGAAGCCCCATATTGGATTTTTGAAGCATTGACTATTAACCGTATAGTTGTTAAGATTTTTAGGCTCTGGAGTCAAGACTGTCAGAGTTCAAATTTGTGATTCAACTTCTCCATGCCTGTTTTTCATCTACAAAATGGTAGTAAAATGGTATCTACTTATAGAATTGTTGAGAGAATTAAGTGAGCTGACCCAGGTAATGTCCCCAGGCTCATAATAATTTTGGAATACATGTTGGTTCTTATTCTTATTACTAGACCTGGGTTTGGTTCTCAGCTCTACCATGTACACACTGAGGACTTTGGATAAGTCATTTCATCTCCTTGGGTCTCAGTCTCCTCTTTTAAAATAGGGCTAATGCTACCTGGCTCACAGAGGATCTTGGTACATAGTTGCCCATAGTACATGTTAAATAAATAGTGGCCAGGATTATAACTAGGTTATAAACTCTTTGAGGGCAGGAAATAGACCTGATTCATTTTGGTATCCTTTTACTACAGTGATTTCAAACCTTTGTTCTTTCAAGCAGAACTCTTTTCTAAGTGGTTAAATTAAACAAAAAAAGAATGACTTTTATTCCATCACCCCTGGTGTCTCCACCACCCACATTCCCTGCCCCCAAACTTCCAGGAACACCTTTTTTTTTTCCTGCTGGAAAAACTGGTAGCGTTTGATATATTTATTTATTATTGTTTAAAATTCTATTACATTTTATACTGATGTACATGCTATAAAATTCAGTGGGTATGAAAAAAGGTAAACACAGAATGTTGTCTCCCTCCCCTGCCCACACTTCCCCTCTGTAAGTTTCTTGCATAACCTTCTGGAGATCTTTTATGTATTTACAAACATGCATATGTTTTCACTCCGGGAGCACCTTTTGAAAACGGAGGACTCACAGCATCTGGCACAAGTCCTGATGCCCACTAGATGCTCTGGAAGTGTTTGTTGAATGAATGAATGAATGAACCCATATGAAACCAGAAATGCATACTTTTCTAAGCACTTTGGCTGACTTTACTTACAGTCATTCAACAATCACTTTTGGAGGAAAAAGATTCCATTTCTGTCCACAAAGAGTGTTTGTTTAATGTGTGAGAAAATAAGGCACTGGGACTTGAAAGGTAACTAACACTACAGGCCAGTGGTGAGATTATTAGGTAACTCTTAGCAAGAACTGGGGGAGTGATTTTAGGCTTTGAGAAGACAAAGAGGGGGAAAAAGAGAAATCTGTGGGCTGGGATGGAGAAGTGAGTTGTGGAAAGATGAGGTGTGTAAGCTGGATCCACTTGCTGCTAGAGCAGTCTGGAAGGCCTGACTGAAAGCTGTAGATGTGATTCATAAGCTAGGGGCCAGCAAACTACAGCTCACAGCCAAAATCTGGCCTCCTGCCTATTTTCGTAAATAAAGTTTTATTGAAACACAGCTACGATATTTGTTTACATATCGTCTAGGGCTGCTTTCATGCAATAAAGACATCTGGCCTCCAAAGCCTAAAATATTTACTATCTGGCCCTTTACATTGCCAACCCCTGCACAGGCAATGGGGAGCCACTAAAAGTTCTTGAGCAGGAGAATGATATGATGAAGGTTTGTTCTTTTTTTTTTAAACAGCTTTATTGAGATATAATTTACATACCATATAACTTACCCATTTGAAGTGTACAACTCAGTGGGTTTTGGGTATATTACGTTATTCATTTTTTCAATCGTGGTAAAATATATGTAACATAAAATTTGCCATTTTAACCATTTTTAAGTATACAACTCAATGGCATTAATCACTATTTCCAAAATGTTTTCATCACCCCAAAGAGAAAATCTGTAACCTTAAAGCAATGGCTCCCTACCCTCCTCCTCCCTAAAGGCTGTGGTTCATTGAGAGGATTAACGCTGGAGCAGGTAGGATGGATTTGGGATAAGGCCATTGAAGAAATAAATGTACAGCAGTGGCCACAAAGAGGCTTCGTGGGCATGTCCCCCATGAGTGAATTATACTCAGTATCTAATTATTCTAGTTCTCATTTGCATACCACCTTGTAAGTTACAAAGTGTTTTCACATAATTTTTATGGACACCATTTCATTTATTTATTTTATTCAGAGGATAAAATCAAGGCTCAAGAAATGAGGTGGTTTATTCTGTCACCAACTGGCAGGTGGCAGAATCCAGGACCAGAACTCAGATCCACCCGCTGGGGAGGGGAGGGGGGTGTTTGTGCTGGGAGGTGAGGGTGGGGTGGAAGGAATAAGAAAAGCAGCATGTCCTGGGGAGTCACTTATCTGCCAGGTGAGGTGCTAGAGGCATGCGCACATGGCTCCATTATTTGATCTGCTGCTGCATCCCTGTGTGGGAGGGAAGTCTTGTATTGGTTTTACAGATGAAGAGACTGAGGCTTGCAGGTGTGACTTGGTCACAGGGCCAGACAGTGGCAGTGCTGAGATTTGGAAACCTTTGTGAAGGTGGCTCCATGTAACTGTCCCCCGACCCCGCCTCCCTGGGACCTTTTCTCTTCCAGGGGCAACTGGATCGGCGAGGCGCCATACAAGATGGGGAGGCCGTGTTCTGCCTGCCCTCCCAGCTACCAAGGCAGCTGCAACAGCAACATGTGCTTCTAGGGGCTCAAATCCAACAGGCTCCTGTGGTTCTGAATTTTCCCTGGGCTCTGGCAGGGCTCCAGCTGGGCCTGACCCTCCAAGAGTCCCTTCCCAAAGACCGGGTCAAGCGATTTTTTTTTAAGGACATGAGTTTGGCTTACTTCACCAGTCTGAATTTTCCCTCCTGATTCCATTTCCTAAATGTCCAGCATGTGCCAGAAGAAAACAACCTCCTTGCCTTCCTTCTTACCTGTTAACATCTTTTTTTCCTCCGGCCTCTGGGAAAGAGGCCTGCATCTTTAATTGACTCAGTTCTCCCAGAGCCAGGGCTGGAAGGAGAAGTGGCAGCAGTTTTGTGACTCTCAGGCCTCAAACCCACAAGTCTTTGTCCATCCAATAAAAGGTATTTATTAAATAATCTTTATCCTGAAACCTACCTTCATTGATCCAATAACAGCCAACCAGCTTCTGGGCAGCCTTTGAGGACCTGTGGTCTCCCTCTCTAAGATGGGACCATTTCAGCTCCAAGCTTTTAAAAAATAACTGAAATTAGCATATGGACACCCCACTCACAGTGTATGTTACTGGAGCCACAGCAGGGTCCAGGCACCCCTTTTACAGATGGGCATACTGAGGCTTAGTGAAGGGGTGTGACTTACTGAGAGCTGCACGGCTTGTCCTTGTCCACGAAAGCACCCAGGTTTAAGCTCCAGCTCTGACAATCCCTTCAGGCTGTTCCAGACACCTCTCTGAATGTCAGAACTGAGAGGCTAAAGCCGAAGCTGGCCTGAGGGAACTCCCTCTTTCAGCGTTTTTTTTCTTCCTGCCACTCTCTCTGCCTTGGTGTCTCTCTTTCACCTACTGGTCTCTCTTTCTCTCACCCTCCTTATTTCTCCCATGGAATCTCATTCTCATTCCCAGAAACCATTTCCCCTCTCCCCACCCCACCCCACCCAGTTATCATAACACACAAAAGTCCTTTTGTCTTTAGAGATAGTAAAATCTCTCTCAGACCTTGCCCTCCAGCTGGGGCCCACTCCCTGCCTGGCTGGAGAGAGCTCCATTCAAAGACCTGGATGGAAAACAGGCCCCCTTTCCCCAGAGTCCCTACATTGTCAACAGAGTGAGTTTTCTTCCCTGTTGGTCATTCCCACCTGGGCTATGTCTTGTGTGTATCAACACCACCTCCCTCCGCCCTCAATAAAGTCCTTTGAGATCCCGTGCAATGGCTCTTTCTGGTCCCTGTCTCAGCTCTCGGAGGGTCAAAAGAGGAGAGAGGGAAATGGAGTAGGGGAGATGCAGCGAGGGGAAACCAGCTCAAGAGGAAGGCCAGGGGAGGGGCTAACAGCCCCTCAGCCCTTCCTTTGCACCAGCTACATCAGCTAGATCACACGTGCATGTGTCTGTATTATCACTCCATTTTACAACTAAGAAAAATGAGGCTTAGCAGAAGTGCCCAGTAGTGAAATAAAAACAAGGACGCTGTTCTGAGTTCATTATTCTTAGATTATATCCCGCCTGCTTTTTTGGGGGGGGTGGGGGTATTAAAATATCCTTTCATTTATTACACAATGGTGATAATAAATGTTAGATTTCCTAAAAAATTATTAATGTACTTATATTGGGCGGGGGGGAAACGGCTTGCCAATCCTATGTAAAATTCCCAAAATGTTCTGGAAATTTAAGTGGCATGTGACCCTCTGGATTCAATGGCATGTATAGGGTCACATAGCTAGTAAGGAGCAGACATAGGATCTGATTTCAGCTCCATCCAACCTCAATGCCTGTGCTGTTTCGAGCGTCTCACGTTACCTTCCTGTGTCCTGAGTATCAGGATAACGAGAATAATGACCATTGGCATTTATGAGCTGCTGAGTACACTCTTAATCTCATTGAATTATCACTGCTATCTTAGGTGATAGGTACTTATCCCATCCCCATTTTACAGACATAAAAACTGAAGCCATAGAAGCTGGGTTTGAATATGCTCTGTATGACTCCAATGCCCAATGTCTTAACCCGTTCACTCTCCTGCCTCTCAGCTAAGAAGGGAGAAACCCAGGGATTGGACAAGGGTAGAGACGATGAAGCAAAAAGTGCCACTGGGAATTCCAGATGACCTCCCAGTTTCCCGCATTTCTGAAACTGTCTCTGAGAAGAGCCCATGTCAAGGAGAAATGAGTCAGGTGAGCAGGCTTGTGTTTGCCGTGCCTTGGCCCCTGCACCTGGGAGCGAGTACTCAGGTAGTTTCCTGGCTTGATTAAGCTGCTGTTCCAACTGAATCCGGGAATTTTTTTTTTTTTTTTTTTGGCTGCATTCGGTCTTCATTGCTGTGCATGGCTTTCTCTAGTTGCGGCGAGCGGGGGCTACTCTTCGTTGCGGTGTACGGGCTTCTCACTGCGGTGGTTTCTCTTGTTGTGGAGCATGGGCTCTAGGTGCACGGGCTTCAGTAGTTGTGGCACACAGGCTCAGTAGTTGTGGCTCATGGGCTTAGTTGCTCTGCAGCGTGTGGGATCTTCCTGGACCAGGGCTCGAACCCGTGTCCCCTGCATTGACAGGCGGATTCTTAACCACTGTGCCACCAGGGAAGTCCACCAGGGAACTTTTGCTGCAAGAAATCTGAAACAGCTTTCAAACCTCTGTAATATTTTATGTTTTTTGAAGATCTTCATCCCCCAATCCCATCTGATTTCTCATTTGCTCATACATTCACCAACCAAGAGGGTTAAGAGCATGGACTCTAGAGCCAGACTGCCTCGGCACAAATTTAACTCAGTGGCCAAGTGTGCTTGCGTAAGTCGAGATCTTAGTGCCTCAGTCTCACCTATAAATGGGGACACTAATCATATCTGCCTCATTAGGTCCTTCAAAACATTAAATGAATGAATACATGGAAAGCACTTGGAACAGTACCTGGCGCTAGTGTAGATGGCTATTTTAAAAGTTCAACATCGGGATTCCCTGGTGGCACAGTGGTTAAGAATCCACCTGCCAATGCAGGGGACACGGGTTCGATCCCTGGTCCAGGAAGATCCCACATGCCACGGAGCAACTAAGCCTGTGCACCACAACTACTGAGCCTGTGCTCTAGAGCCTGTGAGCCACAACTACTGAGCCCGCGTGCCACAACTACTGAAGCCCACGCGCCTAGAGCCCATGCTCCGCAACAAGAGAAGCCACTGCAACGAGAAGCCTGCACACCGCAGCAAAGAGTAGCCCCTGCTCTCTGCAACTGGAGAAAGCCCGCGCGCAGCAACAAAGACCCAACGCAGCCAAAAAATAAAAAATGAAAGTTCAACATCAAGAGGGAGGAGAGAGGTGACGTAGTCACTGAAATGGAAGAGGAAGCTATGGAGGGAAGTTGCTTTTTTTTGGCCACGCAGCATGCAGGATCTTATTTCGCCCACCAGGGATCGAACCCGCGTCCCCTGCAGTGGAAGCATGGAGTCTTAACCACTGGACTGTGAAGAAAGTCC
Source organism: Eubalaena glacialis (assembly GCF_028564815.1). Classification (NCBI taxonomy): domain Eukaryota; kingdom Metazoa; phylum Chordata; class Mammalia; order Artiodactyla; family Balaenidae; genus Eubalaena; species Eubalaena glacialis. Next base: position 16,647,633 of record NC_083728.1, on the reverse strand, counting down.
TAGAAGTTGTTTTTTTAATAAAAGAGATAGTGTAGCATATTTAAATATTGATAAGATTCTGTCTCTAGACATTTGTCCTACAGATATACTCCTCACATCTGGGTCAGGACATTTTTGAAGTTTATGATGACATGCACTTTATGTAGTGGCAAAAGCCTGGAGACAACCTTAGTGTCCAGCAATAGGAGACTAGAAAAATCACCTATAGGACATTCACACAATACGTAGCCACTCAAAGAATGAGGCAGGTATGTTGGCGTGGAGATAGCCCTTAGACACTAAGGAGGGAAAAGTAAGTGACAGAAGAGTGTGTTTAATATGTTCCCGTGTATTTATATGCATTTACATGTGTGTATGTCTGAGTCAGCTTGGGCTGCCATAACAAAATACCATAGACGGGTGGCTTAACCAAAAGAAAATTTTTTCCCATCCTGCAGGCTGAAAGTCTGAGCTCAAGGTACCAGTATAGTTGGGTTCTGGTGCGATCTCCCTTCCTGGCTTGCAGACAACTACTTCTCACTATGTCTGCTTATGGTGGGGGCAGGAGAGAGAGAGAGAGGGTGCTCTCATGTCTCTTCTTATAAGGGCACTAATCCTATTGGATCAGGACGCCACCCTTATGACCTAATTTAATCTTATTTAGTTCCATAAAAGCCCTGTCTTCAAATACAATCACATTGGGAGTTAGATCTTCAAAATATGAATTTGGGGAGGACACAGTTCAGTCCATAGCAGTGTATAGGTGTATAATTTCTGGAAATACATACGAGAATTTGCTTAAAAGTTCAATAGAGTGAGATGTGGGAACTAAAGTAGGAGAAAGTCTTATTTTTCATTTTATGCTGTTAGTACAATTTTCATTTTTAACACATGAATTTACTACTGGCTTCATTTATAAAACTAGTTTAAAGTAAATGGAAGCAAAAGGAAAGATCACATCACATGGTTAAAGTTAAAAAGACTGACAGCAACAAACAGTGATAAGGATGTGGAGTAAATAGGAGCTCTCTTACCTTGCTGGTGGGAATGCAAAATGGTATGGCCACTTTGGACAATAGTTTTGGAGTTCCTTATAAATTAAACATATACATACCATATCAGCCATCAATTCCTTTCCTAGAAATTTAACCAAGGGAAATGAAAACATATGCCTGCAAGAAGACTTGTCCATGAATGTACATCGCTGCTTAATTCGTAATTGTCCAAAACTGGAGATAACCCCAATCAATGTCCGTTACAAGGTGAATGGGTGAACAAGTTGCATTATATTCATTCAATGGAATACTACTCAGCAAGAAAAAAGGACACTAACACAGGTGAAAGTCACAAATAGGCTGAGCAAAAAAGGCAGACACAAGAGTAAATCCTGTCTGATTCTACGACATTCTAGAAAAGACAAATCTACTCTAGTGTGACAAGCAGCAGATCAGCAGTAACCTGGAGTGGGAGGTGCTAGGGGGATTAATTGCAGAGGAATAAAGGGAACTTTGGGGGGCAATGGAAATGTTCTGTATCTTAAGGTTATAGTTACATAGGTGTATACATTTGTCAAAACTCATAAAACTATACACCTAAAAAAGGGTACATTTTATTATATGTATATCATACCTCAGTAAAGTTGATTTTTAAAGTTTAAAGAGGGAGAGGTTGAATATATAGGAGAACTCACACATGGTCACGTGGGGCTCCCAAGCAGTGGGAAGAGGGAGGGTGTGGCCCCACGTGGATCTGGAGGGAAGGAGGTGAACGAAGTGCAGATGCAGGTGAATTTTTGTGGGGAGTTGAGGCTGGTCCAGGGTGAAGGCTTCTCTTTTCTCTGTGAAGAAGGTAAAGTCTCAGCCTGCTGAGAATGAGATGGAAAAGTTTTGAGGAGAGAAAAGATCTGAAATAGAGGCAGAAAATAGAAAAGCAAGGAGGAGAGAAACAGGGTAGAAGTTCCAGGCAGTGTGGAGGGACCTGGCGAAATTGTTGATCATTAATCTCTGGTGGCCCTCATCTGTCTCGCTAAGTGATTTTGTTTTTTTTTCAACAGTGATTGGCTGCTGGTTCGTAGGCATGAAGAAAGCAAGATACTTAGGCTCTTCCAGGCTTGGGTTTTTGTCAGGCGGTCAGAAGGAAAGGAACTGAGACAGAAGCAAGAGAGAAACTAAGATGATGGACTGTGGGCTTCAAACTGGACAGGAGGAAATGAAGACAGGAAGGTGCAACAGGTAGGGAGGAAACGGAAGGAACAAAGGACTGGAGACACCCCAGTGTCCATCAGTAGGGGATGAGAGGTCCCCTTGAGGTTGCTGAGCAAGCACACTGGGAAAAAGAGACTGTGGACAGAGAGGAATAGATCAATTAGCTAGTTTAGAAGTGAAGCAACACGTGAGGTAGGTGTTACTATGGGAAAATGAAGCAATGTACCCAAAACTATACAGCAAGATGATGGTGGAGCTGGGGTTTTCTTGACTTTTCTGAGTCCCAGGTTTTCCTACTTCTCATTTGAGCCTCCCCATCATGATGAAGACCCTGAGCTCAGGATTCCAAGTCAGGCTGTGAGACCCAACATTGGGATAAAAGAAATGAGACTGTTTCCCCAAAAGCCAGATGGTAGCCCAGTATGCAGGACAGCTAAGATGCAAGATGGCTCTGCATTCCGAGGCCAGGATGCAGATTTCGGCAGTAGGTTGTGTTTTGTGTGGCGAAGGAGACCAACGGACCGGTGGAGGGAGCAGGCAGAGTGCCTCTGACCCACGGGCCTTGAGGCATACTTGTGTTTCTCCATTCCTCGTAGCACTCACCATCTGTAATTATGTCTTTGCAATAATATCTTTAATGTTATCTAATTAATGCCCATCTCCTCCATTAGTCCACAATTCCATGGGTGCAGGGATGACGTCTCTTTGCTCATTTCTATATCACTGGAGTCTAGCACAGAGCCTGGTATACAGTAGGTGCTCAATAAATATATGTTAGATAAAGGGAAATTGTGGGTTGGAATTCTAACTCCTCTTTGTACCAGCTGGGAGACTCCAGGCAAGCAACTTCTTTCTGTGCCTCAATTTCCTCATCTCAAGTTTTAATTTAAACGTGGCAATGCCTGTTGCAACTCCCAGCATCCAGTAGGCGCTCAATAAAGCCAGCTTCCTCCTTTTCTCCTCTACCCCTCCCTCTTGCCTCATGCCACACCCATTGTTTGGAGCCATAAAACCCAACCCAGGTTGGACTCTCACCTCCTCCTCCTCTCCTGGCCAGTCCTTTCCCTCAAGTGAGGGGTGAGGGGGCTGGTGTTCCCCACATTCTGGTTCCAAGAGCCCCCAACCACAGAATGCAGGACTGGGGCCCTAGTGGACCTCTGGTCTAGCCAGGTTGTCGTTGCCATGGCAACAGTGACAGTCCCCAGCCACAGGTTCCCTAAGTGACTGGTTACTCTTTAACGTATCCACCCACCTTGGGTGATTAGAAGAATCAATAAGATAACCGGGCAGTGGCAGCTGGCTGCACTCACTGCCTTCCTGGTGGACTAGCTCCCGCTGTTGTTGTGTGTGGGCCCCAGGCTCCTCCATGCCCCCAGGTCTCCGGCTGGGCAGGCTTGGCCATGGTCAGTGTGAACGCGCCCCTCGGGGCTCCGGTGGAGAGTCCCTATGGTGAGTGGGGTCTGCAGTTGGGCTTCGGGGGAAGACTGGACATGGTGGGACCACCGTTAAGTTTGGGAGACCATGGGATGGCCCTCTACGTGTTTCCTAGCACCCCAAAGACCCTCTAAGGGCTTCTCTAGAATGGCAGGAAACCCAAGGGAGGCATGTGACTTGCTTCACTAAACTCCTAAACTGAGGCCTGGTGGATCCGATATGGGAAGTACTTGGAGGGGCTGCAGGAGCCCCAGAGTAGGGGCTCGGCTCACTTTGCCCGCCCACAGAGACAGCCTTTGTGGGGATGCATCCCGGGGGTCTTTAGGAAATTTCACAGAACGTGGAACTGGAAGCATCATCCTCACTTTGAAGCCTGCAGAGAAGCTTGCTGGGTCTCGGTCACGGAACTAGCTCCTGGTCTAGGTGGGATGGGACCCAAGGGGAGAGTTGGCCGGCTCCTCTAACGAGGACCATCAGCTCTGGATAATTCAGCAAGGGGAAGCCATAGAAGGAAACGCACAGCCTGGGGCATTGGAAAATGAGAATGATCTTTGCTGTAAGTGTGTAACTTAGACGCAGGGTTAGGGAAGAGTGTGTTTCGGTGAAGGACTGGGGCTCCGCTGCTCGGGGTAACCCCAGAATTGGAAGTAACCCCAATGACCGGCAATAAAGGATGGGTAAATAAAGCATGATGCCTCTTTAGGATGGAATGCTATCCCGTTGCTGAAGAAAAAAAAATGCAGATCTGTTTGCAGATAGAGAAGGACCTCCAAGTAATTATGTGAAAAAAGTAAGCTGAAGAGAGTATAGCATATTACATTTCTGATAACAGAACAGATATATTCATATGTATGTACACACGTTTGTATTTGCGTAAAAAATTAGTGGAAGGACACAAAGAGACCGGTAACAGAGCTTTGTTTCTAAGGAGGGAAGTTCAAGAGAATGTTCATTTTACTTTTTTGCACATTTTGGATTTTCAAAAATTTGGTGCATTTTATAAACTGATTTCAGTCACATGCATGCGCAGAGCTTGACCTCTGGAATCCAGTAGATCTCGGCTCTTGTTCTGTGACTTTAGACAAATTACTCATCATTTCTGGGTCTTGGTTGCCTTCTCTCTGAAGTGGACGGAGGGTGTCTTAGGGGCTTCTTGCAGGCAGGACTAAAAGAAAGCGAGGGTGTAAGCCCTCGGCACCAGGCACGTAGTAAAGCCTCAGTAAATATTACTTGATATCATCATTACCTAAGGGCAGATGGCCTCAAGGAATCAGGGACTGGTCTCTCGACTGGTCCAGGGGATCTTCTTTCTTTCACCATCAAGCAGGAGTATGTGAGGCAGTGGAAATGGCAGAGGCTGAGAAGCCAAAAACAGCCTGGGGACCTATCCCGCACACCAGCTGTGTGACCTTGGGCAAGTCACTTCCCAACTTTAAATCTATTTCCTCATCTGTAAAATGGAGAGAACAACAGGACCTATCTCACAGGGGGCGGTGGTTAGAGGAGATAGCATAGCTAAAGGGCTGGGCATGCCTGGGGGTCTTCATCCAAGGTTAAAACACAATTGTGAGACTTGGCTGACCCTGTGTCCAGAGGAAGACTCGTCATCTCCCAATGGGTCAGATAGGGATGGATGGATGATGGATGGGTGTTCTATGCCTATTACTGCATTTAATTCTCAAAATAGTTGTCTCAGATAAATAACATTATCATCTCCAAAGACAGAAGAGAAAACTAAAGTTTAGGATTGTTTAAAAAAACCCATCTGACTCCAGACCTGACATAGTCCATCTGTGCTGACCCTCTTGGCTCAGCTACAGATATGGCTGAGGAGATAAAGAAGGGCTCCCATGCCCAGATTTGCAGCATGCATCAACAACAAGAGAACATTGCCATCCTGGAACAGGGGGGCATTTGCTGGTGTGTGTGTGTGTGTGTGTGTGTGTGTGTGTGTGTGTGTGTGAAGAAGAGGAAGAGAGAGAGAGAGAGAGAGAGAGAGGGAGAGGCATTGGCTAAAAGACCCTGCTTTTCAGATAAAATAAATGTGGGTTAGCATTAGCATTCTGGATCTGCCTTTTTTTTTTTTTTTTAAGCTGTATAACCTACCCTTCTCTGAGTCTCAGATGTTTCATCTGTAAAATAAACTAGGGCAGTCTGCTGGGAGGCTCTGGAAAGATGAACTTTCTGATTAAAAAAACAAGCAAACAAGTGCTTTGAGTAAAACCCCTTCTTCTGGGATTCTCAACTGGGGATAATAATAACCTCTGAAGGTTGCAATCACAGAGGTGAGTTGCTGGGTAAGGAACATGGTTCATAGCAGAGCCTTGGGAGAGGCAATGGAGGGCAGGGCTGTGGTTAGGATCACAAGAATTAATGTACAAGTGCTTAAGATGCAAACCATTATATATAGGATGGATAAACCACAAGGTCCTAGTGTATAGCACAGGGAATTATATTCAATATCCTATGATAAACCATAATGGAAAAGAATATGAAAAAGAGTATGTGTATGTGTAACTGAGTCACTTTGCTGTACAGCAGAAATTAACACAACATTGTACATCAACTCTACTTCAATAAAAATTTAAATATATATATACACACAAGTGCTTACAATAGTGCCTGACACAAAGCAAGCACGGAATAAATCCCAACTGCTGTCTCACGTTTTTGAACCTTAGTAGGATAGTCTTTAATCAGCTTTGGTGTGGTGGTACTGGGCAAACTTGACCTTTCCCTGGTCTTGCAGTGCCTCCACGGCACACTGGATTCGGCTTTATAGTTCTCATCACTACTCTGATCAAATCATTGCGTGTCTTGTCGCATCTGTCTCCCCCACTAGACTATAAACTCCATGAGGCCATGGACTTCAGTGTTTTGTTCAGCCTTGCACGTCTCACATGGTGACTGGCACAGAATAAGTGCTCAGTAAGCATTTGTTGGATGAATGAATTGAGGTCAGTTTTAAAGAAACAGCCCTATGACAATGGTCAGCAATGTCCACCAGGTCTGTGCTCTTCCCTTCCTTCCTCCCTGCCATCCTCACTGTGTTGGCTTTTGGTTCTTGATTTGTCCCATTACAGACCCAAGGTGGCTGTCACAGTATCAGGTATCACGTCTGCAGTTAAGTGTCTGAAGCTGGAAGGGTTTTTCCTCCAAGCACTTGTTTCTTTTCCCCCCAAAGCAAAAATTTCCCAGAAACCTCCCAGCAGACTTCCTTAGTTCAAGGAAAGCTGGGAGGTGTCTAATGGAAAGAAATGGGAACACACAACACAGGTTTAGACCAATGATGGTCTTTTCTTGTCTGGCACAATGCTGCTGCAAACCAAACTGGGGTTCCCTTGTAACGGGTTTCTCAACTTTGACACTACTGATATTTTGGCGTGGATAATTTTTTGCTGTAAAGGGACTGGCCCGTAGGATCCTGCACTGTAGGATGTTTAACAGCTTTCCTGGCTTCGACTCACTAGATGCTATAGCACACCTCCTGTCAGCTGTGCCAACCGAAAATGTCTCCTGCCATTTCCAAATGTGCCCTGGGCACATGAAACACCACTGTGTTATAAGGAAGCAGAATAGCTGCTGAGTAGGATCTGCCACAACTGAGTGTACTGTGACTCATGTTGCAGTATTTGCTTTGGGTGCCAGCATCTAGCTCAGGGCCAGATTTGGGGCTATCCTTAGCAACTGTGAGGATAAGATGCTATGGTGTGCATATCTGTGTGCTAACCTAACTCCTGGCTTTGTTATTTTCCTACCCTTGTTTTGCTTTTAGCAAGCTTCCCTTGATGATTATTTATTTTGGCCCTTCAGGACTCTGCCATTTTTGTAAGCATCTCAAATCTCCTTGAGGGCAAGGTCTGTATATGTCTGATGCTTCTTGTTATACCCCAGGCTACCATAGGACCTGGTCCCATGTAGAACTTGAAGGAGGTTTATTTAATGAATGAATGAGAAGATGGATGAATGAATGAATGGATATTTGGGTGGGTAGATAGGTAGTTGCTTTGATGAATCAATGTGATGGGCTGGTGAATGGATGGATGGATGGGAATGAAATGGAGAGATAGATGAACGAATGGTACAAATGAATGAATGAGTAACAGGGAATATGGGCAGGTGGGTAGATGGATGGATGTAATAATGAATAGATGTGATGGATGGGTGAGTGGGTATGGTGGATGATGGATGGATGGGATGGATGGAGAGATATGTGAATGGATATGGCAAGTGGATGAATAAATAACTGGAAAGATGCATGGGTGGATGGATGGATGGATGAATGAGGTGATGGGTGAGTGGGCAGATGAAAAGATAGATGGATGGATGGATGGATGGATGGACGAGATGGGCTGGTCTTGGACATCAGTACCTACAAGTAAAGAGACAAGGGGTGACTTGGCCACTGGTCAACAATCCTCCTTCAGGGCAGTATATCTAAGTGTCAGATGAGCCGGATTTTTCCTGGGGACATAGGACTAGTTCCTTTGACTAGTGGCATCAGCCTCAGGTCAGATCAGAAGCTGTTGTCAGAGGTGGTTTGGTTAAGTGGCTCTCCCACTTAAAGCTGTGAGAGGCTGGACACTTTGCCCAGCTCTCTGATCATCAATTTCTTCATCTACCAAATGAACCTTGGTCGTTGTGAAGATCCATGAGCTCATGAAGGCGAAAAGGTATCATAAACTATAAAGTGCTTTGTCTCCCTGAATGGTTGGTTGATGAGCCCAAAATTGGATAGGGCCCCAGATACTGGCCAGCAACGGGACTATGTCAGATACCAGGCATGGCTGTTCCCACCCTTTATTCTCAAAATATAGTCTCCCTCACCCTTCCTGCCTTTCTCCCTTGTCCATATTATCTTCCTATCCCACCTCAATTTGATTTCAGCCTCTATGGTTCAATGGTTTACGAATCTTGCTGCATATGGGGAACTTTCTTAAGATAACATCTTTTGGGGGCTCCACTCCAGACCTGAATCAGAATCTTCTGGAATGAGTTCCAAGAATCTTTAAATTTTCATTAAGTTCCTTAAGTGATTTGGGGTGTTGGGTCAGCTGGAGTTTGGAAACCATTGCCTTATTTTGTCCCATTTTATAAAGGGAGGATGTGGATACCCAGAGTGCATCCTGTCTTCATCCGGAAAACTCCTGCATTCGTTAATTAATTGTTCACTCATTCATTTCTTCAACAAATGACCACTGGGGGCTTATGGTATGCAAAGCATTCTGCTAGGCTCTGGGGGAATGTAGGAGAATATAAAGTATGGCTTTAGATCTTGGAGAGCATCCAATCTGGTGGGGTAAACAGATGAACCAGCAGCAATCAAAGACAGAATGCCATAACAGGGGTGAACAGGCCACAATGGGAGGACAAAGGGGCTTAGGAAGAGGGGAAGGGGTCAGGGACCTCTTGACCCTGGAGGAGTGAACTGATATCTAAGCTGAAACCTGAAGGTTTAGCAGGAGTCAGCCAGGAGGAGAGAGGGAGGGGGACCAGCAGATGCAAAGGCACTGATTTTATTTAACATTTGACTGCAGTGAATTCCATCCTTAATTGAAAGTATCTTGGGACTTTTCTGATTGTTCCATAAAGGATTTATCTTGTCCCTAAAAAGATTATGAGATGCTTAAATGCAGGAACTACGCCTTCCATTTTTTTTCTGACTCACATGCCTCTAGCATAAGGGTGGACCTCTGAAGAGGAAAGAAATTTATTTCCATATAAGCCCCTTCTAGGTAATGGGCAGGGTGCCGGCTACTTTATAGGTTTTTCTCCCTTTTAATCTTTGCAATACCCGTCAAGGTGGCAAGTATTATTCCCACTTCATAAACAGGGAAACTGAGATTCAGTGTTGTTAAGTAAGTTTCCCTGTATCACCCAGTGAGGGATTGAGATCTAGTCTGTCTGGTGCCAAATCTTCATTCTTTTGGCTACGCTGTTACCTCTTATAATAGCATCTGAGAGGCTGCATAACACCTTGGTTAGCAGCTCAGACTCTGGAGTCAGACTGCCTGGGCTCATATTGCCACCTACTAGCCATGTGGCTTTGGGTAAATTACTTAATTTTCTGTGTCTCAGTTTCTTGATGTGTCAAATGGTGTGATAATAACAGCATCTACTTTGTAGGGTTGTGAGAATTAAATGAGGTTGATGCCTGTAAAGCGTTGAGTGTCTGGCATGTAGAAAGTGCTACGTAAATTTTATGCATTGTTGTTGTTTTTTTTTTTTTAACATCTTTCTTGGAGTATAATTGCTTTACAATGGTGTGTTAGTTTCTACTTTATAACAAAGTGAATCAGTTATACACATACATGTGTTCCCATATCTCTTCCCTCTTGCATCTCCCTCCCTCCCACCCTCCCTATCCCACACCTCTAGGTGGTCACAAAGCACAGAGCTGATCTCCCTGTGCTATGCGGTTGCTTCCCACTGGCTACCTATTTTACATTTGGTAGTGTATATATGTCCATGCCACTCTCTCACTTTGTCACATCTTACCCTTCCCCCTCCCCATATCCTCAAGTCCATTCTTGTTGTTATTATTATACCTGCTATGTGAGAGGGACTGAATGCTTCCTACGTGCGAGGCATCTTTTAGCTGCTGTGGAACAAACAGAGATGAATGAGGGCTATGTAACTGGTTCCGGGCTGCAATTCCTTGGCTGGACAAACCTTGGTCCTGAGCCTTCAGATGCCCTCTGAGGCCTGAGGTTGGCTCTCGGGGGCTTGGCTTGTGATTCTGGGCCTGCGTAGAGCAAATTGAAGGCATGGAAATGGGGGGAACAGACCTGGCCTGGCCACAGCCCTGAGAAATGGCTCTGGGTCCAGTCAGCTGTTTGTGACCTCACTCAAGTCCTTTTCCTACTGGTGCCCTGCCTCCTCTTCTGAGAAATGGAGGCCTGTGCCTGGCTCAGTGGTCATCACACAATATTCACTGGAGCCCTAGGAGTCAAGAAAGATGCCTCAGAGTTCACTTTGAGACCAGTGGGGGCCTGGGGGTGGTGTTCAAACAGACCAGGTTCTTAGGTTCCCCCACGCCGCAACCTCTGGTTTAACCAGAGACGCTGCATTTTGATTTTTGATGGAAGTGTTTAATGAAAGGATTCCATGGTTAAAAAATGCGTGGACCAGACCAGTGTGTTTCAAACCGCAATCTTGACCCATTAATGGGTCATGCAATGTATTGGGTTGTATTAGTTACGGCAATGCTCCCTGTTGGAACAAAAAAACAAACCTATAATGTAAGTTAGAAGTTTACTTACTTCTGTCACATAGTCATCCAGGGACCCCAGAAGTGCCCCTGGCTCAGAGTGACATTTATCACTTCTATTCACATTCTATTGGTCAGAACTAGTCACCTGGCCTTGGCCAAATGCAAAGGAGTCTGGGATATGGGGTCCCTAGATGGGCAGCTTTTTTCCAGGAATAGCTCTAAACTACGGAAGGAGGAGTGAATTTGTTGGTACACAGCTGACCACCTCTGCCATGGGACCATGGTCACATACACAAATACACACACACACAGTCAAATATGTATAACATGTATGAATACACAATTTTTTACATTAAACATTCTAATAAAATAAGAGCATAGAGAGATATATAGATAGTGATAAAGCAAATGTGACAGTATGCTACCAATTGATGAATCTAGGTAAAGGATACATTAGTGCCCACTGTATTATTCTTTGAATCTTTTGTAGGTTTGAAATTGTTCAAAGTGAAGTGTTGGGGGACATGTAATTGTTAAAATTTGCTAGACTTATGAACAGGATAAAATATAATACAAATAGTGTAAGATTTAATTTAGGCTTAAGGGTTTTGAATTATAACTTTAATACAGGAGTTGGCAAACTTTTTCTGTAAAAGGCCAGATAGTAAATATTTTAGGCTTTGCAGGCCAGATGGGATCTGCAGCAACTACTCAGCTCTGCTCTTGTAGCACAAAAGCAGCCATCAACAATAAATACGTGAATGAGTGTGGCATGTTCCAATAAAACTTTATTTATAAATATAGGCACTGGGCCAGATTTGGCTCAGAGGTTGTAATTTGCTGACTCTTGCAAACTGAAAACTATATTGAATATATATTTTTTAAAGCCTTTAAAGCACATATATGATTCCTAGAGTACAATTCAACAGTTTTCATTAGAAATTACGGATCAGCAGTATCCAAGCTGTTAGGGACCCTGAATCTGTTCATGTACCCTCACTGTGCTGGACAAAATAATTTCAGCACATTGCTGTTCACATAACCAACTGATTTCTTTCATTTTCATTTCTTGTGTTTTCTTTGAATAAAAATGTATTATTTAAAAAATATGTTTATTGAAGTATATTGTTCACACAGAAAAGAGTATGAATCATAAATCACAAATAGATTAATGAAATTTTACAAAGATGACCACTTTTTAAAACTGAAGTAAAATAGAACAGAAAACATCCTAGTGCATCTCATGTAGTCACAGTAAATTTCGTGTGTGAAAATTTTGTTCATTTCTATATGGTTATGGATGTGTGTGGGGGATTGTGATAATACCAACAATTTATAGATCACATACTAGGGCTTTACAAATAATAACTCCTTACCTTCACAATGACCCTGTGAGGTAGGTGCTATAATTGTCTTTACCCTTTTATAGATGAGGAAATGGAGCCACAGAGAAGTTGAGTCACTCAGTGAAAGTGACAGATGCCTTAAGAGGCGATGCTAAGGTTCCAACCCAGGCAGTCAGCCTCCAGAGTCTGTGTTTTGACTGCCACCTTTATTGCCACTGTATATAAAGTATGGGATGTAAATGTGTTACTTACTGAGGGTCATAGTCAAAAGGGTTTAAAAGTCACTGGACAGAATGTTCCCAAAGGTTCTTTATAGATCTAAAAATAGCATACTTTTCCTTAAGTGTACCCACAGGGAACAGGGGCTGGTTTTCCATAGTACATTGACAAAACACTTTTAAATCTTACTGAATTTTACTATGTGTTAGTAAAATTTATAATTTATAGCATATTGAAGCACTAATATAAAACATCCTTTGAAAGATTAATGTATGTCCTCAAAAGAAAGAAAATTATCAAGTAAATAATTACAGATAAATAAAATACAGGTGCTGGGCAAATATGGTAAAAATCATAAAGAGGAATACAAATGTCTGGGGCTTTGGGGTCAAATACTGAACTTGGCATCAGAAGGCCCACATCTGGGTCCTGGCCTATTCATTCCCTAGGTCTGGTTTATTTTATCTCTCTTTAAAAAAATTTTTATTTTATATTGGAATATAGTTGATTTATTTATTTTTTTACTATTTTTGTTTATTTTTTTATATCTTTATTGGAGTATAATTGCTTCACAATGTTGTATTAGTTTCTCCTGTACAACAAAGTGAATCAGCTACATGTATATAGTTGATTTATAATGTTGTGTTAGTTTCAGATGTACAGCAAAGTGATTCAGTTATACATATACATACATCTATTCTTTTTCAGATTCTTTTCCATTTTAGGTTATTACAGAGTACTGAGTAGAGTTCCCTGTGCTATACAGTAGGTCCTTGTTGATTATTTTATCTCTTTTTTTTAAAAAAATAAATTTATTTACTTATTTATTTTATTTTGGCTGCATTGGGTCTTCGTTGCTGCGCGCAGGCTTTCTCTAGTTGTGGTGAGCGGGGGCTACTCTTCGTTGCAGTGCACAGGCTTCTCATTGCAGTGGCTTCTCTTGTTGCGGAGCACAGGCTCTAGGCACACGGGCTTCAGTAGTTGCAGCACGCAGGCTCAGTAGTTATGGCTCATGGGCTCTAGAGCACAGGCTCAGTAGTCGTGGCGCACCGGCTTAGTTGCTCCCCGGCATGTGGGATCTTCCTGGACCAGGGCTCGAACCCGTGTCCCCTGAATTGGCAGGTGGATTCTCAACCACTGCGCCACCAGGGAAGCCCTACTGCAATTTATTATCAGCTTTGTAGAAGTATTTGATTTTTTCAATTGTGTACGTATAGAGCTTTCATAAAATTTTCGAAACAATTTTTAAATTAAAAAGGAAAAGGGAATAGTTAAACACTACTTCAGACACCCTCAACGGTACTTGAAAACAAGAGTCCTGGGACAGAAAGCCATAAAGGGAAAGGGGGGAGTTAAAGTTAGAAATTCAAGATACAGTTGCATTTAAAATCCCTGCTGAATACCTTCTAATTGCTTTGTGTCACACTGAAAAGAAAAGCTAAGTTCTTTTCCCTGACCTAAAAGGACCCCTGGGGTCTGACTCTTGTCTGCCCTTCTGTTGGCCTCTCCTGTCTTTCTCCCTTTTGCTCACTCCACTTCAGCCATTTGGGCCTTTCTACTGTCCTTCAATCATGCCAAGCACATTCCTGCCCTAGGGCCTTTGTACTTGGGGTTCCTTTTGCCAGGACCACCCTTTACCCAGATCTTCCCATAACTGATTTCTTCTCCTAGTTTGGTTCTTAGCTCAAATGTCCCCACTCAGAGCGGCCTTCCTTGACCACCCCATCTAAGACTGCCTCTCCTCCAGCCATTACTACCAATCCCTTTATCCTCTACAGCTCTGGAATTGTGAATTCACTGATCTGTTTATCATCTGTTTCCTCCACTACGATGTCAGTTCCGCGAGAGTGGGGAATCTGGCCGTCTTGCTATATCCTCAGCATGTAGAACAGTGCTTGGCACACAGTAGGCGCTCCATAAATATTTGTGGAATGAGCAAATGCAGAAGGGGACAGCTGAGTCAGTATGCTGAATGGCTGGATGGGCCGGTGACGTGAGGAGGAAGCTGCAGCCTCTGCCTGGGCCCTGCCCTGGGTAAATAGTCCTCCCTCTGCCCAGACAGCCACTATTTAACAACTGTCTGCCACGGGACTGGCCAAGCCTGGGCCGTCACACAGCCAAGGCCCCAGGATTCCCTGGGACAAGCAACGGAGGCAGCCACACCTCAGGGAGAGCTTGTGAAGGAACAGGTCAAAAAGTTATCCAAACAGGCATGAGGAAGGCAGAGGAGGTGCTGAGACACAGAGAGAGCAGCTGGCCCTTCCCTGGGCAGAGCCCAGAGAAGCACATCCAGTGGGCAGCTTCCCAGACGGGGCCTGGCCTCCAGAGCCCAGTTCTGGTCCTGGCTCTGGTCCCGACTTGCAGAGGGACCTCAGACACTCGCCACCTCTGGGCCTCAGTTTCCTCTTCTGTAAATCAAGAGACCGTGGGCTGGTCAGTGGTTTCAAACTTAAAAAAAAAAAATGGCAGTGGCATTCTTTCTTCAAACAAAATCTTACCGGAAACCAATTTGCGGGAATGATACAAAGGAGGCACCTGGGTTAAAGGAAGTGTCGGGGTGCAGGATGCTGCCCATCCTGTAGCCCCTGGCCCTTCAAAGCAGCCCCAGGGTGAAAACCACCAGGCTCCTTGGTCTCCGAGGTTCTTCACCGAGAGTCTTGTAATTAAACCTAGACCCAGGTTCAAGCCTCACAGTGGGATCTTAGGTAATCGACTCCACCTTTCTGAGCCTTGGTTTCCCTCTCTAAATCTGGCATTGTAAACAGTACCTCCTTCATGGTGTCAAATGTTCAGCCCAGAACCTGGGACCTAGGGAATTCTCAATAAGAATAGTGAAAAATCAATGTTGGTTATTAGTGGAAGCAGCAGAAATGACCCGAAGGGCCAGTTCTTTGTCTCTACTGTGAGTGGGGAAAATATTTAACCACTCTGAACCTCAGTTTCCTCCTCTGTAAAACATGGCCAAGGGTTCAAAGGAGATCAGAGGTTGAGATCCAGGCCACCCAATTTTGTTTTTAAATAAAACTTCAATTGACTTCTAACCTTTCAAAACCCCAACTTCCAGCCTCTTTCAAAAAACTGGAAGCTCTAGCAACACTGATTCCCCATAACCATGAGACAAAAGCCCACTGGAGCTAATTTAGGCTGGGCGTGCTTTCTCTAATTTGCCACAGTCCCCACCATTCCTTAGCGTCTCTACACTAAAGTTATATTAATAAACGTAAACCATTATATTTGCTGTGTTTTCTTATAGGAAAGTGTGAAACCTGCTTATACTCTATCTGCTCCATATATCTCTATCTGGGCACCGAGGGCACTTGAGTTTCGGACCCCTGGTTGCTAAGACCAAGGGGAAGCTCATTATTTGTGAGCGCAATTTCCTATTTCACAGATTTACTATTTTTTGATGTGACTACTAGAACACTGTAAATTACATATGTGGTCCACGTTATATTTCTGTTGGACACAGCTGCTCTAGCACCTAGGATTCTATAGCAGCTAACTCATCCTGTCTCCATTTCCCATTCTGAATAGACCAGTTCTAGCCAAACGTCTTGGGCAGGTATCCCTGGCTGGGTCTTCTCCCTAGCCCACAGTTCTCTCTGGTGTCCTCACCCTTGTTGCTTGCCTGGTTTGGGGTGGGGGGGTGGGGTGACGACCCAGGCTCTAGAACTCAAGCCTTGTCTTCTAGAATTCTACACTTGGGAAATCTCACCTCCCAGCCCCCATGGCAGCCATTGTGTTCTCTTTATCAGAGAGTCACATAAAACAATAGTCAATCTGAATCTTAATTACACACCCATTCTTCTGTCTCCAGCCTGTGAATTTACCCCCAAATCCTGTGATTTGGGGGGTGGAGTTGGGGAGGGGAGAGGATTATTTTTTTTCCCCTTCTCCAGGGCAAGTCATAGTTTTTCTAGAGATAAGGTGGACGGAGTATGGGGGAGGGACACGGATCCTCCCACAGTGAAGGTGCTGACTTTGTTTTTGGAGGAGTTGGTATCTGCCCACAGCTCCTCTGAGATGAGAGAATCCTGAAGGACTTAAGGTGCTGGGAGGAAAAGGAATCTCACAGTGATGAAGACCCCCTTCAGATGGGGAGGCCTTATATGGTAGTGGCTGAGAATTTGTGGTGCAGAGTTAGGCAGACTTGAGTTAGAGCCTTGCAAGCTGTATGACCTTGGACAGGTGACTTTACCTCTCTGACCCTCAGTCTCCTCATCTATAAAATGAGGATAAAAATAGTTCTATTCTAGCACAGTGCTTTGGGCATAAGTGTTCCATAAATGCTAGCAATCATCATACCTTTCGAAAAAGGCATACATTGGCATGTGGAGTAAATTTAATTCTTTTTTATTTCACTTCTGTGCATTTTTGTAATTCTTCTACCATGAACCTGCTTCAGTTAAATCATAAAAAGTTAGTTGAGTGAAGAGGAATAAAAGTGAGTGGAAATGTCATCCTAGGCCCAGGCTCCAACATGGGGTTTTAGAGCTGGAAACAGGTAAGAGAATCTTAGAGTCTAAACTTCACACACCCACTTAATATCTTAATAAGCTGAGGCCCCAAGAAGAGAGATGATTTGGCCAAAGTCATACAGCACGTTAGTGGCAGAGCCAAAACTAGAACGGTGATGGTGAGGATTGGAAGGAAACTTGGAGGTGACTAGGTCAGCCTTTCCCAAGGCGAGACCGCTCAGACAAGGAGGATTCTATCCTGAGATGTCTGAAAAATGTTGGATTAAAGAAAGCTGTACAAATTTCATTATCAGAGAACTTCTCAGAGACCTTAACACAGGACAATGAATGCCTCGGGCACTCCAAGAGAAACTTCCAGTGTGTTCACATTAGCTCATCACAGAGCCCCTTGAAAACATCAACACCCATGAAAGCTCTCCCTGCCCCCCAACAGAGAAATTCTCTAGCTTAATACATTCCTAGATTTAAGAAAAAAAAAATGTAGAGATATTTTAAATAGTATGATTTAACAGTTACATTGCAGATTGTTGCTGGTATGTAGAAAGACAGTTAATTTTTTTCACTATCTTTCTCCTTTATAAAAAATTTGTAATTATTCCCTAATATTGCAGAAAAGTAGAGAGAATAATATTGTGAACACTGATGTACCCATCACTCAGTTTTGTCGAGCCCTACATGCATGACCATATTTTCATTTGATTCATTTTTTGTTTGTTTTAATGACAAATGAAACATTCCACTTAGACTTGAAGCCCCACCTTGTACTCCTCCTCAATCCCTTGCTTTGCCACCCTTCTCAGAGGTGACCCCTGTCAATATTTGCTGTTCATCATTGCTAGACATGTTTTTATACTTTTACTCTACATGGCTACATAAACTATATATAACATTATTTTGCATATCTGGAAAACTTATTCAAATGTTGTATGTATCCTTCAGCAACTTCCTTTTATTTTTGGATCTTCCCATGCAGCTACAAGCAGCACTAGGGCACTCACTGAAAATGCTGTGAAGGAATATCCCAAAGTATATTTATTCCAGTTTTTGACAATGGAGTTGTTTCCAGCTTTTCACTATTTTAAACAATGCTACAAAGAACATTCTTATACCTGTGGGTGAGAGTTTCTCTAGGATAATGTGGAGGAGTGGAATTTCTGGATTTCAGGCAGTGGGCATCTTCACTTTGATGAGATGTTGGCAAATTGCTCGATCTTGCCCCCCAACTGTCACTTTGGTCAGTAGCATCTAGGAGTTCTGGTTGCTCCACACCTTCCTCTGCACTTGACTCTGAAAGATGATGAATGTAAAATGAGAATTTGCATTTCCCATAATGCTAGAGAGGGAAAGGCTCCTTTTGCCATTTGAATTTCCTCTGTGAGTGTGTGTGTTCATATCCTTTGCCCATTTTTCTATTGCCTTATTTATCTTTTCTTAACAATTTGAAGGAATTATTTATTCTCAGTACAGATCCTTTTTTCAGTTATATTAGTGGAAAATACCTTTAATCAGTCTGTAGCTCGTCTTTTCACTCTCTTTAGAGTATTTTCTGTTGTACAGAAGTTTACAAGTGTAATGTAGTTAAGTTTTGGTTAAATTATAAATAAGATCATTAAATTTAATAATCTTTTCCTTTATAGTGTGTTCTTTTTGTTTTTTGCAGTGCCCTGAAATCATTAAGATATTATGCTAAAAGTTTTCTATAATTTTTAAAGTTTTATTTCTCATACATAGGTCTTTATTCCATAGGAATTGATTTTTGTGTGTGATATGAAATAGAGATGCCATTATATTTTTCTTCATATGGAAAACCAATTGACCCAGACCATTACTGACTAGGACGTCCTTTCTTGACTGATATGCAATGCCATTGTTTTTGTCCCTCATTTTCAGACATATGTAGATCTGTTTCTAGGCTCTCTATACTGTTCCACTTATCTCTAGTAGCCACATTTAAACAATGAAAAAAAAAACAACAGGTAAGTGAATCTATTGATACAATTATATGAAAATAAAACATTTAATTTTTTTAAGTTCAAAAAGGAAATAGTTAAAATTATTTAATATTTTATTCAACCCAAAATAGCTAAAATATTATTTCAACATTTAATCAATCAAAAATAATTAATGAGATATTTTTCTTCTTTTATATTCTAGGGCTTCAAAATACAATGTGTATTTTACACTTACAGCACATCTCAGTTTGAACTAGCCACATTTCAAATGCTCAATGGCCACATGTGGCTAGTGGTCACCATATTGGACAGTGAAACTATAGCTTTATGTATCATAGAGCATGTCCTCCTCATATTACTGTTGTTTTTAAAAAAATAATCTTGTTTATTCTCTTTGCTCATTCACATAAATTTTAAGATGAGACTGAACAGAACAGAACAGAACAAAGTTTGGAGACCAACAGCCTATCTGTCTCCACTGGATTTCAATGAAGGCAACTAACATATTTTGAGTGCTTGCAATTCGCCAAGTACCATGCTGTTGGGCTTCTAATTGAAATTACATTGAATTTATTGACTAATTTGGGAAGAATTGACATCTTTGCATAATGAAGCTGTTAACCTAAGACAATAAAAGAGCCAGTTATTTTTACCAGCAAAATGGGTTTATTTGGGAGCAGCAAAGAAATGCAATTTGGGACATGCAACTGTGGTGAACTATATGCAAGTTTGGTAAACTAAGGGAGAGGAAACTCTTCTATAGAGGAGAAGAGAAATTGGGATGAGCTGGTATAAACAAACAGTCCATTAGAGGAAACTGGGAGTTGGAAGTATAGTGGCTTTTCATTGGCTGAGTTGTGACAGTCTCTCATTGGCTGAGTTGTTGCCAGGCAAGGAGAAAATCTTTCTTCCTCCTGCTGCCAGTAGTAAAGTAGTGTCACTTTCTTCCAGAGATGTAAGGTACATCTCTTCCGGTTGGGATCTGTATTGAGATTAAGTAGTATGTGCATGAGAGCTCCCCCTTCTGGCCTTCTGACTTCCTTTAATGAGGTTTCCCTTTATAATTTTCAAAAATTCTTCTGACCATGATACATTTATATAGGTTTGCTGTTATGTTTTTTAAATAAAGTTCAATAATTTTAATACATAAAGGTCTTCTGTTAGAGTAATCCTAGCAATAATTGCTATTGCTATCATAAATAATTTTTTTAATTGAATCTTCTCATTTGTTGATATTAGTGTATAGAAACCAACTGCTTTTGACATACTGAAAATGTATCCAACAATTTTGTTCAATTCTCTTATTAGATCTGTTTTTAATTTCTTATCTTATTGTATTGCTTGGGTCTCCAGTAAAATATCAAAGAGAAGCAGTAATAATGGGTATTTCAAATAGGGCTTAGTTTGTCTATGAGTAGCTGAGACACAAAATAGCAGTAGTTTATACAAAATAGAAGATTACTCCTCAGATTATAAAAGTCCAGAGGGAGGCAATCTAAGGTTAGTATGGTGGTTCTTCCCCAAAACAGTCCTCAGGAACCCAGGTTCCTTTCATCCCCATGAGGTCTACATCCTCATGGTCCAAGATGGCTGCCAGGGCTCCAACCATACAGCCATGTTACAGGCAGAAAGAAGGAGCAAGAGACAAAGAAGAAAAAGGAGTAAAATCATGTTCCAGCTGTCTTTTTAAAAAAGTTCCTGGAAGCTGCCACATTACATTTCTGATTATACTTCATTGGCCAGAACATATTCACATGGTCTCCCCTAGCTTTAAGGAATGCTTGAGATAAGTTTTTTGAGGGGGCATCCATGTGTTCAAATGAAAATTGGAGGTTCTCTTACAAAGGAAGACAAGGAGACTATATAATACAGAACAGACAACTTGCAGCCTCTGCCACAGTGGGCAACCTTGTTTTATTCTTGACTTTAAAGGGACTTTGGCCTTTTAAAGTAAGATATCTGCTTTAGGTTTTGGGTAGGTAATTTTTACTGGGTTTTAAAAAGTTTCTTCTAAGTAAGCTAGAAGTTTTGCTTGTTTGCTTTTTAATCACAATGTTGAATTGTCTTAATTGCTTTTTGTGCATCTACTAAGATAATCACATTTTTTTCTCTTTTAGTCTGCTAATTCAGGAATATTCTAATGTTAAACCATCCTTGCAGTCTTGGAATTAAACCTAAATCTGTCCGGATGAAATACATATATTTTATACATTGATGAAATTTTTTAAAGTTGTGGTAAAATATACATAAAATTTACCATTTTAGCCATTTTAAAATGTATTATTCAGAGGCATCAAGTACATTCACATTGTTATATAACCTTCACCACCACCCAACTCTTGAAATTTTTTATCTGTTTCCATTAGAAAATAACTCTCCAAGCTTCTCTGCTCCCAACCCCCAGCAACCGCCATTCTATTCTACGAATTTGACTACTCAAAGTACCCCTATAAATGGGATTACACAGCATGTGTCCTTTTGTGATTGGCTTACTTCATTTAGCAAAGAGTCCTCGGGGTTCATTCATGTTGTAGCATGTATCAGAATTTCCTTCATCTTTAAGGCTGGATAATATCCTGTTGTATGTATACATAACATTTTGTTTTTTGGTTCATCTCTTAACTGACACTTGCTTCTGCCTTTGGGCTATTGTGAATAATGTTGCCATGAAATGGTGTAAAAATATCTCTTCCAGACTGCTTTCAATTATTTTGGGTATATACCCAGAAGTTGTATCGCTGCATCATATGGTAATTCTATTTTTAATTTTTTAAGGAAGTGTTATACTGCTTTCCATAGTGGCTGCATTATTTTACATTCTCACCAGCAGTGAGAAAGTGTTCCAATTTCTCCATATCCTTACCAAGGCTTATTATCTTTTTTTTTAAATTATCCATCCTAATAGGTGTGAAGTGGTTATCTCATTCTGGTTTTGATTTGCATTTCACTAATGATTAGTGACGTTGAGCATATTTTCATGTGTTTCTCGGTCATTTGTATATCTTCTCTGGAGTAATGTCTATTTAAATCCATTGCCCATTTTAAAATCAGGTTTTTTGTTGTTGCGTTGTAGGAATTCTTTTATTCTGAATATTAACCCCTATCAGACATGATTTGCAAATATTTTCTCCCGTTCCATAGGTTGCCTTTTCACTCTGTTAATAATGTCCTTTGGTGCACAAAATTTTTCATTTCAATGTAGTCCTATTTATCTATTTTTTCTTTTGTTACCTATGCTTTTGGTGTCATCTCCAAGAAATCATTGCTAAATCCAGCATCATGAATATTTCCCTCATGTTTTCTTCTAAAAGTTTTATAGTTTTAACTCTTACACTTAGGTCTTTAACCCATTTTGTGCTAATTCTTTTATATATGTAAGCTAAGAGTCCAGCTTCACTCTTTCACATGTGAATATCCAGTTTTTCCAACATGAATTTGGTTTGGATCACATTTTATTTAAGACTTTTGCAGCGGGGAAATGCTACTTTGATTCAACCTTTGATCCATTGCTAGAATCCTCTCACCATCCTCTCTGACAGGTGGTCATTTAGCTTGGGTTTGATACTTCTAGTGACAGGACACTCACTACTTAATAAAGCAGCTTTTTCCCTGGTAGTATCATTGTATCCAGTAGAAAAATCTTCTTCGTTTTCAGCACAAATCTTCCTCCCTATACGATCCATCTGTTGGTCCTAATTTGTCCTCTGGGGCTCTGAGAATAGGTGAGCACCCTTTTCCAAAGGAAAGTACTTTGAATTCAGTAAATAACACAACTGTATGGTGGGCAACCATGTGCTGGGTTTATAAGGTTTATCACATTTATTCCACAAAGCAATCTATGAAGAGGTCCTATTATTGATTCCTGTTTCTCAGATGAAACAAATAAGGCTTGAAGAACTTATCATTTTCACAAGGTTGAACAATTATGTAAATGGTACCACTGATATTTCAAAGGCAGTAGCCTTGACCACTCTGCTACACTGCCCCTCTCCTCTTCCCCAACAGTCAGCCCAGAACCCTTTTGGAGCTTCAATTATTCTCTAAAGGGTATGGTTTTCTCACCCTGTCCCATCCTAGGAAAATTTTAAGTGTTTCTATTAAAATTGAAATCAAACACAGTTGTTTGTGTATGGTCCATGTATACAGAGGGCTTCTTAGCTTCTTTGACCTGAGCACTATATCTTTTTTTAAAAAAATATCTATTTATTTATTTAGGTTGCGCTGGGTCTTAGTTGTGGCATGCATGCAGGATCTAGTTCCCTGACCAGGGATCGACCCCGGGCCCCCTGCACTGGGAGCGCGGAGCCTTACTGGCTGGACCACCAGGGAAGTCCCCGAGCACTACGTCTTCACTAATGACACATGAGACCGGGGTTAGAGGTTTGGGCAGCCGCTGCCAAGTAAAACCTCTAGAACTTGGTCACGTCGCCTGCTGCTAAGGCAGCTTCCCCCCCGCCCCCCATCCACACTGTCCAAGTGATTTATTTTTGGCCAATGTGGAGGATTTTTCTTTCCTCTTCCTTGAGTTCAAACATTTCTCCAAACCCACCTGATCTTGCTCCTGCCATTATTTTATTGCTAACACCTGTGTAAGAACTGCGTGCCAGGCACAGTTCTAAGCCTTTTCTCTACATTAACACAAATAATCCCCACAGCAACCCAATGACACACACATCATTATTCCCCCTATTTTGCAAATGAGAAAACAGTCACAGAACAGTTAAGGAGCTCAGCGAAGATCACACAGCTAGTCCAGGGCAGAACCAGAATTCAAGCCCAGAAAGTCAAGCTACAGAATTTGTGAGCTCTCAGCCTCCATACTGGGCTTCCTCCAAACATCTGACAATCTCAGCCAGCTTTTTTTTTTTTAACTTATTTATTTTATTTATTTTTGGCTGCGTTCAGTCCCCATTGCTGCGCACGGGCCCTGTCTAGTTGCGGAGAGCCGGGGCCACTCCTCGTTGCTGTGCGAGGGCCCCTCACTGCGGAGCACGGGCTCTAGAGCACAGGCTCAGTAGCTGTGGCACACGGGGTTCAATTGTTCCGCGGCATGTGGGATCTTCCCAGATCAGGGCCCGAACCCGTGTCCCCTGCACTGGCAGGCAGATTCCCAACCACTGCGCCACCAGGGAAGTCCCTCTCAGCCAGCTTTTTGAGGCCAAAAGATTGACACACAGTGACTGTCCTCCTTTTTTTTTTTTTTTTAACAAAGAGAGAACAGACCCAGGGCCCAGAGGCTTTGAAAGGCAACAGTATTAATTCAGGACGTAATATAATGGTTTATTTTATTCTGCTTATTTTCCCATTGCTTTCTACTTATGATATTGGTGTTTGATTTGGAAGTAATAACGTTTCCTTCTAAAATAAATCTAAATAAAAATAAGTGAGTTGATGTAAGCCAAATGTTAAGTAATAGCATAGGTGGTTTTCAGATATGATAAAAATCATAATGGTCATAGGAAAATCAGTGAAGCTTTGAAAAGACCGCACTCAGTCACGTTAGATGAGGTTACGCTGCGATAATAAAAGAAAGAAAGCCTCAAGTCTCCCTGGCTTAACTCTATGGATATTTATCGCTCACTTACTGCAGTCTGACATGAGTCGGCGGGTCGCTCTCCTCGTCCTGGTGACTCCATAGGTACACTTCCTTCCGAACAACCACAGCACTGACTCTTAAAGCTCCCGCCCAGGTGTGACGCAGATTGTTTCTGCTCACATTTCATTGGCTAAGACCAGTCACGTGGGCACGTCTAACTTTAAAGGCAGCAAGAAAGTGTGATTTTGCCACGTGCCTCAGAAGAGGGACGTGGAATAGTCAAGCCACAGGTAGGCTATGAGTAAAGGAGCCTGAAAGATAGCTCTGGAAAGGTAGGCTGAGTCATGACCAGTCAGACCACTAAGACCAGCCCCACCAAGTGGTCTTCAACACCTGTTCTCAGAAAAGGGACAGTGGTCCACCAGGGAGAAGACAGTCTGACAGTACAATTCTGTTACACTGATACTTCTCCCAAGCAGCAACCCACGATTCCTTTGGTTGGGGGTGCCTTCATTTTGTAAGCAGTTTTCGCTGAACCCTGTGGTCAGCTTTTGTTTATTCCCTGAAGTTAGATGTGGCAGTTTGGGCTTTGCCTGAGCTAGGATTTGGTTCTGTCACTACTTTGAAAATATATCCAGGGAAGGGTAATCGGAAAGGAAAGGAATTCAAGGACAGGGTCCAAGTGGATAGGGAGCCTCACACAGTGTTTGGTTATCAGGTTATCAGGGAGGCTTCCTGGAGGAGTTTTCCTGCAGGCTCCCTGAATCAGAAGCACCTGGAAACTCATCAAACATGTGATGCCTGGGCCAGCTGTTGACCCTGGAACCTGGAGGTGGGACCTGAGTCATCTGAATTTTTGTTAATGACCTCAGATGATTCTTATGGACACTGAAATTTGAGAAACACTGAATTATAGGGAGAAAATTTCCTATAAGTCTAGAGGCCTAACACAGTGGTTCTCAATTGGGGTTGATTTGAGACCCCAAAGGGGCATTTGGCAATGTCTGGAGATACTTTTCATTATCATAGGTTGGGAGGGGGGCAGGTGCTACTGGCATCTGGTGGGTAGACGTCAGAGTGGCTGCCAAGCATCCTACAGTACATAGAACAGCCACCCATTACAATTATCCAGCCCAAAATGTCAGTAGTGCTGAGGTCAAGAAATTCTGGTAAACAAGAGTTTAAACCCTTCCAAACATAGGAGCACATATGATTTTTAATCTTTTTAAAATTTTACTTCCCTGAAAACATGGAATCCTTTTCATTGAATACATACTATGTACTAAGCACTTCATGTACATTGTATCAGTTTCTCCCCCCCCCAAATCTTTTCAGTCATTTATCCAACAAATATCTATTAAGTGCTTGTTATGTGTTTAATTTTAAACTGTAAAAGATGTGGGGTGTACCCTGGGGAACACATCAGACAAGGTTCATCTCCTTCATGGGGGTGGAAGAGATAGAAATAGATATACAAGTAACACACATATGTGTAATTTCAAATTGTGATAGGTGGTAAGAAGAAAAATCAGGTACAGGGACAGAGAGTAAAGGGTGAAGGATGGGAAGAACCTACATAAATATGTAGGAGAGTCCTCCCAGACAAGGTGACAATTAAATCGGGATCTGAAGGATCTTTTTTTTTTTTCTTTGCCAGCCATGCAACGAACCAAGCAACCATTTTCCAGGGAACCAGAAAAGAATGTGCAAAGGCCCTGAGACGGGGAGCGGGGGCGGCGGGGGGGGGGGGAGGCCAGTGTGGCTGCAGCCACTGGGATGGGAGTGAATGGAATAAAATGAGGTTAGAAATGTAGGGCTATAGAAGCAAGGTCATGCAGGCCTCACAGTTCATGGGAGTTTTGAATTCTATGAGTTTTAGTGTAAATGCATAAAAAGCTTTAACTGTTTAAGGGAGGCACCTATTCCAATCTGCTTGTAGAAAATCATCCCTGGCCCCTGGCTATAGAGTGGGTGGTGGAAGACCCAGAGCAGAAAAACGAGAGAAGTGAAAAGAGCTTTTGCAGACCTGGAGAGATGATGGGGGATGGGGACAAGGTTGGCTGTGGTGGAGACGAAAAGATGATGAAAATTTGAGATACTGTTGGAGGCAGCAAGAACTAGATTTTCTGAAGAGCTGGCAGGGGTGGGAGGAAGGACACAAAGATAATGACTCCCAGGATTTTGGCTTGAATAACTGAGTTGGGGGTGGGGTGATGGACGATGACAATTAACGTATTATTATTGTTCTTTTTTAAAACTGAGGAAGGGGAAGTGAATTGTCCTACTTCACAAACTTAGTAAATGGACTCCAATTCAGGTGTGTTTAACTCCAAAGGTCATGCTTTTCCCACTCTCCTGGACCCACACATTTTTATAATGGGGGAGGATATTTAATGATATGTCATTAAATATTGATATATGAATGCCCCTGAATGCAACCATGGGCTTCCACATAGAACCCGCACAAAGCCTGGGACCCTCACTAAAGGCGCTTGTACATTGGGACCGGAAGTTGGGAATATAAATTCCCTAGATGGTGTAATGGCAGCGCGGTGCCCGCCTTAGGAAACCAGTTTTAAAATATTGCGTTCTGATTGGTGCAGTGACCACGTGTGGATGTGTGATAGGAGGAACGTTAGCATGCCCCGTAACTAAACCCAGCGAGTTCTGATTGGTGATCATGTCGAGTGGTCTTCCGCTGAGTTTGGAGAGTCGTAGTCGGTCTGGGCCTGTGACTGGTGGGATTGTAATACGACCTCCGCTGTGATTGGTGAAGCCCGCTCGGTTGTTTAAAGGTTTCTGTACGCCAGTTCCTGCGTTGGCCACTAGGAGGAGCCCAGGACACGCAAAACGCGGCGCTGGGGCGCATCTGGGCCGCTTCCTCCCGGAGGCCCTCCGGATCTGAGCCGCGCAGGTTCTGCCCTGCGTTCTAGGGCCACCGAGGGACGGTTGGGCGTGGGGGAACGGCGTCAGGGCTCTCAGCTCCGGCCCAGGTGGCCACGCTTCTCTGCACAGCCCTTTTGGCCCCTTCCTCTGGCTCTCAGCCCCGCAGAGGGCATTGGCTGACCGACGGCTGCGGGTTCGCAAAGGTTTGTGAAGGCCCAGATCCAAATTGCAAAATTGTGGAATCTGTCAGGTGAGACTCAGCAGCGCCCCCCGGCTGCGCCCTCTGCTCGCCTCGTAGCCCTCCTCTCAACTAACAGCCACCAGTGTTTACAGCCTACACTCCCTTTAAGATATTCAAAGAACTTTTCCAAAGTAGCATCTCACTGGAGCTTAGAATTGTCTCATGAAGGTCAAGGTCACTAGCTCGGAGATCACCGTATCCACAGTTACCCTCTACCATCCCAAGGCGCTATCACATTGTACTGTTTCATTGTCTTCCCTGCACTTAACCACTATTTGAAATTCTCTTCTTTTTTATTTATTTACTTCCTCCTGTCTGTTACCACCGCACCTCTCCACCAGGATGTAAACTCTGTGAGGGAGAGAAGAGGGTGGCCAGATCCAGTGCAGAATGCCCAGTTACATTTGAATTTGAGATAAACAACAGAAGTTTTAAAAGATATAAGTATGTCCCATGTGTTATTTGGTACATACTTGTACTGAAAGAATTATTCATTGTTTATCTGAAATTCAAATGCAATTGGGCATCCTGTGTTTTTATTTGCTAAAACAGCAACCCTGTTGGGGAGGGATCTTACCAATTCACTGCTTCATCTCCAGCACCCACAGTAGTGCACATGGCATGTACTGAATAAATGTCGAATGATTGGCTGGGCAAATTCCTTCATTCCTTCGCTCATTTATTCGTCCAACCCATTATATTAACTGCCAGCTGGGTCGTGGGACTATAAGGGTAAAATGAGACATAGTCCAGTGGAAGAGGCAGACAACCAGTAACCACCATGTGATTAAACTTTGATGATATAAAGTATTAGGGGCTGTGGGAGCACCGAGGGGGAGCCCTGACCTGTCCAAGCCAGCAGGACTGCCTGGAGGAAGATGAAGATGAGACTTGGAGGATGAGGAGGCGAAGAGAGAGGTGTGACAGCTGCTCTGGGCAGAAGGTATGGCATGTGCGAAGGCCAGAGACAAGGCAGGGGCTACGGGATTCTGAAAGCTGCAAGTGGTGGGGGTGGAGGGCAGATGTACAGTGTGGATGGGGCAGTCAGAAAGAGGTGAGAAGGAGACTCCGTCGCTGAGCATCAGTACCCACCAGTCAGGTGCCATAGTGATTGTGCCCATTGTATAGATGAGGAAACTGAGGCTGGGAGAAGTGAAATGCCTGGCCTACGTTGACAGTCTGAGTGGAAAAGGCCTAGCTGAAGCAGATTCTGAAGCCTGAACTCTTCTGAAAAGGCTCTGGGTTAAGGATTATAACCCCCAACTGGAGAATGGAGAAACTGAGGCCCAGAAAGGTGGCAGGGCTCTCCCTGTGAAAGAGGCTCCGTCCAGTTTAACAGGAGAACGCTGAGGCAGTACGAGGGGTATGGGTTGTCTCAGGCCCTCCAGAGAGACAGCAGGAGGGCTGGAGCAGGACACAGGAGTTCAGGCCGCTGTGTCTCCTGTTCCTGTTTGGGTTGGGTCTCTAGGAGTCCCTTACTGAGCCCTGAGGCTAATTCCTTGCATGGGTCTTGGGCTGGTCTGCAGTTTCCATGGAGACCGCCTCCCTCCATCCCTGAAATCTCATTGTGACTAGTATTAAGAGATTAACTCTGCCCGGCAGCCCTCGCAGGGTCTTGGGTGCCAGAGTGGCTGTGGGAGCTCCCTTAAGGATGAAGAGGTTGCCCACTGTGTGAGACCCCATAACACCAGGAGGAGGATGTCAGACTGGGGCCAGGGCTTCCCCCGGGACACCCCAGGTATGATCCTGACTCCACATCTACCTGGAAAGGAGGACGAGGTGGTGGGAGAGAGACACAGGACCTAGGGGAGGAGTCCAGATTTTGGAGCAGTATAGAGATGTTGTCACCCCAGTCCCCAACCCAAGAAGACCCAGGGTCTTGATGGGGGGACCCCATTCTGATCAAGGCAAGATCCAGATTCTGTCAACAAGGCGAGGAGAGCCTCACAGAGTCTTTTAGGGGTGTTTCAAGGCTACCTAAAGACCAGCTTCCTAATCTGCTTCATTTTGCTTTGGGGAAACTGAGGCACAGAACAGGAAAGTGACTTGTCCCCAGTCAGTGAGTCAGTGAACTGAAGCAGGTCAGGAATCCAGAGGGAGCCCTGGGGTTGCCTGAGCAGAAAATGTTTGGTTAAATGTCATTGCCCCCTCTGCCATGAATCCCACATCCTCCTTCCTGACCTCCAAGAATGGGGTCCCCTCAGCTTTCTCTCCCCTGGGCCTGTCCCATCAGCCATGCTTCCCTTCCCTCCCCACCTCCCCCCCTCCTCCTGCCCTCCCCTGCTACCTGCATGGTCTGAGCCTGCCAGAATGTCCCTGGCAGGCTCCACTCCACTGGAGGGCATGGCCACCGGGCCCTAACTGTCCCATCCAGGGGACATCCCCTCACTGGGTCACTATCAGGATGACTTTGGACATTTTTTGTTCCACGCTTCAGCCCCTCTGTGACTTCAGGGCCTGGATATGGTGGGGGCCGTGAGAGCCCATCCCCACCCCACCTCCTCCTGCCAGGCCTGCATGGGAGAGATTTAGGCCCAGTTCCAAAGCACTCCTGGGTCAGGCTTCCTGGAAGGCCACACTGGGGCAGGGGAACAAACACCGGCTCTGGAGCCAAGTAGCGATAGTTCAAATGCTCTTGACTCAGCAGTGTGAGCCTCAGTTTCCTCACCTGTGAAGGGGGGCAATAACCCTTCCTTCCTCAAAGCTTGTTCTCATTTGCTATGGAAAAATCTCCAAGTTAGGCTATTAAATGAACAAAGTGAGATACAGAACAGTTTAAGAGATGGGGGATGATATCGTATGATCCCATACGCTGCCTGGTCTGTACAGGGAAAGTTAAGGGAAGTGATTAGCTACAGTGAAGAGGGCAGTAGACTGGTGGACAGGAGTTGGGGGTGGAAGCCAGACTTCTCAAAGTGCACCTTTTATATTGTTTTGACTTTTGAATCGTGTGCACGTAGTACCGATTCCAAAAGAAATTTAAGTGTTTTAATAGATTGGGTAAAATATCAAACCATCAGAATAATCGCTCAGACCTCAATACTGTGACAGGTATGCAGCCAAGATGGAGACCCATGTACTAGGACTTGACTCAGGAACCGAGAAAGCCTGACCCCGAGTCTCTAAATCCTTGACCTAGAAGGGCCCTTTATTTTAAGCTGATTTCATTTTGCCAATAGCAAAATAATAGTCATCGGTACCAAGAATCAGGAGCTCCCTACATGCCCACCACAGTGCCAAGCACTGTCTGAGTAGAATCCCGTTGAATTGGCATTCTGACTTTATGAGGAAGCTATTATGTTCCCATTCTACAGATGGGGAAATGGAGCCTCATTGAAGTTGCAACTAGGAAGTTGTAGAACTTGGATGCACATCTAGGCCTTTCCAGCTCCAAAATTTTAAGGCCTCCTGTGGTAGGTCTCAATCTTAGTTGCATATCAGGATCACCAGAGAACTTTAAAAAATACTCATAGCCAGCACCCACTCACCCCCACCCCAAGATTTGATCATTGGACTGTGGTGGGGCCTGGGCATCAGTAGTTTTTAAAGGTCCCAGGTGATTCTAATTCACCATCAGGGTTGAATTTCTGCTTTATGCTAGACAACTTTTCAAATGGGAAACCAAGGCCCAGGAGGGAAATGACCTTGCCCAAGGTCACACAGTGGTTGGAAGCAGAGCTGGAACAGGGCTCTCACATGGAGCCTTTGTGAAAATAAGTGAATGGTGTCCCCCTCTGAGCGGGCAAATCTCCATGGGCAGTTGGCTTGGTAAGTGGAACAAGGGCTGGATTTCCACCTCCACTTGCCCCCTTAGCCAGAGAACCTTTGTGCAGTGAGCAACCTGTACAACTGTATGAGGTGGCCGTGGCCTGAGTCTCGGGATCCCAAACACTTCATCTCAGTGACCTCCAGGCAGATCCCTAGAGCCCTTCAGAACAAGGATGTGGGGAGCCCAAGGGTGGTTCCTGGGATGTGGGTTCATCCCTCACCTGAAGACCAGGGCCTGCACCCTTCAGACCCGACAGGGTCTGGGCAAGGCCCCATCTAACTCCCAAAGTCACGTCAGCAGATAAAGTCAGGAACATAACCAGGAGGGAGGAACATACACACAGGAGGACAGCAACAGCCTCAGCCCAGAAGTCACAAGCCACCTGGCAGAAGGCAGCCTATGGGGAGGCCCCGCCCACACAGACCCAAGTCCTCCTGGCTTCCTTCCTGATCATTCTCTCGACCACACTCTCTACACTACCTATTGAGCCTTGAAGTCAGCATCTCCCATAATACCCTGCTCTCCAGCCAGAGTAGCTTCCATGCCCTTTCACCCTCACCCACCATGTTCTCCACTTCTGGATGTTCCCTCTGCCCAGGATGCCACCTCCTCCAGGAAACCCTCCCTGACCACTCCAGCCCAGAGATATGTCTTCTTTCTGCCACCTTCCAGCCCTCACAGTCCATACACACAGCCCAATTGTGCCTTGGGATGGAGCTTATTTTATCATCATACTGGCCACTTTTCATTGACTGCTTACTACGTGCCAGCCCTGGAAGGGCAGGGTGGCCTGGAGGTTAGGAGCACAGACTCTGGAGCACAGATTCTGCTCAGGTTGGAATCCCAGCTTCTTATGAGCTGTGTGAGCTGTGGCGTATGATTCAACCTCTCTGTGCTCCAGGTCTATAAGATAGTGATAAAAACATTGCCTTACTTCACAGAGTGGTTGTGAGGATTAATGAGTTAATACATGGAAAACCCTCAAAACAGCTTTATAAACATTGGCCATGGTTATCATTGCATATATCCCACTCCATTTCATCCTCACAACAACCCTATGAGTTAGGTATTATTATTCCCAATTTACAGGTGAGAAAAGTGAGACTCAGAGAGGTCTTGAGAGTCAGGGCAGGGCTCTGCATCCTTTTCTGTGGCCTGATGCCTCCAGAGAGAGGATGTGGCTGAGATGGATTATAACTTTGAGCCTCTGGTTTGCAGCTCATGGCTGCTTCTCAGAGGGCCCACAGGACACAGGGCCAGGTGAGACCCCCCTGACTTGGGCCTTCCGGTGGCTCTCAGGCACCACTCTGCTTCCAGCCAGCCCCAGGAGGGAGGGTAAAAAGCAAAGAAGGGCCTTTCAGTGCCATCTTGTTCACTAACATCCAGAATACATCACTGAGTACCAGATAGAGTCTCCTAGCTGGAGACTCAGGACACCCGGGTGACCTTCTGTCCCTGGACGAGTCACTTCCCGCCTCTGGCCTCCGTCTCCCCATCTGTACGATGAGTGAGGGGATGAGGCTGGACCAGTAGTTTTCTGATTCTCATTAACAACAGCTGGCTCCACTCTCAAATGAAATACTGAGGGACAGTGTCCCTAAGAGGCAGGCACTGGGTGAAGTGGGGCCTCTGCCTACACTCCCTTGGCTCCTGGGACCTCAGAACCCAGTTTGAAAGGCCTTAGGCCGCATCCTCCTAAGGGCTCTCTTGGCTCTGACACTGCAGGGTTCTAGAATCCCCAGCTCAAAGCGGCCGCTTCGCATCCCTGTTTGGAAAGCTCTCCCAGCCCCCCCACCCCCCAGCTGCTTTTATCTCTCTTTGGTAACACAGCAAATTTGCTCAGGACCCAGAGCAGGGGAAACAAGCAAACTGTTGACTCTTGAGCAAAACGTACCCTTTGGAGAGCAGCAGAGGAGGCTCTGGCTGTGCGTGGGGTGGCCGAAGGCCTCTTGCATAACCCGGCGGCCTCCTGCCCACCCAGGCCTTTGCTTTGCAGGGTTAGGGGTGAGGCAAACCGCAAACTCATGCCCAGTTAATTTTTTAAGGCAAAATCAACAGGCTCAGCAATGATTAGCAGGCAGGTAAGTTCGTCTTAATCATGCTGAGGAGAGGGAGGAAGGAGGCTTCCAGGGGCCCAAGGGTGGGGCTTAGTTATCAGTTAACCACATAAATGTTTCCTACCAAACCCACTGGCCTTCAGCCCTGAGCTTCCTCCTCTTCCTCTCGGAAGTACTTGCGTGGCATCCCAGCGAATGGCCATCAGTCATTGAGAGAACAGACACTCCACCCTCTGGGGTCTGTAGGAGGCACTGCCAGGGCCCTTGAGGGCTGGGATGAAGCAAAGGGGACCTCACCAAGCTCCTGGGCTTCTTGTTAAGGCCGAGCTCACCCTGCTGCCTCTGCATGGCCTTGAGCACGTGTCCTCCCTCCTCAGGGCTCAATGAGGGGCCCTGGGTCTATGTCCCAGGTTCAGCCTACAGCTGGCTGCCACTCCCCTGGGGGCCTCGGTGTCTCCATCTGCCAAATGGGTGGATTGGCTGAGACACCCTGTCCAGTCTTGAAGTTCTATGATTGGATTAAGCCAACATGGCCTGTACCCAGGACGAGGAGGGTGGGATGAGCCGTGTTTTAGGAGTGCTAGGGGGGAGAAAAGATGCCCGGAAGAGGGAGGGGGCCTACCTGGTATCTGCTGTCGGCACCAGCCAGTGTCAGATCCCAGCTCCAGGAAGAGGGCTGTCCTCTCTGTTGGAAGGCAGGGGTCCCTGTGGGGTGGGCTGTGGCTGCAGGGATGACCTGACAGACCCCAGTTGGTCCAGGACCCCTCCCCCTAGACCTCGAGAGCTGCCAAAGGAAGCAGCAAGGCCACACCAGCCCTGGGCCTGCTGGCTGCCTGGACTGGAGTTTGGTCAGTTGTTGGGGACCTATATTGTGAGAAAGTTAGGACTTTGTCCACAAACTGGAATTTGAAATTTCAAAGGGGCGAAACTGAAGGGCCCTACCCAGGAGTGGAGATGGCTCTTGGCTTCTTTCCCCCACGACTTTTGTTCTCTGTCTTGATAAGTCCCGGGTTCCCTGCACTGCTCCCTGGGTTGTGGGCGGGGGAGGGGAGACAGGCGGTAGTGGGGACTTGAGCGCCCAGGGGACGTGAAGACGCCAGGCGGCCCGTGGTGGCTGGTGTCTGGAGGACACCTCTGCACTTGCACGTGCCCTGGGACAAGCTCCTTCACTTCTCAGACCCCTGAGCTCCCTGGCAGTAACGTGACAATGGAACCACTAGCCACCAGCGCTCCAGAATTCCAGGGTTCTTTCCAGGGATCCAGGAGGGAGGCAGCGTGGAGGGGGTAAAGCCCTCAAGCTCTGGAGTCAGACTCGGGTTCCAATTACAGCCCCTCCTGTTACATCATTATGGCCTTAGGCAAGTGGCTTCCCCTCTTTGAGCCTCAGTTTTGTCACCTACAAAGTGGGACAGATAAACGGAGAAGAGTGGAAGGTTCTTAGCACTGGGCCTAGCACAGATTCTCTCCAGAAACATTAGCCATTATTGTCATTTAAAAGAAAAATATTGTGGTCCAGAGCGGCGGCTCCCTTAACCACTATCCGCGCCAGAGGCCTCAGCACCCTGCCCACTGCCGCCCCTCCCCAACCCCTGGCTGCCCAGGACAGTGGTCTCAAAACACCCCTCCTTCCCTTCCTGAGGGCCCTGTTTCTCCATCTACAACAAAAAGGAGTGGGACCTCCAGCTGAGCTCTGAGACCTCTCTGTTTTCCCCTGGGAACTGGGGCATGTTGAGCTGGGGTCTCACTGCCCCAGGGGCCGGGCCAGAGATAAAGAAGGACTGCTGAGTTGATGGCGTAGAGGCCAGGGTTTGTTCAGGGCTGGACAAGCCGTCCCTGGAGTTCTCCTGTGCAGGGGGTCCCGATTCCAACTGATTATGTGGCCAAGGTCAAGGAGTCAGCCACTGATGACAGTAATCACTGCTGTTGCACTCTGTGCTTACGCTCGGTCATTTAATGCCCATACTGTCCCCGCGGAAAAGGTATCAAGCCGTCTGATGCCAAAATGAGGGCTGAGAAAGCTGGAACCTGAGGTCGCAGAGTTTGGGAAGTTGGCAGTGCCTGACTTTTGACCCAGGTCTTTCTGATTTCAAGGTCCATGGTTTATCCTTTAAGGGTGGGGTGGGGGTGGGTGTGGATGTGTGTCATCTTCACAACAAACTTCAAGTTAGGCCCATTTTACAGAAGGGGAAACTGAGGCTTTGAAATAATAACTTGCCTGAGACCACAGAGCCAGTAGATCTTAGAGGTAGCCAGTCATTTATATGAGGGATGTGTATCTAGAAGGTATTGTTTGGGGTCAGCTAACAGTGGGGTGATTTGTGTATGTAATAGATTATGCAAGTTCTAGTTCATGGGTGGGTAGATTTACTTATGGGGTGGGTTGTGATTGGTGGGACATGGGGTACGAAATAGGTTTCTGGAATGTGCCTCATAGGCAGTGGGTCACCCGTGTTGTGCGTTTGGGAAAGCATGTATGTCACTGTTTGTGTACAGAGTAGCTTGTCGTGTGCAGGCTGCCCACCTGATAGTTCTTGCATGTAACAGGCATGTGTGTGGCATGGTTGACCTTAGTTGATCATAGACCTTATTTAATTCAATCTAAGATGCCATCTGTAGAGGTTGAAAATTGTTATTTTTGTTACCGTTAAACTTTGACATGCCAGCGATCCCAGCCCACTTTTAGAAATAGGGAACTGCGCCTCTTAGACTCGATGAGATGCCATATGTGTAGGCTTGTGAGAGGACTAGCTGTGTGTGGCCTGTCACAGGTGCCAGACAGGTGGCAGGACCCGGAGTCAGCCCTTGAAGGCCCCTCCCAGGGCTGCCCCTCCTTCTCCTCTGTGTTTATCCCTTAGTTGGGTCTCCTGCCCGGCTCAGCCTTGGCCCCAAGGCTGTTGGAGCCAGGCTCAGATGTTCCTGGCAGAGCACGGGAGGAACCCACCAAGAGTTGAAGTCTTCTCCATCAGCCCTTATGGAATTTCTCTCCCTCTCTCCCTCCCTTGGGGTCTTGTCCTGATCAATAAACAACTGGGCCAGTATCTTCACCCCATTTTACAGATGGGAAAGTTGAGGTGCTTAGAGAGATGTGATTTAAAGAAAGTTATCCAAATAGTGACAGAGCTAGTTCCTAAACCCAGGTCTCCTGACACCAAATCCAGCCTCTCTTCTCCTCCAGAACAATTGCCCCCCCCTCCAACTCCCACCCGTTATCTCAGCTCCAGGGGGAAGATGGAGGGAGGAGAACACAGCTACACGGGGCAGAGAAAGGGCTTCTAATAGTTGGAAGAATATGAGCAGGATGCCTCCACACACCCCTCAAGCACATTCTGCTTCTCCCACTGATTCACCCACTCATTAATTCACCCATTCACTCTTTCAGTAATTCACCCACTCATTAATTCACCCACTCACATATTAATTCACCTTGTCTCTAATTCACCCACTCTCTAATTCACTCATTCATCAATTCACCCACCCACTCACTCATTCATGCACTCTCTCACTAGTTCACCCACTCTTGCTCTTGTTACCAAATCCCTGTGCCCGGCCCTTCCAGCCAGCAAAGGAGGGCAGGCTCCCATGCCTCCAGAGTCCCAGATCCTTCTACCTCGGCCTGCACTTTCCAGCTCCACCACCCCAGGTAGTCTGGGAGCTCATGAAAGTGTGTTCGTGGTGGGCAATGAGGGCTGGAGGGTGTAGAAGAAAAGAGTGAGCCATGAGTTGAAGGCAGGCAGGACCGGCCACATGATTATCAGGGCCCGGTCCCAAACGAAAATGCGGGGCCCCTTGTTCAGAACAGCCGAGCATTAAACCAAACACAGAAGCCTGAGAGTGGAGCTCTGTGCACTGCTCAGGTGGCTCACCCGCGAAGCCCACTCTAGAGGGAGGAGGTGGGTGGAGAGAAACAAAGGAGATAGGAAAGGGAGGCCAAGGGGGGCAGGAGGAGAGGGGATGGACGCTTGCTGGGCACCACTTGGTGTTTTCCTAATGCCATCTCATTTAATACTCAGACCACCCTTTGAAGTTGATTGTGTATTTTCTAGAAGAGGAAACTGAGGCTCAGAGAGGAGAATCATTTACCCAAAGTCACGATTAGTAGGTGGTAGGCGCCTGAATGTTAATCCAGGTCTGTGGGGCTGTAAGCCTTGTCTCCGCCTGTTCCCCGAGGGGAGGGGGAGGCACGGGGCAGGGCAACAGGAGGAGGTGACGGAGACCTGGGAGATGGAGTCTGTCTGGGCCTGAGCGGCTGTGACAGACTGAGCAGCCCCCTGTGAGGGCTGGTGGTGGCCAGAGCGGGGTCCTGGGGAGCAGGGCGGGGGACCCAGACAGCAGTGTGGGCCTCTCAGTCCTTCCTGCTCCCAGGGGAGGCGGGAAACTTGGAAGGGAGCTCCCAGAACGAGGATCTAGAAGATTGGTATCTGGGGCCTGGGATTTACGTTTCTGATTCATGAGCCATGAGGCAGCTTTATCTCTGCAAGAGCACTGAGGGTCGAAGTCAATGACTGGGGAAGTTACTGAATTAGGGCATCTTGGAGGTGGGCTGTCAGTGTCCCAGGGTATATGTGAGCATATCAACCTGACTCGGGGTGACAGTGACTTGGAGGGTGGCTGAGTCAGGGTCAAATGGGGGCTGGTGAATTAGTGTGCCCATCTTACAGAATTGATAACACAATACTGGGGAGTTGGGGCCCCATCCGTTGTAATAGCACTCCGGGGGGTCAGCCAGAAACCAACAAACAGCCAAATCCCTGTGGCCCCGCCCAGCCGGTCCACCAGTGGGGGAGCCGATTAACCATTAACCCCCAACCCTCCCCGGCAGAGCCTCCACCCCTTCGCAGGGGCTAGGCCAAGACTCCCGGCAGATCCTCCCAGAGGACGGTTTGAAACGCAGGAAGGCAGAGAGGGCACCTGGGAGGAGGCGGTGGGAGGGCGGAGGGCGGGGGCTGGGGCTCGGCCCAGAGCCTTTGGGGTGGGCATCCTGGGCAGGGCAGGTGGCCGAGGTGTGAAGAGGGGAGGATGCGCCTCTCCAAAACCCTTGTCGACATGGACATGGCCGACTACAGTGCTGCGCTGGACCCAGCCTACACCACCCTGGAGTTTGAGAATGTGCAGGTGTTGACGATGGGCAATGGTAGGTGGGGGCAGGTGTGCCCAGGTGTGCCAGTTGGGGGCAGATATGCCCAGGTACGGGAGCGAGTCTTCAGCACTCAATTTGGGACTGGGAGGAGAACGATAGATTAGCACGTTGGTCCCATAGGTGAGAGCACAGGTGTTGCCAGGTGAAGCAGATGTGCCCAGGTACAGTGACCAGAGGTATTCTGGGTTGGGGGGGTGCTGCAAGGGCAAATCTTCAGCAAAAGTAGGTCCCAGGTATTCCTGCCAGGCCCCTGTCGTCCCTGTTACTAAAGCTGTCCCCGCTCAGCA
This sequence comes from Eubalaena glacialis, assembly GCF_028564815.1. NCBI lineage: Eukaryota > Metazoa > Chordata > Mammalia > Artiodactyla > Balaenidae > Eubalaena > Eubalaena glacialis. The sequence goes on along the minus strand of NC_083728.1, from coordinate 16,608,895 downwards.
TGTCACTGGGAGCGGGGACTTGATGGGGAGCTTCCTCCTGGCGTCCAGCTCCAGTAACTGGTCCAACATGGCCCCTTCTTGAACCCCTTGGGCCTAGGTCCAGAGAGATGGAAAGGTATGTCCTGTCCCTGGGGATGGTGGATGGAGGCACAGCTGTGTTTCAGGGCATCTTTGGGACTTTCCTGGGGTGAACGCCGCACTCAGAGAAAATGGAGTTCTCAGGGAGGTTTTGCTAAATGAGACGCGGATCAGCAGTGCGTGTGCCGTGTGTGCGCGCGCTGGTGTGCGATCGTGACCTCCTCTTGGCGTGCGTGCGTGAGTTTCCGTGTACGCGTGTGGGCAGGTGGCAGTGTGTTGCAAACGTGTGTTTCCGGGAATCCGCTTGCATGTTTGTGTTCACCTGTCTGTGTGTGCGTGTTCTGTGTCTTATTTCTAGTTGCATTTGTTCACTGAGTGGGTCTGTGTTTGTTGGTGTCTCTAGGGATGCCTGTGTTTGTCTTGCTTATGTCCGTGAGCGGTGACGAGTGTGTGTACGTGTGTCTGTGGATGTTTGCACACGTGGTCTGTGGATGTGGATTGGTTTGTGTGCCCCGAGCTTCCTGGGTGTATGTCCCGTTTGGGCATCCTGTCTTGTGCCCCTATTTATACCTGCTTGTGTATGTGTGTGCATCCCTGCCCTCGGGGGTCCAGAGCACATGTGGCTGTGTACACGTGATGTGCAGGGTTGCCATTCGACAAATGCGATTCACATCAGCAACAGGTCCATTTGTCTCAGAGCAGATTGTGTTGCCTGTGTGTCTCTCCCCAGGTTTATACATACGCTCCCATAGAGCACATTTGAAGGTGGGGGGGATGGTCTCCTGCACAAAGAGATGGGGGAAGGGAGGAGGCCTGGAAGCCAGGATGCTGGGACCTGACTGTTCGAAGGCCAGCCTCAGAGGAGAGGGGGCAGCTGGCCGAGGTTGGCCTTCCACCTGCCTTCCTTCCATGGCTCCGCGGCTTCAGCTGAGGTCTGTAGAACTTGGGTCAGCTCAGCTCAGCCAGAGAGAGGTGTCTGCCCTGCCCGTGGTCAGTGAGCACTGCCCGTGGTCAGTCTTACCAGCTGCTCGCCTCCCCCTGCCATTCACTCACTGTGTGACCTTGGGCACGTCACCTCCCCTCTCCTGGCCTCTGTATATTCTACAAAATGGGCTTAGTCACCTGAGGCTTGCTGGACGGCCGGCTTTTGGGAGTGTCCAGGGATCACGTGAGGGAACTGAGGGGAAACACACAGGAAATGGTAAACAAGAAGCTGCTGCACTAGGCAGGGTCTGTGTGACCCCAGAGGGATAGTGTGTGCTGCCACACCTGGTCACCGCCCAGCCCTGGGCTGCCCCCATCACCCCTTCAAAGCGCACATCTCCAGCTCCCGAGAACTGTGTGTTCCTGAGACAGAGGCCAGGCTCCTTACTGGCTGTTCTGAGAACAGAACAGCCTCCAGCTCTGGAGCCAGAAAGATCGGGGCTCAAATTCTGGCATAAATCCTTCCACCTGTGTGAACTTGCCAAGCCATTTTCCTCTCTGAGCCTCAGTTTTCTCATGTGTAAAATGGGAGTAAATCATAGCACCTGCTTCCCAGGGCTAACCAGAAGATCCAATAAGATAAGGCACCTGAGTGCTTAGCGCTGGTAACTGGTCCTGACCCCGCATGAGTCATCTCAGGAACTCTGAGCATCTCTAAGAAGAGTCCCTTGGAGTTTGAAGCGGGCTGAGAGTTGGGGTTATCTTTTGCATACATCCTGGGCTGGAGGCTTGAAGGCTCCAAAGATAGCTCCCTACCTGCCTCTCATTCTTGATTCAGAAGTGGCAGAAGTCCTTGTTTATCAGAGGCCCAAGCAGACACCCCAATAAGGACAGCACTGGCCAGAGGCCAGCACTGGCCCTCACACCTGGACCATAAATCTGGTTCCTCTACTTAACAACAATGTGATGACTCTGGGCAAGTCCTGTCCTCTCCGAGCCTTGATGTTCTCACCTGGAGAATGGGAGCCATCAGCTGACCCCAGGAGTGGGGTGATATACTTGGCATCACCCAGCCTATCCTGCCCAGGATATGGGAGCCCCTTCCCCCAGCCTCCGCCTGAGTTGTGGGGTCAGCTCTCCTGGGGGTTGGAGGAGGCAAGGCTGAGGGAGAAAGGGCACCAACGCAGCTTAACAATTATCCCCATCTCCAGGAATAATTCACCAAGTGGAGGGGGCCGCAGTCCTGGGCACCCTCGGGAGTCTAGGTGATGTTCAGCTAGGCCACAGCAGCAATGAGATGTCCACTTGTGCTTGGAGACTGGAAGTCATCTGCTCCCAGAGTTTTCTTCTGCAGAAAAATTTTCACTTCACAAACACTGATATAGTGCTGGTTATGTGCCAAGCACTTCACACATTCACTGAATCTTCATAACAGACCTAGGGATTATCATGTTCCCCATTTTACACGTGAGGAAATGAAGGCACAGAGAAGTAAATTAATGCAGCCAAGGTCACACGGCTAAGAGGTGGGCAAGCTAGGATTTAAACTTGGCAGAAGGGCCATAGAGGTTGTGCTCTTAACTAAAGCACTATATCCCTCTCCAGTTCTTAGCTAGATGTTCACTAGGAATTCAAGATTGGATTCAGGGTTTCTATGAAAACACGTGTGTGTATGACTTTGTGTGATGTGTGTATGTAGGCATTTTTCTGGGGAGATGGTCGATAGTGTTTGTCATCTTCTCTAAGAGGTCTATCCTTGGTGGAAGATTTGCTTACAAAAAAGAGGGTTCAGCTGCTGAAATTAAAAAAAAATTGAAAACAACTGGACCAGTCAAACTGCCCCTCTTTGCAGTTAGGGAAACTGAGGCCCAGGGGAAATTGAAGCAAGGAAAAGGAGCTTGTCCCAAGGCCACAAGCAAGTTGGTAGCAGTACTAGTACCCAGGACCCCAGCCACCTGCCTCTTATTTCCCTCTTCACGTTTACATAGATGCAGTAGCTTTTGCTATGAGGTGCTCAGATCCTTGCCATGATCCTCCCAGGAGGGCAAACGAGCCACTGTCCTTGATGTATGTCTTCCTGTTGCCTGGGAGAGTTTCAGGGCCCCTGGGTACCAAGCTGAGAGCCACCCGGACCTGTTCACTCAGTGAGGAACAAGGAACAGGACCTGGTTCTGGGCAGATGCTGGGGGAATATTTGCCTCTCCCACGGTCCCCTCCGCCCAGCCAATCAGGGTCTACAAGGGTTGGATGCATCCTAGGAGACAGCCAGGTTTTCGTTCCTTCCCAGAGAAAGCTGGGGCTAGCGGTCTCCACAATGGGGAGGAGCAGACCTTTGCAAACAACTCTGTGAAGTCAGTGTCACAACCATCCCTAAGTTATAGATGCAAAATGGGGGTTCCAAAATGCCGAGGAACTTGCCCAAGTTCTTGGAGGAAGTATAACAGCACCTGGGTGTAGCTGAGGCTGAAGCCCTGGGGAGATCCCCACAATGCTCATATCGGTTTCTGAACCTAAACCACCAGGAGAGCAGGGCCTCCGGGAGGTGACTTTCTGCCCCTCCTGTGTCCTCACTCTTTTCTTTCGTGGTGCAGACACATCCCCGTCAGAAGGTGCCAACCTCAACGCACCCAACAGCCTGGGTGTCAGCGCCCTGTGTGCCATCTGTGGGGACCGGGCCACAGGCAAACATTATGGTGCCTCAAGCTGTGACGGTTGCAAGGGCTTCTTCCGGAGGAGTGTAAGAAAGAACCACATGTACTCCTGCAGGTGAGGAACCTTGATTTCTCCAGCTGGGAAATGGGTGCACTTGGGCTAATGTCCCCCCGGGTCTGTCCTCTCTCTGAATAGGTCCCAGAGGCATCTGCCCTTCAAGCCCTTCAAGCCTCCTCTGATTTCTTAGTCCTTGCAGATCCAGATGGGAACATCTATTCTAGAAACTTCATTTATTGATCATAAAGCCATTGACTGACATTTATTGAGTACTTACTATGTGCCAGGCACCATACTGAGTCTTTGCCTGTATTAACTGTTCCCAGAAACTCATTGTTATTTTTCCCATTTAGCAAATGGGGACCCATGAGGTTTAGGATCAAGCCTTCTCTGAAGCCTCAGAGGATGAGGATCATCCCCCAACTTGGTGCTTTTTCTGGGGCAAATAGGGGATTGGCCCCAGCCTTTCCACCTCTGTCAAGGCCTTGGAGATCCCTCCTTCAAAGCGTCTCACATTCTGGGTAACAACAATAATAAAATAATGGTAGCTGTCAGTTACGAGCCCTTACTATGAACAGATTGTGTGCTGAGCCCCATTAAGGTAATTATCTCATTTTCACCGGTCAACACCCCTCTGTGGTCGTTACTATTATTATTCTCATTTTATAGATGAGGAAGCTGTGGCTTGGAGAGGACTAGGAATTTACCCAAGGTCACCCAGCTTGAATCAATGTCAGAGCCCAGATCGACACTCAGGGTCCCACCCATAACCACTGTGGGTACTGCCTCTATTCCATATCCCCCCCCGGAATGTGGCTTATGTGGACCAAGTATTGACACTGATCCACAATCAGGAGCCCACTCTGGGCTCTGGGATTTTATAGGATATGCTGGAAATAGCAGTGCCTTGTACTTGCAGCTGAGCGATCTGAGGCCATGTGTCACCTCTCTGAGCCTCAGTTTCCCCATGTTTAGCGGGACAGGGTTGGGCTCTCAGAGAGTCCATAGGGCCTTTCCAGCTCCTGGTTGGTTAGCAGCAGAACTCCTGGGATGAAAGGTTTGAACAAAGAGGCTGGAGGTCAACCAGATGGCCAGGATCCTGCTTCAGACCTGGGAGGGGGAAGGCTGTCTCTTCTCTACCCAACCGTCCAAAGCCCTCCCCAGATTCAGCCGGCAGTGTGTGGTGGACAAAGACAAGAGGAACCAGTGCCGCTACTGCAGGCTCAAGAAGTGCTTCCGGGCCGGCATGAAGAAGGAAGGTGAGCCTCGGCCCTCCCGCTGCCACCCCACTGTCCCACCTGCACCCACAAGCTCCCAGTAGCCGTTTACAACTGCGGCCACAACTTTATGACTTGGTGACAGGCCCCAGGGTGACTGGCTAATGGCTGAGAGGAGGGAGGGCCTGAAAATCTGACCATAGGGAGGGGCTGGGCTTGGTCTTGAGAAAGATTCCAAGAGATAAGCTCCCACTTTCAGCTACTCAGGTTCCCAGCGCCACCACCCCTGCCTGCCTTTACCAACACAAGGCAGCCAAGTTGGGTGTTTTTTTCTTAATATACTATTTCAAACATTAGGAAAAGTGTAGAGAATCGCACTACGAACATCCATGGACCCACCACCCAGACTCAGCAAATGGGAATGGGGGTGGGGGTGGGAGAGTTCTATACCTGAGCTTCCTCCCCAAGCAGTTTCTTAATCTTCCTTCTTGGGCATCAGGTGACCCAGCGTCCTCCCGTTCTAGGAAAAGGGAACAAGGCCCCGGACTCATCCTGGGTGGAGGAGGATGGGAACGCTGGGGCACAATGTTTATTCGGGTCTCCCTGGCCTCCTGCCACCAGCAGATACCAATCCCCTGGCTGGGCGTTTCCACAGTTGATAGTTCCTTTCATTCTCATGACAGCCCTGTGTGGCACTATTATCCTTCCCGCTTTTCATGGACGAGGGAACTGAGACCCAGGATGGTTCAGCAACTTGCCCAAGGCCCCGCAGCTGGTCAGACAAGCTCCGAGGTTTGAACCCAGAGCTTTGGACCCGAGTTCATTGCTGTTTGGACGATCCCTCAATGCTGCCTACTGTGCCCTCCGGACCCCAGGAATATTTAAAAGTTTTTCAGCCTAAGCTCAGGAGGCAAACATCTTTTAACCGCTTCTCTGGGTAACTTGAGTTCATTTTCAAATCTCTTTGTCTCCTTCTCTGCTCAACTCACTTTTCCCAGCCCTGGGACTGGCTCCCAGACCTTCACTTCCAGCCTGCAGCTGTGGCACAGCAGCCAAAAACCCTTGGTCTAGTTCTGTACAAACACACACACACACACACACACACACACCCACCCTACCCCGCAGCAGGATCCTGGGACCCAGCCTTCCCCGAGCAGACTGAGAAGGACGGGAACTTGGCTTTGCTTGTCTCCCCTCCCCGACTCTACCTCTGAGCCCCTGTTTTCTCTTCTCCCTCCCTGGGAAATATCTTCTGGGTCTCATCCCTACAGAGCCCTTAGAGTTCACTAGCCCTGCTGGGAAACCTGGGCCTGTGATCCTCATGAAGGAGTGGGTGGTCTCCAAGGCCCCTTCCAGCTCGCAGCAACACAATTCTCTCATCCAGACCTCAGTTATCCTCAAAGTCGGGGAGGGCCTTTTTCAAAAGGCAGATGCCCCCCTGCTCTCCCCTTACCCAGTTATCAATGGGATTGAGCCACTCTCACCTTGAACTTGAGAACGACTTTGTGGAATGAGAAATGTTATGAATGGGGGACTGCCCTGGTGGTCTAGTGGTTAAGACTCCGTGCTTCCAATGCAGGGGCGCGGGTTCGATCCCTGGTCGGGGAACTAAGATCCCACATGCTGCACAGCGTGGCCAAAAAAAAAAAAAAAAGAAAGAAAGAAAGAAATGTTATGAATGGGAATATGAGGCATGTATGAAGAGCTGAAGGCAAGAAAAAGATTGAGAGCTATAGTCTAAGAGCCAAACAGTCTAGGGCTCTAAGAGTCAGTGATTCTATCACCCCGACAGCCTAAGATTTTAGGTTTGAGAGAATGAATCTCTCGTGTTAAAATTCCAGGCCTTGTGACAGGCAGGTGGGAGAAAGGTTGGCAGCTCACCTGAGCAGGTGGCTACCTTCCTAGGCTGTAGGTAGCCTGGTCCTGCATCTGGATGGTCTTATAGATGTCTCTTGTTAAACATTCAGAGTCACTTTCACGTGTCACTTCGAGGAAGTTTCTGCCCCATCTGGGCTCCAGTGTTCACATCTATAAAATGACAGGGGTGGATAATGAACCCTTCCAGCTCTGTGAGTCTAGCTTTACGCCCACTGATCTACCTGTACAAGTACATACTGCCCACCAGGACATGTGTGTTTGTTCCCTGATCCTCCCACTGAGCTGCCACAGAGGGAGCAGGCCCGGATCCTGGCTCCTGGAAGGGGAGGGAGAGCCCCCGGCCATTCTGCCTTAGCTTAGCCTTGAGAATAGCCAATGGCTTCTCGTCTTGGAGAAAGTGGCGTTACTCTAGGAGGATAGGAGAATTGACCGATGGCAAGTGAGTGTGAGCTAGTAAAGGTTGGTGCTTATTTACATGCTTGGGTTAACCAGGAGATCATGACACATGCAGTTGCTTGGTTGCTTTGAGAACAGGCCAGGGTAACAACGTGTTCCATTGCCACTGTGGTCAAGTTCTGGGAAGTCAGGACATTACTAGCTCTACCTAAGTCTTATAGTTCCAACACCCCTCCTCGGCCTGGTGGGAGGTTCTCAAAGCCAAGAGAGATTCTCAGTGGAAGCCCCAGTGATCAGGAGAGTTGGGTCCAGTTTTTATTTCCCTTCCTCGCTGGCCTTAGGAAGATCCAGGGATTAAAACTCAAAAGTTGTCTCTGAGGACAGGAAGGTATGGGCCGCAAACGTAGCATTTATAGACCAGTCAGGTGTATACGAGGTCATCAGATCTACCCCCTCCCCATTTTACAGATGCGGAAGTTGAGGCCAGACAGGTGATGTGATTGGCTCGCGGGTGGGGGAAGGCAGGACTAGAGCTCAGGCTCCCCAGAGCTGAGCAGACACCAAGGTCCCTGGATGAAAACTAGTAGTGATGGCCTTGGGAGGCACCTTCTCGGTCTAGATTCCTGAAACTTCCTCTCGACCACAGGGAAGGGCTCTAAATCTCAAAGTCATATAAGTTTGGCCAGAGGCTATTCCACGGTGGTCAGAAGTGGGTTCCCTGAAAGAACAAAGACTCTGGGAAGAAATCTGGGGAATCAGTGGGCTCAACAGCCGGTCTCAAATTTCTTCCTCTAAACCTACACCTGCCTGGGCCCCTGCTGGCAGACCCAGGGCAAATGTCTGACTCCTGGCGTCGGAAATCCAGCCCAGGATGCAGAGCCAGGGGTACAGGAGGTGCAAGTTGGCGGTAGGCCAGGGGCCGTCTGATAGGCCCTTCCTGGGAACCCTGGCCCAGCACCCCCCTACGCCCCGACTCAGGGGTTCTCTTGGAAGACAGGCTCGTCCTCCTCTCCGCCTCTGCCCGGGCCGGTTAATATTCAATAGAAGTTACCTTAGGTCCCCGACCCTGCTAATACTGAGCAAACATTTGGAAAACATCATTCCGTGACTGAGCTCGCGCCGGGCACTGATAACACCGGCCTAACCTTGAGGAGCCCAATCCCCAGCTGCTGACAGCAGCCCTTTTCTTAGGCCGCCACTTGGCGCCCTGGTGGGTGCGGGCTGGTAGCCATGGGAGGGGTGTCGCGGTCGGGGCGGGACTCGGGCAGGGGAGCGGTGCTGGGAGCTGGCCTCCGTCCAGGATGGTGGGTCTGGGGAGAGGAGATTTCTTACCTTGGGACCTCTATCATATCCCACTAAATTCCCGGGCTCCCTGTACACTATCTGACTTTCATTCTCTGATTTCAACAATGTGTGAAATCAGGAGAGAGTTGAATAGCGGGAATGTCAGCGTTCCATTGAGAAACGGGGCATAGGATGTGCCCAAGAATCAGAGCTTGTCTCATCCTGCGCCTTCTTTCAGCCGCTCAACAGATATTTATTGAGCACCTACTGTGCACCAGGCTCTGTTCTACTTGTTGGGGCTACAGCAGCGGACGGTAGGGATGATGTTCTGGCTTTCTGGAGCTTTTCTTCTCTTAGAGAGACAGAGAGTGAAGAAAGAAACAGAGAGTAAGTACCAAGAAGAAAAATAAGGCCGGAGAAAGGGCAGAGCCTGCGGGAGGGATACCACATCAGACAGGATGGTCAGAGCAGGTGTCTCTGAGACGGTGATATTTGCACAAAGACATGAGTAAATGAAGAAGAAGCAGCTTAGCTGCACGGGGAAGAGAATTCCAGGCAGTGGGAACAGCAGCGGCGAAGGCTTTGAGGGAGAGTGGCCGAGTGAGTCCCAGAACAGCGGGGAGGCAGGTTTGACAGGCAGAGAGAATAAAAGCGAGATGGGAGAAACAGGACCATCGTGAGCAATTGTCTTTTTACTCCAGGTAGGATGGGGAGGTCCTGCTTTTTAGCAGTGGAGGGATATGACCTGAGTTGGGTTTTAGGGGATCCCTTTGTCTTTCGAGAGGTGCACAGACTGCAGGGGCAAGGCCAGAAGCAAAGTGACCAGTGAGGAGGGTCTGAACTACCCCAGGGCCCAGCCCAGAGTGGGAGCCGCAGATGGATCTTGTAAAGATTTCTGATGGAATCTGGAGTGTGAGCCGATGGGTTAGTGAGAAAAAAGGCATATAGTGAGACTCCCAGGCTGGGAGGAAGAATGAACCTGCCTATTCCTGAGATGGGAAAGACTCCGAGGAGCAGGCTTGGAGGGAAAAGCTTATAGATGGGGAAACTGAGGCCCAGAGAGGGGAGGTGACCCCCACCAGCGCATGGAGAGTGAGGGATGAATCCCGACAGGATCCCAGGTCTCCTGCCGCCTCGTCCTCCCTCCTTCCAGCTTCAAAAACATTCCACCGTGAGGCCTCCCGGACTCCAAGGGCCAGGCCAGGGCAGCAGAAGGACCACCTTACATCTTAGGCCAGGATGGGGATGCCCGGGGGCTGTGAGGCCCTGGTGGACGGAGGCCCTGGATCTCTGAGTTCCTGGCAGGGAGCCCCGCAGTCGGTCAGGAGGGAGCCAGAGCTTTGCCGAGCTGCTCCTGAGAAGGTTTGTCTAGAGCACATGCACTTCCTGCTGATGGCTGAGACCACCAGGGCAGGTGGGGCCTCCAGATCCCCTTGTCCAGGCCTTTTGCCTCCACACTCAGGAATCCCTGACCATCTCCGTCACCCAGAGCAATTCATTTTGCTTGTTTTATACACTTTCATCTGGAAAGAAAGGGACCCTTTTCCAAAACAGAGCTTGAAAGCCTGCCATCTAGACAGATCCCCTCTTCAAAGTTCAAGACCCACCTTCAGCCCTCTGCCAAGTCATCACGACCTTGCGTGCCTCCATTGATGGCTGGGTCACTCCTACAGCCACCCCGCTGTGTGCAGGGCAGTTGTGGCGCTTGGCAAGTTCTCCCACAAGCTGGGTCAGGACCCATCTCCCCCATTCCCACATGCTGATCTGGGCTCTGCCCCCTGGACACTCCCCAGCACCCCCCCCCCAACTCCCACCTCCAACCCTGTTTCCTTTGTTCCAGGCCAGCCTTGCAGTCCTTCCCTCTGGGTTCAACCACCTCCCCTTGCTCCTCAGCCACCCCTCATGTCACGGGAGCCCCCCACCCCCACCTCTCTCTGCCTCCTCACAGCCGTCCAGAATGAACGGGACCGGATCAGCACTCGCAGGTCAAGCTACGAGGACAGCAGCCTGCCCTCCATCAACGCGCTCCTGCAGGCCGAGGTCCTGTCCCAGCAGGTACCGGGGGACCCTCCACCCACCTGGGGATCCCTCACCCCAAAGAGGAATCTCTGCTCCACCCCTGACCTCCCCAGCCAGGCCCTGGAGCAGCAGATGGGAGGGCCCTCAGCTATCGCAGAAGGGAAACTGAGTCCAGGGTCACTCAGCTGGTTTAGTAGCAAAGACCCACAGCCGGGACTCAGGGGCCCTGTGGGGCCTGCATTCTGCAAGCCAAGCAGTTTTCTCTCTTGCTGAGGGCCTGAGTTCAGCTTAGCCCCGAGAGAAAAGAGGAGTGGACAAGTGGACAGAGTAGCACATGGGGCTCAGCCAACCCCTTGCTGTGTGACCTTGGGCAAGTCACAGCACTTCTCTGGGCAGTGGTTTCTTCACTTACCCGATGAGGATGAGGATTTTTGCTCTGCTTCTCCTCTAGGGCTGAGGGGTTCCTTGGGGTTCAAAGGAGCTGGTGGAGGAGGGGGCAGGGGGCAGGCAGCAGATAAAGGCCCAGAGAGAGCTTCTTCCCCTGTAACTGCCTCCTCAGCATCCTCCCTTTCCGGTTTTCCCTGAGCTTCCTTCAGAGCTGAGAAGGCACCCACAGTCCAGCTCCCCTTTTCCAGGCAGGAGAACTCTCCGGGGCGGGGGCTCTGTGCAGGGGACAGAGAATATAAGGAGGGCCCGGCCATCGCCAGCATTTTCCTTCATCTCCCCCAGATCACCTCCCCTGTCTCTGGAATCAATGGTGACATTCGGGCAAAGAAGATCGCCAGCATCGCGGATGTGTGTGAGTCCATGAAAGAGCAGCTGCTGGTGCTTGTCGAGTGGGCCAAGTACATCCCAGCTTTCTGTGAGCTCCCCTTGGACGACCAGGTGAGGGTGAACACGGTCTGCGGGCAGTGCGGGCCCTGCTGGCCCACCTGGGATATAGCCTTGGACTGGTTTGATTTTATTTAACAAACATACATAGTGCTCATGTGTGCCTGGAGCTGTTTAAATCACTTTATAAATATTAGCTCATTTAATCCTTCCAACAACCCTAGGGGATCAGTGCTATTATGACCATCTTATAGGTGAGGAAACTGGGGCACAGAGAGGTTAAGTAACTTACTCAAGATCACACAGCTAGTGTCCAACACAGCTGGTATTAGAACAGGCAGATAAGCTTCAAAGTCCAGGCTAGTAGCCACTGCACCACTGCCCCAGGCAGCTCTCCTGGGGAGGATGTTGGTAGGGGCTCAGGGGCAGGGATCAGGAGGTTTGGGCTTGAGCCCTTGCTCTAAGATAGGTTCTCTGTGTGATCCTGGACAAATTACTTTCTCTCTCTGAGCCTCCATTTTCTTATCTGTAAAGTGGGACTTGTAATATCCACTTCAGAAAGCTGTTGGGAGGATTGAGAACATTGCTATTTTTAAAAAATTTGTATTGGAGTGTGGTTGATTTATAATGTGTTAGTTTGGTGTACAGCAAAGTGAATCAGTTATACATATACATATATGCACTTTTTTTTTTAGATTCTTTTCCCATATAGACCATTACAGAGTAGTGAGTAGAGTTCCCTGTGCTATACAGTAGGTCCTTATTAGTTATCTATTTTATATATAGTAGTGTGTATATGTCCATCCCAATCTCCCACTTACCATTTGAAAAGCGTAAATCATGTAATGGGGCACCTACACAGTCCCAGGCCACAGCAGGCCTCCCTAAGTGTCAGTTTCTTCCTTGTATCCCACCAAGATGGTTTAACTCAGCATTTTATTTCCCAAAGTACCTTCTTTGGAATACCAAAAAATGTCCCAGGGGAAAAAGGGGGCTGAAGGGGCGGGGGCTGAGGGCAATTGAGTTTCTGAGATACTGTAAATGGTAGCGCCTGCCCAGGGCACCCCCGAGGCCTCTGCAGACAGTTTCCCTGTTTGGGAAAGAGGAGCTGGACTGGGTCACCTTCTCAGCTCCAAGGGAAGCTGAGGGACACCGATGGATAGTGTTCCAGGTACCAGCTCCTGGTGCATTTGCTTCTCTGTTTTGCACATTTGCACAAAAGATTGGCAACACATGTCAGTCTATTAAAGTTTCTGAGAAGTCCTCAGGCAAGGCAGCTATGGAACTTTAGGAAGCCTAGGGCTTCTCGAAGTCTTCTGATGCCCAGGCTCTCCTGGAGTACGTTAGTATCACCTGGTGGGACACGCTGTGAAAACCCTGGTTTGGCTGGTCCTCACCCTCATACGGGGGCTAGATCAGATGCCCTCTCACATGGATTCCTCTCTGCTTTGGCAGGGATGACAAGGCAGGGATCCTGGCTGAGCTGCCCCTGCCTTTTCCCCTGCTCCTCATGTTCTGGCCCTGGTCCCCTCTGCTGGAGAGTCTGCATTAATGTTTAATCCCTCCTGTTCCTTCCCAGGGGCTCAACAGGGCAACAAGGTCCCCCCCAAGCTAAGCAATTGTTAACCTCAATTTCCCACCCAAACCTTCCTGGCTGGGGCTCAGAGCATTCTCAGAGAGCAGTGATGGGTGGCCAGTAACACAGAATAATCATTAACATTACCACCCCCCTGCCTGCCCGCCCCCAGAACAGCCACCATGTTAGGGGGCTAGACCCAGGGCCAGGAGGGTTCCCAGCTCCCCATTCATGGTGTATAAGGAGCTCATCTTGCCCAAGATGGGTGGGGCACACCTGGGAGAATTGGGGGCACTGTCTGTCGACATTGCCCCAGGAACCACCTTCCAAGTTTGTTTGCTTCTTGGTTTGTCTTGGACATCAACCCATTGAAACCTAGAAGGCTGGGTAGCATTGGATAAGGGGACTAAGGCTTGGAGAGAAAGAGCGATTTGCCCAAGGTCACAGAACAAGGCAGCCACAGGGTGTGAATCCAGGTCTTCTGCCTCTTGATTGCAGAGGCACTGGGGTAAGTGACGAAAGTCCTGCATGGTGCCTGGCATATAGGAAGTGCTCGATAATCAGCATCCTTTGGCTTCCTTTTGCCCTGGTCATGGAGAGGGAGCTCTCGCCTCCAAGGCTGTTTGCCATTTCTCCTCTTTTCCTGTCACCCTCACCAGGCTTAACCATGGGGGAACAGATGAGGTAAGGGCATGGCTGTAGGAGGGGCTCGATCTGGAGAGGATATTAAGTAGTTGGCTCGTCCATTCACCTATTCCTTCCTGCTTCATTCAAACAAATACTTATCGAATGCTTACTATGTGCCAGGTATCCTCCATGCCTTAGAACAACTTCACCTCCTTAGAGAGGCCTTTTATGATCTCATCGAATGCAGTTGCTCTTGCCCCATTGCTCTTTATCACATGACCCTCACGTTCCTTTCTTCTTCCCTCCCTCCCTCCATCAATCTATTTTTTCTTTCTCTCTCTCCCTTCCCTCCTCCCTCCCTTCCTTCCTTCCTTCCTTCCTTTCCTCCCTCCCTCCCTTCCTTCCTTCTTTCTTTCTCCTCCTCCCTCCCTCCTTTTCTTTCCTTTCACCATTGTGTCCCCAAACAAGTGTCTGGCACTTAGTAGGCACTCAACATTTGATGACTACAAGAATGAGCAATCCAATGAATTAATGAATAAAAGCATTTTTGCTTCCTAGTTTAGCCTGCTAAAAAACTTCCAAACTCCCTAACCCAACCTTGCAGATAAGATCCTTGAGGCTACCAGCCTGCTACTGTTTGACCAGCCCCATCCTTTGGTCCTCATGCAAGCACTGAAGCAGGTGGTTCTGAAAGGGCAAGCAATGTCCTCCTGTGCGCTGGCAGGGCTCCCACCTCACACTTCAGTCTTCCAAGGCCTCCCTGTCCTCTCTGTAGGGAAGGGGTCGGTCAAGCGGATCCCCTGCCAAGGACCAGTGCTCACACCTTTGCCTCGGGAAGCAACATCCATGTCCAGATTCTTATAACGCTTTCTCAGAATCTAGAATCTTCCAGCGTCAAGTGGGTGGATGCCCTGGACATCTTCTTGAGCAATGATTTCCCAAACACAACGGTGCATCAGAATCAGCCAAGGAGCTTGTTAATTTCAGATTCTTGGGCCCACCCCAGACATACAGAATCAGCGTTTCTGGCAGTGGGGCCTAAGAATCTGCGTTTTTACAAAACAGTCTTCATAATCTTTCATAGCTGATCCATGGGTAGGAATTCAGGACCCCAGAAAAAGCTCTAAAAGTTTTAGAACTTTTTGGGTTTGTAGACCCTCTTGAGAGTCTGATGAAAGCCTTTAAGTCTCTGCTAAAAAAAACCCACATACCCGGAGTGTTGTTACAGTTTTACCAGCCATGCAGATGAGGCCCAGAGGGGAGCAGCTAGCTACCTTGGACACAGCAATTCAAGGACAGACTCAGCATTTGGTCTCCCGGCTCTGAGCACATGTTCTTTACCCTTCCAGGCAGTTTTATCCGTTATGGGAGGAAGGCAGCAGTTTTCTTTTCTTTTTCTTTCTTTTCTTTCTTTTTTGTTTTTGTTTTTTTTTTTTTTGACCGCACTGCACGGCATGTGGGATCTTAGTTCCCTGACCAGGGATTGAACCCATACACCCTGCAGTGGAAGTGCGGAGTCTTAACCACTGGACTGCCAGGGAAGTCCCAAGGCAGCAGTTTTCTGATACCCATTTTATAATTCAGGCAGGTAAAGGCAAGGAGAGCATTAAGCTGACTTGCCCAGGGTCATTGACTTGGCTGGGAGCAGCCTTCCCAGGGGTGCGGACACCTTCCCAGGGGTGTGGACACCGGACGCCATCCCTTCTCTCTTCCAGGTGGCCCTGCTCAGAGCCCATGCTGGCGAGCACCTGCTGCTCGGAGCCACCAAGCGCTCCATGGTGTTCAAGGACGTTCTGCTTCTAGGTGAGGATACTGCCTGCCCAGCCAGGGCTCTGCAGAGGGTGTGCCCAGCACGGAGCACACCCGGGCACGGGAGATTTCCATGGTAGTGTGCAGGAGTGAGGGAGAAATATCAGGAATGGTCCTGTCCTCAGTATTCTCAACTGGATACCCCACTCAGATGCAAAGAAATGTAGACTCGAAGAATTAAATTCCCCAGCATGCAAGTTAGAGCACAGTCAAGGTTAGCCCTGGAATAACTTGTGCATTCTGATGTACTTTCTGGAGTAGGAGCAAAAGACATCCAGGAATGGCACAAACCCCCAGCCTATGTCACCTATGCCTTCATAGCATGTTTGTTTATTATTTTAAATGCTTATATAGGGCACACCACGAGCCCTAGTCTGAGTACTTTGCAAATACTAACTCCTTTAATATGACGACCATATGAGGTAAGCTCTGTAATTTATTCCCATTTTATAGATGGAAAAACTGAGGCACAGAAGATTATTTACCCAAATATATCTGGCTAGTCAGTGGTAGAAGCAGGACTCAACCCAGGTAGTCTAGTTCCAGAATCTGAGCCCTTATCCTTGGTGCTTTTATGCCTCCCAAGTGGCCCTTTAATGTCATCAGTGTTGTGGGTCTGTTGTCATGTTGAGGAATGGAGCTTGGGTGATGTGAAAGGGCTCCTAAGAAGTCAGGCTCCAGGCCCAGTCCAGTGACTGCAAACAACTCATTCCTTTATTCTGGGCCTCAGCTTCCTCATCTGTAAAATGGGCGTGACAATCCCCAAGGGCCTCTCCTCCCATGGGCACCAGCTGCATTATAACTGCCAATGGCAGGGCTTGTCCAAAGCTAGGGCAGAGGGGTACACCCAGGTGGCTTCCCCATCCCCTCTCCTTCCCAACCCATCCAGGCAATGACTACATCGTCCCTCGGCACTGCCCAGAGCTGGCAGAGATGAGCCGTGTGTCCGTGCGCATCCTGGATGAGCTGGTGCTGCCCTTTCAGGAGCTGCAGATCGATGACAACGAGTACGCCTGCCTCAAAGCCATCATCTTCTTTGACCCAGGTACAGCCCACACCTCCCACCCTCCCCTGATGCTCCAGACCCTCTGTCAAACTTCTCCTACTGGGTTATGTACCCTGAGTTTACCACCTCATCTCTTTAGTATATCAACCAGGAGCCATTTCTATTAGCTCCATTTAACAGATGAGGAAAATCAAGTCTCAAAGGGCTGAAATGACTTGATAGGGTGCACTGACTCCAGTGGCTTGGTTTTTTTCTTTCCCACTTTACCCTTCTTTCTCTTCCTCCCTGCTTTCTGCTCCTTACCTCCTACCATCCTTCTTTTCTTTCCCTGAAAAAAATTTTTATCAAAATAATATTTACACACATTTAAAATGGAAGTAGTCTTCCCCACCACACTTTTCCTGTCCAAAGCCTACTCCCCATGGGGGAACCATTTCCAATTCTGTTTACTGTTTCTTCTGGCAGTTACCTCTCCAGCTGTAAATAAAATGCTAACCCTTCTATTTCTTGGTTTATCCATTTTAGAACATATTTTTCCTCTTGTGATAGTTGAGGATTGCACTTTTCTCTATCACCACTCCCATCTTTTCTCCCCCATCCTCCTAATCTATTTTTCTTGCTACTTCAATGTCTCTACTGTTCACCTTTATAATGTCCTGCACTTATGCTTCTATTTCTTGTCCCATTACCTGTAGGCAGTATCTCCTAACCCTTCATCAGCAGGATAAAGATAATGCACCCCACTCTCCCCATTCCATCTACTGACTTTCCACCTGCACTTTTATACAACGTTGTTGTAGTTGTATCTTTGTGCAAAGTGTGATTTCATTTCACAATGTCAAGATGGATGCCTGGGCTGCAAAAGCCTGCTGGCTTCCTTCCCTCCTTCCGTGTTAGAGAGGACCTACTGTGTGCCAGATGCTGTTCTTAGCGCCAGGCCCTCCTTGCATGGAGATCGCCTCTAGTAAAAATAGTGATAAAGAGGAAATGAGCACTGCTTATGGAGTGCTCACTAAGGCTCCGTTCTAAGCGCTTCCTGTGGATGGTCTCGCTTTCTTACTTGTGAGGTAGGAATTGTTATTATCACTATTTTGCAGATAAGAAAACTGAGGCACAGGGAGATTGATTAACTTGCCCAAGGTCACACAACCAGGAAATGGCAGAGCTTGGATTTGAACTTCAGACTATCCAGCTCTCAAGCCCATGTTCCTACCTACCACACGCTATTCCCCGTTTCTTGAGGGGGTAAGATTTCCAGTTCTAGTTTCTTCGAGAGCCTGGCCCAGGCTGCATCCCCTGTGGTGCTTGGCACGGAGCTAGATGGATAGTAACTGCTCAGTAAAATGTGCAGGATTACTGATGCTGAGTCAGGGTCAGCAACCTGGCTCGGACGGGCAGGTGACCTAGGACAGGGCCGGGCATGTGGGTGGTGCTCAATAAATATTTACTGACTGAATGAAAGAATGCACAAACGTGGCCCAGAAGAGAAAACCCTGGACTGGAAATGTAGGTGACGTTCTCTTTCTGCTGCTTACTTTATCCATAAAAGAGGAAATAAAAGAGGAAATAAATGTATTACCTCCATGATGGTTGAGATTAACTATTGGATGACCACTTGAATCACCTTCTTAGTTAAGGATCTAGAATGTATCCATTGATTTTTTTTTTCATTCATTCATTCATCCTTCCGTCCATGTACCCATCCTCTCATCTAATTATCTATTCAACAAATATTGACAACACATGGTGCTAAGTGGTGGGTTTAAAAAGACAGAAGAGACGTATGCCTGCCTGTACAGAGCTCACAGTCTAGTGGAAGAGATAATTACATCCTGTGTGCTCAGTAGTGATGGAAGAGCCACAGAAATTTGGGGACACCATGGACACTGAGAGTGCAGACTTTGGAGGGTGGAATGGAGACAGCGTCCCGAAGGAAGTGTAAACTAAGCTGAGACCCCAAGACGACACAGGCAAGGGAGCAGGGAAGAGGGGAGACTATTCTAAGGCAGCGGAAGCAGTGTGTGCTGAGGTCTGGATGGTGGGACTTTACCTGGGAGTCAGGAGCCCTAATTCACATCATGGATCTGCCAACAAGCGGCTGTGTGGCTTGGGCCAAGTCCTTTCCTTGTTCCGTGCCTCGGTTTCCCCATCTTTCAGATGAGACGGTTGCAAGGTACCCTCTTGGGTGTGTTCCTGAAGTCCTGCCCCCCATCTTCCACTCCTTTCTCCCAGTCCTGCATCTTAGGAAATGTGACAGAAACCTTTTTCTGCCTGAGTCCAGGAAGCTACAGCTTGCATTAGTGCACTCTGGTTCTTGAGGACCGTGAATCCTTGCCCCAGCGCTGCTGGGGACTCCCTATGTGACCTTGGGCCACGAGGTCCCCCATATCAGGGCCCCAGGAGTAAGGGGACATCTGGGTCCCACCTCCCCAGATGCTCCAGGTGGCCCCCACTGCCTCCCTTGCACAAGCTCTCCCGTTGCAGATGCCAAGGGGCTGAGCGACCCGGGCAAGATCAAGAGGCTGCGTTCCCAGGTGCAGGTGAGCCTGGAGGACTACATCAACGACCGCCAGTACGACTCACGCGGCCGCTTCGGCGAGCTGCTGCTGCTGCTGCCCACCCTACAGAGCATCACCTGGCAGATGATCGAGCAGATCCAGTTCATCAAGCTCTTTGGCATGGCCAAGATCGACAACCTGCTGCAGGAGATGCTGCTGGGAGGTCGGTGTCCGGCCCAGGAAGGGATGAGAGGTGGGCGGGGCGCCTCTCCAAGAGACAAGCCTCAGGCAGACCTGAGTTCACCTCTCAGCTCCATCACTTCCTCACTCTGTAGCTTTCGGCAAATCCCTTTACCTACCTGAGCCTCAGTTTCCTCATCAGGAAAATGGGGATAATGGTCTGTTAATTCAGGTGCTGAGAAGCTAGCATGTTCCAGTCACTGTTCTAAGTGCTGGAGTTTCAGCAGAGAACAAGATTCTGTCCTCCTGGAGGTTGTGTATGAGTGTGTGTGTATGAGTGTACATGTGCCTGCCACTGTGTATAAGGGCTCGTGGAAACATATGATTATCAAGTATATAATAAAGAGGGCAACTACAGATTTTGAAATAACCAGGTAATATGATAGAGTATAACTGAAAAGGGGCCTCTTTAGATAGGTTGGCCAAGGGAGACTTCACTGAAGTGGTGACTTTTATGCCACGGACCTGATGGAAGGAAAGAGAACATTTAAAAGCCAAGAGAGAAACATTTCAAGAGATGTAGTGCAAAAGGCCCTGAAGCAGGAGAGGCTTGTGTCTTCAAGAAAGATAAGGTTGTGAGACGGGAGGAGTTACATGAGATGAAGGTGGAGATTGAGCAGAAACCAAATCATAAACATCGTCTTAGAGGCTATGGTCAGAAATTTGCACTGTATTCTCATCACTACTTTTATAAGAAGACTGAAAAATCAGACTAATGCTTTAAACAAACTATCCTGATTGTTGGGTAGAAAGTGAATTTCAGGGGAGCGAAGTGGAGACAGGAAACCCCTGAGAAATGTCACTGTCTCCAATCAGGGGAAGGACAAGGAGGCTTGGACTAAGGCATGACTGGAAATTGATCAGCATAGATGAACTTGAACATCTATTTGGAGGAAGAACCCACAGGATTTGCTGATTGATCAGATGGGGGTGGTGAGGGGAAGGTGAAGAGTCAAGGATGAAACCTACATGTTTGCTTTGAGGAACAGGAATGGTGGTGGAGTAATTTACTGAGATGGGAAAGACTGAGATAAAACAGTTGGAGGCTGGGGATGGTGGTGGTGGTGAGGGATCCATTTTAGACTTTAGTTAAGCTTGAGATGACTGTTAGGTATCCGGGTTGAGTTATCCAGGAGGCAGATGGATGTTTGACTCTGTTGCTCAAACAAGCCCGAAGGTGAGGATGAGAGGCAGCTTCATGGTGTCCCAGAAACTAGGTGCCAAAGAAGGAGATAGAGGAAGCCTAGCCAGGGGGAAAGGAGAAAAGCCAGGCAGAGTCCCAGAATCCAAGAGAAGAGTGCGTTTTAGTGGGGACAGAGCATTTAATGGTGTTAAATTCCACAGGAGGGAGAAGGAGGCTCTTGGCGATTGTGTTGAGAGCGGTGTCAGAAGACCGTGGGAAAGGAAACCAGATTTGAGGCAGGGGAGCGGGTATTACAGAGTGAGTGAGTTGGAAAGTGGAGAAGTGGAGATAGCAAGAGTATACTGCCCTTTGAAAATGTTTTGCTAAGAAGGGGACCTGGGAGATAGCTGAGGATGATTGCAAGGGAGTGATCCTAATGATGGGCCACGGAACCTTGGCTGAACTAAGAGGAATATGGACGGGTGACAATAGTGAAAAGTGGGGGTCATTGAAATGACAGCCTCAATAGGGCTGAAGAATTTTTGCAGTGATGGTACTAGAGGAAGTGAGCTGGAAAGGTAAGAGGGAGGGTCTAAGTGAAGATGATTGAACTTAAGATTTTGGAGGTGACACAGTTACTGGTGATGGCCAAGGACGAGGTTTCTCAACCTCAGCGGATACTTGGGACTGGACAATTCTTTGCTGAGGGGGCTCTTCTGTACCTTGTTTAACCACATGCTTGGCCTCTACCCAAGATATGCCAGTATCACTCCTTCAGTGGTGACAAATATTCAGATATTGTCAACGGTCCCCTGCGGGACCAAAATCACCCCCAGCTGAGAACCACTGTCATATGGAAACTCATTTCATTCTCACTTTGACCCTGTGAATATGGGGTCATAATGAATCACGTGTCACTGAGATCAGGATCAGGAAGGAGCTTGTGTCTGTTGCCAGATAAACATGAGTAAGATAATTAATCTCTTCGGGTCCTATAATCTCATATGTAGAATGGGTTAATAATGATACCCACTATACAGGATTGTTGTGGGGATTGAATTATGTCAAACATGAAAAGTGCTGTAAAACAGTACCTGGTACATAATAGGTGCTCAATAATTGATAGCTATCATTGAAACAGGTATACTTTAGAGGCCCCTTGCAAGCCCTAAAATTCCATCATTGTCATATTAGTGAACATAGCCTATTACCAAAGCTTATATATATGGTACTGTCATTCTCTGACACATTTTTTGAAGCAGTTACTGTGTTCCAGACACTTTACTAGGACCTCAAAGAGAGAAGAAAAATAGACCTGTAATTGTAATGCTCACAGACAGAAGTGATTGTTCCCAAAAGATGGGTTACAGATAAATGACGATGGGAATTCCAAGGAAGGAGAGGTTTACTTACTACTGGACTGGGGAGAATCAGGAGAGGCTTCCCAAAGGAGGAAATATGTGAGCTGGAATTTGGACTTAGGGATATTGGGGGGGCGGGGGAAGGGGAGGTAGAAGGCGTCTTTAGTGGAAGTGACACAGGAGCAAAAGCACAGAGCTAGGACAGTACAGGGGACACATCAATGCTATAAGTAGGTCATTTGGGCTTCAGATGTAGGGGATGAGGCTTAAAGGTGAGTTGGGACCAAATGGTTGAAGGACTTGCACACCAAGGGGCTTTGAGAGCCATGGATTGAATCCATCATATTAACATGTAATCAATACACAGCTTGCTGCAATATTTAAATGATCTCACAGCTTCTTTAGATGCTCCTTGTTTCTTTCAAATCACTTTATTCTCTTGGTTTTTGGGTCCTCTCAATACCTTCATGAAGCCTGTGGATAGGAATGGAAGCCCCAGTTTACTAACCTGGAAACAGAAACCCAATAGGCACCGTCAGTATTGGATGGGTGGGTTGATCGGCCACACTTGAGGAAGATGGTGCCTCAAGGCCCACGGACTTTATCCCAGACTCTTCATCCTCACTGAGTACCCCTTCTACCTGCAGGGTCCTCCAGTGATGCACCTCATGCCCATCACCCCCTGCACCCTCACCTGATGCAGGAACACATGGGCACCAACGTCATTGTTGCCAACACGATGCCTGCTCACCTCAGCAACGGACAGATGTGTGAGTGGCCCCGACCCAGGGGGCAGGCAGGTGGGCAATTGGGCTTTACCCAGGAAGGGGTGAGGTTGGGGCCCAAGAGGGAATCTGGAGAAGGTCGGGTCTAGAAGATGGGAAATGGGATAAAACAGTTCTCTGTGCTCCAGGGTAGGGAATGAGGGGTGAGACAGTCCATTGTGAAGGCTGTTTATTCAGTGAGGTGATTGACAGTCTCCAGTGAATGAAGCGGCCCTTGGGATAAGGCAATCCACTGGGTGAGGCTGCCCATTGGGTGAGGATGTCCATTGGGTGAGAGTTCCATTAGGTGATGTTGTCCACTAAGTAAAATTGTTCATTGAAGTAAGACTGCCCAATTGGGTAAGGCTACCCATTAGACAGTTAGGTGAGACTATTCATTGGATGAGAACCTCCACTGGGCTAGATTGTCCTCAGAGGTGACATCTCACAAGAGTGAGTTTGTCATTGGGCAAAGTTCTTCAAAGAGTAAGATTATCATTGGGATGAGGTGGTCCACTAAAATGAGGTTGCATTTCATTGAGATTGTCCTTTGGGAAAGCTGGCCATTGAATAAGGTTGGCCAAGTGGGTCATAGTCAAAATTATTTTCTGAACTGGTAATGGGGCTGGGGCCGTTAGTTTCTGTTACTCAGCCGCCTAAAGATCAAAGAAATGGTATTTTTCGAGCCAGTTAGCCAGACCCTTGTGTCTCATCTACTGCTGTTCCTTTTCTCCAAGAAAGGATGTTCCTGTCACATGTCCCATTGTCCATAGGGAGAGTCAACTTGGGCCCTGGTTTTAGAGCAGCAGCCGAGGTCTCCATATCAAATGATGGAAGAGATGGGGGCTATGGGGACTTAGGCAAAAGGTTCTGATCACAGAACCTGACCCAGCCACAGCCTTCCAGACCTCATGGAACTTAGACTTGGTGATCTGGGACTCAGAAGGTTTGGGCCGTAGGAGACCTTAGAGAGAATCTAGTCTAATTCTCTCATTTTGTAGTAGAGTAAACTAAGTCTCAGAGAGGGGGACGAACTTTCCCAGGACTCTTTGTTTACTCCCCAAAGGGCTGGCATTCTGAGCAGCCCCTGTCTGTCTCTCTATCCCTCCAGCCACCCCTGAGACTCCACAGCCCTCGCCGCCAGGTGGCTCGGGGTCTGAGCCCTACAAGCTCCTGCCAGGAGCCATCGCCACAATCGTCAAGCCCCCCTCTGCAATCCCGCAGCCGACCATCACCAAGCAGGAAGTCATCTAGCAAGTCACTAGGGGGAGGGGGCTCTGCCGGCCCCCCGGCCCCCTCAGAGAGCCCCTGATGGTCACTTGGTCACAGTGAAGAAAGCTGTGACAACAGGGCCAGTCCCAGAGCAGTAATGGAAAGGGCGAGGGCCCTAGAACTTGGGCTACAGGTCACATCCCACTGCCACCCTTCACTACCCGCTCTGGTGACGGGGCTGTGACTTGGGGAGACCCCAGTTGAAACATCCTCCGCTGCCTTGGACAACTTTTCTCCTGCCGAAGCCACTGCCTTCCCTTCATCTTTCACCCCAACTTCTTCACCCCCGAAGGATTGCTGCCTGGAGACGACACGAGACCTTGCTTAAACGTGGCTCCCTCCCTACTCAGATTGGTACTTCGTCCCTAGTACTGCCACATTGTCAGACACAGAGCCCTTCTAGGCTGGGTCAGACGGTGGCACCTTACCCATCCCTGTTCTGCTGTCCTAACCGCCACTGTCACCTTCCTCAGCCATCCTAATATCTCCAAAGCCACCTCTCCAGAGGCTGAGGAAGACTTGCAAACAACTCCCCCAGTCATCCCGGGAACATTTTAAAAGCACCGACTGGAGCTAGGCGCAGTGTAGGAGATTGTCGAGAAGGGAGACGCCATTTCTCCTCTAACCCCTGGCTCTTTCCTCCTTCAGGGACTTGAGTGGAGCCCTTGAGTCAGAGGGCAGCCAAAAATGATGATCCCTACAGGCGGCCAAAAATGAGAGAACAGTCCAGGGTGGACACTGCAGCCGGGACCTGGGGGGAGGGCTGGACTGGTCAGAGAAGGCAGCAAGGGGTAGACTATGCGCCAGGCCTTTAAGGAAGGGCTGGATTCCAGCTGGTGGAGCAGATGAGACAGGACATTCCAAAGAAGAGCAAACAGCCTGGGCAAGGCGGGGAGGTAAGAAGGAGGGTGTGGAGGGAGATGATAAAAGACGGGCCTGTCTGGAGCAGAGGGGGCACGCTGGACAGCCTGGGGACCATGAATGCCAGACTGAGACTTGACGACTTGGGTCCACGGGCTGTGAGTAGCCGGGGAGGGATGTGCAGTGAGCTGAGCTTTCAGGAGCTGAAGACCGCAGTCCTACAGAGGTGGGAAGTTTGGGAGGGAGCGGAGACATCAGATGGGGCCTGATGATGTCATCCAGGTGAGAGAGATGAAGCTGGGGATGGAGAAGACAGATGGGTGAACCTCAGGTCAGAGTGGCAGCAAGGAGGAATTGTTCCACAGGGTCTATCTCAAGTGCTTCCTCCCGGCACTGTCTTAAGGCACTTGACCTGCACCATCTCCTCTCATCCTCCCTACTACCCAGAGATCGTTAGTGAAGATGAAATTGAGATCTAAGAGGTTAAGTCATTTTTCTGGAACTCAGACAGCTAGTATGTGACCAAGTCAAGACTTGATCCCAGGTCTGCCCGGATCAGGAGCTCTTAACCTCGGTGGCTGAAAATCTTCTCTGAAAAGGCCCTTCTGTCCTCACTGGGATTGAGTAGAGGGACTTCCTGCCCCCTTCAGCAGCCTCAGAAGCCAAAGCCTCATTCTTTCCAGGACCGCTGCCCACCCCTAGGACTAAGATTGGCCTGAGGCTGCACTAAAGTCCACTTCGGGTCCAGAATCCTGTTTGCTGATAAACAAGGAGAATTCACGGCTCCTGGATCCCTTTTCTCTTCGCTCCCCAAGTCTGGGGAAGAGGCATTCAGCGGTGCATTGGGAGATCGACCAATGTGACCTGGCATTCTAGAGGTGGGATGGTTTGGGTGGGAGCAAGGGAGAGGTAAGAAGGAGTGGACTTGAGACCTGCTCTGTGGAGAATCACTCAGGGTACCTTCTGGAACCATTAAACCCCAGGATGGCACAGCCAGCACCTCATCCATGCAGAATTTTGGAGGCTTTGGGAAAATTCTGGAAAGTGCCACTGGCCAGTAGGAATTACAGAGATGTGTCCTGGGATTGGAGCTGTGCTTAGGGAGGAGAGTGAACAGTCAGACTACCTACCCTCCGCCCAGGGCTGACCCTTCTGAGTGGATGCAGGCAGCACCCCAGTGCCCCCAGATTTCACCACTAGTGAGTGTTCCTTTTTGTGAAAGAGGCATGAAGGGTATTGGGGCAGCATGTCCGAGAGCAATTGCCGCATCTCCAGTGCTATCAGGGTTGGCTTTCCCGCTCCACCAAGCCAAGTCCCCAGTCCCAGGAGAGGTTGTCTCCTGCTCGGGGTGCTCTGTGCTTCCTCAGCCACCCCTTATTCCTGGGGCGCTTCCCCAGAAACCCCAGCCAGGGTGCTCAGACTAGTCTGGGGCAAGGTAAGGAAGCTGGAATCATTTCTGGTAATTGTCATTCCCCCTCTTTGCCCCTCCCCCCCCCCCGCCCCGCCCCAATGTTGCCCAGGTCTCTATCTGTCTTGGGAGCAAAGCTGAGATAAGAATTTCCCATGGGTGGGGTAGGGTAGCAGTGGCTTTTAACAGTAACAATCTTCTGGGCCAGGGGGCTAGTTCTCGGCCCCAAATCAACCTCCCTGGAGGAGAAATCCATTCTACTTTAATAATGTTATTGCAAAGCAGGAAACACAAAACAGAGAATTTAGTTTTCTGACTCTAAACTGAGGACACGACACCACACTGGAAAATCTTTTTTCTTTTTCTTCACTACCTGAGTCGTGGTCCTAAAACATAAGATCTAATGGACTAAAAGAGGGTTGGGAGGGCAAGCACGGACCCTGTAATTCCTCCACTGAGACAACCCCTTCTCTAGGCAGCTCTCAGCAGCTTCGAGAACCCACATGGCTCTCCTGAGGGTGGACGAAGGGGAGCAGACCGTCGGAAATAGACGCTCCTCGATTTCTTGTGATGACCAAGTCAATTACTTTTGCCAAGTCGCTCTGTGATTTGCCTTGATTGTGATGAATTTTGAAATTTACATCGAGCATTTCTGGAAGTGGGCTGTGTCCCGCCGGACTGATCAGCATCTTCCAGTGGGTGTGGATGCCATTGGGTCCTGTGCTGTCCCCTGAGCCCCTGTCACTGCCACCCAATGGGGCAAAGAAGCAAAAAAGATTTCTTACTCTTGTGTGTTTTAACAAAAGTTTATAAAAAAAATAAATGGCGCATATGTTTTCTAAATCCTTGGATGGGTGTCTTTTCTTCCTTTCAGTTGTTAGAAATAAGAATGAGAATAGTCGGGTAGTTCTTTTTTTAAA
Organism: Eubalaena glacialis; assembly: GCF_028564815.1. NCBI lineage: Eukaryota > Metazoa > Chordata > Mammalia > Artiodactyla > Balaenidae > Eubalaena > Eubalaena glacialis. The sequence goes on along the minus strand of NC_083728.1, from coordinate 16,582,094 downwards.
ATTTATTTATTTATTCATTTATTGGCTGCGTTGTGTCTTTGTTGCTGCGCGCGGGCTTTCTCTAGCTGCGGCGAGCGGGGGCTACTCTTCGTTGCGGTGTGCGGGCTTCTCATTGCGGTGGCTTCTCTTGTTGCGGAGCGCGGGCTCTAGGCGCGCGGGCTTCAGCAGTTGTGGCTCGCTGGCTCTAGAGCGCGGGCTCAGTAGTTGTGGCGCACGGTCTTAGTTGCTCTGTGGCATGTGGGATCTTCCCAGACCAGGACTCAAACCCGTGTCCCCTGCATTGGCAGGCAGATTCTTAACCACTGTGCCACCAGGGAAGCCCCCGATCCCTCCCTCCAGGGGTGTTTTCAGGATGGACTTGAATGAGATCATAGCAGCTACGAGAGCTGCCGTGTATATGAGGTGCACAGAGAGTGCCCACCCCAGGGGGCTTCGTGAGTGTGGACTCTTCACCACCCCCTGACTAGTGAGAAGCTAACCATTGAGCTTTCCAGCCTCAGAGGCACCCATTCACTGCCTGCCTGATCCCGGGGGCCTCTCCCACCATCCCCTGTGCCTTCCCTCCACTCCCGAGCACCAGGAAATAATCTCTATAATATTGCAACAGAAGCCTCGTCCATGCCGCTGCCAGCACGGACATGGGGTGGGGGCCAGAGCAGGCTATTGCAGTCCTAGAGTGTGCTTAATAAATCCATATCAAAACCATAAACCTTGGGCTGCCATAAATTCCTCTGGCCTTGGCTCCTCCACCTCATCAGCCCTTTGCCCCAGTTAATCTCGAATCTCCGCGTGGGCGGCCAGAGCTGCAAGTTTGGTTTCCATTTTAGTTGCAGAACAACATCAACTCAGATGACACACAGCACATCCCATTATCCCTATTTTAGAGACCATGAAACTGAGGTTCAGAGAGGTGAAGAAGCTTGTCCAAGGCACAAAGCCAGTGAGCGGTGGAGCCAGGACACAAATCCCATGCTTCTTCTACCAACCCATACGGCCCCCCCTGAGAATTGGGAATTTGCATCCCCCCTACAAAGGTTGCTTCCCCAGCCATGACACTAGAGGCTTTTATCCCTTTATCCCAAATGGAGCCCCCATTGCTCAATAAACGGGAAGGAGAAGTGGGAGGGACTCTGGGTGACAGGCTGTGTGAGGATCCAAAGGGATTTCCATGCAGCGTGAATGAGCTATCATCACAAATTGGTGGGGTCACCCTACTTCCTCTTTTGTGGAACCCAGATCGCTTTCGATCTACATTTCTCAAATCAGTGTGTCATCTGTAAATTCCAAGGCCTGATCTAAGAGACCTGAGTCGCAGGATCCCATGCAGCTCTTTGGTGATGGAGGAGCTACAACCACAACTGTAGCCACAAGCTACAACTGTCTCCAAGGCCCGCATTTATTGACCTCTTCCTCTCTGCCAGACATTGCTGGACATAATTTAATCCCCACGACAACGCCCTGAGACAGATATTCTTGTTCTATCTTACAAACGAGGAAGGGACTCGTCCAAGGTTCAGAGCTGACCCAAGAGCTGAGGTTCAAACACCCATTGTCTGACCCCAGGGGCCACCATAATGGGACCAGGGAGGATGCTGATGACTCAGTCACTGTGTGGTGAGCACAGACGTAGCGCTAACAGTGGAAAGTTCAATTTGACAAATACTGATGGGCGGAGCCCTGTGCCAGAGCATCCTGGGGGTTATGGAGAAGTGGTACCACAAGGTGCCTCCCTCTTAGAGTTTACAATTTTCACTTGTAGAGGGAAAAATTACAGGCAGTTGAATATTAAGAGCCAAAGGAGTAAGAGTGACAGCTGGGAGATGGTAGTTTGAGGGGAGGAATGACTGCAGCCTGGGAAAGTCTCACTTGCTGGAGGATTCAGAAGCAATGGTGAGACAGAGAAAAGACAGAAGTGCGTTCAAGGTTGAGAGAGAGATGGAGCGGCAAGTCAGGGCAGGCAGCAGGAAGCACAGCCCATGGACAGGAGGGAGGATAGAGACCAGCGTTCCCAGCCAGCGGTCACTGTACATGCCACCCGATCCTCTCTACACCCGAGTACCACTGTGCCTTCCCTTACTTACTATTTTTCTTTAAATCAATTCATAAGCATTCTCCTTACACTGATCACTGACGTAAATGGAAAACCAGTATCACTTGCCACATAAATAGAAGGCGATGGCAAAATTAGAGTGAAAAGAAAACAATATTTTTAAGGCGGAGCCAGATAGGATTGCCCAGGGAAAGCTCTACACTTTCTTCTTCAAACGGGAAATTGACAAGTACTTAGAGAGATGTGAAAGGCGTATGTTTCCAATGGAGACTTTCTCTGTAAAGTTTTCGGAAGGAAGGAAGACTTGTAAAGAGACAGGCTTTGGCGACAATGTCACTGAATACCATCTCTGTGTATCCCTAACATCACTCAGCATGCCACTGAAGTCCTCAACCCACACCTGGAAGCACGCCATGGCGGCTGGTCTGGGCCAGGGGGGAGCGCCTCAAACACTGGGCAACCGGAATTTCTTTGGGGGAAATAGGAAATCACTGGAGATCGGAGATCAGGGGAAGGCTGTGGCCAGATCTGTGTTTTTAAAGGCTCATTCTGGCAGCTTTGTGGAGGATGGATTGGACAGGGTGCAACTGTAAACAGGGAGACCAGTGAAGATGCTCACGTGCTGGACCAGGTGAGAGATGGTGAGGCCTGTGCCCGATGGAGGCAGTAGAGATGTAGAGGAGGGACCAGTTCAAGAGACATATGTCCATTCATTCACTCACTCAACAAATGTCTATTGGGCGCCCATTATGTGCTGTGCCCTTGTCTAGGCACCAGGGTACACAGGTGAGCAAGACAGATAGAGTCCCTGACTTCCTGAGGTTTACCTCCTAGAGGGAGCACTCAGACAATGTTTGAGGGAATAAATTTTAAAAGGTAAAATGTGAAATAGTCAAGTGCTGTCAGACTGTAAACAGTCACGTTCTTTGAAAGTAAAACAAGGGGACTTCCCTGGTGGCACAGTGGTTAAGAATCCGCCTGCCAATGCAGGGGACATGGGTTCGAGCCCTGGTCCAGGATGATCCCACATGCCGCGGAACAACTAAGCCTGAGCGCCACAACTACTGAGCCTGTGCTTTAGAGCCCGCAAGCCACAACTACTGAGCCCACGTGCCACAACTACTGAGCCTGCGCTCTAGAGCCCACGAGCCACAACTACTGAAGCCCGTGCGCCTAGAGCCCGTGCTCCGCAACAAGAGAAGCCACCGCAATGAGAAGCCCGCGCACCGCAACGAAGAGTAGCCCCTGCTCGCCGCAACTAGAGAAAGCCCGCGCACAGCAAAGAAGACCCAACACAGCCAAAAATAAATAAATAAAAAATTTTTTAAAAAAGAAAGCCAGTAAAGCAAGGTATGGTGACAGTGTGAATATGAAATAAAAACAACAAATAGGTTAATTTGAAAGTGTTGAGGATGGACTAACATCAGATCGTGGGGTCAGGGAGGGCCTCCCTGAGGATGTGAGTCTGGGCTGAGCTCTGGAGGTTGAGAAGGGGCCAGCCCCACAGAGCTCTGGGGGAAAGGCAGGAACCACAAGTGTAAAAGCCCTGCGGTGGGAGCCAGCTGAGCCTCTTGGAGGCTGAACACAGTGGTCGATGTGGCTGGAGCAATGTGGGAGGAGATGGAGTCTGGTAGGTGGGCAGGGCCAGGACTGGGGGCGGGGGGCAGGCCTTCTAGGCAATGAGAAAGGTCATAGATTTCATTTTTGGTGCAATGGGAAACTCTTGGAGGTTTTTCAACAGGGAACTGATGCGATCTGATTCATGTTCTAAAAAGGTCACCCTCTGCTGTGTAGAGAAGGGACTCCATGGAAGAGAGTGAAAGCAGAAAAGCCCAGAGGTGGTCTGTGCAGTAGTTCAGGGGAGAGACAACGGTAGCTTGGACTTGAGTGGTGTGGTAGGCAGAATTTTAAGGTGACCCCAAGACTCCTGCCCCCTGGTCTAGACACATCTTCTCTATATTATTCAATCAGACACAAATCTGGATGCTGTTGTGAAGGGATTCTGCAGATGTAATGAAGGTCCCAAACCAGTGATTTTGTGATATAGAGATTATCATTAACGGGCCTTCCCTAATCAGCTGGGTCCTTGGGGTGGGGGGCTGGGCTCTTTCTGGCATATAAAATTAGAAGCAGGAGAGGGATTCGACGTGAGGGAGGCTCTCTGTGGCTGGCTTTGAAGACGGAAGTGGCCACATGGCAAGGAATGTGGGTGGTTTTTAGAAGTTGAGAGTGACCCTCCCCAGTGGACAGCCAGCTGGGAAATGGTGACCTCAATCCTGCAACAATGAGGAACTGAATTCAGGCAACAACCTGAATGAGGCTGGAGGTGGCTCTTTCCCCAGAGCCGTCTGGTAGGAATACAGCCCTTGACTTCAGCTGTAAGACCCTGGGCAGAGAACCCCATTACTCCATGCCTGGACATCTGACCAGACGCTGTGAGATAACAAATGGGCATCTTTTTAAGCCACTGAGTTTGGGGTAATTTGTTACACAGCATTGAAAACTAACACAGGTGGTGATGGGGAAAGGTGATCAGGTTGGGATGTTTTGGAAGCCACACTGCCAAGACCTTGCTAATGGATTGGATGTGTGAAGGAAAGAGGAGAAGTAACCATGGGGCTGGTGTCCCTGATTATTGAAATGAGGAAGGCTAGAGCAGCTCTAGATTTGGGTTAGGAAGCAGAGTTCTGTTGGGGATGCCAATTTGAGATGCCAATTAAGCATCCAAGGAATTATTGGATATACAAGCCTAGAGCTCAGGGAAAAGTTGGGCTGCAGAGGAAAAGTCCAAGCCACAAGTACAGATCTGATTTAAAAACCAAATGAAAATACTGCTCAGCAAGAGAAGGCAGCAGACTATTGATCAAGCAAGCTGGGTCTCAAATGCATTATTCTGAGTGCAAGAAGTCAGACCCCCGGGACTTCCCTGGTGGTCCAGTGGCTAAGACTCCGCGCTCCCAATGCAGGGGGCCCAGGTTCGATCCCTGGTCAGGGAACTAGGTCCCACATGCCACAACTAAGAGTTCACATGCCACAACTAAAAGATCCCGCATGTGGCAACGAAGATCCCTTGTGCCACAAGTAAGACCTGGCGCAGCCAAATAAATAAATATTAAAAAAAAGAAAAGAAAAGAAAAGAAGTCAGAGCCCCAAAGCTACATGCGGTATGACTTCCTCTATAGGATATTCTGGAAAAGGCAACACTCTAGGGACACATGCTGTGGTTGCCAGGGGCTAGGGATGGGGTAGGGGGTTTGAATACAAAGGGGCATAGAGGAGTCTTGGGGTGATGGCATGTTCTGTATCTTGACTGTGGTAGGGGTTACATCACCATATACATTTGCCAAAACTTGCAGAGCCATAACATTGAAAAGGGTGAGTTTTAAAATACGGAAATTATACCTTAACTTTTTTTTAAATGAAAGAAAAAAAGCCAAATAGTTGCTTGAGCTCATTTCAAAAAGGGAGTGTAAGCAGCAGAGAGGTGCAGGGGAAGACTTCACTCGGGGTCCCTCCACCATCCTGGTCAGAAACAGGAAAAGGGACCAAGAACAGGAGAGATGGATGTCAAAGGTGAGGGAAAGGGATTCAGGCAACATTGATTGCGGACCTACTATGTGCTAAGGGCGCTGCCACACTCCTTGTCTCATGTAGCTGGCTCAGTGAGCTGGGAGGCAGGTTAAATGAACTGTCCTTGTTTCACAGATGAGAGGAAGTGACTTGCCCTGGGTCCGCACAGACCATCACAGTGGTGTGCCCTGCACTCTATTTGTTTGTTGAATGAATGAATGAACAAATGAATGAATGTCACTGTGCTCCAGGTGCTGAGGTGTCGCCAGCAGGTTCAAACTGAGGATATGAGAACATGGTCTTCTTTGAGAAGTCGGGGCCATAAAACCTGTTCGGTTTCCTGACTTGTGCAATGCCGGCCCCTCCCCCTGCGGCTCTGAAATTGCTCCCCGGCCTTGAGAAGGGCTCCCCGGGCTTATCTCAGGGGGAGAGTGAAACTGTAAAAACCTTTATGGCTTTGAGATCATGTCTGGCAGTGGCAGCGATTGTCGCCATAAACATGAGCAGCCCTGCGAGGGAGGGCGATGCCCGGGGCCAGGAGAGTCAGGGGACAGTTGAGCACTGCCCAGGGGCGGCCCCTGCAGAGCCCATCGCACACTTCCCACACTTCACCCCTGCATAAACCCTAAGAGGCAGCAGTGGCTGTGATATTTTTTAAAAATTCTTCAACTCACCTTTTTTTCCCATTACATCTCTGACGTTAGGATGTGTCTTTAAATCAATCGCAGCAGACAATCACTGTTGGTTAAATCGGGTGATGGTCAGACCTCGTTGGTTCTGGTCATTATTTCCGGGGGCCTAACTGGTCAACTGCACCCCCTGTGTATTTCCTCACAAATGATTGATTTAAGGACCATCTGAGGGAGGGACGCGAGTCCTGGTTGCTTCCTGAAAACCTTCCGTTGACACCTGATAAGAGCAAGAAAGCGCCAGGGTCAAACCTGCAGAATCAGAGTAAGCAGGTTGGAAGAAAGTCCTGGAGACTGTAGTGGAACATTCTTTCAAGAAATGGTGGGTGACCAAATATTTTAACAGTAATGGAGGACAATACTGCGGGAAAAAATATGGACAAGGAAGGTTCTGCGTGGAAAAGTTATCTAGATGATCTGGATGCTGACTGGGAAGAAGTTTTAGGAGTTCCTTAACTAATTTATTTCATTTATATTTTCCTTTATATCTATGTGCAAGGGTATTGTATGATTTTAAAGACAAGGTCTAAATACGTCTCAGAGCTCTTTAATAAAAATAAAATAAAAATTCTAAGTGACAAGAAAGCATTATGTCATAACTTAATTGTCAGTGTGTTTTCTTTCTTAATGGTACACAAAATGTTAGTGCCTCTTACAATTGAAACATCTTAGGTTGGATTCTACCCATTTCATAGATGAGAAAACTAAGGACACAAGAGGGCACGGGGCTAATAAATGGTAGGGCCGGGGTTCTCTCTGATAACAGATCCTGCTGTCTTTCTAATACTCAAAGCTGACTTGTACACAGACACTGATTTCCCATCTCCCTCAAAGATCTTGCCCCCAGGCAAAGTCTGCCATCCCAAGGGTCTCTGGGAGGCAGCAAGCTTCCCTGTTGTTCAAAATTTAAGCAGGAGAGGGCTTGCAGCAAGCCTTTTGTCCAATGGACCTATGGCCCCTATTACCCCTCACCAAGTCAGCAACCCCAGCCTGGCCAAGCCCACCCCAGTCTGGACCATCACATGTCCTTTGGACTCTTCCTAAGACTGTGGTGCATGTGTCCAACACAACCCCACCCTTAATCACCTGTCTTGGCCTGAGCAGACCGGACTCTCACCTTATTTTACAGATGAGGAAACTGAGGCCCAGAGAGGTTGCCTGGTTCTCTCACGGTCACGGGTGAGTCAGTGTCAGGGAAGAGTCTGGAATCCAGGGCTCAAAATCCAATGCCCTTTCCAACTTCACAGATTTCCTAGATCCAGAAGAGACAGGCTGGGATGAGAGTGCAGGGACTCCAAGTGGGTCAAAAGAAAGGACTTTCTGGCCAGAGGGATTGCTGAGTCCTGAACATGTAGTCAGGCAGTAATGCCAAAGTCTTTACCTGGGTCTTCTAAGACCAACAAGTTCTGGGACAGCCGTGCTTACAGGGGCAGCAGAGGTGCTGTCTTATTCAGAGGATGGGGCCAAACTACACTTGTCATCTTTCCCATCCACGTCGGATCCTACCTCTCTCTCTTAAAACCCTCTAATGGCTTCCCATCATTTCTAGAACAAAATTCAATCCCCTCACCAGGGCCCCAAGAGCCTATATAAAGTGACTCCTGACCACTTCTCCGAGGTCCTCTCCTACCACTCTGCCCGTTGTTCACTCCATTCCAGCCCCCTTGGCCTCCCCTCTGTTCCTCAACACACCAAAGCTGTTCTCATTTTACAGCTTCACAGCCTTCACCCTGATGTTCCCTTTTTCTGGAACATTCTTCTCCTGGCTCTTCCCATGGCCACTTCCTTTTAACCATTCAGATCTCTGCTCAAATGTTGCCTCTTAGAGTGGCCTTCCCTGACCAACTTAGCTAAACAGATGAGGCTTTGCAGGCTATATAGTTTCTGTTGCAACTGCTTAAATCTGCCGTTATAGCGCGAAGGCAGTCGTAAACAGTATGTAAGTGAATGGCATGGCTGAGTTCCAATAAAACTTTATTTATAAAAGCAGGCAGGAGGCCAGATTTGGCCAATGACCATAGTTTGCTGACCCTTGCTCTAAATTATTATCTTGTTTGATTTTCCTCATTGTGCTTACAACTATCTAAAACTATTTTTTTTAATATCGATTTATTGTCTTCCCCTACCCTTCCCCCCCAGACTGTCAACTCTAGCCTGCTATCAGTCTTTTTTTTTTTTTTTAATAATCCCGAGCATTTTTTTTTTTAATTTATTTTTTTGGCTGTGTTGGGTCTTCGTTTCTGTGCGAGGGCTTTCTCTAGTTGCAGCAAGTGGGGGCCACTCTTCATCGCGGTGCGCGGGCCTTTCACTGTCGCGGCCTCTCTTGTTGCGGAGCACAGGCTCCAGATGCACAGGCTCAGTAGTTGTGGCTCACGGGCCTAGTTGCTCCGCGGCTTGTGGGATCTTCCCAGACCAGGGCTCGAACCCGTGTCCCCTGCATTAGCAGGCAGATTCTCAACCACTGCGCCACCAGGGAAGCCCTGCTATCAGTCTTGTTCCACACTGTTGTAGTAGCCAGGCTCCAAGAAGGCCCCCAGTGAGCCCTGCTTCCTGGTATTCACACCATTGTGTCATCCTCTCCCAAACTGAATAAGACTGTCCTGTGTGATCACTAGGATATTGTGGAAATTTAAACGTGTGACTTTCAATGCTAGGTTATAAAAGACTTTGTGGTTTTCATTTTGCCGTGTTGGATCATTTGCTCTGAGGAAGCCAGCAGCCATGTTGTAAGGACACTGAAGGAGCCTTGTGGTGGGGTCCACATGGAGAGGAGCTGAGGCCTCCTGTCAACCGCTAGCCATGTGAATGAGCCATCTTGGAAGTGGACCTTCCAGCCACAGTCAAGTCCTGGCTGACACTTTAACTGCAACCTCATGGGGGACCCTAAGCCAGACCATCAAGCTAAGCCACTCCTGAAGTCCTATCACACAAAAACTGTGACATAAGAAATGTTTGCTGTTTCAAATTAGGATAATTTTTTATGCAGCCATAGATAAAATACAGTTGCCCAGCACAATGTCTGGCACTTAGTACATGCTCAATAAATATTGGTTAATAAATACGTTAGGTGCTCAATAAATATTATAGAAGGACACTACAGAAATAAATATTTGAAAGGTATAAATGTAATACTACATAAATATACGTAAAAATATAAACTGAATAATATAGAAGGGCACAACTGAGACTTTCTTAATCCACTAACAGTCCTTGGACAAGGTACCTATGCAAGAATTCTTCCAATCTTGAGATCCTAAGCTTCCAGAATTCTCAGTTTCTGTGTTTCTAATACTCTCTAAGTTGATGATTATATGTCTCTGAGATTTTAGGTTTCTGTTTCGCCAAGTCCATGATTCTATGATTTTGTGATTCTGACATATTGTGATTCATTTATCAATACATATCTTTGTTCAGAAACTCTTCTCTGCCAGACACAATGTCAGGAGCTAGGGGCTCAGTAGAGAAAAGACGAGCCCTGTTTCTGCCCTCCTGTGTCTCATGAGCTGAGGGGGACACAGGCAAGCACATGGGCATATATGACCCACAGTTAGTGTCATGCAGGTAGGCACAGGCACTGTGGGTGGGAGGTCGGGGTAGGGAAGGAGGCACCAACCCAGCCTCCTGGGGACGGGTGTGAGCAGAAATGGCTTCCCAGAGGAGCCAGGAAGAGAGAGAGAGAGTATTCCAACCAGAGGAAGGGGGCACTGGTGTACACTGTGTTCCAAGTGAGGGAAACAACAAGTGCAAAGGTCCAGGGGTTAGGGAGAGAGAGACTATGCGGCATATCCAGTAAACTAAACAGAGGTTCGTCTGAGTTGGTGTAGAGTTAGGGGCCGGGGGGGGGGTGCTGGAGAGAGGTAAAGTGGCAAGAGACTATGGCCAGATGACAGAGGACCTAGTAAACCATGTCAAGGAGTTTGAATTTTATCCTGAGGGCAAAGGGGAGCCAATGAAGCGTTTTAAGAGGAAGAGTGACACAGTCTGCTTAGAGAAAAAAGCCTCTGGCTGCTGCTTGCAGGTTTGGAAAGAGGAGAGACCAAGGAGGAGGCTGGAACAAGACCCCAGGTGAGAGAAGAAGAGGCCTGAATGCATGGGAGATGGGCCTGAGAGAGGCATTTCATCTGCGGTGTGGTGAACAGGTGGGGCGTGTGGATTATACTGGTAACCTGTGAATCCAGGACTCCTGGACTTCATGATTCTAAGATTCTCTGATTCTGTGCTCAAAACTCCATAATTCTTCAACACAAAATGCCTGTTGATATCAGTATATGTTTACAGTCCCCAACCTCACACTGCCCTGCACCTCTCCTTTCTGAGCCTCAGTTTTCCTTGTTTGCAAAGTGGGGATCATCAATACCTTCCTTGCAGAGTAGCCAGGAGGTGAGAGTTGCCGTGTGGTCAGCACCTAAAGCAAGGCGGGTGGTCCATCCATGGTAGGCATCTTTGCCCTAAGTGCTGGACATTCAGACATTGTCAGGAAAGAACCGAGTCTTAAGATGACAAGAGAGATCAGAATGGAAGAGCAGAGGTAAGGAATAGCCCTGTTCTCATCTGCTCCTGGTGACCTGGGTTGCTCTGGTTTCTGGGCTTCTAGCTGGGCATCTGGTGCCAGATTTGCTTGTTTGCTTCCAGGTACCAGCAGGTTTACCAGCTGGCCATCGGGCTCCCTTTTCTGTAGCTTGATGGCCCTCTCAGCTCTTCCTTCTGGTCTTAAGCTCCCCCAAGGGCTGCAGACACCAGCTGGGGGTAGCCAGGCAGGGTCTGGTATTCCTTGGGCAGGTCTGAGCCACGCCAAGTACCACCCAGTTGGTTGGAGCTGACTAGCTCCCAAGCCAGTCCACTCTCAAGGTCAGAGTATAGGCATTCTCTTCTTAGACAATGATTCTGTTGGCTCAGACCAGAGCACGTCTTTGGAGACAGAAACCTCACTCATCTCCCCCAAATGACAATACGTGGGCCCGAGAGGGACCCAAGGCTTATGTGTGCTCCTTTTTTACAATTTGCTTCTTGCCAGTGGTTCAGCTCTAATTCCATTTAATCCACAAAACATCAGTTGAACAGCACAACTGTGGGCAAACCCCACAGAATGGGCAGGCCACTTAGAGACTCACTCCTTTCTTGGAGGAGGAAATGGGAAGCTGAGACAGATGTGCCTAAAACTACCCAGTGTTTAGTGAAGGGTTGGGCTTAGAGTTCAAGGCCAGAGCTCTCCACCCGTTTCTCTGCACACAGTAGGGGCTCCACAACTTCAGTGAAATTAAGTCACATTAGGAGTTTAAGTGACACACATCGTATACATTACCTCCTAGCATTTGCACTGGCTATTTCTAGAAGTGAGAGGAGACTGGAGAGAAAGGTGGCCTCTGGGAGGTGAGTTGGGCAGCTGGGGTCAGGGGTGGGAGGAAGACGTACTTTTAATTTTATGCCCTTTTGTACCTTTCGAATGTTTTAGAACAGAGTCAATCAATCAAACAAACAATCATGATTAAATAAACAATTAAGTGAGCCAGGCTCTTTTGTAACTCCATTCCTATGTACATGCTGTTCCCTCTGGATGAAATACCCTTTCCCGGTTTGCTCTACCTGGAAAACTCCTACGCAAGTTACAAGACTGAACTCAAATGTCCAGTGTCTGAGGCCTGTTGCTGCCTCCCTGTGATGGTTACTCTTCATTCGTCCACCACCTCCACACACCATCATCCGCCCTGCTCTGTGTCCCAGGAGGCACCCATGCCTCCTGACTTCTCATTGGATTCGGCCAAAGAGAGGCATCAACTGGAGATTCAAAGGCAGGATGAGGGAGAAGTGGGGGTGTTTATGCCATCCGCCTCCTGCCTGTTTTGCTTTATTCTTGGCAGGGGCTGCATTTCTCCATGGCCTCACTTCCAGGGTTCCAGCTATTTCCAGGAGCAGTTACACTGTTCCCTCTCTCACCCCTTTAGGTCTGGGGGTGATAACAGCTCCCCACATTTCTAGTCCCTGGGTGCCTCACTAGTCCTTGAAGATTCCCTTAGCCTGCCCACAGCTCTGTAAATACTCCATCCATTAAATCTGCTTCGGTTAAGCCGATGGTTCTCAACTTGGAGATCTTGCTTCTCCGGGGACGTTTGGCGATGTCTGAAGACACTTTTAGTTGTCATGACTGGTACGGGGGTGCTACTGGCACCTAGTGGGTGGAGGCCAGGGATGCTGCTCAACATCCTACAATGCACAAGGCACCTCCCCCCTCCAACAGAGAATTATTCAGCCCCAAATGTTAATGGTGCTGAAATGGAGAAACCCTGATTTTTTTTTTTTCTTTTTTTGGCCGCGCCGCACAGCTTGCGGGATCTTAGGACCAGGGATGGAACCCGTGCCCCCAGCAGTGGAAGCACAGAGTCCTAATCACTGGACCGTCAGGGAAGTCCTAGAGAAACCCTTATTTAAACATTTGAGATGCCAACTGCTCCCTGCCTGGACACTGGCAGTTCATGGCTGGGGGTTCTGTACACCTGCTGCCCTCTCTGTACTGTGGTATGATCTACTCCTTTACATGCTTGTTGTTGGCTTCCTCTTAATGGCAAAATGATGGAAAGACCCAGTCTTTGTATTCAGGTCATCCACAGTACAGTAGGGAGAGACCCTGGTGAGCTGGGTGCCCCACCAGACTTGAGTCTTTGAGGGCAGGGTCTCTGTGTCATTCACCACATAGCCCCAGGAGGAGGAGGTCAGCAGACATTTGCTGACTGAGCCAAGAAATCCTTCAACAATGTTTTAAAACAGGCTGCAGACAACATGGGACTAGACTCAGTGGGTAAACAGGACCCAGAGAACCTGGGTGATTTTCCCTGTGACATAAGTTCCAAGGAAACCACCTTTAGGCAAATATATACAGAATGAAGGAATAATGAATGAGTGATAGTCCTGGGATAGGAGTGGGTGGGCAGGATAGAAGGCAAGAAGGAAAGAAGGCAAGAAGAAAGTGTCTCATCTTTCAAATGGGTATCATAGTAGAACCCACCTCCTAAGATTATTTTTTTTTTTTATAAATTTATTTATTTTTGGCTGTGTTGGGCCTTCGTTGCTGTGCGCGGGCTTTCTCTGGTCGCGGCGAGCGGGGACTACTCTTCCTTGCGGTGCGCGGGCTTCCCATTGCGGTGGCTTCTCTTGTTGCACGGGCTCTAGGCACGCGGGCTTCAGTAGTTGCAGCACGTGGGCTCAGTAGTTGTGGCTTGTGGGCTCTAGAGCGCAGGCTCAGGAGTTGTGACGCACGGGCTTAGTTGCTCGGCGGCATGTGGGATCTTCCCGGACCAGGGCTCGAACCGGTGTGCCCTGCATTGGGAGGGGGATTCTTAACCACTGCGCCACCAGGGAAGTCCCACCCACCTCCTAAGATTACTGTGAGAATAAAATTAGTGGAAAGCACAGTGTGTTACCTAGTACCTGGTTAGCACAAAAGAAACAGTATCCATCTGCTACCTGGAAGAAGCGATGGAGGAGAAGCATAAAAGTGGGGGCTGGGGAACAGCTCTGCCACGAACAGGGGCTGCTTTGCACCCCTGGGCCTCAGTTTCCCCATCTACAAAATGGGCAAAATGTAGGCAAGATTAGTGCTTTGCAGAAACTATATCATAAAGGATACTTTTAGGGGTTCCACAACATGTGATTCAAATACTACTTTCAAAATCAAATCTATAATTTAATAAAAGTAAGAGGCCCAGTGTGTTAAGTTATTGACAGTGAGGGATCACTCTCAGGCAGACCGAGGGTGACCAGTTCATCCCATTTTGCCCAGGACTTTTCCAGTTTTAGCAGTGAAAGTCCCGTGTCCTAAAAACCCCCTCAGTTTTGGGTGAACTGAGATGGTTGGTCAGCCTAGCAGGTCAGATGATCAGCCTGCCCACAAAATTTAGAAAACAATAAATAGCTAACATTATGTTGAATATATAATAATAATGATAATATCTTTTTTTGGGGGGGGCCATGCTGCGTGGCATGCGGGATCTTAGCTCCCAGACCAGGGATCGAACCCACGCCCCCGGCAATGGAAACACAGAGTCTTAACCACTGGACTGCCAGGGAAGTCCCAATAGTAAAGTTTCTGAGCATTCAAATACGCATTCGAAAATTTAACCCAGTGGAGACAACTTTTATTCTAACTTGAGCTGCCAGATCTATCTGTTTTTGTGTAGACCACAGAATAAAGCATTTTGGGGCCACCTCTGCTGAATTAAAGCTGGAGTGGAAGATGCAAATGTTTATAGGGCCAAACAACTAGGTCCTACTGTATAGCACAGGGAACTATATTCAGTATCTTGTGATAAACCATAATGGAAAAGAATATGAAAAAGAGTATATATACATATATATGTATATATATATATCTGAATCACTTTGCTGTATAGTAGAAATTAACATAACATTGTAAATCAACTATACTTCAACAAAATAAATTTAAAAAATAAATAAAGGCCATGTGTAACTAGTAAAAAAAAAATGTTAACAGGGCCAAGTGGGCATTATTGGTGAGTGAGGTGGGCCTGTGAAACAGGGGGTGGTGGCAACAATGGCAAAATGGGAATGGAACGCATTGCTGAGAAAGGGCAGCCAGCACTCAACTCCAGGCACTTGAGACCAGGGGCCCAGCAATGGCAGATCTTCCCAGAGAAGCCAGATGTTGCTCTTTAACAGCAACCAATTCAGTGAAAACAAAACAAAAAAAATACTACGTGTGTGAAACAAAACCTATCTGTGGGTCAAACCCAGTCCCTGCCCGCTACCCCCCCCCCCCGCAGTGAGCTGCTTTTTAAAAAATCACTATTTAAAATTGTGATAGGGGCTTCCCTGGCGGCGCAGTGGTTAAGAATCCGCCTGCCAATGCAGGGGACACGGGTTCGAGCCCTGGTCCGGGAAGATCCCACATGCCGCGGAGCAACGAAGCCAGTGCACCACAACTACTGAGCCTGCGCTCTAGAGCCCACGAGCCACAACTACTGAGACCGCGAACCACAACTGCTGAAGCCCGCGCGCCTAGACCCCACTCTCCGGAACAAGAGAGGCCACGGCAATGAGAAGCCCTCACACTGCAACGAAGAGTAGCCCCCGCTCGCCTCAACCAGAGAAAGCCCGCATGCAGAAACAAAGACCCAACACAGCGAAAAAAATAAAAATAAATAAATAAATAAATAAATGTAAAATTGTGATATATTCATACAATGGAACGCTATACAGCAATGAGAATGAATGAACTCTAGCTATAAAAAATATGGATGAATCTCACAAAAGTAAGCCAGACACAAATGAATACAGCCTATATTCCATGTCTATAAAGATCAACCACAGACCAAAATAATCTAGGGTGTTAGGAGGCAAGATCATGGTTACTCTTGAGAGGGGTGTGACCGGAAGAGGCACAAGGAGGGCTTCTGGGGACTGGCCGGGGTCCCTGTCTTCATCTGGGTGCCAGAGACATGGTGGTGTGCTCTTTGTGATGATTACTGAGCTGTCCACTTAGGCTTGGTGCATTTTTAAAAATGTATGTTGTATATTTTTAATTATATAAAAATTTTGAAACATACATACACACAGAGTTTTACTCTTTGGAAATATTTCTCTGGATTAAGCAGGACTGTGTCTGGATACCAACGAAATCAAATGTTGGAATAATTGGCTCCGGAGGCTGGTTTCCCTGCAAGAAGCATCTGATGGCTCTTTGTTGGATAAATGAAAAGAACACATTTGTCAGGAATGCCCTGATTTAAAATTGTGTCATTTAATAAAACAGCCTCGGTTTTCTCATTGATCATTTTGTATGCTAATATCTGTGTTGAGAATCCTGTCTGTTTTGTTCATTTCTTTGACCCAAGTTCTTGGGTGCTTGAAATTATAAAATAACTTTCTATACCTTTTATATCAGGCTTTCATGGGAAAAGGGTTTCACGGCTAAGAAAATTCGAGAACCTTAAGGTTGAGGTTCTAAAATTCTGCCTATCAGAAGTCTCCAAAGGGCAGGATGGCTATGGGGGTGATTCACGGGCAGGGATGGTGGGAGGGGAGTGCCCATGCAAGGAGTGAGGGGAGGGGGGGAGGCGAGGCTGCAGCCATTTCTCAAAGGGCGTGTTTCCATTTACAAAGGGCCTTTTTATCCGTTAGTCATCTCTTCAGCAAACACGTCCCAAGCGCCCACTCCGTGCCAGGTTACAAGGGTGCAAATTAATCCAATAATCACAAAGACCGGATTACTAACGGTGGCAAAGTATCATCAGAGCCTATGGCTGGGACCCTCGCTGGTCTTCACCCACCTCCCAAACAACCCAAATCGACGCCACTCCTCCAACCTGGTACTGATCTTTTCCATCCCAACTCCATAGTCGCCACCTCACTGAACTCCCTGCCCCTCTCAGGCCTCTAAATCAATTCTCCCCAGAGTGTTTTATAAAATACAAGTCAGAAGATGGCCACTCCTACCCTACCCCAACTCAAAAGTTATACCCGGGCCACAGAGAGTAACATCCGAATTCCACATTGATTGCCTCTGCTCTCCTCTCTCCAGTAACACTGGTCCAGCTCAGGGCCTTTGCTCTTGCCCTTCCCTCTGCCTGGACTCCCCTTCTCTCATCTCTTCAATTGGCTGCTGATTCTTGCATTTCAGATGTCACCACAAATGTCACCCAGTCTCAAGAAACTGCCAACACAGGGGCCTCTCTGGGGGAGGACTGCAAAACTGGGGATGGGAAGATGGCAGGGAGAAGCACTTTTGGCTGGGTGATGTTGTGTACTGCTTGAATTTTGTACCATGTGCATATTCAAATAGATTATTAATTTAAACAGAAGTGTCTCCTTGGAGAGGCCTCTCTGCAAAGTGACCTTTCCCAGTTACTTCCTCTTATGGTGCTCTAATCCTCCTTTATGAAGTGTTTAATATAGTTTGTAATTGCCTTGGTTTTTGTTTTGGTTTGGTTTGATTCTCTTTTTAGTTTATTGTCTATCTTCCCTTCATGAAGGCAGGGACTTTGCCTGTCTTCTCTACCACTTAGCACAGTCCTGGCACATAGTAGGTGCTCAATAAATATTTACTGAACAAGTAAAGAAAAGAAGGGAGGGAGAGAAGGAAGGATGATAATGGAGAGTTACCCAGGCAAAGCTGGGGCTGGGAGGGTTGGGCTCAGTTCCAAGCAGAGGGAACGGTTGGCTGTTTGAGGACCTGAAGAAGGCCAGGCTGATAGGACTGGAGATGTGAGAGCCAAGGTGTGAGGCAAGCAAGATAATGTCCATTTTACAGATGAGGAATCTGAGGCTCAGAGAGGACAAGGGACTTGCCCAAGTCAACCAGGAAGCCAGGGTCTCAATTTAAAATCTAGGTCCCAACTCAAGATCAACTAGAATCTCACAGTGTTTGAGCACTTAAATGTACTAACTTATGAGTTGGGTATTTTTATTATTTCCTCATTTGACTGATGAAGAAACTGAGGCACAGGGAAGTTGAGTGACTTGCCCTGGTCACACAGCCAAGAAGTAGCTGAACCTGAAGCCTTTCCCTGGCTCCCAATGGCGCCCAGTTTCCACCTCCCAATTCTCCCAAACTTCTGGCCTCACACAAAGCCCCAGCTCAGCCCCTGACGGGGTGAGTTCAAACCCTGACCCACTCTAGAGTTTTGGGCAAAGCCAGGAAATTCCCTGACACCCTCCGGGGGCTGTGTTTCCCCCAACTCCAAACCGAAAGAGAGCAAAACTAGCCCTGCTTGCAAGTCTGCTGTGAGAAAAAAGTGATAAAAAATAATTATAGGACTCGTAAGTGATAAAAATAATTGTAGGGCTCCTGGCAAACAGCCTGAGCTGTAGAGATACTGTCTAATGATAGCAGGAATTTATGGCTCTGTGGGCCCAGCCTTTTTGAGGCTGGGGTGATAGGAGTTGGGGTCATGAGTGGGGTCACGGGCAGAAAACTCCCAACAACCCCTTCCTGGGGTGAGGCTTGAGCCCTTCCCCTACCAGCCTGGGCAGTGATTTCTGGAGTTCTTGGATGGCCACGCCCCCCAGCCCATGGGCCCCCATTAGTCATCCATCTGTCTGTGGCTTGTGTCTCTTGCCACTTGCGTTTTAAAAAACCTATAAACTATTAGCACTTTATAGTGCGTGGTTCATTCACTAATTCTCGGGGCCCTGGGGGAAGGCAGGGAGCGGATTTTGGAGGTGGAACGAGATCCAGAGGGCACAGTGACCAGCCCCTTCTGTAGCAGGGGACGTTTACTGAGGCCTACTCTGTGCTACAAGCCTTGTCGGAGGCACGTGGTGACTAGACATCGTGACTTGCCCAGGGTCACAGAGTGCCCTGGAGTGGGGGGACATCAGGGCTGGGCTGTGTGTCCCCAATTCCAAGGACTGCAGTCTCCCCATCACAAAAAAGACTGGGAGTGGCTTGTCCCTACAAGCATTCACAGCTAATTCTTAAAGACATCAAAAGCCCACTTTAGAACCCTAGTGTATTGTTTTGTTTTATAAAAAACAAAATCTACATAGCATAAAAGCTCAAATAATGCAGAGAAGCATAAAGAAGAAAGTTCAAAACACTGAAGTTTTACTACCCAGAGAAAAAGACCACCAATAGCGGAGTTAGCAGAGCTAAGGGTTCAAGAGCACAGCCTCCGAGGCCAAAGTGTCATGGTCTGGGTGGCAGCTCCAAGCTACCCAGGCAGCCTTGAGAGTGTTAACTCTCCCCTGCCTCAGTTCCTCCACCTGCACAACTGTCTAAGGCAGCACCTGCCACACAGTGCTGTTAGGAGCACTAAAGGAAGAAACTACTTCCAGAGCACCTAGGACAGAACCCACACAGAATAAGTGCTGCTACCTAAGTGATTGTTCAGTGAATCCTCCGTACATAGGAGTTACACCGGCTTGTGGTTTTCAAACCGGATTTTTAAATATACTCAATAAGATATTCTAAGCATCTTTCCATGTGTTTAAGCTCATTTATGTAAGGAAGGTTTTTTGTTTTTTGTTTTTGTTTTTTTTACAGTAATCAGAACTTTATTTATTTATTGGCTGCACCACGTGGCATGTGGATCTTAGTTCCCCGACTGGGGGTCGAACCCGTGCCCTCTGCAGTGGAAGCACAGAGTCCTAACCACTGGATTGCCAGGGAATTCCCTGTAAGGAAGGTTTTTGATTTAAGGGTTGAGCAGCTTACACATTCAAAAGCCCCCTCCTGACGCTAGATCTCCACTAGCGTCTGTTTGTTCTCTGCCTGTATCTGCCCCAAGAGCTTTCTGTAGATCCCCAAGGCAATCCTGTGTAGAGGTGTGGAAACTAGGGCTCACAGACAGCAAATAACTTGCCTGGAGTCACAAAGCTGGGACTTGAACCTGTAACATCTGCACTCCAGAGCAGAGCTCAAGACAGAAAAACAAGCATTGAGAACCGAGGAGGGTTTTGGAGACAGGTGGACATGATGTTGAATTCCTGTTCTGCCAGTACTAGCTGTGTCACCTCAAGCCAGTCCCTTAACCTCCCCAAGCATCAGTTTTCTCATCTGTAAAATGGGGCTGCTAAGCCCATCACACATTGTTGCCATAGAAATTGCTACTATCTGGCTAATAGCTGTTGTTTCTGGAACAGTAATGCCTGTGGGGCTCCATGCTAAGTGCCTTTCAGACATTATTTCAAGTAACTAGTGAGAAGCCCAGGTAAAGTGCATAGCAGGGAAACAGCAATGTGAGCACCCAGAGAATGTATATTTTATAATGGCAGGGGTTTTGGCTGTTTTGCTCATTGTGTCACTTCAAGGCCTTAAACAGTGCCCGGTGCATAGCAGGTGCTCAAAAAAAAAAAAAATGTTGAGTGAATGACTTTAATTTAGCCAATATTGATGACAAAAGGGCTCCATGACTTACCAGATATGTGACTTTCAGCAAGTCTCTTAATGCCTCTGAACTTTAATTTTGTCCTAGGTCTAATGGGTACCATGACACTGGCAACATTCATCAGGTGCTAACTCTGTACCGAGCCCTATTCTAAGAGACATATATGTAATATCTCCTTTAAACCTTACAACAACCTTCAAGGTACTATTATTAGCCCACGTTAAAGTCAAACCAGCTGAAGCACAGGGAGATTAAGTCACTTGGCTAAGGTCTCACTAGTAGGAAGAGGTGGAGCTAGGATTCAAATCCCTTAGGCACCTGATGCCAGAGTGCACTGCTTAACACTATCTAGGCTGCCTTTCTAAGAGGAACCCTCTCTTCCCCTCAACAGTACAAAGAAAAAATATATTGCAATATAGTCATGGAATGGAATACTACACAACAATGAAAAAGAGTAAGTTACCAATAACCAAAACAACGTCGGTGAATCTCACAACTATGTTAAAAGGAACCAGGCACAAAAGACTACTAGAGTAGCCTGATAAAATATAGGATGTTCAGTTAAATTTGAATCTCAGATAAAGAATTTTTTTTTTAGCATAAATATGTCCCACGGGAAATTCAAATTTAACTGACGTCCTGGATTTTTATGTGTTAGATCTGGCAATGCAAAACATTGCATATGTATGATTTGATTTACACGAAGTTCAAAAACAAGCAAAATGAATAAATGGTGATAGAAGTCAGGATAGCGGTTGTCTTGGGTGAGAGTAGGGGTGAATGGAAAGGGTGTTAGAAAAGTTTTATATCTTGATGTGTGTGTGGGTTACCTGTGTGTGTACGCTTTCAACAATTTTTCAAGCTGTACACTTAGTGTTTGTACAGTTTATAAAAGTTGTGAATTGTGACTCCATAAAAATATTTTTAAAATTCTAAAGAGCAATACACCCTATCTTTAAAATCTTTGGTAATAGTATCTAACTGATGGGGTGCTTGGAGGGATTAAATGAGATGAAGTTTGTGAGTCTCTCAGCACATTTTAAGAGCTCGTAGTAAGAACTCAGTAAACAGAAGCTACTGTTAAATGTAACAGCTGCATTATTATCACCCCCTTCTGTAATTTTCTCTATTGTAGATTGGTTGGAGCGCCCTCAAGTGCCTACACGTTGTCATAGCACCTCAGTTCCTGCAAAGAACATCCTTTATCCAAGCTTGGAGTCTCAATTCCTAAGGGCAATGCTTTTCTTTTCTTTTGCTCCAGGACCACATAAGAAAGTACCAGAATCCACAGGAGACCAATGTGTCCCAAGTCCAACTCCAGCTCTGCCCACGATAGCCCTCTGAACTGCATCAGAAGGAAGGCAGAAGGGAATGCACAGGCTTGTCTCTCTGACTCATTGTCAAAGCGCGATGACAAACATCATCTTGTTTTACAGGAACTCACGTGATAATATTTGAAAGTAGCATTGGACAAGCTACAGAAATGCTTTCACATTAATAATCACAGCTAGCTAGGAGCAAGACGGAGGGGATATGTGTATACATATAGCTGATTCACTTTGTTATACAGCAGAAACTAACACAACTTTTTTTTTTTTTGCTTTGGGTCTTTGTTGCTGCGCACGGGCTTTCTCTAGTTACGAGCGGGGGCTACTCTTTGTTGCGGTGCGCGGGCTTCTCCTCACGGTGGCTTCTCTTGTTGTGGAGCACGGGCTGAGGCGCGCGGGCTTCAGTAGTTGTGGCTCGTGGGCTCTAGAGCGCAGGCTCAGGAGTTGTGGCACATGGGCTTAGTCACTCTGCGGCGTGTGGGATCTTCCTGGACCAGGGCTCGAACCAGTGTCGCCTGCATTGGCAGGAGGATTCTTAACCACTGCGCCACCAGGAAAGCCCAGAAACTAACACAACATTGTAAAGCAATTATACTCTGATAAAGATGTTAAAAAATAATAATAATAATCACAGCTAGCTTTCAGTGGGCTCTTCACGTGTGCAGGCACTGTGCTAAGAGATATATGTCCATTTTTTCCCTTTAATCTTTAAAATGACCTGTGAGGCATATATTGTTGTATAGCCTGCTTTTTTCCTCTCAAGAGTATGCTTTGGGCATCTTTCCATGTCAATAAATATAGCTGGGGCGGTAAGTACTTGATTCAAAGCCTGAGAAACTTAAACAGTCATCAGCCACTGCCCAGGTGAAGATCAATAATAGTTAACATTTATTGAGTGCTTTATTACACACCAGGCCCTACGCTAATTGTTTAACATGAACTATCTCTCATTTGATCCTTGAGGCAATCTCCAAGTAGCTTCTATTATTATTCAGATGAGGAAGCTGAAGGTCAAAGAGGTAAGGAACAATCCAAGGTCAGACAGTGGGTGTAAATGGCTGAGCTGGGATTCAAACCCCGGTGCATCTGATTCTGGTGCAGGGCTCTCAACCAGGAGGCCAATATGGGGGAGGACACAAGGGAAGGTTCCCACATGGAGAAAGGAGCCACTGACAAATCCTGAAGGCAGGTAAGAGGGCAGTGTGGGCTGAGGCCACAGGGGATGCGGTTTCCAAAAGGCCACAGTTCTCCTTAGAGGGGACAGGAAGGCTTCCTGGAGGTGGCACCATTTGGACTGGTTCTATGTCTCCAGCCCAGAAAGGAGGCCTTTTACTGGCTTATCAGCTCAAGTGATTTCACATCAGACACACATGGGTTCAAATCCTAATTGTGTCACTCTCTAGATTTTTTTTTAAACAGCATTATTGAAGTATAATTGATATACAATAAATGACACCTATTTAAATTGTATAATTTGATGAATTTTGATATCTGTACATACCCATGAACTCATCCACCACAATCAAGATGATGAATGTTTCCATCACCCCAAAATTTTCTCCTAAGGCCCCTTTATAAGCCGTCCCCTCCTCATCGCATCCCCATTCACAGGCAACCATGGTCACCATAGATTACTTTCTTTCACTATAAATTACTTTAAATTTTCTGGAATTTTATAGAAATGACATCATACAATTTGTACTTTTTTGTCTGGCTTTTTTCATTCTATTTTGAGATTCATCCATATTGCTCACATAGCAATAGTTTGTTCTTTTTTATTGCTAAATTATATATATATAGTAATACATACATCTTCTGTGAGACATATATATATATATATATATATATATATATCTCACAGTGTGTTTATCTCATTCCCCTGTGGATGGACATTTTTTCCCCAGTATTTTGGGCTATTATAAAAGAAGCTGCTAAGAACATTCAGGTACATGTCTTTGAGTACACAAATATTTTCATTACTCTTGGGTAAATACCTAGGAGTATGATTGCTGGGTCATATAAGTGTATGTTTAACTTTTTAAGAAACTGCTGCAAACTATTTTCCAAAGTAGTGCAAGATAGTACAACAAAGCAGTTGTACTATCTTGCATTTCCAAGTGTATGAGAGTTCCAGCTGCTACAGTGAGTCTTTTCAATTTTAGCCATTCTAGATGCACTAGATTTTTTTTGTTGTTGTTGTTGTTTTAATCTGTGGACCCCAAAAACAGTTTCTTAGACTTCCTGAGCCTCTGTTTTCTCATGTATAAAATGGAGGTAATCATGTCAGCTTTGAAAGGTAGTGAAGATACAGTGAACTAGGACATATGAAGACTAGGACACAGTAAGTGCTTCATTAAAGGTGGCTATTTTATTACAGCTGAACCCCAGCCATCCCATGGTCTGGCGACTTATCCCAGGACACAGCATCCTCAACTAGATGGTAAAGGCTGCCTCCTTTGCATGGGGTCAGTGCTGCTAGCCTGGAGGAATAATAATAGCAACATTGATGGTGCCAGGCACTATGCTTGGTGCTTGTGTCTGTTTGATCCTTATAAAGCTGTGTGAGGTGGTGGTTGTTTTTCTCCATTTTACAGATGAGGAAAACTAAGGTGTAGTAACCAGACATTGGCCAAGGTCACACAGCAGTTAAGTGATTGTGCTGGGTTTTGAACCTAGGTCAGTGCGATCTGGGGTCCAGAAGTCTTGCTAATGGAGGGCCTGGCTCAGAACTAGTAAGATGGCCCTATCACAAAGGCATGCCCTGGACTTCCCTGGTGGTCCCGTGGTTAAGACTCCGTGCTTCCACTTCCGAGGGCACGGGTTGATCCCTGGCTGGGGAACTAAGATCCTGCATGCTGCAGCGAGGCAAAAAAAAGCATGTCCTGAGGCTCCGGCTGTCTTCAGGCAGGTTCCCTGGAAGTGGAGCCTGAGGCAGGGTTGGGTACTTGTGGTTTATTAAGGAAGGAACCTGTAAGGGAGGGAGGGAAGCGGATAGGGAGGGAACGGAACAAGGATGTGGTCTCAGGTGAAGTCTTGCGAGGGGGCTGGTCTTTCGTTCCTGACCCTCGGTACCAGCTGGTCATTGGCTGTGAGTTACTCTGTGGGTGAGGTGACTCCTGACACAATTCTCAGGAGAAGGAGAAACAGTAGGCCATTAGAAGCCAACAACTGAAGCATCTGGGGGGGATGCGCGTGCTGGCCCCATAAAGGACCCAAGAGGTTCCCAGAAGCACTCACACTTCTTGCCTGCCTAATGAACCAAGCTCTAGGGCATTCTGTAACATTCACTTCTCAGGCTTGTTTTGGATAATTCTCCATCTTGCTGTGACCAGTACATTGAACAAACCTTACCTGTGGCATGATCAAAACACACTTTTATTTTTGCCTTCCAATGTCCCTTTTAAAATGTATTCAGTGGAGAGATTTTTCCCCACCACTAGGTGAAAACCCATCCCCATTACTTTTCTGCTCACTCTCTAGAAACAGACAGTGCTCTGGACACTTTAGGTCACAAACACAATATCAATTTAGCAATCAGAATGTCCAGTCAAGCTACTAATCAAAACTCCCAGCCTGACTTGGGTTTAGACCTTCTCCCCTGGCCCGGCCTGGCACTGCTTCAGGCTGGCAGCCCCACTGCTGCCCTGGAGAAGGTAGCAGGAGTAGCGCCTCTCCTTCTCCTCCCCTCTCCCACACATGGGGCCAAGGGGGCTGAGTAGAGACGGGGAAAGGAGAGGAGGGTCTCACTTGACCTGCCGCCATCCTGGCTGGCTCTGAGCTCTCTGTGCCCAGCAGACATTTAAAGCTGCCCCTTTCTGTCATGGGACGCTGTTGCGGGCTCATGGAAATGGCCATTGTGCCAGCCCTTCTCACTCTTGACCTTGATGGATGCAAGGGGGTCTCTTCCTGGGAGTCCCTAGAAACTCCTTCCTCAGCCCGTAGGCATCTAACATCGAATTCTAGCTTCTTGCTGAAGGTCCTATGGGACAGGGCCCAAGATGGCCCCTTATATGTGCTCTCTGCCCATGCTGGTCCATGGGAAATACTCAAGCGGACGTTGCCCTGAAGCACCTGGGCGTGTGGCCTGACCTCAGCACACCCACACTCTGGCTTCTTCACCAGTGCAGCTGGGCAGCCCATTTCTCCCAGCCTCTAGATGTCGCTGCTCACATCAGACCACAAGGCCCCCACAGGGGTCACATGTTAGCCTCTCCAAATAGTCACCTCCTCCAAAAGAGTACCCATTACCCCGTTCTACCCCTCCCCAAAGATGGCCACCAAAGGAGTCCATGCTCCTCTTCCCATCATAGGAAAATGTGGGTGAAAGTGGAAGTAATCATACATATAGGGGTTTTGAGTGACTGTGGCCAAATTTTATCAGTTGTGAACTTTGGACTGTTCTCTTGAAAAGTGATCACTGGCTGTCACGGCAGAACCTTCTAGAAACATTGTACAAGTCACATCCACCTCCCTGAGCCTCAGCTTTGTCATATCTTCGTGGAGGTGACAATACCTACCTAACTGGCTTGTTGTGAAGGCTGAGTGATGTCGTAAATCTCCAAAGCACTGCCAGATCTGACTCTGGGTCCACAATCACGGACCAGCAACTCCATCTTCGAGTGACTGTTTCTATGTGATTTTGCCTCCCTGGGTCTCAGTTTTCTCACCTGTCAAATGTTACTTGTGAGAGCCCCTATCCAATAGAGTCTTTGCGAGGTTAGTTGGGTGAATACTTGTGAAGCGCTTAGCACAGTGCCTGGTATTTGGTAAGAACTCGGTCCTTCTGGGTGTAAATAATACAGTGAGGCTGAGCTGGGCAGGCTCTTCGGGTGGTACTGGTGGGGCAGGGGGTGTGCTGTCTCCACCCCTCCTGGTCCCCTCACCATTCCAGGCCCTGTTTGGGAAGTGCTTCAGCCCGGTTGCCTATGCCTCCAAGCAGTCATGCTGACTCAGGTTAGAAAATCAATGTGTGACCAGAAAAACACAGCTGGGCTCTCACCTCTTCTGGGAAATCCACACAGCCAGCCCACGGCACGTCTTTATTTCAAGTCAGAGAGGTGACCAGCTCTATTCTGGGTTCTGATTCCGAGGCTCTTATGAACAAAAAGCTTGGCACACAGAGAAACAGAAGTCTCTGGCTCACGGGGCCCACGGATCATGAGCCTCGCACGACTCCCTGATGGGGTCAGGCATATCTGGCACCTGCCAAGCCCCTGACTTCTCCCAGTCCTGGTCTGGATAATTCTCAAGCCAAGTCAGGCTCTGGATGGCTGGTTGGGCAACCCATGACCTCAGACTGGGTCAGATCCATCAGGTGAGCATCCGGTTAAGAGCAGGGAACATTTCGTCCTTCAGATTCACAGGGCCAAAGAGTATGAACCCTCCCCATCCACAATTCAAACCCGTGACACGGCCAGTTACTTTGAGCAAGTTCCTTCACGCCTCTGAGTTCTCATCTGTCAAATGCAGGCTAATGAGCATCTCCACCTTCTAGGACTGTTGTGAGATTCAGGTAATGAGTGTCAAGGGATGGCACAGACATTGGCAGGCACTCAGTAAGGGGGGTGGAGGGTTATTATCACAAACGGGGGCACTGGGCACCAAATAGAAAACAGTAAGAGCCACTGGGGAGCCAGACTGCCTGGGTTCAAAACCAGGCTACTCTCACCTTCTGTGTGGCCATGGAAAACCTTTCTGAGTCTCAGTTTTCATCTCTGTAAAATGGGAATAATAATAATAGGGTTATGAGGAGTCAGTTAGATTAGATGAACAGTGCCTGGCACATAATAATCACTTAATAAGCATTAACTACTTTTGATTAGTCACACAAGTTAGTCATGGCACTGAAATCACACCGGTGACGGTGTTTGACAGGATTAACAGGGACCGGAACTCATATTTAGTGAGTACCTACTATGTAGCTGGTGCTCCCAGAAGCCATATATTCATAGATGTGTGTATGTACACACATCCACAAACACACAGTGAGGTAGGTGCTTATGTTTTCATTTTTTAAAACCTTTATATTGTAAAACAAACTACAGATGCAGAAAATCATACAAATTAAAATTGTAGCTTAGTGAGTTATCTCAAGGGAAACACCCTTGTACGTACCACCCGGTCACAACATAGAACTTTGCAGCCACCCCAGAGGCCCCTCCATGTACCCCATCCCAGTCACAGCCCCTCCCCCCAAAAGTAACCACTTACCGGACTTTTATAGTAATTTTATCCTTGAATTTAAAAAAAATTTTATTTATTTATTTTTGCCTGCATTGGGTCTTCGTTGCTTTCTCTAGTTGCGGAGAGCGGGGGCTACTCTTTGTTGCGGTGCGCGGGATTCTCATTGCGGTGGCTTCTCTTGTTGCGGAGCACGGGCTCTAGGCACGCAGGCTTCAGTAGTTGTGGCTCGCAGGCTGTAGAGCACAGGCTCAGTAGTTGCGGCTCACGGGCTTAGTTGCTCTGCGGTGTGTGGGATCTTCCTGGACCAGGGCTCGAACCCGTGCCTCCTGCAGTGGCAGGCAGATTCCTAACCACTGCGCCACCAGGGAAGTCCCTACCCTTTCATTTCTAAATGGTTTAATCATCCAAGTGTGCATCCCTAGACATTAAAGTTTAGTTTTGCCCATTTTTTAAAAATTTGATATGTTTTTAGGCCTCTTTTAATCCAAAGTTTCCCTCTATATCTCTTTCTTTCCCTTGCAGTTTATCTGTTGAAGAACTGAGGCTGATTGACCTGGAGAGTTTCTCAAAGTCTGGATTTTGTCAATTGCATCCTCATGCTACAGCTCAGCATGGCCCTTTGACCTCTTCATTTCCTGCAAATTAGCAGCTGGATCAGACCTAGGTTCCATCCTGTCGGCATGATTTTAGGCAGTTCTGTGTTCTTTTATCGAGAAGCACATAGATGGCTGGAGTTTCGCTCTTTTCTTGCTGTTAGCTGCTATCGTGTACAATGGCTAAGATATATTAATACATTGCAGGTTGCAAAATGACAATATTGCATCATTTTTTTTCCTGTATTAGTGGTAATAAATTCATAAGAAGATGCTTTTCTTAATCTATGACTTGTTTACCCAGTGGTAGAGTTCGCATAGGAAAAGCAATGCCATCCTCAGAAGGTAAGCAATTAGTGTTTTTGCCAAATATTATTATGAACTTAGGGACTGAAACATACTTGATGAGTTTCAATCGATTGCAGTTATTGTCTTTGTTGCAGCTGAAATTGTCCCATCTTCAGGTTGGTTTCTGAGTCCTTTGGATGTGACCCTAGGGCCTTTGATAGTTTCCTTGTTGTCTGATATGACAAGATATTCCAGGCTTATCTTGTATATTTCCTGCTGCTGATCTGGAATCAGCAGTTTCTCCAGGATGTCCTTTTATTTTTTTAAATAGAAAATGGCATTTCAAGACTAGAATCTGAGTGGTAGGTACTACTAGAATAGTCATTGTTTCTATGCCTTTCTAGTGGATAGAACTAGGTATTTTATATCTATAAATATTTATATATAAATACATATGTACATAAAATATACCTACATATGTATATGTATACAAATATACATATATTACATATGTATACACATATAAAAATATATGTATATATGTATATATTTATACATACATATGTATATTTTATGTATGTATATATATTTATATGTATGTGTGTATATACATACATAGTATGCATATATTTTTTTTTAAAAGTCACCTCTTGAACTCATACTGATTTTTCCAATGCAAATATAGCATTACAGGGCTTTTAATTAACCTCTTCTATATTACATCTGTATGTCCTTTCCCTCCACACTTAGAATATTTGATTTTCAAGGACACAGGAGATGATAAAATTGAAAGATTCTATAATTACTGATTTGCTTTAGCCCACTTTACACATACAACAGTCTTAGAATAACTATAGTAAAACTACCGCTGTCAATTAGAATATTGAAAATGGGTACAAAAAATTTTGATACACCATTCCCATTGTCTACCACTCTGAGGGACTGTACTACAGCTACATTGCTAGAGCATATAGGCATTACATGCTTTATTGTCTCTCTTTTTACCATCATTTAGCTTTAGTTCTACCAGTAGATATATATTGAATGCTTAACCATTCCTGAAGCTCACTCCCTAGTAGACTCTTCAGAAAGGGCTCATGGAGAAAGTACTCCCTGAGTGCTTTCAGGTTGATAATAGTTCTTTACAGAAAGTCAGTTTTGCTGGATATAAAATCTTTGACTAATACTTTCTTTCTTTGAGTATCTTAAATATATTACATCCTTTGTTTCTGGCAGAAAGCACTGCTGATGAAGAGTCTGATTATAACCTCATAATAAAATCTTTTTGTCTAGATGCCCAAGATGCCTAAAGAATTTTTCTTGGTTACATGGCAATAACTGCAGCAAAGCGAGAGCCTCGGAGACGCCGCTGCCACCAGCACAGCCGGAGACCTGAGCCGACACTGGGGGCTGTCCGTGGGCCCCGCACTCCCTAGATGAGTCAGAGAAGTCGCGTTGTATCAGAGTAAGATGGACGGTAGCTTTGATTGTGATTGTGGCGAGCTGGAGCCACCTGATCACTAACAAAAGACATCTGTTAACCAACAGCCACCAGGGCTTCCTGTTGAAATATACAGCAACAAAGGAAGAAAAGAAGCAAAACGGAAACAGTGCTTACCAGCACCTTAGAAAGATGCTGCTCAGGATCAGTCCAACACTGAATGTACCTGCACTGTGAGGGGAATGTTTAAAGAAGCCTGTTGTGTGCAGATTTATTCACATTTTAGTTAAATGTTAAATCCTTCAGCACAGTAAATCTGAGTGCATAGTATGTCATTTCATTCCGTTTGAGTTTCTTGAGTGTTTTCTTTAAATGCCTGCAGAGTTGCTGCCCCTTTCTTGAACTATGAGTACTGCAATCTTTTTCATTCTCAGTATGAGTAGAGCTTTTTGAGCTTTAAATCTAAGGGGAACTCAACAGGCCTGGTTGGCATATGCAATGAAACCATCTTGCTGTGGAAGCAAAATTAATTTTTTTCTACCTTTTTGAAAGATCTTTCCTTTTGATGCCAGTTTCCTTCCTTATCTATACAAGTTCAACAATTCAGAAGGAAAAGGCAATAGTAAGGGTTTCAAAATGGCAGAGAAATTTGAAAGTCTCATAAACATTCATGGTTTTGATCTGGGCTCTAGGTATATGGACTTAAAACCATTGGGTTGTGGAGGCAATGGCTTGGTTTTTTCTGCTGTAGACAATGACTGTGACAAAAGAGTAGCCATCAAGAAAATTGTCCTTATTGATCCCCAGAGTGTCAAACATGCTCTACGTGAAATCAAAATTATTAGAAGACTTGACCATGATAACATTGTGAAGGTGTTTGAAATTCTTGGTCCTAGTGGAAGCCAGTTAACAGATGATGTGGGGTCTTACCGAACTGAACAGTGTTTACATTGTTCAGGAGTACCTGGAGACAGACTTGGCTAATGTGCTGGAGCAGGGCCCGTTACTGGAAGAGCATGCCAGGCTTTTCATGTATCAGCTGCTACGTGGGCTCAAATATATTCCCTCAGCAAACGTACTGCACAGAGATCTCAAACCAGCTAATCTTTTCATTAATACTGAAGACTTGGTGCTGAAGATAGGCGGATAGGCGACTTTGGTCTTGCACAGATCATGGATCCCCATTATTCCCATAAGGGTCATCTTTCTGAAGGATTGGTTACTAAATGGTACAGATCTCCATGTCTTTTACTTTCTCCTAATAATTATACTAAAGCCATTGACATGGGCTGCAGGCTGCATCTTTGCTGAAATACTGACTGGTAAAACTCTTTGCAGGTGTCCATGAACTTGAACAGATGCAGCTGATTTTAGAATCTATTCCTGTCGTACAGGAGGAAGATCGTCAGGAGCTGCTCAGCGTAATTCCAGTTTACATTAGAAATGACATGACTGAGCCACACAAACCTTTAACTCAGCTGCTTCCGGGAATTAGTCGAGAAGCACTGGATTTCCTGGGACAAATTTTGACATTTAGCCCCATGGATCGGTTGACAGCAGCAGAAGTGCCTTCCCATCCTTACATGAGCATTTATTCTTTTCCAATGGATGAGCCAATTTCAAGTCATCCTTTTCATATTGAAGATGAAGTTGATGATATTTTGCTTATGGATGAAACTCATAGTCACATTTATAACTGGGAAAGGTACCATGATTGTCAATTTTCAGACCATGATTGGCCTATGCATAACAACTTTGATATTGATGAAGTTCAGCTTGGCCCAAGAGCTCTGTGCCATGTCACTGATGAAGAAGAAGTACAAGTCGATCCTTGAAAATATTTGGATGGAGATCGTGAAAAGTATTTGAAGGATCCTGCTTTTGACACCAGTTACTCTACTGAGCCTTGTTGGCAATACTCAGATCATCATGAAAACAAATACTGTGATCTGGAGTGTAGCCATACTTGTAACTACAAAACGAGGTCATCATCATATTTAGATAACTTAGATTGGAGAGAGAGTGAAGTTAATCATTACTGTGAACCCAAGCTTATTATAGATCTTTCCAATTGGAAAGAACAAAGCAAAGAAAAATCTGATAAGAAAGGCAAGTCAAAATGTGAAAGGAATGGATTGGTTAAAGCCCAGATAGCTCTAGAGGAAGCATCACAGCAACTGGCTGAAAAAGAAAGGGAAAAGAATCAGGGATTTGACTTTGATTCCTTTATTGCAGGAACTATTCAACTTAGTTCACAACATGAGCCTACTGATGTTGTTGACAAATTAAATGACTTGAATAGCTCAGTGTCCCAACTATAATTGAAAAGTTTGATATCAAAGTCAGTAAGCCGAGAAAAGCAGGAGAAAGTAATGGCCAATTTGGCTCAATTAGAAGCCTTGTACCAGTCTTCTTGGGATAGCCAGTTTGTGGGTGGTGGGGAGGTCTGTTTTCTCATAAATCAGTTTTGTTGTGAGGTAAGGAAGGATGAGCAAATTGAAAAGGAAGACACTTACAGTACCAGTTACCTGGACAAGTTCTTTAGCAGGAAAGGGGATACTGAAATGCTAGAAACTGAGCCGGTAGAGGATGGGAAGCTTGGGGAGAGAGGAAATGAGGAAGGATTTCTGAACAACAGTGGGGAGTTCCTCTTTAACAAGCAGCTTGAATCCATAGGCATCCCACAGTTTCACAGTCCAGTTGGGTCACTACTTAAGTCAATACAGGCCGCATTAACACCTTCTGCTATGAAATCTTCCCCTCAGATTCCTCATAAAACATACAGCAGCATTCTGAAACATCTGAACTAAAACACTCAGCAGACATTTCTTTTTGTATT
The DNA here is from genome assembly GCF_028564815.1 of Eubalaena glacialis. NCBI lineage: Eukaryota > Metazoa > Chordata > Mammalia > Artiodactyla > Balaenidae > Eubalaena > Eubalaena glacialis. The sequence continues at coordinate 16,549,275 of NC_083728.1, read as the reverse complement.
CATGAAATGTGTTTTGTCTTCTTTATTACTAGTGTTTAAGTCATTTTTTTACTGGAAACAGATGGTGTCATTTAGAAAGGATTTTTTTCTTGGTTTTTAGAATCCAGACTTTTTTCCTACATGTGAAATGGTTTTCATTTTAACTGGCATGTCGTTTGCACACAAAAATAAAGAATAGAGCAAAATAACGCAATGCAGGAGGAGACAAAAGAAATGCACTAAGGGGCTTCCCTGGTGGCGCAGTGGTTGAGAATCTGCCTGCTAATGCAGGGGACACGGGTTCGAGCCCTGGTCTGGGAGGATCCCACATGCCGCGGACCAACTAGGCCCGTGAGCCACAACTACTGAGCCTGCGTGTCTGGAGCCAGTGCTCCGCAACAAGAGAGGCCACGACAGTGAGAGGCCCGCGCACCGCGATGAAGAGTGGCCCCCGCTTGCCGCAACAGGAGAAAGCCCTCGCACAGAAACGAAGACCCAACACAGCCATAAATAAATAAATAAATAAAATTAAAAAAAAAAAAAAAAGAAATGCACTAAGACAAGTAAAAAACATTCTCTCATAGAACAATGATCTGTTTTACAGGAAACAAAAATCTTGCCTTGAAATTTACACAGTGAGACTGTACATAATTGCATGAAAATATCTATTTTTTTTCCTAAAACATTTTTCATTCATGAGTATTTTCAAGTTTTTCATACTGTACACATTTCTTAAAAACACATGATACCAGCAGCAACTGAAAATGAATGCCAAATTTGGTACACATGTGTTATCTACCTCAAGGTAACAAAAGTATGTGGCAAAACATATACCACCCATAGCGCTTCACAATATGCACTTCTATTTAGCCAACATTTATTGCAGTAAACTATTCTTAATAAGATTCACTCACTGTTTATAAATGTTCTGGTATGCATTCTTTATAGTGAAGTGTTACTACATCACATCTTATTTATTTTAGCCAATCAGTATATTTCCTGTATTTAATTATAAAAAGTTAACTTAGTTTTTGAAATTTATTTGCAAATACACTTTTTCCATTTGGCACTATGGTTTGTTGCCTACTTAGCTGAATATATAATGTCAGCTTATCCTAAGGCTGTCCATGTACTTAATTTACTTAAGTATTCATTTTAACTAAAGCGCTCACTGCATATAGGAATTTGTACTTTGGAGGTGCTTGATCTATCTACAAAGAAAAATTAGGAATTACTTTACTATAAAACGCTCCTACAAGTCTTAATTGTGTTTATTTTAAAAAAAAACTGTAATGTTAGACATGTGTGCATGGAAGTAATTAAGGTACATCATTATTGTAGTTTAAAAGTTGTACATGAGGGGCTTCCCTGGTGGCGCAGTGGTTAAGAATCCGCCTGCCAATGCAGGGGACACGGGTTCAAGCCCTGGTCCAGGAAGATCCCACATGCCGCGGAACAACTAAGCCCGTATGCCACAACTACTGAGCCTGTGCTCTACAGCCTGCGAGCCACAACTACTGAGCCCACGTGCTGCAACTACTGAAGCCCGGGCGCCTAGAGCCTGTGCTCTGCAACAAGAGAAGCCACCGCAATGAGAAGTCCAAGCACCGCAAAGAAGAGTAGCCCCTGCTCGCCACAACTAGAGAAAGCCCGTGCTCAGCAACAAAGATCCAACGCAGCCAAAAATAAATAAAAATAAAAATAAATAAATTTATGGAAAACAAGAAGTAGGCATGCATTAAATACTAATATGGAATGATTACCATGATGTATTTTTAAAAAAAAGTTGTACATAAGACATATTTTGTTTTTACTGTATGTTTTTACTGAATGATCTATTCCCCATCCCAAGGCAAGCATGAATAAAATTAGGTTAAATGTAAAAAAAAAAAATTTTTTTTTCTTTTCTCTTTGAAAACTAGTCATTTTACCAAACTATGTCGTTTTTTAAAATTTAATTAATTAATTTATTTATTTTTTGGCTGTGTTGGGTCTTCGTTGCTGTGCGCGGGCTTTCTCTAGTTGCGGCGAGCGGGGGCTACTCTTCATTGCGGCGCGCGGGCTCAGTAGTTGTGGCCCGCGGGCTCAGTAGTTGTGGCTCACGGGCTTTAGAGCCCAGGCTCAGTAGTTGTGGCACATGGGCTTAGTTGCTCCGTGGCATGTGGGGTCTTCCTGGACCAGGGCTCGAACCCGTGTCCCCTGCACTGGCGGGTGGATTCTTAACCATTGCGCAACCAGGAAAGTCCCTAAACTATGTCTTGATATTGGTCATTCTGGGTCATTGATGTATTCCCTTGCTTTGATTTTTTTTTTTTTTTCCCTTCAGTGACTCCTGTTATTCATATGTTGGATTTTCATTGCCTATCTTTAATATATGTCACTTCCTCTCAAATTCTTTTGTTTTTAATTTTCATTTTTACAAATTGCCCCCTTTTTCCTATTTATCTCAAAACAATATTTGCTGATTTTATTTTTGCCCTTATATTCCATTTAGTTTAGTTTTCATTTTTTAAAATAGTTTTTCTTTTATCTTTAGTTCTTGCACAAGATATCACCACTTTTCTGAATTTTTATAATTCTGATTTATGTTGTTCTTTTTTGTCCTATCTTTTTGTGAATATCTTTTAGCCTGTTTTAATCTTTTTTTAAAAATGTCTTTTTGGAATGCTTTCACTGTCTGTAGGGATGTTATTTTCCTCTTTATTCTCTCTCCCTCTGTCTCTCTCTTTCATAGTAAATTTTGTATTCCCAGGATTTGATTTTGATACTTTTCCATTGCTTGTTTTAACGTGAGACTGGTTTTTCTGAACACTGAGAAGGAGGCTTGGTTAAGATAGCTTTTCTGTCTTCACAGAGCTCTCCTTTCTGTTGTTTCTGCATATTGTGAAAAAAAACCCAAAACTATGGCCTGTTCTCTGAGGTTTTTCTGGCTCTGTTCCCCGCCCTCACTTTCTTTTTTTATTTTATTTTACACTGGGATGTAGTTGATTAACAATGTTGTGTTAGTTTCAGGTGTACAGAACAGTGATTCAGTTATATATTCATATACATGTATCTGTTCTTTTTCAAATTCTTTTCCCATTTAGGTTGTTACATAATATTGAGCAGAGTTCCCTGTGTTATACAGTAGGTCCTTGTTGGTTACCCATTTTAAATATAGCCGTGTGTACATGTCAATCCCGAACTCCCTAACTGTCCCTCCCCTCCACCCTTCCCCCTGCCCCCACTTACACCTACCCCTTCTCTTTCTTTCATGTCTGCTTTCCCTATTCTGCTCAGTTTTGATTCCCTTCCCTATAGTTTCTCCTCAGCACAGGACCTGCCCTGGAAAACTTGGTGGTTATTTCATGAATTCAAAGGAGTTAAACTCCATTAGCCCTTAGGCCTTATGGCAGGGCCCTTGCCCTCACCCATGATAGGAGCTGGCACAATCCTTTCCAGTGTCAGCTGCTGTTCTCAGATTGCCCCACCATGCTTTCCCATGAATATATGTTGCAATTTGGGGTTTCTCCAGTTCTCAGGTCTGTCAGACACTTTGTTGCTTGCTGTTTATTTCTCCTTCACAGTGGCCCCAGTGGCACATGGGCCTCATAGCTGTTGCTGATTTGTCCTCACCCACTTGTGTTTTGGAGCTCATGAAGATACCTGGTCACCTCGTTTTGTTTTAAGTGTGTGTATGGAATTTTCTGTTCTATTTCGAATCTTCTGTTTCTATGTGGGGATTTGGGAGGAATCAAATCTATGCTGGGCATCACTGCCTTCATCTTACCAGAATTCCCAACTGCTATCATTTTTACAGATGAGGAAACTGAGCCCCAGGGTGATTTGCCCAACATCACACAGCTAGTGGCAGAGGATAAATGTGTGTGAGTCTGCTGTCCTGCATGGTACAGAGAAGATGCTTAATGTACACTACTCTTCCCTGTCTCCTTCCCTTCCTCCCTGTGTCCATCTGTCAGTGTCCCTTCAGGATACCGTTACTGAAAATTAAATGAGATTAACCAGGTAAAGAGCTCATCACACTGCCAATGAAAATGTGTTCAACAAATAGTAGCTGTTAGTATAGAATTTATGGTTGAAGGAACCAAGGGTTAGAGAGGTAAATAACTGCTCCAAGGTTACACAGCTGGTGAGTGACACAGAAAGGATTTAGACTCAGGTCTGCCTGACCAAAAGCCAGCTTGCTTCCTCCTATACCAGTGGTTCATAACTGGGGGCAATTTTGTCCCCCAGGGCATATTTTGCAATGTCTAGAGACATTTTTTGCTTTTCACCACTGTGAGTGTGGGGTGTTGTCATCTAGTGAGTAGAGGCCAGGGATGCCATTAAACACCCTACAATGTACAGAACGGCATAATCCACTCCCAACAAGACTTGTCCAGCCCCAAATGTCAATAGTGCCAAGGTTGAGAAACTATGCCCTATACCATGGTGCTATCCCAAATAAGCCTCACCTTAGAATCAATACTGAAGCTAGTTCTAGATTGTCTGAGCTCAGAATCGCATGCCTTGAAAACAGACGGCTCAGGCTCCTCCAGCACATAGCCAATGTCCAGCTTTTTCCTTCAGAGCCTGGATGAAGCTAGGAGGGTAAGGTGTTTAGAGCCCTCCAAACCAAGACGCGGGGCAAGCTGCTCTCCCTCCAGTGACCCGTCTGCTCTTGAGTGGTATGGTCATCACCAATCAACAGATATCTCATGAGTCGATGTACCAGAATTCTGCATATGCCACCCCACTGAATTCTCCCAAGGACCCCCTACACAAGGGACACCACCTCTCATTTTACACATGAAGAAATGGACCTTTTCAAGGAGTCGTTCAAAGTCTGCTACTTCTGAATGGCCAAGGCAGAAACTTAGAAGACAGAAGTTCAAATCCCAACTCAACCACGGACTCATCATGTGACCACAGGCAAATTCTTCCCCTTCTCTGAACCTCTTTCCCAACATGTAAAAATAAAGAGGCAGGTCTACATTTACTCTAAGACAAAGTAAAATTGGGGGCTATAGTTTCATACAGACGTGGGCTCAGATCCTGCTCTTTCACTGAATATCTTGAGCCCCCGGGCAAGTGACTTTCCCTTTCCAGGTTTCAGTTTCCTCATCTGTAAATTAGATAATCCTAGCTTGCTGTTCACAGAGTTGTAGTAAGATGTAATTGAAATCATACAAGCAAACTATTTAGCACAGTACCTGGAGTATATAATTCCTCAAAAAATGAAAATTCTTTTTGTTGTCATTGTTGTTCATCTGAGACTCTTCCAGTCCTGAGATAATTGGTTTTATAAGGTGTAACACCAGAAGGAACCAAACATAATGACCCTCAAGGATGGGACAGGGACTTCTGGGAAATCTCCAAATCCCTTCTCAGCCCTCACCTGACATTGAGACCAGGACCTGTACTCCTCTCCCCCTGCTGGCAGTACCTGGGATTGCAACCTGGACTCTGGCTACCACCGGGGGGGTGAAGGTCTGGCTGAGGAGAGGGGTTTATCCCAAATGCCTAGGACGACATGGTTTGGACAGGATCATCCCTTGCCTTTTGCCACAAGAGCTGCCATTCGTAAAAACACTCACTGTTTGCCTGGCATGGGGCAAGGTGTTTCCTCTTAAAAACTTATTTGATCAGCTTTTTGCCCATGAAGAACTAGAATCTTTGGAAGTTTGAATGATTTGGCCAAGGTCACACAGCTGGGAATAGGGATGCCAGATTGTGGTAGGCTGAATATTGGCCCCCCAAAGATGTCCTTGTCCTAATCTCTGGAACGTGTGCATATCTTACCTGATATGGTAAAAGGAACTTTGCAGATGTGATTAAGTTAAGGATCTTGAGATGGGAGACACTGTATCTATAGTCAACAATAATGTACTGTGCACTTAAAAATTGGTTAAGGGACTTCCCTGGTGGCGCAGTGGTTGGGAGTCCACCTGCCAATGCAGGAGACGCGGGTTTGATCCCTGGTCCGGGAAGATCCCACATGCCGCGGAGCAACTAAGCCCGTGCACCACAACTACTGAAGCCCGTGCACCTAGAGCCCATGTTCTGCAACAAGAGAAGCCACCGCAATGAGAAGCCCGCACACTGCAATGAAGAGCAGCCCCCGCTCGCCACAACTAGAGAAAGCCCGTGCACAGCAATGAAGACCCAACGCAGCCAAAAATAAATAAATTTATATAAAAAAAAAATTGGTTAAGAGGGTAGATCACATGTTAAATACTTTTACCACAAGAAAAAATTTTAAGAAATATTTTTAAAGAGGGAGGCAGGAAGATCAGAGTCAGCAGTAGATATGACACCAGAAGTAAGAGGTTAAAGCAATTAGAGGAAGGGACCATGATTTATGGAATGCAAGTGGCCTCTGGAAGCTAAAAAGGCAAGGAAATGCATTTCCCCCCCCCCCCGTCATTGAAGTCCCCAGAGAGAATGCATCCTTGCCAGCACCTCGACTTTAGACTTCTGACCTGCAGAACTATAAAATAAATTTGTGTTGTTTCAAGCCACTAAGTTTGTAATAATTTATTACAGCAGCAATATGAAACTAATACATAGATTTAGGAAAAAAATCAAACAAAAACACAGGATGCCCAAGAATTCCCTGGTGGTCCAGTGGTTAGGACTCCGTGCTCTCATTGCCGAAGGCCCAAGTTAAATCCCTGGTTGGGGAACTAAAATCCCACAAGCTGCGTGGCGTGGCCAAAAAAAAGTTTTTAATTAAAAAAACCCAAAAAACCGCAGGATGCCCAGTTAAATTTGAATTTCTGACAGACAACGATTTTTTAGTATAAGTACATCCCAAAAGTTGCATACTTAAAAAGAAATTATTGTTTGTATGAAATTCAAATTTAACTGAGTCTTCTGTACTTTATCCTAGAAGTGATAGAGCCAGAGCAGGAGTGAAACCCAGGATCCTCCACCCCCACCCCACAGCCCATCTAACATCTGGCAGAAACTGCCATGTTCTTCTGGCCCACCTATGTCAGTTCCCATCTCCCTGCAACTCCTCTTGCCCCAAGAGTAGGGAAAGGAACAGATTGTTTAAGGTCATCTCCTGGATACTCCTTTGGGCTGTTGAGTCCTCCTGGACCACACAATTTCTCTCTAGAAATGGTTTAGTGTCTTTACCAAGACATTAGTATTACTCTGCTTGAAAGAGGGGCCTCAAGATTGTCTCAAAGTTGTAGCTGCACAAAATATATGGGCGGGGTGGGGCGGGGCGGGGGTTGTGCTGGGGATTTTAATGGACTGGAGGCGGGCGCTAGTAAAGCCTTTTTCAAACTACCACTTTCTGAAAAGGACTTCATAAACCCCAAAGCAGGAAACAATTATTGAATCAATATTCCAGAGCAAGAATCATGTTACAGATGAGGAAACTGAGGCCCAAGGAGGAATGGGGACTTGCTCAAAGTCACTTGGCTAAAGACAGACAGACAGACGTCCCCTGAATTGGAATCTTACCCTTTGGAGCAGCCAAGCCTGGTGGCAGCTCTGGTGGGGAGAATCCTGGAATGCTAATCCCGAGGTCTAGATTTGAAACTCTATACTTCATTGATTGCGTTTCCCTTTCATAAAATAGTAGGATTCCATTTGAGGATTTAATGAGATGATGGATGTAAAACACCAGGTAAATAGTTAATATGTTCTCGGAAAACGGCAGTTTCTTCCCTTCCTTCTCTGGGCCTCAGCTTCCTCATCTATACCAGCTCAACCTGGTCGTGCTCCCTGTGCCTCCCAGCCACCCTCTTCCCAGGCTCAGGTCCCACCGCGCCGTCCTGGCCGCCAGGTGGGGACCGAAGGCCGGCACGTCTAGGAGATGTCGCACATGCGCACTCGCGGGCGGCGCCCCGCCTTCTCACGCTCTGCGTACGTCACTTCCGGCGCGAGCGGCCGGGCCGGCCGGGTGGGGAGTGCGGGTCGGTTCTGTGTGCGCTGTCGGACGAGGCTCTCGCCGCCGGTTGACCCGCGCTCCGCCCCGTAGCCGGGCCGGTGAGTGCCCGCGAGCCGGTGTGCCCCGGGGGCCAGGGAGAGGGACCCTTGAGAGGGAGGGACGACCGGAAGTGGGGCATCCGAGTAGCGAGAGAGAGACCCCAGGAAATGGGGACACCTGGGGAAGGGGTGACAGCCGGAAGTGGGGGCCTCGGAAGGCTGTCGACGGGACGTGGGGTCTCTGGGGCTCCAGGAACGGTGATTCCTGACCTCTTCTTGGGGTAGGACGGGAAGGAAGGTGATGCTCGAAAAATGATAGGCTCCAGGTGGGGAAGATTCCCGGCTTGACCCTAACAAATGGTGTTTGCACCCATCCGTATGCCCACCCATCAGTTCATTTACCAGACTGTGACTGGGTCCTGCTCTGTGCTTGATACTGCCAAGGCCCTGGAGATTAAACAGGAAGCTCTAGGTGCAGCGTAGAGCCCAGTGTGGGGCTAGATACATCCTTGTTCTGCCTCACTAGGTGTGTACCCTTGGGCCCTTAACCTCACATCATGCGCTAGTATTTACAGAGTACCATCATGGGCCAGGCACTGGGGATAGCAGTGAACGCGGCAGGCAAGTTGTCTGCCCCCATGGAATTTACATTCTAGTGGGCAGTTTCCCCGTTTGTAAAATAGGAACAGTATTAGTGCTCTCACCAAATATTGTGAAGATTAAACAAGAGATGGATGTAAAGTGCTTATCACAGTACTTGATACATGGTAAAATGCTCAAGTACATATAATCTCTTTTCATCATTCCACTATGAGTTAAATTTCATAAGGCAAAGAATTATATTGTTCGTTGTTGTGTGCCCAGCACCTGTAAGCACAGTGCCTGCCACAGGTGATCAGTAATTCTTTGATAAATGAATGGATGGGTAAAACTGGCTTGGAGGAGTTTCAGGTAAACACACAAGACACTGGCCTGCATTTTCTGAAAGAGAAGTAGGAACCCAGTGCTGTGGAAAACAGGAGAGAGTCACCCTGGAGGAGTCAAGGAAGGCTTCATAGAGGAGGTGACATTGAAGCTGGGCCTGGAAGGTGATGAGTTGTCTAGTTGAGAACAAATGAGGCAAGGAAATTCCAGGCAGAGGTATCAGAAGTGCATGAGGTGTTTCAAGAATGGTGGGTCATTAGTTTGCTTTGGCTGACATTTAATGTGCATTGAGGGGGGGAAAGGGGGGAGACAGGCTGGAGAGGGACTTTGAGGCTAGGCCTGTAGTCCGTGGATGCTACAGTCTGTCTTCTGGCTAAGTACTCGATTGGGATTACAGGCATCTGTTGGTGACTGCCAGGAAAACAGAGCCCAGGGTGGGTCCTGTGAACCATGATTGTTGATCTATTCCTCACTCAGCATACCTCCACCAAGCAGATTAAACTCATTCAACAAATATTTATGGAGCACAGACTATGTGTCTGACACCCTGTTAAGTGCTGGGTGGGTTTAAGGTGATGAACAAGACAGATGTGGATGTTGTGCACAAATTGCCTACAGTTGCAACAGTGAGAGAAGCGCTATGCGGAAGAGCTCCTGCAGGGGTGAGGGGAGCTCCTAACCTGGCCTGGAGTCAGAGAAGGCTTACCGCTTTAAGCACCGTCATCCCTCACCTGGATTATTGCAGTAGCCTCTACATGGTCTCTTTGCCTCTATTCTCATCCTCTTACAGTCCATTCTCAAGATAGCCCAGTGATCTTTTTGAAATCTAAATCCGATCATGTCAGTCTACTCAAAACCCTCCTTGGCTCCCACTGAAGTCATAGTAACTAAGCTCTTACTGGCCTACAAAGCCCAGTACCAACTGGGTCCCCAGTTCCTCTCTAAATTCATCTGCCAATACTCTCCACCTTGCGCATTTGGCTCTTGCCATACTGGCCTCCTCCCTGTTCCTTGAAAGAGCCAGGCATGGTCCTGCCTCAGGCTCTGCACTTTTTCTTCCCCCAGAATGGCTTGCTCCCTCATCTTCATTTTCTCACACATGTCACTTGGGTGAGGACTTCCCTGATCACCCTACTTAAAATTGCAAGTCCTATCCCCAGGTACATGCAACCCCCTTGCCTCTTTTATTTGTCTCCATAGCACTTATTATCTTCTAGTAGTTGCCCCCAGTGCCTGGACGAGGGCCTGGTGCCTGGACGAGGGCCTGGTACCTACCGAGTGCTCAATATTTGTTGAGTAAATGAAGTAGCATCTAATGGGGACCGAAGGGTGAATTGGTGTTGGGCAGAAGCACCGGAGGATGAGCATGCTAGTGAGAGGAAACAGGACGTGCAGAGGGTAAGAAAACCACCTTTGGGAGGAAGTGAAAGAAGCTGGGTGAGGCTGGAGGTTAGAACACAGGAACAGAGTGTGCAGACCTAAGATTTAGAGGGGGTGACCTGGTCACTGTGGCTGCCGTGGCCTGGGGGGGAGACCTGCTATGTGCAGAGACTCCAAGGTGGTTCCTGCCTTCCTTGTTGAGTTCCGAGTGGGGGACCAGTGACAGCCCATGGACAAGAGCTTGGGCTTTGGAACTGGGCAGCCCTGCTGCAACCTTATTCCTGAAATATCTAAGGCAGCTGTGTTATTTTGTTTTGTTTGTTTTGTTTTTTCATTTAATAGGTGCATTAGTTCAGATCTTCCAAGAAGCAGACACTAGGATGAGATTAGACATGCAAGAAATTTAATGGCAGCAACACGTAAAAGGGAGGGGAACTGGAGAAATCAGGGAGAGCTTCCAATAGCGATTTGAGGCCAGTCCCTGTGCAGGAGGTTTGGGCAGGAAGTCTTGGACTGCACTGTGGTTCCACAAAAGATTCGGCCAGGCTGATAGGGACTCCTTGAGATAAAGTTGCCTGTTCAAGGAGTTCTACGTTTCAATCAGTCATTGGCCAGGGGCAGTCTGTGGAAAGTGTGCATCCACTGGATGGTGGATCCAGAGGGACGGCAGCTGGGGACACCCATCATTTATGCTCCACCAGACAGGAGATCTGGTCAGTTTCACAGCCGCCATGCTAAGTCACGTGTGGATATGATAAAAAATTTAACAGTACAGTAAAGAGCCTCTTTCTCTCTCCTTAAATGTCCAGTGTCTAGTTCTGTTCCCTAGAGGGAACCACGGTTAACAGTTTTCTTGTACTTCCTTCCAGAAATTTTAGGTGCATTCACAAGTATAGATGCATATATTTTTAAAATGTAAATGCAAGTCTTTTTTTTTTTTAATTGGGGTATAGTTGCTTTACAATGTTGTGTTAGTTTCTGCTGTACAGTGAAGTGAATCAGCTATATGTATACATATATCTCCTCTTTTTTGGATTTCCTTCCCATTTAGGTAACCACAGAGCATTGAGTAGAGTTCCCTGTGCTATACAGCAGGTTCTCATTAGTTATCTATTTTATGCATATTAGTGTATATATGTCAATCCCAATATTCCCGTTCATCCCACCCCCCCCTTTCCCCTCTTGGTGTCCATATGTTTGTTCTCTATGTCTGTGTCTCTATTTCTGCCTTGCAAACAGGTTCATCTGTGCCATTTTTCCAGATTCCACATATATGCATTAATAAATGATATTTGTTTTTCTCTTTCTGACTTCTCTCTGTATGACAGTCTCTAGGTCCCTCCACGTCTCTACAAATGACCCAATTTCGTTCCTTTTTATGGCTGAGTAATATTCCATTGTATATATTTACCACATCTCCTTTATCCATTCATTTGTTGATGGGCATTTAGGTTGCTTCCATGACCTGGCTATTGTAAGTAATGCTGCAATGAACATTGGGGTGCAGGTGTCTTTTTGAATTATGGTTTTCTCAGGGTATGTACCCAACAGTGGGATTGCTGGGTCATATGGTAATTCTATTTTTAGGTTTTTTAAGGAACCTCCATACTGTTCTCCATAGTGGCTGTATCAATTTACATTCCCACCAACAGTGCAAGAGGGTTCCCTTTTCTCCACACCCTCTCCAGTATTTATTGTTTTTTGTAGATTTTTTGATGATGGCCATTCTGACTGGTATGAGGTGATACTTCATCGTAGTTTTGATTTGCATTTCTCTAATAATTAGTGATGTTGAGCATCTTCTCATGTGCTTCTTTGCCATCTGTATGTCTTCTTTGGAGAAATGTCTGTTTAGGTCTTCTGCCCATTTTTTGATTGGGTTGTTTGTTCTTTTGATATTGAGCTGCATGAGCTGTTTATATATTTTGGAGATTAATCCCTTGTCCATTGCTTCATTTTCAAATACTTTCTCCCATTCTGAGGGTTGTCTTTTCGTCTTGTTTATGGTTTCCTTTAAATGCAGGTCTTTTTTTCACACTTTTCTGCAACTGCTTTCTTCTTCCTTAACGTGTCAATTCATAAAGATCTGCGTAATTCCTTTTCACGGCTGAATAGTATTCCACTCATATGGTAATATTATTTAACCAGTCTCCAACTGGGTGATGTAGGTAGTGTTTCCAGTCTTTTGCCATTATAATCAATACTTGTAACGATCATCCTGGTGTGCATATTTTGCACACACATACAAGTACGTGTCCTAGAAATGGAATGCTGGGCCAAAGGGTATGTGTTGTTTTTTGTTTTTTTTTAACTGAAGTATAGTTGATTTACAGTGTTTCAGGTTTACAGCAAAGTGATTCAGTTATACATACATATCTATTCTTTTTCAGATTCTTTTCCATTACAGGATATTATAAGATACTGAATATAGTTCCCTGTGTAGGTCTTTGTTGTTTATCTGTATTATAAACAGTAGTGTGTATCTGTTAATCCCAAATTCCTAATTTATCTCTCCCTCCCCCTCTTCCCCCTTTGGTAACCATAAGTTTGTTTTCCATCTGCGAGTCTATTTCTGTTTTGTAAATAAGTTCATCTGTATCACTTTTTTAGATTCCACATACAAGTGATATCATATGATACTTGTAAGGGTATGTGGTTTGAAATCTTTATAGATATTGACAAACTACGCTAAAGAGGCTATGTCAATTTATTCTCCCACCAACAGCAAGCATATCAGAGTACCTGTTTTGCATTTTTGCTAATCTGAATTTCAAAGGTGTTTTAGTTTGCATTTCTTTAATTACAAGTAAGGTTGAGCACCTGTTCATACCTCTGTGAGCAAGGCCAGTGTGTTTGATGAGGGGTGTGTGCATCCTGCTCTAGCTGCCTGGGTGCCTCTGCAGAGATTCTTCCTGCATGCTGTCTGGGGTTGGGCTTGGCCACGTGGTTCAGATACCCCTCCCGTCAAGAACCACTGCTCTGAGGTTCTTGGCTTGACAAAAAACGTCTCTGCCCCCCTCCCTCGTGCTGCTCTCTGATTTGGAATGAGCGGTGCTGGGCTTTCTCCACATCACGCAGGGCTTCTGTTTTTGCAGGGATCCTGGGAGCTAATGTCAGAAGAAAGTGACTCTCTGAGAACCAGCCCTTCTGCGGCCTCACTTTCGGAAAGTGAGCTGCCGCTGCCCCCCACGCCCGCCGGCTATGTGTGCTCGCTGACCGAGGACCTGGTGGCCAAAGCCAGGGAGGAACTGCAGGAGAAGCCAGAATGGAGGCTCCGCGATGTCCAGGCCCTCCGGGACATGGTGCGCAAGGAGTGCCCGAACCTGAGCACCTCCCTCGAGGATGCCTTCCTGCTGCGCTTCCTCCGAGCCCGCAAGTTTGACTACGACCGGGCCCTCCAGCTCCTGATCAACTACCACAGCTGCCGGAGAAGCTGGCCCGAAGTCTTCAACAACCTGCGGCCCTCGGCCTTGAAAGAGGTCCTGGCTTCCGGATTCCTCACTGTACTGCCCCACACCGACCCCAGGGGCTGCCACATCCTCTGCCTCCGTCCAGGTACCACCCTCACCGTCTCTGGGGGCAGGGCGTGGGTACAGCTTGGGATACGTCTGCTTAGCACCCTCTCTTTCTTATTCCCTTTTGTCCCCTCCTTGCCTTAGTCAGGGCTCTTTTTATATATATATATATATATATATATATATATGCAAATAAACACACACATATATATTTATTTATATGGTTGCGCCAGGTCTTAGTTGCAGCGCGGGCTCCTTAGTTGTGGCATGCAAACTCTTATTTGCATCATGCATGTGGGATCTAGTTCCCTGACCAGGGATCGAACCCAGGCCCCCTGCATTGGGAGCGTGGAGTCTTATCCACTGAGCCACCAGGGAAGTCCCAGTCAAGCCTCTTTTGATCGCAAGAGAACAAAACCCTGCTCTACCGGCTTAAGACAAAAGGGAGGATTTAGTCTAAGGAGATGGGAGCACAGCACCAGAGATCTGAAGGAACACTGCTCTTGCCGGGCCCAGGAGCCAAGACCCAGAATCCAGTTCTTTCCTCCATCAGGAACTAAGCCATTAGGAACTGAGACCGCCATTCTCCCTGTCTCTGCTTCTGACTGTCTGTCAGTCTGTGTGTCTCTCTGGACCACATCTCTGCTGCCCTTTGCACATCTTCTTCACACTTCTGTCGGTGGACTGGTTTCTGCTCCCTCGGTACACCCCTCAGCTCCCAGGTTTACCTGGCCACCCAACTAAGTTCTTTCAATGCAAATTCCAGATTTCTAGGATTGGGAATCTGGTGGGCTGAGAAAGCGACCCTGGTCATCGCGTACAAGCGGGGCTGCCAGGACACCCCCCCCCCCCCCCCCCCCCCCCCCGCCCAGCTCCCAGCCTTTCACTCCTTAGTGAGCACGTGAGGTACAGATATCAGTGAAAGGGTCTGGGCTGGGCAGACGCCTGGAAAGGTATCTGCCTACCACGTGCCTCCTCCGACCTCTCCCCCCTCCCTCTGCTTTGTTAAGCCCTTGAAAGTATTCACTTTAGATTCACTTTTAGATCTCAGCACTGCATGATGGTAATCGGGACACCTGACATTTCTTTGGCACAGTAGTTTTCAATGGAGGCACCTCCCCACCCCCCCCACTCCCCCCCCCACCCCCCGCCGCCGCCCAAAAGCATTTAGAAATGCGTGGGAACATTTTTTTGGTTGACACAACGACCGAGGGGTCCTAGAACTCAAGCCTTCTGATTCTTCGTCCTCTTCTCTTCCCTGACACCAAATGCATTATAAACTCAGGAGAGTTCTCCACTCTACCCCCAACCTCAACATTTTCCATCGGAGCAGAACTGAAAAAAAAAATGTGAAAGTACGATTGCTGTGTTCTTCTTCCCAACCACGCTGGGAAAACGAGAACCTGCTGACTGCCCTTTCTGCTCATGCATACAAACGCCTCTGGAAGCTGATGGGGAGTGGAAGCGGCAGGGCACCTCCCTCTGCCTGCAGGCCCCACGTTACCATTTCCTTTAGTCATTTACCAAAGCCTCTTGGGAGACTAAACCACATTCTCTTGAGCCTTTACTGTGTACCAGGCACAGTGTTAACTGCTTTACCTGCTGTTTTAGGTGCATTCGAAAATTAGGGGTGTTCATTTTAAAATAAGCAATGCGGTGGAGATGTCAGGGCACCAAGAAACCTAGAAAGCAGTCAACGAGAGTTTCTGCTGCTCCTCTGTGCTCAACTCATACGAATATTACAAAACAGTCGGATATTACCACACTGGTTTCGCCTCTTTGCTTGTGTGGTTTGAACTCTTTGCTCGTGTGATGGATTTTTTTCCCCATATGTCTGCAGCGTATCTGGATCCCTCCCCACCGACTCAACATTTTAGCAGGAGGCAGATACAGATTTTGTTCTTAACTAGGTATTGGCTTTGCCTTTTTATAAGCTCTTTTGAGACATATGTGATTGAAAAGGATGACAGCCAGTTATGTAGAAGCAGGTTCAATTGGCAGCAACATCAAACAACAGGCTGGCATAATTTTTGGACAAAGGTTTTTTCACAGGAATTTTGCACATATCACAAATCCCATTGGTGGCAATCCTGTGGAGTTTTTCTCTTTCTTTAATATTTATTTATTTATTTATTTGGTTGCGCTGGGTCTTAGTTGTGGCATGTGAACTCTTAGTTGCGGCATGCATGTGGGATCTAGTTCCCTGACAAAGGATCGAACCCGGGCCCCCTGCATTGGGAGCGCAGAGTCTTAACCACTGCGCCACCAGGGAAGTCCCCCTGTGGAGTTTCATCTTTCTAAGAAAGAGACACCGAGATGTTGGTGGGATTTTCTTGAGAATAGTGGTTAACACTCAAAAGTTGTCATTTTCATCTTTTCCCCAAAGAGAGAAAGACTCCTCGATCATATGGGGAACATTAAAGGAGCATCCAGCCTGGAAAGGGGGATTTGCTCAGACTACAGCATTGGAAGGCCATCTCCACCTCTGCTGTCCTCAGTCTGGGCTTCATTCTCAGACCAGCTCTTACCTCATGGGGTCCCTGAGTCTCAGGCTCCCAGCCTCACCACTACAAGAAAGAAGAGAGATCTTCTCTTTCCAAAGGGCCAAGGTCCCAGAATTGAGTCCCCATGGTTCTGCTTGACCTGGCTTGGATCACATGCTTGTGGCCAGGAGGTTATAATACCCATATCGGCCAAGCCCACCTCTGGACCCAGGAGTGAAGTCCGTTTACCCAAACTGTATGGCTACCATGGGAAGGGGTAGTTCCCCAAGGAAAATCAGGGTGGTCTCATGAAGATAAGGGGACTTGTGATGGCAGAAGGTGCAGATGTCCATGAAGCCAGTATTGTTATCCCATTCTATGTATGGGATAATATGTAGGCCCATGGTGAGAAGGTAACTTGCCCAAGGTCACACAACTAGTAAGATTCAAACCCCCGCACGTGTCTGACTTCAGAACTCATGATTTCATCTTCACCACTCAATTGCATTTCCATTTCAGAATGTGCTGCTATGTTTGGAGTTAAGAAACACCAGCTACCACTTAGAGATCTAAATAGTCATGCCAGTAGAATTCTGTCTTTTCCATTTTTAAACAATAGTTTTAGGAAGGAGATAAATCATAGCCTGTCTAATTACTTGTTTGTGTTCATTTCTGTAACATACTGTCCATCTCTTATGACCTTAGACAGATGGATCCCGAGCAACTATCCAATTACCGAAAACATCCGAGCCATATACCTGACATTAGAAAAACTCATTCAGTCTGAAGAAACCCAGGTGAATGGAATTGTAATTCTTGCAGACTACAAAGGAGTGAGCTTATCAAAGGCATCTCATTTTGGCCCTTTTATAGCCAAAAAGGTGATTGGCATCCTTCAGGTATGGCCCCTGTGTGTCATGTGCCTGTCCTGTGGCTGTTTGGTTTCCCCAGGGCCCTGTCCACTTACCTCTAATTCCACCTGATACACAAACCCCACCTCCTCTCCACAGTCAGAACACTAGAAAAGCATTATGGGAAGAAATGTAAAAGTCCAATTCACCACTCATTCTCATCAGGGTCTCCAGTAGTTTCTGGGCAAGATCAGCTTTAGGGCAAGAGTCCAAAAAACAGAGAAATGCTTTCTGCTTTTTTTTTTGGTCCAGAAGGCAGAGAAATTCTCAACAAACGAAACTGAGAAGGTTTCTGCCGAAGTGATGGAACCTCTCCTTTCTGTGGGACCTGGACAGGGGGAGCCCTGTTGGGCTGTTTTGGTCAGATGCTTTCACACCTCATGTTCTGTGTTTCAGAACTCAAGTCTCTGGGAACCATAAAGTTCCTTACACACCAGTGTTGTGTGAGATGGTTTGCACATGCAAAGCACTTTTTTTTAAAATTGAAGTATAGTTGATTTACGATATTATGTTAGTTTAAGGTGTACAGCATAATGATTCAGTATTTTTATAGATTATACTCCATTAAAAGTTATTACAAAATAATGGCTGTAATTCCCTGTGCTGTGCAGTATATCCTCGTTGCTGCAAAGCACACTTAACAGTCTTTATAACCCATTCAGTCCTTCAAGGAATCCTCTGAGATAGACAAGGCAAGAATTATCTTTCCTTGTTGAAAGGAAACCGAGACCTTCAGGATGTAGCCTGGCCTGCACCTCCCAGCTCTGGCAGGTTGGAGCTTTGTCCTGACCCAGCCCGTGGGGTGCTGTCTCCCATGAGCTCTGGAGGACCAGTGACACCACGATTCTCCTCAGTGGTGTGTTTGAGCCACTACTGCACACCAGGTTGATTATTTAAGCATTTAAGTGTCACCTCTGGTCGTTATCAGAAATGTGAATGCTGGCTTTGAGACAATACTTTGGCTCTCCTTAGCTTCCACTCTTCTTTGCTTCTGCCAAGTATTGTGCAGATTCAGGTGTAAGGATAATGCATTTGGATCAGTGGTTTTCTAGTCCTGTATGATGATCTGGGGGACAAAAAAAAGTTCCAGGCTGTGGTAATGGACAGTTTCCAGATGCTCCACAGGTTCTAACACCCCCTTCCCTTCCCCCACAGGATGGTTTCCCCATTCGGATAAAAGCAGTCCATGTAGTGAATGAACCTCGAATATTTAAAGGCATTTTTGCCATCATAAAACCGTTTCTGAAGGAGAAAATAGCAAACAGAGTAAGTGATGATCCTATCGACTTAAGATACTTTAATTTTTTTTTTAATGCTGCCTTTTTTGTGACATCTATAAATTTATTGTGATGACAGTAAACTTAGCGTATTATTCTTGTCCTGGGACTACTAATTTGGAAAGTGCAAGGTTACAGATAAAATAAATGAACACTCCTTTCTGTGAGGGGGAGATGAAATTGATGAGAATATAATATTTTCCAGTGGAGAGAGCAGCACCAGGATTGTTATCGTAGGAACGTCCCTGCTCTGTGATCATTTAGACTTTTTAATATCCTGGCCTGGGCATTGTGAACCAACGTTGTGTTTTATGTGTAAGAGGACATGGCAAAGGGTAGTCACCGGGCAGGTAGTTAAAAAGGGTCATGGCAATTTCTTACTACAACTCCTTGGGCTTTAAAAATGCTATTTAAGCCTTTCCACTTACCTAATTTGTGGTCTTGCTTGTAGTTTGTGGAGTAATTCAAGGTTTATGAGATCTGTGAGTTTTTAGTTTAATTCTTATTTAAGAAAGGATAGATGTCACTTTCAAAGACGGTCTTCCTCTCTGACCCTGAAGAGCCACTTCTCTTTTAACTTTTCCCAGGATCACGATTGAAATGTGATGGGTGGTATTTTTCTCCTTCTTTCCTAGGCCTGGGAACATGGTTCTGGTCACTCAAATATTCTTGAATTTTGTTCTCTTTTTCAAAGAGGAAACATATAGAGAATCTCAAGTGTGTAAGCGAGGGAACTTAAAATCCAGATCCAGATTCCCAGGCCCTTTCCCTGAAGATTTTAACTCATCAGTTCGGGGGTGGAGCCCAGGAATCTATGCTTTTAAAATCTCCTTAGGTGATTCTGATACATGGTTAGGTTTGAGAACCTCTGATTTAGTGGCCTCCCTACGTGGGTTTGAACCCATGTTGGTTCCCGGAGCTCCCGTTTGGAACCTGCTTTTACCAAAGCAGCCTTTGGAAGAGGTCTTTTACATCTGTGACATGACCTTACTGGTGGCCCACAATCTTGTTCACTTGGTCCTTCGTATGTTCGTTCATTCACTCAAAAATATTTTTTGATCAGCTACTCTGTGCAAGTATGTTCTCGATGAACAAAACAGACCAAAATCTCTGCCCCCAAAATCCTTCTCATTCTAGAAAGAGACACAGACAATGGATTACATATGTTATCTAGGATAAGGATGTGCTAAGTGCTATGGAGAAAAATAAAGCAGAGAACGGGGACAGCAGGTGCTGGAAGCGGGGAAGGGGTTGTAGTATTCAATGGGGTAGTTAGAAGTGGTGTCACTGAGAAGCTGGCATTTGAGCAAAGACTTGAAAGCAATGAGGGAATGAACCTTACAGTGATCTGGGGGACCCTGAGGTGGGAGTGGCCTGGGAGAGCAGCAGGGGCAAGTGGTAGGAGTGGGAGGCAGAGGGGTAACAGGGGCCAGGTCGTGTAGGCCATCGTAGGGAGTCCGGCTTTTAGTATGCGTGACGTGGGAGCACGAGAAGTTTGTACATATTAGAGGAGTGACTTGATCCGACGCATGTTGAAAAGCGCTTAGATTGTGGTGGGACAAGGGTGTGAACACAGAGACGAGTGAGGAAGCTATTGTAGGAATCCAGGTAAGAAGGGATGGTGGCCTGGTACCATTAGGGTGGCAGGGAAGGGCTAGAATTCCGGATGCATTTCCTTATACCCCTTACCAGCCTACAGGATACAGGGTATAAGGAAAAGAGGATTAAGGATCCTCAAGCTTTTCGAGGAACTGGGTAGAGTTGGCGTCAACTGTTCCTTTATTCATTCAGCAGATATTTGTTTGAGCACCTCCTGAGTTACTGATTAACCTAAGGACATGTGTGCTTTCCTTTCATCCCCTGTAGTTTTTCCTTCATGGGTCTGACCTGAACTCTCTCCATTCAAACCTTCCAAGAAACATTCTCCCCAAGGAGTACGGGGGCACAGCCGGAGAGCTGGACATCACCGCCTGGAACGCGGCGCTGCTGGCCTCGGAGGAGGACTTTGTGAGGGAGTTCTGCCAACCTGGCCCTCCCTGCGACAGCATCCTGGGCCAGGCCTTGCCGCCCGAGGGGCTGAGCTCAGAGGCGCCATGTGATGACTCCATGTGGGCTGTGAAATCACAGCTGTACTCCTGCTACTAGCCAGTCCCCTGTGAATGTCACCACCTTTAAAACCTTTTCTTCTTTCTTTGGAGAGGTCCAAGGAGAATTTGAGGTACCATGGATTGTCTTGCTCCTTGGAACGGAACTGCAGTGTGGAGGAAAAGCCTGTAGGGCTCTGAGGTACGCCGCGGGGTGAGGCTTTGGTTACTTGAATGACTCCTATGGAAGACATGGAGAAAGCTCCCCCAGCGATTCCAAACGTTTGGAATCCCAGCGTGCAGCCCTTCATCTGAAGCCGTATCTGGTTTTGACACAGCTCAAAGCAAGAAAAATCAGGACCAAAGTCACTTTGATCCCATGTTCCAAGAGAAAACAACCTGATTGGCCAGTCAGCACACACCTATGAAACAGTTTGACCGAGGCTGCAAAGTGGCCACACGTGAGACAATGGGAGTTTGTGTTCTTCACATGAACCCTAACTGCAGACCTCTGTGCTCATCAAGAAACTTTAAGTGTTAGTCCATCACTGGGTCTGGAAAGCACCTTTACTGAATCATGCAAGCACCCAGACAGAAGCAGCACCTCCTGATCAAATTCGGGAGCCAGGGACCTCACGTACCTCTGGGATTCGTGGGTTGAATCTTGCAATAGAAACTTAAAGTTTTCCCAAACCCATAAAGCCTTAGGCCTGGTTCTCAATGGAATCATACATGATCCTAGATGTACGTGATTTTACTCAACCTAAAAGACTGGATGCCAGGCCTGTGTAGCTAAAAGAATTCTGGGGGCTTCCCTGGTGGCGCAGTGGTTAAGAATCCGCCTGCCAATGCAAGGGACATGGGTTCGAGCCCTGGTCCGGGAAGAGCCGCAGAGCAACTAAACCCGTGCGCCACAACTACTGAGCCTGCGCTCAAGAGCCTGCGAGCCACAGCTACTGAGCCCGCGTGCCACAACTACTGAAGCCCACGTGCCTAGAGCCCGTGCTCTGCAACAAGAGAAGCCACCGCAATGAGAAGCCCGCGCACCGCAACGAAGAGTAGCCCCTGCTCGCCGCAACTAGAGAAAGCCCGCGCGCAGCAACGAAGACCCAACGCAGCCAAAAATAAATAAATAAATAAATTTATTTAAAAAAATAAAATAAAATAAAAGAATTCTGGCCTAAGAATTAAGAGACCTGGGCCTCAGCTTTCTCATCTGTAAAATGAGGCTGAATGAAGTGATCCCGAGGGCCCTTTTGGCTACTACCGAGGTTGTGGGATTTGGTTTAGTGATTGATTGAACGTTAGACGTCGGTTTTCTGCCTAGAAAGAGGACTCTCTAGATACCAGTGGTTGGATCCTGTTTTTTGTAGTACGCCTGGGCCTTTCCAAGAGGGATGCGTCATTTTTTGGCCTTGCCTTTAAAGAAACAGTGGACTGAGCAATCCCCATTTTCTTTTCATGGTGAGGGTTAAACTTAAAAAGGATGGCCTTTGTGAGGGCAGGTGAGATGCCCAGAATCTTGGATGAATTCCTTCCATTCCTGAGACTCGGCGGTATATTTTAAACCTGGCAATGGGGAATGGTTAACTTCCTTGGGATTCTTAGATTTTGGCTTCTGGAAATGAACGCAAGGGCAAGTTATTCTGGGACCTCCACCCTCACCGCTGCCACCCCAGCCCACTTGAGTTTCTCTCTCTCGCGTTCGGCCAGACTGAATGTTAGTTCTGCATTTCAGCACTTTAGACCCTTTCTGTCAAGAATTTAGCCTTAGCCCACGCATCAAATTAAGTGGTTCATCTGAAGGCTTTTGACCTATTTCCCTTCATATTCATTCCATGCAAATGGTGGTGTTAAAAAGTGACAAGTGGGACTTCCCCTTCCCCGGCGGCCCAGTGGTTAAGACTCCGCGCTTCCAGTGCAGGGGGCGCTGGTTTGATCCCTGGTCGGAGAACTAAGATCCCATATGCTGCGTGGTGTGACCAAAAAAAAAAAAGTGACAAGTACCACGCGTTGTGTGTGTACCTTCTCCGTGCATTTGTTAGAGCAGCAGGCAAGGTGGACGGCTCAGTTAGGATTAGAACAGTCCTCTGAAACTCAAAGGCCAGTCAGGTGTTAATAAGCTGTTCATCTCTCTAGCACTTTTAAAAATGTCTGGAGAAGTTGTTGGTGGAAATGACTTACCTCATTAGTGCCAATTCTATGGAGAATTCTTTTCACCATAGATGCCAACCCTGGATGTTCTAGGGACCTGGCTGAGCGGGAAGTGTCAAAATGCATACCCCTGGCTGCCTCTAGTCCGATCTGACAATGATGGTGTGACCAGCATTGCTGGAAAGGTCTAAATAGGACAAGTGGGATGGCTATAGTAGAGGGTTCAGAACTCAACTGCCTGGATGGGAGAGTTGGTTAGAGGCTTTCTTAGGTCCCAAAGAGGACAGAGTGATTAAAAAACAAAACAAAAAGGTTAGACATGAATCGTTCAAGTTTCCAAGGTTTAAACTGTGCATTGCATTGCTGGCCAATTGCCTTTGTCTACATGTCTTAACATAGGGATGACCAAGCTCACCTAGAGAAATTTCTCAAAGACCACGAAGGATGTTGCCCTTTTCCCAGGCCTTCCCAGTTGGATCAAGGAGCTGTTTCATTCAGCTTCTGAAAGGAGTCAGAGCCAAGGGTTATCTACCTTCTGGAGCTGCTGTGTTTTATGTTGGCTCCAGAGAGATCAAATGGTTTTGGCACCTCAGGAGGTTTGAACCAAGCTGTGAAACCAGGACCTCCCTGGGTGGAGAACACGGCGGTCTCCGCATGGCTTCACCAGGCATCTGTGTGAAGTTGCCCCAGGCAGGGCAGGGGAATGACCACAGGAGCACCCTGGGAGCTTCACTCAGCAGTGAGGGCACAGTGATGGAGCAAGTAGTTGAACACCTGGAGAACTGCGAGTGTTTTCCTTCAGGGAAAAGTTCTGATCCATTTCACAAACACCTGAAAATGAACTTTTCCCGCAATTCCAGGTAGCATGGCACAGGTAAGGGAAAGGAATAGTAAACCAGGAGACCCGAGTTCCAGCTTTACTTTGCCACGTGGCCTCAGATCAGCCACCAAACATCCCTGAATCATCATACGATAAAGGGGGTCTACACTCGGAGCTCTGAACCCTCTGTTCCTGGCATAAGAGGCTTTGTTCTTTTTTTCTCCGCATCTGGGTGATTCTTTAGGAAATTTAGGTCTGAATGAACTGACACCTAAAGCTTCCAAATGAATCTGTAAGCTTGAGAAATTTGGGGGGGTGGGGGGCGTGTTCTTCCTCTCTTCTACACAGAATTCTGGAAAATTGTGCCTCTTCCTGGAATCCTGTTCTACCTTCACGGCCAGAGACTGGAAGAAATCTACAGAAATAGCCACAAGTGCAACCCTGGCTTCCCCTCTTGAGTTTCTTATTTGCTCTTGGCAAAGGTGGCTTCAGCTCCCTAGTACTTCATCCTGCTTTCACAAGGAGCCGCCTGTCCTTAGAGGTTTACAAACACTTCAGTTCACAAGATACTACATTTTTGCCAGAAATAGAGTCAGGGTAATAAGAGAGATTTTCCCTGAATTCCTATGAGGTATTGAGCCTTTCAGAATTTTTCCTGGGTGGGCCTCTGCTTTAAATGCCATCTGATTCTCAGATCAGTCACGGGATTGCTTTTTCATTTGGGTAGCACCGCATATTAAGGTGTTCCTTTGAAACCTTTTCTTTCATTTAGGAAGTAAAATGTTCGCTAAGGTAATGATGTAAGTATGGCTGTCCCATGGCATGAGAGGTGTGGAGATAGCAAACGGAAACATATCGACTGTTCAGGAAAGATGTCAGTTCTGGTCATCCTTTTCAGTATTGGGATCTGTGAATTTTGTTAATCTCAAGTAAATTCCCTTCTGCTCTCCTGACTCAGAAATGGTTTGCTTGAAATACAAGTATTCAACAACATCAGAGCCAAATATTCTTCCTTTATAGAGCTTGCTCCATGGGAAGGCCCAGGGTGATTTGTGGATGGAGATGCGAGTGACCTTTTTCCTCTTTGCCAAGTAGCTGCTTTTCCTTTCATTTCACAGGGCGCCATGTTTAGTTGGGCAGTTAAGTAGCTGCCACTGGGATTCTTGTGGATATGCCTCGGCCTCTTGGCATATCAGGTGGGAACCTGTTACAAGTGAAATACTTGAAAATTCTCTGGGGCCAAGAGCCTCTGACACCACTCTGAAGGGGTGAGAGGTGGACTAATTTTGTGACCAGATTGGGGCACCATTTCGGCCACTGGTCGCATTCCTCGCTTCAAACTGAAATTCAGTTTGGCTTCAAGTATAGGGACACATGGTGGTGGATTCATCTACTTCAGTGTTTGTTTTGATCAAAAGTTTATTTTTCTAGTGAATTTTCTAAGTCAAAATGGTGAAAACATGTAATTTTAGTATGCATGACTGGGTCTTAAATAAAAATCTCTGTAAGGTTGAGTGTGTGTGGGGTTCTTTTGTGACAATGGCAGTTTGGGTAAAGGTTCTAAGGGTTTATTATTCATGGTACACAGTGGCCTGGGCAGAGCCTCTTTCCTGGGGAGGCCGGCAGGGGCGCTGTGGCAGCACGTGCATTCTCTAGACCGTGGGCTGGCTGCCTCTGAAGATCATGTGCAGGGAGAAGACACCAATGTGAAGAAAGGAGGTGGAGCTAGATGCCCACAGTGATAGATAAACTTTTCATTTCACAAGGCCTAGGTATGCTTCCCAGACTGGCCTTGAACCCTGACAGCTAATGATTCCTGAGTGTGGCCTGGGCATCCATCGTGTTAAGCGCTTCACATACAAAATCTCATTTACAAGCACCCTTAATGAAATAATATTATTGCCCCTGTGGGGAAAGTGAGGCACAGAAAAGTTAAGCTAGCTTGCCCAAGGACACACAGCTAGTTAAGTAGCGTTGGGATTCAAGGTCAGGCAGTCTGACTGCAGCCCACGATTTCCTCCTGATGGCTGGAGCCAGGCTGTGCAGTTAGCCCACAGACAGACCACAGAAAGAAGGGAGGTATTTTATAGTGAGAAAGTGTCAGTGTAAAAACTGGCTTGTTTTCTGGCTTCTTAGAAAATATAAAGCAGAAGTTCTTAACCTCTGAGACCCAAGTTGTAACTGAACATTTTATTCTGGAAGCACCTGTAAGTAAACCCAAATTCCTTGAGGGGTGACTAGGGTGTGGCTTCATCATCTCTGGTCCCATGCTGCTTAGCTGTTTCTCTAAGCTAATGGCTTTTTCTCTGCCCCCTATTCATCTCCCCAGAGGAGACAGAAGCTAGGTCCCCATCTGTGTTGGGTCTGGTGTGTTGGTGATGGGTCAGTTGAGAAATACTCAGGATATCCATACACTTACTGTTGGCTTTTGATGATGCCAACAGTAAGTACTTACACTGCAACATACCAGCTCTTCAGGTCAGCCTTCTCTAAGGAACTTAGTCTGTTTCTCACATCTGGAAAAATGGAGCTAATGGCTCCAATCCTTTTTACCTCACAACAGTGTTAAAAGGATCAACTTAGGTACTTGACAAGCCACAGGAGTGATTTTCCATGTTATGAGTCAGCACTTCTGGTTTCTCTTGTAAAATACCTCTTAGTTTTCCCCAGTACCCACTCCTCACAGTACTGGTTCAGCACTTCTACATAATCAGTGGCCCCAAATGTTTCATGTTACTGCATTTAAAGCTGGTGAGTAATAAAAATCCTTTAGGGCACTACTTTTCTGGAAAAAAAATTTTTTTAACCAAATGTTTACTCTCTTATCTGATAAGGTGCCAGTACCCTGGGATACAGTGACCCAGTAAGATAGCAGTTATTGCCTTCAGGGAGCTACTAACTTTCCTTCATTAGTGATGCGTTTAGAGAGCCAGCTGGCTCCCCTACATGTCTCTAGGCAGTCTCCAGTTTATCTTGTCTCCTACATCCTTATGGGCCAAGGGAAGTTGGGGTCTAATTGGAAAAAATCAAGCCCTGGGTTTGTTTCTCTGCTTTGCCTCTTACTAAGTACCTGTGGGCAAGACACTAACTTCTCTACACCTTGGTTTGATCTATAAAAGGCGGAGAACCATCACCACCTTACAGGGCTGTAGATAATGTCTGTTCATTGCTTGGTACATGTTGCTGTTTTGGAGTAGCTCTCATTTTTCTTCACCTGAGGCTATAGGCATCACATGGCTTGAGTCATTCAGCAGTAATTAGGAGACCACTGAGTAGGCTGCCTGATTTGGGCTCCTAGGTAACAGGATGGGTAGACAAACACAAAGTGTAAAGAGATGAACAGCAGCTCCCATTAATAAGCATAAGCCTGGCATCTGCCATCAATCCACAGAGATCAAATGCATGACTCATATTACTGAATACTCACTTTAGCTTGACTGCGTAAAAAGAAAAATATAATCAAGCAGGGACTTGGAATGGACGAAAAAGCTCTCCTCGTTTAAATTAGGCCTGAGTCATGGTTTGGTCCAGAACATCAAAAAGCGCTGAAGGCTTCCCTGGTGGCGCAGTGGTTGAGAATCCGCCTGCCAATGCAGGGGACACGGGTTCGAGCCCTGGTCTGGGAAGATCCCACATGCCGCGGAGCAACTAAGCCCGTGTGCCACAACTACTGAGCCTGCGCGTCTGGAGCCTGTGGTCCGCAACAAGAGAGGCCGCGATAGTGAGAGGCCCTCGCACCGCGATGAAGAGTGGCCCCCGCTTGCCGCAACTAGAGAAAGCCCTCGCACAGAAACAAAGACCCAACACAGCCAAAATAAATAAATAAATAAATAAATGTGAAATTCTTATTAAAAAAAAAAAAAAAAAGCACTGAAAACCAGGTCTATGGCCATTCTTTGGGAGTATCTTTGGTTGTCAAGAGTTTTATTTCCCATCCAACTGAGTACCAAGCAAGGGCAACCTAGACAGGGAAATCCAACAAGGGCCTATAAGCTTTCTCCCAGCTCTAAGCATGTAATTGGCAGCCACGGATGTTGCCTTTGATGAATTCCTAGAGCACACTGCTGACCTCAAAGCCAGGGCCCCCAATCTGCAATAGTGGGGGACAGAGAGGCCTGTTCATGGTGATAAGACACCAAGTGACTCTTCTGGAATGGGATAACACCATGAGGTCTGAGGATTCAATACTCCCTTGCTTTATAGTATGATCCTGGGCTTACCGAAAATACTGACATTTTTTATGCATGTGTATAATTCAGCACTCAACGTGTGTAATTCACTTGAGTCCTGAGTAAACTACTGGGTGTCCTAGCAACAGGCCAACTTTAACATATCCTTAGGGTATAACCAAGCAAAGCAGGGACACCGCTCCCTCGGTTTTAAAGAGAATTTGTTATTTCAAATTAATATCAAAGTTATCATCATGAGAAAAAAATAAAAACTTTATTGGACTTTGTTACATTTACTTTACAGTTTAGTATTGCTTTTACCTTAAAGGACATAAGGTGGGGGATGGTACACGGTAATGTTCTGGAAGTTCAGGACCTTTAAAAGTCTTAATCTGGCTGGCCCTGCTTTAAGGAAAATGAGGCGATTGCTTTTCACTGGCAAAGTAAGGGGCTACACCTCCCCGAACTGACCCCCAAATCCCTGGCAACTTTATCTCTGAACCACGGCATAAGGTACTGGTTTGAATGGTGGCGGTTCCAACACTTCATATCAAGCCCTGTTTCCTGACCCCTCACCTACAGCTCAACTGAGACTGTCCCCTCTATGTCCCATCTGTTTAATTCTGTAAGAACACCTCAAATCTAACCTCCGCCAGATTATGGCTGAATATCTCTGACCTTTGACTATTGTCCAGTCTCATATTAGCCCACACAGAGATTAGCAGCTACCACCAGATGGTGCTTAAAATGGGTTAAGCACTTTGCAAAGTAGTTTTACTCCCTAAACCATCTTTTGTACTACGATAAACTTTCAAACAAAGGAAACACTGAGGCTCAGACAGCTTGTCATTTGCCCAAGGTCATAAAGCATAGTATATACTCAGTAAGTATTAACTGACCAGTCTGACTGATAGAAAATGACAAAGCTTGTTTGCAAACCTGTGTCTGACTCTTAGCCATCTTGAGGGACCACCTCCCATCTTTCTTCTAGCACAAATTGTTCCTCCCCTTCCGGTTTTTCTCACCATATAAACGGAACCACCATACACTCAGGTGATTAAACCAGCATCACTCAGGAATCTACCTCTCCCCCATAGCTAATCAATTGCCGAGCTAAAATTTTTAATTATTCAGTAGCTCTCAGCTGTCAGTTTCTCTCCATCCTCACTTTGACTTCTTTGTTTCAAATCTTATTATATGGACTGCCCCTGGTCTCATGTCCCTAAATCCATTCTCCATATATCAGCCACAGTGACTGAAGACATCATTTGTCCACGTCACTCTGAATATGTGACTATGTCCCCTGCTGCCCTCGCATAAGGTCCAAACTCTTCAATGTGGTTTACAAAGCCCTTCGTGACCTAGTCCCTGCCCACTTCTCCCCTTTACAGCTTTATTGAACATGTTTTTTTTTCTTAAATCTCCCTACACTTAACATACCGTTTAGTCTACCCTTCAGCAATGCCATTCCACTTCCCCATTTCTCTTTTATTAGCTAACTCCTAACACTTCTTGGCTTAGACAACACTTTTTCCAAGAAGCCTACCATGACACCCCAACCTAGCACCTCTAGTTTGAGTTCTCTGCAATTCCTAAATCACAGCACTAATCACAACACGTTGTACCACCTGTCAGCTCATTATACCCTCCTCGAAACTCTAAGTCCAAGATGGCAGAGCCACTGTCTGTCATGTTTAAAGGTGCATCCCAGAACCTGACGGGGCCTGGTACAGAACACTCAGTAAATCTTCCCTGAGTGAACGGTTCTATTCTACCGCCCTGTGTGCTACCTCTCCCGAAGAAGTTTCCCGAGAGTGCTGACCTTCTCTCTCATCTACCCGAGTGTCTTGCCCAGAAAAGATATTTAGTACAACTTCCAAATGAGTTCAAGACTCTACTCACCAGCCAGACCTTAAGTTTTAGAAGGAACAGGAGCATTCTGCAAGATGATTTATAAACCTGACTGTCCATATGTCCAAAAAAAATGAAAAACATAGAATGGCTGCTAACTGATAAAAGCTGTTAAAGAAAGGGCCTTATAAGCTTGTCTTTCTATTTTAATCAAATACCTTTATAGTGCAAATATAATAAATACACATGCATTATACTTTTACATACTCATAACAAGATAATTACATAGACTAAAGTTGCACTGTTTTCCCAAGTGAATCTTCAGTTTAACCAAACCTACGAAGCATTTAATTGAAATTAACATTTCTGGCAAAGCCACAGGCTTAAATCAAGCAGCATCAAGGCTGTAGTATTAAAAAAAGTAAATGAAAAAACTCAAGCTATAGAAACAGTAGCTATACCAGCAACCCCTCTTCTGGGGCGAGACCCACACATGTACTCCCTTCCCCAAGCACTATGAGTTTAAGGACTGAACAGAGAGCTTGTTTCACACAAGACTTTCACAGAAGAAAACTGTCATAGAAATGCATTATTATAATTACTATGCTTTTTAAAGATTTTGCAATAGAAATATATTAACGACGGCCTCAAATATCCAACATTTTTCTGTCTTACACGTTAAATCAAAGTTGTAGGAACCTACAAGTCTTAATAAAGAACTCTCTTCACAGCACAGCTGTAGTTCACTTTAAAAGGCAAAACGTTCCTTTTACTCTATATCCTTACAAATAAACATAATATAGATATAAACGAAAAGTTCTGATCCTGCATCAAGCATCATTCACTCTTGCCCTCTGATATAAACCTGGATATAGTCTTATTTGCAGAGAGTTTGCTTAATATATTAGTTGAAGCAAAAGTAAAAGGGATGTGAGCTTTCAGCAAAGGAGACCTTTATGAATTTCAGTGGTGTCCTTGGCACTCAGAGCTTCAGCTGAAGTCTCGACCGGTGAGGACGAGCGGAGCCACAAGGGTCCAGACATAGAGGAGGAGGCAGACCCAGCTGGAACTGATCTTGACCCACACAGCTGGCCACTTGCTGGTCATGGTCTGGAAGTTTGCATCAGGGCTAAGAACACAGCAGAGATTTAGGTAAAGGAGCCTAATTTCAGCATTCGGCAGCCCCTCAACAAAAGCTAAGAAATGCTCCAGGGAAATTCGACTGACACGACTCCCTAGTAAGTTTCTAGAAGAGACTTGAGAAAGTTGCGATTTTTAGTTTTTATGAGCAGGGGACTCTGCCTCTCAAACAGCTTTTATCTTCTTGCCTGCATGAAGAACCCTGACTATTCCTTGCAAAAAGTTCTTCAGGAACATCTGGCTCTTCTACATATTGGTCAAAGTCTAGATTGAAATGACCTCCCTGAAACTTTCCTTCCTTACCACATGATTACTTTGATCAAAATACTCTCTACGGACATCTCTAGACAGAGAAAAATCAGGGAACAAAGACAAGTCAGCTCACTTAATGTCATGATTTTCTCTCTCCAGTAACTCAAGTTTGGAAGGGCTTCCCATGATTTTCCCTGTAAGAATTCCAACTGGATTTCAAATGCAAGAGGAGAAAAAGTCAAAAGTATTTCAGAAAAGAGCACTGAACACAACTTCATTATAAGGGTAAAAAAAGGGGATTCTGAGGTCAGGACAATGGATGGAGACTTTACAGGCAACCCCGTGGGGCTAAGTGGTTTTCCCTCGATTCTCTCTCTATCTCTCTGCCTCCTACCTGTACCAGTTGGTCAGGGTCATCATGATGTACAAGGAAGCCGAGCAGAGCATGAGGTGGAACATGGAGTAGTTGTACTGCACGCCCTCTCGCTCGTTGTCCACAGCCCGCCGAGGCCGTCCATCTTCCTCATCGCTGGCGCCGTTGGCAGTCGTATCACGGAGGATCACGCTGTCACTTCCTGACAGGGTCAGCTTACTTACTTGGCTATTGCTGGCATTGCGGATGCTGGAGAGTAACCCCAAGAAGGTAAGTCAGAAAGGGGCCATGAAGACGAAATGCTGTCACTGGCCTAATACACTTGAAGGTTATTTCTGAACTGCTCCTGCTTTGGGGACCGAAGGGCTTCTGAAGGGTTTGCTTAAAGTTCTGAACTGCTGCCTGTCATCACAAGACAGAGACAGTGCTCTCATCAGTTACAATTTGAGGGTTTAACTGCCTAGGAGTTTCCCAAAACATCCTATGCTCTCAATGTCTGCTTCCAGGACTTCACAAGTACCTCTCCTTTGCTTGGAATGCACTGCCCACCTTCTCCCAGCTAACTTAATCACCCTTTAAATTCTCTGATCATGCTGTGCCCTCTAGGAGGTCTTCCCTGACATCACCCTATCACTAGGCTGGATTAAATTCCCACAGCTCCTTACTCTTCCTTCTGCTGTATCACTTACTGTTCCTGTCTTCCTTGCTATTGATAGAACTTTTTGACCACAATGACCTTAGTCATCTGTGCATTTCTAGTACACAGCAGATACTCACTAAAAGTTTGTTAAATGACTGAATTAAAAAGTACATACAAATAAAGGACAAAACCCACATGAACATCTCAACAGACATAGAAAAAGCATTTGACAAAAATCTGATATTTTTTCATGATAAAAACTCAAAATAGAAATAGAGAAGAACTTCCTCAAACTGATAAAGGGCATCTATTAAAAAGTCAGGGCTAACATCATACTTAATAGGGAAAGACTAAAAGCTTTGCCCCCAAGATCAAGAATCAAAGGAAAACAAACAAAAACAGTCATAGACAGTATGAAAACAAATGAACATAGCTGTATGCCAATAAAGCTTTATTTACAAAAATAGGAAGCCAGCCCAAAGGGCTGTTATTTGCCAACCCATATTTTAAGCAATCATTAAAAAAAGAAAAAAGGATAAATCTACACATTATGTGCAAAGCTGTCCAAATTATGACAAATTCATATGTATTTCAGAACAGTATATATACTGTTACATAGAATGCTCCCAATTTATTTTTTAAAAATTATATATCAAGTGATATAAATAAAATTATGTTTGTAACTATTTATAAAAATATGCATAATTACATAGATACAGATAGGTCAATAGACAGTAAGTATAAGCAAAGGAAAAAAGCCTGAAATAATATGTACCAAAATGTTAATCATAGAAGAGGTAAATTTAGAGGGAGGACCATTTCATTTACTACTGTTCTCACTTAAGCTATTAATTTATATAAATATATCCTTGCCCATTTTATTATTTCATATTTTAAAATTATTAAAGTAACATACACTTATACAGACAATATCAATAAAAATGGGTGGGAGAATGAGTGCACACTGCTAACATAGGTTATATCTGGTGTCCTGGATTAACTACAGACTAACATTTCATGTATAAAATTCTGTAGTTGTTTAAATATTATTTACAGTGATCAGAAAATAAAGATTGTTTTAAAAAAAGATAAGCCAACCAATTTTCAGAGCCACTATTTTAGCTGATCTAGGGTCAGGTAAGGGCTTTATCCTCCTATACAGAGGAGAACGTATCTCTTAGTAAGCCTGAGAGGAATTATTTGATGAGAGGATTTACTGAACTTAAAGAAATGTACACAGCAGGGTAACTGAAGCAAGTCAATGACTTTAATAAAGAAGAGTTAAATTTTTGTAATTCTTCTCACTGTTTTTTGAAAGCAAAATAGCTTCTTCACTCTATTACTAACCTTCATAAGAATCTTGTCTTAAGTACTTTTTAACTTACCTAGAATACAAAAGGGAGAGAACAAAGACTACCAGCCCAATAAAATTCTCTTTATTCAGAGAAGGCCCACTCTGTGATGGTGGAGCAGGAGTAGGGACTAGAGCAGTTGCATTTGCAGGAGCCAAGGTTGGTGAGGTCATGTGCATAATGATGCTCAACAGGCCAGGGTTGCAGGAATGATCTGAAAATGAGAAACTGTTTATATCTTTAGGTATAACTCATCTTGGTCCAGAAGGATTTGAGGGGTGTGCTATACATCACTCATTCGTGATTTAAAACATGGGAATGCTACACTTCAAAGAACCTGCAACTGGGCAGTCAGTAACACATCTGTGCTGCAACCAGAGACTTAGTTTTAGAAAAAAAGAAATGAAACTACAACAACAAAGTATTTGTCAAATATCATAAATGTCAATCTTGATTTCACTGGTTTTGAAATTTAACTGGCAAGTCTTTTTGGCTCTATAGTTGTGCTTAAAGCACAAGGAGTTTACACAGACTTAAACAAACTTATGGTTACCAGGGGGAAGGGTGGGGGGAAGGGATAGTTAAGGAGGTTGGGATTGACATGTACACACTGCTACATTTAAAATGGATAACCAGCAAGGACCTACTGTATAGCACAGGGAACTCTGCTCAATATTATGTAACAACCTAAATGGGAAAATGTATAACTGAATCACTTTGCTGTACACCTGAAACTATCACAACATTGTTAATCAACTATACTCCAATATAAAATAAAAAGTTAAAAAAAAAGAGACTAATTTGCTTGCAAAATAAGGTTAGATTCAATAAACTTGGCCTGGTTATCAAAAAAAAAAGCACAAGGAGCTTATCCCTAGTTTTGTTTCTACATAGTTACACAGGAATACAATAGAAATAAGTTGAGTCATCACTGAATGGTCTGCAATAATGGTTTTCCTTGAAAAGGAGTCCATAAAATACCCCCACTGAGAAACAATCCCATAAGATCTACAAAAGGAGATTTCCTGCAGCTGTTTCTTCTGGAGCCTGTACCACCAAAGTAACATTCAATTAAAGTAATTCTACAAAGGGCCAAAACAATGTTGCCTTGCTCAGCTCTTAACTAGTTTGACTTAGTCCAGGGAAAAGCCTGGACTATATAAAGGACTATGGTCCTTTAGGCGGTCAGCTCTGAATAGCTATGAATAGACATGGAGAATAAAACCTGAAAGGTAAATACCGTGGACACTGTACATTTAAGTGAAGTTTTTTGTCTGTTCATTTGTTTGTCTGACATTTGCTCCAGCTCTAGTTTCTGCACCCACCAAAGGAGTAATTTCTTACTTTCTTTTTTCTTTTTCTTTTTTTTTTGGTCTGCGTGGCACGGCTTGCAGGATCTTAGTTTGCCGACCAGGGATCCAACCCAGACCCACAGAAGTGAAAGCATGGCGTCCTAATCACTGGACTTCCAGGGAATTCTCATTTCTTACTTTGTTTTCACCAAATGAATGCGTTATTAAAACTCCCTTACCAGGTTCATTGGACATGGCTGACCATGTGAGGTACATGGTGTAGAGGGTGATGATAGAGGACTGCAGGAGGCCAGAACGAGGCTGGTGTTCCTACAGAATCAAAAAGAAAACAATGCCATAGGAATTGCTAGGGCTGAATTTCTAAAACCCAGCATACTTCCCGGGACCCACTGAATTGTTATTAATTGAGAACCTCCTGATTCTGCTTGACAGTTGAAAGATGACAAGTAACCCTTCGGTTTGAGTTAGCTTGAAAAAGAACCAAGAAAGAGGAGGCATGTACTACTGGTTCTCAGGCATTTCATAATCCTGGAAATTCCTGTATATCATACAAAGGCTTAGATTTACTACTAGTTCCTTGGTATAGTGAAATCTAAGCTAAGCTTTGCCACTGGCTAGCTTGGTGACCCATCACCTCTCTGGAACTTCGGTTTTCTCACTTTTAAAAGGAGACGTGGGCTTCCCTGGTGGCGCAGTGGTTAAGAACCCACCTGCCAATGCAGGGGACACGGGTTCGAGCCCTGGTCCGTGAAGATCCCACATGCCGCGGAGCAACTAAGCCCGTGCGCCACTACTGAGCCTGCGCTCTAGAGCCCACAAGCCATAACGACTGAAGCCCGCACACCTAGAGCCGGTGCTCCGCAACAAGAGAAGCCACCGCAGTGAGAAGCCCGTGCACCGCAAAGAAGAGTAGACCCTGCTCGCCGCAACTAGAGAAAGCCCGCGCCCAGCAACAAAGACCCAACTCAGCCAAAAATAAATAAATAATTTTTTTTTTTTAAAAGGAGAGGTGATGTCTAGATGTTCTTTTCATACCTAAATTCATATCTGAATTTTAAAAATATTGTATTTAAATGAGGAAACTCAGGAGCATGAGTTGTGTTTTAAATATTAAAATCAATTATTTTTTCTAGTTGAATTCCCCTAAAATATCTTTGCTAAAGATTCCTAAGAATCATTCTCATGATATAAACAATTTTATAAGAATGATAAATTCTCAAGTTACATAGTTTTTTTCTTAAATAATAGGGAAATTATTCATTTACTGGCACTCAATGGCACATTTTACAGTGATTAAGTTATAATTAAGAAGACTTTATTGTCTTGGACATAAATTCATATAACAGGTTACCTAGGTTTCAAGTTTAGCATTAATTAAAAATCCTTCACAGGAGGAAGAAGCAGAAATCACAACCATACCTGAATTTTTGGGTGGATTGACATAACGGAAACCACAATGCAAAGGATCAGATTAAAACTGATGAAGAACTTGTTTTCTGTGCAGCCATCTGGTTTGGTGTAGTATGTGTAGAGCAATACGACAGAGATGATTGACAGGATATAAAACATGCTTGTGACAGACAGTAAAGCTAGAAAAAAGAAAACAAACATGAATGCCCACAATCATAACAAACTCTTATACTAACGAGGACCAATTTTCACCCTATTTAACGTAGCATAATGCAGTATGGCTCTCATAGGGGTTTAGATACCTACCCGCATACCAGCCCCTTGGGTTCCCTTCTTCCATTCGATTTACCCATGATTCATTCCAAGAGTGAGCAAAGTCCACCAACAGCACCAGCTGGATGAGGATGAAGAAGGCAGCCCCCACCATGCCAATAAAAAACCAGGCTACAAACCAAAAGCACAGTTATTCTTCACCATAGGAGCAACATTTCAGAATGTTACTGTCCAACATTCTAAAAAGATTTCAATTCAAGTAATAGAGAGGTAATAAAGACATTGTCTCCAGCAGTACAGCAAGATTATTGCAATTCCAAACTCAAAGGCATTCTCTGAGAAGTGTTCTGTTGGGTTTCAGACCTCTTAAAACTTGTTCTAGCTTGTGCCAAGGGGAGCCTAGGGTCTGACATTCCAAATGGAAAAGATATAAGCCTTTTCCTTTACTTACAGGGATAAAAATCACAGTGGAAATCCACAGATGTCACGATAAGGAAGCAGGTTAAGACAGGGATAGTGGAGCACACGGTTACAAGTCGTACGTTGACAAGCTCTCCGATTAACTTGGTATTGCCAAGTGAGAAGGGAAACTATTAAAATATTGGCAAACGATTAACATATGGTTCCAGAACAGCTGAGAAGTGGGCTGAATACCTCCCGGCTTTAATCAAGCAATTAATATCTTAATATTAGTACCAAGTCATGGTAATTGGACACCATCTCATTTAATTACCAGTTCTGCAAAAATCAGTAATGAAAATGTAGCTTTCACACAATCATTTGTAGAGTTTGTATATATTATAATTGACCCCCCTAATAGTGAACCATACCTGTGGTGAAGTGGCCCCCAGGGATATAGAAAGATCCAACCATGATACCAACAATGGCAGCAATTTTAAAGAACCAAAACCTATTAAAATATAAAAGTGCATTTATGAAATGCTAATTTTTGCCCTTACACTGAGAAAAATGAATTTCTAAAATGCAAAAATAAAGCCTTACTAGCCACTTCCAACATGATTAGGCTTATTTCTTCATCTGACATGAAACTACTTCACTCAATACTTCATACAATTTAAGGACAAACATTAGCACAGAGACCAAATCATGCACATTCACAGGAAAGAAACGTTACTTTAGCATTTCCCTACTTTTAGCACTTAAAGATAGGAATTTTTCTAGAATTCTGGAGCATTCTAAACTAACGATGTTAGCTAAATATACAGCAATCAACTTAGATCTGGGGGAAAGTGAATCACCGAATCCTTCTTTTACAACATGGTAAAACCATGCCTCATAGTGTTAAAAAACCCATCCTGAAACCGTGCCCCATAGTTAACAGACGCTGGTGCCTAACAGAAATTCTTGAGCTTGCCTTACAGAACAGTGCTAAGAGAACAGCTTGTTAAAGAACCGCCCCCGCTTGCAGCCTTGCCTTCACAAGGCTCATCGTAATGTTTTTTTTTTCAAATTTCATATCCTCCAACCTTCATATAGCCTAGATAATATACCACAAGACTCTTTTTTAACTACCCCTATAGATAATGTGCCTCTGACTTATGGGTCACTATAGTAACAGGGGCTTAAGCTGTTTTTCAGAAACTGGGAGTTAGTTTTTGTCCAGTTCAAGCTGCCTAAGACTGGTTGGGACCACTGACCCTAAAACAGGACCTGCACAGATGTGCAATGAATAACCCTTTTGATGTCAGTGCCAAAAATGAATGATCCTTTTGACGTCAGAGTGCCAAAAACTCTACCCTCAGATTATGCTAAGCATCTCCATTTTTGAACATGCATCCTATTAAGAAGCATGTAGGGCTTCCCTGGTGGCGCAGTGGTTGAGAATCTGCCTGCCAATGCAGGGGACACGGGTTCGAGCCCTGGTCTGGGAAGATCCCACATGCCGCGGAGCAGCTAGGCCCGTGAGCCACAATTACTGAGCCTGCGCATCTGGAGCCTGTTCTCCGCAACAAGAGAGGCCGCGATAGTGAGAGGCCCGCGCACCACGATGAAGAGTGGCCCCCGCTTGCCGCAACTAGAGAAAGCCCTCGCACAGAAACGAAGACCCAACACAGCCATAAATAAATAAATAAATAAATAATTAAAAAAAAAAAAAAAAAAGCATGTAATTCAGATACACCTGTGCAGAACACTGATTACCTCACCTTTTCCTTACCTCCAATTCCCTTTCCCCAAACCTAAGACTACTCTGATCTCTATCCCATAAATATCTAAAACGTCTCGCCTTCGGGGAGGCGGATCTGAGATCTGTCTTCCCGTCTCTGCTGCAAACCTCAGCATCTCAGGTTGGCTTGCTGCACGTCAGGCGACTGGACATAAATGCCTTGCCCACAATCACACAGTTCGTCACTGGCAAAGCCAGGACCAAACCTGGCTTTCAGTCAATCTTTAAAGACTGCCTTGTATGGCAGAGTGTAAAGAAAGCAGCTTTGGAGTTGGACAGACTTGAGTTTCAATCCTAGCTCCAACCCTCACTAGCTGAGAGATCTCAGGCAATTTATTTAACCTCTCTGTAAAGGGGAACCGGGGATCAGGAATGGGAAGCGACAGAATATGTGAATCAGTGGCCCAAATATATTCACTATTTATGTTTCTGTATACTGTTTAAATATATCAGGTAAATGTTTCTCTTTTAACAATAGAAAGAAAAAATGTGTGTGTGTGTGTAGTGCTTAGTACAATGCTTGAACTGTTTCATAGGTGTTCCATAAAAATCTAGGCACTTTAAGCAAAGGTATTTTTAAAAAATACAGGAAAAAGACAAGATTCTCCTTGTCCACTCTACCTCTTCCATGCTGCAGGGCTCCAACTGAAAATGACGTTGAAACAACTTCCCATGTACAGTAGGTCAGAAATACATCTGGGCCACTGATTTACATACTCTACTGCTTTCATCAAAATGGCAACATTAACTGCTGAAGGGGAGGATGCACATCATAATGTAACAAGTTAATAATAAATAATTCCTACATACCCATTGTGTATCGCTGCTCTGGGATCTTTACTCGTTTTCACTTTTAACATGAGCAGAAAGAAGGCAAAGAAAAAGACGGTCAAGGCAAAGTTGATTCGATATACGGCTTTATAACGAACCAGCACATCACAATCTTTATCCATGATTGTATCATCCACCTTGGTTTTAAGTCCTTCATCACAGAATCCAGGAATCTGGAAAAAGCAATTTTAATGTTATGGGAATATCCACATTTAAAGAGAGATTCTATTCCACAATAGGGAAGCCTGGATTTTTAAAACTGACCACTTCAACAACTGCAAGACTCTCCTGTGGGACTTTTCTCTTTGACTTCCAATTCACTTACAATCTTGTCACCAAATAGTATAAACAAGTTGCATTTTGAAAATAAAAGGCAAGTGCTCTCTCTCTCTTTTCTTTTTAATATTTTATTTATTTATTTTTTGGCTGTGTTGGCTCTTAGTTGCAGCACACGGGATCTTTCATTGCAGCGTGCGGTCTCTTTGTTGCAGCCCAAGGGCTTAGTTGCTCTGCGGCATGTGGGATCTTACTTCCCCGACCAGGAAGCAAACCCGCGTCCCCTGCACTTGAAGGCGGATTCTTAACCACTGGACTACCAGGGAAGTCCTGAGTGCTCTCTTTTTGGCCCTTATCTGTGGATGAGGTTATCTCCCATTTTCCCATGAGTTTTCATGCTACAACCCACTCCTTCCGAAGGTGAAGGGCTAGTCTAGTTTAAATGTTTAAAACTAAACATATAAGGGCTTCCCTGGTGGCGCAGTGGTTGAGAATCTGCCTGCCGGTGCAGGGGACACGGGTTCAAGCCCTGGTCCAGGAAGATCCCACATGCCGCGGAGCAACTAAGCCCGTGCGCCACAACTACTGAGCCTGTGCGTCTGGAGCTTGTGCTCCGCAACAAGAGAGGCCACGACAGTGAGAGGCCCGCGCACCGCGATGAAGAGTGGCCCCCACTTGCCGCAGCTGGAGAGGGCCCTCGCACAGAGACGAAGACCCAACACAGCCAAAAATAAAATAAATTAAAAAAAAAAAAAACTAAACATACAAGAAAAGATAAAGTTTTAGAGCCACTCTTTTAATACCTTTTCCAAAGCTGTTAGACTAAAGATGTTCATTCTGACTACCTTTACTTTGGGAAAAGACTGATACCTTTATATTCTGTGTCTTGACTATAACCAAAATTTAAAATCCCAACAAATCCAACGAACTTGACTTTCACAACAGTGAAGAAATAAATACTAATTACAACTAAAACTCTGCAAAATATAAAAATAATAAAAACCACTACATTAAATAAGGTTACGGTTACTTCTACTTACCTTCTTCAGCTGAGTTTCCATCCCTTCATGAAACATGAAACAACATACAATAGTGCCCAGGAAGAGAATGAAAGCATAGATGAGGCGAGTCACGGTGGAATTCTTACTGTTGGGACAGCAACTACACAGCAAACATGATGCACCACCGCAAAGGCATGGAACCTGTAATAAGCACATCATCACCATTTGAGACCTCCTTCAGTGGACTCCTTTGTGACATCCAGAACAGAAGATGAGGCAAACCAGGCTTTGAGAGTTTTAACTGAGAACTATAGCTGGGAGGAAGTGGTTAAAAGCATGGGCTCTGGAGTTGATATTATTTCTGCCACTTTACCTCAACAAGTTACATAATGTAAGCTTATTTCTCCATCTATAAATTAAACTCAATAACAGAATCTTCCTCCCTCAGACATTGCTATATTAAATGAGCACTCAACACAGTGCCTAAAACATAGTAAAAGCCCAGTAAATGTTGGTTATGTTCTCACAGACAGCATATTTTATTTAAAAACGATATATCTAATACTGAGAAAAATAGAAACTAACTCCACTTGCTGTTTTCTGGGAATCCTAGCTACCAAATCTGATATTACAGCATAAGGCAACATTACATGGAAACCCTTATAATTAACGAAAGCAAGAGACATTTAGCTCCATTCAAGAGTAACCTGGAGTTCGAGCCTTGGTCTGGGAAGATCCCACATGCTGCGGAGCAACTAAGCCCGTGCGCCACAACTGCTGAGCCTGCGCCCTAGAGCCCGCGAGCCACAACTACTGAGCCCACGTGCCACAACTACTGAAGCTCACGTGCCTAGAGCCCGTGCTCCACACCAAGAGAAGCCACTGCAATGAGAAGCCCGCGCACCGCAACGAAGAGTAGCCCTGCTCACCGCAACTAGAGAAAGCCCGCGCACAGCAACGAAGACCCAATGCAGCCATAAATAAATAAATAAATAAATAAATTTATTTAAAAAAAAAAAAAGTAACCTGGAGATTCCTCAAAGTCAAACATAGAATTATCATATGACCCAGTAACTCCACTCTTACATATACACCCAAAAGAACTGAAACAGGTATTCAAACAAAAACTTGTATATGAATGCTCAAAGCAGCACCATCTACAATTGTCAAAAGGCAGAAACAACCCAAATGTCTATCAACTGATGAATGGATAAGTAAAATGTGGTATACCCACAAAATGGAATGTTATTTGGCCATAAAAATGAAGTACCGATAGCTGGTACAACATAGGTGAACCTAGAAAACATCAGGCTAAATGAAAGAAGTCAGACACAAAAGGTCACATATTGTATGATTTCATTCATATGAAATACCCAGAATAGGTAAATCCAGAGATAGAAAGCAGATTAGTGGTTTCCAGAGGCTGGAGGGAGTGGGGAGAAGAGAGTAGACTGCTAAACAGAAATCGAGTTTGTCTTTGGGGTGATGAAAATGTTCTGGAATCAGACAGGTGTGATGATAGCCCAACACTGTGAATATACTAAATGTCACTGAATTATACACTTTAAAATAGTTAATTTTATGTAATGTGAATTTTACCTCAATTTAAAAAAAAAAGTAACCTGGATCTTTGGTCAGCTAAATTCTCCTAATGAGCATTCCAGCTGAGAGGACATACTTTGAGTGATTCTTCTATATGATTGATTAGGAAACCACCTGAATTGTTTTGACAGGTGATGTTATGAAGTCACATTACAAGGACAGGCTAGTTCAGAATCATCCGCAGAAGCAGCAAATGCAACGCTGGGGGATTCTGGTTTTACAGTATGGTCCCAGTAATAATCTTTTATGAGATAATGTCAGGAATACATAGTACCTAGCACAATGCCTTTCATAGCAGGGGCTCCGTATATCAAGGTAACCGTTAATATCCATAATCAAAACAGCCATGGGGAATTGACCACCCAGCCTCATCTCCAATTCTTAACTACATTCTGGGTCAAATGACTGTAATAAAAGTCTGTATCTGGTCGCAGA
Source organism: Eubalaena glacialis (assembly GCF_028564815.1). Taxonomy (NCBI): domain Eukaryota; kingdom Metazoa; phylum Chordata; class Mammalia; order Artiodactyla; family Balaenidae; genus Eubalaena; species Eubalaena glacialis. The sequence continues at coordinate 16,506,722 of NC_083728.1, read as the reverse complement.
CAGAAATACAGACATTTTACAGCTGAAAACAATGACACTAATTGCTTCGGGTTTATTTTGTCTGTACTCTCACACTCCTGACTCCCTTTAGCTATTTTTTCCCCCCAGCCAATTAAATAAACTAATGATAGTTGCCTACTGTTTGCTATAGGTTGAATTGTGTCCTCCAAAATTCGTATGTTTAAGTCCTAATCCCCAGTACCTCAGCATGTGACCTTATTTGGAAACAGAGTTGCTGCAGATGTAATTAGGTAAAATGATGTTATACTGGAGAAGAGTGGGCCCCTAATCAAACATGGTTGATGTCATAAAAAGGAGAAATCTGGACACAGACATGCATCACAGGGAGAACATCATGTGAAGATGAAGGCAGAGATTGATAAAGCAAGGAACACCAAAGATTGCTACCAAACCCCCAGGAACTAGGGAAGAGGCCTGGAACAGAGTCTACCTCACCACCCTCAGAGGGAACCAACCTTGCTGACACCTTAATCTCAGACTTCTAGCCTCTAAAACCATGAGACAATAAATTTCTGTAATTTAAGTCACCCACTCTGTGGTATTTTGTTATGAGGCCCTGGCAAACCAATACACCTACTTACTTGTTTACGTCTTGTACCTTGAGGGGGCCCCACCTAGTGTTATATCTCTTGTACCTTCACACAGTAGGTACTCAATCTGTGGAACAAACTTGTCCTACTATATGTTATGTCACTTCCCCATCTCAGTAAACAAGTCTACTTGAGATAGGCTGGAACCTGGGACCCTTTACCTGAGTGCTTGCACCTGGACTAACCCTTGAGCAACAGAATACAAAGAAACGATAAGGGACTCAAAATAACTGCACACATGAACAGTAAGATACAAAAAAGCCACAAACCAACTGCCACTTCTGAGGTGCGCAGAGCAGTAGCAGGGTACCGCGCACGATCCCTGCACAGAGCCCCACCAAGGGGGAGAGCAGATCACCTAAGCCACACCTCTTGCTCAACCCACTGATTCGCCCCTACCCATATCCCATTTAAGGAACCAGTTCCCCCATCTGTTCCTTGTTTTTTCTCTCTCTTGCTTGGCTGAAATTCTCGTCTGGCCTCTTATCAATTTCTACTGATTAAAGAGTGCGAGGACCCAGGTGAGTCACATACTCTTCCTGTTGCCCAGGCCAAAAACCTTGGAGTCATCCTCAATGCCTTCTCTTTTTCCAAAACTCTCATTCCATCTGTCAGCACATCAGCTCTATCCTCAAAATGTATCCAGAATCTGGCCACTTTCATAGCATCCTCACGTTGGTCCAAGCCACTACTATCATCCCTCACCTGGATTAAATGCAATAGCTCCTGTCTCGCTGCTATAGCAACCCATTCAGAACCCTTAGTATAAAAATTATTTTCAGATGAAGACACGTGAGATTCAAAAGAAGCAGAAAAAAATGCCTTCTCAGAACTTTTCTCATCTGACTGAAAGCAGCAACTGCCATAAATTCTCTCTCCAAGGAAGTTTTATGGCCATGAAGATGATAAAAAGACCTCTGCACCCACAGAAACGAGTACTATCACAAACTTTCTTATCTCCTGTTTGTTCTCCTAAAAACCCATTTGTCTTTCCTAAAGAAACCTATTTGTTCTTCCCATGGAAGCCCTTTTCTGCCCCGCCCAATCCTAACCCTAACCCCAATTAAGTTAGGTATATAATAAGCCCTATATTCTAACCACCCCTTTGAGTTATTCATCACTAAGAACCCCTGCGTGTATGTGCGTTGCACAAGTACATGAACGCTTTTTTTCTCTTGCTAATTTGTCTTTTCTCAGTTTAATTCGCAGGCCCCAACCACTAACCCATTGAGAATGGAAGTTTTTCCTCCCCTACACTGCCTTACCCTTCCTTTTCTAACATCTGTTCTCCACACAGCAACCTTGTTAAAACACTGGTCAGATCACATCATTCCTCTTTTCTGTAATGGATCCCCATCATCACATAAGAGTAAAAGCCAACGTCCTTAAATCGGCCAATGGGTATCTATGTGATTTGGCTCCCTTTACCTTTCTGACTTCATTTTCTATTATTCTTCCCCTCACTCATTCCATTCTCTGGTACACTGAATTCCTTGCTGTTCCTATTGAACAAAAGGAATTAATAAAATATAAAAGTGATTTATAGGTAGAAATGCTTTGATGGCATCAATTCAGATCTCAGCTTTACATCAAAGCCAAAATGTGTTTCCGGTTTCAAATTACCAATTCACGCCCTAATTAATTTCCTTAACTATTTTTTTCTAAATCTATTTTGTAAACAGTGAGTTTGACCCACTAGTAAACTGTAAAAAAAAAAAAAAAAAAAGACCAGGATTTTTTTTTTTAATGTGATAGAAAAGAAAAATTGTACAGCAGAGGGCAAAGGTAAGAATTATTTCACGAAACGTGTGTCTAAATGGGTGTATTAAATCAAGCACGTAAAATTTATTTCTTACTTTGGGTCAAGGTTGAAAAACTGGAAAGCCACTACTATCTAGGCCCTTAAAAGACCAACAGCACTTTTCATTTAAGATCAACAACCTAAAAGGATGGAAAATACATTCTGTCCCTAAGAAAAAGTAGTGGCATGAGCTGAGATAGAGTCCTTGGTCATTTAAGTCAGCTGGGGAATTAGGAAACAAGGAAATGATGTTAAGGAATCATGCTCCTCGGAAGCGAGTGTATGAGTGAACGCAGCATATTCTCTTCCATAGATCCCAAAATTCCTTTTTTAAAATACGGCGTTTACAATCTACAAAGTGATTCAACCTATTTATTCATTTCATCCTCACAACAGCTCTTGAGGCGAGGAATGCTGGGGTGATTGTCCTCATCTTAAGGGAAACCAGAAAGAAATGACTTGTACAAGGTCCCAAAATGTTCAGGCCATGACTTCCAATTCTGAATAATAATCCACAAGGCCTTCTTTCCATTGCGCCAGAACCGCAGACAGGCCTCGGTTAAAATCTCACCTCTGCCACAGACTCTGTAGCTTTGGCAAATCCTGTGCTAGGGGATAAAAATATTATTCAAGCCCCACCTCCCCGCTCAAATAAATGACGCCACCTTAAGAAGGTGCTTGGAAATGGACCAGAGAGCCCGGGCCCCGGGAGCCGAGCTCAGTCCCCAGTCCCATTCCAGCTCCGGAGGAACCCAGAGGCCGGACGGCTCGCGGGGGCGGGGCAATCAAAATTGTAAACAATGGAGGGCTGGCCTCTTAACGTTCCTCCACAATCGCAGAAGGCGAACCGCCTGATCCTGATCGCAGGGCATCGCGGATTTTATCCTGGACCCCCCGGATACCCTCTGCAGCCCAGGGCCGGACCCCCAAACCCCGGGCCCCGGGCGCCAGGCCCGTCGGGGTCTGCGCTTGGGGAGCCCTTATCGCCCTCCCCCAAACCACAGGACCGACGGAGACACCAGACCCCGAACTCACCCAGCTGGCGAGGGAGAAGACGCCCAGCACAGCTCCCATGGTGATGCGGGTGACGGAGGTGGCCGATGCGGAAGCTCCTAGCGCGGTAGTAACGGCTGGTTGAGGCGTCTCCTCAGAAACGCGACGGTTTCTCAGGCCAGAAACGTGCGGCCTGCGTCATGCGTGGCCCCGCCCACCGCCCTCGGCAGGGCTGGGGGAGGAGGCGGGGCTAAACCGGCCCGAGGCTGCAGGAACAGAGCAGGGTTTTACTCCTTCATCTCGTTTGCATTCCCTGGGAGTCCACTATGTCAAGATCTGGGGTACAGAAGTGTACAAGAATTTATGGCCAAGTTAAGAAGAGACTGACAGTGGACAGAAACGCACCATGGCATATTGTGATGATTACTATGAAAAAGTATTACGAGGAAATATTCTTTCAGTAAAAGTGTATTTAATGCCTACTATGTAAGGAGAAGGTAATCAGTTAGGGAGTAGTCCTGGAAGGACTTTATATTTAATCTGAGGTATTTATATTAAGTCTAAGAACTGAAGGATGAGCCCAAGTTAAGCAGGAAAGATGGGCACTGTTTCCTAAACTGTGGGATATATAAACCATTTGGGGTGACTGAAAGGATCTAAGGATGCACGTATATATAGGACATTAAGTAACACTGAAAGGCAGAGTGAGAAAGTCTTGTTTCAAACTAAAGAGAAAGTGTGTTTGCCACTCGTATATATTTAACATTTTTCTAACATTTGCTTATTTCCCTTTTTAGCAGAGCAAAGGCTTCATTTTCCAAATCTCATCAAAAGGTAACAACATCTACAGTTAAATAACATTGTTTTAGGGTTTGTGTATATGTGTGTTTGTAGAAATTCTTCCACTTCTACCAAGCAATACTTGATTTCCCTTTAAGTAGTGGTGTAAATTTTCCTTTGTAAATTTAAGTAAAAACTGAGTCCATTTAAAGAAAAAATTTTGAAAAATTATTTACTTACGTAACAACAGGTGGTATGTAGATATGGCAACAATGATGGCAATGTTCTACAAATAACTGGTGTAGGGGAACATTTTCCTGGGAGTATGAGAACCTGTAGAGTTTGGATCCTAGAATATTTAGGTTGGAAGACGCCTTAGAAATAGATTCAAATCTTTTCTTGTCAGAAATGGAAAAAGACCCAAAGTGAGATGGTTTGCCTAAAGCCACAGAAAGGGTTGATGGCTGAGGAAGAAGAATTACTCAAGCTTTCCTAATTCCCTTCTCTCTTTCTGCCCCCCAAACTACTTGCCCAAGTCAGGTTGTTTCAGGACCACTGAACCTTCCAGGTAGCCCTTAAAATCCTTGCTTCTCCCTGTCTGGGTATTGTGGGACTGGGCAGAATAAAGCTAAGACTGTGATAAAGCCCGTGATCAAATTCTACCAGGAACATGCCCACAGTCAAAATGAATTAGAGTTATTTAGCTTGTTTGTTAAGGGAGAATGCATTAAGAGAAACCATGAGGTATCTTGGTAAGAGGGAGTTGGGAAGACCTTATTGTAGGATTTGGGTCTGTGCTGGGTACCTCTAAGAGGGGTTTAAGGAAGTGGGGAACAGTTTTGAATTGAACACAGTCAAGAAGCAGGGACAATTCAATAACAGGTATCTTAATTTTTATCCAGAAGGTAGGAGAATTAAAGCAGGGCCAGAGTTGTCACTGAAAAAGAACCAGGACCCACTCATGTTAGAAGAGGAGGATGTTGAGTCATATGTGTGGTTCCTGAGTGGCCTTGTCTATGCCTTGTTCCAAATACAGAGTGGCCTTGTTTGATATTTGTTTATATTCTGTGAGCACTTGTTTATGTTCAGTGAGGAACAATGGGTCTAGCCGATGGCTGAAGGGTTTTTCACTTTCTGACCTGTAAGCATTAGTCCTCCCAAATGTGGGACCCTGCCCTTCTCTCAGTGTTTCTGACCCCAAGTGGTTAAGTGTGCCTTGTCTAGGTGGCAAAGGTGGGGGAGAGCGGATCTTTGAGATCTTCTGCTCCAATTTCCCACCTCCTCCTGTAAGAGTCCCTCAGCAACACCTGTTCTGGGAGCACGCGGTTGGGGGGGGGGCGGAGCTCACTGTCACACAGAGCAGCCCCGCCCATATTCATACTGTCAAAACTAGGTTGTTTTCCCCCATGGAGGGAAGGAAAAATTTCCCCCGCACCTCTTAGGTTTAGTGATTGGGCCAGCTAGGCATGGAGGCTTTTATACCATTCTGACAAAGAGCTGTAGGAAGGTAAATATATGGGAGAAACTAATGGAAGATAAGGGTTGTTTTAGGAAGGTTTGTTTTGTAGATTCCTCTCACCGATAAGAGTCTATCTAGAGTTGTCTCCTGTGATTAACTTTTGCCCCTCCTGGTAGAGAGGAGATGGGGGACACCGTCACAAAGGGAAATTTATAGGGGGAGGGCAGAAACCTTTTCTGTGTCTCCTTCTCAGGTGTCTTCAGCTGGAGGTAATCCTTATGCCAAAGTGGCATATTTGGGGGTGGAATGATCTGATCACTTACACTCCTATATATTGTTTCAAAAGGTAACCCATGTACTTGATTTTTTTTTTAAGTTAATGTGTTAATTTTTATTTCAGTTTTATTGAGGTATAATTGACATATAAAATTTTAAGATATTTAATGTATACATCGTGATGATTTGATGTCTATATATATTGTGAAAGGATTCCTCCGATCTAGTTAATTAACAGATATTTCAACTCACACATTTATCTTTTTGTTGTTGTTGTTGTTGAGAACATTTCAGCTCTGTTCTCGTAGCAATTTTCAATTACACAATACAGTGTGATAAACTATAGTCACCATGTTTTCATTACTCAGACTTTTTCTTCTTATAGCTGAAAGTGTGTATCCACTAACCAACCACTCCCTAATTCCTTCATCCTCCAGCCCACATCTGACTCTGTTTCTATGAGTTTGACCTTTTTTTTTTTTTTTTTTAGATGCCACACATAAATGATACCATTCATTATTTGTCTTTCTTTGTCTGGCTTATTTCACTTAGCATAGTATCCTCAAGGTCCATCCAAGTTGTTGAAAGTGGCAAGATTTCCTTCTTTCTTATAGCTGAACAGTATTTCATCATATGTATATATGCCACATCTTCTTTATCCATTCATCCCTTCAGAGAAACTTAGGTTGTTTTCATAATTTGGTTGTTGTGAATAATGCTGCAATGAACTTGGGAATGAAGATATATCTTCAGTACCCTATTTTTATTTCCTTAGGATATGTATCCATAGTGGGGTTGCTGGAACATATGATAGCTTTATTTCCTTTTCTCCACATCCTTGCCAGCACTTGTTATCACTTGTCTGCATGATAGCCACTCTGAAAGGTTAGGTGATATCTCATTTTGGTTTTGATTTGTGTTCTCCTGATGATTAGTGATGTTGAGCACTTTTTAATGTAAGTGTTGATTATTTTTTTGTCTACTTTGGAAAACTGTTCAGTTTCTCTGCCCATTTTAAACTGGATTCTCTATTTCTTTTTCAACATCTTTATTGGAGTATAATTGCTTTATAATGTTGTGTTAGTTTCTGCTGTATAACAAAGTGAATCAGCTGTATGCATACGTATATCCCCATGTCCCCTCCCTCTTGCGTCTCCCTCCCACCCTCCCTATCCCACCCCTCTAGGTGGTCGCAAAGCACTGAGCTGATCTCCCTGCGCTATGCTGCTGATTCCCACTGTCTATTTTACATTTGGTAGTGTATATATGTCAGTGCCACTCTCTCACTTCGTCCCAGCTTACCCTTCCCCCTCCCTGTGTCCTCAAGTCCATTTAGAGGTTATGTTTTAAAATTTAATTTTCTATTTGTAGCTGGTATATAGAAATATAATTGATTTTGTATATTGACTTAGTATTCAGCAAACTTGCAAAACTTTTATTAACTTTAATAATGTGTATATAGAATTTTTTGTAATTTCTATATAAACAATCATGTCATCTATAAACAATGTTATTAATTCGTTTTTTCTAATACTTAAACATTTCATTTTTCTTGTCTCATTGCAATTACTAGAACTTGATTTTTTTTTAATACTGCATAAAAGAATGTCGACTGAAAAAAAAAATACACAACCTAAAAGTTGAGAGTTATGTTTTATTCGGCAGACATTCTTAGGACTTCAAGACCAGGAGACAGCATCTCAGATAAAGGCTGAGAAAACTGTTCCAAAGAGGAAAGGGGGAAGCCAGGACAGATAGGAGTTTTTGCAACACCACCAAGGTAGTCGGAACAAAAGGCTACTCTTAGTAAAAGAAAACTAGATACCTCAAGTTAAGGAATTTAGCACTTTCTATGTATGGGAAGATGCAAGAGTCTGGGCTCACTGAAATCATTCCTTTGATATGCACCTCAGCTATCGGGGTGCATATCCTGTGTCTTCTCATCCTGAGATTCCTCAAGCTGCACCGCTGGGAGTGGCTGCAGTCTGATGACTGCTAGATGGCAGGTATTCTTTGTTTCCTTCCTGAGTTCCCTCAGGGCTCACTGTCGTCCGGGAGGCTGTAATGTAGTAGCTAGATCCTTTGTTTACTGATATGGCAGGCAGTATTTTATTTCTCAAGAACATACAGTGAAAATGTATTAGCTTACTCCCCCCGCCCCCCGCCGTCTCCCAAATCTCTTTCCAGAGTTCTTGTATGCATATGCCAGCTGTGTATGTATTACCTACCACTCCCCTTTTACCTGTTGTAGTGTTCCAACCACGTGGTGTTGTACATTGCTTATATCACAAAACTTATTCATTCATTCAAGAAATATTTACCAAGCTCTTACTATGTGCCAGGCACTGTTCCCAGTGATGAGAGAACAGCAGGGAACAGCGAAATGCTTGCCCTTAAAAGAGTTTATGCTGTAGTGAAAATGTTAGAGCAGGCAGGTAGCTAGGTATGAGCAGAGAAATAGGGGCAGGGGCCAGGTGGGAGGAAGTCACGCATCTTGTAAACAGCAGGAGTCCATGGTCAGACAGAGAAAAGCAGGAACCTCCAGACTAACAGGAAACCACACATTTTGGGTGATAAGTGTCCTGGAAGAAGACAAAGAAAGGTGAGGAAAGGCAGGAATCTCCTGCGTCCGAATGTAACCTGTTGCTCATTATGCTCTCATTACAATAAAATTAGCCTAATTAAATTAGCAGATTAGAAGTACCCATCATGCACCAACGCCATGACACTTCTGATCTAAACTAAATAAGGACAAAAGTCCCTCCTCCACTCGGGAAGATGGAGTTGGGATGAAAATCAGGGAATACGACCCCCAAACTCCTCTTTCCCCAGTGACTATTTCGCCCCTTCATTTGTATGCCCTTCATAACCGGCTTGCCAAAGAAGCCCGGGGCAGCAACCCCTCACCTGTCTGCCCTCTCCCTCTGAGAGTGGATTCTTGCTTAAATAAATTATCACTTTACTTTCTTAACCTCCCTGCTTTGTCTCCAAATTCTTTCACGACGAGGCAAGAACCTTAAACTCACTGGGAACAAAAAGAGACAGGCAACAAATAAATGTATAAAATTACATCAGATACTGACAAGAACTGCGAAGAAAAATAAACCAGGAGAAGAGAAGACAGTTGGTGGGGTCTGCTATTTTAAATAGTCAGGGCAGGTCTTTTTGAAGACCTGACATTTGAGCAGAGATTTGAAGGAAGTGAGGAAGTCATGGGGATATCTGGAGGAAGAGTGGTCCCAATGTGGAACAGCAAGAGGAAAGGCCCTGAGATAGAAGTATGCCTAACTTAAAAACCGCAAAGCCAGGGTGGCTGGAGCATGGACAAGAGGGAAAATGGTGAGAGATGGGATTGGACAGCTATCCAGGGAGGTAGTTCACTTGGGGGGGGGGCGGGGTCTGTTGATCATGGTAACTCTAGATTTTGTTCAGCACACTTAAAGGTTTTGAGCAGGGGAAGGATGTGATCATGTTCACATTTTAAAAGGATCGTTTTGGTTGCTGGGTGGAGAAGAGACTGGGGCAGGGTTGGAAGTGAGAATAGAAGCAAAGACAGGGCTAGTTAGGAGACTACCGCTGTGTGAAGTGAAAAATGTTGCCTGCCATATGTCGACTGAAAAAAAAATGCACAACGTGAGTTGTGAGTTAAGTTTTATTTGGGGCAAAATGAGGACTATAGCCTGGGAGACAGCATTTCAGATAGCTCTGAGAAACGGCTCCAAAGAGGTAGGGGTTAAGGTCACTATATATGTGATTTTGGTGAAGGGGGAGTACATGCAATCAAGCACACATTTTTGCAGAAGGTTGCTGCTAGTCACGAGAAGCAGACATCACCATGAAAGATTTTAGTGCTTTTCTAGATAAGAGGAAATGTAAGAACTGGGCTCATAAAATCTTCTCTTAAAAATATCTAACCATCTGAAGACCTATTCTGCCAGTTTTTCCTAGAGCACAGAGTGCCTCCTTCCTGATCTCCACCCTGAACTTTCACTGGGTGTTGAAGGTCAGCAGCTGCAGCAACTCATAATTTAATCCTTGTAGAGGTAGATGGCAAGTGCCAATTTGTAGGTGACACGTAACAGTAAACAAAGGATGTTGCAGCCATCAAACCACTACACCCACCCCAGATAGCGAGGCCTGAAGGAACTCAGGATGGAGACCAACAGGCTGCCAAACCCTCAGCCACTGCAGTCACCCCCAGCTGTGCACCCTGAGGGGATTCAGGATGGAGAAAAGCAGGATACTGGCCCTAGATAGTTAAGGTGCCTATCAAAGGAATGATTTCAGTGAGCCCAGACTCTTGCATCTTCCTGTACACAGAAAAGTGCTAAATTCCTCAACTTGAGATATGTTTTTCTTTAATTAACAGTAATCTTTGTTGCAAAAACTCAAATATATTCTGACTCCTCCCTTGTTTCTTTGGAGCAGTCTCTCAGAGCTGTCTGAGAGGCTGTGTCCAGCCAAATAAAACATAATTCTCAACTTTTAGGTTATGCTTTTTTTTTTTTTCAGTCAACAGCTATATGCATAGCTTGAAGCTAGGTCTATATGGAAACTGTATCTGTATCTACCTCAGTCCCTCTTAATTCTTTCTCTGGTAATCCATTTTACGGATGTACCATAATTAATCTGTTACTGATGGACGTTTAGACTGGTCTCAGCCCTTTTGCTGTTACAAACAATGGAGCAATGAATATTCTTTATGCTCATGTTCCAAGATTATCTGCAGGATTATTCCAGGAAGTATAACTGCTAGTCACAAGTTAAAGTACATTATTTCTCATATTGAAATTAAATCTGGTGATCGCATTCTCACCATGAGCCCAAAGAAACAAGTTTTTTTGTTTCTTGTTCTGGTTTTTTTAAAAAAAAATTCTTTGTCCCACCACCGTTTTGGAAATTAAAGAGAGAGAGGCATGTGCCACCCTTCCCACATCAATTTTCACATCTTTAAATATTCCCAGTCTAGCAAGCTTCCGCCTGCGGCTCCGTCATCTCCCGGAATAGTCTCCATCTCAGGTGACAGAGAGAGAAACTGAGGCACAGGCAGGCTATGAAGCCCAAGTCCTCCCCCGGCCTGGCTGGCCCCCTTTCCCCCGAAGTTTCCTTCCTTCTCCCGTCCCTCCGGGCCAAGTTTGAGGCTGCCAACCCCTACCCGGGTCCTCCTCCGCTCCGGACCCGGACTTCCGCCTGCTTTCCCCTCCTCCGCCCGCTAGGGGGCTGCGGAAGGGGCCGCGAGGCCTCCTGGTCCCCTCCGAGCCGCCGTAGCGCGAGCCGCGGGAGTTCGGCAGCTCCGGTCGCCAAGGCAACGGGCTCCGCTGCGCTCGGCGGGCGCCAGGCAGCCCGGGGGAGGCGCTGCGGGCCAGCGGCCCGGGCTCGGCTGGCGGCGGGACGGCAGGTGAGCAGGGGCCGGGCGGGCAGTCGCGGTCCTAACGCGCGGTTCCCGGCGTCGACTCGTCTCAGCGGGCGAGGGGCTGGGCCGCTGGGGACTCCCGGGAAGGAGACGGGGCCTGACCTTTATCCGCTCCCCCCACCCTTGGCGCCGGGGCTGCGTCCCCTCTTGCCCTTTAATCCCGTCCTGCGCTTTGGTCTGTTTATTATATTTGGGGGCCATTGGCCTGATTCGAAAGTTTTTTTTTTAAAGCTCGTCTTATTTGGGGTCGAGGAATAACTCAAAATTGCAGAAAATGTGCGTCTGTGCGACTCTTCTGGGGCCAGAGAGGATTAACTTCTTTGTCCATCAGTTTTCCCATCTGCAGAATGGGGATAATGATAGCACCTATCTTAGAAGCTTATTACAAAGCAAATAATATATTTCAAATCCTTGCAGGTAAACCTTGGGAGCTTTCGTTGTTACTACTACTACTCCAAGGAGGTCCATCATTGAGCATGTGTTGTGTATCAGGGCCTGGGCTAATTGCCAGGGGTAAAAAAGTGAATGAGACATCTTGTTCTCAGGGAACTCCACAGATTTAAGGTATAAATAGGAACTCATTGTGGTTCCAGCTATGATTTTGGACATACAGGGGACTGTGAATGAAGGCAGTTAACCCAGATTTCCGGAGATGAGGTTGGGGAGGATGGTCAAAGAGAGTTTCCCAAAGAAGATGACTTCCAAAATGAGACGTGAAGGCTGCTTCTGTATTGGCCGGAAGATGAAGCTGGTGGAGTGCATAGTGTTCTAGGCAGAGAGAACGGCCAGTGCAAGGTCCTGGGGAGAGAGTGCAGGCTTCTTGGGCATCTGCAGGGATTTCATAGCCTGTTAAGAGACAGATTCCGGGAAGTGGAAGTGATCTGGCTTGGTGTGTTTGAGAGATAAGCAGGTGCTCTTCTTATAGAAGAAAGACTTTACTTGTATCTCCTCCTAAGTTTGGACTTTGTCATGGGGGTTAGTGGGGAGCACCAAAGGATTTAAATCAGGCAGTGAGTGTGTGTTGCGTGATCAGAGGTATGGTTTTCAAAAGATCAGGGTTTTTTTTGTTCTCTCTTGGTCTCATCACTTCTCCAGTCAGTTTTTCACATTGCAGCTATTCATTTATGGGGATTCAAAAAAAATATTAACTGAGCACCTGTTATGTGCCAGGCACTGTGTAAGTAGTAAGGAATCAGGTTCCTGCCCTCATGGCATGTATTCCAGACATTAAAGGTACATTCATGGAGACAAAAGCAGTCTAGTACAACTGGAACTGAATCAGTATTGGAAGAGACCCATTCAGAGAGTTTTTTCTTTTTTCTTTTGAAGGCCCAGGTCATTCAGGGCCACTATCTTGTACACTCTAGGCAGAACCATTCACTTAGAACTACACCAAGAAGAAATGGCCAGAGAAGTGGGAGGAAAACTAGGAGAGTGTAGTAACGAAAGCCCAAGGAAGAGGTCCACTTTGCTGGATGCTGCTGAGATTTCAAGTAAAAGAAGTTAAACGTTAAAATGTGCCTTTTGCATAAGTAAATATAGAGGTCACTGAAGACCCAGTTGAGCAGATTTGGTGAAATGTTGGGGGTGGAATCTATAATATCGGCAGCTTCCAAAGGTTCAATGTAATATGTCAGTGGGATGAGGAGAGAGTGGGATGTGAGAAAGTAAAGGCAAAGTGTAGGCAGCTCCAAGAAGTTTGGCTGTGAAGAGAAGCGAGAAAGCTGGAGAGCAATTGGGGAATCAGGTGAAGTCTTTTTAAGCAGGAGAGAGACACAAGCAGATTTAAATGCTGATGGCAAACAGCCAGTAGTGAGGGAGAGACTGAAAATACAGGAGATGAAGGGAAAAATCAATGGCACAACTTTCCAGCTAATGTGAGAGTGGATGCGATCCACAGCACAGATCCTTTACAAAGAGTCTGATGACGGCTTTTTTGTTTTGTTTAGTTTAGTTTTGGAGACGTGGGAAGCAAGGTAATTGCCGAAAAGGAGCACACCTGTGTAATGCAACCAGAAGAAATAAATAAAAGATGTAAGCATGGAGAGAAAGTTCTATTTTCTTTCTCAACGGATAGGAGACATTTATTGAACTAACACTGTGTTAAGCACTCTCCATGCACTAGTCTCAGTTGAAAACGTGATCTTTACATCAACCCTGGGAGATAGCCTCTAGTGTAATTCCCAGCTGATGGATGAGGAAATGGAGGTAAAAAATGCTTAGCCAAGGTCACACAGGATTCGAATCCAGGCCTGCCTGAGCCAGAGCTTTTGCTCTTAATCGCTACCTAAATGATACAATTGTCTGCCTATGATATGATTATCTGCTGAGAAAATTCAAGAGAATTGAGTTACAAATAAGCAAGCTACAAGATAGACAAAAAGCAATAGTAAGAAAATGGAATTGTAGGTGAAATGACAATAGCAACATGAAAAATAAATACCTAGGAATAAACTTTAAAATAAATGTGCCTAGCTAGTCAGCTAGAATAAGAGTTGGCTGGAGGTTTGGAGATATGGGTCAGGATGGGTGCTTGTGTGAAGAGGAGGTATTTTTGCCTTGGGAAAATCAGGGTATGGATACCAGAAAAAAAGGCATGTAAAAAAACCAGGTGTCTGTTATGGACATGATGAGAAAATATGCAAAGATGCTGACTGTGATGTTTTTATAATATTGAAAAACTGAAAACCGACTGGTTAAATCATGATGCAGTTATATGATGGGTGCTATCAGCTGTTAAAAAAGGAGGTGGGAGCCATATATATGAGAAAGATGTTTACATCATATGGTTAGGTGTGAAAAACAGATTACAGTATGTTTCTATTTTTGTTTTTTTAAGTGTATACATACATATTTATAGGAAAAATGTCTAGAAAGATGAGTTGTTTAAAACAATTTTTTATTTTTAATTGTGGTAAAATACCCATAAATTTATCATAACCGTTTTTAAGTGTACGGTTTAGTAGTGTTAAGGATATTCACAGTGTTGTGCAGTCAACCTCCAGAACTTTTTCATCTTGCAGAACTGAAACTTTATACCCATTAAAACAACTCCACGTTTTCCCCTCTCCCGAGCTCCTGGCAACCGCCATTCTACTTTCTGTTTCTATGGATATGGCTACTCTGGATACTTCATATAAGTGGAATCATACAATATTTGTCTCTTTGCGATTGGCTTTTTTCACTTAACATCACGTCCTCAAGGTTTGTGTATGTTGTAGCATGTGTCAGAATTTCCTTCCTTTTTAAGGCTAAATAATATTCCATTGTGTGGATATACACATTTTGTACGTACATTGTATTTATGAACACATTTTGTTTATCCATTCCATAGATGGACATTTGGGTTGCTTCCCCCTTTTGGCTATTTTGAATAATGCTGCTACAAACATGAATGTGCCAGAAAGATAAGTTCTTTATGTCTGTGTCGTGAGATCATGGGGAGACTTTTATTCCTTTCCTTATTGCCTTATTTTTCTTTTTTATGAGCATGAATGGCTTTCATAATTGGAAAAAGCAATAAGGATATATCCTATTTGGGGAGATGGGGGAGTAAAGGTTAAAAAAAAAAAAGGGGGCCTGGTCTAGGGCAGTGGCAGCAGGAATGGAATGGAGTGGGCAGATTTGAGAGATGTTTCAGGAGAATCAACAGGACTTGACAACTAAGAGGTAAGGGAGAAAGGGGTGGAGGATGAAGCCTCGGGGGCCTGTGGGGAGAAGGGGCTTAGACTAGGGGAGGAGGGAGGAAATAAGGCTGGAGAGCCACCTGAGCCTTTTTGTTCAGGAGTTTGGACTCTTTCCTGAAAGCAGAGGGAAACCATTGAAAGGAAGGGAAATGACTTAATCAGATTCGCATTATAGAAAGATCACCCTGGCTCCCACCAACCCATTCTGCAAGCTGAAGCCAGATAGTGACAGATTTCCCTTTGTGTTACTTAGACTTGAACCTTTGTTAATTTCCTTTTATTTGAGATGAAGCATTAATGCTGGAAGATGCAAATCTAGTCTTCTCAAAGCACCTGCAATATTTTAAACAACGTCCTATTTAGATTACCTTGATTCCTAATTGCATTCAGTTTTATCTTAACACAGTCTCCTGAAAATTACTTTCTACCTTTAGCAGGGGAAATATAATTGGGAAAGTAAACAAGAAATATAAACAACTCAGGTTAGAGACTGTCAATTTTTTTTTAATAGATTTTATTTATTTATTTTTGGCTGCGTTGGGTCTTCGGTGCTGCGCGCAGCCTTTCTCTAGTTGCGGCGAGCGGGGGCTAGTCTTCATTGCAGTGCAAGGGCTTCTCACTGCAATGGCTTCTCTTGTTGCGGAGCACAGGCTCCAGGTGCACAAGCTTCAGTAGTTGTGGCACGCGGGCTTCAGTAATTGTGGCTCGCGGGCTCTAGAGCGCAGGCTCAGTAGTTGTGGCGCCCGGGCTTAGTTGCTCCGCGGCATGTGGGATCTTCCCGGACCAGGGCTCAAACCCGTGCCTCCTGCATTGGCAGGTGGATTCTTAACCACTGTGCCACCAGGGAAGCCGCGAGACCTGTAATTGATTGCAATATCTTTGACACTCTCCTTTGGGGAGAAAGGGGCCAGTGAAGTAAACAGTGTCTTATTAAAGGGTTACTACAAAACAAAAATTGTTGAGAGTTCAAATGGATTCAGCTTATTACCTATCTCTATTCCCACAAACCTATAATGTGTCTCTGCTTCCAGAGCGTCGCAGAGAGGGAATTAACTATCGTGCTGATGTTTTTAAGCATTTTGCAGTTTATGAGAGGTGCATGTCCGAAAGATGTGAACCCACGATCTCATTTCATTCCTCCCAGTAACTCTTAAATAGGAATTATCATTTCTGTTTTCAGATGAGGAAATTGAAGATCAAAGGATTTAAGAAACCTCCCAGCTCCTATATCTAATGAATTCTGGAGTTTGAATCCAGGTTTTCTTATTTTCTTTTTATATTATAGCTGCTTACTATGGAAAGTTTTAAACATATACAAAAGTACAAAAGATGGTATAATACCTTATACTCATACCCCAGCTTCAACAGATACCAACATATGGTCAGTTTTATTTGATCTATACCCCCCACTCCCTCCCCACCTTAGATTATATTAAAGCAAATCCTAGACATCATATCATTTCATCTATAAATACTTTAATACACATCTAAGAGGTAAGGATTTTTTTCACCCCCTTTTTCCCCCTATAATCACACCTAAGAAAATGAACATAGTAATTCCTAAATATTACCTAGTATCCGTTTGGTATTCAGTTTCCTCAGTTATCTCATAAATGTCTATTTACAGTTGGTTTGTTTGAATTGGGATCCAAACAAGGACCACCTATTACATCTGAGTGATAGTCTCGTAAGTCTTTGAATCTATAGCAACTTCGTCTCTTCTTCCCCGCCGCCCTTGCCTTTTATTTGTTGAAAAATCAGGTCATTTGTCCTGTACAACTACTCTGGATTTGGCTGGTTATATCCCTTTAATGTGTTCCTCCATTCCCTTTATTTTTTTGTCCATTGCACTTTATGGGTGGTGCTGTGTATCATATCAGCAGGCAGTAAAGGCTGGCTCTCACCTTGTGTGATATTAAGATTGATCATTGGGTTCAGGTGTTTGTTGGCACGATCCCTTCATTTTAAGTTTCTCATTAGCCTTTTACAGAATGGTTTTAGCAGCTGTTAATTATCATTGCCAAGATCTACTATTTCATTAGGGGTTGCAAAATGAATCCAGGTTTTCTGATGCCAAGTCATGTGCTCTGTTAAATCCCACTGTCTTCTGATTAAAGGAAGCCTTTGCACAACTGTCATGTATTTTCCCCTCTGGCAGGTGGAGAAAATTCCCTCAATTAATAATTCAGCTTAATATATATTTTTTAAGAGAACAGAGCCTGTATGTTCCGTCCAGTACTGGTTACTTACAACATTGCTTTCCTGGGTTGGTCTTATGTGCTGGCAAAACCACACTGTGAAGGGCTGCTTGTACCAGTGCTTTTCAAACCGTAGGTTGTTACCTACAGTAGGTTGGGAATTAGTAGTTAGAGGAGTTATTTGGGAGAGGAGTTCCAGCATATTTTTTTTTTTTAAGTGGAAAAAAAAACAATAGAAAGAACAGAAAAAAGATTATATCTCATATATTAAGAATAAGCTTTCTTTTGTAAAACTTTTTTTCAGCCCTTTTTATGTATGTGTAAGCTAGTGGTATAAAATGCATTCCATATTGAGATCATGTTCAAAACCATATTGTTCCAGTGTTCAGATGACCACCCTGAGATGTAGCAAATTTCTCAGCCAAGGATTCAATTATGTTCAAATCTACTACTTACAAAATAGTGCAGTACATTGATCCATTTTAGAATGTCATTTAAAAGATTTTTTGGGTGACCGCCAGTTAACCAAAATTACATTACCCCCAATAACCTAATCCTCTACTATTCCAGTTGGATTGAATACATGGAGAAATGTGAACTCTCCAGGGATTTTCATATATAGATATTTTCGATTCTCTGTTACCCTTGAGGTGGGGTAGATGATTTCAGCCAGCACTGCCATCATTGAAAGCATGCTGGAGTCTCATCAGTATGAGTTGGTTGGGAAGAGGAGAGAAGTCAGGACTGGGCGGGTGGAGAAACTGACGCAGCCTCTTGGCTGGCTTCTGGGGCATGGGAGTGGGGTGAGGGCAGCCATTCCTCCCAGGCTCACAGGGGTAACAAAAGTAGTCCTAATATTGTTCCTGCCCTGATTAGGATTGGCTAGGACATGAGTGGGTGGGGTATTTAGTGACACCAGCCAGGGAGGCCTAGGAAATGCAGATGTTGCACTACAGCGTGCAGTTAACATTTTAAAGCTATGGAGACTGGAATCCGAGAGTGCCTGTTGCTCAGAATCAACCAGTAAATGCGGGAGCAAAGTTTCAAGACTTTACCATATTCTGAATATTGTAATATTCTGAATAAATGTATGGCGTTGAGTAAGTTCTTTAATAATAGTACCTACTGCATACAGTTGTTCTAAGGATTGACTATGTAGTTAAAGCACTTAACATAGTGCCTGTTCGTGGGAACCCTTCAGTAAATATTAGCTGCTATTATTATTTTTCTTTCTTTTTTGATAATGAACTTAATTTATGTATATTTTTAACCTCTCCTTATTGATTAAATGATTAAAACAGTATTAGAAGGATTTTTTAAATATGAGACATAATTGACATATAACATTGTATCAGTTTTAGGTGTGCAACATAATGATTTGATATATGAATGTATTATGAAACGATTACCACAAGTTTAGTTAACAAACATCACCGCACATAGTTACAATGTTTTTCTTGTAATGAAAACTTTTAAGATTTACTCTCTTAGCAAATTTCAAATATACAAATATGTTATTTTTACTAGTCACCATGCTATACATTATATCCCCAGGACTTACTAATCTTATAACTGGAAGTTTGTACCTTTTGATTACCTTCACCCATTTCACCTATCTACCCCTGCCACCTGTCTCTGGCAACTGGCAACCACTAGTTGTTCTCTGTATCTATGAGTTTGGTTTTCTTTTTGGATTCCACATATAAGTGAGATCATACAGTATTTGTCTTCTGTCTGACTTATTTCACTTAGCATAATGCCCTCAAGATTCATCCATGTTTTTTGTTTTGTTTTGTTTTTGTTTTTAGTTTTTGCTTTATAACAAAGTGAATCGGCTATACATATACATATATCCCCATATCTCCTTCCTCTTGCATCTCCCTCCCACCCTCCCTATCCCACCCCTCTAGGTGGTCGCAAAGCACCGAGCTGATCTCCCTGTGCTGTGCCGCTGCTTCCCACTAGCTATCTATTTTACATTTGGTAGTGTATACATGTCCATGCCACTCTCTCACTTCGTCCCAGCTTACCCTTCCCCCTCCCAGTGTCCTCAAGTCCATTCTCTACATCTGCATCTTTATTCCTGTCCTGCCCCTAGGTTTTTCAGAACCTTTTTTTTTTTTTAGATTCCGTATATATGTGTTAGCATACGGTATTTGTTTTTCTCTTTCTGACTTACTTCACTCTGTAATCCATGTTGTTTTATTTTATTTTATTTTATTTTTAATTTTTATTTATTTATTTATTTATTTTTGGCTGTGTTGGGTCTTCGTTTCTGTGCGAGGGCTTTCTCTAGTTGCGGCAAGCGGGGGCCCCTCTTCATCGCAGTGCGCGGGCCTCTCACTGTCGCGGCCTCTCTTGTTGCGGAGCACAGGCTCCAGACGTGCAGGCTCAGTAGTTGTGGCTCACGGGCCCAGTTGCTCCGCGGCATGTGGGATCTTCCCAGACCAGGGCTCGAACCCGTGTCCCCTGCATTGGCAGGCAGATTCTCAACCACTGCGCCACCAGGGAAGCCCCATCCGTGTTGTTTTAAATGACAGTATTTCCTTTTTATGGCTGACTAGTATTTCATTGTGTGTGTGTATATATAATATATATACACACACCATATTTTCTTTATCCGTTCATCTGTCGATGGACACTTAGGTTGTTTCCATGTCTTGGCTATTGTAAATAATGCTGCCGTGAACATGGGGATGCAGATCATTTTCCAAAATAGAGATTTCATTTCCTTTGGACAAATACCCAGAAGTGGAATTGCTGGGTCATATGGTAGTTCTGTTTTTAATTTTTTGAGAAACTTCCATGCTGCTTTCCATAGTGGCTGCACCAATTTACATTCCCACCAGCAGTGCCCAAGGGTTCCCATTTTTCCATGTCCTTGTCAGCACTTGTAATCTGTTGTCTTTTTGAGAAAAGCCTCTTAACAAGTGTGAGGTGATATCATTGTGGTTTTGATTTGCATTTCCCTGATGATTAGTGATGTTGAGCACCTTTTCAGGTACCTATTGGCCATTTGTATGCCTTCTTTGGAAAAATGTCTATTCAAGGCCTCTGACCGTTTTTTTAGTCAGATTGTTTGTTTTTCTTTGCGTTGCATGAGTTCTTTATATATCTTGGAAATTAACCCCTTATCAGGTATGTGATTTGCAAATTTTTTCTCCCATTCTGTAAGTTGCCTTTTCATTTTTTTGATGGTTTCCGTTGCTGTACAGAAGCTTTTCAGTTTGATGTAGTCCCACATGTTTATTTTTGCTTTTGTTGCCTTTGCATTTGGTGTCAGATCCAGTCTTTGCCAAGCCTGATGTCAAGGAGGTTACCCCGCCTTGTTTTCTTCTAGGAGTTTTATGCTTTCAGGTCTTTTTTTTTTTTTTTTTTTTTAATTTATTTATTTATTTATTTTTGGTTGTGTTGGGTCTCCGTTTCTGTGCGAGGGCTTTCTCTAGTTGCGGCAAGCGGGGGCCACTCTTCATCGCGGTGCGCGGGCCTCTCACTGTCGCGGCCTCTCTTGTTGCGGAGCACAGGCTCCAGACGCGCAGGCTCAGTAGTTGTGGCTCACGGGCCTAGTTGCTCCGCGGCATGTGGGATCTTCCCAGACCAGGGCTCGAACCCGTGTCCCCTGCATTAGCAGGCAGATTCTCAACCACTGCGCCACCAGGGAAGCCCCAACTTTCAGGTCTTATGTTCAAGTCTTTAATCCCTTTTGAGTTGATTTTTGTATATGGTGTAAGAAGCGGTCAAGGTTTATTCTTCTGCATGTGGCTGCCCAGTTTTCCCAACACTATTGAAGTCATGATCTTTTTTCTATTGTATATTCTTGACTCCTTTGAAGAAAATTATTAACCATATATGTGTGGGTTTATTTCTGGGCAGTTCAACTCAATTCTCTTCCATTGATCTATGTGTCTATTATTTCTGAAATGTGTTCCACAGTGTTGATTGGTTAAGCTTCCTGCTACCCCCTGCTCAGTTTCATTTTTCAGCTGCTGCCTTTGCTTCCATATGGACTGGTGGCACACGCCTCTTACTGAAAAAATGATTCCTTTGGTTTGAGACAGCTAATAGCTGCCAGTATTAGAGAGATTAGCACCTAGTTGTGTGGCTCTGAAAATGGTAGGATTTGGGGGAGATATATAGGCAGATGGTACCTTGTAAACAAAGAAACAAAGCAAAATGTTTCTTTTTTGTTTTTGATTTAATTTTTACTTGTATCAGAGTAATTCTATGCTGTAACATTCTCTGTTTGGGCATCTCAACTGCCTGGAGAATGACGGTTTTATATACAAATGTCATTTAAAAATATAACTTCTAAGTTTTCATAAACAATTTATTATGAGAATGTTTAGTCGTATATGAGGCAGATTGGGGTGATTTTTTTAAAAAGTGATTCTCTGTAGCCAGTGTACTTCTAGGACTAGACTGTGTTTCTGTTTGAACACTTGTACCAAAGCCTAGCATTCTACTGCTTACTGATTGTATGTTGCTGCCTAAGAAAATAAATACTATATATATTATAAGTTAGTTTATCTGAAACATAATACCTGTTTCCTTGTGTTTTTTAAGTTAAAATCTGAGGCATTAGATCTTTTCAATTTAGGTTCTTTTCTTACGGATAATCTATTCAAGCTGAAGGCACTGTGATTGAAAGTAACTGAAACTTAATTAAAATGATATTTCCAGAGAGGCTCCTAAAAATGGTGTAGCTTTCCTATGGCTTCAGAGCCATTGGTCTCTTTCAGCCAATATTTCTAAAATGCTAGAACTTGTAGGAATGCAGAGTTGTATAGCAGGAAGAACAAGACCTTGGATTTCAGGCAGATCAGGGTGACCTCGGGCAAGGTCTTGTAGTCTTGGTTTCCTTATCTGTGAAATATCTCATGAGGTCCTTTGAGAGTTAACCATTATAAAATGAGACTACTACAAGGGGCTTATTAAATGTGAGTTATCTTCTTTTCTCCCATTCCCAATTCCACAAGCCTACCTGCTATGTGCTTCTACTTACCACCAAAAGGAAACTTGAAAAAGAAGAGTTGGTTATCTAATCTGAATTTGCAACATAAATTAAACATGTAATTATATTGCTTTCTTGTGTGCATAGGGTTTAACATTCAATGGTTCTTGATGATCTCTGCTTGTTGTATGTGGTATGTATGTCCATCTTTTCCAAACCAAAAAGTTGGGACTTGTGTTCTGATGAGTATAGTATCCTTAGAGGGTCAAGAGAACAGAATATTTTAAAAATAGTGCAGTCTCACGGAAATCATAGATGTGTTCTTATGTGTCCAAAGGAAGCAGTACAAAGGCATGGTTAGGAGGCATTGGAGTCCTTTGGACATGAGTTCAAATCTTGGCCCTTTCTACTTTCTTCTACAAGTTACTTAACCTTTCTTTCTTTTTTTTTTTTAATGCTTGAAAAATGTTTATTTTGCTTGATAACTGTAGAAAAGCCCTTATTGTGATTAGCATGTGAATAGGAGGATCATCTTTTTTTTAAATTTTTAACTTAATTTTTTTATTGAATGAGTTTCTAAAAATTCTATAGTGCTTTATAATTTTCAAAAGCTTCACAAACATTATTTTATATAATCTCATAGTAACCCTTTTTCCCCCTACCCCTGTATTGCCTCTCCCCCTTCCCTCTCCCCACTAGTAACCACTAGTTTGTTGTCTGTATCTGTGAGTCTGCTTCTTTTTTTTACTTAACCTTTCTTTCTAAGCTTCAGCATTTCCTCACTTGTAAAATGGATGTAATGAGAGTTCCTCATCTCTTGTGAGGATTGCATGAGATAAAGGGCTCAGCACAAGGTCTGGCAGGTAGTAAGTACTTGACATTATCTGCCAACTGTTAGGATTATTATAAGACCTTTGAAACATGTACACTTATTCAGTAACCTTTTTTGGAAAAGCCTGTAGAAGAACAAAAAGTTCTCCTAAATAACTCAGTATTTGGTAACTTACTGTATAATAACTTCTTTATCAGGCCTGTATGGAAAAGGCACAGAAATATTAAAGACCCAGTGCCCAACTCTGCATGCCCCTTGGGAAGACCTCACTTATTTGCCTTTCTCACAATATTTGAATAACACTTAGTGCCTAGTCCATTGCCTCTAAGATGATCTCTCTATAGTGTGGATATTTTTTGGTTCATGTAACTTGTACTTGCCCCAGAAGTAGGACAGAATTCAACATTAACATAATCCACTGTCTCAGGCTGCTTGCCCTGTGAATCTCTTGGTTGTGTCCTCCCTGGGGTGTTGGCTTCATCCTCAGGCCAGCAGCAAAATATGGGCAGCAGTTCTGGGCCCCAGATCCATGTACGGCACCTACCAAAGCAGTAGAAAGATTCTTACTTCCTCTGTTCTCCTAAGAATGAGAATTTTCTCAGAACCCCCCCCCCCCCATACTAATCCTACAAAGTCATTGGCCTGAATTGGGTCATGTGCCCATTCCTGAACCACTTCCTGTCACCAGGGCAACGCCATGCCTTATTGGCTTCGGCCTGGTTCTTAAACAAGTTATTTACGAGGGGGATGAAATTATCTTTAGGCCAATCAGCAACAGAATTGCGTGTCTGTTAGGAAGGAAGTTTTTCTGTGACTAGGAGGAATGGACACTGAGTAGATTGGTCAGCTAGAATTTGTGTTGGCTGCTGATAACAAGGCTTTAAATAAGACGAGTTATTTATTTTTCTTTCAAAAAACATTAAGTCCGAAATAGGCAATCTATTGCTGGCATGGCAGTGCCACAGTGCCACAGTCTAGCCTTTTCTCTCTTTCTGCTTCACCATCCTTATCACACGGCTGGCACTCTCATGGTCACCTTGTGGTCACAAGTGGGCTTCTGGCTCTCTAACCAAACAGTCCTTCCTTGAAGCAGGAAGAAGTAGGAGAAGGGAGGGCAAAGGACAGCCTTTCAAGTACCAGAAGTCCCAGCCAGCACGTACAGTTTACATCTCATTGTCCATTTATATCTGTGAAGGAGGCTGGTGAATGTAGTTTCTTAGCTGGACACATCGCTGTTCCCAGCAGCAGAGGAATTCTCTTGCTGTGGAAGAGAGGGAAAATGGCTATAGGTCTGGCAACGTGCAGTGCCCACCACGCAGCCAACCGTGTCCTCCATACCCTCCATTTGGAGGAAACCACAGTTTTGTATGTGTTTACTGTCTTTCTGTTCATGTTTTTTTAATCCAATATTGAGACATACTTGATATAATGTTTTATAATTCATATTTTCCATTTAACCACATCGTGATATATATATATATCATGATGTGGCCAATATAATTGCAGCTAGCCACATGTTACTGTTTAAATTTTAGTTAATTAAAGTTAAATTAAAAATACAGTTTCTCAATCTCAGTAGCCACATGTGACTGGTGATTACTGAATTCAGCAGTAATTTCCATCATTGCAGAAAGTTCTGTTGGATGGCACTGCTCTAGAGCCCCAGCGCACTGCAGCTCTCTTCCATTTGGTTTTAGGGAGTTTTAGTGGTCCGAGTCGCTAACTTAGAACCGGGCTGCCTGGGTTTGAATTCTCAGTCTGCCATTTACTAGTTGTAAGATCTCGAGCAAGTTACTTAACTTCCCTGTGCCTCAGTTTCCTTATTTGTAAAATGATGGTCACAGTAGTACTTAGACTGTTATTGCGTAGTAAAGGACTTAACGTACGTAGAGTACTTAGAACAGTGGCTGGCACATACTAAACGCATTATAAGTATTTGCCATGATGATGATGATGAGAATCAACAAGAGTCAGTTGGCTTTGCCCCCAAGCCTGTTTATCCCAGTTTTACTTGTTATTGTAATTACAAAATAATTGTGAGGTAAACTAATGAAAAAAAATGAGGACAAAAAAGAAAAAAAAGACATTGCTTTTGTGAAAAATAAGTTGAATGTTTAAAAGACCTGGTAAAAGTGAATGAGTATAAAAAAGTTCTTGTCAGTTTAGAGGTGGAAGAGACCTCTGAAAAGACTGAGAGAAAAAAATTCATCAAAATATAGGATTTTCGCCTTTGGACTACTTCACAAGTGGCTTTCCAGTAAAAACTGGAAATCATTTCCTGGGTGTGGTAATGCAGGAACTTTAATTGCTAGAACTTATTCTCAAAGAAAAAGCCTTGGTCCCTTATCAAGTATTTGGCAAATGAACATACAGTTTCAGTGATTCCTGTGTTCGGCTGTTTTTGTTTTTAATGGATTCTACCATTATTAATCCTGATCCCATCAGGGAGAGAGCTTCTATTTTATTTCTTTCTAAATTGTTATGTAGGGATTACTGTGCATCAGTTGAAATGAATGATATCACCAAACCCTGTTGGTGGACATTTATATTATTTCTCAGTTTTTTGTGTTAGAGTTGGTGCGCCGTTGAGCTTCTTTACAGCAAAACCTTCTCCAATCAGTATGTTTTAATCTAAGGACTTGGGAGGAATGCTAGCCCCTTTTTACTGAGAGGCCTGGATTTTGGTCTAGAAATCATTATAATCCCATAAAAGAGGGCATGTGGACATTCCAGTCCTAATTTTGCTTTTGGATTTAGCTCCATTTCTTTTTGTGGGCCACTCGCAGATTTTAGATAATGTTTAGTGTTTAATACACCAAAAAGTTTGGACTGTCCTAGAAAAATCAGTGTAATGCAATTTGTCCTGATGCGACTTCTTTTTCCAATTCACATAGCACTTTGTTTGAACTTTTCTTTTTATAACATTTATCACAAATAGTCCTCCTTTGTAATTACTTTTGCATTCATTTTGTATCTGCTACTAAACCCTTAGCTTGTTGAGGACAGCAGTCCTTCATTGGACCTTTACATGTCCTAACATATGGGCCCTCAATTTATGTTCATGGAATGAGTGAATGAATCTGTCACTTTCTATTATTACATAGCCATCTTTCATAATATTTCCTTTGAATTCATTGTTAGTAGATAGTGTTCTATCCTCTTCGATAGCTTAGATTCCATGTGAGAGCAAAAAAATGGTAAATGTTTATAAGGTGACTTTCAAACATAAAGGTAGAGAGAATAGTGTAAAGAAACCCCCATCACATGTCATCTAGCTTCAACAATTAACATCTTAGAGCTAATTTTTGATTTGGGTAGAGAGAACGTGAAGACTTTGTGGTGCCCATTTTGATTTTGTGGGGAAGGAAGCAGGGCATGTATGATGGGCAGCGTGGAGAAAGAGGAGGCTGGTGGCCCAGAGACAAACCTGCCTGCCTCCCTCACAGGGTTGTTGTGAGGGTTTCATGAGCTGACACATGAACAGTGTCAAGAACAATGCCCAGCACATGGTGAGTGCAACTCAGGTGCTGCCCCTGCCACCGCCATTACTGCCATTGCCATTACTGTCACTGCTGCATAGCTTGAGGGGGCTGAGTTTGGTGGCTGTGGCACTTACTAACTTAGTAACCTTGGACATCAGACTTTCTGAACTGCAGTTTCTTCATCTGGAAAGTAGGAATGCTAATAGCATCCTATGTACCACACAAGGCAGTGGAATCATGCATGTAAATGTGTTCTGGATTAATGAACATTAATCACAATTTTCTGGAGTGGTGTTCTGATCTGGAGGAACTGTGCTCTTTGGAGCTTTTTGGGAGTCAAGCCTGTCCCTTGTATGGACACTTGTTTGGAGACTTCCTGATATTAGTGGGCCCCAGAGTCATTTGTCAGCCTAGCAAATAAACATTATAGCACAATAAGCTTCATTTCCATCTGCAAAATGTTTGTTTCTAAAGCATGAAAACAGTTTCGCTTTATATAGCTTGTCCATATTTGCACTGGAAATGAAATACTTATCAACCAAGTTGATAAAGGGATAAAAATAGTTTTCCTAAGGAACGGTTTGCTGGGGATTAATGTTGGAAAAATTTTGTAGCAGAATCTGTTTCACCGTCTTTGAAATATAAACAGTATCTTCATTTGTCTATATTTTTCTTATAAAACTTTGCTCAACTCTTAATTAAAAATAGCTTTCCCAAAGCCAGAATTCCTCTAAAAAAATCAGTTTTCTTTTCTTTTAAATGAAGACTACGTTTTAAACACTCGGCTCTCTCCTCAGTACTGCAAAGAATTCGAACTATGCAGAGCATTCATCCAAACCACACACACACATATCTGTCTGAGATAAGAATTAGTAGATACTGTGGGAAGAGAAATGGAATATCCCTGATGGTTATAATAAATTTCTGCAGTGTTTGGACAGGGCAATTAACTGTCATGTCTCCTGGGTATGAGAGTTATATAAGTCCAGGTCAGAAAGTCAGTGCCCTAAACTTAAATTCTCAGGAAGACATTCCCTTTTCAAACTACCACTTGCCATTAGGTTTAACTTTTTAAAAGTTTGATTTTTGTTCTTTCAATTAGTAAAAATTTGGCCTTCTTACCATTTGTAGTTTATAGCGTCTTGAACTTTTATAAACATCTTCATTCAAAGAAACTAACCCCCCATTCTGTATCTCCAAATAACAGAAACAAATAAATACAAAATGCAGTTTTAGCTCAAAAAGAGCAAGATCTTAATTCCACTCTTTGGCCCCAATGACATATGATCTCTTAGCTTTATTTCCCATAGACTGTTCTATTTAAATGTTTTATTACACAGGCTCTTTACTCGATTCTTTTTTCCTGGAATTCCAGTATATTTTGGTGATACTTCTTTTCAAAAGATCCTGCACAAATCACCTCTAGTAGTCATCTAGCCAGTGTTGTATTAGAAGATATGTCACTTCTAATTTAAATTTTAATTTAAATCTAATTGAAACTTCTAGATTGAGAGGGTTGACAGTAAAAACTTAGGATTTTTATAATTGTGGGAATCCTTTACTTCACTGTGATACATGTTTATGGTTC
The DNA here is from genome assembly GCF_028564815.1 of Eubalaena glacialis. Taxonomy (NCBI): domain Eukaryota; kingdom Metazoa; phylum Chordata; class Mammalia; order Artiodactyla; family Balaenidae; genus Eubalaena; species Eubalaena glacialis. The sequence goes on along the minus strand of NC_083728.1, from coordinate 16,478,652 downwards.
TTTGATTGAAAAGGACGTTAGAAAGGGGTCTAAATGTACCGCTTGGTCCTCCTTGTTAATCACTGAAAAATGAAGTCGGGAACTAGTTTTAACTTCTGAAGGAACTGGGAGATTTTATCCAGTATCTGAAATGTACCTTAGTTCTTTATGTACTGAAACTTTAGGATTGAATTTTTTTCTTTCATTTTTGACATATATTGAGCATCTACTGTGTGCTTAGCATTGTGTTGGGTGTCTTACACATATTAGCTCTTTTAATCTTACAGCAGCACTGGTAGGTGGATAGGACTCAAATACCCAGTTGCTTAGGCTACAGACCTTCTTCCTTGATCTCTTTCACTGTCCTGGCCACACCAGGTCCATTTGGTTACATTGCCGTAACAGCAAATCACACACTGCTCCGGCTGCAAACTGTGAACTGTGACAGCAGCGGCGGCCTCTTGCTAGTGTCTCTGATTCCCTTCTTGTCCCACTGCAAGAGTTATGGTTGGACACCTAAAACTAATACAGTGTTATATGTCAGTTACATCTCAATAAAACTGGAGGGTGAGGAGCAAGTACAGAGAGAAAGGAGGGTGGAAGTTCAATGCTCATAATCAAAGACCTTCCATAGAACTCGGTAGTTGTGCTGTCTGATATGGTAGCTGTTAGCCATACGTGGCTATTCACCTGAAATGTGGCTGGTCCGACCTGAGATGTATTGTACGTAATGGACTTCAAAGACTTAGTACAAAGATCAAGAATATGTCATTAATGATTTTTATGTTGATTACATGTTGAAATGATGATACTTTAAGAAATGCTGGGTTAAATAAAACAGATTATTAAAGTTATTGAAAAAGTTTCATGTATGTATACATATTATGTAGGTATGTACACAGTAACTACATAGTAGCCAGGGTGACTTTTTTTCAGCTTTTTGAGATAATTGTAGATTCATACGCTGTTGTAAGAAATGATACAGAGAGGTCCCATGTACCCTTTACCCAGTTTCCCTTAATAATAGATCTCAGCTCAAATGTCACCTCCTCAAGGCAGTCTTCCCTGATCCCTCGAACCTAGCCTGCTCTATCCACTTTCATTCACCTGTCCTATTACTCTGTTTAATTTTATTCATAGAATTTGCTTCTGTTTGAAATTATTTTTTTATTTAATTGCCTTTGGTCCAGTAGAAGGTGAGCTAAAGAGAGTGGGAACCTAGTCTGTTCTATTCATTGCTTTATCTCCTGTGCCTAGAATAGGACACAAATGTAGTAGGCACTTGATAAATACTTCCTGGATGAGGAAGCAGAGTTTCAAAGTAATTGAGTAGCTTGTCTGTGGTCACACAGTAGTAAATAGTAGAACTGTGACTTGACGCCACGGGAACAAAGGACCTAGAATAGAGTTGAGTTTGTCCTGTTCAGAGAACAGATAGGACCATGATGCTGGAGGATAGGCAATGAGAGGGAGAGTGGTACAGCTTCAGTAGTCAGGGCTCGGGTCACCTCAGGCTTTGCAGACCAAGATGAGTGTGGGTCTCATTCTAAGTACAGTGGGAGGTACTGGAAGGTTCTAAGCAAGGGATCCATATGAACAACATGGTCCAGCTTAGCTCACTGGAATTCTGCTCTGGTGCTGGGACCAAAGTCCTGGTCTGCAGTGATGCTTCTTTTCTCCCTTGCTTTGCCACCATGTGTGTGATCTCTTGGAGACCATAGCAGGAAAAGGACTCTGGTCCTGTCACCTTCAGAGCATCACCCATTAATCACATTAGTCCTCCCAATAGAGAATTCAGGCAGAATGATGGGTTTGCTGGGAGGAAAAAGAAGACACAGCTCATGCTAGGCTTTGGATATGTTCTGGGGGGGTACCAAGTGACACCCAATCAGTACTTCTGTGTGCCCTGGCCTCTGAATGTGCAGACATGCAGCTTGGAAGTTTGGGGACCACCCTCTGCTTTATGTGAGCATGAAAGATATTGTCAACTGAAGTGTTCTGTACGGGGCAAAGCCTTTGGATCATGTTTATATCTGAGGCTGCATTAAAAACAAGGGCAGGTTCTTCAGAGAGCAGATGCAGCAGCCTGGGTCGAAGAAAGATTTCATTGTGCATCCACTGCAAGGGGCTGTGAGAAGCCTAAGAAAATATATAGCAAAGAAAGGTGTAGCCCTTGTTCTCAAGGAGTTTAAAGTCTGTTTAGATTTACAAATTGAAAGGTAGTTGACACTTCAAGGCAGTTTTATGCTAAGTGTCTGGGAGAAGGACCCCAGAGGAGGACAGCCAAGTGATGGCTGAGCCTGGCAAAGCTCACAAAGGAGCTGGTGCCTGGCCTTACATGTACACTGTTTACGGTATGTTTGCAGATATTTACCTTTCAAGTTTTATTCTCCATGTCTATTCATAGCGGTTCAGAGCTAACTGCCTAAAGGACCACAATTCTGAAGGATGAGTAAGAATTAGGAGAGAGGAAGAAGAAAAGGCATTCAGGTGGGATGGGGAGAGAATAAGGTCAAGAGATGTCAGAAGAAAATGCACTGAGTGTCAGAGGCTAAGTAGTATCTATCTGGCTGGAGCCGATACAGGAATGGAGAGGGAGAGAGAGGATCTGATTGGAAGGAAATAGTGTGAAAATCACTCCTGGTCAAGAATTCCCAACCTTTCTGCTTGCACAAATAATCGGGATGGAGCGATCAGCAGGTGTGTGGGTGGGTGACTGTCCACTGTAGTAATAGCTGTAACTTCAGTAGTGCCTGCTCTGTTCCAGGCTCTGGTCTAAGCAGCTTCCATTTAACTTATTTAATCCTTTTTAACACCTCTGTGGGTAGGTACTATTATTATCGTCATGTTACAGATGGGGAAACTGAGGCACGAGAGGGAAAGCTCTAGAATCTGTGCTCCTTGCCTCTATTATGACCTCTCACTTAATGGGGGCTAGACGGATTTCCCCCCAGCTTTTTATTATGAAAAATTTCAAACATACAGAAAAAAATTTGAGTACAATGAACATCTGTAGCAAATAACTAGATCAAACAGCGTAAACATTTTGCTGCATGTGCTTTATCTGCATATGTGTGTGTTTTTCAATTTTTGCTGAACTATTTGAAAATATGGTACAGACATGAGAATTCACCCCTGAATACAAAGCAGAGCATCATCTTCCTTTCACGTGGTATTTACGTCCTTCCTTCCTGGTGCATTCTTGGAAAATACATTGCCTCCGTGTAAAATTACTTTGTTCCATGTGAAATGCAGTTGAGTTCTAGGCTCAGATAACTATAAACAGTTTTTCCACTTACATGAATATCTTGGTATTTGAAAGGTAGGCAGGGTAAGGGCAATTTGTGTTCCTGTAAGACTGCCTGCCAATTTGCTGGACTTTTAACATCCCGGTCCTCACCTATTAAAATACCCATTTGAGTGAGGAAGCAATCAAATATTGTGACAACCAAACATGCCCTCCCCTCCTCCCCCATTTCCAGAAGGCCCTGCAGTGATTGTGCCTGTTGAGAGTCATTGACCTAACTAATCCCCTCAGGAAAGAGCTGTAGGTCAAATGAAAAGAAAATGTGCACTCGCAGAACCCGTACTGTAATAATTCAGTGTGGAGTGGATGGAGGTGGTCGAACGTATCTGTAGTGCTCCTTTTGTTATACAAGCACGTGTGTTCTAGATTTGTGTGCATATATTCATTTATTCAGTTCTACCCCCGCTACCACCGCCACCACTTTCTTCCAGAAAGGGTGTATGATAATTCTTGATTTATTTAACTGTTGGGTATGTCTTCTCATGTATTGATCTGAATCAACTAGGAAGTATTTGCAATTCTTGTGCTTGTCCATAGAAAGGGACTTGGAGCAGACCCAGGGCCCTCTCACTTTGCCTTGTTTCTCCCTGTTTTGCTGGTGCTGGAGGATATATCCCAACACTGCTGTTCCCCGCACTCCATTGATCTCTTTACTTTTCACTGTTGCCTGTCAAAGTCCATTTGTCAGACTTATCTCAAATGCCATGTTGTTTGTGGATCTTCCTTGGAGCCCTGCATCAAGATGTAGCCTAAACCCCCGTAACACATTCTTTCTCATGACGCTAGCCACAGACTGCCTCGTGTTATGTTTGATTTTGTGTTTCCCTTATCTCCCACATATATTTCAGTCATAACTACCCGGGCAACTCCTATGTGATAGGCCTTGTTCAAGATTCTGGAAATGGAGATGAATCTTTCCTAGGCAGTCCCATTTTCTTCTCATTTTGCTTTCCTGATCATTGGAGTGACCTCTTGTTTCTTTGTATCCCCTGTGGTACCTGGTACAGTGCCTTGCATACGGGGTGCTTCGTATATATTTCTGAGTTGGGTCTGGGATCCAGGGAAATAAGCACTTCCAAATGAGATCTGAGCACAGCCACTATGCAACCCTGGGTAAATCGCTTAACTTCTATAAGCTCCAGGTGCCTTATCTAGAAAACATTGATAATAATACCCATCTTACAGGATGGTTGTAAGTTTAAAGATGAATTTTATGAAGTGCCAGGCACCATTTTCAGCACATAGTAAGTGCTCATTCCGTGGTAGTTATTATAAGGGAAGCTCAGTCCTTCCTTCAGGTCATTTGAGTGAGCGGTAGGAGTATTTAGGATCTCAGTTTTCTTAAGGAAAACACTTACTTTGTCTTGGGGCCTCTCCAAGAAGAAACAGGCCCTGGGGAAGGTCTGGCCCATCACTGATTAACTGTTCCTTTTTCAGAGTCAATGATCTGAGTCTCTGTTTTCGAACCACTTATATAATATATACCACCTGTTATTTGTGTATTTTTAGCAGTGGGAGCCGGGTAATCCTAATCCTGTCTGTAAAAGAGCAAACTGTTTACCAGAAGCAGAGTTTTTTTTCTTAACACTGACTCACACTGACTCATCCTTCTCATTTTCCTTCCCACCTCTCATAACAACCTTGCAAGGGAGAGAATTTTTAGGGGATTTAGTCGGCTTACTTTTTTTTTCTTTACTTCCCAAAGTGGAAAGCTTAAAGCTGTCACATCCTTAATACCATCTCAGGAAAGGCTAAAGTCACTGCTGCCCTGGAGTGGCCAGAATGACCAGTGCCGTGTAGCCAAACGTCTCGAGTAAAACCTTGTCTAGACAAACCCATTCTGTTGGCTGAGAGATTGGAGAAGTGCCTGAGATGTACACGTTAATCTACTAAACACATGTTGTCAACTTAACTTCAATTCTGTTGAACGTAGAAAATGTCTTCTTCTGAGGTAGGAAACCTGAGCAGAATTAGAGCCAGAGCTATGATGCCTTAACAGTCGGATTTGAGATGACGGACACAGAATTCAGGCAGCATGTTAGAGTCAGTAAAATGGGGAAGGAAGGTGCTAGATCAGAATGACTAATACCTTATCCCTTCATTTGACATTCATTACATGAATATTGACTGATCATTTCTGATCATTTGTGAGTGCCAGGTGCTAGGGCTACAACAGTGAATAATAAAAACACAGTGCCTGCTGTCATGGACCTTTCTTTCTTTTTTTAATATGCATTTTATTTTATTTTATTTATTTATTTATTTGGTTGCGCCGGGTCTTAATTTTGGCAGGCGGGCTTCTCAGTTGCAGCTTGCTGACTCCTTAGTTGCGGCATGTATGTGGTATCTAGTTCCCTGACCAGGGATCGAACCCGGGCCCCCTGCCTTGGGAGTGCAGAGTCCCAACCACTGCGCCACCAAGGAAGTCCCCATGGTCCTTTCTTTCTGATGTGTGTTTGTAATAAATGCTGTGGTGGTGGAGGTAGAGGATGCTAAGGGAGCAGAGAAGTGCCTTGGCCTGCACATGTGAGCATGTACTAGTACCTGAAGATGAAGGGAGCGAGGAAGACTTCTTGGAGGAAAAGGCACCCAAGCTGAGACTGGCTGGATGAGGAGGACTTAACTGGAAGAAAGGCGACAGGACAGGGCAGGATGGCTGCAGAGATTCCAGACAGACAGAGCCACGTCTGTGAAGGCCTTGAGGTGGGAAAGAGTTTGCTCATGGAGGAACTAAAATAAGTTCCAGTGTGACCAAAGGACAGTTGAGGGAGGGGGAAGTTTGGCATGAGCTAAATTTAGATAAGCTGGCAGAGCCAGATCATGCAGAGCATTGTGGATCAATTTATTAATTAAAAACAATTTTTATTAATTGGGGCAAAATTTACATACAGTGAAATGTACGTGACAAGTACATACACCATTGTAACCAACACCCCATTTTGAGTAAGGACTTTTGATACCAAGAGCAATGGGAGGGATCGGTGTTGGGCAGGGCCGAGACTTGATGCAAACTGCTTGCTAGCTTAGAACACCCTGAGGGTGGGGAGGGGCACCAGCAGGACAGGACTGGAATAGGTGGTGGTTTGCAGGTGGGCAGGGAACCCAGCTTGGGAATGGTCCAGGATCTCCGTTTTCCTAACATGATTTTAGCAGAGGACAAACCCCTACATGCTTTGTAGGATCTGAAGTGTCTACACAGAGTGCAGAAGACTGGTGTTTCAGGGTCTTCCTGGAAAGACTCTCAGGCCAACTACATTTTGAAGAAAGCCTCCCGAAAGCATGCCTGGCTACCGAGGCATTGTTTCTCCCAACTTCATTGACAAAACACAGGAAAATATTCACCTTACTGATGTTTTTCGTTGTTGTTGTTACCTACAGTACACGTGACATTTTCCTTTTCCTTTTCTAAGAGTAGAGTATTAAAAATATTGTTACAGTTTTGGGTTTTAGGGATTTACTGAGGCTTATATCATTTAAGTGTTCTATTTCAATATCTGGGTTTTTGACATGGTGCCAGAAACCATTGAATGTGTTACTATCCTCTGGCTGGGATTTCCAGTACTATGTGAAATAGACATGGCAAGAGTGGGGCACCCTCGTCTTGTTCCTGATCTTAGAGGAAAAGCTTTCAAGTTTTCACTGTTGAGTATGATGTTAGCTGTGGGCTTGTCATATACAGCTTTATTATGTTGAGGTACATTTTTTCTATATCTAATTTGTTGAGAGTTTTTATCAGGAAAGGATGTTGATTTTTGTCAAATGCTTTTTCTGCATCTATTAAGATGATCGTATGATTTTTATCCTTCATTTCTGTTTATGTGTATTGCATTTATTGATTTGCATATTGTGAACCATTCTTGCATCCTAGGGATAAATTCAACTTGATCACAGTATATGATCTTTTAATGTGCTTTTGAATTCAGTTTGCTAGTGTTTTGTTGAAGATTTTTGCGTCTGTATTCAGCAGGAATATTGGCATGTAATTTTTCTTGTAGTGTTCTTGTCTGGCTTTGGTATGACAGTAATGCTGGCTTGGTAAATGATTTGGAAATTTTCCCTTCTCTTTAGTTTGTTTTTTTTTTAAACAGTTTGAGAAAGATTGGTGTTAATTCTTTAAATGTTTGCGGTGGAATTCACCAGTAAAGCCATCAAGTCCTGGGCTTTTCTTTGTTGGGAGGTTTTTGATTACTGATTTAATGTCCTTACTCATTATTGGTCTGTTCAGATTTTCTATTTTTTCATGATTCAGTTGTGGTAAATTGGATGTTTCTAGGAATCTATCCATTTCTTCTAGGTTATCCAAATTGTTGGCATACTGTTGTTCAGAGTAGTCTTTTGTATTTCTATGATATCAGTTGTAATGACTCCTCTTTCATTTCTGATTTTATTTATTTGAATCTTTTCTCTTTTTTTCTTGATTAGTCTAGCTAAAGGTTTGTTAATTTTGTTTTTCTGGTCTCTATTTCATTTATTTATGCTCTGATCTTTGTTATTTCCCTCCTTCTGCTAACTTTGGGCTTAGTTGTTTGTTTGTTTGTTTTCTGGTTCCTTGAGGTGTAAAAATAGGTTATTTGAGATTTTTCTTTTTTCTTAATGTAGGCATTTATCACTTTGACTACATCATCCTACTCTTTCCTGACCTGTAAGGTTTCTTCTGAGAAATCCACTGATAGCCTTATGGGGATTCCCTTGTATGTGAAGAATTTTTTTTCTCTTGCTGCTTTTAAAGTTCTTTGTCTCTGATTTTACAGTTTTATTATAATGTAGCGTCAAGAAAATCTTTTTGTGTTAAATCTTTTTGGGGGCCTATGAGCTTCATGAACTTGGATGTCCAAAATCTCTCCCCGGATTTGAGAAGTTCTCAGCCATTATTTCTTCAACTAAGCTTTCTGCTACTTTCTCCTTCTCATCTCCTTCTGGGACTTCAGTAATATGTAGATTTTTTTCTTGATGGTATCCCATAATTCACATAGGTTTTCTCCACTCTTTTTCATTCTTTTTATCTTTCGTTTTCCTCTGAATGGATAGTTGCAAGTGTTCTTTTAATAGATTTTTCTTTTGCTGTATCAAGTCTGCTATAGATGCTTTCTGTATAACTGCATTTTGCATTTCACTCATTGTATCCTTCAGCTCCAGAATTTTTGTTGGGTTTTTTTCCTGATTTCTCTCTCTTTATTGAACTTCTCATTTTGTTCATGTATTGTTTTCCTAATTTCATTGAATTGTCTTTCTGTGTTTTATTTTCCTTTTTCCCCCTCTTTTATTAAATTGTGGTAAAATACACATAACGTGAAATGAACCATTTTAACCATTTTCAGGTGTACAGTTAAGTGATATTAAGTACATCCATATTGTTGTGCAGCCATCACCACGATGCATCTCCAGAAGTCTTTTTTCGTCTGGCAAAGTGAAACTCTGTACCTATTAAACAATAAATCCTCATTTCTCACTTTCCCTAACCTGTGGCAACCACCTTTCTACTTTCTGTCTCTATGAGTTTACTAAGAACCGCATATTAGTGGAATCAAACAGTATTTGTCTTTTTGTGACTGACTTTTTTTACCCACCATAATGTTCTCAAGGTTCATCTATATTGTAGGACATGTCAGAATTTCCTCCCTTTTTAAGGCTGAGTAGTATTTCTTTTTTTCTTTCTTCTTTTTTTAAAAAATTAATTAATTTATTTTTTTTTGGCTGCGTTGGGTCTTTGTTGCTGTGCATGGGCTTTCTCTAGTTGTGGCGAGCGGGGGCTACTCTTCGTTGCGGTGCCGGCGTGCGGGCTTCTCATTGTGGAGGCTTCTCTTGTTGCTGAGCACGGTCTCTAGGTGTGCGGGCTTCAGTAGTTGTGGCGTGCGGGCTCAGTAGCTGTGGCTCGTGGGCTCTAGAGCACAGGCTCAGTAGTTGTGGCACATGGGCTTAGTTGCTCCACGGCATGTGGGATCTTCCCAGACCGGGGCTCAAACCCGTGTCCCCTGCATTGGCAAGTGGATTCTTAACCACTGTGCCACCAGGGAAGTCCAATAGTATTTCTTTGTATTTATCCACCACATTTTGTTTATCTGTTCATTTGTTGTTGGTTATATGGGTTGCTTCTGTCTCATGACTGTTGTGAATACTGCTGCTATGAACGTGGATGTCTAATTATCTCTTTAAGATGTTGTTTTAATTCTTTTTTTTTTTTTTAAGTGGATCTTTTTTTAAAAATTTATTTATTTTATTATTATCATTATTTTTAAGCTGGTGGTTTTTTTTTTTTTTTTTTTAAACTTATTTATTTATTTATTTATTTTTGGCTGTGTTGGGTCTTCGTTTCCGTGCAAGGGCTTTCTCTAGTTGCGGCGAGCGGGGGCCACTCTTCATCGCGGTGCGCGGGCCTCTCACTGTCGCGGCCTCTCTTGTTGCGGAGCACAAGCTCCAGACGCGCAGGCTCAGTGGTTGTGGCTCACGGGCCTAGTTGCTCCGCGGCATGTGGGATCTTCCCAGACCAGGGCTCGAACCCGTGTCCCCTGCATTGGCAGGCAGATTCTCAACCACTGCGCCACCAGGGAAGCCCAAGATGTTGTTTTAATTCTTTTGTACATATGCCCAGAAGTGAAATTGCTGGATCATAAAGTAACTCTTTAATTTTTTGAGGAAGCTCTATACTGTTTTCCATAGCAGTTACAGCATTTACAATTTCACTAACAGTGTACAGGTGTTCCAATTTCTCTGCATCCTCACCAACACTTTTTATTTTCTTTCTTTCTTTCTTTTTTTTTTTTTTTTGATATGAGCCATCCTGATTGATATGAGGTAGTATCTCACTGTAGTTTTGCTTTGCATTTCTCTGATGATTAATGATTTTGAGCATTTTTTCATATGCTTATTGGCCATTTGTATGTCATATTTAAAGAAGTGTCTATTGAAGTTCCTTGCCCATTTTTCAATTAACTTACTTGATTTTCTGTTGTTGTTGAGTTGTAGAAGTTCTTTATATATTCTGGATATTAACTGCTTATTAGATACATTATTTGTAAATATATTTTCCCATTCTGTAGGTTGCCTTTGTACTCTGTTAATTGTCTCCTTTGATGCACAGTTTTTAAGTTTGATGTAGTCACATTTGTCTATTTTTGCTTTTTTTTTTCCTGTTCTTTTAGTGCCAGAAATTGCCTAGTTCAGTGTCATGAAGATTTCTCCATGTTTTTTTCTAAGAGTTTTATAGTTTTCAGTCTTATGTTTAGAGCTTTAATCCATTTTGAGTTAATTTTTTGTGTATGATGTGAGATAAGGGTCCAACTTCATTGTTTTGGACGTGGATATCCATTTTTCCCAGCATCATTCATTGAAGAAAATGTCCTTCTCCATTGAGTGGTCCTGGCACCCTTGTCTAAGATCATTTGATTATATATTCAAGGGTTTATTTCTAGGCTCTCTATATTTTTCCATTGGTTTATATGTCTAATTATGCCAGCACCATACCATTTTGATTACTGTACCTTTGTAATGTTTCGAAATCAAGAAGTGTGAGTCCTCCAATTTTGTTCTTCTTTTTCAAAAGTATTTTGGCTATTTGTGGTCCCTTGAGATTCCATATGAATTTTTGGATGAATTTTTCTAGTTCTGCAAAAAATGCCATTGGGATTTTGATGGGGATTGGACTAAATGATCTTCGAGTTTCCTTGATATATTAAAATAATTGAAATATAGTAATATGTGTATCACTGAAGTAGAAGTTTAGCTTTGGGACTATTATATGATGTTTTACCTCCAGAAGAGGAAAATACACAATTATTCTGCACCTACCACATGCCAGATGTTATTGCAGCAATCCTGGGAGAGACACCTTAGTGTTCTTGTTAGGTTGACTTATCCTGTTCTGCATGGAAAAGACAGGATTCCAGCAGGGATGTGAGCCCACGTCTGTGTCCTTACAAAGCCTGTGCTTTCCTCACACTATCCAGCTTCCTCCTCCTCCATCTCCCGGCAGCTTCCTAAGAGTAGACAGAGTTTGTACCCATAACTGATGGATGTTTATCTTTTCATTGGCACCACAACATTTGTGGGGGTACCACCTCCTATTGTGTTGAGGAGGTTGTCACAGAATTTTTTTTAAATTAATTAATTAATTTATTTATTTATTTGGCTGTGTTGGGTCTTCGTTGCTGCGTGTGGGCTTTCTCTAGTTGCAGCAGACAGGGGCTACTCTTTGTTGCGGTACACAGGCTCTAGGCACATGGGGGTCAGTAGTTGTGGCATGCGGGCTTCAGTAGTTGTGGCTCGCAGGCTGTAGAACTCAGGCTCAGTAGTTGTGGCACACGGGCTTAGTTGCTCTGCGGCATGTGGGATCTTCCCAGACCAGGGCTCGAACCTGTGTCCCCTGCATTGGCAGGTGGATTCTTAACCACTGTGCCACCAGGGAAGCCCTGTCAAAGAATTTTAAATGAGCTGCTGTATATTTTAATATCTACAGTGTTGAGTGGATGAACATACCTAAGGGAATCATGATGTTTGAGTTTAATTTTATTTTTTAATTGAATAAAGTCCCACCTGGTACTTCTTTCTTATTCCTTTGTACATGATCAATTTTTTTCTTCCAGTTTTATTGAGGTATAATTGACATATAGCACTGTGTAAGTTTAAGGTGTACAGCATAATGATTTGACTTGCATACATCATAAAATGATGACCACAGTAAGTTTAGTGAACATTCATCATCTCATGTAGATAGTACATTAACGAAATAGAAAACAATGTTTTTTCACTGTCGTGAGAACTCTTAGGATTTACTCTCAACAATTTTCATATCTAACATACAGCAGTGTTGATTATAGTTATACATAGTTGTACATTACACCCCTACTACTTATTTATCTAATTTTTTATTGAGGTATAGTTGATTTATGATATTATATTAGTTTCAGATGTACAACATAGTGATTCAAAATTTTTATAGATTATACTCCATTTATAGTTATTATCAGATATTGACTATATTCCCTGTGCTGTACAACATATCTTTGTAGCTTATTTATTTTATACATAGTAGTTTGCACTTCTTAAATCCCTACCCCTATCTTGCCCCTCCCCTCTTCTTTCTCCCCCTGGTAAGCACTAGTTTGTTCTCTATGAATCTGTTTCTTTTTTGTTATATTCACTCATTTGTTTTACTTTTTAGATTCCACATATAATTGATAATATATAGTATTTGTCTCTCTCTATCTGACTTATTTCACTAAGCATAATACCCTCCAGGTCTATCTATGTTGTTGCCAATAGCAAAATTTTATTCCTTTTTATGGCTGAGTAGTAGCCCTGTGTGTGTGTGTGTGTGTGTGTGTGTGTGTATCTCACATCTTCTTTATCCATTCATCTGTTTATGGATACTTAGGATGCTTCCATATCTTGGCTATTTTAAATAAAGCTGCTATGAACATTGAGTGCATGTATCTTTTCATTGGTGCTTTCATTTTCTTTGGATATATACCCGGGAGTGGAATTGTTGGATCATATGATAGTTCTATTTTTAGTTGAGGAACCTCCATACTGTTTCCCACAGTGGCTGCACCAATTTACATTCCCACCAACAGTGTACAAGGGTTTCCTTTTCTCCACATCCTTGCCAACGTTTGTTATTTGTGGTCTTTTTGGTGATAACCATACTGATAGTTGTGAGGTGATATTTCATGGTGGTTTTGATTTGCATTTCTCTAGTGATTAGCCATGTTGAGCATCTATTCATGTGCCTGATGGCCATCTGTGTGTCTTCTTTGGAAAAATGTCTATTCAGGCCTTCTGCCCATTTTTAAATCAGGTTGTTTGGTTTTTTGATATTGAGTTGCATGAGCTGTTTTATATGTCTTGGCTATTAACCCCTTATTGGTCATATCATTTGCAAATATTTTCTCCAGTAGAAAATTCAGTAGGTTGTCTTTTTATTTTGTCAGTGGTTTCCTTTTTTGTGCAAGAGCTTTTAAGTTTAATTAGGTCCCATTTGTTTATTTTTGCTTTTGTCTCTTTTGCCTTAGGAGATAGATCTTTAAAACTACTGCTATGACTTATGTCACAAAGAGTGTTCTGCCTATGTTTTCTTCTAGGAGTTTTTTGGTTTCCGGTCTTACATTTAGGTCTTTAATCCATTTTGTGTTTATTTTTGTATATATATATATGGTGGGAGAAAATGTTCTTATTTCATTCTTTTATATGTAGCTGTCCAGTTTTCCCAGCACGACTTATTGAAGAGACTGTCTTTTCTCGATCGTATATTCTTGTCTCCTTTGTCAGAGATTAATTGACCAGAAGTGTGTGGGTTTATTTCTGGGCTCTGTATTCTGTTCCATTGATCTATGTATTTATTTTTGTGCGAGTATCATACTATTTTGTTTTGGTTTTTAATTTAATTAATTTATTTTTGGCTGCATTGGATCTTTGTTGCTCCGTGCAGGCTTTCTCTAGCTGCAGCAAACGGGGGCTACTCTTTGTTGCAGTGTACAGGCTTCTCATTGCGGTGGCTTCTCTTGTTGCTGAGCACGGGCTCTAGGCACATGGGCTCAGTAGTTGTGGCTTGCGGGCTCTAGAGCACAGGCTCAGTAGTTGTGGTGCACGGGCTTAGTTGCTCCGCGGCATGTGGGATCTTCCCAGACCAGGGCTCGAACCAGTGTCCCCTGCATTGGCAGGCGTGTTCTTAACCACTGCGCCACCAGGGAAGGCCTATCATACTGTTTTGATTACTAAAGCTTTTAGTATAGCCTGAAGTCAGGGAGCATGATGCCTCCACCTCTGCTCTTCTTTCTCAACATTGTTTTGGCTATTCGGGGTCTTTCATGTTTCCATACAGATTTAAAAATTTTTTGTTCTAGTTATGTGAAAAATGCCTGTGGTATTTTGCTGTAGATTGCCTTGGGTAGTACAGTCATTTTAACAATATTCTTCCACTCCATGAACATGGTATATGTTGGGTTGGCCAAAACATTCCTTTGGTTTTTAGGTAAAAATAAAAGGCACATTTTTCATTTTCACCCAGAACTTTATTGAACAATGTATTCACCGTTTTGGTCTACTACCTTCTGCCATTTTTCAGGCAAATTCATAATTCCATCTTCCCAAAACTTTTTATCTTTTTGAGAAAAGAACTGTTCCAGTTGCCTTTTACAGTCTTCCAGGAAATTGAAATTGTTTCCATTAAGATAATTTTGTAAAGACCAAAATAAATTCTGAAGGTGCAATGTCTGGTGAATACAGTGGATGAATCAGAACTTCCTGGCCAAGCGGTAACAGTTTTTGCCTGGTCATCAAAGAAACAGACAGTCTTGCATTATCCTGATGGAAGATTATGCATTTTTTGTTGATAATCCCTGACGCTTTTCTTTGAATACTGCTTTCAGTTGGTCTAATTGGGAGCAGTATTTGTTAGAATTAATCATTTGGTCTTCCGAAAAGAGCTCATAATAGAGGATTCCCTTCCAATCCCACCATATACTTATCACCTTCTTTGGGTGAAGACCGGCCTTGGTGTGATTGGTGGTGGTTAATTTCGCTTGCCCCACAATCTCTTCCATTCTACATTATTGTACAGTATCCACCTTTCAACACCTGTCACAATTTGTTTTAAAAATGGAACATTTTCCTTACTTTTCAGTAGAGAATCGCATGTGGAAATATGGTCAAGAAGGTTTTTTTTTGCTTAACTTATGTGGAACCCAAACATCAAAGCAATGAACTTAACCAACCTGGTGCAAATGATTTTCAGTGCTTGGATATTGGATATTTTGAATATGTCAGTCATCTCCTGCATGGTATAGATTGTTTTCAATTAATGTCTCAATTTGATTGCTGTCAACTTCAACTGGTCTACCTGACCATGGAGCACCATCCAGCGAGAAACCTCCAGCCTGAAACTTTGCAAACCACTTTTGACACGTTCGATCAGTCACAGCACCTTTTCCATGCACTGCACAAATCTTTTTTTTCTGCGTTTCAGTTGCGTTTTTACCTTTCTTGAAATAATAAAGCATAATATGCCGAAAATGTTGCTTTTTTTCTTCCATCTTCAATATTAAAATGGCTACACAAAAATTCACCAGTTTTGATGTTGTTTTTTTTTAAATGCACGTTGATATGACAGCTATCACAATACAATCTAACAAAATTGTTTCAAATGAAGTTAAAGACAACTAAGCACTACTAGAGCCATCTTATGGAAAAAAACAAACAAATGTTTTGGCCAACCCAGTATATCCATCTGTTTGTGTCATCGTCAGTTTCTTTCTTCAGTGTCTTGTAGTTTTCCGAGTACAGGTCTTTTACCTGTTTAGGTTGGTTTATTTCTAGGTATTTTATTGTTTTTGATATGATTGTAAATGGGGTTGTTTCCTTAATTTCTCTTTGTGATGGTTTGTTGTTAGTATATAGAAATGCAACAGATTTCTCTATATTAATTTTATATCCTGCAACTTTACTGAATTTATTGATGAGCTCTAGTAGTTTTTTGGTGGCATCTTTAGGATTTTCTATGTATAGTATTATGTCATCTGCAACAGTGACAGTTTTACTTCTTCCTTTTCCAGTTTGGATTCTTTTCATTTCTTTCTTGTCTAATTCCTGTGGTTAGAACTTCCAATACTATGTTGAATAAAAGTGGCGAGAGTGGGCACCCGCGTCTTGTTCCTGATCTTAGAGGAAATGCTTTCAGCTTTTCACCGTTGAGTATGATGCTTATCATATATGGTTCTCATTATGTTGAGGTATGTTCCATCTATATCCACTTTCTTAGAGTTTTTTTCTTCTTATCATAAATGGGTGTTGAATTTTATCAAAAGCTTTCTCTGCATCTATTGAAATGATCACATGGTTTTTATTCTTCAGTTTGTTAATGTGGCATATCATATTGAGTGATTTGTGGATATTGAACCATCATTGCATCCATAGGATAAATTCCACTTGATTATGGTGTGTGATCCTTCTGATGTATTGTTGGATTTGGTTTGGTAATATTTTGTTGAGGATTTTTACGTCTATGTTCATCAGTGATATTGGCTGTAATTTTCTTTTTTTGTGAAAGCTTTGTCTGGTTTTGGTATCAGGGTAATGCTGGCCTCACAGAGTGAGTTTGGTAGCCTTCCCCCCTCAGCTATTTTTTGGAAAAGTTTGAGAAGGATGGGTGTTAACTCTTCTCTAAATGTTTGGTAGAATTCACCTGTGAAGTCCTCTGGTCCTGGACTTGTTTGTTGGGCATATTTTTTTATTACTGATTTTAATTTCATTATTGGTAATTGGTCTGTTCATATTTTCTGTTTCTTCCTGGTTCAGTTGGGAGAGTGTACATTTCTAGAATTTGTCCATTTCTTCTAGATTGTCAGTTTTATTGGCATATAGTTGTTCATAATAATCTCTTAGGAGTTTGTAATTTTGAGGTGTCAGTTGTAACTTCTCCTTTTTCATTTCTGGTTTTATTGATTTCGGTCTTCTCTTTTTCTTGTTGAGTCTGGCTAAAGTTTTATCAATTTTGTTTATCTTCAAAAAATCAGCTCTTCATTTCATTGATCTTTTCTATTTTTTTGTCTCTATTTAATTTACTGTTGCTCTGATCTTTATGATTTCTTTCCTTCTACTAACTTTGGGTTTTGTTTGTTCTTATTTTTCTAGTTCCTTTACGTATAATGTTAGGTTGTTTATTT
Source organism: Eubalaena glacialis (assembly GCF_028564815.1). Taxonomy (NCBI): domain Eukaryota; kingdom Metazoa; phylum Chordata; class Mammalia; order Artiodactyla; family Balaenidae; genus Eubalaena; species Eubalaena glacialis. Next base: position 16,461,711 of record NC_083728.1, on the reverse strand, counting down.
GAGACTTTTCTTTTTTCCTGAGGTAAACTTTTATCACGATAAATTTCCCTCTTAGAACTGCTTTTGCTGCATCCCATAGATTTTGGAGAGTCATTGTGTTTTTATTTTCATTTGTTTGTGATCCATTGGTTGTTTAGTAGCATATTTTGTAGCCTCCATGTGTTTCTGTTTTTTGCAGTTTTTTTTCTTGTGGTTGATTTCTAGTCTCATAGCGTTGTGGTCAGAAAAGATGCTTGATATGATTTCAATTTTCTTAAATTTACTGAAGTTTATTTTGTGTCCTATCATGTGATCTATCCTGGAAAATGTTCCATGTACACTTGAAAAGAATGTGTCTTGTGCTCCTCTTGGATGGGATGTTCTATATATAACTTTTAAGTTCATCTGATCTGATGTGTCACTTAAAGCCAGTGTTTCCTTATTGATTTTCTGTCTGGATGATCTATTGATATAAGCTGGGTGTTACTGTGTTAATGTCAATTTCTCCTTTTCTGTGTTTTCTTGTAGTTCACTGAGCGTCCTTAAAATGACTATTTTGAATTCGTCATTGGGTAAATTGCAGATCTCCATTTTTGGGGGGGTCACTTACCAGAAAGTTACTTTGTTTTTTTAAGTGATGTTATGTTTCCTTGATTTCCCATGTTCCTTGAAGTATTGCATTGCCATCTTCACATTTTAAGAGGACATCTTTACTGACTGGCTTTGGGAGAGAAATACCTTCTCCTCACCCTTCTGGGGATTCTGAGGCTTTCTCAGATCTTTTCTATGAATACACGTACTCCACACTTTTTGTTCCCCTTGAGAAGGAATTCTTAAGATTGTATGCCTTCTCTTGATCCTACAAAGCCAGGCTGGGTGCTGACAGCCTCCCATTTGCTCTCCCTTGGGTGGTCTGAATGCTAAAGTTTGTTTGCTTTATCCCAGTCCTGCAAAGTTGAGCCAGCTTTTTCCGTGTGCTCCCTAGCTTTCTGCAAAGGCTTGCACTCACTGCCTTCAGGGCGCACACATGGAGTCAGCTCTGGTATGGGGTTTGTGTGGGTGAGGCACATGGATCCTTGTGGGTGCCCCTGGGCCAGTTGGGGGGTGATCTTCAGGCAAGGTGTCCCCAGTGGCTTGTGTGTGGCTTCTTGATAGAGTCTACAAAGGGATTATAGCAGAATCTGTTTCCCTTTGATGCCTTTCAAGAGCCCTGACTGCTGTTCTCCTTGCCTTCTCCCCCACTTCACTAGTCAGTACTTCAGTATTGGATAGGGTGAGAAAAAAGTGGGTCTCTTTGGCAGCATCTTGCATGGCTAGGGCAGCCAGGCTCTCACTTACATGTTCTCACTTTTCCCTGTGGGAGAAATCACGGGCTAAGAAGGTCTCTCTTGGCTCTGAGCTGTGCCACCTTGGGGGAGGGATGATTTGGATAAAGTGAAACTGTTCTTCTTACTCTCTTTGAGTCCAGTCTCAGATTTTTTTTTCTTTTTTCTTTTTTTGCTCCAACCATGTGCAAAAAATTCTTTGCTGGATTCCTGGCTTTCCACAGAGGTACTCTTGCCCATGTGTGATTGTCAAAATTGGTGTTTTTGGGGGAGGAGACAGTAGAACACTCTTTTTCTGCCATTTTGCTTATGTTACTCATATATACATATTTTTTTCAGACAAGAAAATACTTTTTGCATGATGAAACCCAACTCATAGAATGCAAGAGTTGGAAAGAATTTTAGAGACCTCCTCCAATTATAAAATTTATCATTGATTGATTACTGTTAGCAGCTAAATCATTTATTGCCTAAAATAATCTTTTTATTCTTTTATCCTCACTTAGTTGAATTTCCAAGTTTTAAAAATATATGTTTGGCACATATATTTCAATTGATAGGTACCTTACTCCCCATATATGACAACCAAAAGTTAATGCTAGCCATAATTATACCTTTTGGCTAATAATAGTAGTAAGTTTATGAAGATCTGTACTAAGTTTGGATTCTGAGTATAACATTTTCTTTGTCATTTATGGTAGAGTATAGATTTGAGAGATACTTAGTTATTTTTTACTAATTTTCTTAAGTTGGTATGTGAAATCAAACTAGAAGTGTAGGGTTAAGTCGCTCCTGCACATGGTTTCCTTTCTGCCAAGTCTTTTGAATATGCCACATTTTTCAAAAGCCCTCACTCATTATTTTTATGATAGTGGAAAGAAGTCTAGTTTGGCCAAGCTCATTTTCCTTCAAGCCTTCCAGGATTGTTGCAATTTCATAGTAAGCTGCTGGTGTTGCATATCTTGAAATGTGAGTGCGTCATTAAAATTAAGAAGGGAGCCATGAATCTTACCTCTCCTGTTACGGTCAGATATAAATAAATAGTTTTATTGGGATTTTCAGTATATTTAGAGTAATCTATACTTACTGACTTGCCCTTTTCATTTCTTTATACTATTTTACCAGTCAATTCTCCAATATTTCCTGAACAGTAAATGTTTAAAAGAAGCTATACCTTTATACCTTGGTCTTGAACTGCAGTGGGGTATATAGTGCAAACATGATATTTGGTACTACTTTGGATTCCCAAGACTTTTCCGTGTCTGAGACTGAGAGGGAACTTGGGAGGGAGACTTTGTGTAGCAGAGGAGCTAGGAACTTCTCTATTTTTTCAAAGTTGATCAGCTTTCTGCAAGGGACCCCTATAAAGCCACAAGTCATTAGGAATAAAACTTTCAGTCTTTAAATGACCACAATATTTTAATACAGCAGAATGAATCTATGACACCCTATTCCATAACATGGGTATGTTTCTGAAAGATAGGCTACTTGGGTATTATTTTTGCTATTTAAATTGTCATTCTCATCATTGAAGTACCAATAATAATAGTAGTACTAGTAATAGTTAACATTTATGGAAGATTTAGTATGTCTTATATATAGTTTCCTTTAATCTTTATAGCAGTCCTATGAATTGGGTATTTTGTTCTTTCCATTTTACAAGGAAGAAAACTGGGACTTAAGTAGACCATATGATTTGTTTATTTGGTTGGTTGATTTTGGTAAAGTTCATATACCTTTTGCCCTGTGGCAGTCATAGTAGACATTCAGTAAGTATTTGAGCAGTAAACAATTGTATGAGATATGATAATCTTGTCTTTTGCAATATTCCCTTCTATTCCTTTTCTACTGCCAACTCTCCAGTCCAAGCTCATATTTCTTCAAGTCTAATCAGTGTGTCTTTTTCTGCCATGTATTTACTTAGTCCATCCTCCTGGTAGGGCTCCTTCTGCCGAAGTTATATCTAAATCCTACTTTACACATGTCACCTGCCACTTAAAATATTTCGATGATTTCTTATCACCTGTCACCTAAAGGATGATAATAATGGGCTATGGCTTTGAATGGTCCTCAGTAAGAATAAGCACCTAGAGATTTCATGTATCTCAGATTCAGAACAGTCCATCTCATGTGGCTTTTGTTTTCCTTTTTAAAAGAAGCTTTTTAAAAATAAAAATAATTTTTTTTTAAGTACAGAATAAGTAAAATGTCTTTTCCCTCTTCCTCCAAGTCCCCATTCTCATTTCATAGAAGTAACCATTATAAAAAAACATTCCTGGATAATTTTTTTCAGAAATTGTGCATATCTAAGCAGAAATATTAGATCTGTTGGTTGCTTTAAAATTATACGAATGAGATCATATTGTACATATTGTTCTGCCACTAGTGTTCACATAGATCCATTTTATTCTTTTAAATGACTTCATAGTTGCATCAGTTACAAACCTTTTTGCTTTGAGTAATAGAAGCAGGGAATGCACTGGAGGGATGTAGGACAAAAGTTTGAAAATGGTCAGGACCAAGGCGGGCCTAGAGGACCATGAAGTAGTAGGCTTAGTGAGCCTCTCTTAGCTAAAGTAGCCAGGCCAGTATGTTGCCATCATTGCCTTAGGACACTGTCAGGAAAAAATTCCAGCTGTCCCTTTATCTTTGTGTCACTTGCTTAAGATTCAAGTGAGGGAGTACCTCCAAATAGAAGGAGGCAGTTGGATGAGGGACAGCTTTTAAAAAATGATGAATTTCCATCGCAGTGGTACCCTGCTGTATAAATATGTCATAATTTATTTAACTTACTTCCTCTTGGTGAATATTCAAGTTGTCATATTCAGTTTTTCATTGGCAAAAACTGTTGCAAAGAAAATTTTTTGTGTATCTTTGTGAATTTTTGTAAGTAGATCTGCGGAATCAAATACTAGTAGAAGACTGTGCCTTAACAAGGGTATGTACGCTTTAAATTTTGTTGAATATTTCCAGTTTCATCGTTAGAAGTTTGCACTAGTTTACACTCTAATCTACAGAGTGAGCTGGCTTTCTTTTAACTTACAAGATACAGAGTTACTTATAAGCAGATATTCCATGAAAGCCACAAGGTGTCAAACCAGGTGGAAAAGCAAGTTCAAATGGCTGGAGTATAGAATTTCAGCATTTACCAAGGAATAAGTGTATTAAGACATTTTGATTAGCTAATTATATTTTTCCATTAAAACGCTCACATGTTCATCAGTACCCATGATATTCCTGTAGATTATCCTATGAAATTCTGAAAGGTAAATCAACTTCCTTTTTCTTGTCTCCTTTCCATGTATACGTTTTCCTCAATATTGGATCCTTTCATCACTTTACTTCTTATCTTTTCAAAAATTCATTGTATTTAGTTATTTGAATAGACAATACCATTTTATGGTGCAAAATTCACAAGTTACTCAAAGATATATGGTTGGAATTCTACTTCCAGTCGTGGCAGTCTAGGTCATTTGGATCAGCCCTGCTGATGAGTTTAGAAAGCTGGACAAAATATAAAGATATTTTCTTGAAAGCTTCAAAAAGTTTACATGATATTGAAGGATTACCATACCAACATCTGGAAGAATGCAAAAATTAAGACAGGTAAGCCTAGCTACCAAAATCATTTTTGCCCTGAAGGCATTTGCTTATCCTGAGAAAGCATCTGTGAGGTTAAGCTGTGCTTTTGGTAGCCTCATCCATGAGGGCAGAATTCATAGCTTATTGACTGTCAGAGACACAAATAAACTACCCCTCCAGTTTGAATGGAACCCCTAGGGACATAAGGGGGATCTTGAACTAAATCAGCCCTCACATAGTCTTGCAACCAAGCTTTCAGGTCCAGGGAAGCTTTATCTTGATTGTCCTAAGCCAATAACATCATTGGGCAACTGACAGAAGCAAGTGAAAATCCTCTCTAGAGGAAGATGTTATCATCCTGAGCATCAGAATCATCCTCTCAATAATTTTTTAATATAATGAGCAGCACATAAGAAGAAAACAGATTCATAAGGAAACAGGACACCCATGAAAAGAACTAGAACACGAAAACCCCAAAAATATCCTCAGGGACTTCCTGGTGGAGCAGTGGTTAAGAATTTGCCTTCCAATTCAGAGAGCATGGGTTTGATCCCTGGTCCAGGAAGATCCCACATGCTGCAGAGCAACTAAGCCCATGTGCCACAACTGCTGATCCTGCGTGCTGAAACTACTGAAGCCCGCGCGCCTAGAGCCCATGCTCCGCAACAAGAGAAGCCCGTGCACTGCAGTGAAGAGTAACCCCCACTTGCCGCAACTAGAGAAAGCCCGTGCATAGCAATGAAGACCCAACGCAGCCAAAAATAAGTAAAATTTTTTTAAAAAGTATATAGCCTTAAATGCATGTATTAGGAAAGAAGAAAGGCTAAAAACTGAGCAAACATTTATATAAAGAAGTCAGAAAAAGCCCAGCAAAACAAAATAAAGGGAAAGAAAGAATGAGAAGAAGAGAAATGAATGAAGTATAAAGCAAATGTATAATACAGAATACCAGTGAAGGCAAGGCTTGGTTCTTGGAAAAGATTAATGAAAATGACATACTGTAGTGAGGTTGATCAAGAAAAGGAAGGAGGTGCTTCCCTGGTGGTCCAGTGGGTAAGACTCCGTGCTCCCAATGCAGGGTGCCTGGGTTCGATCCCTGGTCAGGGAACTAGATCCCACATGCATGCCGCAACTAAGAGTTAACATGCCGCAACTAAGAGCCTGCATGCTGCAACCAAGAAGTCCACGTGTCGCAACTAAGGAGCCCGCGTGCTGCAACTAAAGAGCCCGCACGCCGCAACAAAGATCCCGTGTGCCGCAACTAAGACCCAGTGCAGGCTAATGAATGAATGAATGAATGAAAAATAAATAAAAAAAAAAAAAAAGAAAAGGAAGGAAAAGTACAGATAACCACTGTCAAGAGTGAAAAGGGGGATCTTATAGTTATTAACAAGATAATAAGATATAATGAACAACTTTATGCCCAAAATTTTAGAAATTTAGGTGAATGGATACATTTATTAATAATATAGCTATTAATTAAGTCAGCAATTAAAAACCTTCCCACAAGAAAAACTGCAGCCCTGTATGCCTTCCCTAGGAAGATATATCAAACATTTAAGAGAGAAAGAATTAATATCATACAAACTTTTCCTGAGAATAGAAAAAAGGGTTAGCAAAACAAAGAAACCTGACAATAACATTATAAGAAAAGAAAATTCACAGCCCCTTTTACTTATGGATATGAAAAATCCTAAACTAAATATTAGCAAAGCAAGTCCAATATTTCACTTACTGTAGTGGTGTAAGAAACTAACCAAAATGCTGTGGCTTAAAACAGCCATTTTATTATTATAGGGATTCTGTGAGTCAGGAATTTGGACAGGGCAAAATGGTGACAGCTTGTCTCTGCTCCACGTTTTCTGGGCCCTCTGATTGGAAGACTCAAAATCTTGGAATCATCTGGAGGCATTTTCATTTGCATGTCCTACAGTTGAGGCTTGCTATTGTAAAGACCCTCAGCTGGCTGTTGTGTAGAACCTCAGCTCATCTCAACTGGAACGCCTGCATATGATCTCTCCTTGTGGTATGTCTGAATGGACTAGTTCAAACTTCCTCACAGCATGGCAGCTGGGTTTCAAGTGCAGAGTCCCAAGAGAGCAAATTGGAAGTGCTCAGCATTTTTATAATCTAGTCTTGAAATTCACATACCACCATATCCATAGTACTCTCTTGGTTGAGACAAAGGTCCCTCCAGATTCCAGGGAAAGGATCATAGACCCCACCACTCAATGGGAGGAGTGTCAAGGTCACATTGTAAGAAAAACATGTGGTGCCGCGGAGCAACTAAGCCCATGCACCACAGCTACTGAGCCTGTGCTGTAGAGCCTGCAAGCCACAACTGCTGAAGCCCGCACATTCTATGGGCCCGCGTGCTGCAACTACTGAAGCCCGCGTGCCTAGAGCCCATGCTCCGCAACAAGAGAAGCCACTGCAATGAGAAGCCTGTGCACCACAAAGAAGAGTAGCCCCCGCTCGCCACAACTAGAGAAAGCCCGTGCTCAGCAGCAAAGACCCAACGCAGCCAAAAAAGAAAAAAGAAAAACGAAAAGCATGTGGGATGGGGTAATGTCGTTGAGGCTATCTTTGGAAAATACAATTTGCTCTAACAGTATATGAAAAGGATAATACATCATGACCAAGTTGGGTTTATACCAGAAATGCAAGATTGGTTTAATACCAAAGACTCAATAAAGGATAGTTTGCTAACAGATTAAAAGGGAAAAATCATGATTGTATGATAAAATTCAACATCCATTCCTGATTAAAACAACAACAACAACTTTTAGCCATCTAGGAATAGAAGGGAGCTTTCTTAATCTGGTAAAGAAGTAACTATAGGGCTTCCCTGGTGGCGCAGTGGTTAAGAATCTGCCTGCAAATGCAGGGGACACGGGTTCGAGCCCTGGTCTGGGAAGATCCCACATGCCGCGGAGCAACTAGGCCCATGAGCCACAACCACTGAGCCTGCGCGTCTGGAGCTTGTGCTCCGCAACAAGAGAGGCCGCGACAGTGAGAGGCCCGCGCACCGCGATGAAGAGTGGCCCCCGCTCGCCGCAACTAGAGAAAGCCCTCGCACAGAAACAAAGACCCAACACAGCCAAAAAAATAAAGAAAGAAAGAAAGAAGCTTTCATTAAAAAAATAAAATAAAATAACTATAAAACATGTACAGCAAACATAATACTTAATGGTAAATTTTCACTTTGAGGAAATTTCCACTTTGACGTCAGGAACCAGAGTTGCCCATTTTCATCTTGTCTATTCAACATTTGTTGGAAGTTCTAGTAATTGTAATGAGACAAGAAAAATGAAATGTTTAAGTATTAGAAAGAAAGAATTAATAACTTATTGTTTATAGATGACATGATTATATAGAAATTACAAAAAATTCTATATATACATTATTAAAGTTAATAAAAGTTTTGCAAGTTTGCTGAATACTAAATCAATATACAAAATCAATTATATTTCTGTATACCAGCTACAAATAGAAAATTAAATTTTAAAAGATAATCTCTAAATGGACTTGAGGACACGGGGAGGGGGAAGGGTAAGCTGGGAGGAAGTGAGAGAGTAACATTGACATATATACACTACCAAATGTAAAATAGATAGCTAGTGGGAAGCAGCTGCATAGCACAGGGAGATCAGCTCAGTTCTTTGCAACCACCTAGAGGGGTGGGATAGGGAGGGTGGGAGGGAGACGCAAGAGGGCATAGATATGGGGATATACGTATGCACATAGCTGATTCACTTTGTTATACAGCAGAAACTAACACAACGTTGTAAAGCAATTATACTCCAATAAAGATGTTAAAAATAAAAAAGATAATCTCTATCACAACATCAAAAATAGCAGGTCCCTATGGAGAAAATCATAAAACTATTGAGAGACATTAAAAAACCCAAATAAAAGTTGAGATAGATCATGTTGCAAATATTAGACTACTCACTACTGTAAAGATATTAGTTCTTTACAAGACATGGGGCCGCTATTCTAGAACAGAAGAGATTCAAGAAATAAAACAATCAATTCCAAAGTGTGGTTCTTGATTGGATCGTGTATCTCTAAGAGAAAAAAGAAAAATCTTCGTTTCATTCTTACTCTTTAGCTAGCCTGGGGAGACCTACCACTGTTTCCAGTTTCTCATGTATTTTTCTAGAGATATTTGATGCATATAAAAGTAAATATGTATATTTTTTTCTTTCCTTAACTACAACTTTAGTAGTATACTGTTAATATTGTTCCACGTCAGGCTTTTAAAAACATACATATTTTGGAATATTTTTGTACCACTAAATAACTATCATTGTCTTTCTAAATTATTATGGTTGCATAGGCTTCTTTTGCTTGAAAGTACCTTACTTTATTTAACCTATCCCTTATTGATGTGTATTTAGATTATTTCTAATCTTTTGCTGCAATGAATACATATTTCACACTTGTGAAAGTATGCTTTTGTGATAAATCCCTAGAAGTGATTTGCCAAGGCAGATGTGTGAATTTTTTATATTGATTTCCTAAATGATGCTACACCAATGTATGACTGAATCAGCAATGGATGAGAATTCCTGTTTTCTAACACCAAACAGTGTGTTGTCAGACTTTCTGATATTCTCCAGTGGTAAGTGAAAAATAGAATAAGGTTGAGTTCTTTTCATATATTCAGAGCCATATGTATTTCCTTTACTGTAAATTCCCTGTTCATATTCTGAGCATATTTTCCCCTTGGGTTGTTGGTCTTTGTCTTTTCAATTCCTAGAAACACTTTACAGGGTAAAGAGGCTATTCATGATATGAAATAGTTTTTCCTGGTTTGACATTTGATTTTTACTTTGCTGATCATGATTTTTGCCATGCAGAGTATTTTTATTTATATTCATAGTCACATTTATCAATATTTTCTTTAATGACTTCTGGGTTTTATATCATACTTAGAAAGACCTCCCCCATTGTGAGGTTATAAAATGCTGTGCTGTGTATTTTTCTAGTACTTATGTGGTTTGATATTTTTGCATTTAAATCTGTAGATCCACCAGGAGCTATTTTTGGTGTGAGGTATAAGACTCTACTTATGAACCTCACCTTTCTCAGACAGATGGAGAGATTAATTTTGACTGTGGGGTAGACTTGTAAAAAGAATCGTGATCATATTTTAGGGGATGGAATTCCTTTCACTCAAAGGAATTGGAATGAGCTGAGCATTTGAAGTCAAAGCTCCCTCTTCCCCATAGCAGGTAGGAAAAAAAGTTTTTATTTTATTTTATTTATTTTTTATTTATTTATTTTAAAGCAAGTTTCTTTTTTTTTTAATTTTTATTTATTTATTTATTTATGGCTGTGTTGGGTCTTCGTTTCTGTGCGAGGGCTTTCTCTAGTTGCGGCAAGCGGGGGCCACTCTTCATCGCGGTGCGCGGGCCTCTCACTATCGCGGCCTCTCTTGTTGCGGAGCACAGGCTCCAGACGCGCAGGCTCAGTAATTGTGGCTCACAGGCCCAGCTGCTCCGCGGCATGTGGGATCTTCCCAGACCAGGGCTCGAACCCGTGTCCCCTGCATTGGCAGGCAGATTCTCAATCACTGCGCCACCAGGGAAGCCAAAAGTCAGTTTTAAAATGAGTACTTTTTCAGTATTTCTGTTCATTTCCCGAAACTTCCTATTATTGCAGTACCATAGGTCTCATGACGTGTTATGATTTTGATCCCATTTTTGTTCCATTTTGAATTAACTGTTTTCTGATGTTATGAAAGGACGCAGCTTGATTTCATTTATAAGCAGTCTCTAAATTGTGATGTAGCATGAGTTACAGTGAATTCTAGCCATTATTTTTATGATCATCAGTTTCAGAGGGCTCTCTTTTCTGACTTTGTTTGCCTGATCCCGAGTCCATCTCATCCAGTGATCTTTCCTTAACTTTCTGTTTCCATTTATTACGTTATAAGACACGTTGTGAGCACAGGAGGGAACACGTCTTCCTGATCATAATTTCACATTTCTGTCATTGTTCTGGATACAAATGTCCAAACCTTTCAACTGTATAGCACAGGGAACTATATTCAATATCCTGGGATAAACCATAATGTAAAAGAATATAAAAAAGAATGTATATATGTATATAACTGAGTCAACTTTGCTGTATAGCAGAAATTAACACATTGTAAATCAACTGTACTTAAAAAAAAAATGTTCAAACCTTTGAAACTCAGTTCACACTTACCAATGGAAATAAAGAGAATTAGCAATCATTTTCCTTCATTAGGATTTGTGGTCTCTAATATGAATACTACTGTGCTACTTGGTCTTGAATGAATTACCTAGGCACTAAAGAAAATATATTAAAACATCATTTTAAAATTGCTTATCTCACCACTCTAACTAAAGCAGTAGCTTTCATGTGTTTGTGTTTTTTCTAATCTGTCTATTCATCTATACTAATTTATTAGGTGTCTTCTGTTTGCCAGGCATCGTGCTGGGTGCTGGGGCTACAGTGTTGAGTAAAACACATTCTCCATCTACTAAGGGAGACAGAAATATAACAAATAATCATAATGTACTATGCTGGGAACTCCAGTAGAGGTGCTTATTGGGGGCATGTATTGGTCAGGATTCTTAGTGGCAAACCACAAAATCTACTGTAGCTGGTTTAAGCAAAGTAGTTTACAGTCTCCAGGAAGTTGATAGATCTGGGCTTGAATGTTACACAGGTAGAAATAAAGCAGTCAGGGACAGTGTTTCCATAGAAATGCCCAGCCACACTAAGGAGGACTGTTTTAGAGAAAACACCACTGCTGCCTAGACTCACTTCTTCAGCAAAAATGGCATTAGATGCTGGACATCAGAAACTCTGCCCCAGAACAGCCCTATAACCTGAGTTCATAATTTTCTTTAAGGTCTTCAGTGCAGTTAGATGCACTTAGCCCAGTTCATGACCTTTATATTCCTCATGCCTTTCATTGGTGTACAGCAGCGACGACTGAGTTTGAAATAGCTCTGCTTTCAGTATGGACTTCACTTGAGATGACCGTAGGTGATGACTTTTAAAACTCTTTCAACATTGCATGCCATTGACTACCAGTATCCCGTCCTCTAATGAGAAATCGGCAAACTCTGGCCTGCAGGTCAAATCTGGCCTGCCATTTGTTTTGGTAAATAAAGTCTTATCGTAATACAGCCACGCTCATTTGTTTACACATTCTCAGTGGCTGCTTTTGCACTACGGAGATTTGAGTAGTTGCAACAGGAGTTACTTGCTGTGCAAGTTCTTTAAGATTATTGTTTACTTGTTCAGGGAGATACTGTCTGTGCAAGAGGGTCCTAAGAGACTGAGACAGGCAGTCAGTGCTGCAACATTCATTCTGGGCCTCTTAGAGCTCCCTAAGTAGTATGATGTCCTCAACGTGGTTCCCTTGGGACATCAGCCCCTTCGGCCAGAAACCTCACCTGGCGTGCCAGCGTTGCTTAGTGCATTCAGTGTTGCGAGCCTGTCTTGATTGCTAGAGTCCAAAGGAACTATTGGCTCTATTTCTGTAATTGAAATGTGTTTTATTTTATTTTATTTTTGCCTTTTGCTCTGTTAAGTGTCCCTTTTAGCTCTCAGCTTCAGATAAAAGTGTCTTCAGTTCATAGAGGATTCTATTGTTAGAAGTCCAAGAAACATATGGATAATCTTGGGATATGGCCAGAAACTAATGGATGCTGAAGAGTCCGTAGAAGATCCATCTTTCCTATCACTTAAGTCAATTAAATCAGAATCATTCTTGCTGATATTTGTAAACATGGAGTTAGTAGTTGGTGCATAAGAATTGTAGGGACCGTGAACTTTGTTCTTCTCTTCTTTGACCACATGTAACATATTCAGTCCACACTGAAGTCTTCTGGTTTTATTCCCCATCTTACAAGGCAGTAGCCTGGTTCTCCTATCATGGGATCCATGGGATGGAGAAGTCTCAGTGTTATTGTCCCATCTAATTTTCTCAAATTCAAACTGACTGTTAATGGGCTTTTGGGTCAGCTTCCTCTAGTTTCTCTCACAGAAGCAGCCTGTCTTGCTTTTGTTCCCTTTCTAATTTGTTGCCTTTAAATTTATCTTCAAGTGTATCATCTTTCCTTTTGTTTTCCTTATGGGACTTTAAAAAACTTCAACCTAAGTATCTACAGAGTCTTCTTATCTCTCTGCCAACAGCCTTTGTCCTCCCCAAGGAGGAGAGGGGGATCCCTTTGATCTTTTGCAAGTCTGCTCTCTTTTAAAGACTGCACTGCTTCAGGCCTGGAATTTTTTCCTGGCTAAGAATTGTCATCTGTGGACACAATAGCCTCTTTGCAGCTCTTAAATAAACAGTCTCTGTTTGTTATAAATCATGGCAGTGGTGCACATTAGTTTGAAGTTACCTTTAGTTCTAAGGACTGATAGCCTTGTCCTTGATCTAATCTTTCATTGTACTAAAATCTACTGGATGTCTGAGTATCATCGAGCTGCCAGGAGCAATACGATCAGTCATGGGAAATGGGAAGAAAGCTCCGGGGTCCTTTCTCTGTGGTTGTCTCATCAAAGCTTTTGAATCAGGGCTCTGCCTAAGGATCTCAGAGTCCACTCAGGGCACTTCCATCTTACAGGTCCTGCCTCATACTCTGCCATCTGTCTCACTTTTCTAAAAATCCTCCTTTTTCTTCACCTATTTTATTTTCCTTTCCCAGGACCCACTTCCCTTCAGTCTTTCTCCCTTTCCATTCTCTATCCTTAGCTCGTCATGATCATTCCTGTCATCAAGTGACCTGGGTCATGGCTGAGGAACCTGGAAGGAGCTTGGAGACTTTCCCCCCACCTTCTGGTACAGCTTCAGTGCTCCTCTCTCTATTCCTTCTACAGGTCTTGGTCTGGCTTGTGTTTCTTGTGCATCTTCCACATGTGGGAGCGACCCCAGTGCCCACCCCCTGTGCCACGTCCAGGTTGGCAACTCACCTTCTGGGCCAGGCCAGGGGGGTAGAGGGCAGGAGAAGGGCCCTGACAGAGCGTGCCTCATGTCTCTCTCCATTATTTTTAGTGGCCAGTGTGTTTGATATTTTGACTGTTTCCATTTTTTCACTGTTATAAATAACTATAAATATCTCTTTCACTTACAGTCACAGTGTATGTATATTTGTAGCGGTTGGTATGTATTGTCTAAGGAACTTAAAAATAACTTTATACATTTTTTTCTTTTTATAGAAATAATACTATATTTTTATTACAAAAATAATGCATGGCAGAGAAAATTTTAAATGCCAATAAACTGAAAGAAGAAAATAAAAATTACCTGCAGTGTTACTAATAGTTTCATCCATTTTTTATGCAAAATACTGTTTTCCCTTTTACAAACATGAGGCCCTACTATATATACACCTTAACATTAAAATGAGACTTTTTTTCATGTTTTATTAGATATGCTTCTATAGCATCACTTATCACTGCATAATATTCCATTCTATAGCATATTCTATACAACATTCTATAGATGTACCAAAGTTTATTTAGCTACTCCCTAATTGTGGACTGTTAGGGTTGTTTTCAGTTTTTCACTGTACTAAGCAGTGCTGAAGCAAACAACCTTGATTCAAGTCTTTGCACACATCCATAATGCCTTCACAAAGATAAATTCTCTTTTTTTTAAATTTATTTTTTTAAATTATTTTTGGCTGCGTTGGGTCTTCGTTGCTGCGCGCGGGCTTTCTTTAGTTGCAGCGAACAGGGGCTACTCTTCATTGCGGTGTGCGGGCTTCTCATTGCAGTGGCTTCTCTTGTTGCAGGGCAGGGGCTCTAGGTGTGCGGGCTTCAGTAGTCACAGGATACGGGCTCAGTAGTTGTGGCTCGCAGGCTGTAGAACTCAGGCTCAGTAGTTGTGGCACACGGGCTTAGTTGCTCCGCGGCATATGGGATCTTCCCGGACCAGGGCTTGAACCCGTGTCCCCTGCATTGGCAGGCGGATTCTTAACCACTGCGCCACCAGGGAAGTCCTCGAAGATAAATTCTTAGAAATGAAATGACCACCAGGTCAAAGGGCATGTACATTTTTTTTAAATTAGTAAACTTTATTTTTTAGACCAGCTTTCGGTTCAAGCAAAATTGAGCAGAAAGTACAGAGTTTCCATGTCCACCCCCCAACCCCACCCTGTGCACGTACAATTTTAAGGATTTCAGTATGTGTTGTCAAATTACCTTTTACGAAAGTTTCCATCCTTACCTATTGATACGTGTTCCCATAGCTCCACAACACTGGGTATTATCATTAAAAAGAAATCTTTGATAAGGCACATTTAAAGCAGAATACCTATTCCTGTCATCATAGGATTCGATTTTTTTTCTTCTGAAATTTATATTTATGTTATTTATAACATTATTTATTATGGTTGCTAATGGCAGAATTCCACCAACCTTCCTTCCTTTGCCAGTTTAACAAAAATATAAAAGTAATACATGTACACAAAAATAAATACCCAGAAGGGACAGAAAGATACAAGGAAAACAGTTTAAAAACCTCCCTCCCCACTTACCCAGGCTTTCTCCTGAAAGCCACTTGTTTTTTACTCTAATGGTTTTTAGTAATTGCGGGGTTACCTCTAAAATTCTCAATAAGATATATACACATACATCTGTATTTTTCTTCATTTGTCTTTTTAGACAGCTAACTTTGATAAGTAGCACTGTATTATTAGAATTGCAGATGTCTTTAAGGCTCTGGTGCTTGCTTGTCTCGCTGGATTTATGCTTCTTATTTGGCCTCAGAAAACTTCCCATGCTCACTTTTAAGCTCAGCCATGCATTTGACATATTTGCTAGGGTGATGGCACCCATCATTTGAGGTGTTTGGGAGGAAGGTTTCAGGATATTTGGTCCATCTTATTGGCTGAAATGGCCAGTGTCCTAATCCACTCATTCTGTATCCTTTAATTTCCTTCTGTGAAAGATGAAGAAATTATCACGCCTCCACATCACTCTACCTCCTGTTCTTCCTTTCACCTCTTTATATTCAGATGAGATAGACACTATTATTTTCTTTGTTTTACAAATGAGATACCAGAATTCAGAGAGGTTAAGTGATTTGCCTGAGGTCACACAGCTAGTAAGTAGGTGAGGGAGCCAGGATTTTCCCTCAAGTGCATCTGATTTCAACAGCCATACTTAAAAGGTGCCACAGTAACATATTCGCTCTACTCTCTATCCCTCAAGGCTGCTGCCTCTCCTGACCTTCCTGTTTCTGTCATTACTGTCATTTTCCCTGAGTTGAGGAAAAGGTAGGTAGGTCTGTATTCTGATTTTGGCTGCAGAACTTAAAAACTATAAATGACCGTAGGCAAGTCACTCTGCCCTTCTTTGCCTCCATTTCTTCTTCTATTAAATGGGAATAACCTGTGACAAGATGTTTTGTAGAAAAAATGAGACAGTCTGTGTGAAAGTACCCATGTAATGCAAATATCAGGCATTATTATTATTATTTCAGAGCCCAAGAAATATTTGCTGATCTAGCAAAGCAAACCAGCAATGTGGACCTAGGCTTCTCTTAGCATAGATGACTTTTTCGGAAGAATCTTTGAATTTGTTAATTCCTTTTTCTTAAAGTAACACTGAAAAAAAAAATCCATGGTTACTGTTTATTAAGGAAAAGAGCTCTTGAGTTGGCGGGCGGGGGGAGGGGGGCAGTGTATTTTTATACAGACGCAGAGGGAAATTCCAAGTCCACAGAAGAGCCAGCTGGCCATTTAAATGGCCCCAGTGTCCTGGCCCTGCGCTGCTTTCCTCTGCTTGTCCTCAGTATTCATGTCAGTCATTCTCACCTGTTGTTTCATTTGTAATTAGTGAATCCTGGAGCCAAAAAGGAAGTCGAGGGGGCTAGGTTAGTCTGAAATGTACCTACCGTCTGCCTCACCCCGCCCTATCATAGTGGTCTGTTTTCTTGTTTCCTCCCCTCAGTTGACCATAATTCAGTGAGTACAGGGATCACGTTGCATTTATCTTTATACCTTCAGGGCCTGGGGTATTAGGTCTCCAACAAATGTTTATAAATGAATGAATGTTGGCAGTGTTCTTATGCCTTCTGCAAACTGCAAGGTGGCTTGTGATCCCCATTGTCAACAACAAGCAATGTCCATCAACATTGTTGTGGTTTCCCTAAAGCAAGAATCCTTGAACTTGGTCTGTGGACCTGTCGTGGATCCAGAGAGGGCCTTCAGGGGTTCCCAAAAACCCCTTGAAATCAGATTCATTTGAAGACAGGCATTTTCTGAAGAGCAGTATCTTAGCTTTCATCGCATTCTCAAAGGAGTATGTGACCAAAAATAAGTAGGAAACTGTGGAAAGCTTTTCAACTCTGTGGCATACTCTACCCTACTTATTTTCCTGCACACACACATATCAATTTGTACATTGATCTCACTTGATAAATAAGCCATGTATAACCTGGGTGTGTTAGCACTTTAAGATCTAGATCAGATTAGCGTGACCCCTTGTTTCATGCCCTGTAGAGGTCCAAAGTTTCCCCAAGATTGTGTAGATGCCTTAGGCGTGAAGGTGTGGCTTATGTTCTCCTGGTTATCTCTGCCTCCTCTTTCTGTTTCTCAACCTGTCAGCTCATAACTGAAACTCAGTCCCTTCCTGGATACCATCAAGAGCAAAGAATACACCCACAAAGAGCATTTTTAAGTGTTACCATCTTTGCTAACGATCTGAGAGTCCCGGAAAGGGGTCACATGGCAGAAAATCCAGACCTCCGCCATCTTCCTGGCTCCTCCTCCTTCTGTTCCTCACAGACTTCCCTTAGAATTCCAGTTCACCTTTCATTGCTGTGCAGAGCTACTTGGCAGCCTTCAGCTTTTATTTGTTATTTTTTTGCATGGCTGAACCCAAAAAGATGATCAGCAGCCAAAGGGCCTTCCATTTGAAAGGAGTCTTTCTCTTTAGAAGGCAGGTGTGGTTATAAAGACTTTTTTTCTTTATATATATATATTTCAACATCTTCTCAAATTTCCTGAGGCCATCTTAATCAATTCTGTAGGTCTGTACTCCTATTAAGGATCATCTTTCACGTCACTGTGAATGTAGGCCCTTGCAATGAGACAGGACCTATAAGCACACTGAAGATCTTGTTCTTACATAGAACAAAAGAGCAGGAACATTTTTATTTTCAAATCTACTAAATTAGTTTCCCTTTCTGTCCCATAAACTGAGTTTCTTCCTCTGTTTAAGTTCCTCCAACTTTACTTTCTCCATCTTCTTTTTTTTTTATTTTTATAAATTTATTTTTTGGCTACGTTGGGTCTTCATTGCTGCGCACGGGCTTTCTCTAGTTGTGGCGAGTGGGGGCTTCTCATTGCGGTGGCTTCTCTTTTTGCCGAGCACGGGCTCTAGGCACGCGGGCTCAGTAGTTGTGGCGCACGGGCTTAGTTGCTCCGCGGCATGTGGGATCTTCCCGGACCAGGGCTCGAACCCGTGTCCCCTGCATTGGCAGGCAGATTCCTAACCACTGTGCCACCAGGGAAGTCCCATCTCCATCTTCTTTTAAGAAGATAGTAATATATTTATTTTTGAAGAGTATAACACTAATATGCATTTTATAAAAATTAGAACAATGCGGAAGTATACCATTTAGTTAATGAAATCTGTAATCCTGCTGTCCAGAGACAGCCTCTATTATAATATACACTTTGGTATATTGTATATCCTTTTAGAGATTTAAATGCATGTAATAACAACAACAAAACAGTGATTAGGAGCCAGGTACTGTGCATTGGCTCATTAAATCCTCACAGTGTCTCTGAGATGGGGCCCGTTTACCAAAAAGCAAACTTGAGGCTTATAGCTAACTGGTGACTTGCCTAAACTTATTTCTAATTTTTGCTACCATAAGCAATCTGTAATAAATAAAGACACATCTAACTATGTGTTTTTGTATGATTATCTCCACATGATAAATTTCCAAAACTGGAATCGTTTGGTCAGAAATTATGCACATTGAAACTTTGGTTCATTTGGAGAAAGACAGTTTAGAGCTTTGCAGTCAGGCACACCAGTGTTCACATTCCCACTGTGACTTGCTGGCCACTCACTAGACTTAACCTGTGCCTCAGTTTGTTCTTTTTTTTTTTTTTTTATATTTGGCTGTGTCAGGTCTTAGTTGCGGCACACGGGATCTTTTGTTGTGGCACGCTGGCTCTTCATTGTGGCTCATGGGCTTCTCTAGTTGTGGCGTGCGGGCTTCTCTCTAGTTGTGGTTTGTGGACTCCAGAGTTCGTGGGCTCCAGAGTGCACAGGCTCAGTAGTTGCGTCATGCTGGCTTAGTTGCCCCGCGGCATGTAGGATCTTAGTTCCCCGACCAGGGATCAAACCCGAGTCCCCTGCATTGGAAGGCGGATTCTTAACCACTGGACCACCGAGAAAGTCCCTCAATTTGTTCTTATGTTAAGTGAGGCTGATAACAGAAACCTCTGGCTGTGAGGATTGAATGAGATGATGCATGGAATGTCCCTGGCTAGTATCCAACACATAGGAAGAGCAGTATATTAGACAGACTGGTCCCTGCTCTTACAAAGCTGGCATTTTAATGTGGGAGTAGGGGAGGGAACAATGAAAGGCTGGCAGTAAACAAATTAATGAACAGGAAAAAGGACAGTGCTGTGCAGACAGTTAAAAGAAGGTGATATGGGGCTTCCCTGGTGGCGCAGTGGTTGAGAATCTGCCTGCTAATGCAGGGGACACGGGTTCGAGCCCTGGTCTGGGAGGATCCCACATGCCGCGGAGCAACTGGGCCCGTGAGCCACAATTGCCGAGCCTGCGCGTCTGGAGCCTGTTCTCCGCAACAAGAGAGGCCGCGATAGTGTAAGTCCCGTGCACCGCGATGAGGAGTGGCCCCCGCTTGCCGCAACTAGAGAGGGCCCTCGCACAGAAGCGAAGACCCAACACAGACAAAAATAAATAAATAAAATTAAATTAAATTAAAAATAAAAGATAGCATCATGTAATGGAAATTCTATAAATCTGGGTTTTTGGAAGTGATTTCAATGGAAGACCTGTCTCAAAAGAAATTAAGAAATAAAAGTCTGGAATAAATCTCTTAAAAAAAAAGAAGGTGATATGATAGGTAGGTGGGCGTTTCCTTAGGTTGGTTGGGGAAGTCCTCAAGAAGTGACATTTTAGATAAGGTCTGAATGAGGAGGATAGTCTTTAAATTCCTCTGAGTAGAATCTTGGGATCAAAATTACATGCATTAAAATTTGGGGTCATACAAATGAACTATCTATGAAACAGAAACAGAGTCACAGACATAAAGAACAGACTGGTGGTTTGCCAAGGGGGAGGGGGTTAGGGGAGGAGGGATGGAGTGGGAGGTTGGGGTGAGCAGCTGTAAGCTTTTTCATATAGGATGGATAAACAACAAGGTCCTGCTATATGGCACAGAGAACTACATTCACTATCCTGTGATAAACCATAATGGAAAAGAATATTTTTAAAAAAAGCATGTATTAATATATATATATGTGTGTGTAACTGAATCATTTTGCTGTACAGCAGTAATTAACACAACATTGTAAATCAACTATACTTCAATTAAAAAATTTTTTTTTAAATTGTGGGTCATATATTGACCAAATACTGACAAATTGGCCTGCAAAAAAATTCTAAAATAATTTACATTCCCTCTGTGTATAGACATGTTTCATTCCTCCACCCTCACCAGTACTCTTCTCCTGATCTTAAAAAGCGGAGTTAAGCAAAAGATTATCCTAGAGACCTTTCTGTCGGTCTTCTAATGAGCTTCGTAGGCAGGGGGAAAAGATAAGAAAACAAGTTAGTCCCTTTGAGGAATCCCTTCTGTTCCTTCTCCCTAAATTAATTGTCCAGCATCACCTCTTATCCTGTGAAGCTCTCTTCTCACTTCCTGCCCTTTTTCTCTGTGCTACTTCCTGCCTGCATTGTGTGATAGGACTGGAAGCCACCAATGTTTTAGCCGATATATTTACATGTTGATTAACCGCCACTTTTCCCCTTGGGAATTAGACAGTGCCTGGCTCATAGGAGATGGCTGATCAAGCATTGCTTTTGCTATAAAAACAAGGCAGCTTTTAGAGATAAGCTGGTTTTTCCAGATGAATTTGTTGGCAAGGGTATAATACCTTCTGTAAGTTAAAACTATGCAGAGGCCTCTGCACATCTTTCTGTTATAGTCAAACCCTCTCCTCTATGGCATGCGGTCAGGGGAGGGGGCCTTGAGCTCTGGACCCTACAACTGCTTCTGCCCCAGAATCGGTGGGTAATAAGACCTCTTTTGTTTGTTTGGAATGCCTATATGATTACATATTGTTTGTGGATCTGTTCTGTGAAGCCTTTTATCATGCTATGTAACCTGTGTTATAAGAAACATTCTCTTTGTAGGTCTTGAGCTTAGTGTAGCAACAGTAAGTGATATAGCACATGTTAAATTACAGACCTCATTCAGGTACTGTTTTTATTTCACTTGTATTTGTTTATAGCATACACATGTATTAGAATTTAATACCTGATTCAAGCCTTAAAGAAAATAATATTGTGTAGCTTAAACTCATGGATTATAAGTCACTAGTTCTTAAAATGTAATTTCTTTTTATAATCTTTTTAAACTCAGCAACTTAAATAAAACATCCTGAGGGCAACATGTGTTAGCGAGGGGGGTCTGGGGGTGGCGTGGGGAGGGAATGTGTTTGGTGAAATTGTCCAGGAGCAAAGCACCGCTCACTTGAAGCCCAGAAATTTGTCATCCAAATATGTGCAGATTGCTGGTGCTATAAATAGTTTGAACTCAAGTAAACAGCTTCTTCCCCCTTGGAAGCTTAGCCATTGTTCAGATGCCAGAGCAGCCCGGGGAGCAGCATCTCACACCACATGCTTGCGACCTACTCTTAGGCTGCTGTCAGCGACCCCGGTCCCCAGGGCTTGAGATGACTGGGGGCCACATCCTCAGGCCCTTCCGTTCCCCACCTTCGGCTCCCACCCCGACCCAGCCCATCCAACAGCTTTACAGACCTGCCTCTGCTCTAGAGGAGCCCAGACCTAAGATCCCTGGCAGCTCTAAAAAGCCGTGGGGCCACCTGGCCATTGACTGAAGTCGATTTAGGAGACACAGACATTCTCTTTTCAGGGCAGAAGCACACACGACTCGTTCCTTTCTTGTGGAGCCAAGAAGAGCAGCACGGTGATCGGAACGGCCATGCCAGCAGCTGCCCTGTGCCAGGAGCTGCCCTGCCGTATGCCAGGCAGGCAGGCCACTGACGTTTCAAAAGCCCCATTGAGGACTTGAGCAAAATGCTGACATTACAGCAACTGAGGACATTCCACAGTTTATTACTATATTTCCCTTGGAAAAAATAAGTCTCTTTCTCTGAAAATTCCTGCTTCAGCTGCATTCATCATGTCAAATGCCCATGTGGAGGCTATGAAGATCTTGACATTTAGCTATTGAGAGGACAGAGGACAGGGATGGTAGCAAGTAAAGGATAAGGGTCAGGAAACCTGGATTCTTGGGCAAGTTACCCAACTTTTCTTACCTTTAGTTTCTTCATCTGTCAAGTGAGGATAATCCTGTTTCGTGGAGTTGAAGAGAAAATGGATGTAACAGTACTTTCTGGACTGTACCGAACAGTAGACTGTAAAGGAGAGGTGGGAAAGTGGAAAGGGTCTCCCAAGCCTGGCCTTCTGTACTCTGTGGCCTCAAGCCGATGAGCCAATGCCTCTCAGCCTTCGTCTTTTTATCTGTAAAATGGAAATGTCAATACCTGCCTTGCAGGAGTGTTGTGAAGATTAGAAATAACATATGTAAAGCTCTGGCAGATGGTAGATAATAGATAAACGGCAATAATAGTTATTGCTACATTTCATGTGGAGATACTCACTCTGGGCGGTTTAGGATTCTTCACCTGGAGAAACAGCTTCATTTTGTAGATGTCAGGATGACCAAAAGGCCCTGCTAAACGCTCATGGCAATAACTGATAAAAACAGATAACATTTTTAAAAATCAAAGTAATCATGAAATCATTAAGAAAAAAAAAAAATCTACGAGTCCAGAAAGGCACCAGTCTGCTGCTTACCCCCTTACCTGAGGCAACCATTTAATTTTTCTGCTTTTAGCTCTTCTGGTGGTTATCTCCATTTCTCTAAGTAATATTACCTCTATTACTTGTTTAAAATTAAACTTGTTTTTGTCAAAACGGCACATGCGCATAGGTTTGCTTTGTTCTTTTAAGGTCAAATATCATTATAAACTGACACTAGAAAACAGCTGTCCCCTGCCTCCACCCCATTTTCCCTGCCCTCCTGTCCTGCTCCCAAGAGCATCCACTTTTGATCCTGTTAGGTTTTTGTTCTAGTGTTTCTCTCTCCATATATCTAAGTAATATGCTTATGCAGCCATCTCTGTCTTTAAAAAATTTTTATTATGGAAATTTTCAAACATACAGTACTAGAGAGAATAGTATAACAGATCGTCATGTACCACCCATTACCCAGCTTCAAGAATCGTGACCAAACTTGTTTCATCTGTGCTTGTGGCCATTTTCCCCCTGCTCATAGATAATTTGGGGATAAATTCTAGACAACATTTCACCAATAATTACTTCAGCATGTATCTCTAAGAGAATAACTCCTTTTTTTAAAAACATAACTACACTCCCATTATTACACAATGAAATAATTAATAATCCCTTATTACTAGCAAAGGTCTCCAATTAACTCAAAATATTTATTTTTCAAATGAGATCCAAACAAGGACCACACAGAACCGTACCGCTCTTTATTCATCAGTTTTAAACATTGCCTGTTGACCTCCTAGGATGGCACATGAGGCCTTAGCCTTGTTATAAACACCACAGCCCCGCTCACTCTTTTCTCTCTTACCTTTTTCTCCCAGCATCACAGTTTTTTGGTTAAATTCGTATTCGCTGTTTTTCAGTGTTACGGCACTGTAAATATTATTTACCGCTGAGCCAGTAACATTCTAATTATTTTTCCTTTCTGTCTGACGGTTTTCCTGGATTAACAATAGCTTCTGCTTTAAGATGCTCAGTTTTCCTTGTTCTGTCGTGCTGAATCTTTCCCGTAGACTTTCAGTACAGTTTTTGGCAGCCTTGTCAGAGTCCCGTCCTATTTTCCTGGAGCTTCCACCCTTCAGCTTGAATCAGACTGACGCTCCATAGGCTCTCGAGTCAGCCAGGTCCCAAAGCTACCTTCTTCTTCTTCTCCCCCTCCCCCTCCCCCTCCCCCTCCCCCTCCCCCTCCCCCTCCCCCTCCCCCTCCCCCTCCCCCTCCCCCTCCCCCCCCCTCCCCCTCCCCTCCCCTCCCCCTCCCCTCCCCCTCCCCCTCTCCCTTCCCTCCCCCTCTCCCTTCCCTCCCCCTCCCCCTTCCCTCCCCCTCCCCCTTCCCTCCCCCTCCCCTCCCCCTCCTCCCCCTGTGCCTTTCACTTCTATTATTAGATCCTTGCTTTGCAAAATCTTACTTTTTGGGACTTCCCTGGTGGCGCAGTGGTTGAGAATCTACCTGCCAATGCAGGGGACAGGGGTCCGAGCCCTGGTCCAGGAAGATCCCACATGCCGCAGAGCAACTAAGCCCGTGCGCCACAACTACTGAGCCTGCACTCTAGAGCCCGTGAGCCACAACTACTGAAGCCCGCACACCTAGAGCCCGTGCTCTGCAACAAGAGAAGCCACCGCAATGAGAAGCCCGCGCACCGCAATGAAGAGTAGCCCCACTCGCCGCAACTAGAGAAAGCCCGCACACAGCAACGAAGATCCAACGCAGCCAAAAATAAATAAATTAATAATAAAAATAAATTAATTACAAAAAAATTTATTTTTAAATCTTACTTTTTAGTTTAAACCCTTGTTTAGGTAAACTTCTCCTCCAGAAGTTTACTGAGAAAACAGTACATGAGTGATAAATTGTTCTAAGTCCTTGCAGTTCTGAAAATGTCTTTATATTGCCTTTCTGAGTATAAATTCTGGGCCCCAAATCATTTTCTTTTAGAACTTTTCCCTTGGAAAGCATTGCTCCTTCAGGCACCCAGCATTGCTGGCAAGAGGTCTGATACCAGTCTGATTCTTTTCTCTTGAAATAATCTGTCTCTCTAGAAACTTGTAGCATTTTTTCCTTATGAATTCTGAAAGGTCAGGACACTATGTCTAGGTGTGGTCTTTTCTCATACTCTCTGTGCATTTTAAGCTTTGCAGTTCGAAGATGCAGTCTTCCTTCGGCTCTGGGAAATTTTCCTCTTGATTTCTTAGATAACTTCCTGTTGTACTTTCCTTTCCTTTCTATTCTGTTCTTTTTATGGAATTCCTATTTAGTCTGACATTGAACTTCCTGGATTGTTGTTCTATATCAAGATCCTTTTGTATCCTTTGAATATTTTTTCCCTATATTTTGAAAGATTTCCTTTTCATATTTTCCAGTCCTCCTGAATTGTTAATTTCAGTATTCATATTGTTAATTTCTAAGAGCCCAGTTTTGTCAGCTTATTTTATGCTTTATGGACACAGTATCTTCAGAATCTCTCTGAAGATGTAAGAATTTTTCTGTAAAGCTTTTCATTTGCCTGAATCTTTTTTCCCATGATGGAGTCTATTTTCTCTTTATTTCAGTCTCTGTCATGCTGTTGGTTTTCCTCAGATGCCCTATGATAGTTTTTTCTTTTTGCCATTGGTAATCAATAATAAAAGCCTCCTTTTAGGAGCGAGGCCTGGGGTTTGCCTGGGGTTCTGCAGAGCTTCCTGACCCTCTGTGTGCTGCGAGTGTGTTGTGGGCAGCTGAGTGACACAGGACCTTCAGTGGGTCCCCTAATTTTCAGCCCTCTTCCTAAATCCTCTTGATGCTTGCCGTCCCCAGGCCCAGAGCCTCCCTGGGCTTCCACATTTCCAGGGGTGCTTTCCTGCCTCTGTGCTCTAGACTTTGTCTTCTATCTGTCATCATGCGTCTATGAACTGTTTTCTGTCTTTTAGAAATTATTTGGAATGAAATCTTTTGTTCTCTAATGATCCTACCCAACAAGAGGGAAATCCCGATTTGAAGTTTAGAAGACATGATACTTTTTTTTAAAGCATAAAACAGTTGCTTTAACTCAAGCCTGGACTATCCGGGGTATGTGTGTGTGTTTAGAAAATATTTGTTGAATTTCCTATTCTGTATCAGTGAACGAGGGAGACATGTTGTCGACCTTGTGGAGCCTACAGGACATATAACATGTACTTAAAATAACGTATGTTAAGGGTTATGAGAGGAGAAATGGAGGGTGCCGTGGGACCCATACACCTGGGGGAGCTCACTTGGCTCAGAGGGAAGGCCTCCAGAAGGAAGTGACGTTTCATCTGGGATCTGATGGCTGAGGAGGAGTTACCCAAAACAAGAGGGTGGGGCCAATCAGATGTGTGGTTCAAGTGCAGGGTCAGAGAGAGAGCCTCAAACCAATATAAGGGCTTCCTACTGTTCGAGCACCAGGCTGTGCAGCCGCAGGAAATCCCCTGCCTTCTGGGGCCTGGCATTCCCCTTCTCAAAAATGAGGAGACCCATGCTCTTTTCAGCTGTAAAGATCAACAAGTTTAAGATTGTTTAAAATTAACTCAAGCGTGGAGCTCCATCTCTCCCATAACTGCCCCAATCTGAAACCTATCTCTTGCTGGTGGGAAGCAGGTATTAAGAAGGCTGAAAAAAGGCAGGGGAGGGACAGTGTGGTACCCTGCAAACCTCCCCATTTTCAAGGTGCATTCTCACAGGGACCAGACTTCCCTTCCCCTGCCTGCTTTGCAGCTGGCACACAGCATCAGCAGCAGCCCAGGGGGACCAGGAGGTGGAGCCTCAGAACATCAAACCCTGTAGAGAAGGCAGCCAGATGTACTCCAAAACCAAAAAAATGTATCAAACATTTGTCGTCTTTTGTGGGGTTGACTCCTCCCCCACCCCCAAATGACTTAAGTTTCTGAATTCAAGCATTGTTTTGAGTGTAGGTGCGGTTCTTGATGGGTCCATACCCCAGGAGGTTAACAGGCTGTTTCTGATGGTAGAATGATGGAAGACCTTCCTCCCTTTTTTTCTGCTCTTTTCTATTTTCCTATTTTTTACAATAAGCAAGTATGATTCTAATTGGAAAGAAAACAAAATCTACTTTGATTTATTAAGTCTCAGTCCATATGTTTCTCAATTAGTTTCGTCTGGAAAAAATGGGGACCTTCCAGCAATGTGGCATAAGGAATAAGTGCCTTTGAAATGGCATGACAGCTGAAACTCGACTTTGGTAGGGTGAAAAGTTAATTGTATTTTACAGCAGGTGTTTGGACTAGAGGGTGGGTAGTGGTGGCCAGAATTTATTCATTCACATACTCCTTTCAACAGATGGCCATCAGTTACCAGCAGAACAAGTTACTCAGGTGATCTGTGTCTGGAATTTCCTCTTGTGTCAAGTGGAAATAATAAATATACCTACCTCATAGGATCCTTGTCGAGATTAAATGAGGTAATTTATATAGAGCAGTTAGAACATTATCTGGCATGTGATAAACATTCAGTACAAGTTTTTGTTACTTTTGGATTTCCTTATTTTAATAAATGTCTCATAATATGTACAGAATGCTCATAAATTAGACACAGAGCTTTTGCTTAAGAAGCTCAAATTCTAGCAGCAGAATAAGATCCGTCCAGAAATAAATATGCCTCGAAGGAGAAAAGGTAAGTTTCTTAAGAGAAACAGATGAAGTACTAAGGAAATTCAGAGGGAGAGACCCCCACCGGACTGGGAATGAGGGGGTGGGAATTGAAGGCAGCTTTGGGGCAAAGGGGCTGTCTGAGCCCTTCAGACCAGCCCTGCAAGCTGAAGCTGCCAGAGTTTCCTTTATCCTCAAATGGAGCCGATCTTGCTGGCTGTGAAGATCTGCCAAGTTTCCTGCAGGGAAACATTTAAAAGGCAGTAGAGTGAGGGACTTAAGCAGACAGGCCTGGCCCCAGGCAGCCTGGCTTGGAGCACAGACTCCGTCACTTACTCCAGGGACCCTCTGAGCGGGCCAGGCAGCCTCTGCACGCATCGGTTTCCGCAACTGTAGGATGAGACCGTGAATAACACTTCCTGTGGCTGCTTCGGGTAAGGATGCCATCCAATGGGGTTTACAGCACAGAGCGTGGCCCCAGGCCACAGAGTGTATCATCTGCCATGGTCAGTAGTGGAGAAAGTGAGTGTGCTGGTGTTGTCACAGTTCTCTCTTCATGGCTTCTGTCACAGATGGACAGTTTACTCAGTCTGCAGGGCAAGTGTTACAAAATACATGTCGTCGAGGAAAACGCTATCTTTGTTTTTATGAATGGGCTCCTTACTAGTATTTTTGTTCAAGTAACAAAACGTGCTTCAGAGCACTGAGGGTGATGTCAGTAGGCTGACCTGTCAGGAAACGGGCTTCATTTCCTCACGCGCACTCAGACTTCTGGAATAAAGGCCCAGCCAAGCAATGCCCCACCTCCAGGCCCTCCACGCTGAGTGTCACTGCGAGCACACAAGAACACGCCTGACAGCGCTCCGAGGCTTTGTTCCTTACTCATCCTGACGTTCTAGAGAAACACGGGGCCCTTCTCTGGCTTCCCGACATTCTTGACCTTATTCATTGTCACGTCATCCTCCGGGCAGAGGGTGGTGACAGTGAGTCAGAATTAGAAAATAATGTCTTTTCTCTAGAATGTGCCAGCTGAGTTTTACAAGTATTTTTGAACTTGTAGTCTGTGCCAGGCACTTAAGCCACACAAGAACCTTGAAGAGTGAATGCGGTTGTTATTCTCATTTTACATTGGGAAACCAAGGCACAAAGAAGTTAACTTGCCCAAGGTCCTACACAGGTAGAAGGTCCAGGGGCAGGTCTCTTCAGGCTGTTGACTGCTGCTCTCCGTGGGTGACCAGGCTGGTGTTCTTTTTATTCCACTACAGTCTCAGACCAACTTGTGGGAAAGCCTTCAGAATGGCACACTCCCTCCTAATATATAGCCTGTTTGCTTGGACCTTTTCTGATTAACATCCGAGTTTTCTGAGAACTAATTAAAATTCTTGTTAAGTTACAAACTACCACAACCTTCCTCCCACCTATAAATAGCTTCTTTCCCAATAGAGCTCTAGTCCCAAGTAGCTTTAAGGCAAATCAGATCTGCACCATTGCGGGGAGGGGTGATTGAAACCCAGACTTGTTTCAGGCCACACAGTATTTTGGTAGAAAAGCAGGTAAGCACGCCTCTTACCTAGTAGCCAGAAGTGTTTCCTATTAGCTAACAGATTGACTACCTTTCCCCGTCTCAGGCCTGGTTGAACCCAGGAAAACTCTCCATCCCACTCCTTCCCCACTGGTTTTAAGACGCTTAGCCTGTTTTTCGAAGTGGGGATGCTCCCACGTAGAACTAAGGGCCAGGCTCGGTGGAGTAACCATTTTGGGAAGTAGCACTGGCAGTTGTGGGCACGTGTGCTGGCCTCAGTAGGAGTTAAAAGACTCAGTTTCCAAGTCTGGCCTTTTCATCTTGAGCTGTGTGACCTCGGGCATGTCACTTAACTTCTCTGTGTTTCGTTTTCCTATTCAGGAAAAGGAGATTAATAATGCAGTTCCCTGGGGACCTGATTCTCCTCACATGAGAATCAAAGGAGATTAGGTACAACAGTAAGAGCCACCATCTATCATCAGTCACGTGCCAAATACTTTCAGTTCCCTTACATGTGTTAATTTCATTCTCACTGTCCTAAAATGGAGGCCCTAGTATCCCATTTTGTACTTAAAAAAGAAAGAAAAAGCTCAGAGGAGTTAAGTCACATAGGATTCAGATCTACATCCCTGGCTCCCAAATTGATGCTCATAATCACTATACATGTCCCATTGCTTCCCACTATACACCAAAGCAGAGAGGCTTTGTCTTTCCTATCAAGTACTCTACAAATGCAAGAGATTAATTATTATCTCTAGTAACCACTGCTGTTCCATGTTAGTCCCTTAGGACAGTTAAATTCTCTTGCTGCTTTATCTTATCTAGTAGTTTATGCTGCCTCTTCCCACGTCCCCAGGACTTGTTCAGTGAATTCTTGGGGGTTTTCTCCCAGAGAAACAGTTCAGCTCCACCATAAAGGGGGTTGGAGGAGGCTGAGCGGAGCCCGGCATCTTGAGCAGAGGCCTTGGACCCCTCCAGGGTTCCTCCCTCCCTCAAGCGTGTGGTCAGCCAGCTTGTAGTAAACTTCCTTACGTTGCATTTGTTGATAAGCTCCTCCGTCACTGAATTTTAGAAGTGGAAGACACCAAAGCCGTCATTTCATTGATGGGGAAGCTGATGTCCAGAGAGAGGGATGACTTGCTTGAGGTCATTCATTCAGTTAGGAGTGTGACCAGGACCAGAACCCTGTTCCCCAGGCAACAGACTAGTGCTCTTTCTGAGCCTTTGGAGTGGGCACGTGGCACCTCCCCCAGTGAAGGACAGACTCGTGCACTCTGTCCAGCAGCACCTAGGAAACTTTAGGGAGAGATTCGACAACTTGGAAAATTGAGAAGGAAGAAGGAGATGGGGGGAGGGACGGAGTTGGGGTGCAGCTCCCCACCCTAACTAGTGGCTTATACACCAAAGAAGTGAATTAGACCACAGCACGGCAAACTAGGTAAGCCCACGGTCAGCAGTGACTAAGAGGCGAAGGGATTTACACCGGGAGCCCTGGCCCAGGGAGTGGATAGGAAGCCTTTTGTCACTAAGCCTGCAGTGTTGAAAATGGAAGGAAGGATGTTAGGCAAATGTGCCGGCCCGGGATGCAGTTACAGCCCCCGCGGCTCATTGTCCAAAGGAAATGGATCTCTCCTGTGGACGGAGAGGTGGAAACTGAGCAAGGGAGCTGAGTGGTTGACATCATCAGGCTGAGCATTGGGTTACAACAAATGGGGACTTACTTGGCCCGAGACGTGGGAAACACCCACTAAAACCTTGAAGTGCATTTCATTTAGGAGACGCGGAGAGAGGGAGAGAGAGAGGGCACGAGAGATCCTGCCTGCACCCCTGGCCCGCTCTGCTAATCTTGCTTAACCCTCGGAAGGGAGGCGTTCTGAATGCTGGCTTCTTAAATTCGACCTTCCCTTCTGACTGAGGACCACTGGACTTTGAAGGAACTCTCTGCTCTTGTAAGTAGAACTTTCTTCTCTGTCGCCACCCCCAGGGAGAAGCAGCCTTGGAGGTAGGGCTCTCTCTGGAGAGCTTGCTTTCCAGCCTGTTGGTCACAAAGTGTCTATTTTTATATTATGATATATTATTGCTCTGAAAATTATGGCTTTGTCTGAAACTGCCTAGGGCTAGAGTCTGAGCCTCAAGGCTTGCAGATGGGCTCCAGTCAAATGCTGTTTTACTTTGTTACCCAAAGAACTTTGACAGAGTACCTAGAACTTCGAAAGCAACTCCTTGCCCCAAATATAGGTGAGGAAATAAATCCTCCCTTAGAAATTGGTGTTTGGAAAATCTTTATTAATTTGTTTTTCTGATTACCAAGGTGGTACAAAAAAATCTTAAACGTTGTAGAGAGAAATATTTCTGCAAATGAAAATTCCCTATAATCTTCCCCTCTTAAATGTAACATCGGTATTTTAAATTTAAGATACAGATACGATTAGATTTCATGAAGTTACCTCAGCACTTGTGCCCTGATGCCTCAGAGGCTGCATAGGAAACTCCAAGATCGAAATCTTTAACTTTGGCTTTGTGATCTTTTTATTGCTTCCTTTAAAAAATGTGCTGTTTATTCCTAGAAAATAAACAGAACATGTAAGTCTTTGGGCGTTTTATTTGTTGGGTTCTGTCTTCAGGATTTTAAACCGAGGGAGCCTCTGTGCAGAGAGGAAGGGAGGGGGCGGTACCAGTGGGTGCCGGGCTGAGGGTTCTCAGGTGGCTTGAGATACAAGGCTTGCAGGTGCTGTGTGCGCTCCACCTAGCCTCCTAGCAGGTAAAAATAGTTGAAAAAAATCACAGTTAAAGAAGAAAGCCTTCAGCTTTAAAAAACAAGAGCCACCACATAATAGAAGGGCCACCCAAGGAAACCGTGGAAGCCTGGGCAAGTGTTTCACTCTCCGGGCCTCAGTTTCCTCATTTGTACCTAAATGAGGGGTGAAACTAGATGATCGCTTTACAGTTGACCCTTGAACAACATGGCTTTAATCTGCGAGGGTCTACTGTTCTGCGGATGTTTTCCAATAAATACGTGCTACGGAACTACATGATCTGCGGTTGGTTAAATCCATGGATAAATCCATGGATGCGGACCCATGATCCAGGTGGCCGACCGTAAAGGTTATACTCGGATTTTCGACTGCACGGAGGATTGGTGCCCCTCACCCCTGTGTTGTTCAAGGGTCAACTTTGTTCCCAAGTTCAGTTTGAAGTGAACCGCTGAAATCTCTTTCCCCTTTGAGGAGACCCCTTAGGGCTTGAGGAGCAAAATGCCCTTAGTTTTCAGTATCCCGGAGTGGGTGAATACTGGTGCCTCTAGGAGAATTAAAAGAGGTTATAAAACAGGCAATATTAAGTTACTTCTGAGTTGAACGTGTTGTCAGGTTTTGTGTTTCTGAAGGAGAAAACCTCAGTGTGGTGTGCACGCACACTGGGGAGGGAGGAGAAAAAAGAATTAACTGTGCTGAGCACCTGCTAAGGGCCAGGCCCCGTGTTACGCTCATCCTTTCACATAACACCAGGTGGTCAGTATCATCATTCCCTAACTCCACCAACAGGGTAAATCTCCACTATACGTTCCCGTATTATTGCGAACTCCTTCCTAGTGTTCACCTGAGCTGTGAGAGCACCGAATCCTAACCACTAGACCACCAGGGAGTGTCATACCTGAGCTGTGCTTACATGGTTATTGGCGTGACATCAGTTCACTGCTTCCACTAGACCACATGCACCGTCTCCTTTGTCACTATACCTCATTGCCTGGTAGAGAACTTGGCACATAGGTACAGAGAAGACACATCATAGCCAAGTTTAACTTAAAGCCCACTGACCTTCTCCCTAGCTTGGCAAAAGAGAGGGAGAAGAGGAGGGGAAATCTCCTTTTTTGCCTCCCTCCCTCCTGCATCTCACCGAGACACAGCCTGCCCTGCTGCAGGGAAAGGGTGCCAGAGCCAAAGTACAAAGAAAAGCAAAAGAAGTTGTCAAATCTTGGACTCTGAGTTTCCAAGTTTCCAGATCTTGGCAATTTAAGGGATTCTTTTCTCTTTAAGGCCATCAGAGACCCTAACCCTCAGGAAGATGCAGTATTTAAAACTGTTTGGATTAAGATCGTGGTT
This sequence comes from Eubalaena glacialis, assembly GCF_028564815.1. Taxonomy (NCBI): domain Eukaryota; kingdom Metazoa; phylum Chordata; class Mammalia; order Artiodactyla; family Balaenidae; genus Eubalaena; species Eubalaena glacialis. The sequence goes on along the minus strand of NC_083728.1, from coordinate 16,428,517 downwards.
AACTGGAGGGTTTGTGAAGCCCCTTGGCATATCTGAAAGCTGAAGCATAACTTCCCCAGCAGCTAAGCCCTTTGAAAGTGGACCGTTGCTGCCCGGGCAGCACCCCTGGGCGTGGGCAGCAGGAGGGCCCGGGCCTCTGTCCCGGCCTCACCCAGGCTCTTGAGCCCCCAGGATCTCAAGACTTTGGCTGATTAAAAAAGTCGTCCCTCTTCCTAAGGTGGTGGTGAGGAGGTGATATTCTGGAAGGAAGGTACCTGGTTTGGGTTTTTATTTTTGTTTAAATTCGAATGCTTATCCAGTCTGTCGCGCTCTCTAGTTTCCTGCCTGGCCTTTGGCCCCTGTGGGCACTTGCATTTGTGGCCCCCGGGCTGGTTGGTGTCCCCAGTCCCTGTCACTCTAGACAGTCTAGGGTTCGAGGAGAAGTTGAGCCATCTCAGACATTACCCCCCTCACAGAGCGTGCTTCTCTTCTGAAAAGTGGGAGGTCACAATTATACCTACCTCAGACAGGTGCCATGAGGACAAAGCAGGATAAGGCTCGTAATGCACTTGGTTGGTCCAAAAATACATGCTCAGGATTAGCTGCGTTATGGTTTCCAGAAAGAGAAAGTTAGCTGACGTCACAGGCACCTGCCCCCTCAGTCACAGGATGGCATTTGCGTGAGAAGCCTGAAGTTATCTCTGAACTCCTCAGTTTCGACCCCCCATCCCCTACTGGGCCCTGGACCTGCCACGCTGGCTCTTTAATCCAAGCCTCAGCAGTGTTTCCTGTCACCCACTTAAGTGATGAGGCCAAAAGCTGAAGTGGGCGCTGTTCTCTTGGGACCCAAGGTCCCTGGCCCAGCCACTGAAGGGAAAAGCTGGTGGCAGGTGTTACTTTCTGAGTGTGACAAGCGGCTGAGCTCACCCAGTTCACTCTGCTGAGTGCTTTCACGAGGGACCAGAAGTGATTCCTAAGTGGAGACAGACGTGGAAAATCTAAGGTTCTTGGAAACAAGTCATTAATCACGACCCAAGGCTGAGCTCACTACCTCCTGGAAATCTTTCAGAAATGCCTCATGAAAACTTTGAAAACTGCCCCTTCAAAGAGTGGTTTCTTTGGAAGTTGCAGTCAGCTGCCATGCTGAGCCACTCCAAATCACAGATGGAAACACATCCACCCTGATCGGAGGAGGCCAGCATTTCCTAACTTCAAAAGAAGTCTCTTATCTTCCAAGAAATTGCTGGTCTTCAACTTGGCTCTTCTGAACTGAATAATGGACCTTCAAGGCACTAAAGAAATGAAGTATTTGGTTGCTAATGCGTTCTTATTATGTCCCAGGGAGCTAGGTCAGTAATTACGTTTAGTACTTTATGGCTGTGGTCTCTGACGTTCAGTAAACCTGCTGAGGGCTGATGGGTACCGAGCACGAGGCTAGAGGAACAGGCTGATTAAGAGACAGCCTCTGGTCTGGTGCAACTCGCAGGGCATCGCGAGGACAGGTGGGTGAGTGAATAATTGCAGTGGGTCAGCAGCAGGTGGGCGGAGGTCGTGGTCTTGAGCTGGGTTGATTACCCCCACGCTCCCCTCCATTTCCTGACGCCCAGAGCTTTGCCGGCACTCACATTAGGGGGAAATGAGAGCTGCTCCTGCCGAAGCATTCACCCCCAGCACTTTCCTATCCCCCTCGGCTTCAGAGGAGAGAAAGGAGCTCATCACAAAATGCAGCAGCCCCGCCTTAGAGGACCCGGAATCTACTATCCCATGTTCAGTAAGGAATTCTAGGGATGGGTGATTCTGTCGTCTAAAATCACCACTAAGTTTTCTGTTGGTTTGTTTTTATAACATTTATATTGTGGCTTTTTTTTTTTCAGTTTACAAAATTGGAACATGTTCATGGAAGGAAAAGCGAGACAGTACAGAAAAACATACTTAAATCATCACCCAGTGATTTCACTTCTCTGATTTTCAAATAAGGCATGGTGAGGTTAAAGGGCATGACCGTTTTTAGATCTCTGATACACGTTCCCGGTTTGCCACTGGAAAGTTTCAGCCTGTATAAGCTCCCATCAGCAGTCCATGCTTATGCCCGCATCCCCTCACCCGCACACTGGCTGCATCTGGAGTTTAGCTCGTTTTAATTTCTCCCTAGGCAGAGTCCCTGTTTGCGTATCTCAGAGGTGCTCGTGTTCTGTGTTGCGGTCCCCGCGGGGGAAGAAACCACTGTCTGCGCTTGGTTAGGGGCCCTGGCTTTCCTTTGTACTTTCCTGTACGTATGTGTGAATTCACCCATTGTAAAGAGCCCTTTGTGTTTTCGGTATTATGCGAGGTGCTGTGGGCAATACCAAGGTAAGTAAGACTTATAAGTAGCTCGCAGCCTGGTAGGTAAAAAAAGACTCGATGACTCTTAACACGTGTGATTATGTGCCCCAAGATAGGGACAGTGCTGTGGAAGGCCTGAGAGAGTAGCGATTAAGCCGAGGCTTCGGTTCCCTTCAGTAAATCTTTCATGTATTCAGCCAGTGTTTGTTGAGCACCTCATATCTGCTAGACACTGGGCAAGGTGGTGGGTGGACACTGCTCCATAGAACAGGCATGGTCCTTCCTCACATGAAGCTTCCAGGGACTAGTGGTGGTGGTATGAAATAAACAGGATGAGTGATGGATGCGGAGGAGAGTGTAGTTGGGGCAGGTTTGCCTGAAGAGGTGGTGTTTCAACCAAGATAAGGAGTCAGTTATGCCTAGGAGTTGGGGGAGAGGGTGCTGGGGGTGGGAAAGAATACTCCAGGTAGGGAGAGGTACACAGGTGAAAGGCCCAAGGCGGGAATGCCTGTGGAATGTTGGGGAAAGTGAAAGGAGGCAGTGTGGCTAAAGCCTAGAGGGGAAAGGGAGAGAGAAGAGGGTGAAGGTTAGGATCAGAGGAAGGTTAGGAAAATGATGGAGGGGCCTGGTGATGCAGGGGATTTTCCTTCCCTTATTCAGCAGCTGTATACCAGTATATGAGCAAAATTTCTCTCTGAGTTGGCATAGAATAGTCCTCCTAGTCTGTAATTTTTTCATAAGGGGCAAGAAAAATCTGTTACTCCCAAGGGCCAATGTTTTTATTCATTGGCTTGCCTATAGTTCCCCTTTCTGATTTCACATGTGAGCTCCCTACTGGACTTGGGTTTGGAGACCTGAGTTTGTACTGCTGTTCTGTTACCAACTTGCTGTGTGACCTTAAAAGACCCTTAATTTCTCTGGGCCTCATTTTCATCTGTCAATGGGAATGATGCTGATCTGATCCCAGGGTCACTGTGAAGATCGAATAAGTATCTTAAACTGCTTTGTAAAATATGAAGTGCTGTAGACATATGAGCTATCATTATTATTTCAATGAAAGATATCTTATCAGTGAAATAAAATAAGAGTTGAAAGTGAAGCATGCCACCAGGAAAGGGCAGAGTATACCTTCCAGGTAACCCCGAAATGGCAGATTCAGCATAGGTGGCTCTCCTTCAAGAGCTTGTTGTGAATGCTGTTCCTCTTTTCTCTTTCATTTCATCCACTGGGATAAACCATTTCCTTCCTTTCTCCTTCCAACAGAATGGGTTACAAAACAAACCATTTCACTTCTCTGGATTCCAGGACGCATTTGATATAGAAGCCAGAGCATCTGCTTGGAGGCCAAGAGAGCCTTGTGAGCAGAGATGCTGCGGTTTACTGGGCTTTGGTTCCCGGCAAACATAGATGCCCGGGTGTATATTTAATTGGGTTTGGGGAGAAAGGCAATTAAGGGCACAGAGCCACGAAAAACAGTCAACAGCGCAGAACCAGCCCACACACCACCTAAGCAGGGCAGTTTCAAGCCAAAGCTTTAGGCTTGCTTCTGGATTTTTAAAGGGGAGCATTTTTTTTTAAGTAAAAAAAAATTTTTTCCCTTAAAAAGTGACATAAATGCTTTGGAAATAAAGTGCACTTTTTTTCCCCTTTCATGAAGCTTTTTAAAAAATTTGTCTTCCAGCTATTAAAATGATAGGTTGGAAGACCTGTTCTATTTGACCAAAAGAGAAAGTGACAGTAAGTGCAGTTAACTATCCCATGTAAAGATAAATGGGTAGTGTGTGACACAGTTTACCAGCATTCTTTCTCTGCTGTCATTAGTTTGTTGTTGTTTTTGTTTTCTTCATTAGTTTTCCCTAAAGTGATGCATATGCTTGCTGTAGCTAGACAATTTGAAGATGTATAAAGAGAAAGTTTGTAATCTCTCCCCTCTCCCTGCTCCCCATTTCCATCCTTCTGAGATAACCACTGTAATCAGTTTGGTGTGTATCTTTCCATACCTTTCTCCAGGCTCCTACGTGAATGGATACTTTGTGTATGTATGTGTTTATTATGTTTTGTCACAAGTGGGATTGTACTTTATTATTTTGCAGTTTATTTTTCCCACTAAATAATACATCATGGGTAGGTACAAATTTGATTCACTCTTAAATAACTTAAGGGCTGTAGATCTAGAGGTACCACAGTATATTCAACCATTTCTCCTTTGGCAGATACTCGAGTTATTACCATTTTTTTTACTAAAACTGTTGTTGCATTAAATATCTATATGTACATATCTTTCTTCACTGGTCCTTTTATTTTTATAGATTATATTTTCAAAAAATAGTATTGCTGGGTTAAAGGGTATATGTACTTGACATTTTAATAGATAAAACTATCCTACTTTACAAAGAGTTCTAATAATTTACATTCTCCCCAGCAATATGTGAGTACTTCCATTTCCCTAAGTCTTTACCAGTATTAGATATTCTCTCTTCTTTCCTCCATCTCTCCCTCCTTCCATCTCTATTGTTTTATTTCTGACCAAGCTGATGGGGAAATGGTGTTTTATTTTTGTATATTCTTTACTACTAGTGAAACTGAACGTTGTTTCATGTTAATTGACCATTTCATTTTCCACTTCTGTGAATTTCCTTTGCGCATTTTTCTTATGAATTATTTGCCTTTTTCTCAACAAGTTGTAGGAGCTCTTTATGTGTTTATGTATTAAGGATTCCATACGTGTTGCAAATATTTTTCCTAATCTATTATGTTTATTAATTTGTTTCTATATTTTTCTTCATAGTGTCTGGATTTCTTGCCTTGTTTAGGAATAACTTCCTCACCTCAAAGTTACATAAATATTTTCCTAAATGTTTTTCTAATACTTTTATGGTTTTAATTAATTTAATCCTGAATGTTTAATCCCTTTGGAATTTATGTTTATACATAGCAAGAGGTAGTGATCAAGCTTTTTTCTAGATGGCCAGCACCATTTATTAAATTAGCCATCCTTTCTGTTTTGTGTTGAAACTCATCTTTGTCATAAATAATTTCCTTTATTGTATCTATTTCTGAACTTGCTATTCTAAACCACAACTTATTTGTCTATTCTTATGTTAATACTGTATCTTTTTATTATAATGTCTTTACAGTAAATTTTTCTTGTAAGACAGATCCCCTATTTATTTTTTATAATTATCTTTACTATTTCTTGGCTAATTTTCTTGAATACTTATTATTCCATATGAACTCTAAAGTAATTTTTTTTTTTTTAATAAATTTATTTATTTATTTATTTTTGGCTGTGTTGGGTCTTCGTTGCTGCACACAGGCTTTCTCTAGTTGCGGCTCACGGGGGCTACTCTTTGTTGCAATGCGCTGGCTTCTCATGGCGGTGGCTTCTCTTTGTTGCAGAGCATGGGCTCTAGGCGCACGGGCTTCAGTAGTTGTAGCACGCCGGCTCAGTAGTTGTGGCTCACGGGCTCTAGAGCGCAGGCTCAGTAGTTGTGGTGCACAGGCTTTGTTGCTCCGCGGCATGTGGGATCTTCCCGGACCAGGGCTTGAACCCATGTCCCCTGCACTGGCAGGCGGATTCTTAACCACTGTGCCACCAGGGAAGTCCTAAAGTAATTTTTTTTATTCACCCATGCAAAAAAACCTAATGGTATTCCTATTGGAATTTAATTAAAATTATGTAGTCACTTGAGAAGGATGGCATTTTTGGATAATTAGGCTTTTCTACCTAGGAGCACGCTAACTGGTTTGGGACTTATGCATTCTATTTCTATATTTTGTTGCTTTTACCTTTAGAATTTCTATATGCATCATGGATGTATTATCTAAAATTAAACAGTATTTCTGCGTTTGCCCTGAATAATCAAAAACCTTACCACATTTAACTCTGATTTCTCTTCCATCTTCAGTGTTATTATTGTCAAACATGTAATATTGTCAATATTGTCAAATACATTTTTACCTCCTCATTTAGCTTTGTTTCACTCAATCAGTACTTCTTTAAATTTACCAATATACTTACTAATTTTGCTCACTGTTGATTCTAAAATCTCACTTATTTTCTGTGTTCAGTTTCTCTTCTGTTGGAGAATGTTTTTGGAGTTTGTCAATGGTAAACTTGCTCAGTCAGTTTTTGTCTGAAAATGTCTTTTGCCCGCACTGTGGATACCTTAGAATTTTAGATAGCATGTATAATGATTATGGAAGTTATGTATGCCTCTGTAAAAGTTTTCAACTCAAACAAAGAGTTAATGTAAAAAGTGAAAGTCTTTCATTCCTTTTTCTGAGTCCCAAAGAGAGCTGCTGTTCATAGTTTGCTGTTTGCCTTTTTCTATGTAGATACAAAAATTTAGTATATACACAAATGGTGTACATTTTTCTAAGCATAAACAATCATGGTCGGTTTTTTTAATTAAAAAGCAATAATATATACAATTTTACACTACTTTTTAACAACAGAGCACGTACATTTTCCCATGTCAGTATGACAAAATCTCCCTTATTCTTTGTAATGGCTGTATAGTTTCTCATCACATTGATACACCATAATTTAACTCTTTTCCTATTAACAGACATTTAAGTTGTTTCCTCTCTTATTTTTTTTTTTACTTTTACACAATATGTTTTACTGAACATTCTTTTACTTATGTGAGCATATTTATAGTATAAATTCCTAGATACCTGACTGATCCAAAGGATGTGTGCAGTTAATATGTTAATAGATGTTGTTAACTTGTATTCCTAAAAGACCGTTTCAGTTTACAACCCTAGAGTATGTCTGGCTCTAATTTTTGTTTTTCTTCTGGTTCCTTAGAATTTCCATATTGATTAGTCAACAGTGGAAAATCTGAAGAGATGCGAGCTGGAAAAAGAAACTAAACCAGGTGGGTAGTCACATTATTCATACCACTACTATAGCATCACGAATGTTTACCTAAATACCTTTATTTCCATTTGAAGAGGGAAAAGAAATAGATTCCAAATGAAATTAGAGAGGAATGTGGGCCCCATGAAGAGGCAGGGTGGCCCTTTTCAGAAGTTATATAACATCACTCTGCAATTTCAATCATGATTCCTTTTACATAGTTTCTCTATAGCAAAAGAAAGACAATTTACTTCTGGTGGCTTAAAAGAGAATGGGTTTCTTCAGCCATCTACTTAAGCAGATGGAATCATTCACAGGAGTTATTAGCAAAGCTGGGCATGATGCCAACTTTCCTGTCCAGCAATTGTTTGTTGTAAAGGTATTTTCATAAAGACTAGGGCACATTTTGGGAATTTTAATACTGTGATACAGGAGCAAAAGCAGGCAAAACCCAGCCCAAAGAAACAAGTACAGCCCAGTGATGTGATGAGGAGAGATGGTGCAGGTCCGTTCCAGTTGTAAGAAAAATGCAGTTCATACAACATAGAATGGCCTGCCTGGAAGTATGGCCACCTTGGGTTAGTGTTCATATTTTTCTGGTATCCAAACATTTTCTAACAGCTTCTGACCCGTGGTCCACCCGCCTCCCTTGCCCCCAACTCGCCTACCCCTTTCCAGCTCCATCCTCTTGCATTAGGGCAGAATCTCCAGCCTTTAATTCTCTGTCCAAGTCCTCGTAGTCCTGGGAATTTGGGGGGTTTCCAGCTCCTTTGAATTCCCTCTCATGGCCTGGCCTGGCCTGGCCTGCCTCTAACACCTCTCCTAAGATTCCTCTTCTCTGTTGGCAGAGCAAGAATCTTATCTGGCAGGCAGCTGCCCTGGGTCTGGAACTCCCCAGCTGCTTATCAGCAAGGCTTTTGGGCCTTGCCCTACGCTAGCTTCCTGAGCCACCAGGTTTGTGTCCTGTTCTGACTCAGTGCCGCTGGGAATCCCCTGGATGCATGTATTTGCAGTGACTAGGATGTGGCAGTCAGCTCCCAGGACTGTGTATCTGGCCAAGATCAGAGGACCTTCTATTCCAATTGCTGTGGGAGCATTGGGTCCCAGCCACTGAACCTTGAGGGTGCTGGGGTTATATGAAGTTTAGAGCCTGGGTTTTTAAACAGGCTTCTGGGGTTCAAGATTTCCCTGTAAACATGGGTACGGTTTTGTATGCATACACACACACATACTTTTCTAGGCAAAACGTCTGTAGCTTTCCTCAGATTCTCAAGTGTGTCTGTGACCTCTGAGTTGGAAGAATCATTGGTCTCGAGAACGCCTCAAGTGATGTGGGGCACTGCGTCCCCTTGGGCAGCAGCCTCCCACGTGCCAGGATATCTTGGGCGACCTCACCAATCCTCTAGGTTTTTCTGTTTAGGGGTGAACTGGGACAAATTAGCTAATATCACTGAAGCTCAGAGCCATCTGATGGGATGTCCCAAAGTCCAGTCATGGAATTGTACCCCCAGCCCCTGTTTCATCTCACTGAGCACACTCTGCGGGTTTTCTGGTTTCTGAGTCTGCAGCTCGGAAGGGCTGCTCCGGCAGCTACACTGACGCCAGTGGGAATAGTGTTGATAGCTAAATTTCAGTCCGGCTTACCACTGCCAAGGACAGTGTCAGATACTTTGTACACCTTATCTTATTTGATCCTGACAACTCTCCACGGAGGTTGGAACTGTTATTTTACATATGGAGAAACTGAGGCACAGAGAGACCTTGTAACTCACCAGAGACCACACAGCCAATAAGTCAGTAAGTAATACATGACCCAAGCGCATGAGCTTAACCACCAAGCTTTATGGTGAAAGTAAAGGGCATTTTTAGAAAAATAAAGCAGAAAAAATATGGGGCTGTTTAGTGTAGGGCAAACTGCCCTGTATCTTATAATAATAGTAAGAACATTGCCATGTTATACCAGATATGAAAAACTATGCACACAGCACTGATCTTAAATCATTAAGAAAAGGTTAGTGGGTAATACACTAATGCATTAGTGCAATACCTGAGAAGAATTTCTCTCCATTGTAATTCAGATAAACATTTTTTTTGTTTTTTTTTTACAGCTTTATTGAGATATAATTCACATACCACACAGTTCACCCATTTAAAGTATACAATTCATTGGCCTTCAGTATATTCACAGAGTTGTGAATCTATCACCATAATCAGTTTTAGAACATTTTCATTGCCCCCAAAAGAAACCCTACATCCTTAACTCATCACCCTCCCAAGCCCCCAACCCTCCCCAGTCCTAGGCAACCACTAATCTGCTTTCTGTCTCCACATAAGGTTTTGATACTTAAAAGAGTAACAGTGTGGGAATCTTGGTGATCTGGAGTGAGTCATTCCCTGAGGAATAATTAGACAAATGAAATTTGACTCTAATGTATTTTATAAATGGCTTTATTAGCTAAGAAGCTACAAGCATGTCTTTGATATGCCCAAATTTAGGGTTGACATAGGCAAGAGACAAGTTTGTTTCTGAGTAATTTCCACTTGTCAACGTCACCTGTCAAACGGGCTCTTCTCAGCAAGTGGCTGTAAAACAATGATGGTTTCGTGGGGCCGCATTTCTCCACTGGTGGCAGAACCAGTGGTGGTTCAGCATGGGATCTTTTTTCTGTCATTGGAATCCCTGGCTTGCTTCTCTGTCTGCCTGGCTCTAGTTGTCAAAGTGAAGGGCAGTCATGTAGTTGCCCGTCACTCTGAAACTCAGGACAGGACCCCATCAGGCACTCAGAGGATGTACAACCACATGCTCTCTTGAACTCTTGTCACTTTAGCAGATCCACTGTGTATCTCTCCTGACTCATTCATTCATTCGTTCTTTTTGAAAACATTTATTAGGCTCTCTGCACCTGGCACTGTGGTGGGTGCTCAGTCAGTCACTCTGAAAGCTCCTCCTCCCCATTAGTACAGTACGTGGCCTTATTTGGCCCACGTGGGCAGAGCCATTTGCACTGAGACAAGCCAGAGGGGCAGGGAGTTTGGTAACAGAACAGTTCTCTGATGGGGATGAGACAGATGCAGTATCATCCACATCGAGACAGAGCCATCCCCAGAATGCACCCATCCTGAAGAATGTGCTAGGAGTCGGGGATGAGGAAACCCAGGTTCAAGGCCTGATTTGGTCACTAACTGCTTAGAGGACCTTGGGTGATCCACGCAACTTCTCTGAGCCACGGGCTGTCCATTATGAGGGTTAAATAATGCAGTGCCTCCCAAAGTACCTTCAGTTCCAGTGCTGGGAAGAGTCTGTACTTAGTAAGTGTTGAATGAATGACTGAAGGAGTGAAGGAACATTCTGTGATTCTCAGAGCTGGAGCAGAACCCTAGCAGGTCAGGCGACCAGGTGGAGACAGGTATAAATGAAGACCAAGGAGAACCTCGCTTTCTTCTCCCAGTCAGCCCCTCCTGCCACTTTCGCCCCTTTAAGCTCGCCTTGTCCTCGGCTCCCACATCCTCTGCTTTCCTGAGCCAAAGAGAGGCTCCGCCTTTGAGGCCTTGGGCCTAGGAGCCAGCCAGGCCTGGGTGTGAATCGGGGGCTCCAGTATGTCTTCGCTGTGTGTAAAAGGGATCTAATTGTGCAGGACCACAGGGAAGCGAAAATAGGATGATATGGAAAGCATTTCTTACCATAGCTGATGCATAGTAGATACACCCATAATTGGTAGCCATTTTTATTTTATTATTATCATTGTTATTTGTTTGGTCAGGAGCCAGGGCTCGCATGGTGGTTTTCATCACTGGCTTGAGAGTGCAAATGTTCTTCAGTTCTTATTTTGTTTGTTCATTAATGCATTCATATGGATATATTTATTGTGCATCTTCCACGCGTCATGAACTGTGCTGTTTGCCGGGGGTACAGTGACAAGAGAGTCAGGGTGCCTATCCTCCTAGAACCAGTTGGGAAGGCAGATATGGGACAAGTGTATCAGCACCTGTATGGTGGTAAAGCAGGGAGCCCTTATCTTTTTTTTTTTTTTTAATAAATTAATTTATTTATTTTTGGCTGCGTTGGGTCTTCGTTGCTGCACGTGGGCTTTCTCTAGTTGCGGTGAGCAGGGGCTACTCTTCGTTGCGGTGCATGGGCTTCTCATTGCGGTGGCTTCTCTTGTTGGGGAGCATGGGCTCCAGGCTCGCGGGCTTCAGTAGTTGTGGCACGCGGGCTCTAGAGCGCAGGCTCAGTAGTTGTGGCACATGGGCTTAGTTGCTCCGCAGCATGTGGGATCTTCCCGGACCAGGGCTCCAACCCATGTCCCCTGCATTGGCAGGCAAATTCTTAACCACTGCGCCCCCAGGGAAGCCCGGGAGCCCATATCTTTTCTGCTGGGTCAGGGAAGAGGACACTGGGCCTGGGGGCTGGCCGTCCCCTGAAGACCCAGTGCCTGGAGGTAGGGGGCAGAGGGCTGGAATACTAAACCGAGGGGCTGGAATCTTGTGCAGACTGTGGTTACGTGGGTCGAAGGCACAGGGGAATCTGTACTCTCTGCTCCAGTCGGATGGTTCCCGGCTTGCAGACATGTTGTTCTTTCTGGTTCCAAGGGAGGCTGTTACTTCATTAGTAGTCTTCTATGTTGTGTTGTGTGGATTGTGGGCTCTGCTTCTGTCCGGCGGCAGGGGGAATGGAAGGCGAACTTTGTTTCTCCTTTGGTTTAGGACGGGAGGGCCCCAACCCTGCTGGCCCTGCCTTTGGGCATACAGTGTCTGTGCCTGCCAGGGATGTGTGAAGAGACGCCCTTACTGCCCCCAGGCCTCACTCCCCCTGCACTAGACGGAGGCTCTGAGAACTGGCGTGGAGGGAAAGCGTTACAGCATTCATTTGGAAATGCCACAGAAAGGGTAAAGTCAAATCAGAGCAAAACTCCGAGTCAACTCTTGTCCTCCAGGACCCTGGAAGGTCCTGGCCACCCTCAGCCTTATCTCTCCCCACTTGCTGCACACCAGCCCTGTGGCCTCCTTGTCCTCTTTCTGGACACCAGGCAGGCCCCACCTCTTGCACGCTGTCCCCTCTGCCTGGCCCACTTTCTCAGGTATCTGCCTGCTCTCCTCCCTTCGGGTCCCTGCACCCGTGTCCCTCTCCCAGAGAGGCTCCCTGTTCGCTCCTAGAAAACCTCACTCCCCTTGCCCTTCTTCAGTTTTCTCCGTAGCACTGTTGCCCCCTGATGTTTACTCTGTTTGTTCGTTAGTATGGGTCGCTCCAATAGAATTCGAGCTTCATGAGGGCAGAGAGCCTGTTTTATTCATTGCTAAATCCCCGGTGCCCAGTGAGCAATAAATATGAAGGAGGGGAGGGAGTCATTTCCTTAAAGTTAGTGACTGGACTCCTGAGCCCCGCTCTGCCTTGTACATCTTATTGTTACAGCCCTTAATGACCAAGCTTTTTAAAGATCCTTAAAGTTTTAAAAGATTCATATACAGAAGTGGTCCCTAAACTCTCTTCGCTCTCACCACATGTGTGGGCCATGACAATCTTCCATCAGTAACAGAGGCTGACAAGGGCAGTGATATTGGCTAGTGAGCACACACCGCATTCCCCGCCTGGCATTATTAGGATCCCTGAGGGAGGCAAGGGGTATAGTTTGAAGCTGTTCCCCAGTGATTCCAGAATTCTGATATGTGCGCCCCCGCCCCCAACGCCTGGTTAAGAATTATGGGTGTTTGGGTCGACCTCCCTAACTAGACCTTGAATGTCCCTCAGGGGCCCCTGCTGTCTCACTGTTTTTGTATCTGTAGCATCTAGTCCCAAGCCTGGTACACACTGAGTGATCAGTAAAAGTTCATTGCATGAATGGATGAATGAATTGATATTATAGAGATGATATCTTGCTTCTTTTCATTCTCCCCAGCGGCTTTGGGGCACGCTTTCTATAGACTTCTAAAGGAACTGTAGAGGGACCCCGAGCTGGAAGTAACATTAGAGATCACTCTGTTTACCCACTGCCGCGTAACACATCACCCCCAATACTTAGTGGTTTAAAACGACAGCAGTAATGTATTATCTTTCGTGCTTTTTCCTGTGGGTCAGGAATTTGGGGACAGCCCAATTGGACAATTCTGGCTTGGATGTCCCACACAATTGCAGATAGTGGCATGTGCTGGAACAGCTAGGGACCAGCGCAGCTAGGGGCTGCCTGCCGCATCTCTCTCCATGCCATCTCAGGACCTTTCCATGTGGTCACTTCATGGGGCTGGTTTGGGCTTTCTCAAAGAATGGCAGCCTCAGGTATCCTACGTGCAGCTCACAGCTCCAAAGACAAGTGTCCCGAGGGAGAGCCAGGTAGAAGCTGTGACACCTTTTCTAACTCAATCTTAGAAGTCATGTCTGTTGCAGTCTGTTAGTTAGAAGCAAGTCGCTATGGCCAGCTCATTCAAGAGGATACAAATTACACTTCACCTCTTGATGGGAGGAATGTCAAAGACTTTGCAGACGTGTTTCAAAAACACCACAGAGATGCCCAGCTTACCTCTTCATTCTACACTTGAGACCCCCGAGGTCTGAGGGGGAAGGACCTTGCCCAGAGCCACCTGGCCTGGCATCGGCAGAGCTGGAGCTCAGTCCAGACCCTGGACCTTTGGCCAGCCTGCTTGGAAGTGATCTCACTTTCCCTTCCAGCCCTCCTTCCACATTATGACAGGGACTGCCATTCTCTGGGAACCTTGCATTTTAGCTGAGCCCTCACCAAGTTTAGATAATGTTTTAACAACAGAAGACCTGGGGAGACTCAGTAAGCCTGGTCCTCAAGCAGTAATTCTGTTGGAGTATTCTGCCTCTTTCCAGAGACCTCCACAGAAGCACAGACTTTCACAGATTGAAGAGTTTGTATCACTGTCGCAAATGCCCAGCCCCCAGCCCTACGTGAAGTGCTAACACTGCCCAGCCACAGGGGGAGATACAGCGGCTGAGTGGGTGAGGGTTTTAAAATGCGTACCCCCAAATACTTGTTTTTTCAAAGTTAAATAAGAAAAATTAGAATTTGGTGGCAGAGTTCAGAGAATCAACCCAACATCACTGAAGAGATTCTTAAGATTTTAAAATTATAGCTGGAAATTCTAAACAGGATTTTGCTTAAGCCTGGGTAAAATGCATCTGGGTATATGCTTTAGCCAGCATTGTAGAATATTTTCTTAGGACTTTATTGCTTTCTTGTCCTTCCTTCAGAAATGCCTTATTATGAGGTTGGGGATAGAGGAGAAAAAAGGGGAGAAAAGGGAGTGGACAGGTTTTTTTTGTTTGTTTTATAAATTTATTTACTTTATTTATTTATTTTTGTCTGTGTTGGGTCTTCGTTGCTGTGTGCCAGCTTTCTCTAGTTGTGGTGAGCGGGGGCTACTCTTCATTGCAGTGCGCGGGCTTCTCATTGCGGTGGCTTCTCTTTTTGCGGAGCACGGGCTCTAGGCACACGGGCTTCAGTAGTTATGGCATGCGGGCTCAGTAGTTGTGGCTTGTGGGCTCTAGAGCGCAGGCTCAGTAGTTGTGGCACACGGGCTTAGTTGCTCCACGGCATGTGGGATCTTCCTGGACCAGGGCTGGAACCTGTGTGCCCTGCATCGGCAGGTGGATTCTTAACCCCTGTGCCACCAGGGAAGCCCGAGTGGACAGTTTTTAACAAACCCTTACTGCCTGCTAGGCATGATGGTAATTCATTTCTACACTTCCTGGCCTAATAGTACAGGCTCACTCCTGCCCCATACTCAGTGGATAATATGACCTTGGGCAAGTACTTAGCCTCTCTATACCTCAGCTTCCTCCTCTGTAGGACAGAAATGATTAATGCTTTCTACCTCAGGGAACTGCTGTAAAATTAAATGAGATAAAGCCTGAAAGATGCTTAGCAGTGGGACTTCCCTGGTGGCACAGGGAACTACTGACCCCACATGCTGCAACTACTGAAGCCCGCGCAGCCTAGAGCCTGTGCTCCGCAACAAGAGAAGCCACTGCAATGAGAAGCCCGAACACCGCAACGAAGAGTGGCCCCCGCTCGCCGCAACTAGACAAAGCTCTCGCGCAGCAATGAAGACCCAACGCAGCCAAAAAATTATTAAAAAAAGAGATGCTTAGTGTGGCATGCAGTCAGGACTCTGTAAATGCTGGCTCTGATTATTCCCCCAAACCACCTTTCCAGGCAGTTGTCACACCCCCATTTTATAGACGAGGACTCTGTGGCTAGTGAGGTGCCCAGCTCTAGGGACAGAAGCTGAGCGACCCCAAGCCCTTGCTGTGTCACCGCACCATGCAAGACTCCAGTTGCTTAGTCGACATGCAGTAGCGGTGGGCACAGGGGCTCTGGAGGCCTCGCGACCTGTAGGGCCCCCTTGTCAGTGTCCCAGAGCAGGGCCATTTGAAAAGGCAGAGCCAGGAATCCACTTAAGAGGCTCTATAAAGAGCAGAGTGACAGAGAATGTTCCAGGCAGAATAAACAGTCTCATGAAGGCCCTGAGGTCAGGAAGAGCTGGTTTGAGGAATTAAAGACCAAAATGGGCCAAGAAGAAAATGGAAATGAGACAAAAGGTCGCAGAAGGAGGCAGGGCCAGATCAGTGCAGGATGTCAGGGGCTGGTGTAGAGTTTGGATTTTGCCAGATGTGGAATGGAAAAGCATCAAAGGTTGAATGAAGCAGGGGAACCACATGACCCAGTGTCTGATGTGCAAACATCACACTGGCCCTTGTGGAGAACACAGGCTTGGGTCGAGGGCAAGAGGGGAGCAGGGAGGTGGTGAGGAGACGCTACTAGGGGTGCAGCTGAGAAACGATGGCGACCAGGTAGTGCACGTGGAGGGGAGAGGGGGCAAGTTCAGGCTCTCTTCTGCAAGTAGAAACGACAGGACCCAGTGACGGATTGGACGTGAGTGATGGCCCCAGGGTTCCAGCTTGAGCAGCCTGTACAGCGGGTGGCGGCCCTGAGCTCAGGG
Source organism: Eubalaena glacialis (assembly GCF_028564815.1). NCBI lineage: Eukaryota > Metazoa > Chordata > Mammalia > Artiodactyla > Balaenidae > Eubalaena > Eubalaena glacialis. The sequence goes on along the minus strand of NC_083728.1, from coordinate 16,412,394 downwards.
AGGCTGGGGGAAGCAGGCTGGTGACTGGACGCGTGAAGTTGGAAACACTGGGGAGATGTCCAAGGGAAAGGCGAAGTAGGCAGTTAGGCTGCACATCTAGAGCTCTTAAGAGAGGCTTGGGGCTCTGTGGGAGTCATCAACACAGACTATTAAGGCAAAGGGTGAGAACCCCCAGGGGGCAGATAGAGAAGAGGACAGCAGGCCTGGTCCCGGTGGGGGGGTGAGGGAGGCGTCACCAGGGTCCCTGACAGAGGTTAGGAAGTGGCCCGACAGGCCGGAGGAGGTGCAGCGGGGGTGGGGCCTGCAGGCCCTGGAGGAGAGTGGTCTGAGAAGAAGGGCGTCCATGGGGACCCTGCCCTTTCCTCCCACCTGGCAGCCTCCCAAAACAGGACTCCCCGCCACCTGCCCCCGGGGCTGCATGTCTCTGGCCCCGTGGGTGCAGAGGCCAAGACCCTGCCCCACTGCCTCCGAAGGAAGCCTCACTGGGGGGCCTCTCTCAGGCATCAGGTCCTGCCCTGGCAGGAGACGGGTTCCTCTCTGGCGACTTTGCTCTGGGGGTGTCTCTAAGGGACTAGATAGAGCTTGGGCCGGTCCCTAGCAGGCCGCACGTAGCCAGGACCAGCTGCCCTGCCCTTTCCCAGCTTCTGGGAATGTGCTCAGTCCGGGGCCCTGACTTCTTTACCTGCCTCAGTGCCTCTGTGGGTGTGGCTGCCCATCACAGAGAAAAGCCGCTTCCCTCTGAGTTTGAGGAATGCCAGTTCAGGAGGCCCTGGTATTTCCATCAGGTTTCCACGGCCCTTTCTTCCCTCGGAGAAGCCTTAGAAAGCATTTTCCCCACCCCTCGGGAGGCCTGTCCCAGGGCACCAAGTCCCACTCTGTGCTCTGTGTCCATTGCAAAATGGTCTGCTTTCTTATTTGTATGGTCTCTGCAAATATTTAATTTTTTAAAAAGAAAAAAAAAAAACAAACAGGAAATGACCTTTCTGGTATATTTGGAAAACAATTTGGTGCTGTCATGGAATCTGCCTGAGCGATGAGGACTAATAGCTGCAGACTTGGAACAGACCATGTAGCTCTTGGCAGAGGTTGGGGCCTCTTCAGTTTACAGAGCTGGGGGGAGAATAAAAACAGAAGGGAGAAGACCGAGTCCCGTGGGGAAACCCGACAGCGCCCAGGGCAGGCACCTGTGAGAGCGCAGCCTCTGATCCTGGGCCACTGAGGGTCTGGGAAGCTGAACATAAGGGCTCTTCTTTTTCCTCCCAGGCATTCAGGGTCAAATACCTCACCCTGGGAAGGCCCCCAGACCTCCCGAAGATGAGGAAGGGCAAAAGAGCGTCACTCTTGAGCATCGCATAGGGCCCAGACTGAGACAGGAGGTGGTAGATCACTTAGACCCAGATGGGCTGTTGACTCTGCCTGGGTCACCCTCTATCCAGCTTTTCTGTAGATCTCAGCCCTAGGTCACATCCTTAAGGAGGCCTTCCCTGACCATGCAACCTTAACTGAACCGTCCACACACAGAGAAACCTGTTCTCTTCTTCCACAGCACTCATCACAATCCACGATGATAGATTCGTTTACCTGTTCAGTGCCTCTCTCTCTCTCTCTTTTCTTTTTTAATTGAAGTATAGTTGAATTACAGTATTGCAGGTGTACAGCAAAGTGATTCAGTCACATATATATATATTCTTTTTCAGATTCTTTTCCATTATAGTATATTACAGGGTACTGAATATAGTTCTCTGTGCTATACAGTAGGTCCTAGTTGGTTATCTATTTTATGTATAGTAGTGTGTACCTATTAATCCCAAATTCCAAATTTATCCCTCCCCCCCTTTTCCCTTTGGAAACCATAAGTTTGTTTTCTATGTCTGTGCGTCTATTTCTGTTTCGTAAGTAAGTTCATTTGTATCATTATTTTAGATTCCACATATAAGTGATATCGTATGGTATTTTTCTCTGACTTCTCTTAGTATGATAATCTCTGGGTTCATCCATGTTGCTGCCAGTGGCATTATTTCATTCTTTTTCATGGATGAGTAGTATTCCATTGTATATATGTACCACATCTTCTTTATCCATTCATCTGTCAGTGGACATTTAGGTTGTTTCCATGTCTTGGCTATTGTGAATAGTGCTGCTATGAACATAAGGGTGCATATATCTTTTTGAATTATAGTTTTATCTGGATATATGCCCAGGAGTGGGATTGCTGGATCATATGGTAGTTCTGTTTTTAGTTTTCTGAGGAACCTCCATACTGTTTTCCACAGTGGCTGCACCAACTTACATTCCTAGCAACAGTGTAAGAGGGTTTCCTTTTCTCCACACCCTCTCCAGCATTTATTATTTGGGGGCTTTTTGATGATGGCCATGCTGACTGGTGTGAGGTGATACCTCATTGTAGTTTTGATTTCCAGTGCCTTTTTCTGTTATCACATTGTAAATGTCTTTTTAGTCTCCAATGTATACCCCATACCTGGCATAGTGCCTGGCATATAAAAAGTGCTCAGTAAACAGTGAGCGAATGAATGAATGAATGAAAGAAATGTCAGGACTGGAAGAGATTTAGAGATCATATCTCAACCTTATTATTCAGATGGGGAAAAGGAAGCTGTGGACTCACCCTGCTGCACGGAGATTGAGCCAGACCTTTTGGCCACTGTTATAATGCAGGGCTGCACAGCCTTTGCTCTCCCCTGGAATCTAGACCATCTTCTATTATTTAGTCATTCATTAAATATTCATTGGGCTTCTACTCTGTGCTAGACCTTTCGGATATAACAGTACACATGTCAGCCAGGGCGCCACTTTTGTGGAACTTATATTCACTCAGCACCATAAAGCACAAAAGAAAGAAGTGTAAGTTTTGGCCTTCTATGCACCACTAAACAGAGTAAAACCAAAGAAGTTGACAGAAAGTGTCAGTAGGACAGTTTTACTGATAAGTCATCCAGTGAGAATGGACCATAGTAATGACTTATTAATCGCGCGCCTCTTCCCTTCCACACATCTTGTCAGACTCTTTCCGAGCACATTGTCCCATTGCCTTTACAAGAGCCCCCTGAGCAGGAGGTGTTATTGTGAGCCCCACGTTGCTGAGGAGGAAACTGGGATCCAGAAAAATGAAGGCAGTTGTCCAAGGTCTCCAAGCTAGTAAACAGGGATGCCGGGCTGCACGCCAGCACTAGCTGCCTCCTTCCAACCGCACACCCCCTGAGAGATTTGTCCTGTTGCTGGGGACTCCTGGGGTTGCAGTAAGGTGTGGGAGGAAGAGCTCTGGACCAGGAGGTCGGACTCCTGGATCAATAACTTTGGGCAAGTCCCTCTCCCTTTCTGAACCTCACTTTCCCAAGCTATTAATGAGAGGCTTGTCTCCATGAGCTCGGGGAGCCCCTTCAGTTTGATGATTCCACAAATGGTTTTGAGATAAGTGGAAAAAATTAATTAAGGTCGATCTCTAACTCATGCCTCATAGCAAATAAATTTCAGATCAATCAAAGTTTTACATATGAAAAATAAAGCCATGAAAGTACAAGAAATAAGCAAGGGAGGATTCTTTACTAATCTCAGAATGGGGAAGACATTTCCAAGTATGATCCAGAACTAGGAAACCAAAAAGTAAAATATGGATCAGTTTGACTACATGAACAGAAAAAATGTGCATGGGGAGAAATGTCAGAAATAAAGTCAGAGAATAAATAACAAGTAAAAAATACTTGTAACACCTCTTAAGGCAAAAGACTAATTGTCTTAATACTGATATATAAATAACTCCTACAAATCAGTAAGAAAAAGGGCTACAATCTAATAGAAAAATAGGCAAAAGGATTTGGATAAACAATGCACAGAAAAGGAAATACACATGGAAAGATGCTCAGTTGCACACACAGGAGCAGTACAAGCTGAAACAGTGGGGGACTCTTCTCACCTTTCGGGTTGGGGGGAAAAGACTGTTGATGAGAACGTGGTGCCGCCAAGTGCTCCTCACATACGTCCAATGGGAATTAACCGCTGTGGAGGAAAATTTGGCTCTAGTCAATTTTTTAAATTTACGTATCCTTTAATGTGGCAATTCTACTTTTTGGGAAACAACCCCAAAGTTTATCCCTCAAGAAATCATTAAATTGGTCTACAGCAGTGAGACAGCAGACACCATGCAACCAATTAAAAAAAAAAAAGTTATCTTGTAGTATAAGGACTTTGGGTTTGTTTCTAGAGTTTTTATATAATCAGTGCTGCAGTGGCTTCAGGATGATCTGGAATTGTTTCCAGGAAGTATTTTTGAATGAAAAAAAGCGAGATGGAAAACAACTTTTTGTTTTAAATAAAAGAAGGAGGAAGGAAGGGAGGGCAGGTGGGAATATGTTTGTTGCCTGGATTATCTTGGGAGGACACAAGAAAGTGCTTGCCTGGTGGGGGGAAGGTGTCTGAGTCCAAGGAGGCCACTGAGCTCTTACTCTTTTTCCTTTCATACTTTTTTTTTTTTGGCTGCGTTGGGTCTTTGTTGCTGCGTGCGGGCTTTCTCTAGTTGTGGTGAGCGGGGGCTACTCTTCGTTGCGGTGCGCAGTCTTCTCATTGCGGTGGCTTCTCGTTGCGGAGCACAGGCTCTAGGCGCGCGGGCTTAGTTGTGGCGTGCGGGCTCAGTCATTGTGGCTCGCGGGCTCTAGAGCGCAGGCTCAGTAGTTGTGGCGCGCGGGCTTAGCTGCTCTGCGGCATGTGGGATCTTCCCGGACCAGGGCTCCAACCCATGTCCCCTGCATTGGCAGGCGGATTCTTAACCACTGTGCCACGAGGGAAGTCCCTCCTTTCATACTTTTTGAGTTTCATACCATGCACACACATACTCAAAAATGAAATGATTTAAAAATAAAGTGAATGCTTTCACTGAAAAAAAAATACAGAAAATTTAAAAATCATTCATAATTTAATTAAATAATATTGATATGTGATCATATCATTGAGATTCTTCATTTAACAATCTACGTGAACAATCTGTGTGAACAATCTATTTCCCCCCGTCTCTTAAAAACTTCACAAACATTTTAATACCCGAATGGTATTTCATTTGGATACAAATTAGTTAAATATGTATATATTTCTCTATTGTCCATTTAGGACATGTGACATGCCCATTTAGGAGCTCATTTTGGTGTCTTTAGTTTTTGACTATTACAAGCAATACTGTGATGAACATCTTTGAACATTTATCCTCATGCACAACATGGATTACGTTCTTAGAAAAAAGTATTATAAGCTGACTTAGTGGCTCAAGGATATGAAAAAAGGTGAGGTTTCTTGATGTATCATGTTAAGTCACTCCTCAGAGAGGTCCTGGCGTTTATACCCTCCTTAACAGAGTCTGAGAATGACCGTTTTCTGATGCAGCTTCCAACTCTGAGGATTCTTTCTTATATTTCCCCATTTGCTGTTGACTTTAAGAGCAGAGAGTGAGGGAAGAATACAAATGTTGAAGAAAAACGAAATCGTGTCCTTGTGCTGTGGGTCAGAGAGCTCCCCAGACACACCCCACCCCCAGACCTGTCTTTGGAATTGGTCTTCCCTGGGGGGATGGGGATGGCAGCCGGAGCACACTGGCCACAGTTGGTGTTTTGCAGCATTGGCTTTTGAACTTGGTACGCTTCCTTCTCCGAGCCAGGAAAGTCAGCTTCCTACCCTGGGCAGCCTGTAAGGTCAGCCAGGCAAGGGCAGGAGCCAAAGCCCCAGGGTGTCAGTTCCAGCAGGAAGCTGGCCTTTTAGATGGAGCCTGTAACTCCATCCATCCCACAGTGTCAGATGCTAGAGATCCTGGACCAGAACATCAGCACAGCCATCTACAGTGGACAGAGGCCTTTCCCACTGGCCAAAGGAATGAGTCACTTTATGGTTTCCACAGATAGGGAAAGAGGGATGGAGGGAAGATAGACAGGTAGACAGAGAGATTCAGATTTAATTTGGCGAGTAATTATTTAGTACCTGCTCTTTGCCAGGCCCTGGTTGAGAATCTGAGGATGGAGCAGCCAGAAGCATATGGTTCAGCTGCCAGGATTAGGCCTTTCAGTCTGGCCTGGTGAAAATCCAGACAGGAGTACCAGTTCTCATGGAGCCAACGGTCTAGCTGGAGGAAAAGGACTGAGGAGAAGGGGCTCGGGAGCTGGCGTGGCCTGCCCAGTGTCTCCTTCCCACCGGCAGGTATGGGTCCGCCTGAGACCTTCCCAAGTCGTGGTTATAAACTCACCTCGCAGACCTCAGAGGCTGTTGTGGCAATTTAGTAAGCGAGGTATGGAAAACATGATGACTTGATAAGTGTTACCTTTACGATTATTGTTAGAACCGTCATCATAATTTTTATTCTGTGTTACTGCTGTTATTGCAACAGGCCACTGCCCTGTTCTCAAGCTTTGAGCAGTTTCCCCAGAGGGAGAGTGTAGAAGTGAAACTTCTGTGACCTACAGAAGAGCCACCTCTGGGACTTCAGAGAGTTCAGAGTTTTTTTTGCTGAGAAAGAGCTGGAAACACAACTAAGGCAACTTCTTTCAAGGCTGCTTAGAAAAATAGGCTCGGTGCGCCCCCTGCTGGAGCCGGGGGGGGTGCTGCCTTAAACAGAATTCTGGGCCCGCCTTTATTCTGTTTTACAGATCTGGTAATGGAGGCCCAGAGAGGGGCAGTCTTGCTCAAGGTCTGGTGGCAGAGCCAGGTTCATAGCACAAGGTCACGTCTCTTGTTCTTTTCTCTGTCTACTACAGGACGCCTCCCTGTCTCCCCTGTCTGATCTTTGAGTGCCCCTAATTTATTCTTTAGGTGTCTCTTCTGAGCTGGGTGTTGTGGGGAGATGTGGTCTAGCCCTCCATAGCGGCCAGCCCCTCTTTTCACACAGCGCTCACACGCACAGACACACACACACACACACACACACACACACACACACACTAGTTACTGAGCCCCACCCTGGCTGCTTTCCAGCTGCTTCCTGCCAACGTCAGTTACTTTCTGAAAGCGTTGAACAATAACTTGGGCTTATAAAAACTCCTACCATTATAAAAATTTAGTCTTAGAAGTGAAAGTTTCCCTTAGACACAAAGTACCACACTTGGCAAGGTTTTTTTTCTTGTATCTGCTATCTTTCCCCATAGAAACTGGGTTTTCTTTCTTTCTCTTTTTTTTTTTAAATTGAAGTATAGACTTACAATGTTGTGTTAATTTCTGCTGTACAGCAAAGTGATTCAGTTATACATATATACATTCTTTTTTCATATTCTTTTCCATTATGGTTTATCATAGGATAATGAATATAGTTCTCTGTGCTATACAGTAGGACCTTGTTGTTTATCCATTCTGTACATAATAGTTTACATGTGCTCACCCCAGCCTCCCACTCCATCCCTCCCCCAATCCCCTCCCCCTTGGCAACCACCAGTCTGTTCTCTATGCTTCTGTTTCATAGATAGGTTCATTTGTGTCATATTTTAGATTCTGCATATAAGTGATATCATATCGTATTTGTCCTTCTGACTTATTTCACTTAGTATGATAATCTCTACTTGCATCCATGTTGCTGCAAATGGCATTATTTCATTCTTTTTTATGGATGAGGAGTATTCCATTGTATAAATGTATCACATCTTCTTTATCCATTCATCTGTCAGTGGACATTTAGGTTGTTTCCATGTCTTGGCTATTGTGAATAGTGTTGCTATGAACATAAGGGTGCATGCATCTTTTTGAATTATAGTTTTGTCTGGATATATGCACAGGAGAGGGATTGCTGTATCATATGGATCATATTAGTTTTCTGAGGAACCTCCATACTGTTTTCCGTAGTGGCTGTACCAACTTAAGTTCCCACCAACAGCGTAAGTGGGTTCCCTTTTATCCACACCCTCTCCAGCATTTGTTATTTGTTGACTTTTTAATGATGGCCATTCTGACCGGTGTGAGGTGGTACCTCATTTTAGTTTTGATTTCCATTTCTCTAATAATTAGCAACGTTGAGCATCTTTTCATGTGCCTATTGGCCATCTGTATGTCTTCTTTGTAGAAATGTCTATTTAGGTCTTCTGCCCGTTTTTCGATTGGGTTGTTTGTTTTTCTGTTGTTGAGTTGTATGAGTTGAAACTGGGTTTTCTTTAAGGTGTTGTTTTGCAACCTGCATTTTGAAATTAACAGTTTATCTCAGACACTTTGCCATCAGTACAGGTCCATCTGGTGCAGGGTATTTTTTTGTGAATACTTTATAATTCGTTTAATGCCTAGCCTTTTGAGGGACGTTTGGGAGCTTCCCTAGCACTGACCTAGGATGTGCAGTAAACATCCTCATACTATAAAGAGCATTGGCATTTGCCTACGTGTGTCTAAAACTGGAATTGGCTGGGCCCATCTCACCTAGAGGACCGTGAGCTCCTGGTCAGGCCAGTGGCTTAGACCCCCCCGTCCCTCACTAACTCAGGGTGTGCCAAGTGGCCAGAGTCCACAGCCTGACTTGTGTGATTTGATTGCCTTCAGGAAATCATAGGTGCTCAAAGAGAGATACTCGTATTCCCCTAGCAGATTAGCCTTTTAAAAAAAATATATAATAGCAATACCCATTGTTGACAAGGGTGCAGATAAACGGGCAATCTTACAGGCTGCTGGTGGGAATATAAATAGGAACAGAACTGAATTTATGTTTTATTTCCTCATCTTTTTCTATTATTATAAATACCATTATGTCATTCAGGAAAGCAACTTGGAAATGTATCAAAATATGTGTCTTAAATATTATTTCACCCTTCCCTTTAGCTTAGCAATTCTACTTCTAGGAATTACTCTAAGGAAATAATTAGACATAGGCACAAATATTTACATAAAGACCTAGTGCTATCCATAGTGATGGAAAATGGGAAAGTGCCTCCATGTTCATTTTTAGGGGACTCATCAAATATATCATGGTGCATATACAAAAATCATCTAGAGGGAACCTTCATGACATGTTTTAGGGAGTTTCAAACAGTAAGCTATAAAATACAGTGTACTATAGTATGATCTCACAAATCCTTTTTTACATGTATATGGCTCTTCTTTATATATGTGGTTCTCTTCTTTTCTCGCTCAGCTGTAAAATCAACCAGCAGGGCTATTAACCACCATCTCTGTAGCAGTAACTCCTAATTTCCTGTCTTTCCTCCCAACCCATCCCCCATCTCATGAACCATCCTCCATCCACCTACTTATTCATGTCAGGAAGCTCACTTCCCCATCAGCCAAACACCAAGTCCTGGTGATTCATCCTCCAGATTACATCTAGAATGTGTCTGTCCATCACCACCTCCTTCCTTCACCCACCATCTTTGGTTTTTTTTTAAACTTTTTATTTTATATTGGAGTATAGTTGATTAACAATGTTGTGTTAGTTTTAGGTGTACAACAAAGTGATTCAGTTATACATATACATGTATCTGTTTTTTTTCAAATTCTTTTCCCAGTTAGGTTGTTAGAGAATATTGAGCAGAGTTCCCTGTGCTGTACAGTAGGTCCTTGTTGGTTATCCATTTTCAGCACAATTCTTTTTTTTTTTTTTTTAAGTAAGGTTTTATTTATTTATTTATTTATTTATTTTTTGGCTGCATTGGGTCTTCGTTGCTGCGCGCGGGCTTTCTCTAGTTGCAGCAAGCCAGGGCTACTCTTCGTTGCGGTGTGCGGCCTTCTTATTACGGTGGCTTCTCGTTGTGGAGCATGGGCTCTAGGCACGCGGGCTCAGTAGTTGTGGCTCGCGGGCTCTAGAACACAGGCTCAGTAGTTGTGGCGCACGGGCTTAGTTGCTCCACGGCATGTGGGATCTTCCCGGACCAGGGCTCGAACCTGGGTCCCCTGCATTGGCAGGTGATTCTTAACCACTGTGCCACCAGGGAAGTCCTATCCATTTTAAATGTAGCAGTGTGTGCACGTCAATCTCAAACACCCTAACTATCCCTCTTCCCCACCCTTCCCCCCTGGTAACCATAAGTTCATTCTCTAAATCTGTGAGTCTGTTTCTGTTTTGTAAATAAGTTCATTTGTATCTTTTTTGATTCACGTGTAAGTGATACCATATATTTCTCTTTCTCTGTCTGACTTACTTCACTCAGTATGACAATCTCTAGGTCCATCCATGTTGCTGCAAATGGCATTATTTCATTCTTTTTAAAGGCTGAATAATATTCCATTGTATATATGTACCATATCTTCTTTATCCATTCTTCTGTCGATGAGCATTTAGGTTGCTTCCATGTCTTGGCTATTGTCAACAGTGCTGCAGTAAATACTGGGGTGCATGTATCCTTTCGGACCATGTCTTTCTCCGGGTATATGCCCAGGAGTGGGATTGCAGGATCATATGGTAGATCAAGTTTTAGTTTCTTAAGGAACCTCCATACTGTTTTCCATAGTGGCTGCACTAATTTACATTCCCACCAGCAGTGTAGGAGGGTTCCCTTCTCTCCACACCCTCTCCAGCATTTGTTGTTGGTGGATTTTTTGATGATAGCCGTTCTCACTGGTGTGAGGTGATATCTCATTATAGTTTTGATTTGCATTTCTCTAGTAATTAGCGATGTTGAACATCTTTTCATGTGCCTCTTCATCTGTATGTCTTCTTTGGAGAAATGTCTACTTAGATCTTCTGCCCATTTTTTGATGGGGTTGTTTGTTTTGATGATATTAAGCCACATGAGCTGTTTGTAAATTTTGGAAACTAGTCCCTTGTCGGTGACATCATTTGCAAATATTTTCTTCCATTCTGTGGGTTGTCTTTTCATTTTGTTTATGGTTTCCTTTGCTGTGCAAAAGCTTTTGAGTTTAATTAGGTCCCATTTATTTTTGTTTTTATTTCCATTACTCTGGGAGATGGATCAAAAAGGATATTGCTGTGATTTATGTCAGAGAATGTTCTGCCTATGTTTTCCTCTAAGAGTTTTACAGCATCTGGTCTCAAATTTAGGTCTTTAATCCATTTTGAGTTTATTTTTGTGTACAATGTTATAGAATGTTCTAATTTCATGTGTTTACATGTAGCTGTCCAGTTTTCCCAGCACCATTTATTGAAGAGATTGTCTTTCCTCCATTGTATAGTCTTGCCTCCTTTGTTGTAGATTAATTGACCACAGGTGCGTGGGTTTATTTCTGAGCTTTCTGTCCTGTTCCATTGATCTGTATTTCTATTTCTGTGCCAGTACCATACTGTTTTTATGCCTGTAGCTTTGTAGTATAGTCCGAAGTCAGGGAGCCTGATTTTTCTTTCTCACGATTGCCTTGGCTATTCGGGGTCTTTTGTGTCTCCATACACATTTTAAGATTTTTTGTTCTAGTTCTGTGGAAAATGCCATTGGTAATTTGATAGGGATTTCATTGAATCTGTAGATTGCCTTGGGTAGTATAGTCATTTTGATAGTATTGATTCTTCCAATCCAAGAACACAGTATTTCTTTCCATCTGTTTGTGTTGTCTTTGATTTCTTTCATCAGCATCTTATAGTTTTTGGAGTACAGGTCTTATACCTAGGTATTTTATTCTTTTTGATGCAGTGGTAAATGGGATTATTTCTTGAATTTCTCTTCCTGATCTTTCATTGTTAGTGTATAGAAATGCAACAGATTTCTGTGTATTAATTTTGTAACCTGCAACTTTACCAAATTCTTTGATGAGCTCTAGTAGTTTTCTGGTAGTGTCTTTAGGATTTTCTATGTATAGTATCATGTCATCTGCAAACAGTGACAGTTTTACCTTCTCTTTTCCAATTTGGATTCCTTTTATTTCTTTTTCTTCTCTGATTGCTGTAGCTTGGACTTCCAAAACTATGTTGAATAAAAGTGGCAAGAGTGGACATCCTTGTCTTGTTCCTGGTCTTAGAGGAAATGCTTTTGGCTTTTCATTGTTGAGTATGATGTTAGCTGTAGGTTTGTCGTATATGGCTTTATTATGTTGAGGTATGTTCCCTCTAAGCCCACTTTCTGGAGAGTTTTTATCATAAATGGGTGTTGAATTTTGTTAAAAGCTTTTTCTGCATCTATTGAGATGATCATATGGTTTTTATTCTTCAGTTTGCTGATGTGGTGTATCACATTGATCGATTTGCTGATATTGAAAAATCCTTGCGGGGCTTCCCTGGTGGCGCAGTGGTTGAGAGTCTGCCTGCCAATGCAGGGGACACGGGTTCGAGCCCTGGTCTGGGAAGATCCCACATGCCACAGAGCAACTGGGCCCGTGAGCCACAACTACTGAGCCTGCGCATCTGGAGCCTGTGCTCCGCAACAAGAGAGGCCGCAATGGTGAGAGGCCCGCGCACTGCGATGAAGAGTGGCCCCCGCTTGCCGCAACTGGAGGAAGCCCTCGCACAGAAACGAAGACCCAACACAGCCATAAATAAATAAATTAATTAATTAATTAAAAAAAAAAAATCCTTGCATCCCTGGGATAAATCCCACTTGATCATGGTGTATGATCCTTTTAATGTATTGTTGGATTCAGATTGCTAGTATTTTGTTGAGGTGTTTTTTTTGTTTTTGTTTTTGTTTTTTTGGCTGCATTGGGTCTTCGTTGCTGCGTGTGAGCTTTACTCTAGTTGCGGCAAGCAGTGGCTTCTCTTTGTTGCAGCGCACCGGCTGTAGGCTCGTGGGCTTCAGTATTTGTGGCTCGTGGGCTCCAGAGTGCAGGCTCAGTAGTTGTGGCACATGGGCTTAGTTGCTCCGCAGCACGTGGGATCTCCCCGGACCAGGGCTCGAACCCATGTCCCCTGCGTTGGCAGGCGGATTCTTAACCACTGGGCCACCAGGGAAGTCCCTGTTGAGGATTTTTATGTCTATGTTCATCGATGGTATTGGCCTGTAATTTTCTTTTTTTTTGTGGTATCTTTGTCTGGTTTTGGTATCAGGGTGATAGTGGCCTCACAGAATGAGTTTGGGAGTTTTCCTTCCTCTGCAGTTTTGTGGAACAGTTTCAGAAGGACAGGTGTTAGCTCTTCTCTAAATGTTTGATAGAATTCATCTGTGAAGCCATTGGGTCCTGGACTTTTGTTTGTTGGGAGTTCTTTAATCACAGTTTCAATTTCAGTGCTTGTGATGGGTCTGTTCATATTTTCTATTTCTTCCTGGTTCAGTCTTGGGAGATTGTATCTTTCTAAGAATTTGTACATTTTTCCAGGTTGTCTGTTTTATTGGCATACAGTTGATTGTAGTAGTCCTTTTCTTTTTTTTTTAGGCTGAACTGGGTCTTAGTTGCAGCACATGGGATCTTCGTTGTGGCACGTTTAGTTGCGGCATGTGGGCTTCTTTGTTGCGACATGCATGTGGGATCTAGTTCCCTGACCAGGGATAGAACCCGGGCCCCCTGCGTTGGGAACACGGAGTCTTACTCCCTGGACCACCAGGGAAGTCCCTGTTAGTAGTCTCTTATGATCCTTTGTATTTCTGTGGTGTCGGTTGTAACTTCTCCTTTTTCATTTCTAATTTTATTGATTTGAGTCCTCTCCCTTTTCTTCTTGATGAGTCTGGCTAAAGGTTTATCAATTTTGTTTATCTTTTCAAAGGACCAGCTTTTAGTTTCATATTGTTTTCTTCGTCTCAGTTTCATTTATTTCTGCTCTGATCTTTATGATTTCTTTCCTTGTACTAACTTTAGGTTTTATTTGTTCTTCTTTTTCTAGTTGCTTTAGGTGTAAGGTTAGGTTGTTTATTTGAGATTTTTCCTGTTTCTTGAAGTAGGATTGTATTGCTATAAACTTCCCTCTTAGAACTGCTTTTGCTGCATCCCATAGGTTTTGGATCGTTGTGCTTTTGTTTTCATTTTTCTCTAGGTATTTTTTGATTTCCTGTTTGATTTCTTCAGTGATCCATTGGTTGTTTAGTAGCATACTGTGTAGCCTCCATGTGTTTGTGTTTTTTACAGTTTTTTTCTTGTAGTTTATTTCTAATCTCATAGCATTGTGGTCGGAAAAGATGCTTGATATGATTTCACTTTTCTTAAATTTACCGAGGCTCACTTTGTGGCCCAGCATGTGGTCAGTTCTGGAGAATGTTCCATGTGCACTTGAGAAGAATGTATATTCTGCTGCTTTTGGATGGAATGCTCTATAAATATGAATTAAGTCCATCTGGTCTAATGTGTCATTTAAGGCCTGTGTTTCTTTATTGATTTTCTGTCTGGATGATCTGTCCATTGATGAAAGTGGGGTGTTAAAGTCCCCCACTATCGTGTTACTGTTGATTTCTCCCTTTATGATTGTTAGTATTTGCCTTATATATTGAGGTGCTCCTATGTTGGGTGCATATATCTTTACAATTGTTATGTCTTCTTCTTGGACTGACCCCTTGATCATTATGTAGTGTCCTTCCTTCTTTGTCTCTTATAACAGCCTTTATTTTAAAGTCTATTTCGTCTCATATGAGTGCTGCTACTCCCACTTTCTTTTGATTTCTATTTGCATGCAATACCTTCTTCCATCCCTGCTTCACCCACCATCTTCTCACACCTGAATTTTTGCAGGAGCCCCCTAGCTGGCCCCCATTCAGGTCTGCTCACCTTAGGTGCCAGAGTCATCTTTGAAAATGGTAATCTGAACATTCATGAGCCTCAACCCCTCAGGGACCAAATTGAAGATGTGATCGGGCTCCTGCCCAGCTCAGCAGCATCCTCGGTGTCTTGGCCCCTCTCCCACAGTTCCCCAGCCCATGGCTCTTACGTTTCTTCCATCCCACCATGCCTTTGCTCCACAGAGCCTTCATACGTGCTCTTCCCCTCACTCCTTGTCTAGACTCCTTGTCTATCTATTCCTCCTAGGATCTCGGCTGAAATGTCACTTCCTGACCCCCAAGCCTTGGTCAGGCCCTGGTAGTCACTCTGGTACCCTGCCTTCTCCCTGGAAGTCCGGAGCACTGTGGTAATTACTTAGGTATTAGGTAATTACGCTAAATGACCCAGTAGACTCTAAGCTCCCCGAGGGCAAGGACCACGGCTGACTTGTTCGTTGCTGCATCTGTGGCCCCTAGCCAGTGCCTGGTACATGGCGTTGATAAATGTGTAGATAGTTATCATGAACTTTACTTAGAGAAAACACAAAAGATGTTCTTTAAAACGGTGGTGGTGGCTTTTGGGGTATAAAATTATGCATGACTTCCTTTGTTCTTTGTACTTTTCTGTGCTTTCTGTTTTGTTGTCAGCGAGCAAGGCAATAACTGTCAGTTTGTCAAAAGACATCAGTGCCGGGCCCCAAGCTGAGTCTTCTGTGCAGGATGCACCAGGGTTCACCTCTGCCCTCCTGCCCTTGTCCCCACAGGCCTGAAGAGCGATGCGACAGGCATGATGGAGGTCGAGTCCTCCTACTCGGACTTCATCTCCTGTGACCGGACGGGCCGCCGGAACGCAGTCCCTGACATCCAGGGAGACTCCGAGGCCGTAAGCGTACGGAAGCTGGCTGGCGACATGGGCGAGCTGGCCCTCGAGGGTGCAGGTCAGAACCCACGGGCACTCTTGGGTTCAAGCACTCCTGGTGGAAGACCCTCTTCTGGGCTCCGGGACTGGCCTCTAAGTTCTAGCCTGCCCCCTCTTTCTCAGAGAAGAAACTGGATTTAAATCAGGCCCCAGGCCCATGGTCAGTGGCAGAGGGCAGCCACTCCCTAGGCTAGAGGGTGCCAGCGTCTCAGGCCGTGAGGACCCTCTGGCCAGGCATCCCGGTGCTTCCCTTTCCCCTCAGCCTCCCCATCCACCCACAAGCCCTGTCAGTTCTCCTCCAAGGTCCCTCCCCAGTCCCTCCGCTTCTCTCTGTCCCCACAGCCACCACCTGGCTCAGGCCACTCCCAGCACCGCAGTGGCTTCTGCCCGGGCCTCCCTGATCCACCCCCGCCCCAACCCTCCTGCTGGACAGCTGCCAGCAGGGTTCATTTAAACCCCCTGTCCCATCGTGCTTCTGCCCCTGCGTCCACCCCCCTTCATCTCACGGTTTCCTCTGCTAGAATATTCCTCACCAGTCCTGGCTGCCCGAGGAACCCCACCCTCCCTCCCCGTGCCGTCCCGTCAGCAGTCCGTCAGCCCTCCCTTGTCCTGCGGCCCGAACTCCTCACCAGGCGTGGGAGCCTCCCCGGGTCCGACCCTGCTCCCCTCCAGCCTCTGCTCCCATCTTTCTCCCCTGCGCCTCTGGTGCAGCCTGAGGAAGGGACTTCTGTTTCTTGAAAGTCCCTGATGGGCCTTGCCGCACTCTCCCTCTGTCTGGTCCTGCCTGCCCTCCCCTTGCTGGGCTGGCTTTTCCTCTTTCTTAGAGGCCCAGACCGCTCTGCTGAGAAGCCGTCTCCAACCGCCTCCCCCTCTCTGGCAGGGGAGGCGCCTCTTCTCTTGGCCGCCTCCACAGCCCCCTGAGCACAGGGCCTCTCCTCTGGGATCCGCATCCTGGGCCCTCGGTGCCTGGTGGCGTTTGGCACCTGGCAGAGGTGCCTGGTCAATGGCTGTTCACTGACCAGCACGCCCAGCTGCCACGCCAGGCCTGCTGCCAGGGCATCTGCGTCTGCTCTGGTGAACGGTTTTCTATCTCCTTCAACTCAGTGTAGCCGCTCATCCACCTACCCAGGCCCTCTAATGCCGGCTCCCACCCCCGTCCGATTCGAGATCCCTGCGGTACCTGGTGTCCTGGCAGCTGTCTGCCAGGGTGACGGACAGTGGAAAGGGGGACCTGAGGAAGGAGTGGTGCTCACCGCAAGGCAGCGAAGTGCTCCTGGTGCAGTGCAGGCCAGAGTGGCCGAGGAGCCTTCCAGTAGGCCCTGCAATGAGCAGCTTCCGCTGGCACGTCTGCGAGCCGTGCTCAGTCCAGCGGACTCACCAAGGGAGTGGGAGTACAGAGAATACAGGTTCTGATCCTGCGGGCCCTGGAACATCTATTTGCCTAAAGCTCCCGGGAAACTGATGCAGAGCCCGGGCAGGGGAGGAGGAGCCACAGCCTTTGCCTGTCCTGAGGCCTGGCCACCAGGCCTCCCCAAGTCATGTGTGTTAACGCTCCCCAAGCCCTTTGTGCACGAACCTTTGTCTTCTCTGATGTTTCCTTACGTGGGGAGCACAAACATTTCCTTACTTGGCCGAATAATGAAACATAAACAACCAGCAGGGCATGAAGGAACATGAACGCACTGCTTGGCAGCATGTGACCGGGAAACTTTCTGAATCATGCTGTGAAACTGCCCTGCGGGAGTCCCAGGGGTGCTGGTTGGAGAGGAAAATGCTTGGGACCTCTCTGTGGGCCAGAAGAGAGCTGGGGCCTGCACAGAGGAAGCCTTGCCCCTGGCTGAGCTGTCCCATGTGCCAGGTGACCACAGAGGGGTAGGGATGTCATCATCCTCACTTCATAGATCGGGAAGCAGAGGCTTGGAGAGATTAAAATTGCCTGAGGTCCCACAGCAAGGAAATGGCAGAGCGGTAGTTACTGCGGAATTTAACGAAAATATTCTTGCTCGCCAGGGTGGGAGGCTTCGGACCAAATAGGGCATCACAAACTGGGAAATCTGCCTGAAGTGCAGTCTAATTTGTCAGGCTTCCAGTGGGCCAGAAGGACCCTCTGGGATCCGGCCTTTGCTGCCAGGACAGCTGCCAGGACACCAGGTACCTCGTGCACGGGCCCTGCCCCATGATAGGAGGTGACCTGAGGCGCAGGTGTCCAAGTTCTCCCTGCACCCCTCACTACCACCAGCCCCACCTCTGAAGCCAGCTGCCAGGGCAGAATGAGGCGGTGTCAGTGATGGGTCTTTACAAACCCTAGAGAGCGCTCCTTTAGGCGGCAGCCTTCTAGTTAGTGGAAGGGACACTGCTCCCTCCACTGTTTGGCTCTCAGGCAACTCGGTTCACCTCTCTGAGCCTTGTTTTTCTCATCCAAGTCGTATCGTGACCCTCATCACACCTCCAGGCTGCTGTGTGACTGCATGGAAAGTATTTGCCAGTCTGCAGCCTCAGGATCTGGGTGCAGGGTAGTTTCTCCCTAGTCACGTGAAGGGCTTAGCCTAAGGATGCAAAGACAGAGGCCAGAGAGGGAGATGGGGGTGGTGTGGTGGGGACACAGCACAGTGAAACAGCCACGGGCTCCACCCCAGCCCCTGCTGCAGGCCACCCCTGGTGCTCCCCTGGGCTGGCATCTTCTGACGCCCTTCTCTGTCTTACAAGAACTACCGTTTGCCGAGCACATGCTGGGACTCTAGACACCCCACACAAATATCCTGACCCTCACCAGCTACAAGCATCCATCCGTGATCCTGGCCTTTTCTTCACTTTAATTATACTAGTAACAGCGCAGGCACATTTTCTTTGTAGAAATTAAAATGTTACAGACTAGGCTAAAGTTCCCTTTAGCTACCACCCCCCTCCCCCAATCCAGCTCCTGTCCTGCTCCCCAGGGCTTATCCACTGTTACTGCTGGGGCTGGGCCCCTCTAGACCTCCTTCTGTGCATTACGTTTGTGTATATGCTCCTTTCTCTCTCCTCTGCAGAAGGACAGGCGGAGGTGGGCACCCCAGACAAGGAAGGCAGCAATCAGCCCAAGAGCAGCGATGGGACCACCTCATCTTGAACATGACCTTGCCCGAGGAGGCTGGAAGAGAGACGCGCCGTGGACGGAAAGCCCTGGCACTGGCCCGGCAGCCTTTCCTCTGAGCAATGTGTTCCAGGCAAGCCAGGCCAGACTGAAAGGCAGCCCCAGAGGCTCCCGTGGCCCCTACCCTGGGAAGGCCCTCTGCCCACACCCCCAGGCTCCACGCTCCCACCACCTCCTCACTCGCCCGGGGTACACTTTCAAGACACTGTAACCACAGGATGTTATTTATTCAGCAGGTGCTGGGACTCGGGGGCTGGGTCCTGCCACCTGGGTGAACAGCCTGGGCAGGGACCGCATTCTAGCTCTGCCCCCTCTTCTCCAACCCAGCCAGCCTTCTGTGTCAGGACCTTCTTACCCCTTTTTTAAGAAGCACTTTTAAACTTTTTAGAAACTTTAAACCTTTTCTCAGCAGAGAGGGAGGGAGCTGACAATTTACCTTTTATTTTGGAAGCCATCGTAAGTTAAACTTTTTGACCATCTATGCAGCTCTGAGGTTCCCTCATGGAGCTTCACAGATCTATTTTTAGGGAAGGGATCTTGTGCTCAAAACTCTCTGATTAACTCTTTGCCCTTTCTACCAAGATAAGTGACACCTAGGACCCAGGAAATAAATGCTGATGATTTGTGTGATAGGTTTAGATGATTATTTCTCCTTTAAACAACAGCAAAAGCAGGGGCTGGGCCTTGTTTCCCCAAGGCCATGATTAGCTGGGACCCATCGCTGCCCCAGCCTTCCACGGAATGAAGTACCTGAGAAGATGCTGGGGTACCGCGGAGGCCGGCACCACTCCTCAGGCCAGTATCTGAGGAATCATCTTCCATCTCACCCTCTCTCACCCCAGTTCACAGCTTTGGGAACCCAAAAGGAAGGTTTCCCCCCTTAGGACCTAGAGTAGGAGGGGGTTAAGAGTTCAGGGAGCATTTAAGCAGATAAGCCTTCCAAGAGAAGCCTGGTTTCTTCTGGACGGAGAGCAGGCTTTGGGCCCCGCTTTGCCCCCCCTTCCCATT
Organism: Eubalaena glacialis; assembly: GCF_028564815.1. NCBI lineage: Eukaryota > Metazoa > Chordata > Mammalia > Artiodactyla > Balaenidae > Eubalaena > Eubalaena glacialis. Next base: position 16,392,815 of record NC_083728.1, on the reverse strand, counting down.
CACAGACCCCACCGGGCTCTCGGGACCCTGCTGCTGGGCAGGCTGCCTGCTTCTGGGGGCCCCAGGGGCTCCTTCCGTTCTCCACAAACCCAAGCTGGCCCGCTCCGACCGCAGCGCCATACACCACATGCTGCACAACCCCAGCCGTTGGTTTCTTTATTAAGCACCAGATTTTCAGCACGAGTCACCATAGGAGGAGGGATTCAGATTCAACCAGCCACAGGCCCTGATCCTGGCCCGGGCACACAATCAGAGGAGAGACACGGCCAGGCGGAGGTGTATGTGTGTACAGAAACAGGCACGTGGGCTTCACGAGCATCAGTAGCTGACTCTGGAAATCATAGTCTCCCTGGAAGGAGTAAAGGGAAGCCTGTCGATTAACCCCAGAGTTGTGAAGACTCCATCCACAGGGTGAGGACTCTGAGAGGTGGCCACGATGTCTTCAGGGACGCTGCCCAGCTTGCCAAGTAAAAGAAGCAGAAAGATTAGGCAACTTGTAGTACCCAGGACATTTAAAAAAAAAAAATCACAGAATATCAGAGCCAGAGAGGAACCCCTTTCTACAGATGGGGAGACTGAGGCTTGGAGCAAGGAAAGGCTCTGTCAAGGCCACACAGGAAGGAAGGAAGCAGAACCTAGCTGCACCCTGGGCTCAACTCCCTGCCCTTGGCTTTGGGCAGCCCTGGAGATGCCCCAAGTTGCCAAGACCTTGGGAGTGGGCTTGAGAAAGTCTCCTCCTCAGATCAGCCTCAAGACAGCATTATGCAGAAAGTGAGCCTGTCCAGTGAGGGAGGACCACCAGCCAGGGAGTCATCACGCATCCCTGGTGCTGCCCAGGAGAGGAAGGGAGGGCATCTTGCTAGAAGTCCCCGGAAAGCCAGGTGGGAGCCAGGGCAGGGCACCAGCCCAGCAGCTCAGTCAGAAACATACCTGCAGAGGCCAAAGGTGGCATCCCATAGGCTTTATAGAGCAGATCAAGAAGCTCCCTCTTCTCATCTTCTGGGAGGAAACTGGACTTCGCCGCATTGATGTTCTGGAAGGGCCAGCACGGCAGACAGCGTGAAGCCAGAGAGCATAGAAGGGAGTCCTTAGCAATCTAGTGACAGTCCGTCCTCTTCATCAAACATGGGCAATTCGTTCAGCTCAGAGTGGGGAGGACTTGTCCAAGGTCACGCGGCAGCAAGTGCCAGAGCAGAGACTATGAGCTTCTGCGTTCTTAAAGTGGCAGGACGTGATACACAGATGTGGGAAGGAGGTTGGAGAAACCTTTGAGAGACAGGGTGGGATGTGTGGCGCCAGAGAGACAGTCCTGCAGGGACAGACTTGGGATATCAGAACCACTGAAATCACGGGCTCATCCTGGGGTCTGTGAGTGGCCTGAAAAGTGTGTGCAAAATGTATAGCTGAGCACACCTTTCTGGGGAGATGGTTGACAGCTTTCAGAGTCTTTCAAGGCACTTGACCGAAGCAGAGGATAAAAAAACCCAGTCCTAGGTCAGGATCTCAGCCGAAGATGTCTTCTCTGTGGAAGGCATCGAACTCCAGGTCTGCCTTGGCCTGGCCTGTTGCAGCAGACTCACCCCTCATTCTCCGGGGCTTCTGGGCCCTGGACAGGACCTGCAGGCCTCACACACTCCCAGGGCCCAGAGTCAAGGCACACAGCCACTCACCAGTCTCTTAAACTCCTCTTCAGTGAAGCCCATGTCCTGTTTGGTCATCTGGTAATCAGTGTCCAGGGTGGACTTGAAGATGAGTGGGTCATCCGTGTTGAGGGAGTAGTTAGCCTGGTCGTTTTTGAACCTGGACAATGCAGGGGGGTGGGGGGGGAGGGGGAGAAGCACCTCCCGTCACTGCTGTGTAAACAGTCACTGCTGTGTAAACAGTCACTGCACGTGGACGTCCACCCTCCTTTGAACCGCGCGGCACCCTTGGACAGGCCTGGAAGTTCTCGTTGTACAGAGGAAGACACAGATTCAGGGAACTCGGGTGACTTGTCCAAGGCCACATTACTAGCAACTCAAGACTTAAAGCCGTCCAGCCAGGCCAGAGCCAGGCAAAGGCAGGAGAGGGGCCGGCTTGGCGAGGCCAGAAAAGCAACAGCCCGCTCTAGCTACCCCCCTCTCTGGCCCTCCCCTTCACAGCCGCACTCTGGGAGAGTTGTCTGCCCCCTTCACCAACCGTCCTCAGCACCCCCTGGGATCTGACTCTTCAAGTACACCATGGGGACTGTTCTTAGCATAATCCCTGACCACCATCTTATTAAATCCAATGGACTTTTCCTAGCTCTAACCTCACCCGACTTGTGGAGCAGAATTTTATACTGGTGACCTTTTCCCTAGATTTCTTGGACACCGCACTTGTGGCTTTCCTTCTGCCTGTGCCTTCAATGTCACTGTCCTTCTGGATTCTCTCCTAGGCCCTCTTTTTCTTGTTGTTGTTATTCAAACAGAAAGTCACAAAAATTATAATCATCCTCATCAGTTCACTCAGTCCCATGTAATTAATTTTTTTTTATCTTGATCTTTTGTTAGCACTCTTATGAATTCATCAGTTTTCCATTAGAGTTCTGAAAATGCTTATTCATTGAGTTCAGCAGTACAGTCAGGTACCAGAATTCTAGGCCCTCTTGCTCCACCGTCTGCTGAGGCCATCACTTCTCCTTCAACCACCGGATCTCTTTAGGTGACTCTTTCTCCAGCCCACAGGCTGTATGCCCACGTGCCTCCAAGAGCCTCCACTTGGGTGTCCTGTAGGTACTGCACACTCCACATTCCTAAAGCGGCTCAGGCCCGCCTTGTAATCAGAGTGTGAGCGAGCCCAAGCTCCTCTCCTTCTCGTAAGCTTGGCGGACAGACCATCAGTGCTGGCCTGACTATGGTCACCCCGAGTTCTTAGTGAACTTCTGGGTCAGCTGTTCCCTCCTGAGGCCTCTCCCAGGGCTCAGTCCCAGCGCAACCTGAAGAAGGGCCAAAGCTTCTTAGTTAAGCCTATGGGGCAGGATCGAGGTGGGGTGGGATGGGACAGGCTCTCCTGGGGAAAGCTTCAAGATGTGCTGGGGGAATGCCCAGAGGGGCCAGGAGCAGAGACCACGTGAGCAAGAGGGACTCATCTTCCTAATTCCTAGGAGGTAGAATCTGGGGTGTGGAAGTTTCCCTTGGGGTAGCAGGGCATTCTGCTATAGCTGGATGAGCTACAGGGCCCCCAGCTGTGCTATGCAATAGCTGGGTGACCTCATCATCAAGTTACACCACATCCAAGCTTTGGATTCCTCACTTGTAAGACGAGGATAATAGCGCCTGCTTCCCAAGCATTTGAAGAGCTTTCACACCCAAGAGACCCCGCAGGGACCAGTGCCCAATCCCTGCATCCCCTTCCCACCCTTGGCTTTCCTAGTACAAAACTGAACGGACCCCAGGGGCCCAGGCCTCACCGAACGACTGCATGCTCCGTGCCTGGCTTCCAGGCGCCCGTGAGGTAGCTGGACCAGGGGCAGACCTGGAAGAGCAGGCGGGTGGCTGGCACAAACCCCCCGGGGCCACGCTGACCCCCGTCCCCAGGCCAGCTGGAGCCACCTCCTCCGGCGCCGTTCTCGCCCTGATCACAGCGGCCCCCTCGCAGCCGAGTCCCAGGAGCCGTCAGTCCTGGTTTTCTCCCCCCACCCAGCAGCTCCAAGGCCTGCGGCCCACGCTCCCCGCGGCGGCTGGACCCTCCGCGCTTTCCACCGCCTCCCTGACTTCCCCCTCCCCGGCCCCTCACCTCGAAGTGCATGTTTTCCTGCCGCAGCCTGTTGTAAAGGACTGGGTCCTCCAGGGTGTGGTAGCCGTGCCCCAGCCTCTCGGTCTTGAGCGTGTCCACGGCCTGTTGACAAGCAGGGTGGAGCCCAGCGCAGGCCGCGGGGCGAGCGGGGAGAAGGGCCCCCGCCGCCAGCCCGGCCACTCACCTCTCTCACCACCTGGGCCGAGCCCACCTCCCCGGCGTGGACCGTGCGGTGGATGCCGCTCTTCACGGCCTCCTTTAAGGGCAAGGGCTTGGTCAGGGGCGGCCTGGGGCTCGGCCCCGCAGGCCCTGCCTTCACTACACCGGGGGCTGAGTAATCATTTAAGTGGTAGCCCTCCTTTATTAGACAGTTATTACGTGTCAGACACTGCAGGAAATGGTTTGGACACCTTACGTTACATTCACAGCTGCTCTAATACCTATCCTACAGGGAGCAGGGAGGGACCGAAACTCAGGAGAATTAGGTATCACGACCAAGGTCAGACCGCTAGGAAGAGATTCCAGACTCCTACTCTCGACCCCATGCTTCACCCCTTCCACGGGAAGCACAGCATGAGGCTTTGAGACGTCTGCTCCAACCCACTCATCCCAGCCGATGAAACAGGCCCAGAGAAGAGACAGTCTCGCCCAAGGTCACACAGCGAATCATTAGGCCGAAAGGCTCCAACACAGGACCCTCCAGCACCAAGTGGGGTTTTTTCTTTCATACCAGATTCCCAATTTCTAGAGCCCCTAGACCCAGTCCGACACACTTGGGAGCCCAGGAGGCCTCGTGATCCCCCGTCGGTGTGCCTTCCCCCTTCTGGTATAGAGACCAGCTCCCCACGCGGCTCCCCCAGAGCCAGCCTCTCCTCTGCCTCCGTCCCCCAGGACCCACCGCGTAGGCCTTCACGTGTTCAGGGAAGAGGCTGCTGCCTTGGATGGTCTCATCTCCGGCCAGGTCGATGGCCACCACGGTCTGCTGCCGGTACTTCTTACACAGCTCCACCACCTCGGGGGACCAGCCTGTGGGCGAGATGCCCGCCGGGCCTCTGGCAGCAGCACGGAGGAGAAAGACCCTCCCAGCCCTCCCACCCAAGGCCAGCACAAGGCAGAGGGCCCAGTGTCCCATCTTCAAGGCCTGACCCCACGGCCTTCGGGGCCTCAGCATCCTCTCCTCGCAGAGGGGGGCCGTATGCTGTGGCACAAGGTCACAGCGAGGCTTTGCCGAGGCCCCGTGTGTGAGACACCGAGGTCAGGGCCTGGGCTCAGTAAACGACAAATGGCAATTCTCCCTCTCGATCCCCACACCCATCCTCAACTTAGCAGATGAGATGGAGGTCCACACCGTTCAACATTTAAACCTAAAACAACTCCCACCAGTGTTACTAAACACATCGCTAACGCTGGTCATTGTAAAGTGTTTTAAAAAGAATGACCAACCACAGGCTTTGGAACCAGATGGCCCTGGGTTCTGCTCCGGTTTGTGCCTTCCTGATTGAGCCTCTTTCTACCTCAGTTTCCTCATCTGTCAAACGGGGATAAACGATGGTGGTCCTGTCTCCTAGACCCCTGTGAGGATTAGAGAAAATACCCCAAGCCACTCTGCACAGGGAGGCCCTGCAGGTTGACACTAGCCCCTCGCTGTGGTCTCACTACTCCTTAGAGCAGAGAATGGGGTAAGTACGATCACCTCCTGTGACAAGGCATGTCTGAGATCCAGAGAGGTGATGTGACCTGGAGAGAGTCACACAGCGGGGCTCTGCCTTGGAAGCACAAGCCCTGGAGATGTGACCAGTGTCAGTCACAGGGAGACCCCCTCAGGCCCTGGCGCTCAGACCTAGTCCCAGGTTCCGCAGCCCTGACAGGAGGGGGCCCGGCCCACAGGGTCTCAAGGGAGGACCACGGCCTGAGGGGAACCACGCTTAGGCTTTTCTCTATTGTTAGCCTCCCTTGATTTTAAGCCTCCTGCAGGTCACGTGGCTCCCAGGCTCAGCCTCCCTGGGGAGAAAATTCTGTTGCAGGAAGTTCTGAGCTTGCCCAGGAGGAAGCCCCGAGGTTCAACTGATGGGCTCAAGACAGACCACGGGGACCGGTATGGCCCCTGTGCCCGGCCAGGAGGTTGTGGTGGCATCAGATGGGCAGCCAGGGACGGGGCCAGGGTCACACTCACTGGGCTGGTGGCGCATGCAGCACAGGATGGACCGCACCTTCACCCCGAAGTCTCGCTCTCCCTCTTGCAGGCCCTGGCCCACTAGGTACACCACCTCATCCGGGGTGAGGTCCCCTCTGTGTGCAGAGAAGAGTAGGGGTGGGCCTGAGACAAAGGCAGACCTAAAGGACAGCCCTGGGACTGGGAGAGAGGAGGGAGGGGAGGCGGGGAGGAGGGGGAGTAAAGGGGGGAAGGAAAGGAGGAGAGAAAGAGGAGGAAGAGGGGTCTTCCAGGAGAAGCCCTCACCCCCACTAACCCACTGCCTCTGAGGAAAGGATGAGGGAGATAGCCCCAAGCCCTAGCGCACCCCCTTCCAGCTTCCTTGGAACTGCCTGGACGCTTCCAGACCTGCGAAGACTGTCCCAGTTCGGGGGGTTGTCAGACACAGCCCTCCTCCCACCCACGATGGAGAGCACTGCTAAGCTAAGCTCACCTGTTGTGATTCCCACTTGTCCACAGGTATCAGAGTCATGGCTAGAAGGGAGCGAGGTGGTTGAGTGGTACCGCTTAGACATCCCTGGGGTCCAGGCAGAGGGGCAGGAGTGGGCCAAACTAACTTTGGTTACAGGGTTAGGATAGGACCCCTAGAAGTCACTGGGTAAGCTGTGGGCCAGTTCAGGGAGCAAGACCAAAGTCTTGCTTGGGCCAGGGCCTCCCAGTCCGCCCCTCGCGGTCTTGGGTCCGGCCACCCTGCCACAGCAGCGGCACAGCCCTCCAGACGGTCACTCACTCAGCCTGGTTCCAGGGGATCGGCTCCACTTTGGAGTTGGCCAGCAGGTGCGGGCTGTAGCGCACCTCCACGTACACCACGCCCTCCTTGGCCTTCATCTCCACAAACTCGTAGGCAGTCCTTTTGATGGCCTCCCGGCAGCCCCTGGGAAGGGCAGAGAGGGGCTGGGGACAAACTGCCCCAAGTCCCTTGGGAGCTCCAGGAATAACAAAGCTGTCCCCTGCCCATAGCAGATCAAACCCACGTGTGGCCCCCCAGTCTCTCATCACCCAGCCCAAAGCTCTGGGCATCTGCTGGAGAAAATCCTAGAGGCACAGCACGTCCTGTCAGCTCTACTTCCAAACTGGATGCCAATTCTCGCCCCCTCCGCCCTGGTTCTAACCACCTCACCTCTCTAACTGGCCTCCTGGTCTCCACGCTTGCCCCTGTAGAGCAGCTAGCTCAATCTTTTCAAAATGGAAATCAAAGAGGGAATTCCCTGGCAGTCCAGTGGTTAGGACTTCACGCTGTCACTGCTCAGGGCCAGGGTTCAATCCCTGGTCGGGGCACTAAAATCCCACAAGCTGTGCAGCGCGGCCAAAAAACAAACAAAAGGAAATCGAAGAACATTACTCCTCCACTCTGAACCCTAGTGGCCTCCCACCTCGTAGAGTAAGTCTCAACCCCACCCCCCAACCCCCCACAAGGCCTGCGTAATCCGGGCCCCTTCCAGCCTCCCGCTCCTTCCATGACTCCTCCGGGGTCTTCTTTCTGTCCAGCGAACAACCAAGCTTGTTCCCAGGTCAGGGCCTTCGTGTTTGCAGCGCCCCAGCCTGCAGGCTCTTCACCCAGATCACTCTATGCTCCCTCCTCCCTCCATTCAGAGCCCAGCTCCAGCCTCACCTCCTCGGGGAAGCCTTCCCTGACCACCTTATTTTAAAACATCTCACCCCTTTTCACCTCTTCTCCTGGGCTTCAGTTTTCTCCATGGCCCTTATCACCACTCAACATCACAGATCACATGGTTTCTTTATTAGCTGGTTTTCACCTCCCCAACTAGAATGTAGTCTCCATGAGACAAGGACCTCTCCACCTGTCTCATCGCGGCTACGATCCCTCAGCCAAGGACGGAGCCTAGGACATTGCAGCCACTGAAATATTTGTTGAGTGATAGATGTAGGCCAGCAGGAGGAGAAATAGGAGAAAAGGACACACACAGGCAACAAAAAGCAAAAATAGACAAGGGGGACTGCACCAAACTAAAGAGCTGCTACACAGCAAAGGAAACCATCAACAGAGTGACAGGCAACCTACCGAATCAGAGAAAATATTTGCAAACCACACATCTGATAAGGGGCTAATACCCAAAATGTGGAAGGAACTCCTACAATTCAGTAGCAAAACAAACAACAAAAACTGATAAAAAAAAAATAGGCAAAGGACCTGAGTAGACATTTCTCAAAAGACATACAAATGGCCAACAGGCCCATGAAATGGTGCCTGACATCACTAATCACTAAGGAAATGCAAATCAAAAGCGGTTTAAGCCTTCAGGAAGCTGGTCCTCTTCTGTCTTGTGGCCGAGAGACAGGAGCCGCCTGGGCAGTGGTGTGGGAGACGTTCCTCGTCCGGGGGAGAGGCAGCATGTACGCCAGAGCATCTGCTAACCCAGGCCAAGGATGGGGGCAGTCGATGCCTTCCAGGCAGAGCCCAAAAGCTTCCAGAAAGCAGCCAGCAACCTTGGCATACATCTTCCTTCCCCAGGACTCCTCATTCCTGTCCTGCCACTTACCCAGCCAAAGGCCTCCACCAGCCTCACACACCTTCCTCACTGGTCCTCCAACAACCCATCCTCCAGACCGTTCCTCAGGTCCAGCCCTCTGGACAATATCACAGCCTTTCTCTCCCAAGGCCCAGTCCACACTTCCTCCTCCAGGCAGCCTTCCCTGACTCCCCCAGCCCCCTCTACGTCTTCCCTGTCCTGAGCTCTGGCAGCACTGACTGCCAAGGCCCCATTCTCGCCTGCCTTGGGAAACTCTGCCTCGTGCCAGGAAGCTCAAGGCGACATCAGGATGAGAATCTGGGCTTCACCCCTTGCCAACTGTGTGGTCCTGGGCAAGTTCCTTCACTTTCCTGAGCCTTCATTTCCTCCTCTGCAAATGAGGAGCGTATCTAGCTCACAGGACTGTGGACAGCTACAAAGAGAATAGTTTTGTGAACTGTACACACATTATATTCTTCTATATCTAAGATATTCTGCTATCAAAAAATGGAAGGAATGAAAAGTAACATAAAAACAGCAGTGCCTGGCTGTCGATAAAGGTAGCAATTGTCCTCCTAGTGAGAGGGGGCTTGCTGAGGACAGTGCTGTGTCCATTCCAAACCCCAGCCCTAGGAGGCAGAGAGGGTCATACGCCCCATTGTCTAGATAAGGGAACTGAGGCCCAGAGGGGGGCAAATTTGCCCAGCATCGAAGTTATTTCTTGAAAGAATCTGATACTAGGATCTATGTTCTTAACCCCCACATTCTGTCATTTTTCTATAGAAGTTGAAGGAGTTTCAGCCCATCATACCCATTTTCCAGAAGGGAAAACCAAGGCCCAAAAGCATGGAGAGATTCGCAGGAGTGTACACAATGGTGAGAGGCAGAGCGGGGTTGTACAGCGCCTTCTCCCGCCCCACAGGCTGAGGTGTGCAGGCAGCTCGACGTGGGCACAGGGACCAACGCTGCCCAGGGCCCGGCGGCGGGGGTGGGGGGGCGGGGGGTGGGAAGACTTACGCGATGGCGGGCATGTAGTAGTCGAACTTGGCCAGGAAGCCAGGGAGGCTGAGTGGCTTGTCCATGCCGATGATGTCCTGCAGCTCCTCTGGTGTGTTGGCAGGGAGGGCGATGCCCCGCTTCCTGGGGACAAAACAATGAGGGTGATGGACAACCCTGGGCAGGACCTTACCAACTCCTTGCTGGGGGGCGGAGGTACATCTGACCCCTCTCATTGGACAGATGGGAAAACTGAGGCCCAAGGCATATAGAACCTGGACCTAAATCCTTCTAGGATCTTCCGTCTCCAAGGCCATGACCAGCCAGCAAATCTCAAGGGGGACAACTGGGGTTAAAGTCCATTTAAAGTGCACATGAACACACACACCCCCCCGGTGCCTGGGGACAGGGAAGGTGCCAGGGCAAGCCCTTGGTAGAGCCGGCTGGCCGTGTGCCAGGTCAGGGGTTATCAGGGGCAAGAACTGCAGCACACAATGACCGGGACAGGAGCAGGCGCCAGACTTCCCTCCGCCACCCTCCATCTGGCCAGCACATCAGAGAGGCTGGCCTGGCCCATTGTGCTGGGAGAGGGAAGCCAGCCCAGCCATCTACCCTGACCACAGCCTCCCACACACGGCTGGACCATGGCAACCACTCGGTAAGGGCTGGCTGAGAACAGCCCTTCTGGTCGGGGGCCTCCTCCTCTCCAGAGGCATCTCCACCTCCCCGCAGCCAGGACCAGCAGGGTGCAAGGCTGGGCTGGCTTCCCCGCTTCTCAAGCTCCAGCCCCCTCTGCTCCTCCTGGCTCTGCCCCAACACAAGGGTCACCCCTGGCCTCAGTTTTCCCACTTTTAAGATAAAAGGGACAGGCCAAGGACACCAGACATTCAAGAAATGCTTCTACCATGAGGGACAAAAGACCAAAGGCACTCTACAGAAACAGAGAAATGCAGAGAACAGAAAACTTAAAAACCCAAAATGAATAGCCTCAAAGAGAGGAGACGATGTTACATCCTTGAAACAAGAGCATCCCTTTTTAAAAAGAGGACATTCAGAAAGTAAGAAAGAGCTCTTGGAGATTTGGAAGAATACGGCAGCGCCCATCAGGATGTAATAAAAGGAATGGAAAATAAAGTTGAGAAAATCCTCCAGCAGGTAGAACAAAAGACAAGATAAAAAATAGGAGCAAATGATTAAGAAAATTAGGTGATTAAACCAGGAGGTTCGGCCTCCAGTTATCCACAAAGCAAGAACAGAAGATAGAAGGGAGGACATTGCCAAAGAAATGGAAATTCGACCCAAGTGTTGAAGTCCTTTAATAGCTTCTGTTATTAAAATATTAAAATGTTTCCCTACATAAATACCTGTTCCCTAAACCTCCTAAATATGCCCTCTTCCCCTTCTGCATGACCCCAGGACCTATGAGTGACCAGTGGGTATCACCAGGGGGTCACCCTGTTGCCCAGTTTGCCAGTCAGACTCCCATCCCTGCGAGACGTCCCCAGGGAGGATGAAGCCCTGGGTGCAGTCCTAGCACCGAGGTCAGGTGCTCAGCGCCCTTGGGCCTTCCCCTGCTGGTCAGTCTGCCCCAAGGTCACCCTCATGAGGCCATCCCCAGTCAGTTGCTGCATCCCCGTACCAGTTGTTAGATGCTATATTTTGGATATCTTTCTGGGAGCTGGTGGGTGGAAGGCAGAGGAGGTGAGGCTAAGGCTCCGACCCCCATATTCCCAAACACAATGGCCACATTTGCCCCAGGCCCCCTGGACCAATCCAGAGATCCAGAGCTTTCAGTCCTCTCCCTCTGCACATCAGCATCTGAGGGCCCACGATGTGCTGGGCACTGGATGGATAGCCGTGACCAAGGCAGATGTGTGTGTCTGATCGTCCCCTTTCCCCTCCCCCAAACCCCTCCCCCTCCCAGGCTCCACATTTCCTAATATGGCTCCTCCATCCATCCAGCTGCCTGAAGCAGAGACAGGGGGCTCCCCCAGACTCCATCTCCCTTACCCATCAAGAGCCGGTCCCCAAGTCCTAATTATTTCTTCTTAAATATGTCTCCAACTAGTCTCTTCTCCAGCCTCTCTCCTCAACAGCCACCCAAGAGAGATCTTTTTACCCCACAGATAGAGTGGCCTGGGAAGGCCTTTCGGAGGAGATGACATTTAAGTAGAAGAGTGAGACTGTCCTTTTCCCCTGAGGGAGCAGGAGGAGAGATCCAGGCCGGCAGGGTCAGAGCCCTGCTGAGAGCCCCAGGCAGAAGCACTGAGGGAATTCCAGGGCAGGGAGGCTACAGTTCAGAGCAGGGTCAGTGGTAGATGAGCCACCTGCCAAATGGGGGCTTCGTAGGAGCTGGGACCTTATCCTGAAAGCACCGGGAAGCCACTGAAGGATTCTAAGCAGGGGAGTGACATGAAAAGATGTACTTTTTAAAGAGCTCCTCCTGGCTGTGGTGTGGGGAACAGACAGAGGGAAACCAGGGCAGAAGCCAGAGCTGCCACAGCGGTCCCCTAGGAGACGATCCAGCACCTCACATGGGACTGGGCCTCCGGAAACTACTCAGACTGATCTGTAAAGATCCTGTCTGGGACCCAAGGTTGAGGCAGGAAGGAGTTGTTCCTAGGTCCCCTGCTACCCACAGCCACTAACCGCAGCCAAGGCTCCCTCCACCCAGGGCCAAGCTCAGTTCTTAGATGGCCCTGCTTCCCCAGTCAGCCATGGCCATGCCCCGGGTGCTGCTCGGTTCTCTGCCCTCCCTGGTGGGTGATACACTGAGAGCCCCGTAAGAAGGATGAACACGGGCTTTGGAGTTCAAAGTCCATCCTCCTCCTGTAGGTACCAGATCACCCTGGGCAGGAGCTGTCCCCTTGAGGACCTCCATATCCTTGTCAGTAAAACACAGATGGTACTTTGTTTTCAAGGTACAGGGAGGAACAAATGAGACTATTTGTGTGTCCAGGGAAAGATGGCAGACTCTGAAGCCCAATGGCCTGGGTTTAAATCCCAGCTCTTATTTAAAGGCTGTGTGGGACTCCCCTAGTGGCGCAACAGTTGAGAATCCGCCTGCCAAGGCAGGGGACACGGGTTTGATCCCTGGTCCGGGAAGATCCCACATGCCGTGGGGCAACTAAGCCCGTGCGCCACAACTACTGAGCCTGCGCTCTAGAGCCCGCGTGCCACAACTACTGAGCCCACGTGCCTAGAGCCCGTGCTCTGCAACAAGAGAAGCCACCTCAACGAGCAGCCTGCGCACCGCAACAAAGAGTTGCCCCAGCTCGACGCAACTAGAGAAAGCCCGCGCGCAGCAACGAAGACCCAAGGCAGCCAAAAATAAATGAATAAAATTTTAAATTTTTTTAAAAAATAAAGGCTGTGTGACCTTGAGCAAATTACCCAAACTCTTTGTTTACGAGATCTGGCATGTTTGAGAAGCATCTGGCATGCACTAAGCAAGGAGAAGTAGAAGAGGTCAGAGAGGTTAACACAGGCTTTGTAGGACTTCAAGGAACGTGTGTAGGCTTTGGCTTTGACCCTGAGCAAGGCGGGAGGGTTTGAGCAAGGAAGTGATCTGATCCCTCTGTGTTTTAAGATGATTGTTCTGACTACAGTACTGTGGGGACAGTAGATGGGGGAGGCCAGGGTGGACACCTGGAGACTGGTCAGGAGGCCACTGCAATAGTCCAATGGCTCAGACCAGGGAGGAGACAGTGGCCAGATTCAGAATGTGCTTTGGAGAAGAGCTGGCAGGGTCAAGAAGGAGATTGAGAAAGAAGTTAAAGCCCCCGGAGAGAAGATGGAATAAGAAGAAACAGGTGAGGAAATTCCCTGGTGGTCCAGTGGTTAGGACTCTGTGCTCTCACTGCCGAGGGCCGGGGTTCGATCCCTGGTCGGGGAACTAGGGTCCCACAAGCTGCGTGGCACAGCCAAAAAACAAAGAAGAAGAAGAAAAAGAAACAGGTGAGAACACAGTCAACTGAGGCCCAAGTCACAGAGGCAGAAAAGAGGCTACTGGATTTGGCCAGGGTGAGGGAGGGGTCACAGGCCAGGTGCTCCCCTCCTTCCCCCTCTCAGGCCCAGCTCACTCACAGCTGGGAGTCCTCCAGCGTGTTCTGTCCATATCCCAGTCTGACCAGCTCCCCGGTCCCCCTGCCTGCTGACCTCAAGATCAAACTCCAGCTGGATCAAACCCGCACCCACCTCTCTAGGGCCCACGGGGGTGCCTAGACAGTTCCCGAGATGCCAAGTGGATGTGCGAAACAGAAAATCCAACCAGTTGCCCCACAAGGGCTGCTTCTTTTCCTCCTCCCTCTACCCGGCCCTGGACACTCTCACCTTCTTGCTCCGCTAATGAGCGCTATGTGACCCTTTAATGAGCACCCGCGATTAGATCCCATCTTGGTGCCCGGTTAACCCACCCTAATGGCCTCATTAAGGTCCCTGCATCAATAACTGGCAGTTGACATGGGCAAAGGACAGGCAGAGATAATCCAAGGGGCTTAAACCCAGTTAGAGCCATAGGTTCCAATTAATAATGTTATCGTTAAGTGACATTTATGGAGCATTTAGTGTGCTCGCCCTCAGCTAAGTGTTTTTTGTGCAATACTTTACCTAAACCTCCAGCTGGCAGGGGCAATGGTCAGGGGCACGGACCCAGGGTCACACCTGTGTTTACGAGACAACTTACTTCCCCTATCCTGGCTCAGGATAACCCTCAGGGAACCCTATCAAGTTCCCTCGTCGATAAGACAGGGTCAATAATATACCTATCTCACAAGTTGTCACCGGATTCCAGTAAGTCAATCCAGGTGCAACATTTAAAGCAGTGCTTGCCGTGCAGTAAAGGCTAATATACTTACATGATAAGTTAAATAAAAATTAAATCAACAGCAGCTTCCTAGGGCAGAAAAAAGTGCAACAAGATGGAGAAGCGTGTTCTTGCCAGAACCCTCTCAGGGAATTGGAAGAGACACTTTTAAGTGTCGGGGCAAATGCCCAAGGATCATCAGTTCTCTCCTAAGGAGTGGGTGTCTGGATAAGTGTCTGGCTTATGAAACAGAGGGTTCAAATTTGGATCCAGAGCTGAACTGCTCAAAGCAGCGAGGAGAGGCAGAGTCCTCCCAGCTCCAAACAAAATGAGCATAGCACAAACCCATGAGGAACAGGGAGAGGTAGGTGGCGGGAGGGACCCCATCTCCCAGGTCAGCTCTGGAGGAAGGTCCTGTTCTTACTTTCAACCTACAGAGGCTGAGGCCACAGCAAGGAAACAGTGTGTCCAGATTTGAATCCAGATCCACGGGCCCTTGAAGTCCTTGCTTTTAAGTGCTAGACCCCAGAGAGGGGATATCATGAGCCCTTGAAATGTGGGGAGGGAGGGCGGACATCCCTCACTGGGGGTGCTGGGGACCCTTCGGCCCACCAGCATCCACGAGAGCAGAGGCAGGAGGTACGTTCTCCTTTGGAAGATGCAGAGATTTGGGCCCAGCGAGGGGGCACCACTTCTCCGCGGCTCCAAGCAGGTTACCATCGTGAGTAGGAAAATCTTGGAGGGTCAGATGGCCCAGGGTCAACTCTTGACTCTACTTGTTCTGTGGCCTTGGGCAACTGCCTTCACTTCCCTGAGCCTGCTCTCTTCTCAGTGACAGGGGGATGGCAATGCTCTCCTCCTCCAAGTGCGGAGGGATTAAATTCGCTGACTCAGGAGAGGGCTCAGCCCAGCCCAGCACTGGCAGATGCTCAGCAAATGGAAGCAGCATTCTACGCGGGCGCATCACCTGCCACAGGCTCTCCGCTGAGTCAAAAAAACAGTGACTGGTTCAGCCCTGGGAACTGCCTCCACTCGTGTGTGTGTGTGTGTGTGTGTGTGTGTGTGTGTCTTTTGGTGTCTCTCTGTGTCCGTGTCTATAAAGTGGGATAAGCTTCCCCTGGCTCACCTGGCAACAGGAAGATAAAAGTCAGAGGCACAGAAGGCAGAAGACTTGGGCTGTGGGTCTCTGTGCCCCACAGACCACCTTTTTCTAGGCTGGGGGCTGGCTTGATTCCACAGGGACACAGGAAGAAGCAGCAACCCTGGAATACTCCAGAGGCGTCTGGGTCAAACTTCCTAGGGAAGAAGGCCTCTTATCTGTGGACTTACCT
This sequence comes from Eubalaena glacialis, assembly GCF_028564815.1. Taxonomy (NCBI): domain Eukaryota; kingdom Metazoa; phylum Chordata; class Mammalia; order Artiodactyla; family Balaenidae; genus Eubalaena; species Eubalaena glacialis. The sequence goes on along the minus strand of NC_083728.1, from coordinate 16,377,245 downwards.
GCCATAATATAAGATGGTTTCAGGCTTGATGGCTCCATCCAGATGGACGTGCAGTTCTACCTGCAAGGGCACAGAGGAAAAGGAGAGAAAAACAAACACCAATGAATGCCTGAAGGACCTTACAGAGGGGCAGTGTTAACATTAACTGTGATAACCATTAGTCACCACATACTGGACACTTACCACATACACTTCACTAAACTGTTTACACGCATTATCCTGTTTAATCCTTGTCTGTGGGGTGGGTTTAATTATCATCTCTGCCTCTTTCACAGTGGAGAACACTGAGGTTCAGAGAGGTTAAATAACTTGTCCAAGACCACACAGCTCTAAGTGATGGAAACAGGAACCCAACCCAGTGCCTTTGTTCTTAACCACAGCTACTAAGTGGCAGAACCGGAATTCTAACCCAAGCCCAATTCTGAAGCTGGTGCTCTTTAACACGAGGCCAGCCATGGGCCCGGAGGAGCGACAGAGCCTCAGCCACCATGCAGGCAGATCCCGCTCTCAGCCAACTCACCAAACAAGATCCAACTCTAACAAAAAGGATTGGCCACAGACCTTCTGGACTAGTGAATACCTACAATATACGTCAAAAATCAGTCTCCATTTTCAAAAGCATGTGTTACTGAAAATGAAACACTGCTTATCAGGAATCAATATTTGACGATAAGATCCTTCCAGGACTCTAGAAAGGGCACCAGATACTTGGCCATCTTGGTGATCCTCTCCTACATGCTCAGCTCCATACACAAGGCCAAGAGTTTAAGGACAAGGACTTTGGGGAGAGCTCATCAGGCTGGACTCCCAGCTCTGCCTCTTCTCTGGCTGTGTGATCTTAGACAAGACACTTGATCTCTCTGAGCCTCAGTTTCCTCAACTGAAAACAGCTGCAAAGATTTCCTCCCTGTCCAAGAAGAGTTTAAGGATTTAAAAAGACAGTGTATAATGATGAAAAATCTGAAAGAGAAATTAAGGAAACACTCCCATTTACCATTGCAACAAAAAGAATAAAATACCTAGGAATAAACCTACCTAAGGAGGCAAAAGACCTGTATGCAGAAAACTATAAGACACTAATGAAAGAAATTAAAGATGATACAAACAGATGGAGAGATATACCATGTTCTTAGATTGGAAGAATCAACATTGTGAAAATGACTATACTACCCAAAGCAATCTACAGATTCAGTGCAATCCCTATCAAACTACCAATGGCATTTTCCACAGAACTAGATCAAAAAATTTCACAATTTGTATGGAAACACAAAAGACACCGAATAGCCAAAGCAATCTTGAGAAAGAAAAACGGAGCTGGAGGAATCAGGCTCCCTGACTTCAGACTATACTACAATGCTACAGTAATCAAGACAGTATGGTACTGGCACAAAAACAGAAATATAGATCAATGGAACAGGATAGAAAGCCCAGAGATAAACCCACGCTCATATGGTCACCTTATCTTTGATAAAGGAGGCAAGAATATACAATGGAAAAAAGACAGCCTCTTCAATAAGTGGTGCTGGGAAAACTGGACAGCTACATGTAAAAGAATGAAATTAGAACACTCCCTAACACCATACACAAAAATAAACTCAAAATGGATTAAAGACCTAAATGTAAGGCCAGACACTATCAAACTCTTAGAGGAAAACATAGGCAGAACACTCTATGACATAAATCACAGCAAGATCCTTTTTGACCCACCTCCTAGAGAAATGGAAATAAAAACAAAAATAAACAAATGGGACCTAATGAATCTTAAAAGCTTTTGCACAGCAAAGGAAACCATAAACAAGATGAAAAGACAACCCTCAGAATGGGAGAAAATATTTGCAAATGAAGCAACTGACAAAGGATTAATCTCCAAAATATACAAACAGCTCATGCAGCTCAATATCAAGAAAAGAAACAACCCAATCCAAAAATGGGCAGAAGACCTAAACAGACATTTCTCCAAAGAAGATATACAGATTGCCAACAAACACATGAAAGGATGCTCAACGTCACTAATCATTAGAGAAATGCAAATCAAAAATACAATGAGGTATCACCTCACACTGGTCAGAATGGCCATCATCAAAAAATCTACAAACAATAAATGCTGGAGAGGGTGTGGAGAAAATGGAACCCTCTTGCACTGTTGGTAGGAATGTAAATTGATACAGCCACTATGGAGAACAGTATGGAGGTTCCTTAAAAAACTAAAAATAGAACTATCATACGACCCAGCAATCCCACTACTGGGCACATACCCTGAGAAAACCATAATTCAAAAAGAGTCATGTACCACAATGTTCATTGCAGCACTATTTACGATAGCCAGGACATGGAAGCAACCTAAGTGTCCATCGACAGATGAATGGATAAAGAAGATGTGGCACATACATACAATGGAATATTACTCAGCCATAAAAGAAACGAAATTGAGTTATTTGTAGTGAGGTGGATGGATCTAGAGTCTGTCCTACAGAGTGAAATAAGTCAGAAAGAGAAAACCAAATACCATATGCTAACACATATATATGGAATCTAAAAAAAGGTTCTGAAGAACCTAGGAGCAGGACAGAAATAAAGACACAGACGTAGAGAATGCACTTGAGGACAGGGGGAGGGGGAAGGGTAAGCTGGGGCGAAGTGAGAGAGTAGCATGGACATATATACACTACCAAATGTAAAATAGACAGCTAGTGGGAAGCAGCTGCATGGCACAGGGAGGTCAGCTCGGTGCTTTGCGACCACCTAGAGGGGTGGGATAAGGAGGGTGGGAGGAAGACGCAAGAGGGAGGGGATATGGGGATGTATGTATGTATACAGCTGATTCACTTTGTTATACAGCAGAAACTAACACAACGTTGTAAAGCAATTATACTCCAATAAAGATGTTAAAAAAGGAAAAAAGAAAAAGAAAAAGACAGTGTAGGTGGGCAAGTTCGGCCCACAGGAAGACAGCCTCTGCCTCTCAGCCGGGGCCCTTTCCGCAGGCTGTTAAGAGAAGCATAGCAGGTGCTGGGAAACAGTGGGAAAGCAACTGCCATCTCCCTGTTTCAGGTCATGGAAGAAACTTTTTCCCAGCCAGGGAGCGAGCCAGAAAAATTTTAATTAACATCTCTACCAGGGTGGGGCCTTCTCTGGAACTTGGGAGCCCGGACAAGAAAGTGGCCGCCCTGGCTGGAGAGGGAGTAGCCAGGGAGCCACTGACCCAAGGGCATCCTGGAAGCACCCACGTGAGCTGCCTCCTGTGGGGGAAATCCGGCCTGGGGCCCATGGGAGGCCAGCAGACACAGGGCCGCCAAGCCCCCCTATCAGCAGGACATCCAAGTAATCAAATCTCTCCGGAAGTCACTCAGCAGCAAAGGACCAACACTGTCACAGAGTTGACAAACTCTGGGACAAACTCTTGAGGGAGTTGTTGGATTCCCTGATGAAATGAATTCAATGCTCACTCAGCCAAAAGTTTACTGGGTTCTCAGAAAGTGCTCTGCATTGGAAACACGGAAGCTTCCAGAGCAGGGAACTGCCAACCAGCTGTTTGACCTTGGACAGGTGACCTCACCTTTCTGAGCCTCTCTTTTCTTATATTTAACCTTCACAGGGCTGTGGCGAGGATTCAGCCAGAGAGACGGGGTAGTGCTGTGGTTAGAGCTGCAATTCCAGCTCCTCCACTCGCTCCCTGGGTGACCTGGAGAAAGTTACTTCGCTTTCAGTGTCTCGGCGCTCTCATCTGTCCAGTGGGGAGGATGACACGCCTTCCTCCCAGGGCTTCGTGAGACTTAACCACGTGAATGCACGTAACCAGGACTCAGCGCCGCTGTAGCAACAGCATTTAGCATAATAAGCATAACTAAGAATCCCTCATTCACCAAATAGTTGAGGCCCTGCTGGGCGCACTGGGGATGGAGAGATAAACTAAAGTGACAGAGTCCTGCTCCCGTGAGCAAAGGAGAGAGACATTAAGTAAATGTCACGTTGGTAAATGTACAATCACAAGCCAAGACAACTCCTGGGAGGCACAAACAGAGACCTACCAAAGAGGTAACACACAAAAGAACTCGCCCAGCTAGAGGGCCAACGATGGCTTCCCAGAGAAAGCAGCGCTTAAGCTAATAGCTGAAGGATGAAGAGGAACCAAGTAGGCAAAGGCAGGGGTGAGCAGGAAGGCTGGAAGAGCATCTACGCAGAGGGAACAGCATGTGCGAAGGCCATGCAGTGGGAGAGGATGTGGTGTTCGAGAGGAACTGAAATGGGTTCAGAGAGGGGAGTGGTTGTGGAGCTGGAGAGGCTGCAGGGGCACAAGGAGCATTGGGTTCTAACCTGAGAGCAACAGAGAAGCCATGACAGGGTTTGAAGCTGAAAAGGACAAAGCATAGCAAGACCAGTTAGAAGTGGTCTTGTGAAGTTTATGAGCGATGATGGTGCCTTGGACCAGGGTGGCAAGGCAGATATGGCAAAGCAGGTGGACAGCAAGCCACGTCAAGGATGATGCTTCGGGTCTGAAGCCTGGGTGGGTAGCGATTCCCACGCTCTGAGACAGCGAGCCCAGGAAGAGGACCAAGTGTGAGGGGGGGAGGACGGGTGGGGCACAGGGAGAGAAGTACGGTTAGTGTGATCTTACTTATGGGAAGTCGGGACACCTCTGAGACCTCCAAATGCACATGGACGGACCCAGTGGCTGTGCAGGTCTGGAGCTCTCAGAGAGATCCAGGCTGGAAATGTGAGTAGGAATACAGATGACTGGGGCTGTGATTTTGAATGAGCTCACCCATGAAGGGAACGTCGAGGAAAGAGCATGGGACAAAGCCTGGACAAGCACCAGCACCCAGTGGCTTATAGAAGAGGGTGAGCCTGGAGAAGAGCTGCCAGAGAGATGGAAGGGAAACCAGGAGTGTGTGGTGTGCAGAAGGCAAAAGGCGATCAGACTTCAAAACGGAGGAGTCACCCCCTCACCAGGGTCAGTGCAGAGGGCTGAACGGTAGTCCCCCAAAATATGTCCACATCCTAATCCCCAGAACATATACTTCCACAGAGGGCAAAAGATGGGATTACAAATCTTGAGAGGAGGAGTTTTTCCTGGATTTATTTGGATGGGCCCTACACCCAGTCCTCTTTCTCCTTATAAGGGAGGCAGAGAGTTTTGAGAGACACACACAAGAGGAAGCAGCCCTGGGACCACAGCAGCAGATGAGAGTGATGTGGCCACAAGCCAATGGACATCTGCAGCCACCAGAAGCCGGAAGAGGCAACAAATGGTTACTGAGAAGGTAGGGGTGGGGGGCTCCCTCTGAGAAGAAAATAGAGGAGGAATCAGCCAGGGGGAAGGAACAGGAAGGAGAGCGAACAGGCAGAGGGACATGCAGGCGCTAAGTGTCGGAATCAGGTGGTGAGAGATGAGGCCAGAGAGAAAGTTAGGGGGGTGGAGGGCAGGGAGATCTCACAGGTCACAGTAAAGGGCGATCCCCTGAAGGGTTTTGCACGGGGGAGTCACCTTTTAAAAGCTTTCTCTGGCTGCTGTGTGGAAAGCAGTCTGAAGAGAGGTCAGAACAGAGGACAGAGAGCTGACACAGTGGTCCAGGTGGGAGATGAGCCACCACTGGGAAGACTTGCTGCAGCACCAGAGGCAGTATATGCTCAGGGAGGCTGAGCTGAGCAGTGTGAGGGAAGGAGGCCTCAGAGATCCCACGGGCTGCGGGAGACTAGAGTGCCCCGGGGGGAGGGAAAGCAGAGCCTGCCACTTGCCCACCGTGCCCTACAGGTCCCAGCCCTCCTCAGGGCCTCCTGGGAAGCTGCCCAGACACGTTTCAGGGGAGGAACAGAGGCCAGGAGCTGCCTCCACAGGCGGTCCAAGCTCAGGCAGGCCTCCCACTGAACTTTCTGGAAAACTGAGACTACCCATGGAGAAATCTGCCAGCTTAGAGATGGATGGGGACCCTACTCTGTTGGACCCATTCAGGGAAAAGAAATGGCAGCAGTTCCCTCCAACTTACTGAATATCTCCTATGTTCTGGACCATCTACATGCATCGTCTTATTTCATTCTTACAACCAGTGAGGTGGGGACTTCACTCCCATTTTACACATGAGGAAACTGAGGCTCAGAAAAGTATCCAAGGACACAGAGGCAGTGATGCAGTTAGGATTTGTACCCAGGTTTGAATCTCGAGCTCCTGCTCCACTTTCTCGGCAGGCCTAGCCTCAGACGTAAATAATCCAGCAATGATAATAGCTGTTTACTGTTATCAGACCCTTTATTTCATTTGGTCTTCACCCCTAGGCAAGGGACACACTAGCTCCATGTTGCAGATGGGGAATCGGACTTGCCAAGCTGAGCTCAGAGGAATTCCGTGACCTGCCCAAGGTTACCCAGACTGACAGTGGCAGAGCTGGGTTAGAAGCCAAGTCCCTCCACCTCTAACCCAAGTCCTGCGCACTGCCACACGACCTCCCTGGTGCTTGCACCAGACCTACACCCGGCCTCCTGACCACTCAGGAGGAGAATCTCAGCACCCCCCTCCCCTGCATTCGCTCTCCATGGGCCTGACTCACAGCGAGCGTCTAACAGAACTGCAGGAAATCCTCCAGGTCCAAACAGGAAGCAGCCCCAGTCGCCAAAAAATATTTACTAAGCCCCCTTCAGGTGTCAGGCTCTGTGCAGACGTGGGGAAACATGCCGAGTTCTTGCTCTCAGGAGATGCCAGGCAGGCAGGTAAGGCCCAGGGAGGTATATGCACTCACCAAGGTCACGCAAGGTGTCAGTGGCAGAGCCAGGACGGGGACCCAGGGTCGTGGACTCCAGGACCAGACACTCCCACGTCTGACTCCCGCTCACAACTGGAGGGGCTGTCTACCTTCAAGGCACACCTGAATCACACTACTTCTCCCCAGACCCCCTGCAAACACACCCATTTTGTTTTCATCCCACTGACTTTTTCAGTTTACTTACTTACCATGCCCCTGTCCCCAACTCTTAGTTTCTTTAAAGCAGGGGCTTTGTGCTATCATGCTGTGCCCTCAGGGCCTAGGACAGTGCCCCGCCTAGCAAGAAGTGCTCAGTAGGTCTTGAATGACTAAGTGATTGTTTTCTCCTCTCCCTGTCCCATGTCAGCAGTGCTGTGTCCTCTCCCTGCAGCAAGGAAGGGCTGACCTACCCCCTTGGGCCTGGCAGAGAACCCAGATGGGGGCAGAGTAGCCAGGATTGCTTGACCAGCCCCCAGAACCCGGGCACTGCAGTTAGAACCTGGATGAGCCACAGGTGCCCACTTCCCTTCTTAGCCCTGCTCTTGGCATGGAGCTGGGCAGAACCAGAGGTCAGTGCCCTCATGCCACCACAGCCTCTCAGCTGACTTTTGGGGTGAAGCCAGGAGACAGAGCAGCTCCAGGTCTGACACTGTTGCAGTCACACCTCCTCCAGGCGAGTCCTCTGGGCTCAGCCGCATCTGGGCTCCTATAGCGCCGAGGTACAGAGCAGAAGAGGCCTAGCAGTCCCTCAGTGCCTCCTGCTGACTCGGGGCCCAACCAAGCTCTCCGCTGCCTCTGTGAGCTTCCCCAGGGACTTCACAGAAGGCAAGGTGTGTCCTCAGCCAGGGGGACATCCTGTTGAACAGCAGCCTAGGAACTTAGCACAGTTACCCCCATTTTATAAGTGAGAAGTCTGAGGCTCAGAGAGTTTAAGGAACTTGCCCTAGGGCACAGTCTAATGAGTGCCACACCGGGAAGCTGTTTGACTCTAAAGCGGGAGGTCATAACCACCACGGCACACTCTGTTCATCCTGCATATCGGTGCTGAGTCAGCACTGGTAAAATCTAAACATGATTAATAACCACGACAAGGCTGATCAATAGCAGCTGGCATTGGCCTGCCCCCTGACCCAGGCCTGCACTTGGCATTTTATGTAGGGTGGATACAAATATGATTCCCGTTTTACAGATGGGGAAACTGAGGCACAGAGAAGCCACTCACTCAAGACCCCCAGAGACTGTCTCTTCCCCCACCTTGCCACTCTGGAGCCTCAGAACCCTAAGGAGTGTGGGTGAGCCTGGTCCCAACACTCTCGGTAAATGTAGGCTTGAATCTCACCTTGGCCGCCCTGGCTTACTCTTCTCCCCTGTCCAAAACCAGGCCACAGTCCTACCCTTCCCTGGCCCAGGGGGCACCCCCTAGGACAACAGGGCAGATGGACCAGCTTCTTCCAGCTCACAGGGCCCCTTCCCACCCAGGCCAAGCCCACCCTGAGGTCAGATGTGGAATCAGGAGGCTGGCTGGCCTGTCCTGGCTCAGTGTGTGACCACAGACGCTGCACTTCCCTTCTCTGGTCCTTGCTTCTTCCTCTGTCAAACAAAAGGCTTCAATGAAACCCAATCTCACTCTTCCCCTCCCTCCCAACTGCCACAGGCGTTGTAACAGGTAAGGCAAGCTCTTCCCAGCCAGGGGCATTTTTCTTTTAACAGGTGGCTCTGGTAACAGAAAAGCAAGAAAAGCCCAAAAAAGCCCAAAGCAGTGCTAACACAGTGGGCTTTGTGGCTGGAAGACAAGAGGCGAGAAAGAGAGAGAGAGAGAGAGAGAAGGAGAGAGAAAAAGAGAGAGAGAGGGAGAGAGAAAGAGAGAGAGGGAGGGAGAGAGAAAGAGAGAGAGGGAGAGAGAGGGAGAGAGAGAGAGAGAGAGAGAGGGGGAGGGAGAGAGAGGGAGAGAGAGAAAGAGATGCAGGTGGAGAGAGGCCACTGCAGCCCCCACCGGGGCCCCCAGGGAGGAAATGCACACCCGAGGGCCTGCTGCGCCAGCCACATGCTTCACAAGCCCTAACCAGCATCCATTTCCCCCAAGAACACTGTGACCTTAGCTTTGTCAGCCCATTTTACAGAGAAGGAAGCTGGGGCTCAGGGAATTGTCCACCTGAGCCCTTGTAGCTGATGAGTGGTGAGGCAAGGATCCAAGCTCAGTCTATCCGAATCCCACAGCCACCCCGATTTACAAAGGGGGGTGTAAATCCGCAAAGCAGTTAACAGCATCTGCTTCAGTCTTAGGTAGGTCTGGGTTCAAGTCTAACTCTGCTACTTTCTGGCTGTGTGACTTTGACAAGTTCCTTCCCCTCTCTGAGCCTCAGTTTCCTTATATGTATATGAAGATAATAGTAGGACTTTAAAGGGCTGTTTTGAGCATTAAATGAGTCACTATATGCAAAGCAGTTAGAACAGTGCCTGAAACGGAGTAAACATTCAAATACGAGAAAGAAAAGTATGTTGGACATTTAGCCTCAATTCTCTGCATTAGGAAGGGACTGGGTTGTTCCAGCCTGGACCAGCTCACTCTCTAGCCTACAGCTTCAAGGCTGTCAGATTTTGTGTAGCCTTGGACAAGCCACTTCAACTTTCAGGCCTTAATTTCATCATCTGTAAATGGGGACGAAAACATCCGCCTTGTTGAGTTGTCCAGAGGATTCTGTGAGATAAATCACTGAAGGTGCCTGGTACCCACGAACACTCAAATGGCAGCATTGTTACTGTTATTATAATGACAGGCATGTGATCAGTGTTGCTCTCCACGACACTGAACTCCTGAGGGCTATGGGATTTTCCAGCCTTGCCTCGTGTGGAAACAGACTGATAAGGGCCACCCCTCCACCCCCCTTTGTACCTCCTCCAGTGCCCAGCAGGTGTTCAGGAAGCTACTTGTTGGAATAACATAATCAGAGCAGGTAGGCAGCCGCCTAGGATTTTGCTACTCAAAGTGTGGTCCATGGCCCAGCAGCATTAGCATCTCCTGGGAGCTTGTTAGGAGCACAGCATCTCAGGCCCCATCCCAGATCTCTTGATTCAGAGTCTGAACGTTGACAAACGTTAGGTGATGTGACTATACATTAAAGTTTGGAAAACACTGCCTTGCTCTGCCTTCTCAAAGTTGGCCAGTGCTGAGCCTCACCTGGTGGTAGGTATGAGAAGCCAAAGAGCCCAGCAGAGGCTCCTGTCCCAGAGAGGCCCACACCTGGGGCACTGGCACCGCCACCCCCGAAGGCTTCTGCAGAGGCATTTCAGGAAAGCTGGCTAGGGCATGGGATTTTCGAAGCCAGCCCACCCTGGGCTCAAACCCCAGCTTGGCCACATCCTAGCTGTGTGATCGTAGGCCTAGTTAATCTGTGCCTCTCTGATCATCTATAAAATGCGATGACACCAGCTACCTCCCAGAGTCATTGCTAGGATCAAATGAATTAATGAAGGTTAATGTATTCAGAATGGTGCCTGCCACAGAGCAATAATTCAACTCAATAAGCTCTAGCTGTTAATACTACTGGTTCTCATTACTAGCTACTCCACCCATGGGAAGGCAGGGAACTGGCTCTGGTCACAGGGGCTCTGAGATTCACACTCCTGGCTTCGCTGGCCAGCTCAGGCATGTTCCCTCCTCACAATAATATAAAATGTATGACATCTCACGCACATAGTGGGTGACACTCTACCTTCCCTCCCAAGCATTGCCTTTTAACCTTTGGACACCCCCATGGCAGGTGGAGCCCATTTCCCAGGTGTAGAAACTGAGGCCCAGAGAGGGAAAATGACCTGCCAGCTTGAAGCAGAGAGGATTGGGAGAGGCCAAAAAGATGGGCATGATAATAATAGTCCCTCCCTCATAGGCCTGTTGTAAAAGTGTTGCAAAGATCGAGTTGGTGCATATAGCAAGTTCTACAGAAGGGTTGCCTATTATTTCTCTCCATAACCCCTATTTCACTCCCAGTCAAGGAGTGTCTACTGCCTTGGGATTCATATCAGGGTAAGGTGATCCCCCAGCCCAAGGGCAGAGGGAATCACAAAGCATTAAAAAAAGGAAAAAAGGGGATTCCCTGGCCGTCCAGTGGTTTGGTCTCCGTGCTTTCACTAAGATCCCGCAAGCCGCGCGGTGCGGCCAGGGGAAAAAAAAAAAGCCTTCAAAGGAAAGAACTAATGATGGGGCATGGGGCATCCAGACGAGCTGTGAAGGAGGCATGGGGGATGCAGAAGCTCAGCCCCAGTGCCTGCAACGTCTGGCAGGGAGTAGCGAGCATTTGCCCTCTGGTAGGGGCATCAGAAGTGGGGGGGGGGCCTTACCTCCTCAGAGTCCCCCCTCACCTTCCCCGCCTCCCCAAGGATTCTCACCAACGCTTTTCTGATGATATCTGCCATCATCACTCACACCTATTTCTCAGAGAGGTAAATTGAAGCTGATTGCAGCTCACTCCTTCCCCTAACCCACCCCCAGCAGTCTCAACCCTACTAGCTGATTCACCCTGCTGAACAGACTCCTGGGCCTCTGCCTTCCTTGGACTGAATCTCAGTGCTCCAAAGCCCACCAAGTAGGCCCAGACCCTCCCTGAACCCACCATTCCCAAGACACCACAGCTGGTGGGAGGAGGGACAAGGGGTTTATCCCTTGGGGCTAGTGGCCGTGCCTTGGCCCCAAGTGAACCCTACCAGGGCCCAAGGCCTAAGGCCCACCCAGCCCCTCTAGTGTGTAGAGAGGGGTGCCCTGTTCCCCTCCCTCCTGTCTCTGGCATGGCCCACTGCTCTCACGGGCACATGCACAAACCTAGGCTCCTTGGCACTCAAAAACCATCATAGTGTTGGAGTATAAAGCTGTTTCCATTCACCCAGCACTCAGTATGTGTTGTCCACAACACTAGGTGCCTATGGGTGTAGAAACCGGGCCCCATTTTACAGCTGAGGTTCAGAGAGCTTAAGCCACCTGCCTAGGCTGCTCAGCGCCGGCAGTGCTAGGACGCCCATCTAACAGATAGTGAAACTGAGACCCAGATGGGCCAAATCAGAGGCAGAAGCAAAACTTGGAAGCCAGCCAGGGGTGCCTCCCGATTCAGGACTCTTCCTGTCTCTTTGCCTCTCATTAAACGGCCTGGAGGCGGGCGAGGGCCTGAGCTGAGGGAAGAAAGCGCCTGTAGGGGCCCCGTTTGCTCCCCGGCCATGGAGGCCCCTAAGCCCTCCAGCCAGACAAGGACCCGGACGCCAAACCCCGGACCCCGAGCCCCCGCCCGCGCTCACTTTGGGCTTGTCGAAAGCTTGCGTCTGGGCCATGGTGCCAAGCGTGCACCCCGGCGCTGCTCCCTCCGCCGAAGATCGGTGGTCCCCGCTGGGTCGATGGCCGGTCCGCTTTCCCGGGGGCCTGCAGTGACCGCGGCCCGCCAAGCTCTTCTTAATGGGGCCCGGCTCCACCCCCGCCTGCCCCGGGCCCCGCCCCCGCCCCCGCCCCGCCCATCAGACCCGCGCAGCGCATTTCCTGGAACTCCTGCAGGGCGGCGGGGACGTACCCGAGCCACCTCGGGGCCGCGGCCCGCCCCCAATCGCTTGCCCGGGACGCCGGGTTGGAGTCACCTGTGGGCTCAGGCTGCAGCCGCCTGGCCGGGCTCTGCCTCCTGCCCGGTCCCTCCGGCACGGTCGCGCTACTGCCTGGGCGCCTGCAGTGTGCCAGGCCCGAGCTGGAAGCTGGGAACCGGTGCGCTTCACAAACCTCGTGGGGCTCGCACTCTACCGGGCGAGACACGCGCTCATCGCAGAATCACACAACGTAAATGTATAATCAGGAAGCTTTAATGGGGGCCAGCTGTGGCCTGCAGGTGGGGGAAGGCTTCTCTGAGGACACGGAGTTTACCAGGTGAAGGGGGTCGGGGTGGGTGCAGGTGGAGTGGAAGAGGGCAGCCGAGGTGGAGAGGGCATTCTGTGTGCGAGACCCCAGGGAGCTGGGGAATGAAGAGAGAGGAGGGGGCACACAGCGAATCCCCTCCTAGGCATTTACCCTTGAAAAACCGGCCCACGGTGCAGCCGGAGAAAGCCTACAAGAATGTTCCCACCAGCGCTGTTCCTAATAGCAAAAACACTGGAAACACCCAGATGCCCATCCGCAGGCGGGTGGGCAAATAAACTGGAATATTCACACCATGGAATATTATACTGCAGTAAAACTGAATGAACTTCAGCAGACAACACAGATCTATCTCACAAACAATGTTGAATAAAAAAATAAGTTGCAGAGAACTACATACTCCATGGTGCAACTTTTAGAATGTATAATAAAAGCAAAACCAAAAATATGCATGTTTAGACAAACATGCATCAGTAGAAAAAAAATTTAAAGCGAAGGAAAGATAAACACAAATTTGAGAAGAATGGTTATCTCGGGAATGGGGAAGGAGGAGGGGGCGGGGAGGAGCGTACAGGTACATTCAGGTTATTGGTGGTGTTCCAGTACTTGGGTGGGATAGTGCTGCTATTTCATTTCATTATAGAATAAATACATTAACAATAAATAAGGGGGAAAGAGGGAGTGAGAGAGTGGAGGGCAAGGGGCCAGAGAGTCAGGCAAGAACCAGATCACATGGGGCCTGTGGGATGCGGTGAGGATTTGGTCTTTCCCCTGAGAGCACTGGAAAATCAATGGAGGGTTTTAAGTGGAGGCAAGATGAGGTTAAACTTTTATTTGGAAAAAACATTCTCCAGCAGCTACTCCACGTGTGGTCCTGAAATCATCAGCATCATTATCACCTAGGAGCAGATTAGAACCACAGACTCTCAGACCCCATCCCAGCCCTTTTGAACTGGAGTCTGTACTTGAACACCATCCCCCATGTGGTTCGTGTGCAGCTGGAGATGAAGCCTGGGCTCGCTGCTCTGAGGGGAAGGCATTGCAGAGGGGCCAGGGGATGCGTCGGAGAGCAGGAAGGAGGCAACTGCAGGGTCTGGGTGGAGATGCCCGTGACAGTAGGGGAGACGGGGAAAATCAGATTCCAGCTACATTTAGGGTGTAAAATCAGCTGGGCTTGTGTTGGGTTGTGTGAGAGTAAGGGCGAGAGTGGGTCAAAAATGATCCTTCGGATACTTTGTTGAAGCCAGAGGGGTTTTCTGTAAGATCCTTTCCTGGCTCCCCGTGTCACTCAGGGTACATGATAATGGCTCCTGTTTACTGAGACATACTTGGAGCCAGGTATTCTGGGAAGCACTTCATAAGCACCATCCCATTTAATCTCTATAGCATCCTGTGAAGTAGGAATGGGTCCCACTTGACAGATGAGAACTCTGAGGCTCAGAGAAAGGACAGCCTGCTTGGCACATGTGTTACACATGGCAGAGCTGGGATTTGAATTTGAATCTGACTCCAGAACCTTCACTCTCCACCTTATTACTGTCTCCCCAGCCCCTGTCATGACATTCCAGTCCTTCTCCAACATCAGTCCCATCACTTGCCAGCACATTCCCCGAACACTAGTCAACCTGGATGACTTGCTGGTTGGTGAAAAGTGACACGGTTCTTTGCTAGTCCTCCCATTGCCCGATGGAGTCTAATTTTCCTCCTTTTGTACCTGGGCTGGACTGAGTGACTTGTTTGATAGAATGTGGTGGAGGTGACATTCCTGGACTTTGAACCTAGGTCATAAGAAGTCTTGCAGCTGCCACTGGGGCCTCTTGAACATTCTTTCTGGGAACACTGAGTCACTGTGTAGGAAATCCAAGTACCTTGAGATCATCACACTAGAGAACCCATGTATAGTCATTTAGTCCACCAGCCTTTCCAGCATCTCCACCAAGAAACCAAACACACTAGTGGAGCCACGTTGGACCCTCCAGACCAGAACAGCTGCCAGCTGAATATGTGACTACAGTTGTGCCATGTGGAACAGAAGAATTACCCAGCTGACCCCAGCCCAAAGTCCTGACCTACACAATTGCATATATAATAACTGGCTGTTATTTGGAGCCACTAAGTCTTGGGGTGGATTGTTAGGCAGCCGTAGATAACAAATGCTGGCTCCAACACACCCCAGCCCCTCCAGTCTCTGCCCCTTAGTTTACTCCATCCTGACACCTGGAAAAGCCTTCTCCCAGATCCTGGACTATCAAGATTATGCTTTCCAAGCAAGTCAAATGCAAAGGAAAAAAATCAGGCTGTGTACTGCACATCTTCTGTTTGACCCTCCAGATGCACTTTCTGCCCTTCTCGCTACTGCTGTGCCAGGCAGCCTGACCACTATGGAAACACCAATAGGCTCACTTGCTCTCCGACTTCTGGTTGGGTTTGGTTGATAGGGGGCACCAGCAGGAGATCAGAAGGTGGGAGGAGGGAGAAGTCAGGATGTTTATTCCCTCTCTCCCCTGACACAGTCACTGGGTCAACTGTCTCTCTCTACCAAGGTCAAGGCTCCCAACAGGTGGCCCTCTCCACACCATTCCCTCTCCAGGTTCCCTCCTGCCCCTCGGGCTACTGCACTAGCCTTTATTGCTTTCCCTAAACTCTGCTCTCTGGGTTAGGGTCCCCCCAAAAGCAGAGCTTGAGATAAAGATTTGAGCACAAGTAGTTTATTTGGGAAGAGATCCCAGGAAACATGGGAAGGGGAGGGCAGAAGTGAGACAGGACGTGAGAGAAGCTAATACATCCAGACAGCTTACCAGACAGGACAATTGGAGCTCAGTCCCTCAGGGGAACTCGGAGATGATGAAGAATGTGTCCCAGAGCTAATCCAACTGAGGAGCAAGGAGGCTGCCAGGTTTATCCACCCACTGCCCACTGTCATTGTTGGAGGGCTGCTCCAGGATGTTACGTTCCTGGAGTTTTTAGGTTGCTCAACACAGTGGCTAAGCTTACTTGCACAGTTAGAAAACACCTGCAGGAGAGAGAGAGAAAGGGAGAGAGACAGAGATGCTGACTCAGGTATTAGTAGGAAGCAGCTGTTGCCACGTAGAGGTGATGCTGAGGACATATGGGCAGTGCACTGACAGCTACACCTACCTACTTCTTTGTAAATAATTCCTTTGTAAATAAATAATTTGTAAATTATACAAATTTAGTATTTTTTCAGCTTTACCAAGGTATAATTGACAAATAAAATAGTAAGATTAAAGTGTACGATGGGATGATTTGATATACGATCCATTTTGAAAGGATTTTTTCCCCATTAAGTTAATGAATGCATCCATCACCTCACATATTTACCTTTTTGCATGTGAGAACATTTAAGTTCTATTCTCTTAGCAAGCGTCAATTATACAATAATGTTATCAACTATAGCCACCATATTATACATTAGATCCTCAGACTTTATTCATTTTATAACTGAATGTAAATAATCCCTTTATTAAACTCTCCTCAATTACTCCGTTTGAATGTGTCGCCTCGTTCCTGCTGGGACCCTCAGTGATACAGGCTGGCCTTGAACTTCTCCACGTCAGTACACAGTGGGCCAATGTCTACAGAGTTGGAGGAGGGATGGAGAGAGATACCCTCCCCCAGATTCATTATCCACAAAGTACATCATTCCTGTGTGAAGAGAAGCGAGATCTATTTTCAAACATGCAGGAATTGTAACTCTCACATACCCTTCCTGAAAAATCTAGTTTAAGATCTAATTCCAGTCAACAACAACAACAACCAACAAAAAAACAAACAAAAAAACCCCCACAGAACTAATGAATAAGAATATCCCAATCTGAAACAATCCTGGTCAGGAATATTATCTCCAGTTAAAGAATTAAGTTGTGACAATAACATTGGTAACTTAGTACTACAGCACTAAATGTAATTGTTAAAGTTGTGAAGGGGAAATGTTACATAATGGAAAAAATCTGACTTTCAAGGCAGATGTATTAGGGTAACGGTAGTTACTGTAACACACAGACTGTTACAAATACCTGGCAAATATGCTAGAAGTAGAGTTCTTGTTCATGTAACAATGCTGGGTGGGCAGAAACTCTCCACTCAGTCCTTCTGAATCTACAACATGTGGGTCTCAAGGTTATCCTGGGGGTCATCTTTATTCCAGCCATTCAGAGGGGAAGAGAGTATTAAGGAGTGTTGAGGCTTTTGAGGGGCCAGGCTCAGAAACGGCACACAACTCTTCAGTCCACATTCAATCACCACAACTGGGTCATGTGGCCACACTGAATTGCAGGGGAGACTGGGAAATGTAGTAGTCCAGGCTGGGAAGGAGCGGAGAGCCCGGATGTGGATGAGCATCTAGCAGTCTCTGCTGGAGTGGGAATGCATCTTCCTAAAGGTAGCCTTTTTGCTCCCCTTCCCATAAGACTTGTCATCATCTTCCATGTATCAGAGTCATGGGACCTTGTGTAACCTCACCAGCCAGGTGGATAGTCTTCAAAGGCAGGACACGTTCAACTTCTCCTACATCTCCAGCCCTGACCCAGGGCCTGCTGGAGAGTAGGAGCTCGTTATATGTTGGTGGAATGATGGAAGGTGAGTAGACAATTCAGATCATTGTTCACAAGCTCCTGAGATATATGGGAAGCCCTCGCCTGAGCGTGACCTTGTGTCCAGTCCTATGAAGGGCTCAGGCTGCCTTGGGTTAAGAGAGGGCAAGTCAAAGCATAAGGGAAAGGATTTCAAGACATAGGCAAATTAATCCCTCTTAACCCCACACACTCATACAAAATATGTATCACAATAATAGCTCCTATTTATTGAGTATCTATTAGGTGCTGGTTATCGCAAGAAGGTATGTGCGTGATCTCATCAAATTCTCGCAGCGGCCCTGTGAGGTAAGTGATTAGCTCCGTTCGCTGGTGCAGAAACCGAGGCTCAAAGTGGTGAGAGGTGAAGCTGGAGTTTGAGTGTAAATATGCTAGACCTCAGCCTGTGCTCTTGACCTCTGTCAGCATCCCGAAGAAAGCAGGATAGGTTGGGCAGCAACCAGGTCTGGAAGAGCCCTGGGCGGGCAGGCAGGAGCCCTGGGTTTGCATCCCAGCTCCGCATCTGGCTCTGTGTGACTGAGAGTGGGTCACGTCATTTGTTCAGCACATAGTTCCCTAGCTGGCTCTGGACCAGTCACAGGATATGGAGAGAAGAATCCCATTCCAAGCTGGTTTGCTCGCAGTGCAGCAGGGGGGCCAGTGCCATTGGATTGATACAATATGACAAGGGTCATTAAGCATTTCTTCCTCTTTGGCTCTGTTGTCTTCCTCTGAGAAACTTTGAGCAAGGGATTGGGACGTCAAGGCTTGCAAACTCAAAGGGTGACAGAGCCAGCATGGAATGCAGACTGGAGTCTCGGCTCCACTGCTTCAAGCTTTGTGACCTGTGACCTAGGCAAGTCTTCTCTGAGCCTCAAATTCCTCATCTGTTGAGTGGGGACACACATTTACATACTGAGCTCATAGGGTAGTGCGTATATATATAACATACCTAGCTCATAGGGTAACCCATATACATACCTAGCATATAGGATAACGTGTGTGTGTGTGCGTGTATATATATATATATATATAAAACTAGCTCATAGGATTATATATATATGATTATATATGATTTATATATAATACAGGATTATGTGTATCTATAAAATATTATATATGTAATATATATACCTTACATATAATATATATAATATATGCCTTATAGATATTATATATTATATATATACCTTATAGATATTATAGAAATTTAATATATATATATATTAGCAATAGAAGTGGGGATTGCTCAATGAGGGAGCAGATGCTCCAACTAAATCCTGCCGTGCTGAATGAATTCAGTGTTGCCAGATCCTCCAATTATTCAAGAAAAGCCAAATATTGCCATTTTAATGTTCAAAATGTGTTCAAATAGCTCCTGATTTTAAAAACTTTGTATGAGCTAAAGAAAACATCTGTGGGCCAGATTTTGCCCCTGGCCCTGTGGACTCCATAACAGCTAAGGTCTCTGCTGATTCTCATCTTCTAGGATCTCTGAATAGGAAAGAGGACAACAAGGGAGGGGTTGCCCCCAACTTAAGTTTACAGGATTAGAATCAGATGCACACAACAGAAAGTCCTAAAATAATAGTAGCCAAAACAAGAAAGAAGTCTATTTCTCTGTCATGTGAAAGAAGTCCAAAGGTGGGCAATGCAGGCTGGTATGGCAACTCCATGAAGATGGTTCCTTCCATCTCTCTTTCTGCCATCCCTAGCAAGTGGCCCCTTTCCTCATTGTCCAGTATGGCTGCTGGAGCACTGGCCATCACATCTGCAGCCCAGAGAGCAGAGTGGAGGAAGACCATTTCTCTTATAAAGATACTTCCTGACTTGCTCACAACACTACTATTTATATGGTCACATGGCCACACCTAATTGCAAAAGAGACTGGAAAATGCCTTGGAGCTGGGGGAAAGGTAGCTATCTAAAAAGGGAGATTCTGTTACTAAAGAAAAAGAAGGTAGTAGATATTAGAAGGCAAACAGCCTAGTGTGTGAGGAGGGCATGTGGCTAGCTGGAGGGGGTGTTACCAGGCAGCTAGCCTCTGCCGCCCACTTCACCTCTTCTGCCTCATGTCTTTGAGTCTCTTTCTGACCAAAAGAAAATTAGAGAACAAGACAAAAAGAGGCCAGCTGAATAGAATAATGACAGCAGCAACTTACCAAGGACCTGCTAGATTCCCGGCCCTGTGCTGAGCCTTGCATGAACATTCTCTCAGATCATCATGGTCCAGCCTCTCCCAAGAGGGAGCCTCCTGCTCCCGTGGGGAGGGGTCATGCCCTGCCTGTGCCAGCTGGGGTAGAAGAAATCCAGTTGTTCCACAGATGGTTACCCACCAGCTTTTCTGGTTTTAATTCTGCTCTGCACCTCGGCCTTTGGAGATTCCTGGTCCCTCCAACCCCTGAGACTTTCTGAAGATCTTAAATTGTCTTGTGTCCTGATGGCTCCCCCTAAATTGTCAGGTTTCAATCTCTCGGGTTTCTTAAGTCAGTCCCCACTCACCATCTGCTTTCCAGCTTCCAGAATGTGGTTGACTCCTCTGATCTGCTGTCATCTTCTCACACGGTCTCTTTGTCCCAGCGGACAGGTGTGCATTTTTTTTTTTTTTTTAATGCCTTTATGTCCTCATACTGGAACTCCAGAGAACAGTGAAGGTAAATCTATCTGTTCAGTCTGCCATGTTTAACTGGCAGCCTCCAGCCTGCATCCTTCACTCGGGCAGCCCTCAGCAGTAGAAGGATTGTATAGCATTCCCACCCCACCCCCCTTCTTCCTCACCGGCTCCAGGAGCCCGCGGGACCCTCAGCGCATGGGGCTCTCTTTCTCCCCCTCTGAGCCGGGGCATGCTTATCTCCTGCCTCTACAGCCCCAGACCTGCTTCTCAAGGGCAAGCCCGTGGCAGGTGGCTATGAGTCTCTGGTGTGGCTCATTCCTGAGAAGTCAGGGGTGGGCTTTAATGAGTTAAAATTCAAAGCTGGGGATGTGAGCCAGTCATTTCTAAATTGGAACATCAGAGTAAATCTCCTCCCAAGGGTACATCCCCACTGTGTTTACAATGGAATCCAAAGTCAGCACTCAAGGGGAAAACCTGATAGAGTGCCCTCGTTCTTGTAAACCCTTTAGGAAGGTGCTGAGGTGGAGACAGACACACTGCCGCTGGGTGAATCTGACACAGCCGGCACCTCCTCCAGGGTTTCCTCCCCATGTCTTGCTTAAGTGCCCACAGGAGATCCTGGTTTGGGTTCAGAAGCCATGTTGTATGAACAATACGCATCCCCAGACCCCAGAATCCCCCTCAGTGGGTCCTGATGCTCACAATACTCATAAGAGAAGAGGCACACGGTCCCCAAGAACTAGGGTGTGCATCCATCCCAGCTGGATGGGCCTGATGAGTTTTCTAGGATGCAGGAGTTCCAGTGCTGAATCCAGGACAGTACCAGGGCAACCTGGATGGCTGGGTTACCATCAAGAACACCTGTGGCAGCAGGTTTGCTCCTTGTATGCCCTCCTGGGTGTGTACTTGTTGCACATGAGGCTTAAAATGGTTATTTCTGTTTCCCACCCACCCCACCCCCACCTTGCCTAGCAAGGCAGATGGTGGAGTGGTTCAGAGAGTGGACTCTAGAACCGGAATGCCTGGGTCCAAACGCCAGCTCCAACACCAGCTGTGAAGCAAGTCACTTTACCTCTCTCTGCCTCGGTTTCCTCATCTATAAAATGGGAAGAAGAATCTTAAGTTCTACCCCATAGGGTTATTGCAAGGATTAAGTGGGTTAATGGATGTAAAGCACTTAGAATGTATAAGTGCCCCAATTCCTTATCTAAAACACCGATGTCTCAGGGCCCTCATGCATTTTGGGATTTGGGGAGTTTGGGGGTTTTAGAAAGCACATGCCATATGTTATAGTAAGACGCTAGTGGTGGGGGGGATTAAATTAGGAGTTTGGGATTAATATATACACACTACTATATATAAAATAGATAACCAACAAGGACCTACAGTATAGCACAGGGATCTCTACTCAGTATTCTGTAATAACCTATATGGGAAAAGAATCTGAAAAAGAATGGACATATGTATATGTATAACTGAACAATTTTGCTGTATACCTGAAACTAACACAACATTGTAAAGCAACTATACCCCAATATAAAATTAAAAACTTTAAAAAAAGATACTAGTGGGGGGTCTGGGTTAGCATGCCATAATTAAACACATTAATATTTCTGCAGAGAATAATGTATGCATATTCATACAACTGATCAGGTTGGGTTTTTGCCACTAAATGAGTTTGGGTGCTAAACTTAAATTATTTTGCTCAGACTTTCTGGCTCCCACCAGAAAGAGATGATTGTGGATGCCCAGGGGCGGCTGAGAAGCCACAGATCCTTCTTGGGCTCCATGATCTCGCCTACCCAGACCAGACTCCCGCCTGGATCCCACGGCAGCTTTGCCAGAAGCATCGTTTGCTCATACCTTCTCCAAGGCTTATCCTCCCCTCCTCCACTGAGGGCCAGCTGTCTTCCCCAGCTCAGACTGGGAAAGGCTCTTGGAGACTTGAATTTGCATCCAACACCCCGCCTCCACCGCTGCCATACTGAAAGGAACAGAGACAAATCACTAAGTTGAGGGCCTGGGTAGAGAAAGAAGAAAAGAGAGTCCCCTCTGTCTTTGAAGCTTGTTCAGAGCTGTTGATGCAGAAAGGCTTTGCTCGAAAACTCCATGAGCCCAAAAGAGCCTTGGGCACAAAAGCTGAGTTGCCCTCAAGAAGTGATTACACAGCAGTTACACCGGATGTGCATTAAACACTAATAACACAAACCCTTACAGAGGCCTACAATCATCTCCATGGCAGATGCTGCCTCCCTTGCAGGAAAGCGTGGGAAGGGATGCTGGGAAGTTTCCTCAGGTGAGGTGCGTTTTCTCTGAGCCCTCCAGAAAACGTATGTTTGACAGGTGCTCAAGGTATTAGGGAATTAGAGTGACTGAGAGGGGGAGGCGAAGCCCCAGCCCAGCCCAGCCACTAAGAGAGGGCTCACCTGGATGGCTCTGTCCACACCTCACAGGGTTCCCTCCCAGCCCTCACCACTCGGACATTCCTGGCACAGCTACCTCAACACGGGATGTTAATTTGCAGATTCATTTCTTTCGGGATTTGACTGTCTGGGAGAGAGAATTCGTTCCTGCTTCTTGTCAGTGGAGCTTAGGCAATCAAGGACATGGGCCCTTTCCCTAGAGGGAGAGAGACGGGGATGATTAGAGTCAGGCTTCTGAACCAGACCTGCAGGTCCAGCTCCTCACTGCCTGTCGGGCATTTCTAAGCCTTATGCCAACTGGAGTCACAGAGGAGTCAGGGTTTCCCTTCCTCTTGTTACCCCCTCCACCATCTGGGGCGCCCCCTCTCCCTCTTGGCCACCTAACTCCCCCTTCACCACAAAAGGGCCCTGGACTTGGAACAGCTCCCTCTTTTTCACTTCCTAAGAAAGATCCCAAGGAAGAAGACTGGAGTAGGAATTAAGAGACTTCAGTCCAAGTTTCAGCTCTACCCCCAACACACTGTGACCTGAAGCTGGCCCCTTGTCCCCTCTGTGGCTCAATTTCCCCATATGTTTGAGGGAGAGATTGAATTTGAGCAGGAGCTGCCAAATCAAATAGCTCTAGAAGCCAGGCAGACTGAGAGCAGGAATCAGGTGAGCTAGAAAATGCCAGCCAGGCTGAAGGGGACAACAGCTGCAAAAGTCCAGCTCATCATTGTCATGTAGAAAAGTAAGCCCTGTGTTGCCAGATTTCTGATTTTTCAAGAGAAGATGTATTAGTCAGGATAGGCTGCTGTAACAAAAAATCCCAAAGCGCATGGCCTTAATATTGTAAAGATGTGTTTCCTGTTCCCACCATAGTCCAATGTGGAGGCTCCACACAGCCATGGATGAGCCCCGTTCCTTTCATCTTTGGCTCTGCCATCTCCTAAGGCCTAGGAGTCCCCCCCCTGGATCTTCTGCACCTGCCCCACAGACCCAGAAAACAGTGTGGAGGATTGGGAGGGAGGTTTTAGGAACCGGGCAGGAAGTGGTACATATTACTTCTGCCCACATTCCACTGGCTAGAATGTAATCACATGATCCTCGTAACCGCAAGGGAGGCTGGGAAACAGAGTCTTTCTCTGTGCAGGGAAGAACAGGGTATGGGTTTGGAGAAACGTAGACTTTTGGTGAAAGTCTCTGCCACAAGGTGAAAATCTAGATTTTATGTGAAACCTAATTTTTAAATATTGACAAGTAATTAAAAAAATTTTTAAGATATTATGTGGATTAAACAAAGCCTTCTTATGAACTGTATAGCCCACATGCTATGTCTGTGACCACTAAGTTAGAGGGTCTCATCTTGCCCAAATGAGCTATGATTCTACAGGGATAGGCCATTGATTGGTGAGATGGCTGTTTTCATTTACTCACTCACACGTTCACACAGTCATTCAACAAACGTCTATTGAAATCCTACTCCATGCCAGACCTTGTGATAGGCAGTGAGGATACAAGAACAACAACAACAACAAAAAACCCATTCCTTCCCTTGAGGAGTTCACAGTTGTTTTTACTCCTGGGTAGAAAATAGTGTTCAATTTTTAAAATGTAATTTTAGACTCATTTGCCATAGTGCTACATTTTAACAGAGGAGCATTCCTTAACAGGAAAAAATGACTTCCTAGGGGGAATTCTAGGTTAAGGACTAATAGGGAGAGCAGTAAGCAGAGCCAGGAGCCCTGATTGGAATATCTCCTCCAAGCTTTACCATTCAGCATATGGGTGGGCTCAAGTAAGTGGTTTGTCCTGGCTGAGCCTCAGTCTCCACCTCCGTGAAATGGGGATGGTAGTACCTATTTTTCAGGGTATCGGGGAAACAAGAGAAGCAGGTAGCAAAGCTGAGCTTGGTGCCTGGCACACAGTAGATACATTACCCCTTGTTCCCCAGTGGCCACTGTGGTGAGCCAGGGGTGACTGCTTTGGGACGGTCAGTGTCCCAGCATCTCCCTTAATTCCCAGCCAGCGTTTACTGGGTGTGACCCTGGGCCAGGCCCTGTGCTGGGTGCTGGGGACACTTGGTGAGAAAGGGCTGGCCCACCGAGAGGAATTCATAATCCAGAAGCAGCCACCTTCTGACCTCTGTGCGTGTGAGGCTCACCCATGACAGAGGTGTACCCTTCATCCCCTCAAATCAAGAGGCAGGTGGGAGGGCAGAATATATGCTCAGTCCAGAGTTACTTTACCATAACAAGCAGGTTGGTCATCTTGGTTGACATCAGCCAAGAAGAAGCATCAGCAGAAGCCTTGGAAGGACCCTCAAGGGACTGGGGTGGGGATGGGGGCTTGAGACAGGCTCAGGCTGGAGAGAGAAAGAAAGGGTTCTGCTTAGGCCCTGGTTCACAAAGAGAGCCCTGCACAGACTTTGAAAACAAACCTATGCTTACCAAAGGGGAAACATGGGGGGAGGGATAAATCAGGAGTTTGGGATTAACATATACACACTACTATATATAAAATAGATAATCAACAAGGACCTACTGTATAGCACAGGGAACTCTACTCAATATTCTCTAATAATCTATATGAAAAAAGAATCTGAAAAAGAATGGATATATGTATAACTGAATCACTTAGCTGTACCCCTGAAACTAACACAACACTGTAAATCAACTATACTCCAATATAAAATAAAAATTAAATTCAAACAAGCAAAAACCAAAGAGAGCCCTGCAACTTGGTGCTGTCTCCAGGGCCAGAAAACTTCCTCTAATCTAACGCTGTCTAAGGTCCTCCAGCCAGCCCTGTGGTGGGGAGGGGAGGTCATAAGGCTCATTTTAGAAATGAGGACATGGAACAAAGCATAGAGACATGATTCCAACTTGCCCAAAGCTACACGGCTGCTAAGAAGTGGCCGGGAGATTCAAACCCAGGTTCACACTCTTTTCTATGCTTCACAACCGTGGTGCCGGGGAGAGAGATTTCTGCTCTAGGACTCAGATGACCTCCTCTGGGGGTTCCTGATCAGCCACCCAGGATGGAGGAAGGGAAGCTGGCCAGCTCGGGCTCTGAAGGGGTCTGGCAGGAAACACAGTTCTATGTCCAAGGCCTGCAGGCTGTCTGGGAAGCTGGAGTTCCTCCCTCCCTCTCTCCCTTCCTTCCTTCCTTCCTGGTTGATTCCCAACTCTGGCAGTTACTGTCTGGGTGAACTTGGCAGGTCACTTCAGCCTTTGGAGTCATTGGTTGTACTATGTACCTGGCTCTGCTCCAAGTATACGGAGGGGACAGGGTAAGCTAGACAGACAGACGTGGCCTCCAGCCTCATGGGGCAGCTCACCTATTTTGGAGGCCTCCTGGATGAAGTGATGCTGGAACAGAGATTGACAAGATGAGAAGCTGTAACCCACATGCAACAGCGGTAGGCGGAGCAGAGGCTCCATTCTGGGAAGAGGCAGAAATGGATTTACCAGGCTTACCATGAAGCTACAAAGCTTAAGCTCCAGAGCCCCTCACTTGCCAGACACCTTGCAGTGACCTGGGAGGGGCCCAAGCAAGGCACACTCTGGATCACATGGTGTTGTAGAGTTTGCCAAAGTAAGCTAATCTAACTGCAGCTGAATAAGAATGCTGACTCTTTTCTCTTGGACTTCCCCCTCGGTCACACTTCCCCTCATTTGGGGTATTGCTGGCACGGCGGTGGCATTTTTGAGGAGCTAGCAGCTAAGGGGAAGTTGTCATGGAATACCGCACCGATGAAAATAACAAAACTCCAAATACATCATTGCTAAGAGGACATTGGCAACAAACTGATTAATAGGCGGCACCTTATTCAAAGGATTTTTAAGATTAATGATCAAGGAAACATGCAAGTCCTGAAATCTTACACCTCCTCTCTGAAAGAAACTTGATAGATGTTTTTCTAAATTTGACAACAATCCCAAAATTTTATGACCTCACCCATAATGAGTTGTGAAGTTGAAAGAAACTTTTCTAAACTATCAACAATTAAAACAAACAACCAAACAAACGAAAACAACCAAACAAAAAAACCTTTTGGTCAACTGTGCTAGAGAAAAGGCTAAATTATCTTCTTATTTTCTCTAAAGAAAATGACATTGGGACCTCCCTGGCGGCACAGTGGTTAAGAATACGCCTGCCAAGGCAGGGGACACGGGTTCGAGCCCTGGTCCGGGAAGATCCCACATGCCGCGGAGCAACTAAGCCTGTGCGCCACAACTACTGAGCCTGCGCTCTGGAGCCTGCGAGCCACAAGTACTGAAGCCTAGAGCCCGTGCTCTGCAGCAGGAGAAGCCACTGCAATGAGAAGCCAGCACACTGCAACAAAGAGTAGCCCCCGCTCGCCACAACTAGAGAAAGCCCGCGTGCAGCGATGAAGACCCAAACATAGCCAAAAATAAATAAGTAAATAAATTTTAAAAAAAGAAAAGAAAATGACATTACAAAATCAATGTCATATGAAGAGGTTACCCTAAAAGTATAGAGCCAAAAGGTAGGAATTAAAATGTTATAGAGGTGTATCAGGTGATAAATGTGAATATTATGTTATTTTTCTAGATATTGTCTAGTGTTCATCAGCTTTTAAAAATTCGTTGTGGTTTTTCATCACAAATTTTGCCATATTTAGGTACACTTACGCTATCATCTGCTTATTATTTTTATTTAATTAATTTCATTAAACAAATATTTACCAATTATCTACTTGTCTAGGCACTGTTGAGGTTTGGGAGATAACAGATGTGAACAAATAAGAAAAAACTCCTTGCCCTCAAGGAGCGCATGTCTAAAATTTGTTTTAAACAGATACCTGATATCACCTCAATCAACTGAAAAACCAATATCACTTGAAAAAGATGACGATTTATTTATTATTTTAAAAATTTTATCTTATTGACATATGGTTGATTTACAATGTTGTGTTAATCTCTGCTGTACAGCAAAGTGATTCAGTTATACGTATATGTACATTCTTTTTCATATTCTTTTCCACTATGGTTTATCATAGGATATTGAATATAGTTAGTTCCCTGTGCTATATAGTTGGACCTTGTTGTTTATCCACTCTATGTATAATAATTTGCATCTGCTAATCCCAAACTGCCATTCCATCCCTCCCCCACCCCCTCTCACCCTTGGCAACCACAAATCTATTGTAGTCTTTATGTGTGTCTCTATTGTGTGACTCTATGTCTATGAGTCTGTTTCTGTTGAAAAAGATTTTAAAAATGAAAATAGTAAAAGCAAAACAATGCTGGCCTCACACACACACACAAAATTCGCTGTGGTTTTGTTTCTGGTTCTAAATACTCACATTCTTATCTGATTTTTTGTTCTCTTTTCCTTAAAGAAGGTCTCCCAGCTTTATAAGTTTCAGGTCCACAAAACCTGGATGCACTTCTTTGGAGTGGATATGGCATGTGCAAAGGCCCAGAGGTAGTGGGGTGGGAGCTTGGCTGTGATCAAGGAATAGAATCACACAGAGGACAGACACAGGAGGAGGGAAGGGTATTGCCCGTAATCCTGAAATGGCCTCTCACTGGCTGTGGCCAAAGAGGGGATGGAACCTTCGGAGCCTTATCCAGAGAGACCAAGGCCAAAGACAGGACCTCATAAGTCATTTCCTCCACCTCCCACCAGTGCAGGAATACTCTCCCTGACAGCTGCCCACCGAGCCTTAGCTCTGCACACTTCCTGGCTTGGGGAGCTCACTTCCTCCCCCAAATCTGATACTATCATAGGTCAAAACTCTGGTGGTGGGTTCTTCCTTCAAGTTGACCACTGTCTGTGGTTCCTTCTTGGGTCATCATCTTCCCTAGGGTCCCCAGAAATAATTGGTTGCTTCTTCCCATCTCATTATAGTTCTGCAGACACGTGAGGCCAGTGCTCATGTTTGTCTCTGCCCAGGATTACCTGGCTTCCTTCAAAGATTCCTCTTATGACTTGCCTTCCAAAACCTTCCTCATCCATTATGATTTCTATCCACACATACATATGTGATGACAACGATGATGATGACAATGATGATGATGATAGCTGACACACCTTGAGTGCCTACTGTGTACTAGGCTCTGGGCTGGGTGCTGTTTATGCTTAATCTTTATGGCAATCCTGGGAAATAGATACAGCTATGAAGCCCATTTTACAGATGAGGAAACTGAGGCTCAAAGAAATTAAATAACCTTTCTAGGTTACACAACAGATAGGTGGCGTAATCGGACTCTCTGACTTTAGAGCTCATGCTTTTAATCACCACATGAAGTGGCTGGAAGTAGGGAATTCCAATCTGTGTATATGAGAATAATATTGTTTTTTGTCTATAATCAATGTAGGTCATTTCATCAGGAAGCTATGCCAGTTATAATTGTATATGTGTCTAGTATCTAAACTTCAAAATGTACAATTCAAAACTTGACAGAATTGAAGGGAGAAATAGAATCTACAATAACAGTTGAAGATTTAAAAACATTTTTTTAAATTGTAATGGTAAAATACACATAACATAAAATTTACCATATTAATCATTTTAAGTGTATAATTTTGCCGTGTTATATATATTTACATTTTGTCCAACTGATCGCCAAAGCTTTTTCATCTTGTAGAACAGAAACACTACCCATCAAACAACTCCCCATTCCCCCTCCCCTCAGACCCTGGCCACCACCCTTCTACTTTCTCTCTTTTTTTTACATATATATATATATATATATATATATATATATACATACATACATATATATGCTTGCATATATTTTATTTTATTGAAGTATAGTTGATTTACAATGTTGTGTTAATTTCTGCTGTACAGCAAAATGATTCAATTATACTTATATATACATTATTTTTCATATTCTTTTCCATTATGGTTTATCAAAGGATATTGTATATAGTCCCCTGTGATATACAGTAGGACCTTGTCATTTATCCATCTTATATGTAACAGTTTGCATCTGCTAATCCCACCCTTCTGCTTTCTATCTCTATGAATCTGACCACTCTAGGGACCTCATATAAGTAGAATCATATAGTTCTTGTCTTTTTGTGACTGGCTTGTTTCACTTAGCATGATGTCTTCAAGATTCATCCATGTTGTAGCATGTGTCAGAATTTCCTTTCTTTTTTTAAAATTAATTAATTTATTTATTTATTTTTGGCAGTGTTGGGTCTTTGTTGCTGCGTGCGGGCTTTCTCTAGTTGCGGCGAGCAGGGTCTACTCTTCTTTGCGGTGCACGGGCTTCTCATTGCGGTGGCTTCTCTTGTTGCAGAGCACAGGCTCCAGGGTGGGAAGGCTTCAGTAGTTGTGGCACACAGGCTTAGTTGCTCCACGACATGTGGGATCTTCCCGGACCAGGGATCAAACCCGTGTCCCCTGAATTGGCAGGCGGATTCTTAACCACTGCGCCACCAGGGAAGTCCTCCTTTCTTTCTAAGGCTAAATAATATTCCATTGTATGTATATACACATTTTGTTTATTCATTCATGTATCAGTGGACATTTGGGTTGCTTCCACCTTTTGGCTATTGTGAAAAATGTCACTAAGAACATGTGTGTACAAATGTCAATAGCTGGAGATTTTTATAGCTGTTTCTCAGTCAATGAGAAGTCAACTAGTAACAAACCAAATCAGTAAAAACCCAATGATCTAAATAATACCAGCAACCACCTTGAGCTAATTGACATTTATAGTTCATTATACCCAACAACTTCTCTTCAAGTGCATGTGGCACCTTCACCAGGGCAGACTTATGCTCTGCCTTGAGCTAGTCTCTCTGTATTTCAAAATACTGAAATCTTACAGTGTCTTCTCTGATCACAGTGGAATGGAATTATATATTAATAACACTATATCTAAATAAACAGATATTTTGAAATGTATTTATACATTTATAAATAACTCAGGCATCCAAGAAGAAATCATGAAGAAAATTAGAAAATATTTCAAACTAAGTGAAAATGAAAATACAGTATATCATCATTTGTGGGATGCATCTAAAGCAGTATCTAGGGGAATTTTTAACTTTCAGTGCTTATATTAGGAAAGAAGAAAGGTCTTATACTCTGGCCTTTATGGAGAGTCTCTCAAATGTCTTAGAATAAATCTCTCTTGTTTGAACCAGAGTGGTTTCTTTTGTTTCCAAGTAAGAGTCTCGGTTGATCAAGTAATTAGTACCAGGAGTAGGGTCTGTGATGATTAATTTTATGTGTCCACTTGGCTGGGCTCTGGTGCCCAGTTGTTTGTTCAAGTATAGATGTTTCTGTGAAGGTGTTTTAAAGATGTGATTAACATTTATAACCAGTTGGCTTTAAGAAAAGGATGTTACCCTCCGTAATGTAGATGGGCCTCCTCCAGTGAGCTGAAGGCCTTAAGTGCAAGAACTGAGTTTTCCCAGAGAAGAAGGAATTCTGCTCCAAGACTGCAACATAGATCTCTCTCTCTCTCTCCCTCCCTCCCTCCTTCCCTCTCTCTCTCTCTCCGTATATTATATAGATGTGCATGTGTGTGTGTTTATGTGTGTCTTAGTGAGCCAGCTAAGATGTGTAATACTTACTGATCACCAAGTCCTATTAGCATGATATCCTCAATAAATTGGACCAGCGTGGTACTTGTGAGATGGTCACGCAGAGCTGGAGGTCTGTCCTCATCTTCTGGCATCAAATGTGAGAAGCAGGAAGTTAAGCGTCCAGTCACAGAGAGTGTGACACATGCCGTGCCGGGGGACCCACAGGGGTGGCGAGAGAACAGAGGGGCCCTGCGCCAGCCCAAATGCCCGAGAGTACTTCCCAGGGGAAGAGACGTTTCCACTGAGACCTGTTGGCTGAACCAGAGTTAGCCAGTTTGAAAGAGTTACAGGAGGAGATGGGAAGTGACATTCCAGGCAGAGGGGACAGTAAGTGCAAATGCCTGAAAAGAGGGAAAGCCTGGGGCTTTCGGGGGACCATAAGAGGTTTAATGTGGCTAGATGGTAGGATGCAAGCAGGGGTTGGCCTGGATGGTGGTGAGGAGTGGGGATGGCTAGCAGGTGTCTGCTTCTCTCACTTGACGTTGTCATATGAACCTCATCCTATGTCAGGAAGCATTCTTCTACCGCAGGACTTCTAAGGGCTGCATTGTATTAATCCCTCATACGTTCTGTTGCATAGTAATCAGTCCCCCAGTGTTGACCATTTAAATTCTTTCTAGTTTTCCCCTATTATAAACAATGCTGTGATGAACATCTTTGTCCATACATCTTAGTGCACATGTATTATTATCTCCATATAGTAAAGATGGAAGTTGTGGGAGCTGCCCAGGGCCCAGGCTTGAATGCTGCCTTGGAGAGGCCTGAGTCACACTGGTTTGCCAAGCCAGTTCTGGGGCCTCTTGGGCAGCCCTTTGTTGGGGGTCTGCTTAAGGGGCCATAAACAGGGAGATGCTGGGAGAAGGCTTCAGGGAATGATAAAAAGCCCTGACCATGATCTCTGGCTGCCCAGGCTAGATAAAGACTAGGGAGGAGACCCAGATCCTGGGCCCTACATGTCCTGTAAGCTGCATGTTTGTCCAGCCTGCTGGGTGCACCAGCTCCCGGCCCCTTCCAAGAAGACAACAAAAGTACTTAAAGTACAGGTCTGAAAAGTTGGGGTGCTATATGTGGGGTTCAAACCCTTCACTCCTCAGGGAGAAGATCAGGGTTTTGAGTTCCTTTCCACCTGTGGGACACCGTGCCAGGGATGGGGTTTATGGCGAGATTGTGTCTCAGCCTCGTCTACCTGCTTCCGTGTGAGTTTTTTCTCATTCTCTCGATGCGTAGGGGTCACTCAGCTAGTTTTGGAGCTTTTTTTTTCAGAGGAAACTCTTCCATATGTATCTGGAGATTCCGTGAGTCCATGGGAGGAGGTGAGTTCAGCAGCCTCCTGCATTGCCATCTTGAACGGGAACTACAACAAAAGTACTTCAGACTGGGCATGGACCTTCCAGATGAGCGTGGGTTCAAATCACAGCTCTACCACAAAAGAGCTGAGTGACTTTGGGCCACTTACTCAAAACCTCTGACCCTCGTCCTCATCTGTACAGTGGGGAAAATAACCTACCAAGGGTGCTGTGAAAGTTAAATGAGATTACCAAGTACCTGGTCCATAGTCCATGCTCTTAATAAACGATGGTGTATATTTTCATTGTCATCTTGGGTTTCCATCCTTTCAAAAAATATATTATAACAGCTTTATTGAGATAAAATTCACATGCTATACAATTTACCCATTTAAATTATAAATTTATATAATTTATACATTTAAATTATAGAATTCAATGGCTTTTACTATACTCATTACAAACAATTTTGGAACTTTTTCATCATTCCCCTCAAAACCCCTGTACCCATTAGTAGTCATTCCCTAGCACCCCCCTCCCCCTGCTAATTTCCTGCCCCTCCCGGCCCAAGGCAACCACCAATTTATTTTCTGTCTCTATGGATTTGCCTATTCTGGACAGTTCATATAAATGGAATCATACAAAATGGAAATCACACAAAGTCTTCTGTGACTGGCCTATTTCACTGAGCATAATGCTTTCAAGGTCCATCCACAGTGCAGCATACATCAGTACTTCATTCCTTTTTATTGCCAGATAAGAGTCCACTGTGTGAATAGACCATATTTAATATGTCCATGCATCAGTTGATGGGCATTTAGGTTGTTTCCACCTTTTGGCTCTTGTGAATAATGCTGCTATGAACATTTGTGAGTGGACATATGTTTTCATTTCTCTTGGGTACAGACCTAGAAGTGCAATTGCTGGGTCATATGGTAACTCTATTTTTAATCTTTTGAGGAACTGCCAGACTGTTTTACAAAGCAGCTGCACCATTTTACTTTCCCACCAGCAGTGTACAAGTGTTCTCATTTCTCCACACCCTGACTAACACTTGTTATTGTCTGTCTTGTTGATTATAGCCACCCTAGTGGGTGTGTAGAAGTATCTCACTGTAGTTTTGATCTGCATTTTCTGGCTGGCTATAGTCTCATTTTTTTCAATGGCATCCACTTCATGTCCAGGGACAGATAAATCCTGGGACACCCCTTTCCTAATATGGAAACACTAACTTGTCCCAAAGAAAGAAAAGAATCTTATATGTCTGTTATTAACCCACAACATTTCTTAAAGTGACTCTTCCATAACTCAATTGACTATTTCCCAGTTTGGGGGCATTGGGAAGTTTCTAATTTTCTTCTATTATCTTTAATAATTATAAATTACTGGCTGTCACACAGAAAATGCCCATGATAAGGGAACAAAAGCAGGATAGAAAATACTCAGTTTAGTCATCTAAGCTGAAAAAAAATGTTTGTTAATCCATCCAAATGTGCTTAAAGCACCATCCTAGTGCCAAGCCTTGTGCTAGCTTACTTATGAGTAAAGTCTGGAAAGAAATAGCAGAAATAAAAATACTAAATAGGGGTAGGGGATTAAGAGGTACAAACTATCAGGTATAAAATAAGCTACACGGATATATTGTACAATATGGGGAATATAGCCAATATTTTACAGTAACTATAAATGGAGTATAACCTTCAAAAATTCTGAATCACTATATTGTACACTTGTAACATAAAATATTGTACAGCGACTATTAATTTAAAAAAACTATTTGGCTTCCCTGGTGGCGCAGTGGTTAGGAGTCCACTTGCCAATGCAGAGGACACTGGTTCGAGCCCTGGTCTGGGAAGATCCCACGTGCTGTGGAGCGGTTGAGCCCATGTGCCACAACTACTGAGCCTGCGCTCCAGAGCCCTCGAGCCACAACTCCTGAAGCCCGGGTGCCTAGAGCCTGTGCTCTGCAACAAAAGAAGCCACTGCAGTGAGAAGCCCGTGCACTGCAACGAAGAGTAGCCCCCGCTCACCGCAACTAGAGAAAGCCCGTGCACAGCAACAAAGACCCAACGCAGCCAAAAATAAATTAAAAAAAAAAAAACAACTCTTAATTAAAAAGAAAGAAAATACTACTTGTGTTGGGGGTGATGGGGTTCTAGGTGACAGGTGTCCCACCCTTCCCCACCTCTATTTCCCAAACTAGACCATTGTTATATTACCTTTTCGATGATAAAACCAAGGGAAAGAAGAAAAAGACAACTGATCTAAGGATGATGGGAGAAACATTTCTTGAGCCAGACCCTCAAAGCTATTATTTCGTGGAATCTCCACACAACCCCTGGGAGGTTATTAATAATAATAATAATGATGGCCAATATTATGGTACTTTCTGTGTGTCTGGCACTGTTCCACCAGTGAGGGACCATTACTGTCCCCATTTTACAGATGAGGAAACTGAGACTAGGCAAGGAGCTGCCCTTCCACTTTGGTGCTCTGTCTTTCCACATCACATACATGTGCAAAGCTGCACATAAACTTGGGCTCACACTCAAGTCTACATCTGCACCCTTGGATAGAAGCACACATACCACAGCCAGATACACATATGCACTCACACACAGGACTGCTTATATCCACAGGCATGTGCACGGGAACGCACTGTACACGTGGGCTCACGTGCGTGTATGCCCATGTGCACACAGGCCATACACTTCTGGACATACATCTGTCTAAGAGTGGGGAAAGGAGTGCAGATAAAGGGGCCAAAGTCCAACTCTTGCCTCCTCCCCCCATCCTCAAAGTGCCATCTGCTGCTGGCAGGTGTGTACAGGAGGGGGTGGGGCATGGACAGGTGGCTCTAGGCTCCAAGGGTAGAGATGACCTTGCACTAGAAACTCAGGGCCACCAACTAACTTCTAAATGGGGCAACAGCAGCTAAGGGGCCTCCCCTGATGGACAAACCCCCAAGGCAGAGGGCCTGAACTGAGGGCCTGCAGCATGCCCAACACTGTGCCAGGGGCTCCAGGGGCTGTATAAAAGACGGCATGATCCGGGTCCTCCAGGGCTCCACAGGGCATCGAGAAGATAAGATTCACACCCAGCAGCCCCTCCAAGAGGTAGCATGGCAGAGTGGTCACCTGCAAGTGTTTCAGTGACAGGATGCCTGGCTTAGAATCCTGGTTCTACCATTTACTGGCTGTGTGATCTGGGCAAGTTGGTTAACGGACCAGTGCCTCAGTTTTCTTATCTGTAAAATGGGGGAAATTCTAACACCTACTTCTTAGGATTGTTGCTTAACCACTACTACATAAGTATGTATTTGTAAGATAAGCTGTTTTGGACAAAGGGGTGTGAGGATGGAGGGATGAAGAACAGGCACTGAGCAGAAAGAACTTCCTCAGGATCCTGGCCCTGCATCCCATTAGCTGGGTAATCTCAGACAAGTTACACAACCTCTCTGAACCTCAGCTCCTCCTGTGTAAACTCTGCACAAGTCATTCTTGATCATTAAACACGTATCTATTGAGACCTTACTATGTACCAGGCATCGTGTTAGGCACAGAGAATACGGCGGTGAGCAAGCCAGGTGGTCCCTGTCTGCATGGAGCCTGCTGTCTTAGAGGAAGGATGACGTGGAAACATCTGGTACATAGTAGGTGCCCAGTCAGTGTCCCTCCCTTTCTTCCTTTTCCATCATGGTAAAAGCAATGCATCAACATTGTAGAGAGTTTGGAGGATAGAGGGGGGCTGAGGTGGTAGAAATCTATCATCCAAAATCCCACTACCCCTAACAAAAACCCCTAGCTTCATTTTTGTCAATCTCATTAACCAGTACAGGGCTAGGTTCATGGTAAGGCGCTCAATACAACACTTGGATTAATCAACACATTACATTTGTTATCAGCAGGAAACAGCAAATTACACTGTAGCATATTTACTGGGTGAAAGCGACACAAACAATCATTGCCATACCCTCTCCACAGAGAGGCTTTTCCCTTCTTTGGGACCAGTAACATTTCCATTTTATAGAAAAGGACACTGAAGCTCAGAGAGGTCAAGTCACTTGCCCAAGGTCAAGAGACAGAAACGTGAAGAGCCAGCTCCAGAAACTAGAGCTCTTTTACCCACACTGTCCTGGGCTGTGGGATGTAGCGAGGGATGGACGTGAGGGCTTTGGGCATGAGGACCCTTGTGGGCCAGATGCAGCCTGCCTCCACCACTGGCAGCCAGACCTAGGAGCACAGGAAACTGTCAGGCTCTTGGCTGGCCTTGGGGGTCTCTTTTGAGCCCGGAAACCCCTCACTCTTACCCCCTTAGGGAGCTCCGGGACACCTGTTTAGCCAGGGTGCAGTGACTGATGTCGTTTGTGATTTCTGGTGCCCTCTAGTGGGCAAAGAGAGCAAACCTCTGGATCCCTCAAGTTGCTGGGAGCCTGCCTTGCCGAAGTCAGCTGCTCCTGCTGCTGCTAATGATAGTTGCCGCACAACGCAGACTTACCACGTGCAGGCACTTTTACACCTAATCTAACGCAATTCCTGCAATAACTCTCTCCGGGTAGGAGTCGTTATTACCACTTGATATAAATAATCTGAGACTTGGGAAAATGACTTTCCAAGGGCACATAGCTAATTGGTGACGGAGCCAGGAGTCAAGACCTTGGAGCTCAGAGGCTGAAGAGAGCATTGTCAAGGAAGGCTTCCTGCACCAGGAGACGGCCCCACGTGGCTGGACACAGAGGTGGATTTACATCCCCGCCTCCAAGACCTTTGGAGGGGCTCTGCAACGCATTTACATGGTCACATGTTTGAGGAAATTTGCAAAATTAAGACATTTTAGTTACAATTGGTTAAGACCACAGTCTCTTTCTACTCCAGGCCTAGAATCATGTCTTCACCTAGTAGGTGACAAAGATGTATCAATAAATAAATTATGTGTTTAATAAATGGTGTTGAATGAATGAATGCATGATAGAGGAATAAATGAATGAAGTGGCATTTAGTTCAATCTTAAAGGAAGGGCAGGATGTTAGTGAGTGCTTCTCATGCAACCTAGGCACGCCCTCCACAGACAGATCGACTTAAGCCGTGCATGGCCTTGAATGTCAGGGCGAGGAATCAGGCAATGGAGAGCCATGGGAGGTTTTAGAGCAGAGGAAGGACTTGAGTGTAACTGTCAATTAGGCAAGAGTTGAATGGCAGATACGAAGATAGGGCCCTGTGGCAGGAGGACAACAGATTGGCTCCTATAAAATGGTCCTCACCCAGTGCCACCAAAGAGCTGGTGCTCAGGTGATGTGCTCATAGGGGTACCCTCCACTGGGGTGCTTTTTGGGGGAAAATGTCTCCAGAAGGCCCCTACAGGTCCCTGGGAGGGAGAGTCCAGGCCAGGAGATTCCAAATGCCCTGGTGGGTGTTAAGCCTAGATTTGCTCAACACTCTGTGTGCCCGGCCCAATGTGGAGGGAAGCTGGGGCCCTGCCCAGGTCAGGAATGGGGTCACATGTGTATGAGGGTCCCAGGTATTGCTGCATGTCCCGTCCTTGCTGTGAAGTGAGGTGGCCATTCCACAGAAGAGGAGACTGAGGTCTGGAAGCTGGCGAGGCAGTGGTGGACCCATGAATATCCAGCTCTACCTGCTGCCTCCTTTGCTAAGCTCCAGGCCATCCTTTCTCTCCCCATCTCTGGACTTTCTAAATGTCAAGAATTCTAGCTACCAACCAAACAAAACAAACCAAAAAAACCCAGGGACTTCCCTGGTGGTCCAGCGGTTAAGACTCCACACTCCCAATACAGGGGGCCCAGGTTTGATCCCTGGTCAGGAAACTAGATCCCACATGCCACAACTAAGAGTCCACATGCCACAACTAAAAAGATCCTGTGTGCCGCAACTAAGACCTGGTGCAGACAAATAAATAAAATAAATTCAAACAAACAAAACCCTCCAAAACCCAGCTATTATATACTTAGCCTTGTTTTGTGCCACACCCTCTTTTAAGCTCCTTCATGTCCCATCACCTGATTATTGCTCCAGCAAGCCTGTGAGTGAGAGGGATGGTTATTATTTCCATTTTGCAGATAAAGAGTTGGAGAGCCCAGAGAGGTGAAGTTACTTACCCAAAGCCACACAGCAGAAGTGCAATCAAACCCAGGCTCCAGACACAGCCCCTCGTTCCCCCCAGAGCTGCCCAGCCTCCTCTTCTGGTCCAAGGTGAGGCCGAGAAACTCAGCTTTGCCAACAGAGGGCGGTGTGCCCTCAAAGATTAAACCCTGCTTCCCAGACTCTGGCCAACAGAATCCTCCCTGCTGGGAACAACCTTGCTACCGCTGTCGTATGATTCAGAAATACTTGACCCTGAGCGCTCACTTAGTCCCAGGTTCTGGTGGGGTCTGGGGAGCATGCAGAAATGTGCAGAGAAATAGAAAACACAGGCTTCAAAGGAGGTGAACCAATGGGTCACAGAAAAGGAAACATAATGATTTTAACATATAACAAGATGCTGATCTTAACCCTTAATAAGAGAAACCTGTGTTAAACCCACAAGGAGCAGGCACTTTTTATCTATCAAATTGGCAGTTATACAAGTGAGGGTGTGGAGAAACACACTCTACATTGCTGGTGGGATTAAAACCTGGTTTAACACCTATGGAAGGGAGTCTGGTAACATCTATCAAAATTAAAAACACACATGCATTCATTGAAAGACTTGTACCAGGCCTGCACGATCGAATATGGTAGCCACTAGCCACATGTGGCTATTGAGCACCCGGAATGTGGCTGGTCCGAACTGAGATGATGTGCTGTAAGTGTAAAATACACACTGGATTTTGTTAATATGAAAAAAAAAGTAAAATAACTCCCTAATAACTTTTTTATATTGATGATGTGTTAAAATGATATTTTTGGTAGATGGGTTAAATAATTTTTTAAAAATCCCACCTGTTTCTTTTTACTTTTTAAAATATGTCTGCTAGAAAATTTTAAATTCCATACATGATTTGCATTTCTGGCTCATATTTTTATTGTTGTAAAATGTACGCAATATCAAATTTTTTTTTATTTTAGAATTTTATTTATTTTTTATACAGCAGGTTCTTATTAGTCATCCATTTTATACACATCAGTGTATACATGTCAATCCCAATCTCCCAATTCATCACACCACCACCCCCACCCCCCCGCGGCTTTCCCCCCTTGGTGTCCATACGTTTGTTCTCTACATCTGTGTCTCTATTTCTGCCCTGCAAACCGGTTCATCTGTACCATTTTTCTAGGTTCCACGTATATGTGTTAATATATGATATTTGGTTTTCTCTTTCTGCCTTTCTTCACTGTGTATGACAGTCTCTAGATCCATCCACGTCTCTACAAATGACCCAATTTCGTTCCTTTTTATGGCTGAGTAATATTCCATTGTATATATGTGCCACATCTTCTTTATCCATTCGTCTGTCGATGGGCATTTAGGTAGCTTCCATGACCTGGCTATTGTAAATAGTGCTGCAATGAACACTGGAGTGCATGTGTCTTTTTGAATTATGGTTTTCTCTGGGTATATGCCCAGTAGTGAGATTGCTGGGTCATATGGTAATTCTATTTTTAGTTTTTTAAGGAACCTCCATACTGTTCTCCATAGTGGCTGTATCAATTTACAGTCCCACCAACAGTGCAAGAGGGTTCCCTTTTCTCCACACCCTTTCCAGCATTTGTTGTTTGTAGATTTTCTGGTGATGCCCATTCTAACTGGTGTGAGGTGATACCTCATTGTAGTTTTGATTTGCATTTCTCTAATAATTAGTGATGTTGAGCAGCTTTTCATGTGCTTCTTGGCCATCTGTATGTCTTCTTTGGAGAAATGTCTATTTAGGTCTTCTGCCTATTTTTTGATTGGGTTGTTTGTTTTTTTAATATTGAGCTGCATGAGCTGTTTATATATTTTGGAGATTAATCCTTTGTCCATTGATTCGTTTGCAAATATTTTCTCTCATTCTGAGGGTTGTCTTTTCGTCTTGTTTGTAGTTTCCTTTGCTTTGAAAAATCTTTTAAGTTTCATTAGGTCACATTTGTTTATTTTTGTTTTTATTTCCATTACTCTAGGAGGTGGATCAAAAAAGATCTTGCTGTGATTTATGTCAAAGAGTGTTCTTCCTGTGTTTTCCTCTAAGAGTTTTATAGTGTCTGGTCTTACATTTAGGTCTCTAATCCATTTTGAGTTTATTTTTGTGTACAGTGTTAGGGAGTGTTCTAATTTCATTCTTTTACGTGTAGCTGTCCAGTTTTCCCAGCACCACTTATTGAAGAGACTGTCTTTTCTCCATTGTATATCCTTGCCTCCTTTGTCATAGATTAGGTGACCATAGGTGTGTGGGTTTATCTCTGGGCTTTCTATCCTGTTCCATTAATCTATATTTGTTTTTGTGCCAGTACCATATTGTCTTGATTACTGTAGCTTTGTAGTATAGTCTGAATTCAGGGAGTCTGATTCCTCCAGCTCCGTTTTCCCCTCAAGACTGCTTTGGCTATTTGGGGTCTTTTGTGTCTCCATACAAATTTTAAGATTTTTTGTTCTAGTTCTGTAAAAAATGCCATTGGTAATTTGACAGGGATTGGGTAGTATAGTCATTTTCACAATATTGATTCTTCCAATCCAAGAACATGGTATATCTCTCCATCTGTTTGTATCATCTTTAATTTCTTTCATCAGTGTTTTATAGTTTTCTGCATACAGGTCTTTTGTCTCCCTAGGTAGGTTTATTCCTAGGTATTTTATTCTTTTTGTTGCAGTGGTAAATGAGAGTGTTTCCTTAATTTCTCTTTCAGATTTTTCATCATTAGTGTACAGGAATGCAAGAGATTTCTGTCCATTAATTTTGTATCCTGCAACTTTACCACATGCATTGATTAGCTCTAGTAGTTTTCTGGTGGCATCTTTAGGATTCTCTATGTATAGTATCATGTCATCTGCAAACAGTGACAGTTTTACTTCTTCTTTTCCAATTTGTATTCCTTTTATTTCTTTTTCTTCTCTGATTGCCATGGCTAGAACTTCCAAAACTATGTTGAATAATAGTGGACATCCTTGTCTTGTTCCTGACCTTAGAGGAAATGTTTTCAGTTTTTCACCATTGAGAATGATGTTTGCTGTGGGTTTGTCATATATGGCCTTTATTATGTTAAGAGAGGTTCCCTCTGTGCCCACTTTCTGGAGAGTTTTTATCATAAATTGGTGTTGAATTTTGTCAAAAGCTTTTTCTGCATCTATTGAGATGATCATATGGTTTTTCTTCTTCAATTTGTTAATATGGTGTATCACATTGATTGATTTATGTATATTGAAGAATCCTTGCATCCCTGGGATAAATCCCACTTGATCATGGTGTATGATCCTTTTAATGTGTTGCTGGATTCTGTTTGCTAGTATTTTCTTGAGGATTTTTGCAACTATATTCATGAGTGATATTGGTCTGTAATTTTCTTTTTTTGTAGTATCTTTGTCTGGTTTTGGTATCAGGGTGATGGTGGCCTCATAGAATGAGTTTGGGAATGTTCCTTCCTCTGCAATTTTTTGGAAGAGTTTGTGAAGGATGGGTGT
Source organism: Eubalaena glacialis (assembly GCF_028564815.1). Classification (NCBI taxonomy): domain Eukaryota; kingdom Metazoa; phylum Chordata; class Mammalia; order Artiodactyla; family Balaenidae; genus Eubalaena; species Eubalaena glacialis. Next base: position 16,335,568 of record NC_083728.1, on the reverse strand, counting down.
TAGCTCGTCTCTAAATGTTTGATAGAATTCACCTGTGAAGCCATTTGGTCCTGGACTTCTGTTTGTTGGAAGATTTTAAATCACAGTTTCAATTTCATTACTTGTGATTGGTCTGTTCATATTTTCTGTTTCTTCCTGGTTCAGTCTTGGAAGGTTATACCTTTCTAAGAATTTGTCCGTTTCTTCCAGGTTGTCCATTTTATTGGCATAGAGTTGCTTGTAGTCATCTCTTAGGATGCTTTGTATTTCTGCGGTGTCTGTTGTAACTTCTCCTTTTTCGTTTCTAAATTTATTGATTTGAGTCCTCTCCCTCTTTTTCTTGATGAGTCTGGCTAATGGCTTATCGATTTTGTTTATCTTCTCAAAGAACCAGCTTTTAGTTTTATTGATCTTTGCTATTGTTTTCTTTGTTTCTATTTCATTTATTTCTGCTCTGATATTTATGATTTCTTTCCTTCTGCTAACTTTGGGTTTTGTTTGTTCTTCTTTCTCTAGTTCCTTTAGGTGTAAGGTTAGATTGTTTATTTGAGTTTTTTTTGTTTCTTGAGGCAGGCTTGTACTGCTATAAACTTCCCTCTTAAAACTGCTTTTGCTGCATCCCATAGGTTTTGAATCATCGTGTTTTCATTGTCATTTGTCTCTAGGTATTTTTTGATTTCCTCTTTGATTTCTTCAGTGATCTCTTGGTTATTTAGTAACATATTGTTTAGCCTCCATGTGTTTGTGTTTTTTACGTTTTATTCCCTGTAATTCATTTCTAATCTCATAACGTCATGGTCAGAAAGGATGCTTGATATGATTTCAATTTTCTTAAATTTACTGAGGCTTGATTTGTGACCCAAGATGTGATCTATCCTGGAGAATGTTCCGTGCACACTTGAGAAGAAAGTGTAATCTGCTGTTTTTGGATGGAATGTCCTATAAATATCAATTAAATCTCTCTGGTCTACTGTGTCATTTAAAGCTTGTGTTTCCTGATTAATTTTCTGTTTGGATGATCTGTCCATTGGTGTAAGTGAGGTGTTAAAGTCCCCCACTATTATTGTGTGACTGTCAATTTCCTCTCTTATAGCTGTTAGCAGTTGCCTTATGTATTGAGGTGCTCCTATGTTGGGTGCATATATATTTATAATTGTTATATCTTCTTCTTGGATTGATCCCTTGATCATTATGTAGTGTCCTTCCTTGTCTCTTGGAACATTCTTTATTTTAAAGTCTATTTTATCTGATATGAGTATTGCTACTCCAGCTTTCTTTTGATTTCCATTTGCATGGAATATCTTTTTCCATCCCCTCACTTTCAGTCTGTATGTGTCCATAGGTCTGAAGTGGGTCTCTTGTAGACAGCATATATATGGGTCTTGTTTTTGTATCCATTCAGCGAGCCTGTGTCTTTTGGTTGGAGCATTTAATCCATTCACGTTTAAGGTAATTATTGATATGTATGTTCCTATTACTATTTTCTTAATTGTTTTGGGTTTGTTTTTGTAGGTCCTTTTCTTCTCTTGTGTTTCCCACTTAGAGAAGTTCCTTTAGCATTTGTTGTAGAGCTGGTTTGGTGGTGCTGAATTCTCTTAGCTTTTGCTTGTCTATAAAGCTTTTGATTTCTCTGTCGAATCTGAATGAGATCCTTGCCGGGTAGAGTAATCTTTGTTGTAGGTTCTTCCCTTTCATCACTTTAAATATATCATGCCACTCCCTTCTGGCTTGTAGAGTTTCTGCTGAGAAATCAGTTGTTAAACTTATGGGAGGTCCCTTTTATGTTATTTGTCGTTTTTTCCTTGTTGCTTTCAATAATTTTTCTTTGTCTTTAATTTTTGCCAATTTGATTACTATGTGTCTCGGCGTGTTTCTCCTTGGGTTTATCCTGTATGGGACTCTCTGTGCTTCCTGGACTTGGGTGGCTATTTCCTTTCCCATGTTAGGGAAGTTTTCCACTATAATCTCTTCAAATATTTTCTCGGGTCCTCTCTCTCTTCTCCTTCTGGGACCCCTATAATGTGACTGTTGTGTTTAATGTTGTCCCAGAGGTCTCTTAGGCTGTCATCATTTCTTTTAATTCTTTTTTCTTTATTCTGTTCTGTGGCAGTGAATTCCACCATTCTGTCTTCCAGGTCACTTATCCGTTCTTCTGCCTCAGTTATTCTGCTATTGATTCCTTCTAGTGTATTTTTCATTTCAGTTATTGTACTGTTCATCTCTGTTTGTTTGTTCTTTAATTCTTCTAGGTCTTTGTTAAATATTTCTTGCATCTTCTCGATCTTTGCCTCCATTCTTTCTCCTAGGTCCTGGATCATCTTCACTATCATTATTCTGAATTCTTTTTCTGGAAGGTTGCCTATCTCCACTTCATTTAGTTGTTTTTCTGGGGTTTTATCTTGCTCCTTCATCTGGTACATAGCCCTCTGCCTTTTCATCTTGTCTATCTTTCTGTGAATGTCTCAAATTTATTCTTTTAACCATTTTTAACTGTACCGCTTTGTGGCATTAAGTACATTCACGTTGTTGTGCAACCATCAACACCATCCATCTCGAGAAATTTGTCATCATCCCAAATGGAAACTCTGCACCCATTGAACAATAACTCCCCATTCCTGCCTCCTCCCAGACCTGGTAACCACCATTCTATCAATACTTTCTATCTCTATGAATTTGACTGCTCTAGGTATCTCATATAAGCAGGATCATACAATACTTGTCCTTTTGTGACTGGCTAACTTCACTCAACATAATGGCTTCAAGTTTTATCCACGTTGTAGCCCGTGACAGAATTTCATTCCTTTTTAAGGCTGAATGATATACCATTGTATTTATGTGCCATGTTTTGTTTGGATAAATAAACATCAGGTGATGGACACCAGGGTTGTTTCCACCTTTTGGCTGTTATAATGCTGCTATAAACATTTGTGTACAAAAATCTCTTGATTGAAAGTTCCTGCTTTCAATTCTGTTGTGTGATAAAATATATCACAATATATTTTAGTGGACAGCATTGTACTAGTAATTTCCATAGCAGCACTATTTGAAATATCCCCAAACTAGGAACTACCCAAATGCCCATCAATGGTAGAATGGATAAATAAATTGTGGTATATTCACAAGGAGCACTAAAGTGAGAAGGAATGAACAGCTACATGCAGCAGCATGGATGAAGCTCAGAAAGAAGCCACACACAAAAAATAGTACATATGGTATGATTCCATTTATACAAATTTCAAAAGAGGCAAAACCAATCTGTGATGTTGGAAGTCAGGATGATGACTACTTTCTGTGGGCTGTTCTTCGGTTGGTCTGGCACTGGTTTCAAGAGTGTGATCACTCTACGAAAATTCACCAAGCTAAACACTTAGGATTTGTGCTCAGCTTTGTATAGATGTTAAACCATAAGAAGTTCCCCTGAAATGCATATACCCTTTGATCCAGCAATTCCACTTCTGGGTAAATACCCCAAAGAACTGAAAGCAGGGTCTTGAACAGATATTTGTACACCCACATTCATAGCAGCATTATTCACAGTAGCCAAAAGATGGAAACAAACCAAGTGTCCAAGGATGTATGAATGGATACACAAAATGTTTTATATACATAGAACGGAATATTATTCAGCCCTAAAAAGGAAGGAAATTCTGACACTTGCTACGACATGGATAAACTTTGAGGACATTATGTTAAGTGAAGTAAGCCAGTTGCAAAAGGACAAATACTCTATGATTCACTTAAAAGAGGTACCTAGAGGAGTCAAATTCATAGAGACAGAAAGCGGAAGGGTGGTTGCCAGGGGCTGGGAGGAGGTGGGGATGGAGAGTTGCTGATTAATGGGGACAGGTTTCAGTTCTGGAAGATGGAAAGCATTCGGAGATGGATGGTGGTGATGTTTGTACAACCACGTGGATGTACTTAATACCACTGAACCGTACACTTAAAAATGGTTAAAAAGGTAAAGTTGATATTATGTACATTTTACCACAACTTAAAAATTTAAAAAGTGAGGTGTCTGTAAGGAAAGGTGAGAAAGAATATTCACGATATAATGGGTAATAAAAACCAAGGGGAGAACAGGGTAGAAGTGATGTTCCCGTATGTTTAAATATATCAAAATGTTAAGCAGGGCTTCCCTGGTGGCGCAGTGGTTGAGAATCTGCCTGCCAATGCAGGGGACACGGGTTCGAGCCCTGGTCTGGGAAGATCCCACATGCCGCGGAGCAACTGGGCCTGTGAGCCACAATTACTGAGCCTCCGCGTCTGGAGCCTGTGCTCCGCAACAAGAGAGGCCGCGATAGTGAGAGGCCCGCGCACCGCGATGAAGAGTGGCCCCCACTCGCCGCAACTAGAGAAAGCCCACGCACAGAAACGAAGACCCAACACAGCCAAAAATAAATAAATAAATAAATAAATAAAGTGTAAAATTTATTTAAAAAAAAAAAAGTTAAGCAGAGGACACAGAGATAGGAAAGAAGTGACACGTACAAAGGACTTACAAAGGAAGTGGACCAGGACCCATCCCCGGCCTCGTGTCTTCAGCCATTATGGACTCAGAGAAGATGAAGGGAGCGGGGGTGGAGGTGGTGCTTGCTGAGTTGCTGTGTAGGAGGGGTTGCAGCTCCCAGCCGGGGGACTCTGACCTGCGACAGTGAAACAGAGGTGGCACTTCTGGTGAGGGGACCTGGGAGGGTTTCTAGATCAAATGGGGGCTCTGTGTGTGTATGGGGGGGTGGTCATCTTGGGTCCTGTCCTGTAGGGCTTCCCAGAGGGGCAAGAGGCTGGCATTGAATGCTGGATTCCCAGGGCTGAGCAAGGAGCGACAGGGACCCTCAGGAGGAGAGAGGCAGCCCCGCAGAGATGACTGTCTCCATGGAGCCCACAACAGTGCTGCCATCTCCACCGAGTCCCCTTGCCCCTCCTGTGGGGGAGGGGAGGAGAAAGGGAGAAAGACCCACACCCCTACCCCGCCTCACCTTCTGTCCATCTTCCCCACTGTTGGAAAAAACAAGGGGAGAAGGTCTAAACCCAAATCAAGTTAGTAGTTGCCTTGAGTATCTTGACTGGACATTTAAAATTTGAGTGGAGACCATGTTTGTGACTTAAAGCAGTAGATGACAGACAGTAGACCTGTCTGTCATCTAAAAGCTGGCTGAGACAACGTGGCTCCACTCCACGTGCCCTCCCATTCTCCTGAGGCTGGCAGAGGAAGCAGAGAGAAAAAGAGACGGGGACGGAGAGAAGCTGCAGGGCTTCTAGAAGCCGCACCCAGAACTAGCACAAGGTTGCTTCCACCACATTCTATTGACTAGAGGGAGACCCAAGGCCAAACCTTATGTGAGGGAAACAGAATCCACCTCTTGAACGGGGGAGCCAGGACAAAGTCGCATTGCAAATGTAACAGGGAAGAGCTAAATCAGACTCCCCGTTGGATCTGTTTCTTTGACTCTGGCCTTTGCTTTTCCTTGCTTTTGTTATTATAATCATACGTAATGGCCTGCCTCAGGGCACCCTGTGCACCTGTGAATGGCTGCAAGAAAAAAGAAACTAACACATCCCCTCACCTTGGCTGGTCATTTCGGGGGAAGTTTTGCAAGACTGATGGCCCTTTTACTTTACTTCCTCACCACCTCTCCCTCTCTGATTCTGTAAAAGAAACTGGCCTCCAGACCCAGATAAGATGGTTTATCAGAGACACTAGTCTGCCATCTTCTTGGTCTGCCGGCTTTCCGAATAAAGTCGTCTTCCCTGACTCGACACCTTGTTTCTGATTCATTGGCCTGCCGTGAGGCGAGCAGAGTGAGCTTGGACTCGGTAACACAAAGAGGCATGGAAAGTCTACCCAAAAGGCCTTGCTTCCCTTGCAAGGGAGGCTGGGAGATGTAGACCAGCTCTGTGTCCAGGAAGAGGAGGAAACAGTTCAGAGAAGAGCTTGCAGGCCACTGCCACACTCGCCCACTCCCTGCTGATGCAGGTTAAGCCTCCAGCAGGGAGGCTTAGTGAAGGTAGGGACCTAGGGGAGAGGGGTCCCGATTCGCCAACGGTGTGACCACTCACCTTTGCTCTCAGGACCTCCATTTTCTCATCTGTAAAATGGGGATAATAATCATCATCATCTCCCACTGATATGGTGGTCATGAAGGCTCTCTGATTCATGAAAGCCTCAGACTTGGCAGAGAAGTGGATGACACTGTCCCTGCCCTCAAAGAGGATAAATAAGAAGAGGAGACAAGAATTCAAAATGTGTCCAGACCTGGGGAAATTGTAGGGGTCCTGTGAACACGGGAGAGACAGAGAGCAGAGGGGCTGCTGCAGGAGAGGGCCCTGTGGCCGAGCCTTGAGAGATGATGAACAGGCTCGGAATAGACCCAGGGCACAGGGTACCAAGTGGCAGGGAGGAGAACCAGCCTGTGCAAAGGTGTGGAGGTTGAAACGCATGTGGTTTATTGAAGGGTCCCGCACCCCTGCATTTAAAGCAGAAATTCCCAAAGGGTGATATGTTGACTGGGCTGGGAGCTGACACACACTTACATGCTTGTTTTTTGGCAGGATGAGTTTAAAAAAGGAGAAAAAAAAAAAAAAGGAAATGAGAGATTGAAAACAGATTATTGGGGAGAAAAGTATTTCAGGCTCGAGACAACTGTCTCTACAGCCTCTGGCTCCCATCCCACCCATTCCCTGCCCCTGACGCAAGGCTGGCAGGAAGAAGGTGTTTCTCATGGGATTGTTGAACTTGAGGGTCAAACTCTGCCTGAGGCTTAAATATCCCCACAGGCTGACAGCATGCCTGAGGCCATGGTAAATGCTTTCCATGCTTCTTGAATTCTCCCCTTGAGGTTCTGTTATTGCCCCATTTCCCAGATGAGTAAATTGAGGCTCAGAGATGTTAGCTGGCTTGCCCACAGCCACACAGCCAGTCAAGGGTGAATCTGACTGATTCCATTTCCTTATCCTGGGCCTGCGGTGCAGACAGAGGAGGGAGAGGTTTACGACAGCAAGGAAGAAGGTTCCAGGGGCTATAGGGTTTGGTGTGAGAGGCAGTAATGGAGCAGTGGTTAAGTGCTTGACTCAGTAGTCAGATTTGAGGGTTCTTTCTTACAGCAGCATGACCTAGACTATCTGACTGATGCAAATCATGGTAAACTAAGTGACATGTCCTTCAAAATGTTAGGACTTACCATCTTCCTCTTAGAAGCAGCAAATTTTTTTTTATTTTAAAATTTCGGCACAATATGTATAACATAAATTTGCCATCTTGACCATTTTTAAGTGTACAGTTTAGTGGCATTAAGTACATTCACATTGTTGTGCTAGCGTCACCACCATCCATCTCTGTAACTTTCATCTTGTGAAACTGAAACTCTGTACCCATTAAACACTAACTCCCCATCCCCCTTCCCCCGGCCCCTGGCAACCACCTTGCTACCTTCTGTCTCAATGAATTTGACTGCTCTAGGGACCTCACATGAGTGGAATCATACAATATTGGTCCTTCTGTGACTGGCTTATTCTGCACAGCATAATGTCCTATAATCTTTTCCTTGCTGTAGCCTGTGTTAGAATGTCCTTTTTAAAGGCTGAATGATATTCTATTGCATGTATAAACCACATTTTGCTGATCCATTCATCTGTCGATAGATGCTTAAGTTTGCTCACACCTTTTGGCTGTTGTGAATGGTTCTGCTGTGAACATGGCTGCACAAATGTCAGGGGCGGCATTTTTAAAGAAAGTTGTTTGAAAGGGAAACAGCACTGACGAAGAAGCCAGGAGACAGGATGCCAGACTCGACCACTAACTTGCTGTGTAGCTCTGGGCGCCTCGCTTTCTGCCCCTGATCCTCACTTTCACTGCCTACATCACAGCAGCGTGCTGAGACAAACTGAGACCCAGGAGTATCAGCAAAGAAAAGCCATGAGGGACTGTTATTGTTATTACACAGTGGGTTGAGGTCACTGATTTCCCAAAGGCATGAGTCACCGAGTGGTGGAATTCCAGGCATCAGGAGAGGCAGTTCTGGAAGGCAGAGCCCAGATTCCACACAGAGCAGTGACCCTGACCCTGAACCCGAGAGGGAGCCACACCCTCCCTCCTTGGCCACTGGCTGTTGTGAGGAAGGAGTCAGTGAATGTCATAGGCCGATGGGTCCTTAGGGTAGGGCCTGCATGCATTTGCCTAGGGTCACACAGCCAGAGAGCAGTGGAAGCTGAAATGGAACTCAGAATTCCAGACTCCCAGCCCCTCACCATGCTGCCTCCCTCGTGGCTCCAATTCTCAGAAGAGGGTAGCAGAAGTGAGCTCTGGAAGAGCCATCTGAGGCAGGGGGCATCGGGGGACTCACAGGGCCTGAAGGTGAGGGTGGAACTTTCCTCTTATGTATCTCATGGAAACTGAGCTAAGAACCTTTCGATTTATAGCCCTCTCTGTACTTTCCAAAATCTTGAGACCAGAGGCGATAATAATAATTGCTATTTTTAACTGAGCTCTTCCAAGTCCCTGGCATAGAGCTGAGCACTTTATATCCTTGGTCCCATTTTATCCCTCCTCTGAGGTAGGAGCCAATGTTAACCTATTCAAATGCCCCCAAGCCTTAGATCAGTGACATCTTCAAGGTCACAAAATGAGAGGAGGTCAGAGCTGGGATTCGAACACAGGGCGGGGTGCCTATGGAGTCTGGCTACTGAAGCCCAACGATTGACTGCCTCCGTTGAGCTCTGTTACAATCTGTGTGATGGAGGCGGGGGGGCGGACTGTGCTCGTCGTCCAGGTGAAGAAACTGAAGCTTGGCAAACTGAGATTGGTGACATCCTGGCAAGAGGACGAGTCAGGGCTAGGACCAACCCTGCCAGGGCTGCTTCCATCCAGTACATCTGCTCCGGGGAAGAGAAAGCTCTTCTGGGAGTGCTGTGGCCCCTGTCAACCCTAGCCTTGGAGATGCAGGATGGGGAGGGTGCGGTGACAGAATCTGGAGGTGGACACCTCCCTCCAGCGAAGATGAGGGCAGCCAGCACTTAAGGAGCACTGACTGGGTTCAAGGTCTTTGGCTTAACACTTTATATCGGTGATTTCATTTCCTCTTCACCCATGTGGAAGGAGTTAATTTTATTCCCCCATTCTGCAGATGCAAACACTTAGGTTCAGAGAGGTGGGCTCACTTGTCCAGGGGACCAGCCCAGGAAGTTGTGGAATTGAGATGCCCAAGTCTGGTCTCTTATGACCATGCAAATTCCCCTCCCCAGGGAGAGGAGGGAGAAGCAGTCTGAACAACTCCACCCAGCCCACCAGGCCCAGCCTTCCAGGCCCCTTCGTGCCTGACACTCTGTAGGCTAAGAGTCCCCGAGCAAGGGGTTCTAAGAAACTCAAATTCCTCAGGCAGAGCCACCATATGTTATGAATCTACAGTTGCCCCATTCACTGCCTGCCATCTACAGGATGATCCATGGGATGTGGTCCAGAGAGCTAAGCCAACAAGGGCCCTGGGGTGGCCAGAGGGGCTGGTGACCCCACTGAGAGCAGGTCTGACAGGCCAGCTCTGGCTATTTGCAGAAGCCCTCCCTTCCTCGTATGCAATCCTCTTAGCACCAGTGCATGAGGAAGGCGTCTCTCCCCCAAGCCCCATCTTCCTTCGACCTTAGATCCAGCTCAAGTCTAGAACCCATTGCTCACTCCCCTTCCTGCTTCCATCTTTCTCTCTAGAGCCTTGCCTTTGTTCAGAAGTGGGCAGTGTGCTCTAGAAGAAATCTCTTTCCCAGACCCAGGAGCTAAGCCTTCAAGGTTCCGCAGTCCCCAGGTTTTAGGAATGGGTATGTGTATTGGCTAGTTAAGTCACGCTAGCTGTTGTAACAAATAACCCAAGCTTTCAGTGGCTTTACATCACCAATCTTTGGTTTTTTCTCACATCACTGCACAAGAAGTCTTAGCAGGAGGGCTCTGCTCTGGGTAGCCATTTAAGGACAGAGACTCTTCCTGTCTTGTGACTCTGCTTTCCTTGTCCTCAGAGTCCTTTTCAAAGCAGAAAGATGAGGAAGGAAAGCAAAGATTGTGGGGAGGAGGTTTCTATAGGCCACACCTGAAAATGGTGCAGTTATTTTTACTCACATCCTATTGGCCAGAACTCAGTCACATGACCACATCTAACCACACAGGGGGCTGCGAAATGTGGTCCAACTGTGTGCCCAGAAAGAATATGGTGATTGGTGCGCACCAGCAGACTTCCACAAGAATGTAACCCAGTTTTGGCCAAGGAGAAATAAAATCTGCTGGGGGGGTTTCTGAGAAGGGATTGCTTCAATTATACAAAGCTGTGGGGGGGCTTCCCTGGTGGTGCAGTGGTTGAGAATCTGCCTGCCGATGCAGGGGACACGGGTTCGAGCCCCGGTCTGGGAGGATCCCACATGCCGCGGAGCAACTAGGCCCGTGAGCCACAACTACTGAGACTGCGCGTCTGGAGCCTGTGCTCCCGCAACAAGAGAGGCCGTGACAGTGAGAGGCCCGCGCACCGCGATGAAGAGTGGCCCCCGCTTGCCACAACTAGAGAAAGCCCTCGCACAGAAACGAAGACCCAACATAGCAATCAATCAATCAGTCAATCAATAAATCTAAAAAAAAAAATGTCAGCATTTGAACCTAGGTCTGAGTCCAAGCCTTTATTCTTTCTACTATTTATAAGCCTCCTTAATAGAGATCCACAGACCATTATGGTAGTGTTTCAGGCATCAGAGGAATCATTGATTTGGCTCTCAGGGCTGTTCAGGGTTTCATGAAATATTCAATGACTTCAGGCTGGTTGCTACTTCAGCCTGTCTCCAAGGCTGTGCTGGTGATGGCCTCACCCTTACTCTCCCAGTAAAATAACAGGGACTTGGACTGGAAGGTCTCGAGAGAAAGTTTGGCTCACTTTATAAAGCAGAACGTTTGAATGTTTTGAGCTGATCCATAATGGAGTAGGCTGCCTTGGGATGTGATGAGCTCCCTGGCCCTGAGAGGGTACAAGCAAAGGCTGGCAGCTACCTGTGAAGGTGAGAGAGGCAATCCCGCATGAGAAGTGATATTGGATTCAAAGACCTTTCAGTTTTGAAAGTCTGTGATTGTAAGATTCTCAGATCCCATTTTCTTAGATTGCAATCTAAGACTGCACGATACTCAAAATCTAGGAATTTAAGACTGCATGTGTTTTTCCCTTTTGTGTTTTCTAGTCCCTACTCAGGCAGGTAGACCGTGGAGCATCCACTGACTCGGGGAATGGACATTTCAGTAAAAGCAGAGAACAAGTTTTTAGGTTTCAAAAGTACCCCTTTCTCCCCAAAAAGACCATTCCCGAAGGGACCTGAGGTACAGTGAAACCTCATGAATCAGAGAAAGATGGGATTTGATGCCTTTCTGTCCCTCTGCTCTACAATATTTGGGGGTGGTGGCTATTCCATCAGCCTGGATTTTGGAGGGAGGAGGCACAGCATGGGGCTGTAGCAGACACGCAGCATGAGTGGCTAAGGAGCAAGATTGGAGGTGGTTTTTACTGCACCCTAACCTGGCTGACCCTGACTGATGCACAGCCCTCCCCTCCCCTCTCTCCTTTTTTCCAAATAAGAAATCAGGAAGAGAGCCAGACAAAAAGCTATGAGTGAGCATGTTTTGAATCTCGTGGGTCAGCGTGACCCCAGAGAGCTTTGAAGAGTCCAAAAGTAGAGAGTGGGGAAGGGCTTGAATGGTGAAATGGTCATGTGGTGTGTTGAAGCCAAAAAGGGCCTGAAACAACCTCTCAGCAAGATGCAATCACAGGGGAAGTGTGTGTGTGGGCACGCAAATGATGGAGTGGGCGGAGTAAACCAAATTGATTAAGACTAATTTTCTGTCCACATAGGAAATAGGGTATGGTCATAAAAATTTAGATTAACTTTCCTGCTCATCGGAATTTTGAATTGAGACACAATTCTAAAATTTCACCATCCCAAGAGTCTTGGATTCTGGGCTTTTACCGTGATTGTTTCACTGGGTAGAAGCTGGACGGGGACACTGGGAGGACCCAGGTCTGGAAACCAGGAGAACTGAGCTCTACTCTCAGATGTCACCTTCCCAGGGAGGCCTTCCCTGACCATGTGGTTTAAAATGGAACCCCCGGCCCCTGCGAATGCCTGATCCCTCTTCTTTCTTTTTCTCCAAATTACTAACTGATGCTGCCTATTATACTTATTTATTTATTGTCTATTTCCCCCACTTGATTTTAAGTTTCAAAAGGGCAACGATTTCTCCCTCCCTCCTCCCTCTCTTGTTTCTTTCTACCTTTCTTTTTTCCTTTCTTTCCTTGTATTTATAAAAAAAACTTCAAACATTCACAAAAGCATAGAATACAGATGATGAATACCCATTTGCCATTTGCCTAGATTTAACAACTGTTAACATTTTATCATATTTGCTTTGTTTTTTTGGTGCCAGCATTTTCTAAAGAAAATAATATTCGTCATGCTACTTCCTTTTTAAAAACTTGAAGGTAGGGAGTTTTGTCTCTTTTACTTGTTGCCATATTACTCACTGCCCGGAAGCTGGTAGATCTCCAATAAACAGTTGTTGAATGAATGAATCTCATTTAATCCTCATACCAACCCTATGCAGTAGGTATTATTATTATCCCTGTTTTACAGCAGAGGAAACTGAGGCACAGAGAGGTAAAGTAACTTGCCTAAGGCCACACAGCTAGGAGGGAGTGAAAGGAAATTTGAGCTCAGACAGGCTGAGTCCAGAGTCCACACATTCTTATCTCTCTAGGGGCTGCTTCAAATGGGATGTTCATTCATCCTCTCTGTCCACCTGTCCCATCCAGACACCATCCACAGATGAGACCCAGAGGGGTTCACAGGCCAGCCAGAAGCAGGGCATCCCCACTGGGAACCCAGGTGGTCTCCATAAAGGCTGGGGCCCTCTCTCCCTCCCTGGGGAGGAGATAGAAGGCTCCTTCCCAGACAAATGACCTTTGGGGTTTGTTATGAATAGAGATTCCTTCTGGGGAACGTGATGGCTGATGCCGGGAGCCTGGGTCCCCAGACTTAGCCCCTAGGAATGTGCAGAGAAATATCCAAGCCTCCGCCCTGCAGGCCAGCGTTCCCAGCGGCCCTGGCCAGCCAGAGGAGGCCGGTTCTAGGCTTCTCTTCAGGTTGCTGGGCCTTCTGGGGAGATGGACTGAGTCCCTCCATCCTAGGCTGGGAGTCAGCTCCTCAGGGTAAATGGAGCCCTAGACTTCAAAAGCAACGAGACCGGGGTCTGCCTCTTCCTCCCCAGTTGTGTGACATTGGACAGGTGCCCAATCTGGGGAAACCTCAGTTTTCACATCTATCAAATGGGGATAACTACTATCCTAACCTCGCACAGATCCGGGGCTAAGGTGAGGCAAGCCAGGTGCCCAGGGCACAGCATTTAAGGAGGTGCTGGCTCTCAGGTGCTGACCCTGCACTTGCAGTAGGCTGAGGGTGAGAGCCTCGTTAAATTACACACACACCAAGATGATCTAATCCCACAACTCACGTGATGGAGCAAATAGATGGCTCCAGGCAGGGGCCCCAAAGGCCATTGGGGGAGACCAACCCCCCTGAGCTAAGTCAGGTCCCTGGTACCTGGGACAGAGGGATGTCCCAGATGCCCTCTGGGCATTATCAAGCCACAACAGGCGGTTTCTGAGTTCTTCCCAGGCCAGAGAGTGGCTTCTGCCTCCAGGCTGTGATAATAATGACGTTGATCTCATATTTATCCAGCATTCACTCTGGACCAGTGCTGTGCTACTCGCCTCACGTTGAGATCTTGGTCAATCCTCACAACAGCCCCCTCATGTATTATTGTCTATATGTTATGAATGAGGAAGACCTCAAGGCACCAAGTCAGGTAGGTCCAAGTATATGGTAAGTCCAAGATCTGAACACTTATTTGTCTGCATCCTAGGTGGGCTGGGGGCTGAGGCTTGGCTGCTAAGGGTCTTGTGAGCACTTGACCCCAATCACCTTTATCTTCTGTGCCTCCTCCCTCTGCTAGCAGCCATTGTGGCCAAAATGGGATTAACCCAAAAGGAAGTCATTGCAGGGGCTGGATGGGTGGGGAGGAAGGCATGCTTCTGGGCTCCAAGGACCCTAAGCCTGGTTGCTCTATGCCCAGGCCCTGGGCCCCCAAGGCACGCACACACTGCTCTGGATGAGGTGGAACACAGGGCAGGTAAGTTTCAACGTGGGGGAGACAGCTCAGGAATGATGCTGAGTTTTATTTGTACAAATTCATTTTCTCCCTGCCTCTGACCCCCTTCCTTGGTAATTCATCTTCCATCCTGGCCACCAGAGTGCTTGTGCATCTGGCCTTGTACAAGCTTTGCTCAGGACTTTTTGGGAACTCCCTCGCCACAGGATCATCTAAATATTTTCCTGGCATTCAAGGCTATTTGCAGAGACTAGTGCAGAGGGCTGGTCCTGCCTTTTTGCCTTTCCACAGGTGGGTCCCTCTGCCTAGAATGTCCTCCTTCCCCCAAGATCCTTCTGGATCTTCTCGGGCAGGAATGAGGTGTGTAAATGGCACAACTCTGAACTCCCAGGCCTGAGGGGGACTGTGCAATTTGATGCCATGCTGGCATCTGGGGAAGACAAGAGGTAGCTTAGTGTTTTAAAAGGCAGGTTTTGGGCTTCCCTGGTGGTGTAGTGGTTAAGAATCCGCCTGCCAATGCAGGGGACAAGGGTTCGAGCCCTGGTCCCAGAAGATCCCACATGCCGCGGAGCAACTAAGCCCGTGCGCCACAACTACTGAGCCTGTGCTCCAGAGCCCGCGAGCCACAACCACTGAGCCCACGTGCCACAACTACTGAAGCCTGTGCGCCTAGAGCCTGTGCTCCGCAACAAGAGAAGCCACCACAGCGATAGGCTTGAGCACCGCAACGAAGAGTAGCCCCCGCTCACCGCAACGAAGACCCAATGCAGCCAAAAATAAATAAAATAAAATAAATTAATTTTTTAAAAAATTAAAAGGCAGGTTTTGAACTTAGACGTGAGTTCAGTCCCAGCTCTGCCACCTACCAGCGGGGCTTCAGTTTGCTTCTCTGAACACAGAAAGAATGATCCGACTTTCTCCACTGGGGCACTGTGGGACAGGAAGGGGGCCGTGCACGTAATGCTCTGGGCTCAGTGCCAGTACCACGGTCAGGGCTCAAAAAGCATCAGGTGTTCACCCACGCATTCCACATCAGGTTTAAGTACCCACCTGGTGCCAGTCTCTGTGCTGGTCACTGGGATAGAGCCGTGAATGGACTCATGTGGCCCCAGTTCTTAAAAACAGAGGCTGGAGAGGCAGATATTTACCCATTAGTTACCATCGTGACTGTAATTAGGGAAATCACCCCCCTCCCAACCTCCTAATCCTCCAACCTCCATCCCTCACCTTGACCCTGAAGCACCCTGGGCAGGATCTAAATCTGATGTACCTCCATAACTTTAGCTCCTCAATCATGGCCTGGAGGCTCAACAAATAATATTTAAATTGAAACGATTTCTGTAGCAAACACTTATGGCACTGAGTGTGTGATAGCCACTGCTCTAAGCACTTTACAAATATGAAATCATGTCATTATCCTTGGAAAGTATGTACTATTATCACATCCCCATTTTACAGATAGGCAAACTGAGGCTCAGAAAAGTTAAGCAAACTACCCTGAGTTATATAGCCAGAGAGGGGTGCAGCCAGGATTTGAACCCAGGCAGCCCAGCTCCAGAGGCCACTTGCTCCACACCTCTCCCGAGTTGATGCTGCTTTCCAGCAGGGTCCAGAAAGGGCGTGATGTGAAGACCTTGCCCGTCTCCACCACTTACTGACTGCTGGGCTCCTCAACTTTCCAATCCCCAGGTGGGCTGTGGAGGAAAACAAGGCCTCAGCTGCAGCCTTTGATGTCCCCTGCCAAGCTGGCACTCTGAGGCCTGGGGGTGACTCAGGGGATCCCAGGCCAGCAGCTAGGCCAGCCTCAGGGTCAGCGTTTCCGTAAACACCCCAGTGAGCCAAACCCGCATGGTCAGTCCATGGGCTGCTGGCTTTGAGTGCTGAGGCCTGGCTGGCCCTGCATGGTTTCCTGCCACACGGCCACTTCCACCCCCTCTGCCTGGCTGGGCTTCCAGTAATGAAGTGTTTTGTTTGGGGGCTGGTGGCGCTGATGGGATGGAGTATCAGGGCCTCTCTGTCCCACTTGCACTCACTTAGGTTCTCGGGAGCTGGTTAGAGGCCCCTCACCATAGCCTGGGCAGCTCATATGCCCACCTGGGTGTCGGAGGAGGAATTGGCCTCTAAGGGGACAGGTCTTAGGCTCTGAGCCAAGAGGGAGGGTGTAGCTGGAACCAACCCTGTTGGTTCTTTCTGAGGGGTTGGGAGGTTAGGGAAACAACTTCTCCTGGAGACCCAGCCAGGCAGCTTGGAGATGGAAGGGAAAGTCTCAACTGTGGCCACTGCCTCTCCCGACCGAGACAGTGGCTACAAGGAAGGGGCCGTGGGTGAAGACTGAAGGACCATCAGTCCCAGTGAGCGTGCCATCCCTGAAGGCAATGCTACCCCAGCCCTTCAATTCTCACAGCATCCCTGCTTGGAAACAGAGGCCCAGAGAGGTGAAGTGACTCACCCAAAGTCACACAGCAAGCGACAGAGCCAGGATGTGACTGAGTTTCTCCCTTCCCTCTGAACCACTTCTAGCTCACTGCCTGAATCCCAGACAGTAGGGACTGGAAGATGCTTCCAAGCCATCTTTCAAGAGGCAGTACAGCACAGTGGATCAGAGCCAGGACTCAGGGGCCAGCTACCTGGGTTCAGATCCCAGCTCTGCCTCCTACCTGTTACACGAACGTGGGCAAGCTATTTAACTTCTTGGTGCCTCAGTTTCCCCATCTGTGGAACGAGGATAATAATGGTGCATCCTTTACAGGGTTGCTGTGAGGATTAAATTCATGCCTGGTACACAGTAAGCCTTCCATCAATGCTAGTTATTTCTAATCTCTCACCGGCCTTCCCACTGTAGAGCTGGGGAGACACAGGCCCAGAGATGAAGGCAAAACCTGCTGGGGTCTTGTCTGGGGCAGAGCACACCTTTAGCCCACATTCCCTATGGTGCCACTGAGAAGCTGTGATGTTTGAGCTGAGGTGCTTGTTCTATTCCCCATCCTCCAGGGCTGGGGAAGGGCAGTCAGAGCCCAGGGAGGAGAGGAGCAAGGCAACATGATGCGTGACCCCAGCGTCAGCCCCTTCCCCCTCTGGGTCCCAATCTCCCCTCCTGAGGATGTTTGGACCCTTGAACTCAAAGGGGCTCCTTGGTTAGGGCCTCAGGGGCTGCTGAGGAGTGGGAGAGGGTCCAGAGCCCCAGACAAGGGCTCCCACCCTCTGATTTATCCCAAACAACTTTCTTTGGGCCTGTTTTAATTATTAGAGTTTCAAATGGGATTTTCTTCTGAACAAGGGTCTGCTGGCTTGAGACGGGGGCTCTGGGCAGCGAGGAGCAGGGGATGGGGCCCCCTTCCCGCACCTGGGAACCCTGGGGCCCAAGCTGATGATTGGTTGGTGACTCACTCCCTGCTCAGCACATCCTGTCATCCCAGGATGGGGAGCCCCACAGGGGCCACCCCTCACCAGGGCCCCCCTAACCAAGGCGCTCCCCCCTCGACATGCACAGGGGCTGGGAACAATTAACTTGCTCCTCAGGCCAGGCCAGATGTTCATGCGGTTACTGGTTTTGCTGACCGCATGTAACTCAAGGACGTCCTCAGAGCTGGAAGGGTCCCAAGAGGCCACAAAGGGCAACCCTGTCACAGGGTTGTCACAGCAGGGGAACCGAGGCCCAGAGAGGTGAGGTAACTTGCCTAAGGTCACTCAGGGGAGAGGGAGGAAGGAAGCTGGCATTCTGATGCCTGACCCAGAGCTTTTCTACACCACCAGATGGTCCCTGGTTACCCCAAGTTCTCGGCCCCTATTCCCACCCCAGTCACAAGTGTCCTCCCCAACCAACACAGGCCAGGCCTCTCCAGCCTCATCTCCCTCACCTCCCACCAGGCCTCCAGGCTTCATCCGGACTCAGCTACTCACAGCGCCCCAGACACCCCTGCTCTCACATTGCTTTCAGGCCTCTGTTCTCTCTGTCTCCCTGTGTTGCCTTTTTGCCTAGACTCCTACTCTTGCTTCAAGATTCATCTCGGATGTCACCTCTTCCAATAAGACTTCCAAAGCCTCCTCTCCCACCTCCCAGGCTGGGTCCTCTTCTCATTGCCCTCAGTACCTGGTACTCCCCACTTACTCTGCTGTCAGCATCTCTTTGCTTGTCTCTATCTTCCCCTCTAGTCTGTGAATTCATTGTGGGCAGAGACCTTGCTTTTTATTATTTATTTCAGATTAGGGCATGGCCCACTACATTCAGTGTTTGTTGAATGAATGCATGGATGTATGAATGTACAGATGGATGGATGGACAAATGGATGGATAGGTGGATAAACAGATGAATGGATGAATGGACAGGTAAACAAATGAATCAGTGGATGGGCAGATGGATTGATAGACAAATGGATGGATGGATGGATTAGACAGATAATGGCACCTGTAGGGGCTCAGACAGTGAGAAGTAAGTTCCTGGAGACTGGATATCCTGAATGATGAAGGGGCTCTTGGATGGGGAAGCAGTAACCTAACCTGTTATCTGCCTCCTCCAAGGGATGTCCGGCCAAAAGCAAAGCCACTTCTGCCCTGGTGCCTGGTTCCTCCTGACCAACTAGTTCCAACTCAATGGGATCTCCTGAACTTTGGTAATTATTCAGACATCAGAGAATCTATAGGACCCACCTCTGCTTCTGACATTTCAGAACTCTGCATTCTTGAGGGCCCAGCCTGCATACTTCCATCCAGGTCAGGGCTGCCACTCCAGAAATGTTCCCAGGCATAGAAACAGAAATCCCTAGAGAAAGAGGCCCTATAAAATATGGAATTCATCCCTCTCCCATTTTACAGATGAGGAAATTGAGGCCAAGAAAGGCGGAGGAACTTCCCCAAGAATGTACAGCAACAGAGCTGGGATTAAAGCTTGGGTCCCCCAATTCACTCATTCATGTACTCATTTATGCAACAAATATATATATCTAGCATCTAACATGTGCCAGGTTCAGTGCCTTTTCCCTGGCATTCGATGTCTGTAAATAAACCCTCATGCCAATTTGGAAAGCCCATGTCCCATCGTGACCTCCTCCGACTCCCCAGCTGGCTTATCTCTGCCTCACCAGCTGCATCCTCGGCATAGCTCCTGCCCCAACCCCTTCACCCAGCAAATGAGGACCACTTCCTTGCCAGGAACCCCAGCTCACAGTGGTGTATGCAGAGACAGCCACATGCGTGTGCTGAGAGCACACGTCCCACCCCTCCTTGGGGGGACCACATCAGTCCCTGCACGCAGAACCCCGCCAGCTCAGACTGAAGCCAAGTGTTAAACAGTTCAAGCCCCGCAGTTGTCCTGGGGATGCGGGAGAGGAAGCTCATCGTGACACCTGGGATCTCAGGGCCAGGAGCAGACCTCTGAACTCCTGCCCAGACTGAGGAATGTGTGGAAGAAGAGGCCATAGAGGGGCACCTGGGGGCTGGCTATTTACAGGACAGAGGAGCAGGCGGCAGCAGCAATTCTCCCATTAGCCCCTCCCAACATGCCCAGAGGCAGGGGCAGTGTGAGGGCTGCCAGTCTGGAAGAGATGGAGCCTCGCATTCTGGGGCAGGAACCCAGACTTGGGCAAGTCATGGCCATTGGCTGGACCCCCTCTCTGGACCTTCCTGGTGGAGGTGACCTCGCTGAAGATGTGGAACGACTCAGTATTGCAAGGCCAAAAATAAGGTTCAGCTGCACATAACAGAACACCTTCCGGGAGCGAATCAATGAACTAGAGAACAAAAGAAGAATACGGAAGAACAGCAGGACCCAAAGCTGCTTCTGGGATGAAATTAATATGAGACAGAGTCCTGATAAGATTGATCATGACAAAAGAGATAAGATGCAAATAAATAAAGTAAAAATATAGAGTGAAAAAGGAGAATAATATTGACTTAAGGATTAAAAGTAACTTTATAACTATTGTTATATAGTTATACAGCAGTTATATAGTCATGAATTTGAAAGCTTAGGGAAAATGGATACACTTCTAGAGAGTTATAAGATGCCAAAAGATTGGCCCAAGAAGAAAGAGAGAATTTAAAGAAGTCAATCAGTATTATAGAAACTGAATTGGTAGTCAGAGCCCTCATACTCCCCCAAATCAGACCCAGACATTTTTACAGGTGAGTTCTGCTGAATTTTTAAGAAACAGTTAATGTCTAGCTTATACAAGTAGCTCCTCCACAAGCCCCCAAAAGCCAACCGAGCTTACTTCATGAGACAAGTGTCATCTTGGTTGCCAAAACCGGATAAGACAATACAATAAAAGAAAATTGTAAGCCCATTTCACTTATGAATACAGGACGGAAAATACTAACTAAAATATTAGTGGACTAAATTCAGCAATGTGTTAAAATAATGATAATACCCCACCATCAGGAAGAATTTATCCCAGAAATGCATCAACATCAGAAAATCCACCAGTGTGATTCACTGCATCATTTGATCAAGGAAAAAAAAATCCAATAATTATGTCAATTGATGCAGAAAAAGCTTTTGATAAGATCCTTAGGTATTTATGATTTTTTAAAAATCTTAGCAGACTGGGAACATATAAGAGAAGTTCCTTCCTTTGGTAGAGATATTAATATCAAAAACCTCCAGAAAATATGATTCCTAGTGGAGAAACTTCACGTGCATGTCAGGATCAGGAACAAGCCAAAAATGTGCATTATCACTGTTACTGCTTAACATAAAGTGCCAAAGTCAGGCTACAGCTAAAAGGAGAGAAAATAAGAGGTGTAGGATTGGAAGAGAAGAGATAAAACTGTTCATTGTAGAGGGTGTGATCCTTTACCTTGAAAAACTAACTAAATAAGCTGACAACGTATCAGAACAAGTAAGAGAGTTTGGCAAGTTTGCTAGATGCATGATCAATAACAAAAATCAATAACACTTTTATACCAGCAATACTCAAAACAATGGTGGCTTAAACAAGGGGGCATAAACATGCATATATTATTGAGTTGGCCAAAAATTACAGAAGATGTTACGGAAAATCCCGAACGAACTTTTTGGCCAACCCAATATATGCATACAGAATAACATATATAATATTATTATTATGTTAATATTCTAAGAGTATTCTTATATATAATATGTATGCTATTTTTTTAATCATGTGAATGGAATCTATAGGTGGAGTCCAGGGTGCGTATGGCACAGCTCTGATGTCATCAGAATCCAGGCTTTCTTTATTTCTCCTCTTCTTTTCTCTGCACCTAAGGTCCATCTTCAAGATACCCTCATGGTCCAAGATGGCTGTCAAGCTTCACCATCACATCTGATGACTGATTGGAGCAGGAGAAAGTGAGGAGTGGTGGTGTTGGGACAAAAGGGATGCCCTTCCCTTTCAGGAGCCTTCCCAGAACTTGCACACAGCACTTCTGCTTATATCTTATTGCTGGGACCTGGTCACATGGCCATGCCTAGCCGCAAAGCTGAGTGCACTGCCACCCCAAATAAAATCAGGGTTCAATTATGAAGGAAGGAGGGGAGAAAGGATATTGAAATGGGCATCCCTCAGGCTCTGCCATAGATCTCAATTTCCAAAAAGGGGAAACAGAGGCCCAGCGGGATGAGGGCACTTACACACAGCCACGAGGCAAGTGTCAGAGCTGGGATTTTCAAGTGACTGATTCTTGATCTTCCTAGAGTACAGGGGTTCCCTCTCACGCGGGTATGTCCAGCCGCGGGAGCACTGACCCTGTTCACTCCCAGCCCTGTTTGGGTCAGGGTCTGTTTCGGGTGTCTCTGTCCCCACTACCTAGTGTAACAACAGTGAGGTCCCAGTGTTGGGCATTTATTCACATCCCTCCCCCCCAACCTCTACAGCTTCTTGCACAGGACTTGGCATGTAGATGTGCAATGAACACGAAGGAGGAAGGCATGGAGGGAGCTGACAAGCTGTGAGTGGCTGAAACTGGCTTCATCCTTGCAACTGCAGACATTTTTTCCTGCCTCCCATATGCTGTGCCCTGATCTAGATGTGTTTCCCGAGTTTCAGTTTTAAAATGCATTTCCTAGACCCTAAAATGTTAGGCCTGGCCCAGGTATGAAAGAGCAAGAAGGCTGCCTTGAAACAAACAAACGAACAAAAAATGGAGAAACCGAAGGCCAGAGAAGCAATGTCATATGACATGTCATATGTCTCTCACTCAGATTCCTCTTCATGGACACACAAAGATCGGTTTCCCAGCCTCCCTTGCAGTCAAGTTTGGGGGTCACGTGACTAGTTCTGGCCAATAAAATATGAGCAGAAGAGATGGGCATCATCACTTCCAGTCTGAGGCAGTGAAGGGCCAGTGTGCCTTCGCCGCCCCTCTTCTCTAAGGTGACCTTGGAGACCACTGGTCGAGAGCGGTGATTCACAAACGGTTATGTGCATACACATCACCTGGGGGTCTCATTAAAATGCAGATCCTGATTCTGGGTGGGGGGTCTGAAATTCTTCACTTCAAACAAGCAACTGAATTATGCTGATCCATCAGGGCACACGTTTGAGTAGGGAAGGATGATTTGAGAGGATGCAGCTCAAAGATGGAGAAGACCTACCCAGCTCCACTGGACCATTTGCAACCAAAAATAAACCTTTGTTGGGTTAAGTCACTGAGATTTGGGAGTTTATTTGTGACCTCAGCATAGCTTAATGTACCCCAATTAATACACTGGGATAGGACATTGTCATTTAGCTAGTCAACCCATATTTATTGAGTTCCTACCATAATCTCATTTTGTGCCCTGGATGCCTCACTCTTAAGGAGGCACTCACTCTCCAGGTCCTACAAGTGCAAGGTCAGCACCTGACAGTGAGAGCTCCTTAAAGTTTGTTCCCTTAGCACCTTTGTTTCTGCATCCTAGTCCCAGGCCTGTAAGTCACTGAGGGAGCCAGGATTTGAAGTGGGAACTTTTTGGCTTACGAGCCTGAAATTTGTTTCCAGTAGTGCAAAGAGCAACAGTGCTCATTCTAGGGTCTTACGCGGGGGGGGGGGGGTGGGGGGGGGGGTGGGCGGGGGCCGCGCTATAGCAGCAGCCAAAAGACTCATGAGTTCCCTGGACTATTTCATCCCTCTAGCGCCAAACTTGGCAGTCTGAGGGCCCGAACCACAGTAATCAGTCAGCACAGTGGCAGCTCCTGCCGCGGACTTTCAATCCTTTGAACACATACGGACGGTTCATCACTTACACTCATCACCCGACGCCCTGCTTGCCAACCCGCAGGCTTCCTGAACTGGCCAGGTCCCAGGGCCGCCCCCTGTCCACACTCACCCATCTTCAGTTATTTAGCGAGAACACGTTCCAAGCAAAAACACATGCTCTGAATCCGAGGGGCCCCTCCCGGCAGGAGGCAACACTTCCACTGGCGTCTTGTCGCCTCTCTGGGCAGCACTGTCCGAGTTTCCTTCTCTCCCCTTGGAAAGCACGCCCGGCCTCACCCCCTCACTGGTGGGGGAGGGACTCCTCCTCTGATATGATATCGCTGTGAGCAATGTGCCTCTCTCCACCTCCTCCTCGCCTCCTAGTTTCTCTGGTCTTCCTTCTTGTCTTAGAGGAAGAAGTGGTTCAAAACTGTTCCTCCCAGGAAAACTAATCAGTGGTAACAGAGGTCAGAATAGTGAGTACCTTGGGAGGCAGAGAGTATAGTCTTGGAAGAGGCATGAGGAACTTTCTGGAAATGTATCTTGACCTGGGTGGTGGTTACAGGGGTGTGTACATATGTGAAGAGCTGTTGAGATGTACACTTAAGACTACTGCACTGTAGGTATTTCTGTTTATGTTACCCCTCAATTTAAAAAAATATGTGCCACAGAGACGTCTCTGAGCAGTAGCAAAAATAAATAACCACAACATAGGTTTTGGAGTCATATGAACCTTCACTGAAAATCTGCCTCTGTTTTCTAGCTGTGTGACCTTAGGCAACTTACTTAACCTCTCTGAACTTCATTTCTTTTTTTTTTTTAAAGGTATGGACTGTGAAGATTAGAAACACCACTTTTTATAAAATGTACTTAGCACAGGGCTAGCTCCCACTGGGTGCTCAATACACAATCACTTTCATTGTTATTAAAACCAGAGACCCTAGCAAGGATAGGATGGGGGAGTGGTTTTCCCTGGGTACAGACAATAAAAGGGGTACATTGTCCATAGAGAATTTAAAGATAAAATTGATGATTAAAAAAGTCTGCTTTTTGTTATCACCATGCACTGGCAAATCTAAATAATGTCAGTTGGAAAATGCTACATCCTGAAAATATCTTTTATTGGTGTACATTCTAAACAATTGTTGTGGTGACTGCTGAATTTTAATACTATGTAGGTAAGCTTCAAATGAGCACATTTTAATTTCTTATCCTTCAATAAACCTCTTCTACATGGAAGTTAATCTGGAGAATTTCTAGGAATACAGTTACCGCGAGCACAGGTGGAGACGGGAACACATGTTCACAAAGAGAGTCAGTTCCTAACAGTTCGAAATCTTTCGCGCTTGCTCCAAGTACAGTTCCTGTCTCCAACCTTACGGTATTACATATTTCTGCATCTCACTAGTAGATTCAAAGAAACAATGACTGTAGAGTGATGGTGAAGACGAAGATATACGTAGTTCAAGTCTGTCATTCTAGGCGACTCAGAATTTTGATTTGTGTCTAAAATTTAGAAAAGTGAAACAGTGTGAACTGCAAAGGGTAATGTTTTTGCCTGGTAAGTGCAAATTCTAGTTCATACATGAAACATATGTGTTTCATCTCAATGATTACTGATCATACTTTGTTGTATGAAGGAGATGGGTGCTCCAAAATGATCCACTGTGGGTGTAAAATACCCTAGGCATGCCTCTGACTCAAACAAAAGCATTAATAAAGAACACTGTATCTCCTTCTCTCCAAGTCTGTAGACGCACAATCCTCACCCTCCGTCACTTCCTCCAGCCATAAATGATCAAATCCCACATTGTCATCTTCAACCTCCATCCGCATCAACTCCTTCTCCTGGAATTGCACCCAGTACCAAATCACTCTTCTTCCTCGCCAAGTGCTCATTCTGGACCTTTCTGCTGTCCAGCTCCATCGCGTGGAGATTTGGCGTACTGGGGGAGATGATGGGGGCCAAAGCCTTCTCCAGCCACCACGTGACACCACCTCTAGTATTATCTTTGCCAAATTCTACAGTCAAAGCTCATGTCTTTATACCTCCCCCCTCCCAGTGGCTGGGACATTGTAGATGCCCCTCAAATGCTGGTGGTGTGAATATCACGTGTCTTACTTCCCCATGTGTAGCACTGCGCCCCACCTCACTGTCAGCTCCAGACACACCAGGCATCTTTGTCTCCCAGAATAGGCACTGCTATCACGCTCTCCCCCACCTCTAGGCATCTGTACATGCTGTTCCCTCTGTCTGGAATGTTCTGCCCTCTCTAACTCCCTTTCGCCTTGGCTCCTCCTCCAGAGATCTGTCCCTTACCCTCGGTCTGAACAGGACCCCTCCTCGATATTCCCAGAAATTCCACCTGCTCTCCCACTGTCCTTTCCCCCTCTGGGTTTGCCCCCTGTGCAGGGGCTGGAGACGCAACAGAGGGGGCCTCAGAGTTGGTTGAATTCAGCAAAATGGATCTGGTTCTTCCAGAGCACCTAGCAGGGCCCAGCAAGAACGGGCACACACTAGGTCCAGCCTGCACGGGCTCATCCACCGCGGGCCGCCTTCCAGAGCCCCGCAAGCAGGCCATGGGGAGGCCCCTTGTCGCCAGAAGCAAACAGGCCTACCAGGGAAGTTTTGCTCTGGGTCACACCCGCCTCTGGATGGCTGCCAGTCTTCCTGCCAGAAACCGCAGGCCTGCCGAAGCCGTCCGGAGTCCAGGCCACGGGGCTTGGAAGGACTCTGGTCAGCTTTGCAAAGGGGGTGTCTGCTGAGCACTTCCTGGATCAACAGCCCCCCGTCCCTGGGGTCGGGCAGGGGGGCTGGGGCTGGGCTGCAGCTAGAGAGGCCCCTCTTGGGCTGGGAGGAGCTAGAGAGGCCCCTGCCAGCCTGTCACAGACTTGGCACTGGCACTGGCTCTGGCTTTCACACACACACACACACACACACACACGCTGGCAAGCACCCCCCAGGTGGCCTCCACAGTCTCACCTTCAGGTAAATGGGCTCATCAGTGGGAAGATGAGAATGGTAGAGAAACAAGGGCTACAAAGGCCAGCATGTGTGTGTGCAAGTGTGTGCGTATGTGTGTGTGTGCCTGGGAGTGACCTCACAGCTGCTGGAACATAAAGACTTACAGGTCCTGCCTCCCAGGCTCAAAGCTGGCTCCGTGGGGACACAGTGACATGAGAGGCACACCACAGACCCACCTCCTGGCCTTCTCCCTCCTCTGCCTCTTCTCCAAGGTAAGGGGGCTCCAGGCCCCAAAATGCTGGCTTCCTTGGTGTGGTGGGGAAGGTGTTACATCACAGCCAGAAACCCCCTGGGAGAATTCCTGCAGGCCTCCTGTGTGGGGCTCAGCTCAGCTTCCCTCCCTGATGTCCAGACAGCTGCCTCTGGCCAGCTCTGCTGTGTGACCCCAGGCAAATCTCTTTCCCTCTCTGAGCCTCAGCTGCTTCCTCAGTTGAATGGGTATAATGTTCATGGGGCCTTTGTGAAGATCATTTATCATAGCTCATCTACAGTGCTTAGCACAGGACCTGGAATACGGCAAATGTTTAAGAGAGGACTTTTATGATTATTACCAATCCCCAGAGCTCCTCTACAGACAGAAGTGGGTCTCCTCATTATAAATGGGGAGACTCAAGACATGGCCTGCTTTGCCTGTGAGCCAGGATTTGAATGGATGTTGGTGCATAGCTGATTGGAATGTTCATACCACAGGGGCATTAATGCTGCTGGGCCCTCAGGCAGTGAGTGGCCTGCTGACCCTAGCTGGAGGGGGATAAGGAGACAGCTCCATGGAATAATGACCTTCTCTTCTGGGATATTTTCAAAGGGCTTGTGGAACGTCCACCTTGCCTAACATGACCAACAACCCCATAAGGAATTATTATTCCCTGTTTTCAGTCAAGCAAGGCTCCGAGAGGGTAAGCAACTTGCTCCAAACCACACAGCAACAGAGCAATAGAGGAGGTAGAACCCAGGATAGGCCTGGGTGTGAGGCAGGGGGGACTGCAGTCTGTGTCTCTCCACCCCCAACCTGGACCAAGGCCACAGTTGCTGAGCCTGCCATCACCTTAGCAAATGTCAGGTTCCTGGTGTCATGGGTACTGGTCCCCCACAAGCCACGATCTCACTGTATTTTCATGCTCCTTTGAGGATCACAGGCAGGAACTTCTCTCTATCCTGGGTCCAAGCAGTGGTTGGGGGAAGGCTGAGAACCCTGCTGGCATCCTAATCGTGCTGTTTGTTCTTCCAAAGGGGGTGAGCAGGACATGATGCCAGGGAGGGTAGCCTGGGTAGCTGGAGCAGGGGACTTGGGGTTCTGGGCTTAGGATTAAAGGAAAGGCCAAAATGAAGCTGTCCTAGACTCACTGTTCACCTCCCCCAGCCCTCCATTCTTCCCAGGCTCCAGGGAGCCAGGCAGCATCCCACACAGAACACAGGGACTTAGTCATCACACACATGAAAGCTGCAACAATCTGCAGAGAGAGAATTCCAAGTCTTGCAGGCAGGGCTCAGGCCTGTGGACAGGGGCGGGCGGTAGAGACCTGGAAACAAGCCAAGTCACATTGACCTAGAGCTGGCGGTGACCTCATTAAATCCTTGTCACGACTCCAGGACAGGTGGTCTCCACCCCATTTTACTGAGGAGGAAACAGCTCCCTCCCCACGGAACAGTTCAGTGAAGTGTCCAAGGTCACACAGCAAGTCAGTGGTAGAACTTGGAGTTCAACTCTTGCCCGGATGATTCCCTGTCCAGGGCTCTGGGGACCACAGCAAGGGTCTGGGGAAATCAGGTGTGTGATGGGGCCACTTGAACATCGGGATGGGGTGGTTAGAAAGGGCATGGAGATAGAGGGATACCAGAGAGGACCTATTTCTTCTTGGCTGTGCTGAAACACCCTCCCTGATATCCCTCTTGAACAGATGGGTAAGTTGAGGCAGAGGCTAAGTGGCATCAGAGCCACTAGGGGACAAGAGGTAGGTGTGGCAATTAAGAGGCTGGGCCTTGGATTCACATGAACCTGGATTCTGATCCTGGCTCTACCACTTACTGGTGATATCACTACACTGCTTTAAGCTTCAGTTTCCTCATCTTTAAAATGGGCATAATCCTTGACTTCCCTGGCAGTCCAGTGGTCAAGACTCCATGCTTCCACTGCAGGGGGCGCAGGTTCGATCCGTGGTCGGGGAACTAAGATGCTGCATGCCTCACGGTGCAGCCAAAAAAAAAAAAAAAGAATTAAAATGGGCATAATGCTGGTACCTCACACTGGAGGGTTAAATTAGCACATTAAAGTGCTCGGCACTCGGTGTGCCCATGGTAAATGTCAGCCATAATCATCGGTGTTATCAGTGGCCCCTCCTGGGCACGTCAGGACCTGCAGATCCGGCCCCTGTCAAGCTTGCCCGGTAGAGAGAGCCCAAAGTGAGAACCCAGGTGCAAAGCAGAAGGCTTATCTCCTGGCATCCCTGCTTTCAGGAGGGAGGGACCCAAGAGTCAGTTCTGGTCAAAGGCCCCCCACTTCCCACCAACCAAGAGAACTCAACCTCTGGTATGGAAGGGACCCCCAAAGTCCAGCCGATTTTTTCTCAGCTCAATTCCGTGTGAATCACCTCTGAATTTATTAAAATGCAGATTTAGATTCATAAAGAAGGGCCCTCGATGCTGCACTTCTAACAAGCTTCCAGGTGATGGGGCTGCTGCTGGTCCAGACCACACTCTGAGGGGTGAGGCTAGACCATCTTCTCTAGAATCGGGTATCACCTAGTCTCCTGCTTGAAATGCCTGTGGAAGTGGAAACTCACTCTTCGTGAGGTTTCAGGCACAGAGCTGTATACTTGCATCTATTATGACTAGTGCCATCTTAGACGGGGCCCTGGGAGTGCCCCCTGGTCTGCGACACCCACCGGAGGCTGGTCTGCCAATTTGGGGCAGCCCCTAGTGGCCAGCATGGGAACCGCAGAGGTTTGCAGGATAGGGAGGTTTGCAGGATAGGGAGTCCTAGGGGTGGGAAAGGTGAGGATTAGGGCAAAGGGGTCACTGCCTGCTTTGGGGCCACACAGGACATAGGAGGTCATTCACTTCATCTTCCTAAACTGCAAGTCTTCCATCTTCTGCATAAAACCCTCCAGTCCTCCAAGGATCCATAGATGGGGCCACTGGTAACATCTTGAATTATGCATGGCCCTTGGTCCCTACCTTCCAATGGACATATGGGAAGCCCAGGGCATCTGGTTTCTGGTTTGGTTGTTTCACTGTCCTGAGTGAGGAGGGGCAGTCAGGACACCTGGATTGATACCTTGAGCCTGCCCCTGGGGGTGGGTTCCTAAGGCTTTTCCCTATTACAGGAAATGTCTATCCCAACTCTGGGTTCCTGGATCCTCAATGAGGAAGCAGGCTCCCAGCCCTGCAGCTAACCCACTGGGACTTTGTCCCTTCCTCTATCTGGAGCTCAGTTCCCCCATCTTTACATGGCAGGGGGAGGGATTTAGACTGGAGCAGAGGTGCCAGTAACCTAGCTGGGCATCAGAAGCCCCTGTTAAGAACATAGATTTGAGGGCTCAGCCTCTGGAAGTTCTGATTTGGTAAGTCCCAGAGGAGGCCTAGGGGTCGGTATTTTACCAGGTTTCCTGGCTGATTGGATGTTCATCCAGAAACATATTCTAGATTGTTCCAAAGATCAAAGAACATCCATGATACTGTTTGATTTATTCAGCCCTCAAGATAAATATCCACTGTCCACCTGCTAAAAAATGAATAGTACCCTGTCATTTTAATCCTTCCTTTTGTTGCTTTTGCCCTCCTGTAAGTTCCTAGAAGGCAGACCCTAAGCCCTTTATTGTAATTCACAATAAAGATCATTATAGCCAGATGCATGGAGTATCTACTGCACGCCAGGCCATGTGCTAAAGGTTTAACATGCATCATTTCATGTACTCCTCAAAACAATCCTCCGAGTTAAACATTATTGCCCCCTTTTCACAGATGAGGAAATTGAAGCTCAGAGAGCATAAGTAACTTCCCCAAGACTGCTCAGCTTTTCAGGGGCAGAGCTAGTTCCGGAACTCTAGTCCAGAGCCCTTGCTCATGACCACAACGCCATGTTGTCTCTTAGGGAGTGCCGTGGGGCTGCCGGGGTCCAAGGCCAGGTCTATGTGACTCCAGGGCCAAGATGTGAACCCTACACTGGCAGAGAAGGAGTCAGTTGTGAGGGGCTCACTGCCCACCTTGAACGACCATGGCTGAGTGAGGTCTCTGTCTCTGCAGGTGTGTGCCCAGCTGTGCCCAACACCGTGTACCTGTCCCTGGCCACCACCCCGATGCCCACAGGGGGTGCCCCTGGTGTTGGACGGTTGCAACTGCTGCCGGGTATGTGCACGGCGGCTGGGGGAGCCCTGCGACCATCTCCACGTCTGCGACCCCAGCCAGGGGCTGGTCTGCCAGCTCGGGGCGGGCCCTGGCGGCCGGGGGTCCATGTGCCTCTGTAAGCAGGTTTGCGGGACTGATGGAGGGGGTGTTTGGGGGGGAAGTCAAGGCCTGAGGTCCTGAGTCCAAGAGAAGCCCTTCTCTCTCCCAGCCAAACCTGGTGACACAGGGTTCCCTAAGCTCACTCCCCTCTTCTTTTTTTTTGTCTTTGCTCAGATCATGCCCACCGGCCAAACAACCTACCCTCCTTCTTCCTGTCTGTCCAGATCATAGCCGACTTTCAAAGCCAAGCTCAAACACCTCCTCCCCTGAGCAGCCCTCCCAGATTTCTCAAACCAGAAGTCATCATCCCTTCCCAGGACCCTCATAACACTCTTGGGAAAAATGAAAGGGCAACTCCCTATTTAGGGCATAACCTGTGTCAGGCACTGTGCTAAGCATTTACCTCCTAAACCACATAATCCTCACAATAATCCTATGAGGTAAGTACTTTCAGACCCATTTTATAGATGAGGAAACTGAGGCTCAGCGATACTAATGGACATGCTTAATGTTACACAGCTGGGGACTGAGTCAAGCAGGCTCTAAAGCAACATTCCGTTCTGTCCTCTCTGGGATTGGGAGCCCTTGGACAGTCTGAATCCCGAGTTTGCTATTTGCTAGCGACCTTGGGCATGTTACATCTTCTACTACCCTAGGCCTTGTGCCTTCTGGTGATTTAAATCAGGGGTTCTCAACTTTGCTCTAGGAACATTTGGGACTGGATAATTCTCTGTGTGGGGCTGCTGTTCTGTGCAGGACTTTTAGCAGCATCCCTGGTCTCTACCCACGAGATGCCGGGGAGCAAAGTCATCCCCAGTTGAGTACCACTGCTTTAGAGAACTATAAAGAGGTGAGGACTGTTCTGTTCCCTTTTTTTCTTTTTAAATAATAAGACTTGTAGAGCAATTTACCACTCTCATCTACATGGCTGTAACACTTAAAAAAGAAAAAAGAATGAGAGACAGAGAAAGAGAGGAAGAAAGGCCCATGAATCATTGACAATAAGTCTATCTACAGGAAAAGCCTTGTTAAAAAACAAAACTTATAGACATAAAGTTATCAACAGTAAATCCCTGTAAAATGCTTTTTTTGATAAGGGGAGTATACTAATGAGAAAGGGGTGATGTGTTTTATAAACTTACAGATGATTGCTAATAAAAATGTATCTAAAGAAAAAATTACACAAGTAACACTTAGCTTACAAGGCTGTTATCTAGCTAAGCCATGACACACGTAAAGCACTTGGCAGAATTTATTTATTGAGCACCTGCCTAGCATTTACCATGTGCCAGGCACTAAGAGTTTCACAAATATCACCTCATTTAATCTCTCAACAACCATATGAGGTAGGTCCTAATGTCATCCCCATTTTGTAAATGGAAAAAAAGAGGCACAGAGAGGTTAAGTAACTTGCCCAAGGTCACACAGCTCATAAGTGGCTGAGCTGGGATTTGAATTCAGGGAGCTGGCTCCACAATCTTTGTTTCTATCACTCTACCGCCTGACGCTCAGTATATGCTTAGTACATAGTGGTTGTTACTGTCACTAACTTTATTAAGGAGCTTTTCGTATTCCACCTTGATTCAAATTTCAAATACCTGGAGGCCAAGAATTTACCTGGTCCTTGCTCCTTCCTGCCACTTCCAGCCCTGGTCAGGCGACACAGTGGTGCTCATGAATGTTTAACGACTGGAACCAAATTTGGAGGCTGGGAGCTAGTGAAGCCACGGATGAGCCAGAGCCAGCTAAGACCTCACAGAGGCTGAGTCTAGGTCTTGGCTCTGGAGGGAACATGCTTCCCCAAATCTCTCCTCTCACTAACTAGTTGGACAGCTCTTCACTGAGGACCAACTCCGAGCTGCGTGCGTGTCCAGCACGAGCTCCCGATCTCCCTGGCATTAAACGCGCAGCTTCCCCAGCTCAGCCAAGTGCGTCTCCATCCTTCCCGTGGCTCGGCCTCAAACTTTGGAGTCATTCTTGACTTCTCTCTTTTTTTTCACATCCCACTCACTACCCACCAGCAAATTCTTTACAGTATTTCCAGAATCCAACATTTCTCAGTCCCTCAACTGCTACCACCGGGTCTGAGCCCCATCATTACTCATCTGGATTTTGCAGAAGCCCCATAACTGTCTCCCTGCTTCTGTCCTTGGCCCCTAGTCTGTTCTCAACACAGCAGCCTGAGGGCTCCCTTAAATACATAAATCAGGTCACAGATCACTTCCCTCCTCTGCGTAAAAGCCTCCAATAGCTTCTCATCTTCTCAGAGTAAGAGCCAAAGCCCTCTCAGTGGGCGAAAAGACCCTGTAGGATCCTGCTCCTGTTTTCTCTCCGACCATATCTAACTCCCTCTCTCCCTCCTGCTCTCTGCTCCAGCCACAATGGCCTCGCCGCTGCTCCTTAAATACCCCAGGCACGCTCCCACCTCAGGGCCTTTGCACTGGCTTTTCCTGCTACCAGCACTTTTTCCCCCAGATATCTGCATGGCAAGTTCCCTCACCTCCTTCACATCTTTACCCAAATATTGCCTTTTCAGTGAGGCCTTTCCCGATCACCACATTTAAAAACTACAACCCTGCCCTACTCATTAACCCTGCCCTCCTTTATTTTTCTAGCACTAATCGCCATCTGACATCACAAACACCACCTTGTTTCTTGTGTTTATTTCCACTGGAGCGAAAGCTCCAGTGAGGGCAGGATTTTGGCTGGTCTCAGTCATTGCTGTATCACAAGATACCTAGAACAATGTCTGGCACATAGTAGGCACTCAATAAATAATTGTTGAATGCATGAATAATAACAACAGTTCTGGTGGGGCTAGCAGTAACAGGCACTGTTTATGGAGCATGTACTGTGAACAAATCCTTTATATACATGATTTCATTTTAACCCTAATAATGAGGGAGGTCCTATTATTATCCCTATTTTGCAGATGAGGGAACTGGGGCTCAGAGAGGTTAAGTCACCTGCCTAAGGTCACACAGTGTGCAAGTGGCTGCAGGTAAAACAAACAAACAAACAAAAAACAAAAACCAAAAAGACCCTGTTGTTCCTTCTCCTGCAAGGGACTCTCAGAGGGAAAGAAGGATGCAGAAATGACCAGATGACAAGGTTGTGTCCTGAAGTTATTTGGGGGAAGTTTCTGGACAAGGGGGCCGTTGGAGAGGGTCCAGAAGGAGAAGTAGGGTTTTGGCAGCAGTATGTGTGTATGGGTGGGGGGATCCCAAATCCAGTACATTTGAAGGTGCCTCATGGTGTCTGGGACCACGCACATGGATTCACACAGATCCCGGGGTGGGGAGTGGCTCCCTAGGGATCATTACCTACCTCCCAATCAGCTCTGAGCTGAAGGACCCAGGAGAGGTGCCAGGAAATCTTACTAAAATTATCACTCCCTCCAGCTGACTTTCCTAAATAATCCCTCTGTTGACCAGGTCATCCCAGCGACCAGGAGGCCCCAGGGCTGCAGCCCCAGGAGTCTGGCTGGGAGACCCAGGCTGGGGGTTATGGATTAAGGTGCAGCTACCCCTCTGGTTTCTTGGAAACCAGTGGCCACATGGTCCAGGCCAAAAGGTCAGGGATTTGGAACCAAAGGGCTGTGGCCTGGAAGGAGCAAGGAGAGGGGGGTGACACTGGCCCTGTCCTGCCCAGAGGAATAGCATCACCTATTCCCATTTAGTGAGCATCTACTAGGTCCCAGGCTTGGGGCAAAATGCTTTAAGTGCACTAGCTCATTTGATCCTCCAGTGGCTTTTTGAGCGGGGTACTGAGGCTCAAAGAGGTGAAGTAACTTGTCCCAGGTCCCACAGCTAGCAAGCAGGGAACTGGGATTTGAACCCAGGTCTGTGTGGCTCCAAAATTCCTGCATGTGTATGGATCTATTCGAGGTTTTTCTCAGAAGACCTGGGAAAACCAGCTTCCCATGAGTCCTTTCCCCCACACCCAGGTGAAGTGCCACCCACATCTCCAGGAAACCCTCCTAATTGTCCCTTTCTCTGCACTTCCTGAGCGGCTCACATACACCTCTCCAGGGCTCTTACTTTATTTTGTCTTGGAGATGGCGACATCCACACCTGTCCCGCACACTGGCCCTTGAATCCCTCTTAGTAAGGACTGGGTCTTAGTCCTGTCTAGGAACACAGTGGTTGGCACACAGGAGGGGCACGATATATATCTCTGAAATGATAAGGAGTCAGAACTATTTTATCATTGTCTCTCATGTGCTGAGTCTTGTGCCAGGCATTCATTCGAGGGGCATTTCCTGCGGTTCTGTGATGCCAGAATGAACCCTCTTGGCTCCAGCCCTTAAGGGGTTCATGTCCAGTGGAGGAAGAGGCCATAATACCCATATTTGAGGGCTTCATCCAAAGAGTGTTTCTTAAATACCTACTCTATGCCTAGCCGTGTGCTAGATGCTGTGTACACATTATCTCATCTCACTGAAAGTACGAATGACTGTTCTCATCATTGCTATTGTTAAGGCGACTCAGAGAAGTTAAGTCACTTACTCAAAGTCACACAGCCAGCAAGTTGAGCCCTGACCTGACAGTGATGACTATAATACAGCAGATGGACAAGGAAAGTTTGTGGCATGAAATCTCAGTGTGTATATAATAGTGGTAATATTTTATATATTTTAAAAACATATTATTATTAATATATAATAATTATGCTAATAATAACAACAGAGCAGCGAGGATCTATTGAAGATCTCCTTCACGTTATATTCATTCCAAATATCATTTCATTTAGTCTATACCACACCCTGTGAAATAAGTACCATTATAACCCATTTTGCAGGTGAGGAAACTAAAAGAAGTGACATCACTTGGGCAAGGTCCATAGCTAATAAAAGAGCTGAAACCAGGCCAGTCTTCCCACAAAGCCTGTTCCAGGATGCAGCAGGCTGTCTTCCTGCAGGTGACAGGGCAGTATGGCAATGGGGCGGGGGTGCATATCTCGGGGCTGGAGCCCCCTGCGGCGCTCAGATTCTGTAAGGGCACTGCGTCCCCAGCGGGATCCAGACCAGCTCTGCAGAGAGGACCCCGTGGAGGATGTGGGCAGTGCAGCCCTCCCAGGGAAAAGTTGGGAGGTCACCGATGGAGATCCGGTTTCTCCTCTGCAGGGGGAGAGGATGAGGGCAGCTGTGAGGTGAACGGCCGCCTCTACCGGGATGGGGAGATCTTCCAGCCCCACTGCAGGATCCGCTGCCGCTGTGAGGACGGCGGCTTCACCTGTGTGCCCCTGTGCAGCGAGGACGTGCGGCTGCCCAGCTGGGACTGTCCCTACCCCAAGAAGGTGGAGGTCCCAGGAAAATGCTGCCCTGAGTGGGTGTGCGACCAGGGAAGGGGGCTGGGGGTCCAGCCCCTCCCAGCCCATGGTGAGTACAGGGCTGGTCCAGGGCCGCCTGGAGGTGGGGTTGGGGGAGGGCGGGGAGGGCTGGGAGGGGAATGGGCGGGGCCTCTTAGGTGCCAGGACACCTGGACACATCAAAGCCAAGGTTATACTGACAAAAATCTGGGAGGGGACGGTGGCTACGGGGACACGTAGGAAAGTGGAGTGGAGGGTCACAAGACCTCTTTAAAACTGACAAAACAGGAGGCGGTGGTGCAAATATATAAGTTTAAATCATACACAATTAAAAATAAAAATTGGTGGCAGAGGGGGGAGGGGAAAGGAGGGTTAGAACACTTGAAACAAATTCTCACATTTCATAGCAGAGGTATAACATAGACCTATATTATTATAATATATATATTATTATACTCATAATATATTGATACATATTAATAACATTTATATAATACAATTTAAATATTATAAATATTACTAATACATTATTATTGGGGTTTATCAAAAGAGGAACTCAAAACGGAGCGAAGCCAAGGTGCTTGCCTCTGGGATGTGGGCCTAGGGGTAGGCAGGAAAGACAGTGACCTCATGCTATAAACTCTTCAGTTTTAGGATTACGTTATTGCTATGTTACTGGGTTTTTTAAAAATTATTATTATTATATGAATTTAATTTTTGAAGGCAAGCGAAAAGAGGGCATTGGTTCCATAGAAGATGGCGCCACACGAGAGGTGATAGAGCATGGTGGGTGAAGCATGGACTCTGCCTGTGTTCTAAGCCCAGTTCCACTACTTCCTAGCTGTGTGAGAAGTCGCTTAACTTCTCTGTGTCTCAGTTCCTCCAACTGTAAAATGAGAATGAGAGCATCCACCTCATAGAGCTGTTGTGAGGCCTGGATGAGTAAATATAAGCAAAGCAGTTATGACGTGCCTGGCACACAGCACTCAGTGTATGCTGTTATTATCCCTACAATGGAATATGATACATCTGTTTAAATACACAGGAGAATGCCAGTGAGTTAGCCTTATGTATAAAAAGCAGTATATGACACCATATACGCAATTTGATCTCCGCTGCGTGTACGCACGTGTGTGTGTCTATAGCTATACGAACACATGTATGTCATACAATACTGCACACGTGTACATAACAGAGAGTTTTTCAACCCGGGCACTAGTGACATTTGGGCCAGGTAATTTTTTGTTGTGAGGGGATGTCCTGTGCGGTGTAGGATGTTTAGCGGCATCTCTGCTGGATTCCAGTAGTCCCCACCCCTACTTGTGACAAAAATGTCTCCAAAGGTTGCCAAATATCTTCCAGGGGGCAAAACTGTCCCCATTTAAGAGCCACTGGTTATAAAGGACCAGAAGGAAGGATACTAAAATATTAACAGCACAGAATAAGACTGGAGGAGGAGGAAAAGCTGGACCATGGGAGCCCACCACCTTGATCCAGACACGGCCTCGCCATCACCAGCATCCTTACCTCCAGGTCATGGTACCACCACACACACAGGCCCCAACCTCCTTCCTGTAAGATGCTACTTATCACAGAACTTGTGGAGGATACAGAAGTGAGAAACTCACCATTTACTGGGAGGCCATCATGGCCAATGCCATTATAGTTGCCTAATAAGCAATATTTATGAAGTGCTTACAAATACCAGGCACTGTGTTAGGCACTTCACCTCCACTATTTTATCCAATCCTACCCATCAACTATTAGGAAATTTACATAGGAAGAAACTGAGGTCCAGAGAGGTTAAGCAACATGAGCAAGATTGCATCGCAAGCCAGTGGGTAGATTTGTCTGCCTAACCTTGCCGTGCTGACCCCTCTTTCTCTCCCCCAGGACCCCAGTTTTCTGGTCTTGTCGCTCCCCCAGCCCCTGCCGTCTCCTGCCCAGAATGGAGCACGGCCTGGGGCCCCTGCTCAACCACCTGTGGGCTGGGCGTGGCCACCCGGGTGTCCAACCAGAATCGCTTCTGCCGCCTGGAGACCCAGCGCCGCCTATGCCTACTTGGGCCCTGTCCACCCACCAGGGGCCACAGCCCATGGAACAGTGCCTTTTAGAGCCAGACTGAGAATGGAGACTCGGTGTCACCCGCCCGCCCAGCAGGCAATCTGGGCTGCAGGCAACAGTCCAGCTTGGGTCCACCATCCGGGCCCTGGAGCACGAGAGTGTTCCCAAGCCAGCTGGCCCACCTGGACCCGGAGATGCAGCGGGATGCATGCCCTAGTCCCCCTTTCTCTAACTCACAGCCTGGGAGAATGGCCAGGTTTCTTCTGGTCCATTCACAGCCTTTATCAATGATGCGCACGGGCTAGCTTTCCAGAGGTGGGGCCACCATCTCTCCCTTAATCATTAGACTGAGGCAGGTGCTGGGCTGGATGGGCTCTTTTTCTGGGGGTATGGTGAAGAGGGGCACAGATGTTCTGAATCTCCTGCTTCCTTTCCTGGAGCGATGTAAGAATATCCCTGAATATGTGCCTATGTGTCAAGCTTGTGCTGTCTGAGAAAGCCCTCCCTCCCCACCATGGGCAGAATTCAGGGGCTGAATTCTTTGTAAAAATCGCAAGGTGAAATCACTCTGTCTTGAAGAAAGTCAGAAAACAGGCCTTAACTTGACCCATTAAACCCAACTTGTATTAGTAAGAATTAACCTTTTTTGAGACTCTGCAATGCACCAGGCCAAGCCAGACATTTCATACGGGTTGGTGCTTGGAAACATTTTTGACTAGAGAGAAGCAGGGGAGGATGAAGACTACCTTCCAGAGACTGGGGAACATGGCCTGAAATAAACCAACCCACGTGTGAAATTCCGTTTGACGTCTCATGTTTTATTGTTTAAAAAGACAAAAAAATCCCTACATACAAATTTTATATCCTCTTTTGCGGTCTACGTGTGTTTGCTTAAAAATAAAAACTGTGTTTTCATCAGGATCCAACCAGGAAATTAGAAAACACTCTTGGTATTTACCAGGATTTCTTCTTATTAAACTAATTTGATTGAGGGATGAGGCACACCCAGTTAAATGCACAGGTCTTTTTTTTTTAATCTTTGGCTGCGTTGGGTCTTCGTTGCTGGGTGCGGGTTTTCTCTAGTTGCGGCGAGCGGGGGCTACTCTTTGTCGCGGTGCGCGGGCTTCTCATTGCAGTGGCTTCTCTTGTTGCGGAGCACGGGCTCTAGGCATGCGGGCTTCAGTAGTTGTGGCACGCGGGCTCAGTAGTTGTGGCTCACGGGGTCTAGAGTGCAGGCTCAGTAGTTGTGGCACATGGGCTTAGTTGCTCCACGGCAAGTGGGATCTTCCAGGACCAGGGATCGAACCCGTGTCCCCTGCATTGGCAGGCAGATTCGTAAACACTGCTCCATCAGGGCACAGGTCTTAAGTGTATGGTTTCATGAGTCTTTACAAACGCACACAGCTATGTAACCAACACCTCAGTCAAGGTGTAAAACATTTCCATCATCAAAGGAAGTTTTCTCCGGCCGGATCATCCCCTCTGCCCTCAAAGGCGATGTAGCTTATTCTTGAACTTCATGTAAATAGGGTTATACAGTAAGTATTCTTTAATGAATGACTTCTTTCCCTCAGTACCAGCCCTCGGGGTGGAGGGGCAGAGGGAGGGCAGAGCCCAGAAGCTGGGACCAGAAGGTGAAAGATGGAATCACAGCAGGGCTGTCTGCTGGGAGCGGAGATGCAGCCTTGTGCCTGACAAAAGGCAGATGGAGATGGGGAGACAGATCCTAGCTTCTGCTCTCTCCCACCCCCCAGTTCACAGAAGTGCCTCGCATTGGTCAAACCTACTGGGAAGACCTGGGAGGCCGGGAATGCTGTGCTCTAAGGTACAAAACAGAGCCAGGAAGGGCGATTCCCAGCACACAGGTGGTAAATGACCTGCTCTTCAGTACGGTGGCCTCCAGTACTTCGGTCAGGTACCACCTCCTCCAGGTACCCCAATTTGAGAATCACAGGCAGCATTGGAGCCATTTAATCTTCACAAAATAGAACTAACTCTAGTTCACAGATGAGGAAGCCTAGATCTGGAAATGTGATCTGTCCAAAAGCTGGTTTGCAGTTGGGGTGGGATTTTAGTCCAAGCCAGGTTTATCTGACTCTCCAGGCTGGGTCTGTGGTCTCTCTCAGGCTGAGTTTTGGTGGGTTTGGTTCTGCAAGTGTAAACTCTGAACACGTTGCCTGGAACAATTCTGAAAACATCCTGAGAACCAGGATGAGAACAATGAACTTGCACTGAACTATTCCTACGTGGGGGGCTCTCTCTGCAAAGAGCTCTACCCACATAATCACATGTTGCCCTTGAGACATCCTTAAAACAAAGTGCTGCTGATATTCCCATTTTAGAGGTGGGTAAACTGAGACTCAGAGTGATTAATGAGTTGTCCTAGGGTTGTGCTGCTGGGCTCTGGCCAGGTTTGCTGTAAGGCCCATGATCTCACTCCTGAGAAGCTGTGAGCAGAGCCATGAAGAGTGGGCCTAGCCAGCCTGCCCGGTCCTGGTTGGTTTCCTGCTGAGATCTCAGGCAGGGTACTTAACTTCTTTGTGCCTCGGTTTCCTTTTCTCTAAAATGCGGATAATGGCAGTACACAACACAGAGGGCTGTTGAAAGTATTATGCGGTTTAAATAAACATTTTAGCTATCATTACCTTGACTTGACCTCCTAGTGCTTTAGCTTTTTCATCTGTAAAATGGGTATAAATAGTAATGCCCACCCTGTAGGGTCATTGTGTTGTGTGAGTACCCACCACGTAGGGGTATTGTGAACGTTAGGTGAGTGATTCCTGTATGTTCACTTGAAAATAAGCTATTATTATCATCCTGTCTTGACAATTCTTTGCAAGTCAGCGACTAATGTGAAGGCAAAGGCTGGGAATCTTCTTGTTTGTGAAGAGGGGATGGTGTTGGGGACAAAGGTCACCAGGTGAAACTCAGGCTACCCCCACTGAAGCCAGAGCCAGAGGGACCCGGCCCAGCCATGCCCCGTTATATTTGTTAGTTGCATCCACGATATTCAAGTAACAATAATGCATTCTTTCTTGTCACTGTATAATATTCCATTGTGTAAATAGAGCACATTTTATTTATCTATTCTACTTTCAGTGGGCATTTGGGTAGTTTCCAGTTTGAGGCTATTATGAATAAGGCATGGTGAATATTCTAGTTCATGTCTTCTGCTGGATATTGGTAAATATTTCTGTTGGATATGCATCTAGGAGTGGAATTGCTGAGTCAAGGCCTGTGCTCTTTCTCTTGGGTCAGATTATCTCTGAGTATGATGGAGGTCTCTACACATAATAGGTGCTCAATAAAGACTTATTGCAAAACTAATAAAAATGAGAGCTAACATTTATCGAGTGCTAACAATATACTAGGCTCTGTTCCAAGCATCTTCTATGTAACGACTCACTTGACCCTCACAATAACCCTTTGAAGTAAGTATAATTATGCCCATTTCACAGATGGAGAAACTGATGTACAGAGAAATTAAGGAAACAGCCCAAGTGTACACAGTTCAAAGCTGGCAAAACCAGGATTCAAACCCAGAGGGTCCTGCTCCAGGGCCCCTGCTCTTGGCCACCAGGCTATACCGAATGCAGTCACTGCCATGTTCAGAGGTAAGGCCCGCGGGAGTAGAAAAGAAGGAACAGAAGCAAATGGGAGGGGACTTCCCTGGTGGTGCAATGGTTAAGACTCCGTGCTCCCAATGCAGGGGGCCTGGGTTCGATCCCTGGTCAGGGAATTAGATCCCACAGGCACGCCGCAACTAGGATTTCACATGCCACAACTAAGAAGCCAGTGAGCCACAACTAAGGAGCCCGCCTGCCACAGCTAAGACCCGGCACAACCAAATAAATAAATTAATTATATAATTAAATATTAAAAAAAACAGCAGCAGATGGGAGAATCAGCAGGGCCTGACCATGCCTGTGAGATCTCGTTGGAAGGATGAATGTGAGGAGCAGGGGAAAAAAGAGGCCAAACACATCCCTGGGCTTTCTGCTGGGGGATGGGGAGGATGGGGGGGGCCATCGCCAGCAACCGGGAAAAGCAGAGGTGAGCCCTCATTGGTGGCAGATAGGAGGGGGGTGTCCTAGACATTCTGAGTTCAAGGAGACGGTAGTGATCCAGGGTAGTGCGGCTAGAGGCAGTTGGAGATCATAGATGGCACAGGTCTGGACATAGAGAAAAGGGTTCAGGTCGAGAATGTGGGTCACCTGGACAGAGGAGAGGCGTGGATAATCACATTGACCCAGTGGGTTTAGTTATGGAAATAGCACGCACATGTGTGTTTGTGTATAACCTCTTACCACCCTCTC
This sequence comes from Eubalaena glacialis, assembly GCF_028564815.1. Lineage (NCBI taxonomy): Eukaryota > Metazoa > Chordata > Mammalia > Artiodactyla > Balaenidae > Eubalaena > Eubalaena glacialis. The sequence goes on along the minus strand of NC_083728.1, from coordinate 16,293,126 downwards.
CAGCTCCACTGCCCCCCCCGGCTGGGGCCACCGTCATCTCTGCCCGGACACCTGCGGGAGCCTCCTCCTGCTCACCCAGCTTCCACTCTTGCTCATCACAGGGGGTGCCAGAGGGATTCTGTTAAAAACCACATCGGACCACGCCGCTCCTTTTCACTCCGAGGAAAGCTAAAGGCCTTTGCGTGACCTACAAGCCCCCCGGCTCTTGCCCCTGTCACCTCTCTGCCCTTGTCCTCAATTACCCTCTCCCTGCTCTGACCTCACTGGCTCCCTTGCTGTTCCTCAAACACACCAGACTTGCTCCCGCCTCAGGACCTTTGCACGGGCTGTTCCCTCTGCCTGACATCATCTTCCCCCACGTGGCAATCCCCTTGATCTCTTTCAAGTTTGACTCACAAGTCACCATTTCACTGAGAACCCACCCGAGCTCTTCCAATACCCTTGCTGCACTTAGGACCTTTTAAAGTAACTTACTTACTTATAACATTTACTATTTGTTGCCAAACTCCACGAGCGGTGAGAATTAATTTGCCTGCTTTGTTCACTGATGCCAGGACCTAGAACAGTGCCCAGGACGGACCAAGCCCAGTCATTATTGATTGAGTGAAATAATCTTGCTTTTCATTAAAAAATGTTTATTTACTCATTCAGCTGCGCCGGGTCTCAGTTGCGGGATCTTCGTTGTTGACTGGGGGATCTTTTGCGGCTCGCAGCACCTAGTTCCCTGACTAGGGACCGAGCCCAGGCCCCCTGCATTGGGAGCGCGGAGTCTTAACCCCTGGACCACCAGGGAAGTCCCTGTCTTGCCTTTTAAAAAGTGATTAAGGGGGCTTCCCTGGTGGCACAGTGGTTAAGACTTTTCCCTCCCACTGCAGGGCGCATTGATTTGATCCCTGGTCGGGGAACTAAGATCCGCCACGCTGTGGCCAAAAAAAAAAAACAAAACAAAAAAAAAAACGAGGAGGGGAGATTTAATGGGGCTTAGAAAAGACAATATGTAGTTGACAAATGGGAGTGGCTGCCCAGTTCACAATGATTTCCCAGTGGCCCTGTCTGCGTGGGTCAGAGCTCACCCCGACCCTCACTACCAATCCTCAACCTCAGTAGTTCTCAAAGTGGGGTCCCCAGACTGGAAGCAACATCATCGCCTGGGAACTGGTTAGAATTGCAAATATCTTGTGTCCCATCCCAAACCCACAAAAACTCTGGAAGTGGGGTCGGGAAATCTGTGTTTTAACAAGCCCTCCACTTCATTAAAATCTGTGTAAGATTAATAGCGTGACTTCATATGAGAATACGAAGAAAACGGTGATGTGCTGCTGCCCCCTTGTGGCATTTTGGTGAATGAGCCGCCAAGAGGCCACCAGCAGGGAGGAGCCTAGGAGCCTGGGGCCCATTCCCTTCCTGTTTCATGAGTGAGGAAAGGGAGTCTCCGGGCAGGGAAGGGACTCATCCAAGGCCTCAGGGTGAGGCAGTGATAGAGCTGGCCTAGGATTCTTTCCTATTTGTGTCGAATGCAGCAGCTTTCTTAAAACATTTAGACAGATGCCTGTAAGAGCCCCTGCTGGTCCCTGAGCCAGGACACCTGTGTCTGTCCCCCGGTCCCTCTGCCCACAGTTAAGCACTGGACAGATCGACCACACGATACAGCCACATGGATCTTTCTTGAGCACAGTTATGGTTATGTCACTCTGCTTAAACCCCTCCGGGGCTCAGAGGTGCCCTCCAGGTGGGGTCCAGGCTACATCCACGCCACGCTGCTATGTCTTCCAGCCTCTTCTGTGCTCCAGCTACCCGAGATGGCTTGGGCTCCCCACTCTGGCCCAGGCCTCTCCCCAAGCTGTCCCCTCTGCCTGGGCCACTCCTTTCCCCGTGTCTTCACGGATGCCCCTGATTATTCTTCATTAGTTGCAGTCTCTACATCTACCCGAGGCCAACCCTTCCCTGGGCCCTGGCTCCCACCCCCTCTCACCTGCCCAGGTGCTGACTCCTGCCACTTTCCCCATGTTATCCCCACATCTTACATTTCTCCGTCTCTTCCAGATTATCCCCATCAATATACACACACGTTGGTCCTTTGTCCAGCGCTGCAAAGGATGCAGCCCACCAGCCCATGCCCACCCTGGCTACTGCGGTAACAAAAGGTGGGGCACCCTCTTCAAGGGGCAACTCGAGCAGCCTCACGGGGGAGGGGGTGCCTGGGAAAGGGAAGCCTCGTATGGCCACCACACTTCATGTGCTATCAAAAAGTCCACCTGCCTCTCCAGGGCTAAAATGTGGTCTAGGGTCTGACGCACAATCTCAGCAACAGGGTCATGGTTTAGCCAATTCTCAGGAACTTCATCTGTTTCCTCTTCCACTGCAATTAATTACAACACTAGGGCGAGCCCCAGGGCAGGAGCCTAGGCCTTTTGGACATCCCGAGGTTAGTCAACAAGCCTACTTGTAAGTGGCCCCATCACACTGGTCTGGTTCTTATCCATGTTCCATTTGCTGCCCCCTGGCCCTTCACCACTGGCTTTCGTGGAAATGTTTCCAATCTCATCTCTGGGCTGAGTCTCTTCATCTGCTCCTGTCGGATGGGCAGTACTTAACACCGGCTTCTTCTGTAGCTTCCTCCCAGCCCTGAAGCCAGCAGGTGGTCAACATGGGGGTTGACTTCGATTTTACTCCCCTTCTCACCTCAAGGGCTGGACCTCTGTGTCCCGATGACCCTCCTGAATCTCTTCATCTCTGAGCCATCCCACTCATGTCCCATTCCCCTCCCTTCCTCTCTCGATTCCTTCTCTGTGCCCACTCTCACCCCCTTAAAGCCCAAGGTTTTAGAACCTGGTAGCATCCACACTGCCTCACCGCTTACAACAGACGGACAGTCCAGGGTCCCGATGTGGCCCCCGTACAAAGTGAAGTCCCCCTGGGTCCTTTCACCAACTCAGCCAGATTTCTCAGGTGTCTGAATTTAATCTCCAAAAGAAATCTAAACTTATTTCCAAATTTTGTGGCAACCGTCATATTTGTAATGTTTCCTCAACCATTGTGGTGTACGTACATAAGGGCGTCCATCAGATTGCTATTTAAACTCTTATCGGGGACTTCCCTGATGGCGCAGTGGTTAAGAATCTGCCTGCCAGTGCAGGGGACACAGGTTTGATCCCTGGTCCGGGAAGATCCCACATGCCATGGAGCAACTAAGCCCGTGCGCCACAACTACTGAGCCTGCGCTCTAGAGCCCGCGAGCCACAACTACTGAAGCCCACGTGCCACAACTACTGAAGCCCGCATGCCTGGAGCCCGTGGGCCTAGAGCCCGTGCTCCGTAACAAGAGAAGCCACCACAATGAGAAGCCCACGCACCGCAACAAAGAGTAGCCCCTGCTCGCCGCAACTAGAGAAAGCCCACGCGCAGCAACGAAGACCCAAGGCAGCCAAAAATAAAATAAATAAATAAGTAAATAAACCCTTATGTATGTCTTGGCAAACCAGATCCCAGCAGTCAGTAGGCCCCAAATCCAGTGGCATACCAAAGGGTCAGGGTTGATGGTGGGAGTGGTGTTCCTGGGCAAGGAATATTTTAATACAATGTTTAGAATTGCTGGCCCATGGTCATAACAAAAAGCAGATTGAATTTAGCCCGTTTATTATTGTTTTAAAAGTTTTTAAAGACAATGTACCCCTTTGTCACCTGCCTCTGGGGGCAGACCACTCTCGCCACCAGCACCCCTCTGCACACCACTGCTCATGTCTAAAGCACAAAGTCTGTTTCTCGGTTATGTAACATTCCTAACAGGTGTTTCTGGTAGGTGGGCTCCTCCACAAATGATTAAGGGACTCAGGCTCCTTCGATCTTATGGCTTCACCTCACCCCCACCTTATCCGCATCCAGGATGACATGAGGCAGGAGGCTCAGCCATTCCATGCAAAGCCTCAAGACTGTTTCTGGAACAACTGGGAAAGAGTTACCATCTTTTGACCCAAGTGGGCAAACTACTAGAAAGTAAGTCTTCAATTGCTGGAGGCTATATTTGCCACCATGAGAAGTGCTGAAAAATGAAGTCACACAGAACCAAGAAATTAAGAGAAACAGATGGCAGGCAACTAGGTTCAAGCTGCTAGATCCAGCTGCGTCTGAAGCTATCCTTCCCTAAACTTTTCAGTTATGTGAACCAATAAACTACCTTTATTACTGAAACTAGTTTGAATTGGGTTCCTATCACTTGAACTAAGAGTCTTGACAAATATAATTGTATACAGTAGTGTAATTACCTGTCTATTCTTGGCTGTTCTGTTGGGCTTTGCTCCCTAGAAGCCAGGTAGATTTCTGATTCATCCCTGTGTCCCTGAAACCCAGCACAGGACCTGGTACATGGTAGGTATTTAATACGCGCCTGCTGAATGGTGACTGAGGCCTGGGTTCTAGCCCTGATTGTGCCTCTAGTCTGTGACCTTGAGCATCTAATTCTCCCCTGTGAGCTGTTTCTGACTCTGCATAGTGGAGATGATCATCTTTGCCCTGCCTTGCTGGAGGGCGGCAGTGAGGATGAGATAAGCCCAGCTTACGAAAGTGCTTAGCAAACTCTAGCGCTCTGCACACGCAAGAGCCACAGTTATATTTGCAAGAATGTACATTTTGTCCTAATTTCATCAGCCCCCTGTAGACTGTGGGTTCTTGGGGCACAAAGCAGACAGCACGTTGGAGCAGAAGTAAGATCTGAGAGGAGCAGCTTTAGCTGCCCCCAGCGCTGCCTCCATGCAACACTGTTGCACCTGCGGATGAGATAAGCAAGATGGTGCCTGGTGCCCAGCACTTGCCGCCCCACCATCCTCCTAGAAATCGCCGAGACAAGGGGTCCCAGCGTCTCCTTGAGTCTGAGCCATTGCAAATGACATGATAATGGAGCAGCAGCTGGCTTGTTGTTCTCCTCCTGGGCACCCAGAGAGAGACCACATCTCCCAGCCACGGTGACCGAGGTCTGGCCATGGGCATGACTCCAGACCCAGACCGTAAACCCCCCTCACCATCCTCCACACTCGCTCTCTGCCCTCGTCTGCTGATCACATGCAGAGGACACAATGGAGGACTTCAAGGCTCTAGAACATTGTTCTACACCTTTCTTTACGAACTAGGACTCCTTGGGCAACTGGTAAAGTCTATGATCTCCTTCTCAGACAAGTCATATTAAACACATAAAATCAAATACATGGGATTACAAAGGACACAAATTATTGAAATACAGTAACCAAAACAAAAAAAAGTATGTGAGATTGTTACATGTGCTTTTTAAGGAATATATTAAATAACGAGATTTAATTACCATACTTTCAATGTGGCGATAGCATAAACAGTATTTCAAGATATCCACAATAATTACTTTGTGATATGAAAATACTTGTGATTTCTTTTGGTGACAAATAGGTACTGCTACTACTACTTTGTTTTCTCCATTCATAATTGAAGGAAGTGCTAGATGTTAGCTAAAGGTCAGTGGAAAGATGCAATTATTTTCCCTTTCAAGTTCAGGAATCCCTGAATTTCATCCCCAGATCCTTGGGTATTGTCTCTGGGAAAAAAATCTCTGCTTTAGGGCAGGACAGAGTCACAAAAGAAAAGGAGCTTCATGCTTGGATGACCACATACAGGAGAGGCCTCTCCAACATGTATTCAAACCAGAGGAAAAGACCGTATTTTACCAGGAATATTGAGATTCTGAAGCCAGGCTTGATTTGTTGTTCCAGCTGGGTGACCCTGAACAAGGCATCTAACCCCTCTGAACCTCCATACTCAAAAGAAAATGTAGACCATGGTCCCAGTCTTACAGGGTAGTCATGAGAATTAAAGGGGATAACAGCTCTGGATGCTTGCAAACTCTATGGGAATTTATATCTGAGGTCTTCAAACTCCAGCCAGTGAACTGGTACTGAAAATAAGGACAACACAGTGAAATCTCATCAAGTGAAATGGATTCCATCTGTAAGACTGTCTTTTACTCTGAACTTACGACCTGCCTCATTTGAGGGGTTATGAAATTCATTCTTTTATAAAATGAGGAGGATTATAAATATAGTACTTGCTCATTTTTCCCCATTGTTTTTACTTTGCAAATGGAGTTGGCAATGTGATTTGGATTCACAAATATTTTATGCAGTTGGGTGGTTTTATGAAGACCAAAAAGTATGAGAATCACTGCTTTATGCCACCACAAAAATAGTCATTCTTATTATCCCTCAAAACTAATAAAACTTAGAAAGGATTCGATTTCTGACCTGGCACAAGTTTGAATAATTATAGTTAACATGTATTGAGGGTTTCAATGTGTCCCAAACTGATCTAAATACGTCACACGTGTAACTGGCTTATTGAATAATCTGAATTTGGTGAGGGACACACATAAATGGATCTAGTTTTTCTTCACCCATTGCCTTTGAACACATCCAGTCAAATCTCTCATTGCCCCATGCCTTTCAGTCTGGATTGAACATCTAATTATATACTATTTAACACTTCCTCTAAATCAAGCTTGACCCTTCACCTCACTAATGCATTGTTATTTAATTTAACAAACTATTAAATAGCCTAACTACGTGCACCTTACAGTGTTATGAGGATATGAGGTACGTACTATTATTAATGGCATCTTACAGATACTAAGGCCCAGAGAGATGAGGTAACTTGCCCAAGGTCACACAGCTAGTAAGTTAGAGACACAGAATTCAAACCCAGGCTGTCTGGCTCCGGAAACTTGCCCTTAGTCCTCTGCAGCACTGAGAGAGTGTGAGGGTCTCTCTAAAAACCTTTTCCATCCTCCCCGTTTGAGTTCTAGCTTCTCCTGTTTATGAGGCCTGGAAGGAGCAGTGGAGGAAAGGGGGAAAAAACGTAGCTGGTGTTGCTTTGAGTTCCCTCAGGGAGGTGGATTCCTTTTGTGTGGAAAGTGTTTAAAGGCTAGTGTTCCTGGACCACATGACTAGCTTATTCAGGGGTCCCTGTAGTGGTCTCCTGACTGTTGGGGGATATCTGGACCCCGTGACCTCTCTTAGACCCTGTCCCCAGAAGTGCACTTCACAGCCTCTTTCTGCCAGGGTCCTCTTTCCTGGGAAGCACAAGCATCATCCCTTTGGGGCAGGGCCCAGGTCAGATGGCCTGGCACCCACTCAGCTCATGGGAAGCTCACCCATTCTTGCTCGGCCAAGTGATGGGTGTACAGGATGCCCCCCGTCCTGCCAGCTCTCTAATCACTTTCTCTCTGCTCAAACACACACTGAGGGCGGATCTGCAAGCCTGCCTCACGAGCGGTCGGAGAATCAGCTGCCACTCACCACTTCTGGCAGGAACCCAAAATCTCTACAAGTGGGACGTCTCAGGACGGGGGTGGGGGTGGGACCCTTTCTTCTCCCAGGAGAGCAGAAAAGGTATATAATTTCTCCCTATTCTAGAAAATTATTCTCAAATTCTAGTCTTCTGCTCACGGAGGCTGAGGGGGTGGGGATGGAGTGGGAGAAAAGTTGGTATGACACCCCTAAAACAGTCCTGCTGGTATGTGTCTCATGGCTTTCTGAAATATGGGGGTATTCAGCACCTTGCATCCCTGTGTTGAGGCTTTAACTGGAAATACAATAGGAAAGTCCCATTTAAGAGTCTGTTACGGGCTTTCCTGGTGGCTCAGTGGTTAAGAATCCTCCTGCCAATGCAGGGGACAAGGGTTCGAGCCCTGGTCCGGGAAGATCCCACATGCCGCGAAGCAACTAAGCCCGTGCGCCACAACTACTGAGCCTGCACTCTAGAGCCCGCGAGCCACAACTACTGAAGCCCACGCACCTAGAGCCCATGCTCCACGGCAAGAGAAGCCACTGCAATGAGAAGCCCGCGCACCACAACGAAGAGTAGCCCCCGCTCGCCGCAACTAGAGAAAGCCCACATGCAGCAACAGAGACCCAACTCAACCAATAAAAAAAAAAAAAAAAAAAAAAAGTCTGTTACATGCATATCATCTAATTTAATTTTCACAACTGCCCTATAAGGTAAGTTTATTAATCAGGGTTCACTTGTAGCTGCTATAACAAGCGAACCCCAAAATTCAGTGGCTTAACACAATAGAGGTTTATTTCTTACTCACATAATATTCCAAGGCAGGTGTTCCTCGTTGGAGGGCATCTGTCCTTCACGTGATGAGCCAGGTGACTTACATGTTACAGCTCCACCAGCTCCTGGGCCTCCGCGCCTTCTACATCTAAATTGCAGGCAGGAATGGAGAAGCTCACCTGCTTCCTAAAGACGCCCACCTGGAAGTGACATCACCCCCACTCACACTCCACTGGTGGGGTCTAGTCCCATGGTCATACTTGGAAGCAAAGGGGGCTGGGAAATGTAGTCTCTGGCTGGGCAGGTGTCTTCCAGAGCCAACTCCACCCTACAGTCTGACAGAGTTAGTGAGGCAAAGAAGCTCTCTTTAATAATGTCTGTTTAATCAGTTCACCAGGCTAACCAGTGCTCTCCATTCCACCTGAGTACAACCCTCCTGCCCCAGGCATAAGGAACGCTCACAGCTAGGAGGTCACTCTCTGGCGCCCTTGCTCCCTTCTGCTCTCTCCAATAGAACGTTGTTATGGGCTGAAAGTTTGTGTCCCCCCCAAAATTTATACGTTGAAATCCTAACCCCCAATGTGATGGTGTTAGGAGGTGGAGCTTCGGGGAGGTAATTAGGTCGTGAATGTGGAGTTATTATGGATGGGATAGTGCCCTCACAGGAAGAGATATGAGAGAGCTTGCTTCTTCTCTCTACCATGTGAGAATACAGTGAGAAGATGGCAGTCTGTAAACCAGGAGAAAGGTTTTCGCCAAGAATCCAACCATACTGGCACCCTGATCTCAGGCTTCCAGCCTCCAGAACTGTGAGAAATAAATGTTTGCTGTTTAAGACCCCAAGTCCACGGTCTTCCGTTAGAGAAGCCCAAGCTAAGACAAATGATGTCTTTGCCAAAAATCTGTTGGGCTTGTTCTCAAGCCAGTTTGCGCCAGCACATTTGTTATTGTCATGGTGTAATTTAGTTAGACATTCCATAAGCTGATGAAATATGAGTGCAAAAAGGAAGAGATTTGTTTTTATGAAAACAATTAAGAATGAGTTGCTAAAACAGGCTGCCAAATTAGGTGTGGAAGAAACAACTACAAAAGATCTGGAAAAAATTACCATGAGAATCTAGAGGGATTCTGCACTCAAGTTGCTACACAAGTGTCTTCAGATCCTTGCCTCACTTGAAATAAACCAAAACTAGAAAGCAGAAGATAGATTCTGGTGTAGTTCACGTAAGGAGGACAGCACAAAAAGCCAATGAACAGACCCACGTTCAAAGAACAGAGTGGCAGATGTTCAAGGTGTGTATCATTTGAAATAACTCCCTGCTTCTTTGATCAGTTGACTAACCACTGGTCCCAACTGAGCTGGATATGTAATAATAATTCTACGGGATTATTGACCCCATTTTATAGGCGATGAAACTGAGGCCCAGGATACCAGCATGTAAGTGGTGAAGGCAGGATTCAAATCCAGCCAGTCCGGTTGAAAGTCTACAGTCTCACTCTCTGTACCAGCAACGTCCAGTGGAACTTTCTGTGGTGATGGAGATGTTCTGTATCTGCTCTGTCCAATGTAGCATGTGTTTAATGGACACTTGAAATGTGTCTATTGCAACTGAAGAACTGAATTTTTAATTAAATTAATTAAATTAAAGTAAAAATAGCCACCTATGGCCAGTGGCCACCCTATGCGACAGCACAGTTGTGTGCTGTCCTTACTTTAACATGTGCCTTTCTTATCGTCTCAGGCTCTTTAATTTCATTGCCTTGACTCTTTCCAGCCAATGATGTCTTCTGAAATGCAAGCACTGCCCCCTGTGATTCAGATGTCTCTTGATTCCAATTCTTTACGTTGACTGGAGAACGAGAGGGATGGGCATTGGCAGGAGGAGAAGGGGCAACGGCTGAGCTGGAATGGCCACGTGGCAGCAGCTGCCATCTTGTGCCCGAACCCCTTGCAGCTCCTCAGGGTGGGGGAAGCATCGCCTTTAGGGGCAAGAGCTTGACAGCAGGATGGGACGGCTCCCCTCCCTACTTAACAGCGTGACTTGAGGCAAAACACCGCACTCCTTTGCACCTTGGCTTCGTCCTCTGGAAGGTGGGATTAAAAGTGCCTGGTGTTGGGAATTCCCTGGCGGTCCAGTGGTTAGGACCCTGAGCTTCCACTGCAGGGGGCATGGGTTCGATCCCTGGTCGGGGAACTAAGATCCCGCATGCTGCAAGGTGCAGCCAAAAAAAAGTATTTGCTGTTGTGGGGAGTGCATGAGGTGATGCCTGCTAAGTGCCTAGCTCCCTGCTTGGATCTAGTAACTGCTCAGTAAATGTCCTTCTAATCCAGTCCAATCCTCAGACCAAAGGAACAGCAGGGAAAAAATGGGGGTGGGGATGGAGAGAGAGAAAAGGCTCTTTCAGAAAAATGTTTTAGTGAGGAATTTCTCAATTGTACTTGAAAGTAGAGAGAATGGTTTAATAACCCCCCCATACTTCTGTCAGTTTTTAAAATTATTAACCAGAATAAAGGTTTTAGTATCTTCAATAACTTAAAGATATCCAACCTTAGGAAGGAGAAGAACAAACTCCCAATGGCTCCAACCAAATGGCCACAAACACGTGTTAGGAATCCTCTGAGCAGCCCTGGAGGGTCCCAACAGCCAGAGACAGGGTCATGCTCAGACAGCTGTCATTTGTCGCCCCCCCTACCCTACCCCCCAAGTAATATATTCACCAGCCTGGGAACCATGGTGCCCACACATGGGTGTGGCTATGGTGTTTCCCGGGCAATAGGTTCCATCTCTCTGGGTCCCCCAAGCCATGTAGCTTGTCTTCCAGTGCCTGGAAGATTCTGGAAGAAGCACCCCCCCCCCGCCAAATCCTACCTATAATGTTCTTTAAATTAGCAAGAGGCAGATTTTAATTTCTTGCAACCCAGATCCCTAAATGATGCCCAAGCTACAGAAAGGCCGCAGCTGCCATCTCGAAGGAGCTGGTACCTATCATCCCCTGAGGTCAAAATAATCCATTCTTTTAGGAGAGAGATGAGAGATCTTATCAGGGAAAATGCCCAGGGCTTCTGACCTTCTGGAAAATTACTGAACTATATTCTAACTATAAAAATCAATCCCTTAAGATCTCAGTACATCTGGGGAACAAGCTGTGTAGAAAAGAAAAAGAAGAAATTAATTGGGTGGAGGGGCCACTAACATTTGCTAGGCACCTAATCTGTGCTGAGTGCCCCTTCATGCTTTCATTTAATCCTCACAAGAACACTGGTAGGCAGATACTTTTACCCCCATGTCACAGATGAGGAAACTGAGGCTCAGAAAGGTGAAGCCACTTGCCCAAGGTAGAACTGAGGTCTGGCTCACTCAGAAACTCACGTTCTTTCCTAACCACTGTCCTACCTACCATGTGGCACCTTAGACGGCAGCCTTTATTCTCTGTCTGAGTCTGTTTCTCTCCCTGATGTGGGAATGACAAGGCCTGCCTGGCTCCTACAGCTTTCAGAAGGATCTTGACTTCTCAGGGACGTGAAGTGCTTTGAAAGGTGTAGAGGACCCAGTTAGGGCCTGGAATCACCTATCTCGTTGTCCTCAAGGCTGGCAACCTTGCAGCTCTGGAAGAAGAAGATCCAAGCCTCATTGATGGGTCCCGGGTGCGACTCTGGCATGAAGGGACAGAGGAAAATCACTAGGTCCCCTCAGGTTCCCAAAGGAAAAAAGAAGGGAGGGGGAGGCGGAGGGAGGGGGAGCTTCAGGGACCGCCTTGGGGTGTTGCTGCTTTTGGTGACTGCTCAGCTGACGGTTCTCCAAGCTGAGAAACACACATAACAAACTCTAACCTCCTCTGGCTTAAAATAGAGCCGCGGAACCGAAAATGCCAAGCACAGGGCAGAGTCACCTGCCTGGCAGGGCCAGACAGCTCCTCGTGGCCCCAGTAATGCCTCCCCCGCCAGCGGACCCATTTGACAAAGCACCTCTCAGCTTCGTCTCATGAGATGCTCACAACAGTGGGGGCGGGAAGCCAGCGCTCCTCAAACCCACCTTAGAGATTAGGAGAGTGAGATCCGAGAGGCCACTGGAGGGTGATAAAGCCCCCAGCATCTTGCCTGGTGAGGAGGCACCGTGTATCCGAAGGATCGTGACCCTGGGGGGCCAGACAGCCCTGAGTTCAAGTTCTGACTCAGCCGCTGCCTGGCTGCGAGGACTTGGCAAGCGGGGTCTCTTCTCCTCTGCACCCCGGCTCCCTGCACTGGGGAGTGAGGGCTCCCTTAGTACTGTCGGTGAATGTTCCTAGTGCGGACAGAGCTCCACAGTCTTAGTCTTGCCCCTGCTTCTGGAAGAAGAATTCCTGACATCAGCAGGCAGTCGGTTGTAAAAAGGGAGGAAAAGTGGCTCCTGGGCACCTGGAAAGTGACATACGGTGTCATTTATAATGCAGGAGGTGGGCATGCCCATCACCCCCATTTCTCACATGGGAAAACTAAGGTGCAGAGAAGCGGAAGGCTTCTATCCACAGATACCCAGGTAGAAAGTGGATGAGCTAGAATTTAAACCCAGGCCTCATTGACCCAGCTGTGTTCAGGACCAGGACTCATTAACTGTCCCCGGGGTGGACCCAGCCCTTCCCCTAAGAGCAAGCTCCCTCCACCCCTACTGGCCCCATAAGCTCTTCTCAGGCACTTCTCGGGCTATAGGTCCTTGGTGCCCCACCTGGGCCCACTCGGAGACTGTAGCCCAGGTTTCTGTTCCTCTGAAGTCTGAGCAGGAATCAGAAAATCAAACTTGCTGACACCGTCGCTAAAAATAAAGCTGAGGCAGTAGCACCAGCACCCTCGCTTCTGAGCTGCTGAGCTGCCCCCCTCTAGCTTCTCAGGGGAAGAAGGGGTCCAAGGCCCCCTCTACCAGGCACTGGGCCCCCATTCTGCCCAAGAACTGAGTCAGGGCAGGAACTGAGTCTAACATCCCTGTGGTCCTGGGCCTTTGCTCTGTTGTGATAGTTGCAACACTGGCTAACACTGCTAGATGAGTGGTCAGGGCCAGATGATGCTCTCAGGGCTGCACATCTACCAGCTTATTTAATCCTCACAATCCTCAAAACCACTGTAGTAGTGCCCTGTTGTTGCTAAAACAAATTATCACAAACCTAGCGGCTTGAACAACACAAATGTATTACCTTCCAGGTCTGTGGGATGGAGGTCTACACGGGTCACGCTGGGCTAAAATCAAGGCATTGAGAGAACTGCATTCTTTTCTGGAGGCTCTAGGGAGGAATTTGTTTCCTTGCCTTTTCCAGATTCTAGAAGTCACCTGTGGTCCTTGGCGTGTGGCTCCCTTTCTCCATCTTCAAAGCCAGCAACGTCAGGCCAAGTCCTTCTCACCTTGCATCTCTCTGGTTCCCCCTCTTCCGCTTCCCTCTTCCAATTATAAGAACGCTTGGGATCACATTGGGCCCACCCAGATCATCAGGGTAATCTCCCATCTCAAGGTCAGTTGATTAGCAACCTTAATTCCATCCGCAACCTTAATTCCCCTTTGCCACATAACCTAACATATTCATAGGTCTCAGGGATAGGACGTGGGCATCTTCAGGGAGGCCATTATTCTGCTGACCACAGCACCTTATGAGATAGGAACTTTCCTAACCCCATTTTAAACTGGGGAAACTGAGGCATCCCCAGTTCACACGACTAGTAAGTGAAAGAAGGATACGATCCCAGGCAGTCGGGGTGCAGAGTCTGTGCTCTACGTGCTGCTGCCGCTTGTTCATCCACAAACAATCCCTGGATGTGTGCTCTGTGCCAGATCCGGTTGCTGGGGATGGGCTGGGGACCAAGATGGGATCCCTGTCCTCAGGGGGACACATATATGGAACGCGAGAATTACAATGCAGTGGGAGGAATGAGAGATGGCAGGAGCATGGGAAGTCTTCGAGGAGCACAGAGGAGGGACATCTTAGGAGTCAGGAAAGGTGTCCAACTAAGGGAGAGGTGAAGGATGAATAGGGCGTTAGCCAGCAGCCCCTATCACATAAGGAGGTTGTGAGGATTAAATGCATGAATACATGTAAAGTGCTTCAACCAATGCCTAGCCCCTAGCAGGCATTCAATAAATGTTGGCTGTTGAATGGGCTCGGGAGAGGACTGTTCCAAGCAAAGCAAGAGTTTGCACAAGGAGCTGAAAGTTTAATGGAGCTGGAGCAAAAAAATGCAAAGGGGCTGCAGGAAGAGGGGCTGGAATGGTCACAGGGGGACAAGTGATGCATGTCAAGGCTGCAGCAGAGACCTGGGAAGGTGGGTGCCCCAGAGAGCTGCAGGAGAGGCTGCCTGTGCTCTGCCCAGACTCTCCATGAAGGCTCACCCAGGACTCTGAAATGAGTGTCGTCTTGGTGCTGGGGGGGCAGGGGTAGATTCCTCAGGGAGTGAGGTCAATGGAAGGTGCCCCAAGCGTCCAGCTGTTCAGGCCAAGGACCCCGGGATCATCCTTGAGTCGTCCTCCCCTTCGCCCTCCACACCCAACCCCCTCAGCAAGTCCTGTTGCTGTGCGCATCTGGGTAACGCTAGCTGTGGTAACAGATGGGCCCCAGACGTCAGGGGCTTAATGCCACAGAAGTTCAAATTAGGTGTTCCTTTGGGAGACCCTTTGCAATGTGTCATTGCACCCCAGCTCCTCCCACCCCGTGGCTCTGTCCTCTCCTAAAGACTAGGTATCCGCATTCAGTCTGCAGTTGGGGAAGACAGGTGGGGGCATGGCGTGTGGGAGGGCTTTATGGGCCAGGCCTGGAAGTGGCACAGGTCACTTCTGCCCTCATTCCATTGTCACATGGACACCCCTAAGCGCGAGGGAGGCTGGGAAATGTGGCTGGCCGTGTGTGCCAGGCTCCACCCCCGGCCCCAACATCTCAGATCCACCCACTTGTCTCCATCTCCAGGGCAATGCCCCTGATTCCAGGCCACCCTAAGCACGCATTTGGACGACAAGAATCTCCAAACTGGGGACTTCCCTGGCGGTCCAGCGGTTAAGACTCCGTGCTTCCACTGCAGGGGGCCCTGGTTCAGATCTCTGGTTCGGGAACTGAGGTCCCATATGCCTGGCAGCGCGGCCAAAAAAAAAAAAAAAAAAGTCTCCTAACTGACCTTCACTCTGGGCCACCATCCCTTTCCCACATGACAGCCAGAATGCTTTTTTTTTAAAATGTCAATCAGATTGTTGGTGTTTGTTTTCCTGCTTACAACCTTTCTAGGGTTTTCTTTTTTTTCTCCGCCGCGCCCCGTGGCACGAGGGATCTTAGTCCCCTGGCAGTGGAAGCGCGGAGTCCTAACCACTGGACCGCCAGGGAAGTCCCTCTAGGGTTTTCCATTGTACTGAAGAATAAACCTTCGAGAGGGCCTGTAAAACCCTGTGTGAAGTGGACTCTCTGTCTTCCTTCCAATCCCCACTCCCACCCTTACTCCCCCAGCACCCCAATTATTGTGGCTCCAGACACACTGGCTTCTCTGCTTAAAGGACCCACACTTGCTGCCTGGACGCTTCTGCCCCAGTCCCTCCCCAGGGAGGCTTTCTCCCCCCAACCATAGCTGGCGATCCCCCCCACCCCCGCAAGAAGTTTTCCTTCTTTCTCACACTTTTCTTAAATTATCTCTTTGTGTGTTTGCTTTTTAGCCAACCCTCCATCCTAGGATATCAGCTCTATTTACATCAGGAATCTTGTTTGCACCAGCAGGTGCTTTGGTAAATATTTGTTGGATGACTGACCAAACGAAGAAAGGAACGACTTGCCCAAGGTCACAGGACGAGATAGTGGTGGAGACAGGGCTCCTGCAGACCTGGGCTTTGGGCGCTTTGCTCCCACTATCTGCAGACACCTTAGCCCCGGGGCCCCACCGGGTAAACAAAGGCAGGTGTGCGGGGGGGGGGGGGGGTGGGGCGGCAGGGAAGCGGCAGCTGCAGGAGCCCTCTTGGCCCTCCTCGCCCCCTCGCTCCGCCCCGCCGAGGCCCCGCCCCTGGGTACCGCACCCCAGCCGCAAGCAGCCCTGGCTCCTGCCGCATGGGGCGCGGGCCGGCCGTCGGGGCGCATGGACGGGGCGGCGGTGGACACGGTGCCGGGCTGGCGAACGGGGCCCAGGGCTCAGCGATGAGGAAGCAGAGCGTGCGCACCGCCGCACTCATACTGTGCATCCTGTCCTACCTGCTGGTGGGCGCCGCCGTCTTCGACGCGCTCGAGTCCGAGGCGGAGAGCGGCCGCAAGCGGCTGCTGGCCCAGAAGCGGAGCGAGTTGCGGAGGAAGTACGGCTTCTCGACCGAGGACTACCGCGAGCTGGAGCGCCTGGCGCTGCAAGCCGAGCCGCACCGCGCCGGCCGCCAGTGGAAGTTCGCCGGCTCCTTCTACTTCGCTATCACCGTCATCACCACCATCGGTGAGCGGCCCCGGCGCCTCCCCTCAGCGCTCGCTCCATCCCCAGCTGCCCGTGGCGTCCCTGGGTTTGAATCCCACTTCTGCCCCTGTCCAGCTGGGTGACTTTGGACCAGTCATTTCAGCTCGCCGAGCCTCACGCGCCTCCCTCTGTCGAATGGGCTGTCTGTCGTTCCACGCAGGCAAGGCTGGGAGGAGCCAGTAGGTCCCGTTTGCCAAGAGGCTTGGCCCGCAGGAGTGTCAGAAAACGCCCCAGGGGCTGGCAGACGGATGGAATGGGGCCGGAAGCCCAAATGGCTGGAGTTGCTTCCTTGCCTGGCTGCATCACGCTGGCTGTGTGACCTCAGACCAGTTGCTTAACCTCTCTGAGCCTGTTTTCTCCTCTATAAAATAGGGGTGCTAATAGGCCCTATCTCAAGGCTGTAGTGAGACTGTTATCGTTAAGGAGATAATATATGCACAAAGTTTTAGCACAGGACCTGACACATAGAAAGCGCTAAAAAAAAGATTGATTTTTGTATTATGACACAAAAGAGAATGGGCACCTACTCTATCTTAGTCCCTGCAGTATGGCCAGTGCCTAGCCGGTAGTAGACACTCAATAAATATTTGTTGAAGGAATGACTGATTACCACCAGCTTTGGACCTCACCCTCGGGGATCCAGAGCACTTTCTCTGCAGTATCTGGACCGCCAGCCGTTGCCATGGCTACTGTCTGGCTGGTACCTGCTGAGCCTAAGCCTGGGGAAGCAGAAAAGGAGAGAAGCAGGCTCTGCAGGGCTCCACGCTGGGTGCCAGCCACTCCCCAGGCCCCAGCTGTGGATGTCCAGGTGTCCCTTTGGGCTTAGACCACCACCCTGCAGTGCTGTGGAGAAAGTTCCTCCGTAATGCTCTTGCAAGCCAATGTGAGTTTGTGGGTTTAGCAGTGGCGTTAGAAGCCTGAGTTCTGCAATTACATCGACCAGAGTTCTGTTCTCACCTCTATTGCCTCCTGCCTTCTCTGACAATTGATTGTACCTTTCTGAGCCCTGGTTTCCTCAACTACAAAGTGCAATTGTTGCTACCTCACTGAGTGATTACCAGGTTTAAGTGAGGTCAAGTGTGTAAAATGCATAGCACAGGCCTGAGGCTAGATAGGGACTATTAATTAGCAATAATAACAATTCATTATTTGCCAACTGTGGGCCCAGCTCCCGTTCAGCCCTTTTGACCCCTCCTGTCAAAGTGGGCACCCCTGCTTGCCTATCTTGGCCTAGCCTAAGACCCTCCCTGTTACTGTGCCCAGTGGTGTGGGACCCTATCCACCTCCTCTGCCTTCCCCCACATTTTTTGGAGGCCTCCCAGCTGGATTTGGCCTCCTCTTCTGACTGCTCCCCTCTGACCTGCATCTGGGAGGGGGTGGGGGGGGTGGGGGGAAGGGACTGTGCAAACAGTAGTTTTGCCTCTTTTGGCCACCTGGGGGCGCCAGCACTGGCTGTGTGGTCCAGGCTGCATAAGCCAGCCTTGCAGAGAGCCAGGCGCCAGAACCTAGGAGTTGAGCTCTGTAGGGACAGAAGAGAGGCACCGAGAAGCTATGGAGGATAGTGGTTAATAGCTCAGCCCTGTGACCTTTGGGCAGCTTCCTCCTTCTGAGCCTAGTTTCCTTATCTGTAAAATGGGGATAATAATATCATCTCATACAGTCATTGGACGATTAAATAAAATAATCCATGTAGAGTACCTAGCATGTTTAGTTATTACCATTATTAATTTTTCTTTCTGTCAAAACCTGACATACCCCCAAACAGCTAGAAACAGTACTGCCTGGCCTCTTATTCCTAAAGTGGCTCCTCTGTCTCACACTTAGCACCTCCTTCAGTCTGGTTTGATTATTATTATTATCATTGATTATTTCTTTCATTTCTTTTTTTTAAATAATTTTATTCATTTTTGGCTGCGTTGGGTCTTCGTTGCTGCGTGCGGGCTTTCTCTAGTTGCAGCGAGCAGGGGCTACTCTTTGTTGCGGTGCGCGGGCTTCTCATTGCGGTGGCTTCTCTTGTTGCAGAGCATGGGCTCTAGGCACACGGGCTCTAGGCGCGTGGGCTTCAGTAGTTGCAGCACGCGGGCTCTGTAGTTGCAGCATGCGGGCCCCAGAGTGCGTGGGCTTCAGTAGTTGTGGCGTGCAGGCTCAGTAGTTGTGGCTCGCGGGCTCTAGAGCGCAGGCTCAGTAGTTGTGGCACACGGGCTTAGTTGCTCTGCGGCATGTGGGATCTTCCCGGACCAGGGATTGAACCCGTGTCCCCTGCATTGGCAGGCAGATTCTTAACCACTGCACCACCAGGGAGGTCCCTATCATTGATTATTAAACTTTCATTGAGCCCTTAGTCTGTGTCAGGCTCTGTGCAGGGTATTCACTGGTGACCAGGGACACAGAGAAATGACCAGCATGGTCTCTGGCCTCACGGACCTCACGGTCGTCTAGTGGCAGCAGAGTCCCCCCCCCCCCCAAATAGATAGAGGCAGACTGATAGGGCCATAAAGTAAAAACATGGAAGTGGAGCCATAGATCTTTAAATATATATATATATACACACACACACACACATATATATGTAGTTGATATTTCAAATGTTATATATGCACACAGGGTACAAAAGGTATAGGATGAAAAGGAAGTCTCCCTCTCTCCCCGTCCCTCAACCCTTGGATCCCTTCCCTGGATCAAATGCAGTTATCAGTTTTTTGAGTATCCTTCCAAATATCTTCTCTATATATTCCTTTAACACACACACAAACATGTTATAATACATTATATTATACATGCTGTTTTGTCTCTTGCTTTTTTCACTTCATATATTTTGGTGATGTTTTTACATCAGTCCCTGAAGAATTGTGTCCTCTTTTTCATGGCTGACTAGCAGGGCTCCTCAGCCTCAGCACCGGTGGCATTTTGGGCTGGCTATTCTTGTTGTGGGGACTGTCCTGTGCATCAAAGGATGTTAAGCAGGACCCTGGCCTGTACCCACTAGATGCCAGTAGCACACAGCCACCACCTCCCAGCTGTGACAACCAAAAATGTCTCCAGACATTGCCAATTGTGCCCTCGGGGGCAAAATTGCCCCCAGTGGGAACCCCAGCCAACGTCTGAATGGCGCCGTGGCTTATTTAACCAGGCTGCTTTTGATGGACACTTAGGCTGTTTCTCAGTTTTCACTATGACCAACAGTGCTGCAACGACAACTCACGTGCATACATCACTTTGCACGTGTATGTATTTTGGAGGACTACCTTCCTCAGTGTGGAACTGCACAGGCCAGAGGTGTATTTACATTTTGGCAGATGGAGCTAATTTGCTACAGGAGGCATATTCTGTTGGGGAAGGGCCACCTGACTTTTCCTGGGTTATGGGACCCTTTGAGAATACCATGAAAGCTTTTGCTTCTCAGTCCTGGAAGAGACACATATCCACTAATTCCACGGTGATGGCACAGTGTGCCAAGACTCAGGGAAGCCCACTCATGTTTACGTCCCCTACAACAGCTGAGGGGACTCAATGAGGAACTCCACCCAACTGAAGAGGTGTTTTGTGAGAGCTGGCTTGGAGCAGGATCTGGGAAGGGAAACGTGGACTGGGGCAGGGGGAGAAGATCGTGGTGGGGAGGAGAACCATGAGAAAAGGACATACTGGTTGGGGAAACAAAATGGGGCGAGGCTGGAGAGGTGAGGGGGGTCCTGATCATGAAGGAGCTTGGACATCACCTGAGAACTGGGACTTTACCCTGTGGGGACTGGGGAGACACAAAAGATTTTGCTGTTTTTTCTTTCAAGGCACAACTTCCAGACATTAAAATTCACTATTTTTCAGTGTACACTTCTGCGGGTTTTGCCAAATGAAAACCTGTCTTGTAACTGCAGCCACGATTAAGACATAGAACATTTCCTTCGTTCCCCAAAATTCTGTCATGCCTTTTTTTTTGGCCGCGCAGCATGTGGATCTTAGTTCCCTGACCAGGGATCAAACCTGCGCCGCCTGCATTGGAAGGGCAGAGTCTTAACCACTGGACTGCCAGGGAAGTCCCCTGTCATGCCCTTTTGTAGTTAGTTAACCCCACCTCCAACTCCGAGGACTGGCAACCACAGATCTGTTCTCTGTCCCTATAGTTTTACCAGAATGTTTCCAGAATGTCATTTAAATGGAACCATGCAATAGGTAGCCTTCTGAGCTTGGCTCCTTTGATTCAGCATAATACATTTGAAACCCATCCTTTGTTGCTGAGGAAACTGAAAAGAATTCCACTGTATGGATGTACCACAGTTGTTTATGCATTCCCCAGTTGAGGAACATTTGGATTGTTTACAATTTGGGTCGGTTATGAGTAACCATGCAAGGTTTTAAAGCCGGGGAACGACCTAGTTCGAACTAGCATTTCAAGATGCTCTGCCGGCTATGGAGGATGGGGAGAGAGACCCGGCAGGAAGGAGGCGGGCGAGAGTGTGAGATGGAGCTGGACCCTCATCAACCCTCCCCTCCTCTCTGCCTCCAGGGTACGGTCACGCCGCGCCGGGCACGGACTCGGGCAAGGTCTTCTGCATGTTCTACGCGCTCCTGGGCATCCCCCTGACTCTGGTCACCTTCCAGAGCCTGGGAGAGCGGCTGAACGCGCTGGTGCGGCGCCTCCTGCTGGCGGCCAAGCGCTGCCTGGGCCTGCGGCGGCCGCACGTGTCCAGCGAGAACATGGTGGTGGCCGGGCTGCTGGTGTGCGCGGCCACCCTGGCCCTCGGGGCCGCCGCCTTCGCGCATTTCGAGGGCTGGACCTTCTTCCACGCCTACTACTACTGCTTCATCACCCTCACCACCATCGGCTTCGGCGACTTCGTGGCGCTGCAGAACGACGAGGCGCTGCAGAGGAAGCCGCCCTACGTGGCCTTCAGCTTCCTCTACATCCTCCTGGGGCTCACGGTCATCGGCGCTTTCCTCAACCTGGTGGTCCTGCGCTTCCTGGCGGCCAGCGCGGACGCGCCCGAGCGTGCTGCCCGCCCGCTCCGCCGGGGGTCGCCCGAGAGCCGCGGCCCCGCCCTGCCCCGCCGCCCCGCCCACCCCGCCGGCTCCACCTCCATCTCCTACCGCATCCACCAGCTGGAGTTGTGGGCCCGCGACAATCTGGGCTTCTCGCCCCCCGCGAGCCCTGGGGCTGGAGGCGGCGGCGGCAGGGCAGGCAGGCGGAAGTCCATCTGACAGCCCTACCCTGGCTGGGGGTCGATCCTAGAGCCGGAGGGTCTGGATTCACCTGTCAGTACACCCTCCCCAGAGCTCGGAGAGGGGTGAGGGGCCGTGGCCTCAATGCCGTCCTCTGCCACGAGTAGTTTCTCATTTCCTTCTGTGGCAAGCCCCTCCCTCCTCTCCAAAAATGTATTAAAGTCGCATCATAAGCACAAGCATGACTCTAAACTCGCCCTGTAGGTGCAAAGCACTTGTGGTCTAAATTGTTTTAGAAGGCGCGGCCACACCCGCCACTAAGGAGAGGCTCGCCACAGGCCCCAGTCCCCAGCTAGCCCTGCGGTGAAGCAGGTGCCCATTTTTCTGCTGTGTGAAGAGGTGGGCTTTCCGTGTTGTGGGGAAATGCATGACTTCCAACACTGGAATCCTACCAGTGAGGCCAGCTGCTCCCACTACGAGAAGCACAGGGATCGGACGGACTGAAGGGAAACATTTAGGGTCCAGCGTGGACCAGTGGGCAAATCTCTGCACTATTTAAATGATTCCTCATTCTCTTACTCGGCGCGCAGAGTGGAATTGGTCCCACCCCCAAATCTGATGCTCTTTGTCCTGGGCCCGCCCTACTTTGGGATAAGGCGGGGCGGCCTTGCTGACACCCGTGTCATGGGGACACCTGGACCACAGCCTCTTCTGGGAACTGTGAGATCTGGGTACTGCCAATCACCCACAATGTGACCTCGGGGAGTTTCATCCCCTCCCTGGGCCTCAGTTTCCACATCTGTAAAATGGGTTCACCCAGTACCCTGTTCCCTCCTGTGCATCTCTGGGAGGGTTCCTGGGCCAGGCCGCAGCCCCACAAGGAGACGTTAACAAAGCTGACGTCCTGGAGCACTCAGATCCTTAAAACTAAGGGCCTTTAGTGTCCCAGAGAGAAGTGCGTCAACACACAGCAGAGCAAGCCACGTTAGAAAAGCCAAAAACTTTAATTTTCAACATGAGCTACATGGTCATGAACACAATGCAACGTGACCCGCTCCAACCCAGGGGCCCAGGAAGCCCTCCCTCCCCAAAAGCCTGAGGGGCTCCTGCTCCCAAAGAGGGAAGGGGGGTGAAAGGTGAGTGAGTGGAGAGTGGGCCTGAGGACCAGGGGTCCTGCCTTCCTGCCACCCCTCAGGAGGCAGTGGTAGAGTGAAAGGGCTCCAGAGGTGATGCCTGAGGCCCCGTGTTCAAGTCTCCACTATGCCCTCACAGAAGCTATGCGTCAAACGGGCACGGTCAGTGTCTCCCCGTCAGGGTTTGTGAGTCAGATGACCTCATGGACAGAACGTTTCCCGTCCACTTGGAAATGCTGCTATACAGACACAGGGCCTCCCCGAGCCCAAAGGAGTCATTACAGGGCAACGGGGGATGGAGATGGGGCACCCCAGTCCCCTGGGCCTGGCACAGGGCCGCTGCTCAATAAATAAATGCAGGTGGCCTTGCCTGACGCAACAGCCGTGCTCCAAGGGCAGCGGGGCTCAGAGGTACCTCTGAACACTGAGGTGTGCCCGTGAGCTCCTGATATAAGGAGCCGGATGGCGGATCAGCTTGTAAAGTGCGTGACCTCAACTCTCTGCTTCACCCCACGTTGAAGAAAGAGCTCTGAACTGTTGGAGAACTGAGTTCTCATCCAGGCTCAGCCACCAGCTCACAGTGGGACCTTAGCAGATGCCTCCCCTTCCCAGGGCCTCAGCTTCCTCTTCTGTAAAATGGGGCTGATAACACAGGTGTCCACTGACTGCCCAGAGGCTCTTGTGAGGTTACACGCAAGGTAAAAGCAGTTTGAAAACAAAAGAAGTTTGAAAAGCACTACAGGAAGATCAGCTGTTGTTATATCTGAAGGTCTGGTGAGGATTTCCTTAAGATGAAGTGTACCACAGCCAGCTCACTCCCGCACAGCCCCAGGGAGGAACCAGTGTCTTGCCTCCCTCAGGCTGGTCTCGGAGGGGTTGTGGCCCCTTGGCGGGAGTCCCCACTTAGACATCAAGGCCTGGACCAAATCCTGCACAGCCTCAGTTAGTCAGGCCAGACCCCCAGGAGAGCGAGGTCTCTATGGCAACCCTTTCCTCCAAACCCGGGGCCAGAAAAGTTATTGGCCCATCAAGATGGAACCAAGCAGGGCTGGGTGGCCCAGGGCTTAAAGGTCACAAATATTTATCATGGCAGATGTGCCCTGGAGCGACGGTCTTCTGTCCCACAAAGGAGGGACAGTGGAGCCCTCGTTTTGGCTCACTTGCTGAGGGGTCTCATCTTGGGCAAGTCACTTACTGATTCTGAGCCTGTTTCCTCCCCTCTCAGATGGGCTACAGTTGGCACTGCCCATCTTTTCAAGGCCCCTGGGAGAAGGACACAGAGAGAGGGGCGGAGGAAATATTGTGGGAAACTGTGGCCCCAGCTGGTCCTGCCCTGGCTGCAGCTCAGCCTCTGGTGGGAGGAGGAGGCCCAGGCTGGGGGTGCCATAAACTCACAGGTGACCCCAGAGGCCTGTGATGTCTTTGTAAAATGGAAATGATTTCACTTATGGTCCCAAAGCCCCTTTTGCTTTAGTGCGACAGGCAGATTCTGGAGAAGGAAAGTGGAGATGACTCCCTCCCACCGTACCCCTGCATGTGACCTTTGGCCCAGGGATTGAAAAAAGAATTGTCCCCTAGACCCCAGCCCCCCGACTCCTAATCCCAACTCCACCCTCTCTGCTCTTCTCCATATGGGGGAGTTTGAGCTGGCAAAGGATCAGACAGGAGCAGGCTTGAAGGTTCCCCAAAGCTAATGATGAGAATAGTCACCCCTCCCCAAACCCCAATCCCTTGGTGAGGACAGACGGTGGTTCCCACGCCCAATGGTCGGGGTCCCTTGGAAGGTGGCCATGTGCTCACAACGATGATACAAAGAAAGAGGGCTCCAGCCCTCACCCCAGCCCACCCCTCCAGGAGGTGAGCTGAGAATTCACAGAACAAACAAGAAAGTCATTGAGGGGGGCCCTCGGTGACCACCCTCTGGATGTTATTGCTTTGGAGCATGCTCTCTCCCTTTATAAAGGCTGTGCAGACACCCGAGGGCAGGCTCAGGCTGGGGCGCACAGACCACACCCCCACCTCTCTGGTTGAAACAGCCAGGCTCCGCCCTGTCTTTGAAAAGCTACCCCTGAACTACCAGAGCAGTGACAGCTGGAGAGAGAAGGCGCTCTCCTGGCTCAAAATATTACGAATGGTGAGTAATAAACGAACGGCAGAAAAATCACACTGGTTTAAAAAAAACACACGGAGGAGGTGCTGATTCTGGGCCTCCAGAGCCCCGCTGCCTCCTGCCCCAGCCTTGGGATTCCAGCCACCACAATCCCAGGAAGGTCTGAAGGCCTCCTGGATCAAAGGGGCACCTCCATCTCCCCTTCCCAGAGCATGGGGGCGCTATACCTCATCCAGAACTTTAAAGGGGGCCCAGGGCTCAAACAGGCTGAGGGGCTCCAGGTGGAAGGAATCACCTGGTCAATAGCCCAGAGGGGGACCGGGAGCAAGGTGGAACTCAACACAGCCGGGCATCCCCAGCGGAAAACCACCTCCTCTGATGGAGCCCAGGCCCCCTCTGCCAAGGCTCACATCCTCAGGAGTGCTTCCTAAATAAAATCAGTACCAAGGGTAATAAATCAGAACATCTGAGTATCATGGGCAGCTCTGGCTACAACCCTACATGGTGAGGGGGAGGAAGGAGGGGGAGAAGGGGGAGGGGAGGAGGGGGGGGCGGGGGGGGGGGCGGGTGGCCTTCCGTGTGAACCAGGCTCCAGATCCAGGCCCAGGCCAGGCCATCGAGGAGGAAAAGGCCGTCTCCTGGAACGCACTCCATCTCCTCTCGCCCCGTCTGGGGACTCTGTAAGGACTCTATGTGAGCTAAGACCAGGCACAGGGCCTGGCACACTAACCCTACCCGGCTAACCAGGACTATGCCCTACACAGCAGGACTGGGTAATGAGGGGGGTATGGGGAGTGGGCGGCTGGGCGCCTCCCAGGGGAGGCGGCAGAAATGTGCTTCTAGAGAGGGGGGCCAGCCTGCGTCCTCCCCAGCATGCAAAAGGGCTTGTGAAGGCCCCGGGGAGGGCCCCAGGCCTGTTCGAGAAGGAATCTCCCAATTCTCACACTCATGCCTCTCCTCACTCTCTTTCTCTCCTTGAGAGACACTCCTTTCTCTCCGGTCACTGAGGCCGGGGCAGTGGGTTCTGCCCTTAGTACAGGGTGGTTTGTTTAAAAAGACTAAAATTGGGGAGCTCTGTTGCCTCCCCAGACCCTTAGCCTGGAGGCAGAGGGCCAGACAAGATAAACTTTGACCTCATCCAGCAAGGAGGGATTCTCCTACTTGGGAAACCCTCGCCTGGGCACCACCAGTCCCAAGCCCAGCTTTCCTCAGACTCCCTCTCCAATCCCGCATCTCCAAAATTCAGAGACGGTGAGCTCTCTGGAGCTGGGGTTCTCAAAAATCGGGGTCCCACAGCTCCTCTGCTAAAACATAGGCGACAGAGTTCTGTCCAGTCCACTAACGGTTTGCAAACTAGGTTGTTGCAATCCCACAGAGGCAGGTACCCTGGGGGTCTGTGCCAGGCCCAGGGCACCCCTCCTGTCCTCTGGTCCCTGAAGGACCCCAAGTCCTAGAGCCACCGTAAGAGGGGCAGGCAGGGGACGGACAGATGGACTCGAACAGGCTGCGGCAAAGCTCCTTCCACGGGCAGGTGGAGGGAGGCCTGAGCTCCTCTTCAAGTCGGGGGCTTAGGGCCCCCCGGAGCTGGCTCCGGATCCTTGCAAAGCTGCCCCATAGGCTTTGGGGCAGGAGTAGCTGCCTGAACCCGGTGCCGCAGGAAAGACACTTGCTGGTAATTGGCACCATGGAGATGGCCGCTGGGTTCTGGACTTGGCTCCGGGCAGCGAGCTTCCAAGGAGGCAAAAAGGGGGAGCGGTCAGACAGTGTCTGGGGCAGGAGGATGGTTTGCTCTGCCACCTCGGTCTTTCCTTTCTCCGGATTGCAGCCACATCCACCAGGTCAAGAACCAGCCAAGTCAAAAGTGCAGCCAATCCCATCGGGAGAGGGAAGGTCTCAGGGGATGGGAGGCAAAGAAGGGGTGAGGAGGGGCCCTGCGGGGGCAGGTCTCCCCGTTCTGCTTCCCCGCTGTGGGGGGAGAACCCCATCCTCCTCTGTTCAATGTGCCCCTGGGCCTGGGGTCCCAGGTCGGGGCTGGGCGGTCTCCAGACCATCTTGGGGAGCCCCTCCCCCTCCCTGGCACTAAGATCGCTCGCCGCAGGGCCCCACGGTGCTCTCAAGGGACAGCTGGGATGCCTGCCGGAGCAGGGGGCCCGTAGCTGGGTCCACCATGGAGGAGGTGGGGAAGAGCTTGTACCAGCCCACGGCCAGGGTGGTCAAGTCCAGCTCCTCCAGCAGTACGCGGGCCACACCCATGAACTGCTTCCGCTCCATCCGCCCGTAGTTCCCCCACACGATCACCTGCGGGGCAAGAGACACAGTGGTTCAAATCCTGCCAGCGCTACTCACGGGCCCAGAACCAGAACCTGGGGTCACCCCACGCCCCATTCGTCTCCGAGTCCAGGGAATTCTACCGCCTAAAATGGCTCGAGTCCCACCTTATTCTCCTGGCTCCAGGGCCACCATTATTGGTCCCTGGATGACTGGCTTCCTGCCTCTGGTCTTGCCATTTCTTTCCATCCTCCACACGCCCCATCTCTGAGCCCAAGCCTTGAGGGCTGACCCTGCATGATGAGTGTCCTACCTGCCACCCCACCCCCCAAAAGCCCCTCTGCTTCCAGATCCTCGGAAACAAAGTTTTAAAAAGTGGCTAGTAGGACAGCTGCATGTAAATCAATGAAATTAGAACACTCTCTCACACCACAAACAAAAATAAACTCAAAATGGTTTAAAGACCTAAGTGTAAGACATGACACCACAAAACTCCTAGAAAAGAACTTAGGTAAAACATTCTCTGACATAAATCGTAGCGATATTTTCTTAGAGCAGTCTCTCAAGGCAAAAGAAATAAAAGCAAAAATAAACAAATGGGACCTAATCAAACTTAAAAGCTTTTGTACAGCAAAGGAAACCATCAAAAAAACAAAAAGGCAATCTACAGAAATGGCAGAAAATACTTGCAAATGATGTGACCGACAAAGGGTTAATATCCAAAATACACAAACAGCTCAGACAACTCAATATTGAAAAAAAAACCCAATCAAAAAATGGGCAGAAGACCCAAAGAGACTTTTTTTTCCAAAGAAGACATACAGATGGCCAATAGGCACATGAAAAGATGCTCAACATCCCTAATTATTAGAAAAATTCAAAACTACAATGAGCTATTACATTACACTGGTCAGAATGGCTATCATCAAAAAGTCTACAAATAATACATGCGGGCTTCCCTGGTGGCGCAGTGGTTAAGAATCCGCCTGCCAATGCAGGGCACACGGGTTCAAGCCCTGGTCCGGGAAGATCCCACATGCCGCGGAGCAACTAAGCCCGTGCGCCACGACTACTGAGCCTGCGCTCTAGAGCCCGTGAGCCACAACTACTGAGCCTGCACGACACAACTACTGAAGCCCACACACCTAGAGCCTGTGCTCCACAACAAGAGAAGCCACCGCAATGAGGAGCCTGTGCACCGCAACGAAGAGTAGCCCCCGCTCGCCGCAACTAGAGAAAGCCCACACGCAGCAACGAAGACCCAACGCAGCCAAAAATAAATAAATTAAACAAATAAATAATATATATAAATAATAATAATAATAAATGCTGGAGAGGGTGTGGAGAAAAGGGAACCCTCCTACACTGTTGGTGGGAATGTAAATTGGTGCAGCCACTATGGAGAACAGTACGGAGGTTCCTTAAAAAACTAAAAATAGAGCTACCATACGATCTAGCAATCCCACTCTTGGGTGTATATATCCAGAAAAGATGAAAACTCTAATTTGAAAAGACACATGCACCCCCAATGTTCATAGAAGCTCTATTTATGATGGTCAAGACATGGAAACAACCCAACTGCCTATCAACAGACAATTGGCTTAAGAAGATGTGTACACACACACACACACACACACACACACAATGGAATGTTACTCAGCCATAAAAAAGAATGAAATATTGCCATTTGCAGCAACATGGATGGATCTAGAGAATATTATACTTAGTGAAGTAAATCAAAGATGAATACTGTATGATATCACTCATATGGGGAATCTAAAATATGACACAAATGAACTTATCTACAAAACAGAAATAGACTCACAGACATAGAAAACAAATTTATAGTTACCAAAGGGGAGAGAGAGGGAGGGAGGGATAAATTAGGAGTATGGGATTAACAGATACCAACTACTATATATAAAATAGATAAGCAACAAGAATACTCAATATCATATAATAACCTATAGTAGAATATAATCTGAAAAAAAAACTGAATCACTTTGCTATACACTTGAAATTAACACAATATTGTAAGTCAACTATACTTCAATTTAAAAAAAAAGTGGTTGCTACGTGTATAGTGTACATGCTAGCCTCCTTCCTTTTTTCCAACAGACTCTTTTCTGCAGTGTCTTCCTTATTTCTTGGTCAACCTCCAAGAGGTTGGAGGTTGGAGTGGCCAGATGGATGGTCTGTGGCTACAGGACCCTCATTTGCTCTCCGGCACCTCAGTTTCTAACTCTGCCCCTCTCTAAAGGTGGGCTGGCTTATCACTCATAGAGCCTGTTGTCTTAATGCACATGCTTTAGGGTCAGACACGCACAGGTTCTAATCCCAGTCCTGGCTGGGTGGTTTTGGGCAAAGTCGTTTAGCCTCACAGAGTCTCAGAGTTCTTGTTTGTAAATGGAATCACCCGCACTCAGCTTACCTGGCAAGCGAGGATCACAGGAGATAATGGATGTGAAAGCTCGCTGTAAGCTGTAAGACGTTCTTCAAGCATGCAGGGTAATATGCAAACAACATGGGCCATTGCTATTGGTTACTGCATGTCAGGAACTGTTCTAAGGCTAAACCAGCCTTAGATTCAACCTTCCCAACAACCCTACAAAAAAGGATTCCAATTTCACAGCTGTTTAAACTGGGGCTCAGGGAGGTTAAATCATTCGTCCGAGGTCACTCAACTAATAAATCTTCAACACCCCTTAGGCAGCTGATCAGAAGCTCACGTCTGGTGTGTGGATGGGTTTGTTTTCACTGGTGTTATGGGCTGAACTGTGTTCCCTCAAATTCATGCTGAAGCCCTAACCCCATAATGTGACTGTATTTGGAGACTGGTCCTTTAAGAAGGTGATTACATTAAAATGAGGCCATTAGGGTGGTTGTGGTTTTAACTGGTGTTGTTATAAGAACAGGAGATTAGGACACACAGCTAGACACCAGGAATGTCTGCATGTAGAAAAAAGACCATGTGAGCACACAGCAAGAAGGTGGCCATCTGCAGCCCAAGGAGGCCTCAGGAAACATAACCTGTGACACCTTGATCTTGGACTTTTAGCCTCCAGAGCTGTAAGAAATACATTTCTGTTGTTTAAGCCCCCCAGTCTATGGTACTTTGTTATGGCAGCCTTAGCAGACTAATACAACTGGCATTCCTCAATTGCAGTGGGTCTGTCCTGCTCTGACATTGGTCAGAAGGCTCAGTAGCAAGGACCCCATGTCAGATTTGTTTCCCCACTCCCTCCGCATCCCAGATAGGGATGTGCTCTGGAGCTTCTCCAAAGATGCTCAGGCCAAAATGCACAAACTTTTGTCCAGTGGACCAGATGTGGCCCCCAGATGGTCTTCTGGTTGTTTTAAATTGTCTCTGAATGTCTTTAGACCAGAAGGGTTTTTCCAAACTTTTTTGACCAGTATATACAGAAAGACAGACATTTATATCATCACCCAGTAAACACATGGGATTCATAATTGAAGCAAGTCCTCCACCAAATAAGACTTATCTTACTAAGACTTACCTTTCCTAGTCCTATTTCCTATTTCTTTCCTATTTCCTATTCCATTCCATTAAAAAAAAATACTTGTTGAGACGCACTAAACTGATTTCACAACTCACTGATGGGTCTCAACCCACAGGTTGAAAGACTATGCCCTAGGTAGGACCTGGGCTTCCCAGTTTGGCAAAAGTCCCACTGTCTTGGCGACTTGTAATACCTTGGCCCTACCCTTGTTTGCTCTGCCTGCCCAGGTTAGGAGCAAGAAATTGAGGTATAAGCTAGAGGTGTCCAAATAGCAGCTCCGAGAGAGCAGGCATATGGCTCCTGCAGGCATCCAACCCGGGCCTTGCCGACCCCATGATGGGCAGCTATTTCTAGCTCCAGGATCCTCCTAAAAGCCAAGGAGCCAAAGACCTCTCTGGATCCTCCAAAGGCTCTCAGTCTATTGCCATTGTGCTCCATGCCAAGCCCCTGGCCTCCAGAGGTTGGTGGTGGTGATGGTGATGATGATGATGATGATGTTAACGGCAGCCACTTGTACAGCCAAACTTGCAAATACTCTTCTTGCACAAAGCACACATTCCACTCTCACAGTAACATTATCAGTGGGTACTATTAGTATCCGCATTTTACAGATGAAGAAGCTGAGGCTCAGAAAGGAACTTGTTCAAAGTCGCACAGCAAGTTGTGGCGCTCAGATTAACCACAGTGCTCTACTTCCTCCAGATGAGGCCCTGCAGGGAGCCCCCCACCCCCAAGAAGCGCCTCCTTCTCCCTCTGATACTGCAGCCCGCCCCGCCCCCAGGCCCCTCACCTGCAGGACTTTGCCCTGGGGACTCTCGGGAAACAGCAGCACCTGGTTATACAGCGGGTCCAGCGACTTGCGAGCGACTTTGGTCTTCTTCTTGGCAATGCAGACGCCGTTCTCTAGCAGGTAGGCTTTGATGTAGGCCGCTGGGGACAGAGGCCAGCAGGATGAGTTCTAGCCTGAGCCCCAAATGGTGGGCGAAGGGCGCAGCAGAGGGACCCGCTGCTGGGGATCAGAGTCCCCCCAGGGGGTCTGCAGAAGAGGCAACAGGGGCAGGTGGGGGTAGGTGGTGGGGTGCAGCCAGGGTTAGCTGGGGCCTACTCGGCCCCCTCGGGTGGTCCTGCCTGCCTCCCCCTTCCTTTGCTCACCCTTTCCCTCTCTCAGTCCCTGGCTTGCCCACCCTTCCCGGGCTTATATATTCGTGATTGACCCATTCACTCAGATGTCTGCTGAGCACCCACGGTGTTCCCTGAGTCCTACCAGGCGCTAGGGTAGAACCATAAACAGGAAAGACAGTCCCTGCCCCCCAGGAGCTCAGTCCAGCCGGGAAGCCCGACAAGGTCAACGGACAATTTCAACTGGGTCTCCAGAAAAAATCCTAAATCATCAGTTACACAAGAGTCACTCGCTTTGGGACTGAGGGATCCCCCAGAGCTGGACCCAATTTTCTCTCTTCTAGACCCAGACAGTCCTCAGGGCATCCCCCCGACCTCCACCCCCCACCCTGCAGACGGGAGGGCAGCCTCCACACCTGGCAGTGTCTTGGAGCCTGGCTTGGCCGTCAGTCCCCGAGCCTGGATGATGTCCACTTCGAGCTGACCGTTCCGCTCCTGCAAGCCGATCTCCACATCCCCTGCAGAAGGCCCCAAGAGCTGAGACTGGGAAGTGGCTTGGAAGCTCCATCAAGGACTCAGCTCCTCCTCTCCGCTGAGGGATGAAATCCCTTCCCCCTGCTCCCAGCCCCGAACAAGACCAGAACCAACTCCCACACCAAGCGCCCGGGCTCTGCGGAGTGCCTGGCAGGTATGAACTGCGCTCCAGGCTGGGTGCTCAGCATATGGAGCCAAGGCAGAGGGGAAGGAGGGAGAGACACGGGGCTTCTGGTGGGGATCCCCCCAACATTTGGAACAGGTCTTGGGACACTCACCCATCGGCGTGGTGGCCAGGGTCTGGCGGCCCACAAACTGTGCTGGCCCCATGCTGCCCAGGAAGTCACTGAACTGGGCGTCCGATGCCAGGCAAACTCCCCCATAGTTAAGGCTGCAAGAAGAAAGAATGAGACAAAAGCAGACGTTCCCAGGGGCCAACTGAGGACTCTGATAACTCAGGCAATCAGCTCCAGAATGGCCCTCATTCCACAGCGATTCTGTCCACATCCATCACCCAGCCTCAGGCAGACCGCTGTCCTATCTCTGCCTCCTTTCTACTTTAATGGCCCTAAAATCTCAGCTCTGACTCCAAAATTCCAGGGCTTAGCTTCTGTGTCCTGTACCTTTCCCTGTCCTACCTCTCCTCGCCGAGCCTCAGGTTCCCCCTCCATGAAATGGGTATGGTGACACCCGCCTCTCGGGGTGGCTGTAGGACTCACGGGAGATGATGTTTGTCAATGCCTGGCTCTAAGGGTGAGAGCTGCGATACTCAAGTGTGGTCCAGATATCAGCAGCATCACCCGGGAGCTAATTAGAAAGGGAATTGAGGCTCACTCCACTCCCCAGCTGCTGAATCAGCAACTGGCTTTTAACACAAGCCCCAGAAGACTTGTTTGCGCTGGACAGTTTGAGATGCACGGCGCCAGTGGCTCAGCCTCCGAGGTTCGCACTTGTTCTTGCCATAGAGCTGCCCAATGTCCACTCGCCTTCCTTTGGGAACAAGACCTCAAATCTCCTTTGGGGAGCCCCTCCCCCAAGGCATTGATTCCCATGGAGCAGAGCAGACCTGGTTCCAGAGGCTGGCGTAGGCTCAGCCGAGCCAATCAAGCCGTTCCTTCCTTAGCCAGTGACTGGCTCAGAGTTGGGCTTGTGGCCCAATGCAGCTCACAACAATCTGCCTGGGAAAATTTCTTCGAACTGTAGGAAGTGAGAAGCTCTCTCTTCCCATCAGATCTGAACCTGAGACAGAAAACTGGAGCCTCTGGCAGCTCTCTTGCTGCCGTCTGGAGCCCATGAAGGAAGACATCACACAGGTGGCACTGCGTGAGCTCCTGGATCAAACTCTGCCTGAAGCAAGAGATACTTTTTTTTTCTTTTTTTTTTTGGTTACGTAAGTCAACAACAACAACAATTATTATTATATTATTTTGCTGAAACCAATTTTAGTTTTTTCTTTCCCATCTCCTAGGTCTGTTGTATTTAATGAGATCGGGCACTAAGTACCATGCCTGATGTGCCCCTATTACCTTTAGGAGCAAAGCATTCTCATAGGAACCTTGCCACAAACAAAGGAGGTTGGTTTTGTTTTGTTTTGTTTTTACTTTATCAGCATTATTCAGATGAGGAAGCAGGTTCAGGCCAACCTAAAGCCAGAACTCACAGGGCAGAGTCAGCACTTGGATACAACACTTCTAAGGCCAACCTCAGGTGGCTTTCCTCCTGGGCATGTTCCAAGAGTAACAGCTAACTTTTAATAAGCACGTACTGTGCGCTGGGTTTCACAGCAGCAGCCAGGGGCTCTTTGAACAGGAAGGGGAGCCTGCCTTGGGCCTCAAGGGCACTGCACACGTTGTTCCCCAGCCTGAGAGCAGCTGCCACCCTGCCCCCAGCTCCCTTCTCAGGGAACCTGCTGGGCTCTCGGCCTTGAAGGAGCAGGAGGAGCATCCAAGGGAGGTGGGGGTCTGTGGTTCCACTCCGAGGGTGCCCCCTTCTGCTTCCAAACCACTCTGCTAGTCTACCTTTTCCCCAGTTCTTCAGAGAGAACAATTCACTCACGGTCTTCTCTGCCTGTACCCAGCTCTTCACACCCTAGACATGCTCCTTGGTGCTTGAACCACAGCTGTCTGCCTTTACACCTCATTGCTAATTCACAAAACCTCACAGTTGGCAAAGGATATACCTGCTGGCTCTGCAAACAGTTACAGGAAGGTGTCCTCCAACCCAGCAGACTCCCTATTTCATAGATTGGAAGACTGAGGCCAGGAGTGAGAAAGACACCTGTCCGAGGGCTATATGATGGCAGTGCCTGCTACTATACGAGGCCACTGCCCAATTCATGTCACCCAAGACTATTTGACCTTTATGTATAAAATTCCAAGCAAGCTGGGGGAAGAAACAAGAGAAGACTCCGTGCACAAACAACTTACCATTCTGCTGAGCAAACAAACATATTGCCCCCCAAAGAAACAACTAAAAAAGACTACTGTCTTCTTATGAGGCACGACCAGTCCTCTACCCGCCCACCTCGGGTTGTGGGAGCCCAGGGGTCATCAGAAGAGAGGAATCACTGCTGGCTGCAGTGGCCCAGAATGGACCAGGAGAGGAGAATTTGAACTGGGGGCCAAAGGATACACAGGGTCCAGCAACAAGGGGAGAGGAAGGAAGGTCACCTCCCACATACTATCTTCTCTCTATCCTGACCAGAGTCACCAGCAGAGGGTCCTGAGGTCCTCAGGATGGTGAAAGCACAAGAGTAAAGCAGCCTAGTGAGGAGCAGGAGAGAGTAAGTACTTCTCTCTCGCCCAGGAGGGTGACTGACACAAGGCAGGGGCAAGAGAGTCTAGTTCAGGACCTTGGAGAAGGTCTATGTTTCAGGTGTATACAATGTCACAGAAGACAGGAAAGGACAGAGATCCAGGAAGAAAAGAGGGAAATCAACTGTTTTAGGCTTTTGGACATTGAGGAGAAAAGGACTGTATTTAGCCACGGATGACTTATAATAGTAAAAATGGAAACAATCTAAATCTCTGACAGTAGAGGAATTATAAACACGTATTGGATTAAAAAAAAAAAAAAAAAAGACAAGAATAAAGGAGCCTGGCTGGGTGCAATGACCAGAAACACCTGCACTGAAGTCTACATGAGCAAAATACAAATGTCTGTATTAAGTCATTGTCATTAAGCCATAAGTCATTGATTGAAGAGGCTAGTTACAGCAACTGGTTTGACTAATGCATGCAGTGACCCTGTCCCCTGGCCAGAGCTGACGGACCCAGGGTCAGACAGCTGACCCAAGCTCAGTCAAGCAAAGACTCTCTCTGGGAAATAAAAGAGAAGCCCGGAGACCAGCAGTCATGAGAACTGAGCCGTGTGAATGGCCTGTCCTCGAAAAGAGACCCAAACTACGAGCCACCCAGTCCTGTCCACCCGGTTCTTTCCTCAAGCGCGTGAGATGTCCCAGAATCATTCCAACAGATTCTGTTTTGACTTAAGTTATTGGCAGAGTCAATGGAAGGATAATAATTTGAGATTTTAGCCTGAGTCCTTTTTCGTTTTCATGATTTCCTACTACCTGCTGCCACCCTTTCCCCATTCAGGCAGGAGTCACGGTATCCTAGGTCTACTGCCTCAGAGAAGGGATGACCCGGTAGGATGCAGAGAACAAAACAGTCAGATTCTTAGCTTTTGAGTTTCAAATCTAAGAAGCAGCAGTCTTGGAAGGAGAGGTGCAAAACCTGGCTGTCCTGCCCGTGAGTAAACAAACCAACCGCAAATCCCCAGCCTGGGAGAGCAGGGGGAGTCAGGCAGGGAGGGAAGAGAAGTGAGGAAGGTCTGGGTCCCCAGGCTGGGCTGGTGGTGCTAAGGGATGATGGGAAACTCCACAGAGGTCTGGGGATTCTGAAAGCAGAGGGGACTCGTGCCCATCCTTCTTATTGGGTGGAGCTGAGAAAAGGGCGCCATGCTTTGCAGAAATGTTGTCTAGTGTCCTGTCAAATGACTCTGGAGCATCTCTGAGGCTCTGTGTGTCCCTCCACGCCCTGGAGAGGAGCACATGTTCCCTGAGAGAGGGCCAAACTAAGATACGGCAGAGTAGTACTGGAACCCAGGCAGTCAAGCTTCCGAATCTATTATCTCTACAATTATGCAACGGTGTTATAGAGAAAGTATGGAAAAAATAACTTAATTACCTGGGGACAGAAATGGACACCCGCTATTCTTGCAAACCCGAAGAACCTGAATTAACAGCACGAAAGCTAAGACCTAGACTTGCTCACAGCTGGTGACCTGGCCTTTCCTCCACGCCCGTTTCTCTTCCACCCCAGCCTCCTGAGGGTCCAGAATCCATTCTCTTAGGAGGGTCTGGGCTCTAAAAGCTCGAGAAAGAGCAGTACCTCGTGGGATCTAAGGCACTGAAGGGGCCCAGCACCCCAAGGCAGAGCAAGGCCTTCTGCAGCCTGAAACGGAAAGTTTCCTCCAACATCGTCCTTGTCTGCTCCTCGGTTCCTGGTGGGATTGTGAGCAGACAATGGGGAGCTGGCAGGCCTGGTAACTAGCGGTAATTGTTTATCATATCTGGGTGGCGGCCTGATTTCCCATCCCAGGGTGCCTCGCTGGCTGCCAAGGAACCAGGCTGACGCCCCAGAAACCCTGAACGGGTTGTCCCATCCTCCACGGGGCTGGAGGGAGGAAGAATAAAGTGGAGGTAGGTCCCTGCTGGCCAGGGGACCAACTGCATCAGAGACCCTGCTCCACCTCGGGGACTTCCCTGGAGAAGGACGGAAGGCAGAGGATACAAAGTCAGGGCTGATCCTACTCCTCGCTGGTCAAGTGCCTGCTGTGTGACCTCTGGCCAGCTGCTGGTGGCTCTGCACTTGAACCTTCTTACCTGCAAATGAGCCCACACCTACCCTAGAGACAGAGTGCAGCCCTTCCACTGCTGGGTGCCTGTGCTGTACCAGTTTTAAATGTTTTGAAAATCTCTGCTTATAGGATCCGTTCCCAAAGGGGTAGGAAAGAGCGTGCTGAATTAGTAAACGCCACATACTTGCTGCTACTTAGACCATGCCTTATTCAGTAGGAACTCGATAGATGTTTACTGCCAAACCCTTGGGCTGTCCCCAAACTGGGAAAATATACTGGTTGGGACTGAACTCGGCATAATACAGACCTTGGGTTCCAGGGCTATGCAACCTGAGGTAAGTTTGGTACTCTCTCTGAGCTGCATGTATAAAATGGAAATAAATTATAGTCACCTGGCTGAGCTGTTGGGGAGAGTCAACAGGATGACGCAGGCAAGGTGCTTAGCAAAGGGCCTAGCACACAGCATGTGCTGAATGAATAAAGGATTGAGACGCTGTGGCTAGCGGGTCCCTACTGCCTGGCCTGGGAGAGCCTCTTCTCCCTCTCTGTGGTGTTTTCATGGCACTTCCAATTCCAGACCTATTAGGAAGTGCAGCATCTGGATGCCTGAGACAAAGCCCAGGTCATCTGGGGCGGGGTGGGAGGGGGAGCAGGGTGGCTACAGCTGCTGATTCTTCCAAGGGACACATGCCACCAGGCGGAGGCAGAGACCTGAAACAGGATTAAAACCTCTGTTCTGCTGGCCTTTTATTTTGTGTTATTGGTGAAATTAGATTTCCTGCCTTTCAAATCCTGTTAGTTTTGTTTGTGGAGCTGAAACCCATTTGTCTTTTATTATTAACCTTTGAGCTCAGTTTGGCCTCTGGTTTTCCCATGTTCTCAATGGTTAAAGAAATAATTGGGTTATTCGGGGGTTTTGACTTCTACTCTCTTTTCCAGATGGATCGCCTGTCTCAACTCATCAGAAATTAAAAGGCGGCCCAGCCCTCGTGGTGAGTATGGGTTATGTGGTTCTGAAAGGTTCACGGGCTCTCTGTCCATCCATTCACCACCTGCTCCTACAGGTCCATCGCCCATCCACCCACCCTCCC
This sequence comes from Eubalaena glacialis, assembly GCF_028564815.1. NCBI lineage: Eukaryota > Metazoa > Chordata > Mammalia > Artiodactyla > Balaenidae > Eubalaena > Eubalaena glacialis. Next base: position 16,254,838 of record NC_083728.1, on the reverse strand, counting down.
ACAGCCTCGCTGAGCCCTCAATACAGTCGGTTCTGCTGTAACGCAAAACATACATTCCTAAAAATCACAGTGCAGTGCAAAGTCCTGCAGTCAAACACAGAGCTTATGGGGAAAATATGGTTAGGGGCACAACACCCAAAAAGTGTATCAAAAAAAAAAAAGGACAGGGACATAATAAAAAAGGTAGCACAGTCTAATACTTGTAAAATGGTTAAGAAACGCATAGATACTACAATAAATATGGTGCTTTACCTTGAAGACAGCCTGACGCTTGCTTTTGGAAATGAGTGTCAGCAGGTCTGCAGTGTGAGTTACTGCAAAGTGGTGACGGAGGGCTTCCTGAAACGGACGGGTGGGAAGCTATAACGCCAGGTGTGTGTGTGGGGGGGGGGTGCTGAGGGAGGAGGAAGCAAGGAGTATGTTTTGTGCATTCCTAAATGGGTGCAGTTTCCCGAGTTCACCTCGTGTTTCTCGAGGATGAAATCACACCTGAGCAAAGGCGAAATTTATATTGTGCTCAAATTATTCCAGAATACTTCAATCGCGTTGGAACAAATTTGCGTTTTCAAGACACGCACTGCAGCAGAATTGACTGTATGCCAGGATACACAGCATCACACAATCCTGACTCCAGCTTCTCAAGTATTCAAGACATTCCCAAACCTACCCCTCCTCCGACCCCGGGCCACGAGAGCGTAGCTCCTAGGCATGAAGCCAGGGATTTATTTCTTATTGATCAAAAGCTTGCCATGAGCCAAGCACTGACAGTACTAAGTTATCCATATTAACTCATTTAAACCTCATTTAACAATGCTGTGCAAGCTAGGTACTTATTATTAATACCCACTTTCCAGAAGGGGAAACCAAGGCACAGAAAAGTTAAGTAACCCGACCAAGATCACGCTGCTGGTAAGTGGCAGACCTGGGATTTGAACCTGGGAGTCTGGTTCCGGGGTTCATCTACTCTGCCTCTCTGCTACACTGTCTCTGTGTCCCGAGGGGACCTTAGCCTTGCCCAGGGCAGAGCACAGGGATTTGCAGTCCACGCTTTGCGGTCAGGCAGGCCTGGATCTGAATCCTGATTCCCCCCACTCACTGGTTGTAGAGACACATTCTTCACCACTCAGAGCCTGGGTTTCCTTCCCGGTGAAGTAGGAATGAACAATGACAGGCCACCCTTGGTGCTGCTGTAAGTATTAAATGAGATGAATGCCTTAGAACAGAATTTGGTGCAGTCAAGTGCTCAACAAATACTGGTGCTTATAAAACAGAAGCAAACAAATCCCCATCTCCTAGCCCATGGCCACATCTGTCCTGCTTGTCCTTCAGGCACGATGACTGCTAAGTAGCAGAGGTGGGAAAGGGAAAGGGGGTTCTGACCACCCACCCATCCTCCTGGGCCTTTGGTGATGACTGAAGCAGCCTTGACAGGAAGCCACCCTGAGGCCGGGTGCAGTGGCCCTGCCATCGGCTCACACTCTGCTCTCCAGAGCTGTGGGCACCGTGACCCAGACACCCGGGGAGCAGGATGCTGATGACCCAGACACCACAGTACAACAAGGGGCAGAGGGAAGGAGGAGGAGGGGCACCAGCAGCCAGCCTGGAGAGCTTCGGGTTTATGGGGAGGATGCTGAGACCCTGGGTCTGTGATGAAGGAGGCTGGGGAGGGGCAGGAAGGAGAGGCAAGTGTGTGTATATACTTCTGCACGTAGTCTCCACCTATTACTCATCCAAATTTGTGGGGCATCTCCTGTGGGCCAGGCCCTGTGCTGAGCAGGCACCAAACTCAGTGTCTAGTAGGACAGACAAGACACACATGTGACAAGTAAGACAGACTGCTGGGTGCTGTGGTGGGGGAAGAACAGGCTGTGGAAGCTGCTGATGCAGCCAGAGGAATGGCAGACCTGAGCCGTTCCACTTCCCCTGCCCACTCCCAGGACAGACATTGCCAATCAACCTCAACACTCCTGCCAAGCCCGGACCGCACTTCAGAATCCTTCTCAACACAGCACTCCAGGAAGCCACTATCAATTAGCTGAAGTTGGCACATGAGATATAGCTTATGTTCTTAGCTGAGATCTGGAGGAAGAATGAGTCAGAGGGTAAAGAGGGAGCAGGGGTAGGAAAGGGAGTGCCAAGTAGAGGGAGCAATGTATGCAAAGATCTGGAGGTGAGACGGAGGGAAGTGTAAGAGGTTCAGTGGTGGAGCAGGGGGCACACAGCTGCGGACTGGGGGAAGCTGGCAGAATCCAGAGGAAATAAGTGCTGAGTGACAGACTGTGCAGTTTAGACCAAAAAGGAGACTTGCAGGTATCCAGGCAAGAGTGATGAGTGGCCACACGGCTGGGGGAGGGGAGGGGAGTGGATGGAGTCAAAGACAATTAGGAGTGAAACGGTAGAGCCCAATCATGGACTGGATACGGAGTGCGAGAGAGCAGGAGGTGTCTGGGAGAGTCGTCTGGTTTGGGCAGCTGGGAGATGGTGGCGCTGTGCACTCAGAAAGCACAGCAGACGCTGCTGCTGTCCCCCACATCCCCTGATCCTCACCATGTCCGTGCTCAGTGACTTCTAACCGTTGGCACCCTCATTCCTCTGGCCATGTTTCTCTGGCCCCCAAGAAATTTCTCTGGTCTCCAGAGCCCTCGTTGCCACAGGAAGGGCAGGAGAGTTAAACGTGAACATCCATCAACCAGTAACTGATGAGAGTGGGAGTATAAATACTCCAGCTCCCTGGCCTCCCAGGAAATGACTCTCAGGCACCTGTTCCACACTGACTCCTAGAGTCCCCATCAGGATTAAGCTCCGGATGCCCACAGTGGCAGCTGGCTTCTCAACACACATGTTATTGGATGCCTCCCCTGCCCTATCTCTCTTATGGGCCCCTCCACCATGGTTTTCCAGAATCACCTTCCAAGTAAACTGCTTGCACTCAAATCCATGTCTTGGGTCTGGTTCTGGGGAACCCAAACTGAAGCAGATGGTCACCAGGGAGTATCTCAGGATTGATGAGGGGTCTGGGGAGGTACTGTTCTCATGGTCTTTCTCAGGGGGCTTGAATCCTTGCCCTTTATCTAGGGGAGACGGGCCTGCTTGGGGCAGGGGTGGGAGTGGGAGCTTGGATGGTTGCCCAACCCATAACTGTTCCCTTCCATCCTTAACATACAGAACCAAATTTTCAATCAGGCAGAAAGGGGCACTGGAAAAGAAAACCCCTCCCCAGTCCCAGGGGATAAACCAGGATTGGTCCACCATGCTGAGGCCTGCGGAGGGAAAAGACAGACTCGTTGAGCCACCAAACCATCCTGGAAGCATCCACCTCCAGAAATCTTGACAGACGCAGCCATTAAAGGAGGGAAAGAGTCGAGTAGAATGGTTAAGGGCAGACTCCAAATGCTAGATTTGAATCCCCAAAATTGAAGTCACTTACTGGCTGTGTGACCTTGGGCAAATTAATTAACGTCTTTTGGCTTTCATTTCCTCATCTGTAACATGAGGATATTAAAAGTTCCAGGGTTATCAGGTTATTGGGAGAATTAAATGAGTCAATACGTGTAAAAACACTTAGCACAGTGCCCACACGTAGCAAGTGCCCTGTATAGTGTTAGCTCTAGAACATTACTACTGTTAAGCCAGAGCTTCTCAACCTTAACCCACGAACCACCTGGGGATCTTGTTAGAAGCCTGAGATGAAGCTAAAGCAATCTTGAAAAAAAAAAACAGAGTTGGAGGAATCAGACTCCCTGACCTCAGACTATACTACAAAGCTACAATAATCAAGACTATATGGTACTGGCACAAAAACCAAAATATAGATCAATGGAACAGGATAGAAAGCCTTGAGATAAACCCACGCACCTGTGGTCAACTAATCTAGGACAAAGGAGGCATGGATATACAATGGAGAAAAGACAGTCTCTTCAATAAGTGATGCTGGGAAAACTGGACAGCTACACATAAAAGAATGAAATTAGAACACTCCCTAACACCATACACAAAAATAAACTCAAAATGGATTAGAGACCTAAATGTAAGACTGGACACTATAAAACTCTCAGAGGAAAACATAGGAAGAACACTCTTCGACATAAATCACAGCAAGATCTTTTATGACCCACCTCCTACAGTAATGGAAATAAAAACAAAAATAAACAAATGGGACCTAATGAAACTTAAAAGCTTTTGCACAGCAAAGGAAACTATAAACAAGACGAAAAGACAACCCTCAGAATGGGAGAAAACATTTGCAAATGAATAAACGGACAAAGGATTAATCTCCAAAATATACAAACAGCTCATGCAGCTCAATATCAAAACAACAAACAACCCAATCAAAAAATGGGCAGAAGACCTAAATAGACATTTCTCCAAAGAAGACATACAGATGGCCAAGAGGCATATGAAAAGATGCTCAACATCACTAATTATTAGAGAAATGCAAATCAAAACTACAATGAGGTATCACATCACACCGGTTAGAATGGGCATCATCAGAAAATCTACAAACAATAAATGCTGGAGAGGGTGTGGGGAAAAGGGAACCCTCTTGCACTGTTGGTGGGAATGTAAACTGATGCAGCCACTATGGAGAACAGTATGGAGTTTCCTTAAAAAACTAAAAACAGAATTACCATATGACCCAGCAATCCCACTACTGGGCATATACCCAGAGAAAACCATAATTCAAAAAGACACATGCACCCCAATGTTCATTGCAGCACTATTTACAATAGCAAGGTCATGGAAGCAACCTAAATGCCCATCGAAAGACAAATGGATAAAGAAGATGTGGTACATGTATACAATGGAATATTACTCAGCCATAAAAAGGAACGAAATTGGGTCATTTGTAGCGACATGGATGGACCTAGAGACTGTCATACAGAGTGAAGTAAGTCAGAAAGAGAAAAATAAATATCGTATATTAAGGCATATATGTGGAATCTAGAAAAATAGTACAGATGAACTGGTTTGCAAGGCAGAAATAGAGACACAGATGTAGAGAACAAACGTATGGACACCAAGAGGGGAAAGTGGGGCAGGGGATGAATTGGGAGATTGGGATTGACATATATATACTAATATATATAAAATAGATAACCAGTAAGAACCTGCTGTACAGCACAGGGAACTCCGCTTCGCTGTACAGTAGAAACTAACACAACACTGTAAAACAACTATACCCCAATTAAAAAAAAAATCTTTTAAAACTTGTTTAAAAATAAATAAATAAAAATACTACCTTGCTAAATAGCAAAAGAAAAAAAAAAGAAACCTGAGATGATGCATTTCTTTTTATTCTTTTTTTTGGCCATGCCACGTGGCATGCAGGATCTTAGCTCCCCGACCAGGAATCGAACCTGTGCCCCCTGCAGTGGAAGGGTGGATTCTTAACCACTGGACTGCCAGGGAAGTCCCAAGAGATGCTGCATCTCTAACAAGCTCCCACGGGATGCTGCTGGGATGCTGCTGGGCCGTGGGCCACACTTTGAATAGCAAGGGCTAAAGCCACTGTAACTGGTATCGTGTAGCCTGGAGCCCAAGCATTGTCACTGGCAGAATGGCCCAACCCTTGTGGGGAGCCCTTGTTCCCCAGCCCTGAGAGCTGGCTGCATGCAGCATTTCCAAAGTTCTCTGTGCCTGCCCTTTGCATCTCTCACCACACTGCTAGTTGCGTGGTCAGTGGAAGGCAGGGTCTCTGAGATGCCCGGCCCAATTGTCTAGCACACTGTAGGTACTAAATGAAAATCCACTGTAGGTGCTAAATGAAAACCCCTGGCCCACTTGCAGGAATAAACACACCTGGCAGCACCAGGGGCTGCAGGCTGGCGGGGGCTCCTCAAACATGCCGGCTCCCTATAAGCCTCAGCTGGGCTGGCAGGAGCCCAGGGGGAGGACGGTCACACCCCCTCCTATTTCAGAGCCTGGCATCTGGGTCCTGCCAGTGCCCCAAATACCTCCAGAACAAAGAGGAGGCTGACCACAGTTCAGTGTCCCCACTGTCCCTTCCACTTCCCTTCCTCACCCAGGTGTTGGGGGAAGGGGGTAGCACCTGGCTGGGCTCCACCAAGACTCAGCCCCTCTTGGGAGGGCAAGGCTCTCCCCTCTCCTGGACGAATCACCCTCCAAACCACCTGATCCTTCCTCAACTGTCTCAAGACACCCACTGCAAACCTTTTAATAATCATAATCATCACAGCCAACATTTATCCCGTGCTTATCCTGTGCTAAGCACATTCTAGACACAATTATAATGGGGGTGGCTCACTCTATCTACTAGGATGCAACTGGCCACAAGGAGCAAAATACTCAACTTACAGTGGCTGAATCAACAAACAACAATACCAACACCTAATAATAATAATGCTTGCTATGTGCCAGCCACTGTTCTAAGTGTTTTACATATATTAACTCATTGAATCCTCACAACAAGTCTATTAGTGGTCTGTACTATTATGGACCCCTTTCTATAGATGAAGAAACTGGGACCAGAGAGGTAAAGTAACTTCCCTAAAGCCACACAGCTCTTAAGCAGCAGAAATGAGGCTAAAACCAGGGTTGTCCGACTCCAGAGTCCTGGCTTTGAACACGTCTGTAATATAGCATACTCTCTGGTCCCTTAAATCACATGACAGCAAATGACAACAAGAGGCACCTCCTAAGCACCTGTCGTGTGCAGGCATCATCTCATTTCTTCTTCACGACACTCTCCTATGCTGCTCCCCTTGGACAGGTCATGTGGTCTCTCCGAGCCTTCAGCTCCTCTTCTGTAAAATGGGAATACGGGTTTGACCCCCTGCTGTTGTTCATTGCACCATGTTGCCGCCCCCGTGACCTGGTCTTCTGACCTGTCTGCAAGGCCAACAGACGAGATGTTTATCCGCCTCCCTAAAGCTTAGAGGACTAGAGACATGTCCAAGGCCATTCAGGGGGTCAGTGGCCAAGCCAGGACTAAGTACCCAGATCTCCTGACCCCCTGAAACTCAGCAGGGACCCACTGCTACCCAGATGCCTAGAATATCTTCCTCCAAGTTTTGCTGCCTTGCCAAGTTTCTTAGGTTAAAGCAAACATTTGTTCCCTTCTTCTTCTTCCTCCTCCTCTCCCTCTCCCTCCCGCCTGTCCTCCTTCTCTTCTCGCCCTCTGGAAAGTCTCCCTAGGAGGTGGGTGGACCGGCAGCATCCGCCAAGGCAAGGCCATTCAGAGACCGGAGACGCCCCGTTTAGGAGGGGCGGAGGGGGAGAAGGCTTTCAGGTGGCAGAGCCCCCAGCTGCGAGGCAGGGCCAGAAACAGGAGGGGAGCAGAAGGTGGCAGCTGAGCCCCAGCCCCACCCCCCAGCGGCCTGGCTGGGTGTCTGGCCTTGGACAAGCCACTCAGCCAGGACTGTCCAATGGAACTTCCTATGATGACGGAAATGGTCGACGTCTGCACAGTCCGATACAGTTGGTGCTGGACACATGCTGCTACTGAGCACTTGAAATATGGCGAATGCAACAGACGAAGAGAATATTTAATCTTAATTCGTTTACATTTAAATAGCCACATTCGTCCAGGGTCTATCACACTGGACAGCAGGGCACTTAACTTTTCCAAGCCCCAGTCTCCTCTTGTGCTTGACAAGGATGGTGATACCCCTGTCCTCCTTGGCCGAGGACGGCTGAGACAATGAAGCGATGGGGTGCTGTGGTACAAGCCCCGGCTGAGAGTCGGGACTCCTGGGTTCCAGACCTATTAACGTGCTGTGTGATCCAGGCCAAGCCCCACAACCTCTCTGAGTGCCCTGGTCATCTGTACAATGAGGAAGTCACTTTGGATCAAAGTTTCCTTGCCAGGGATGGGGTTTAGGACAATGTAGGAACCTGCTATAGTTACACGAAGTGTGTTTGTATGACTGTGCGTGTAAGAATGAGTGTCTGTGGGCGCTTCCCTGGTGGCCCAGTGGTTGAGAATCCGCCTTCCTATGCAGGAGACGTAGGTTTGATCACTGGCCGGGGAACTAAGATCCCACATGCCTCAGGGCAACTAAACCCGTGCACCACAACTACCGAGCCCAAGCACCTCAACTAGAGAGCCCACGTGCCGCAAACTACAGAGCTCACATGCAGCAACAAAAGGTCCCGTATGCCGCAACGAAGATCCGCGTGCCAAAACTAAGACCTGATGCAGCCAAAAAAATAAGTAAATAAAATTTTAAAAATTAAAAAAAAATGAGTGTTTGTGTTAGGGTGCATATGTGTATATTTATCAGGGGAAAGCAGGCTCAAAGCTTTCCCAAAATTCTCAGAGGGGTCCATGATTGTTCCAACAATGAGAGCCCCAGTCTAGATTGGTCTTCTCCCAGGGAGCCTTTTAAAAATGGAATTCCCAGGCTCCACTCTCAAGGAGTGTGATTCAGCAGCTTGGACTTGGGGCCCTGAGATCTGTATTTGTAGCAAGTTCCCAGCGATTCTGATGTACAGCTGGGGGAGAGAAACACAGGCAAGGAGCCAGTTGGACCTAATGTTTTATGACTTGATGTGTGTGAAACTCCTCATCAAGCAGTAGTACATATTTTTAAAAACCAATTGGGATTTAAGGAACTAAGAGAGTAAAGAGGAAATAACAACGATCCTAACAAAACCCCTTCCAACCCCCTTCTTCATCTACTGACACTGCTTTGCCAGCCACTGTGCCATGTGCTTTATAAATATTAACCCATTTAATCCTCATAACACCCATGAGGTTGGTAGTATTGTCCCCATTTTACAGACGAGGAAACTGAGGCACAGACAGGTGACTTGCTGAGGATCACACAGCCAGTGAGCGGTGGAGCCAGGATTGAGATCTAGACAGTTGGGTACCAGAGTCCATGCTCCATCACACTCCCTCAGAGCATCCTTGCTTCATCACTTCCTTCTGAGGATGAGGATGACCCAGGAGCCCTGAGTTAGCACCCCTCCCAACCTGAGGCTGACCCAGGGATCCTGGAGGGCGCTGCTCTGTCCCTCCCGCCCCATCACACGCCCAAGACAACTGCGGGCCCCACACTCACTTGCCCTCAGAGCCGTAGCTGTTCATGCTGTCCTCGATGGACTCGTGGCTGGCCTGGCGCAGCGTCCTGCTGGGCATCTCCACCGCCAGGCCCGTCTCTGTGCTCCTCTGGATGGCCCCCTTCAACCTCCGGCTGTCCCCTTCTGGGCAGAGTGGCCAAGAGAGATGGGGGGAGAGACATGGGGTGGCAGGGGACAGAGAGACCAGTCCTCTGGTTAGTGTTTCAAAGGCTGGTGGCGGCCCAGCTTCGGCCTCTACCATCCCCATCCCCAGTCCATCAACCTCCTCCCACCACCGGCCTCACCTGCACCCACCCTCCCTGGGGCAACCCTGCCCTTTACACCCACCCAACAAACAGAAATCACATGAGTTCTCTTAGCTGGCAGATTCATTTACATGTACTTTTTTTTTTTAATTGAAGTATAATTGATTTAAAATACTGTGTTAGTTTCAGGTGTACAGCAAAGTGATTCAGTTATTTTTTTTTTCAGATTATATTCCACTATAGGTTGTTACAAGATACTGAATATAATTCCCTGTACAATACGGTAAATCTTTGTTGCTTATCTATTTTACGTATTGTAGCTTGTATCTATCTGTTAATCCTATCCTCCTAATTTGTCCCTCCCTCCCTCCCTACCTCTCCAATTTGGTAACCATAAGTCTATGTCTGTGAATCTGTTTCTGTTTTGTATGTAGATTCATTTGTATTATATCTAGATTCCACATATAAGTGATATCATATAGTATTTGTCTTTCTGTCTGACTTACTTCACTTAAGTATAACATTCTCTAGGTCCATCCAACATGTACTGTTTCTTGAATTCACTTCTTCCCTGCAATCTTCTCCAAATCATTTCCCTCCTCCTCTTCAGCTACTATTTACCAAGCACCTACTATGTGTCATATTCTCTGTCAAGTGCTTTTCATGGATTTAGACCAGGGTTTCTCCACCTCAGCACAACTGGCAATGTGGATGCATTATTGCTTAGCTGTCAGGCACTGTCTTGTGCATTGTAGAAGGTCCAACAGTATCCCTGGCCTCTACCCACTAGATGCTAGTAGCACCCTCCCTCCAGTTCAGTCATGGCAGTCAAAAATGTCTCCAGACACTGCCAAATATCCTCTGCGGGGGGGAGCAAAAATCACCCCTGATTGAGGACCACCGATTCAGACCACTGGCACCCTGCCCAGGTTTAAATCCTGGATCTCTTTCTACTGGCTGTGAGACCTTGAGCAAATTACTAGCCTCCCTGTGCCTCCATTTCCTCAACTGTAAAATGGGAGAGCAGGGTTATTATGAGGACGATGGCCCTCTGCCCTTCTAGTCCCTCCCTCTGATCATCCTCTCCCATCAGAAGCTCACACCTTCGCTTCCACTCTGTGATCAAACGTTATCTTATCCAAGCTCTCCTTGATCATCCCCTGGCCCCTCCCACCCCCGGCCCCTCTCCACCCAGCGCCCTGCTTTGGCTTTCTTCCTGACACTTACCACCCCGACATGTTCTACACTACTGGTCTATTGACTAGCTTCCTCCACACAGAAGGTAAACTCCATGAGGGCAATGCATTTCACTGTGTAGCATGTTGAAGCCCCAGGGCTGAGAACACAGTCCAGCCATTGTAGGTGCTTAATTAATAACTGCTGGATGAATGGGTGTCTGCCCTGAGACTGGTCTGAATCCTCGGCCGCCCAGGAAGCGGCTGCTCCTGCCCTCCCAGCTTTCGCACCAAGAACTTGGGATTAAGGCACAGAGAGTAAGGGACTGGTTTGTGCCGTAGAGTCAGAAGGCGGGGGTGGCGACGTGTGGCGGCGTTTGACCCTGGGATGGTGTCTTGGCTCTGTGCTCCACATCCTTGTGATCATGGCAAGCTTTACATCTCCCACCACCCTGGAGGGACTGTGGGTTTGCTAGAGGTGGGGGCGGATCTTTAGTGGGACCTTCCCCATCTCCCCACAGAGTCCGGGATGAGCTGACAGACCCCAGGGCCTTCACCAGTGCTCACTGACTGACCCATCAGGGGAGAGAAGTGCCACCCAAACCCCACGATCCTGCTCAGCAAGAGGATGGGGAGCTGGGTCTGTGTGCCAGGAAACAGGGCGGGGCCAGGATGCCTCCTACTGGTCTTCTCCTGGCTTCCCTCCTCCCAACTCAACGATGGTGTCCCCTTCCTCCCTGACTTGCAGGCAGACAGACAGACACGTGCACACACATGCAGAGATACAGATGCTCTGTGTGTGCTTCTCAGAGTGTGTGCCCACATGTTTCTCTCCTACATATATCTGCGTAATTCAGACACAGATGTCCACACTCAGAAAATCACACACACACACACACACACACACACAGGAAAATGTGAAAAGACACAGCATGTTAACGTATGTCTAAGTGTCTATATTTGTGTGTTGCCATGGGTCTCCACACGTCTGTCATTCTGTGTTTCTGAGGCTAAATGGGCATGTGTGTCTGGGCATGTGCCAGTCACATGCAGACACGTGGCCGTAAGAAGTGTACACCAACCCACTCAAGAAAGCACACAGAGAAACCGACACAGCGCGCGTGTGTGTGTATATGTGTGTGTGTCACCCTGGGTATTTCTGAACACGTGGGGGAATATGCGTGTCCCTGTGTCTGTTTCCCGTCATTCCACACTTTGTTCTTTCCCTAATTTGTATCTGAAGTCCCCCCTCCCAACATTTCTGTTTCTCTGTGTATAGCAGGGTCAGAGGCACAGAGAGACTCAGAAACACACACATGCTCACTCAGAAACACACTCACAGGCACAGAGGGACATCCCTCCAACACACACACACACACACACACACACACACAAAGCGCAGTCACCTCCAAGGACAACCCCCTCCTTACAGTGGGGATACAGACCCACAACCCGGTTACCCTGTAGGCAGGCTGCAGATACCTTGCCTGGGACCTTCCCCTCCCCACCGAGCCCTGTTCTGGAGCCCCACACTGGCTCATCCTCACTCAGCAAGGTCTGACACATTTCTCCAGGAAGAGGGAGGACCAAAGCATGACAAACAACTCAGTCCCTAAGGGGGCTGGGCGGGGGGAGGTTTGGAGAAGTATGGTTCACGTCTGCGTAGCACTCGACAGCCCCAAAGCATTTCACATCCAGTACCCGCCATGGGCCTCAGAACAGCCCTAGCGCAGCACGCAGGTGAGCCTGGCTTTGCAATCAGGTGGCCCAGGCAGAGTCCCAGCTCTGCAGCCAGTAGCTGTGGGACCTCGGGCAAGTCAGGCGGCACCGTGCCATGCCACCTTCCCCCCCTCGAGAGTCCCCAATCTGGGGACCACCGCTGTACCCAACCATACCACACACAGTGCCACCACCTAACCTTGTCCATCCAACCCTTCCTTTTGTCATCTCTTGCTGACTCAGTGATGTCCCCAGAGTGACTGTCCCAATGCTTTCCCACTCCCCATCTCATAATCCCATCCATCCTAACAAATGACCTTTCTCCCACTTGGCTGAAAAGATGTGTCTCTTGGACTTGCTCTTTCTTGCTTCCAAATTTCACCATCCTCAGACCTTTCCACCTGCCCCTTGACCCTCCCTCCCTGAGAGGAAGGAGTGATCCTTGACCTGGCCCAGCCTGATCTGCCCTCTGTCCTCCCCATCTCACCTTCTCCCACCCTCACTGGGACCTCCTACCACCATCTGTCCTCTCTGGGCCTTGAATCTACCACCTCTCCATCTTCTGGCTCCTTCCACCCCTCCTGCAAGCCTACACAAGGCTTCACTTCCTTCCCCACTCCCTTCAATAAACACACTCCTTCAGAGAACAGCCTCTGGCCACCATATGCCCAACTGCAGGACTGACTACACTAGGCTCCAATGGCGGCTCATGACCATGCACAAGGGCCTTATCTCAGCTTCCAACCCCAGAGTATGGCCCTTCTGCTTACTCAACAAGCATTTACTGAGTGCCTTCATGTCTGGTGGGGAGCCCTCCTGAAGATGTTAAACACACTCCCAAGTGCTGGTCTCCACTGACAATACACACAGGGATGGGAGACCCTGCTTCCGGTCCATAGGAGCCCAGAAACAGGTGCTGGTGTGACCCGCTGCACCGGACAATGTTGATGCTCCGCCCACATCCCCACACGTCTCCCTTCTTGCCACTTTCATGAGGTCCCACCACACTGGCTTCTGAAAGCCACTACAAGCCAACTTTTTTGGGGTCTGTTTTTACATCTTCCTTTGGGCTACTGAGCCCACTTTGTCCCCACACAGGCAGAGGCAGAAGTGCCTGGGAATTTGTGGCCCCCAAGCCCCTTAATCAAAGCCTAAATGGAACAAGAGAACGAACCCTCGGGTCCTTTGCCTCAGGTCAGAACAACTCTGGGGCATAACCCAGGCTCACAAGGAAGCCTGCAGGAGGGGCTGAAGCCGCCCTCTGTGGGATCTGCCCAACAGCACATCCTTGCTTGTTTCCTGGGTCCCCAGCCTCCTCGGGGAGCACTTCCTTTGTACATCACCTGCACACGAATCTCATCTCTGGGCCCTTTTGGGGAAACTTGACCTAAGACACCTGGCTTAGCTGGCATCCTGAGGAAGTCAAGGTTCAAAAAAAGTTGCACAGGCGGGTTCCAGCATCACAGTGAAAATACCATTCCCTCCAAGAAGTGTGGTGATAAAAAGATCAGCTGCACAACAATGCAGGCATGGAAGGGGGCACACTTTCTGAAGGGATAGTTAAGGGATCAAACAAGAGGCTCCTTTGTCCGTGGTTATCCTAAGGCTCCATTGGAGAGGCCTGGAGTTTGAGTCCTGTAAACTTTGGGTACCAATTGTGAGACTGCTCTCAAGGCTGGCCACTGTGATGTACAAGTAAATGGAGTGTGGATGACCTATTTTTGGCTACCCACTCCCACTTGCTGTACCCTGTGGGTTCTAAGTCCCTCCTCTCTCAAACTGTGCTGAGAGTGTGTGTGTGTGTGTGTGGCAGGGGGTGGGTAGGCATCAGGCAAAAGGTGTGTGGACAACTGGAGTCCCACCCAAACACAGCAACAACTTGGGATACCAACACCAGTGTGTGCCAAGCACACACCTGATGGAGCGTACAGAAGAGGGAGCACGAGTGGGGTGATCCCTGCCTCCATGGAGCTCACAGTTCAGAGGCGGAGGCAGACATTAAACAGATGATCACACTGATTAATCACAAGTGTGTTAAGGGCTTTGAGGAGCAAGTAAAAGATGTAATGATAGGGCTTCCCTGGTGGCGCAGTGGTTGGGAATCTGCCTGCCAATGTAGGGGACACGGGTTCGAGCCCTGGTCTGGAAAGATCCCACGTGCCGGGGAGCGGCTGGGGCCGTGAGCCACAAGTGCTGAGCCTGTGCGTCTGGAGCCTGTGCTCCGCAAAAAGAGAGGCCGCGATAATGAGGGGCCCGCACACCGCGATGAAGAGTGGTCCCCGCTTGCCGCAACTGGAGAAAGCCCTCGCGCAGAAACGAAGACCCAACACAGCTATAAATAAATAAATAAACCCAAAGTTTTTTAGAGGAAAAAAAAAAAAAAAAAGATGTAATGATAGCACCCACTGGCGGCCCAGGGGGAGGGAGACTAATGTAGGCTACTGACTACTTCATCCTTTGAATGACAGTCACTTCAGATCCCTCCCTTGGCCTCTGTGATAGTGAATTCTAGTAGATCCCCTCCCATCTCTGACCACTGCCGCCATCCCTACACATTAAGCCCTCGCTCTCCAGTCCTTGGGTTCTTCCTCTCTCTCTAGAGCCTTCCCCTCGCTGATTTCATTCCCCTCCCACAACATGAGGACCACCCTAAGCAAAGGAATCCTATGCCTCAATCTATAGCCCTTAACTCTGTCAAGACCAATACTTCCAACTGCACTGTGGACAGCGCTACCTGGATGGTGAGCTGGCTCCTTGAACACAGGCTGGCCAAAACTAAACCCATCCCACTTCCCCCCCGTCAAATCCTCTTGACTTACGTTCCCACTTCTCCCAGCCACAGACTCAGAACCCCCGAGGACCTCTCTGACTTTTCCCCCTTTCTCATTAGATGCCAGGTCGTATAAAGTCTTTGCCCTTAACATCTCTGATCTCTCTCCCTTTCTGTCCATTTTCACAGCCAACTACCCTAATTACCCCAAGTCTAAACTATTTTAATAGCCTCCTAACTGGTCTCTCTGCTTCCAACCCACCCATTCAGCAAGTCATTAACAGATTAACTATCTTAAAATACCACTTCAGACCAAGATATTCCCTTCCTAGTAATTTATAAATTCACAAATAGTCAGAAAAGTACACCAAGCTATGCATGAAGAGTATCATTTACACCAATGAAATGCTGAAATTAACTGTCTGTCAATAGGAGATGGGTTTACTAAGTGACACATCCCCATAATAAAATACTGTGCAAGTGTCAAAAAGAATCATCTAGACCTACAACTACAGTGATATAAAAGATGGCTTCAACATACTGTGAAGTTAAAAAAGCATGTTGCAGGACACCATGTAAAACATAAGACCATTTCTGTAAAGCTATAGATAATGTAGCTTTATCTTTCTCTTCATGCACAGACACAGAAAAATCTGGGCGGATATGACCCAGACCATTAATGGGGAATAACTGTAGGGAGAAAGATTGCTTGAGGGTGTGTGTGGAAGATTATTTTTTGTAACTTTAAGTATAAGATATATACAGAAATGTGCACAAACCTTTAGTGTACAGCTTGATGGATTTTCACAAAGTAAACACACCCATGTAACCAGCAGCCAAATGAAGAAGCAGCATTACCAGGATCCCCAAAGCCCACTTGTGCCCAGTCTTCCAGGCTCTATCTCGCTCCGCAAGGGTGGCCACTATCCTGATCTCAAACATCAAATATTTTGCCTGTTTTTAAACTTTATATACAGAGCATGGCCTTCGGCGGGGGCGGAGTGCTGGCTTCTCCTGCTCAGTATTATGTGGACTGTATGAGATCCATCCACATTGTTGTGTGTAGTTGTAGACTGCTTATTATCACTGCTATAAAGTATTCCACTGTATGAATACACCGTTCCACAATCTACTTATCCACTGTACTGCTGACGGGCATTTCATTTTTTTCCAGGTTGGGGCTATTAGGAATAATGCTGCTTTAGTGCATGGCGTTTGGTGAACATTTGTACCTGTGTCTCTCGGAGATATACCTAAGGGCGGAACTATACCTACCGGCTGGGTCATAGGGCAGGCATCTGTGCAGCTTTAGCAGATGCTGTCAAATGATTTTCCAAAGTAGTTGTACCCATTTACACTCCAATCAGCCCACTGGGGAGATTTTATTTCTCTTTTGTAGGCTGCTGTGTCTTCTGAATGTTTTATAGCTAAATGTATTAATTCTAGAACGTAAATGAAGGTAAAATATAAATTTATAAATAAATCATGACTTCATGCCATGATCCTATTTAAAACCTTAGAATAGCTCTCCACTGCCCATCAAATGAGCTACCCCCTTCACGCTCAGGCATTCACGACTCTCCATCACCTGATTCCCTCCCCATCTGCTCCTGGTTCCCCTCTCAGTCGCTGCACTCCAGCCCAGCCAGGCACCTCTTTGCTCCATGTACATCCTCAGTAACTGCCTCATCCCCATTTTCTCTCCTTTACTTTCCTGCCTTCCTAACCTTCCCTGTCAAAATTCTGACCATACTCCAGAGTTAAGTTTTAAATTACAGTTTATCAGAAACTCGCCAAACTCTTAGGGCTGTTATGAGGATTAAATATAAAAAGGTAATGTAATAATATAATGACATTTAATCCTCAGGACATCCTACGTGGGCTGTGGCACACAGTAAGCAGTCAATAAGGTGGCTATTATTAATATTATTACCATTGTGCCAGATGCTAGGCCAAGTGTTTTACATAGGCATCTTCTCATTTTAATTCTCACAATAAGTTGTGAGATAGTTATTACCCCATTTTATAAGGTAAGAAAATGAGGATAAGGAAGGTTAAGTAACTTTCCCAAGGACACACAAAGCTACTAATGGCAGAACTAGAATTCAAGCCCATGTCTTTCTGACTCCAATAACCATGTTTTTAATGAACCACTAAACTAAACTCACTGCACTCTATCACAGAATTTAAATGCCATCTCTTCCACAAACCCTTCTCTGATCAGACTCCTTGAGTCCCAGGGGCACTTTATCTTCACCTTCATTAGGGTATCTATTCCACTGCACCTTGAAACACAGTTCTTGGTCAACCTACTGATTTCCCTGTCTACCGTGTAAGCTCATTCAGCCGTCATTTCCCTTCCGCACCACGGACAGCACCCAGCATTGCCCATCCCACTAACAGTGTTTAATTGAATTGCTTTTATTTTTAGGATGTGTCTTCAAGAAAAGTGCAAATTCTCCAGTGAAGAAAACAAGTAAGTCTCATTCAGTTGTCCATAACTGAATACGAATGTGTTTAATGTACCTTCTCCCAAAAGCAAGTATTCATAAAGGAACAGGATAATAAAATGATAATAAATGATTAGATGACATTACTTTTAGCACTTACCCTTTACCAGACACTATTATATACATATAATATTTTTATATATAGTATTTCATATACATGATGTATTAAATTAATGTAAATTATAATATGTAAATTATAACTTTATAAATGTATATTTGTTTACATGTTTTTATATATGTTTACGCATATATAAAATTTAGCCATAACTCTGAGAGTCAAGTATCATTACCCTAATTTTACAAAAAGGAACCAGGCTCAACGCAGTTCAGCAACTTGCCCAAGGTTACACCAGACAAGAGAGTGCTAGGTTTTAAATCCAGATCTTTGTAAAAACAGATCTTACACTCTTAACCACTAGAGATCTCAGTAACGTGGTGGTGGAAGGGAGAGGAGAGAAAGAACACTACCATTCTCCACTTCGACATTTCATCCAAAATGAGTCTTTACAGCTTTGTTTTCTAGATGAGGAGCCCAAAGCTGGGAGAAGTTATATGACTTGCTGCAGGTCCCCAGGCTCTAAAATCCCTAACCACGTCACTGACCGGAGTATAATCTCGTTTCTGTGAGTGGCCTCCTCCAGGTCCATATCACAGCCTGTGAAGCCCTCCAGACACAAGAGCTCTGGGTCAGTGGGCTACTTCAAACCAGGGTGATCCCCTGGGGCTCACTGCTTTCCCTTCCCATGGCCACTGCCCTTCTTGTCCCTCCAAGATAAATACCCTGGAGGCTACTGCCTCTTCTTCCTCCATGGTCAGCCTCTTCCTGGCCTAGCTATTCCCAATGACTTCAAGCGTCACATGTCTCCCATGCCCGGGTCTTAAAACTCATCTGAAAACCAAGGGCTGAGTTGACATTCAGGAACTCAGGCCTCCATAGCCCTGACGCTGCCTTTGGCTGTATCTCCGAGGACAGGCCAAGGAAGCACAAACCCTGAGTGAGAACCCTTTACCTTCCCCCTCTTCTCTCCAGAGCTGTCAATATCTGCCTTCCCCTAAAATCAGAGAAAATTCCTTTTGGAGGGAACTTAGGGGTCGTCTAAACCAAGGCCTTCCTTGTATAGAATGGCAACTGAGATCCAAGAGGGACATGAGGTAATGACCATGTTGGCATTAGGATTCAGGTCTCCTCACTGCCAACCTCTCAGCTCCATTTCACAGTAAACAGCCACTCACGACTATTTCTGAAGCATATTCAGGAAGCAGCAAAGCCTAGTGGTTAAAGGCATGGATGATGGAGTCTGATGGCCTGGGTTGTAAAGCTGGCCCCAGTCACATTATTAGTAGTGCTATCTTGGGCAAGTTACTTAACTTCTCTGTGTCTCACTTTCCTCTTCTTCTTCTTCAAAAAAATGGAGAATGTAATTTATGTGCCTCATAGTATGTCTGTGAGGATTAAATTAGTTAATACTTTTTAAAAAAGTACTTAGAATAGGGCCTGGCACAAAGTAAGCACTATTTAGTACATGACATATAAATATTTGTTAATTAATTAAGTAAACTGTCTCCATGCCTCCTTTGGGGACACAAATTTGAGCCTGCTCTGCATCACCAAGTTCACAGCTCACATCCCCACCTACTCTTGCCTGGATGACTGTAAGAGTCAATTAACTCAGAGGCTCCCAAGCACCTGCTCAGAGGCCAGTGCGAGTCTGACAGTTTGGAATATGCTGGGAACTTATTAAAATACAGATTCCTTGGTCTTCTCTCCTGGGGATTCTGGTTCAGTAGATCTAGGGTAGGGCTCATGAATCTGTAGTTTTAGAAAATCATCTGGTAACTCAAGTACTCGGTCAGGTGGTCAGCCTCTACTCTAACTGGTGTCCTCTTCTATCAGTTCTCCACTCTGTGGTCTGCATAAAACCTCCACTGCGGTACCCCATTGCTTGCAGAATAAATTCCAATGGCCTTAACACACACTGCCTTTCTGACCTGGTCCCAAGTTACATTTCCAGTCTTGTTTTTTTCCCCCTATCCCCAATGTGCTCTACATTCCATTCACACTGAATAATTCAGGTAATTCCAAATATTCCATGTGACTGGCTACTCCAAATGTCTTACCTATCATCCTGCATAGGAAATTCTCAGCATTCTCGTCTCTGGAGAAAGATGCTTTTAAAAACAACTGTTTGTTGAAGCATAATATACAAAGTGTACAATTACATAGTATACAACTCTTAAGTATATAGCTTGATGAATATCACGAACTGCACTCATTTATAGAACCAGCAACCAGATCAAGAAACGGAGCAATACCAATGTCCCCAGAAGTCAGTCCCTCATGAGTAGCAGTTATTTCCCCTCCAAGAGTAGCATTATCCTGGCTTCTAACAGCCCAAATTGGTTTTGCCTATTTTGTACTTCTATATACATAGAATCATCTAGTATATACCCTTTAGTGTCTGACTTCTTTCACTCAACATTATGTTTGTGAGATTTACCCATGTTGATTGTTTCATTGCAGTTCATTCATTCTTATGGCTTTACTGTCTTACATTGTGTGAATATATCAAAATTATTTTTATTCTTTCTACTGTTGATGAGCATTTGGGTAGTTTCCAGTTTGGAGATATTACACATAGCTCTGCCAGATACAATCTTGTGCATGTCTTTTGGTGACCATCTGTGTACATCTCTTCTGGGCACATACCTAGGAATGAAATTACTGGGTCACAGGATATGCATTTGACATGCTCTTTAAATGGGTTAAGCAAGATGTGGACTGGAAAGTAAGACGTAGATTATCTTTCAGCAGGAAGCAATACTCTGAAACAATGAGGCTCAGGACTAGAATATTTTGGGAAGGAGACTGAGAAAACTGTTAACTGTCTATTTGGCTTACATTTATATTCCCCAAATGTAGTATTTGTTAAGTCAATGTATAGAGGGCAGACAGCACCCAGAACAGGAGAGGGAGGAGTGAAAAAGGCCTGGAGCACAGTAGGCATTCAAAAAGTGCTGGCGATTATAATTAACCTCTTCAAGGGTCAGGGGTCAACAGCTCACTGATACCATCTCTCACAAAATCGGCATTATATCATTGATTCTAAGACACACTTTCCAACATCTCTGAAATTAAGATGTGAATGACAACTGATAGCATGTCATAGTTAAATTCTGACATGTTTTTAATCTCTCTTGGTGGCACATAAAATAACATTGCGACTTGCAATTAGCTGGACATCCAGATACAGCAGGAACTGTCCGTGGTGCTGACCAGATCCGGGGTCCGGGCTTGCCTGAAACAGAGGTAGCACCTCACAGGGAGCAGAGATCTCAGAACAAAGCAACCCTATCCCCCGTTTGTTTTAAAACCACAGTTCCTTCCCATGGGCTTGCTGATGTCTCAAATTCCACCCTTCCATGTAAAAACAGGAACTCCCACTTAACTGGGCTCAGCCAGAACCTATGATAGGTGCTCAGCAGACATTACTTCATCCAAGCCTCACAACCACTAGTGTCTCCATTTTCAGATGAGAAAGCTGACTCAGGGAGGTTAGTGAACCCAGACCAGAGTGTAATTTTTGCCCTTTAGGCCACTTTTCACTGGGGGTGGCCGGGGGCAGGGTCCCGAAGACCTTTATCCAAGAGGATCTGAAGGGGGAAGAGGGAGAAATCATGAAGACGCACAGATGAAACAGGCAGGCGCAAGGGAGGCAAAGAGCACATGATAGGGATTTGGGAACACTAGACAGGGAGAATTTGAAGATTTGAGAGGATCAACTCGGTAAGGTATGTAAATGTGCTTTGCCACTCTAAAGGGTTCTGCTCCTGGAAGGAAATGCTATTCTCACTTATCCAGTGAAGTATATATTTACTGAGCTCATTTCCTATACCATGCTTTTCTTGATCTTGCAGATTCTAATAAGACACAGTCCTTGTCCTTAAGGAGCTTACAGTTAATAGATGGGGAGAGGAGATGAAACAGATAAATAATTATCATTTATTAAAAAAAACTCTTAATAAGTGCCTATTCAGAGCCAGGGCCTGTGCTGGAGACTCCCAACACAGATGAATTAAACCCAGACCTGGCTGAAACTCCCAATCTACCAGGAGTCAGCCAAGTAAAGGGGCAATATTAACACAAGGTGTTATAATTACAAGATAGTATAGTTCAAGGGCAAAGATATACACAACATTATGAGAGCCGAGGAGAAGATAATTAATACAGCACTGGAAGTAGAGGCAGGGTCTGGGTTGTAGGGAGAATTATTTCAATGCTGAGTTATACTTGACTACAAATAAAATCGTAAGATTTTATTGTAGATGGAAGTACTACATTTTGGGTGACCACAACCAAAGGCTATACTGACAAATGGAAAACATGTAGAGAGAGGGCAAAAATGTGGAACCAAAATATAAACTGAGGGCAAAGAGTTCTGAATGCAGAGTAAATGCATTTGGGGCAGGGGGAGGTCCTACACTTAGCAGGGATGGCCAAGGGAACGTCATTCACTCTATTCCAGCTCCCGGTCTACCGAGAGCATGGGAAGACTCCAGAGTGGGAAGACTTTCTGGAGAAGGGGCATCTCAGCAATCACTGGAAGGAAGACAATTTACAATTCCCACCAGTTTCCCCAGGAAGCCATTCCCACCAGCTCCTGGGACAAGCTGAGCAAGCGCTGGGAGAAGCTGGGTTGTGAGCAAAAGGTACAGTCTATGGTCCCATCTGGCACTAGGAAGCTTCATAATCCACACAGCTTTCAAGGCTTCCAGGATCTGCCCCAAACCTATACTACAAGTCTGACATCATGCACATACCAGGTGTTCCATCCACACTGGATTACTCATCATTCACCAAACAGCCCATGTACTTCCATCTTCTTAAGAGCACAGGCTCTGGAGTCTGAATAACTGGGTTTGGGACTAGAAGCAGCCCTCTGAGACTGAGTAAACTAAAGAAAGTTACTGAACTTCTCTGAGCCTCGGTTCCCTCAAAAAACAGAAACAGTAATAAAACCCACCTTACTTTGTTATAAGGATTAAATGTATTGGTTAGCTCTCACTAGGTTGTGTTGCACTAACAAGTGACCCCCAAATCTCAGTGGCTTATAGAACCATGGTTTAGTTCTTGCTCATATTAAATGTCCCTTGTAAGTTAGCTATAGCTCTACTCCATGGATTCTTCTGGAATGCAGGGTGAGGAGCAAGCCCTATCTAGGACGTGCTAGTCTCATGGCAGAGAGAAAATAGAAATGACAACCATGAGATAGCTCTTCTAATTACTGCACTCTTCTCTAGGTATATTTCACACACACAAAAAAATTTAATATACAAAAGTAAAGATAAAAATATGCCCCTAATAATGTAAAAAGGCCAAAGGTGTAGGCGAGGTAAGGAAGTTCTCTCCCTAGGCACATACATTGGAAAGAGAACTCATCAAGCTACCAAAATGATTTGCTGTAACAAGGCAGCATGTTAGCCTACTATAGCACAAGTCCGCATTAACGTGAAATAAATCTTCTCGTGCCCCTTGTGGGGCTGAACTCAAGAACACAGCATATGGGCAGTGACTGTCATGATAAGATAAAGGCACTCAGGGTGCTTTTATCTTATCATGATAAAGGCGGTCCAGTGGTTAGGACTCGGTGCTCTCACTGCCAGGAGCCCAGGTTCGAACCCTGGTCGGGGAACTACGATCCCACAAGCCACGTGGCATGGCCAAAAAAAAAATTTTTTTTTAAAAAGATAAAGGCACTCAGTAAATTATAGCCACTATTATCAATAATACTCTGAGATAAACAGCAGCATCCCTAACTCCCAGAAATTCTCAGAAAACTGAGCCTCTGAGAACTGAAGCAGTTTGCCCAAGGTCCCACAGCAAGTGAGTGGCGGAGAGACAATGCAAAACAAACCCATCCTATCCACACAAAGAGTTGAACACTTATGTTCACAGCAGCATTATTCATAAGAGTCAAAAACTGGAAACAACCCAAATGTCCATCAACTGATGACTCCATAAACAAAATGTAGTAGTATATCCATCTACTGGAATATTATTCAGCCATAAAAAAGAATGAACTACTGACAAAGGCTTCAACAGAGATGAACCTTGAAAATATGCAAAATGAAAGAAGCCAGTCATGAAACACCACATATTCTATTTATGTGACTATTTATATGAAATATCCAGAAAAGGCAAATCCACAGAGGTAGAAAAAACAGAGTAGTAGTTGCTAGGGGCTGGGGTGAGGGGGGCCTGGAGTGTGACGACTAATGGGTACAGGTTTCTTTTGGGGGCCTGGAGGGGGGAATGTTCTACAATTGATTGTGGTGATGACTGCATAACTCTGTGAATATAGTAGAACCCACTGAATTGTACACTTTAAATGGGTGAATTGTATGGTATGTGAATTATCTCAGTAAAGCTCTGCGTGTGTGTGCGTGTGTGTGTGTGTGTGTGTATCATTTCCCAGGCCCTGCTGTTAACCCTTATTCTACACTGACCTCACAGAATCAAGGACCCAGTAGTGTCGGGTGAGTGGGCTTTTCAGGTCAGCACTGGCCTCTGCCAGGGGCAGCAAAGGGCTCCAGCTGAGCAAGAGGCCAGCGCACAAAGCCTGTTGCGAAGGCCAGACGAGGCCTGGGCTCGGCGGTTTGGACCCCAGGTGTGCCATCTTCAAAGCACCCACATGTGCTCGGATCCCCACAATGGCACATGGATGAAATATGCGGTGGTTACATGGAGCACAGGGGTTGAATTCCTTAATGACATTCCCACCAGGGCAAACTTTCCTCTGTGCCCCTGGGCACCCCCCGTACCCCCACCCCTCACCGGCAATACCACCTCCCCCGGTCTACACGTGGTCAGCTTCCTTCAGAGCCTATCAGACCCAGAAGAACGAGCCAGGATCACCTGAGATCCATTGGTACCAGCTGGAACCACCTGGCACTGTTCCTCATGAGAGCAAACCTACCTTAGATGAGTGGCTCTCGGCACCAGAGGCTGCTGGTAAAGCAGCCTCAAGCAGCATTCCTTCTCGGTTGCCACTCAACTCATCCAAATCCCATGACTGCTCAAAAACCAGCCCCTCTCAGCACCACTGCACAGGAGACCAGCTACCCCAGCACCCACCTAACGCTTTCCAGGCGAGAACCTCCCCACACACTCGCTTAATGCACGCTGGGGTCTCATATTCGCTGGATGGAAGTTCCATCCTTTACCTTCGACAGTTTAAACAAATCCCTCCTTTGATCTGGCCTTAGCTGAGCTGCAGAGCAGCTGGGCCCCATCTTGGCTAAGGAGCCTAGGTTTCTTTCTGCTCCCTCAAATGAGAGCAAGGACCATAGTCCTCTTGTAGACTGGCAAGGGTGCCTGGCACTCAGCAAGTACTCCATACACTTTCAGGAAACCAAAGGCTACACTTCCCAATTCCAGCCCTGTGCTTCTCAAACTTTAATATGCAAATGAATCACCTGGGGATCTGGTTAAAATGCAGATTCTGATTCAGCAGGTCTGGGTGGGGCCTGAGAGTCTGTATTTCTAACAACTCCTAGGTGAGGTTGATGCTGCCGGTCTGCAGCCCACACTCTGAGTAGCAAGACGCTAACCCATTCCACTCACTCTCTTTTCTGATTTCTTTGCCTTTCTTGGTTGTGCAAGGATCCTCTTGGGAAGCTGATGGAAGCTATTCTCACTTTCCTTAGGAAAGTACCTGTCAGCACATACACACAGTACGTTGTATAAAATTTTGAGGCTTGCAGTCCGTGGGTTAAAAAACCCTTCCTTTGGACAAACCTTAGTTCTCATGGAAAAGAGGATGCAGTAGGGGACAGAGGAAAAAAAGTCCCAGCAGAGTTAGGACTCCTAGGTCTGGTCCTAGCTCCACTATGGACCTGCAGTGTAAAATGAGACAAGTTTCTGCACCTCTCTGAGCTTCCGTTTCCCCACCATGAGGGGACTGGACTAGATTACGATGATAAACAGGTTTTCTCTTTTTATGCCAACTCTGGTAGCTGTTGCCTAAAATATCCCGCGTTAAGAATTCTTAGACTATGTCTGGATTTGGCAGAAAAGGGTGCTGTGATTGACTGGTGATGCCTGCCATGGTCCCAGGAAAGGGGGGGGCCTTAATTGATCGGTAATGTCTGCCAAGGTCCCAGGCCTGGAGGGCTATGGGCTTCCTGCCAGGTAACCAGCCTACCTGGAGGCTGGAGAGCCCTTCTAGCTGTGACATTCCAGAACTCATTTGGAGTCATCCCAGATTGGGGAAAGTGAGGTCTGTGCTTGTCCTCAAGGGAGCAGGAAGGGATAATTCTTTAAGCTGTTGGCTTCTCAAACCTGCCACCCTGCAGCCCCCTTTGAGACGAGGTAGCAGAATCCCTGCTCCACAGCAAAGAAGGACAGTGTGTCCTTGCACTCTCATCTTTGGTTATTTTTAACTCCAAGGACAGAGGCGCAGGCAGAAGCTGAAATACGGAAGGGCTGCGGCGGGCCACCCAGCCTCCTGAGGGAGGGGAAGCCACCACCCTCCCATCCTCCCAAGATGCTCCACTGTTGGCCAAGTGAAGGTCAAGGCAAGCTGCCAAGGGACCGGGGAAAGTTCCTCGCCTCCCATGTGAATCCTTCCACGGCTCCGCCCTTCCTTGGTACAACCACAGACCCTCTGCCAGTTCCTATCCCACCACACCCTGTATCCTGTTCAGTCATGCATCCGGTCCACATACACGTGCCGGGCCTTGTACTAGTGCTGAGGACACAGCATCGAGCAAGGCAGATGGGGGTCCTTGTCCACTGAGCCTTTCCAGTCTAGGGTGGAAGACAGACCACAGACAGGATGGCAGGACAATTTAGTAGTTACAACTGCAGTAAGCGCTTGGAAGAGGACATGGCTGTGGTCACCCCACCCCCACCCCCAGGCCTATGAGTTCTTCTTCAAGAGCTGGGGTGTTCTTCATCCTTCTGTCCCTGGCACAGAGATTAAGCTGGCACGGAGAAGGGTTCACACAGGGAATACTTATTGATTGGACATATTACACAGGAGACATTGCCTGGGGTCTGAGGATCCCACAGGAGCCTATCTCAGACAGAATGAGATCCATTCGCTCATTCACTCGTTCGCCAAGCATTTTTCTGAGCACCTTCTATATGTCAAGTACTGCTCTAGGCACTGGAGCTAAAGCAGGGAACAAAAATAAGGGAAACCATCTGTCCTCCTGAAGCTCCGATCCAGGGGAGGCAAGCAAACACCAAAGTCCACAAGTACGTGAAGACACAGAGGGTGATAGAAGGTGATGGGTGCAGGGGTGGGTGTTTTGGTTTTAGACAGAGGTCAGGGAGGCGTCACCATGCTACGTGAAGGAGGTAAAGAAATGAGCCACCTGGATATCTGGGGGGAGAGTGCTCCCAACACAGAGGACACAAACATACAGACCCCAAGTGGCTTTACATCTGGTGTGTCTGACAAACAAGGAGGCCAGAGCAGCTGGAGGAGAATGAGAAAGGGCAGCGGTCTGAGATGAAGTCGGAGACGACGCAGCAGGTGAGAAAGCACAGGCCTGGGGAGACAAACACACTTTGCATCAAGCCTGGCACGTGGTGGATGGAAATGATGGTGATGACGACGATGATGCTGCTGATAAAGCAGCTAGCATGCACCGGGCACTGGCTGTGTGCTGTATGCTATGCTACACAATTAACATGGACTCATTTATTTGATCCCCACAACAACTCATGAAATAGCTCCTATATTACCCCCATTTTACAGATGGGGAAGCTGAAGTTCAACAAGGTTTATGCATCTTGGAGGTGGCAGGGCTAGAACTGGAATGCTGGTAGTCTGGGGCCAGAGTCTGATGTCTTCTGATCTTACCAGCCCTGTTGCCCAAGCCCTGTGAGTGAGTGAGTACCAGTTTCCTTCCTTCCCTGACTTTTTAAACCTTTTGGACTCCTTTACAAATCTTTTGAAAGCTGTTTATCTCTTTTTTAAAAATTCTGGTTTTCTCCAGAAAAAAAAAAAAAATAGATGCACAATGACACAACTTGGACATAATTTCAAGAGGTCAAGGTGATGACTTCTGGTCCCCAAAGCAAGAATGTTATATACATTTGTAGCTAAAGCAAGAATTGTCAGAGTTGTCCAAAGAGGCAGGAGGAGAACATGTGTTCCTACTTCTACAATTTGTCAAGAGCCTACTGGGAGTGAGGCACTTAAGAGATTCGTGGTATTTCATTTAACCCTGTGAGGTGATTGTTACTATGCCCCATTTACAAATGGGGACACTGAAGCACAGAGAGGTTAAGTGACTTGCCCAAGATCACATGTTGGTATCTGGCAGAACTGGAACCTACTCCAGTTGTAGCTGATCCCTGACCTCAGTCTCTATTCCAGACGGCCTCCTTCTGGATTCCCGAATTGCACCCCTCATCTTCCCAGAGAGGGCAAGAAACGTGCTCAAGGTCTCAGAGCTCAATACATTAAGAGCTGGGTCTAGAGCTGTATTGCCCAATATAGTAGCCACGAGCCACATGCGACCACTTAAATTAATTACAATTTTAAAAAGTTGAGAATTTGGTTCCACTGTTGCACTAACCACAGTTAAAGTGCTGAACAGCCACATGTGGCTAGTGCCTGCCATTTTGGACAGCACAGAAACAGAACATTCCATCGCAGAAATTTCTATCGGACAGCACTGGTCTTGAATTTGGTCTCTTGACCCTCAACCTAGCGTTTTCCTACTGTCAGAGGCTATTAGAAATTAGATTTGCCTGATTACTGAAGTGAATAGAAAGGGAGACGGAAACAGGGCAGCTGAAGTTGTGCAAGGGAGAGAGCAAGCTCAGAAAGGCTTGTAAGAGGGAAGCTTAAGTCGACATCTTGTACAGAATAAAAGACACGAGAGCCATTGGCTTGGGACCCACCTTGCCGGCAAGGAACCCGCCCGTATGTCTGGTTACAGGGACCCTCTGCTAGCTACAACAATTCCCATTGCCTTGTTGAAGTCTGCAGTTTCTCTAACGGGGACCGGGCCTTCTATCCAGTGGAGAGAGATCCAGCTGAACGGCCAGTTCCCTGGGAGAAAGAACTCAGTGGCTGAAGCTCCTGCTCGCTTTCCTGGGACAGGAAGGAGACTGAAAGCAGGGGGCATTCTGCAGCCAGCCAGGGCAAGCCCTGGACCCAACAAATCTGGTGGGCCCTGGACTTGGGGATGCCGTGCTGTGGGTACTGGGCAGTGACTCAGGGTGGAGGCGGGGCTGCAGACAGTGGACAAGGTGTCAATGGCACCCGCAGCTGCCAGAGCGCATCAGAAGACCTAAACCGCACTCCGGCTGCAAAACCAGCCTGGGGGAAGCGTGCTGAGCTGCCCGGCCACACAATGCTCCCTGAGGACTCTTTTATGCCTGCAAGATGCTCAAACGCAACAAAGCTGGATTTCCCTGGTGGAACATTGTGGAGGGAGAGAAGAGAAAGGACCTTGCGGACCTGCCTGCCGTGGAGAAAACCACGGGGGCTAAGGCTGGAGGAGCCCCTTAACCCTGTAATATAATGGTCTCCCTCCTTCCCTTCCTTCCTTCCTTCCTTCACAATTGACTGTTCCAAAAGCCTACTGAAGGTGGGAGAAAAGAAGAGGATTAGACGGAAGACATGGATTAAATTCCCATCTCATCTCTTATCAGCTGAGGGGGCTTTAGAAACCCATTAACCCTCTGAGCTTCATCTTCCTATCCGTAAAAGGTGGGTGATTTTACCACCTACTCCAACTCTGTAAGGCTCAAATCATCCTAATAATACTGACAATGATGACTGTCATTTAGTGAGAACTTTCTGACGATGTAGCTCATCACGTATAGTAGGGTACACATTCAGCGCTCAATAAAAACCTCTTGGATGTTGAATTTACCATGTAAATATTTTACGTAACAGTAGTAGCAGTAATAATGATAATAATAAACTATTATGGAGTAAGTGCTTTACTACTGTACTGAGCCTGTAGCATGCATGTTACTCAATTCTCCCAATGACCTGAGAGGTAAGTACTATTATTATCTCCATTTAAGACATAAGCACTGAGACATGGAGAAGTCATTCGTTTAAGGACACAGCCAACAGGGTAGGACAAAAAGGGGTGGGGGGCAGGGTTTAAATGCAGGTCTGTCTGAATTTAAAATCTATCGCCTCTCGAATTATATAAGTACTTTGTAGACAACAAAGGACTGTACAAATTAGATTTTCCATATCATTGCTGTGTTAGGATTAATGGTGACGGTGACTCGGCACAAGGGGAGAAGGCCTTTCTGCAGTCGAGCTCTCTGTCAATGGAAGGAACCACCCTGAGAGGGTATGAGGCTCCCTTCACTGTCATCCGAGGGTGGACCCCCACTGGACTGGGGGTCGACTGGGGGTCTGAGGCATGGTCCCCAGATGGGAGCCTGGGTCAGCACCGCGAATCCCAAATGAGGTGGAACATCAGAATCACCTGGGGAGCTAGTGAAGAAGTAGATTTCCAGATTCCAGCTGAGGTTTTTAATTGAGTCGCTCAGGATCCTGGTTGCAGATGGAAGAGCATGGGCAGAGCAGGTGAAGAATCACTGGGCTAGTGAAATGCTGAGTAGCCTCTGCACTCAGCATTGCTGAATGCTAGAAGCCATGGGAGCCACCAAAGGAACCCAGGATGTGCCCTCAAGAAGCGTGTGATCGCTTACTAACCACAAAAACTTGCTCTGTGCCAAGCATTACACCCACGGCCCCATAGACTCCTTCTCCCAGGCCACCCCTTCCCCGGGTTCCCTATGT
Source organism: Eubalaena glacialis (assembly GCF_028564815.1). NCBI lineage: Eukaryota > Metazoa > Chordata > Mammalia > Artiodactyla > Balaenidae > Eubalaena > Eubalaena glacialis. The sequence goes on along the minus strand of NC_083728.1, from coordinate 16,224,583 downwards.
CCTCTTTCCCTTTTCCAGCTTCAGCGTCCCCTCCTCCAGGAAGCCTCTCCTGACTCCCAGAACTAGGGACCCCTCTTTGGGCTTCTCCAATGACGAGATTTTCACTTGTGGACATGTGTGTCTATGTCCACCCCTGCTACCCCAGGCTGTGATGGGGCTGGTGGTGGCTCGCTCAGGACCGAGGCCCAGTGTAGACGGTCACCAAGCATTTGCAGAGAGGGACGTGCTCTGCTCCACAAAGGATGGGCAGAGGAGAGAGCGAGGAAAGCAACCGCTGCAGGAAGGAAGTAATCCAGGTCACCAGGTTCGGAGGAAACAGGACCTACAAATTCTCCCTGCCACTGTTCAGAAGCAGCCGGGTCTATTTATAGTTCGCAAGCCTTCTGCTTCTTGCATTTAAATGCCGGGCCAGGCATGGAATAAAATCCTGGGTAGGTCTGTCAGTTTTTAAATTTATTTTATTTTATTTTTTTTTTACAAGAACAGGAGTGAAAAGCAGGGGGAAAAAATGAACCGTGGCTATTCGAGAGAACTGCCTGGTGCTGTCCCTGGTCCTGCCTTGGCAAGTCTGATGCAGTTCTAGACCTGATCCTAGAAATCAGTGTCCCTGTAGAGACCAGCCCGTGAAGGTCCTTTTAAGGTGATTCTTAAATAGTGGCTTTGGTTTACAAAACAGTATCACAGTGTGACCCTGCCTTGGTTTAAACACGCATTCCTGCACACATGCATTGTACACACACACATACAGACACACACAACTGGAGAGAAACAGCCCCAGTGGTTAAACATTCTGCTCTTGGATTATATAGAATTGGAGTCATTTTAATTTTCTTTCTGTGTGCTTTCTCTGCATTTTCCCGAAGTTTGGGTACACAGAGCATAGCCTGAGGAGGTTAGGCTCAAGGAAACTGGCTCTGCCATTTGCTGTGTGGGCGACCTTGGGAGAGGTCCTTCATTTCTTCATCTGTGAAATGGGAACAGCAACAACAGGACCCCCCTCAGAGGCTCACTCTGAGGACTGTCCAAGGTAACACACATGAAATCTGAGCACAGCACCGGGAACGTGGCGTATACTCAGAAAACGCAAGCTAGAATAACTGTACAAGTGTTTGAAACTTGTGAAAGCACAAGATTGTTTTAAGAAACTAAAATGATAAGGAGTGACTCTCCCACTCTCCCGGCTCGTGAAGGGACTAGAATACAGCCTGGGAGGGCTCAGAGGCCTGGGTTCCAAACCCAACCCAGCCAGAAATGCACCAAAGGACCCTTCACTCCCCTTGCAATCTCGCCTTTCCGACTCTGAAAAGGATGGTGCTGGTGGGTAGACTGGTTAAGTACCACTCATCTCAGCAGATGCCTGAAGAGGATGACACAGCTCTGGTCTTCAAGAAGGGCCAGGTCCTGGACACAGCTCCAGAGCCTTTCCCAACCTGCCACCCCCCTTTCCTGACCCCATCTCCTACCCACACCCATCTTTTTTTTTTTTTAATTTTTATTGGAGGATAGTTGATTTACAATGTTGTGTTACGTTTCAGGTGTACAGCAAAGTGAATCAGTTATACACACACATATATGCACTCTTTTTTAGATTATTTTCCCATACAGGCCATTACTACAGAGTATTGAGTAGAGTTCCCTATGCTACACAGTAGGTCCTTATTAGTTATCTATTTTATATGTAGTAGTATGTATATGTCAATCCCAATCTTCCAATTTATCCCTCCCCCCCTTACCCCCTGGTAACCATAAATTTGTTTTCTACATCTGTAACTCTTATTTCTGTTTTGTAGACCCACACCCATCTCTTAATGCACCTACCCACAAGGCATCAGTAAACCTCAGGACACTTCTCCTTGACCACACAGAACGCCCAGTGGCCTGAAGCACCTCCCTCCCCCACTCCACTCCAGCCTCGTAAACAGCTTCTCACCCTTCAAGGCTGTACTCAGCACCCCCGGCTCAATGGGGTCACCCAGTTATCTGCTCTGCTTGTCTCTCCTCCTTGGCTGCGGGAGGCCCCCGTCTTACTCCGCACCTACCTCAGCATCCAGCACATTGGAGTAGGGGGTCAGTAAATATGCTGACTGCATCAATAACACTTTAAAATGAGAAAGGGCAGTGCAGAGCAGTGGTCAGGCCCATAGATTCATGGGCTCAGGCAGACCTGCATTTGACCTTACTGTTGAATGACCCTGAGCCAAAGACAAGCGTCTCTTCTCTGAGCCTCAGTTTCCTAATGTGTGCAATGGGCATGACAGTTGTACCCTCTTTGTATTCTGACGTTTTGATAGGATAATCCAGATAAAGCGCTCAGAGTACCCGGCATGTGAGAAACACAAAATAAACATTTGCTGTCATGATAAGGATGATTATTGAAAATGTAAAATGACTTTAATGATTATCTTGGGACCCCAGAGTGTCAGCACTTTCCCTGGCGGTCTTGCTCAGGGCCCCTCTCTGGTTCAGGTCCAGAGGACCCTGTGAACTACTGGACAGGTTGCTACCTGCACAAAGGTGCCCAACCGAGGTGGGTGGAAACATAGCCTGTTTTCACTGGCCAGGCGGTACACCCCACGGGCCTTTTTCTAATTCATCCTTTTCCGGGAGGTACCATTTAAATTCAATCACCTGAGGTGGGGGTGAGACTAGCACAAACATGCCATACGAGCCATGTGTGTGCACCGGAGCCCACATGTGGGACCACGAGGGGAAGAGCCATCCCTGGGCGGCTCTCTCTCTCAGTTCAAAGGATGATGCAAAGTTCCCACCCAACAGTGGAGGGCCCAGGGCAAAAGTACAATGGAGGCCGTCATACTTATTCTAAATGTTTAAAAGTTATAAATCAGGCTCTTACATAAAACATGTTCTATCCTTCCATTCTGACAAATATGCCTTCATAATGACCTTGAAGGCCAGGACAGGTTCAAATTTAGAATCCTCTGAGTTCCATGGCTGAATATGGAGAGAGGAGCTGAATACAGGCCCTCTACTGTAGCCCATCCCTTCCCTTCCTCCCCACCCCTGCATATCCAGGGGCCCACTCTGTACATGTGTGTTCTGTTCTCACCTCCACAAACAGCTACTTTGGGGCCATGTATCAGGACACCCGTGATGGAGGAGGGGCCTAGAGAAGGGGTCTGGACAGACCCCAGATGCTGACTCAGGGCCGTTTGGGCGGGGAATTCCAGGGTCCCACGTACCCGGAACATGGCCTAGAAAGGGGGGGTCCAGGTGGGCATGTCCCCATTGCCCCATAGATTCCTCACCCAGTGAGGAGGGCTGGAGATCAGCCCAGTAGTGCTGGTGACCCCGGATCAGGGCCCTTCTTGCTAAGTGTAAAGGCAGGAATGACACAGCCCATGGTTCCACCGGCAGCGGTGTCTACCGCCCACCAAATGGGTCATGAGAAAACTCATCACAGTCTGACACGGGGCAATCCTCCTAAAGACTGCGGTCTAATTTTTTACCAAACCCTTTCACAAATCAACAGATTCTGGACTTCCCTGGCAGTCCAGTGGTTAAGACTCCACGCTTCCACTGCAGGGGGCACAGGTTCGATCCCTGTTCGGGGAACTAAAATCCTGCATGCTGCACGGCGCGGCCAAAAACGATAAAAAAGAAAAAACCCGCAAATCAACAGACTTGCGGGTGAGGCGGGCATGCGGCTTCTCCCACCTTTCTTCCTTAGCAAGGCCCAGATTTAGGGGTTTAAATATCTTGGGAGGCCCAGTCCTACTTTGAGCCTTTTCTGGGGCTGGAGACATACAGACCCCACTCTCAATTCTTGCCAGGGCTGGGCTGCAGACAAACCTTCAAACCCAACCTTTAACTAAAGAGTGGTTTTATTATTTTTTTATTTTAATTTTTTTTAAAGGATGTAGACATTCACCTCTGGAGAGAAATTATGGGTTTCAAGAGTTCCTGACAAAGAGCTTCATTCCAGAAATGTAAAGCCACCATTTTAAATTTGGTTCTTATTCACTGCTGGGAAGTATTAGAATGAAGATTACAAATTTAATAATGTAACATGACAGGAACTGGCCCGGCCTCATCTCCAGGAGAGTAATTTGTTCCTGCCTTCAAACTGGCACTTCCCAGCCTCGCTGCACCACCAGACCAGCCTGGTGACACACTCCTGACTTCCGTGTCTTGTGCTCTAGCCCACACAGCCAGCCTAGACAGCAAAACACCATCACTGCCAGGGTCTGAGGAGTCAACACTGGGATGGTCCGACCCATTTGGGAAGAGTCACTATAACAAAGGGAGCCATATCTGGGCCTCCTGGCCCCATTCTTCTCATTCACAACCAGAGAGGTCTTTGTAAACCCCAGATCTGAGGCTGTCACTTCCCTGCTAAAAACCCAACAGGGTTCAACTCAACTGTCCTTAAGCTCAGATCCAAGATTCTTGACTTTAAAGACCTAGTATGACCCAGTCCTGCTGCTTCACTAACCACATGTGCCTTCAAAACACCATGTGCCTTTCCTACCCCAGGACCTTTGCACAGCTGCTAATAATAACAAGAACTAATATCTATAGAGCACTAACTGTGTGCCAGGCACTGTGCTAAGGGCTTGACAGGTGTCTTCTTATTGATTATCATCCTGACCCTGGGAGGCAGGCAGTAGAGCCAAGTGGGTAAGCTCAGACTCTGGAGTCAGACATCTGGGTTTCAATCCTACTTCTGTCTCTTACTGTGTGATCTTGAGCAATGTACTTAACCTCTCCATGCCTGTTTCCCCATCTATAAAACAGGGATAGTGACAGTACCTGCCCCACGGAGTAGTTTTGAAGCTCTGATGAGTTAAGGGAGGTGAAGTGTCAGAATGTGATGGGTACCGTGTGTTAACCATCCCTGTCCTCATCTTACAGAGAGAGACAGAAGCAGGAGTGATTAAACAACGTGGTCAAGGTCACACAACTACCAGTGGGAGTGTGGTCTCTGGATGCTGAAGACTTCAATTTTTGCCATGACTCGTCCATTGTAGAAAATTTGGAAAATACCAAAGAAGTGCAAACTAGAAAACAAAAACTACCCATAATTCTGCCCCGCAGAAGTAATTATGGTCAATATTTCCATCCGTGTGCATGCGTGTATGTGTGTATGTGCGAGAGAGAGAATGAGAGAGAGAGAGGAAGAAGAGAGACAGATGAGGGGAGGGGGAGACAGCCACAAAGACTGAGAGAATCCAAGATTTGCACCCCCCAACTCCCATAATTGACCCCAAATCCGTGCTCTCAGAGTCATGGCATCCTGTCTCACTCCGCCACTCCCCCGCCTTCATTTGGCCAACTCCACTCATCCCTTAAGTCTCAGCTTTGCTGTCTCCTCCCCTCCTCTCCCCCAGGTCAGTTCTTCCAGCTCCAGCCTCCCCCGGCACCCTGCACTTGACTTGTGTGGCACTAAGCACAGTAATGATCAAATTATTAGTTGTTCCTTTGGGTTGTCAAATGTCTAACCCCCTCCCACCAGACTGTAAACTCCATGAGGGCAAAGACTGGGCTTGTCTTGGGTCATCAGCAGCTACTGGAGAAGAAAAGGAGAGAGGGAGGGGAGAAGGGGGAGGGAGAGAGGCTGGGAAGGTTTGGGGTTCAGCTCTGCCTTTCCCAAATCAGTGCTCCCCTGGGTGGGAGGCAGCAGAGAATCACACAGTCCCTGACCTGGAGGGGCTCTCAGTGTGGCAGTGAAAAGTGATGTCAGCCAGACTTTGCAACTGCTGGAGAGAGAGAAGAGACACTCAGAGTGCTATGTGAATGCCCAGGAGGAACAATCAACTCCACCCGAGAGAAGAGAGGTGTGCTTCCTGGAGGAAGCGGCATCGGAGCCCTGAGGGGGAAGGTGGGGGCATCCCAGAAGACGAAATTGCCCAAGCAGAGGTACGAGAGGCAGAAAATTCTCGAACAAGCCTGCAAAGACTGGAGGAGCCGGTTTTTGCCTGGAAGTAACAACTGGCTGAAAAGGCTAGAAATGCGAAGTTAGATCATCTGGCCCTACCCCAAACTCATTTTCTTGTTCATCCTGTCACTTTTTCTCAGGTACGCTCTCCACACACAGTCAGGCCTCTGAGGTGGCAAGAACCATTCCCTGTCCCATATCCCTTTAGCATTTCAGTGACCGCTGGCCTGACCTCCTGCGGCCAGCGCCTGTTTCTCTTGGCCAAGGGCAACAGACAACCCTCTGCCCCCACTCCATCTCCATCCCCATCCCCAACCTTGGCCTTCAACCAGTGACTGATGGGAGTTGGTGTATAAGCACCCCAGCTCCCTCACTCCTGGGTGGGAAAACGGAGGTACATGTTCTACTCCGGGGGTCTGCAAACTAGGGCCCATGGGCTAAATCCAGCTCACTGCCTATTTCTGTAAATAAAGTTTTGTTAGAACACAGCGCCACCCATCCATTTATATACTGTCTGTGGCTGCCCTCCAACTGTGTAATCCATCAGTTGGGAAAGTGACCTTATGACCCGTAAAGACTAAAACATCCAGGGTCTGGCCCTTTACAGAAGTTTGCCAAGTCCTGTTCTACAGTTTCCCAGAGCCCCCAGGAAGACTCAACGCGGTTGCCCTCAGTCCGGGGTAACTTGGCTGATAACACACTGTTTCCCCAAATGACTTTCTCATTCCCCTCCTGGAGTTTCATCCATCACCTTCGGGAACCATATGAACCACGTACAACTGCTATTTGACTGTTTTGACTCCTAAAAATGTCAGTTTCCTGTGGTTCAACCTAATACTTGTACTCAAATCCTTGTTTCGTGGGGAGCCCAAGCTAGGACAGGAAGACAAGCATCACTGTGCCCATTTCACAGATGGGCCCTGATCTGACACGGTTCCCGTGCACACGCTACAGAGGTCAGCTCTGGGGGTTTTTTTGTTTTGTTGTTGTTGTTGTTGTTTGCCACGCCACGCGGCTTGCAGGATCTTAGTTCCCCGACCAGGTATGGAACCCGGGCCCCTGGCAGTGGAAGCACGGAGTCCTGACCACTGGACCGCCAGAGAAGTCCCTCAGGTCTGGTTTTGGACTCCCCACCCCAACCCAGTCAAAGCCTTGCCAGGTCCTTGCTAGATGCAGTATCATTAGCACACCTGCCAGGCTACCCGAGGCTTACAGCTGTGGACTTGTTCACCTAAAGAAGAAAGCAAGGCTCGAAGAGACCTGCCCAGGGTCACTCAGCTGACAAATGGGCAGAAATGGGGTCTCAAATCCAGGTTTTCTTATGACAAATTCAGGGCTCATTCCATGACAAAGCAGCAACCCCTTAACTTTTCACCTCAAGGAGCCTGTCAGTCAGGTCCCCTGCCCACCTCTCTGGAAACAAAGCCGATTTTCCATGAGGATCAGGTGAGCTCAAACAGGCAAACACCTGTCAGGCCCAAAGGTCTTTATGTTTGCAAGGTACAAAACAGAAAACCATGATAGACACCTTTCAAAGGTACCTAGGGGACTTCCCTGGTGGCGCAGTGGTTAAGAATCCGCCTGCCAATGCAGGGGACACAGGTTCGAGCCCTGGTCCAGGAAGATCCCACATGTCGCGGAGCAACTAAGCCCGTGCACCACAACTACTGAGCCTGCGCTCTAGAGCCCGTGCTCCGCAACCAGAAGCCTCCGCAACGAGAAGCCACCGCAACGAGAAGTAGCCCCCCGCAACGAAGAGTAGCCCCAGCTCGCCGCAACTAGCGAAAGCCCACGTGCAGCAACGAAGACCCAACGCAGCCAAAAATAAATAAATAAAAAAAGAGGTACCTGGAAAGAAACCCACCAGGAAGCACAAAATACACACATATATTCATGAAAAGAATTAAATGCAGCACAGAATGCTGGAAAGACCACAAGTGTTGGAGGCAGGCCCGGGTTTGCAGCCCTGTCCTACCTTTCACCAACTTGACCTTGGCCAAGCCAGGAGTCCATCTGGACACTCGATTCCTCCAGCCCCACCTAACGTAATGACCACGCACACCTTGTGGGACCATGGAGAGGGTGACCTGTAATAGGGGTGGGCACTACCCAGCACAGAGCTGGCCACACCTGCTCTCCTCACTCTGTCACCAGAAGTTCCCAGACAGCAGGTGGGTGGACCCAGCCCAGCCAGAGCCCCTTTACCGAGCAGGACACCCATCCCACAGCTGCTGCGAGTTTCTGCAATTCCAGCTCACAGCTGCCCCTTCTTTGGAGAGCTGCTCTTAGCTGATGGGAGCTGCCTTGCCCCTAAAGTTATGTCTCCGCTCCCCCGCCGCCCCGGGGGGACTGTCCACAGCCCATGACTGACTGATACGGGAGTCCAGAAGGCCAGTCAACTCTGTGAGGCCATCCACCCTCTAGAGCTTCCCATGGGTCAGGCTGAAGCTAGCCCGTGACTGAGTGCCCATCGTTAGCTGCTTCTTTTCCTGCCCATCCTGCATCCCGGTCTCACCTGACAACACTGCATAGCATATCATCTGCACAAGAATCCAAGTCTCAAACTAAGACAGTGGGAACAGGAGAGAATTCTCCCATCTTCTATATTCTTTTCAAGTTGAAGACCGCTGGGAGGAGTCTAAGAATACTACACATGTTAATTTCTCCCTCCCTCTTAGCACCCACCTGATTCCCATCAGGGTCAGGCTTCCCAGTTTGGGGGTCCCTCTCCCAGGACCCAGCATACCCAACAGAAGCTAGACAGAAGTGGCTGCAGCTTCCAGGGGCCAGATGGTTCGGGGCTGGGTTGGCCTGGGTCTGGGTGGGCCCCCAAGGCACCTGGTCCAGTCTTGGTGTTGGGCCCAGGCAGATGAGAGATGTTTCTCGACATTTGCTGAGGAACTAATTAATTTCCATTACAGGCCCCAATTAGTGACATATCCTCCCACACACTCCCAAGGCGACTCCAAGCGGCATTTCTCAGGGACACCAAGTCCTGGAAATGCAGGGTATGGACTTGAAGCCTCAGGTGCCAATAGGGTGCAAAGTAGCCACTTGGGTCACCTGGGAGAGGAAGAGGCCCTGACTGGGAGTCCAGAAACATCAGTTCTACTCCTGGTTTTACCAGGGACCTGCTGTGAGGCTTTGAGCAAACCATGAGATCCCTCTCTGGGCCTCCGCTAAAGATGCTAGAGGACTTCAGAGAGACTTCTGGCTTAAGGGCTCTGAGACAGTAATAGCTAATACTCTTAACACACTTCTACTGTATTGGGCTCTCTACAAAGCATGTCACAAATACTTACTCATTTAATCCTCCTGACACCTTCAAGGCAGGGAGGGGCTACTATGGGCCCATTTAGCAGTTGAGGAGACTGAGGCTCAGAGAAGTTAAGTCACTTGCTCAAGGTCACACAGCCAATGAGTGGCAAAGCCAGGATTCAAACCCAGGCCATCTAGCTGTGGAGTGTGTATCATAACCACCACTGTGCTATACTGCCTGGTATAATCTGACTACTCTTGAACCCTCACAGGACTGGGCACCACCATAAGTGCTTAATAAGAATTTGCTAACTGGAAAATAAAGAAAAAACTGGTAGCCTAAAAGACCATACTGGTGGTTTGTGCGAGTGGGACTAGGTGGCTGAGGTGTGAGGGAGACTGATGTTTTCTTGGGTGTCCTTTGTGCTGTTTGGCTTTTCACCACATAACATGTTACTGTCAGTAACAGCAGCATAAAGGGTTGTGAGAGCTAGAAACAGTGTTTGTCCTGGGGAGGGGACAGGAGACCCAGAAGACGGAGGTGCCTGGGGCCCTTTTAATTGGATATTTTTCATGCTTCTAAAATGTTGTACCAACTGCATATATTACTTAATCCAAATAGTACTTATTCTTTTAAAAAGTATTCAATGACCAATCAGCCAAGGATCAGCTAGAAACTTTGGCAGGAGGGGATGCTCTGGGGATGAAAATGACCATAGAGGCAGAGGAGTGGGGGAGAAATCCAAAGGAGGAGATGGGGGCCTGGACAAGTGTCCCCTGTTTTCTGGGAGACTCTGGTTGTATCTAAACCAAGCCCACTAGACACCTCACTGTGTAAATGGGGATCCTGAGGCCCAAAAGACAAAGGGAAGCGGCCGGAGGAGATGCTGAGATTTTGGCAGCTGAACGGAGACCTCTTCTCCTGACTCCTAATGCAGCCTCTCAGGCCCCACTGGGCACAGAGTAAGCACCAGCTGTCCAGATCTGAGCCAGGAGTCCCAAACGCAGGCAATGCGCTCCCACCATCCCACACTTCCTGCACCCAGGAAGTCTACAATAGCAGGAAAGGCAGTGCTGCCATGTCCTGGATGCCTTCTATGCCTCACACATGCATTATCTCTAATTCTCACAGGGTAGAGTTATTCACTCTATTTTACAAAGCACGAGGCTGAGGCCCAGAATAGTTACGTATCATAATCAAGAGACACAGCTAGTACGTGGCAGAGATTCAACCCAGGTTTGGGGGCCTCCAAAGTCTGTGCTCTTTTGCTATCCTGAGCCAACCCTCTTGGAGAAGTGTTTCCCATCAGTTGAGGATAAGTCCCACCGGGAATGTATTTGTAAATGCCTGTATCTTCAGACTCTGAGTTTTAAGGGACTGGAATGGGAATCTTATCACATCATATGGTTTGTCCCCCACGCCACCAATCTAAGCAAAATCTCAACCTTCCCTAGAAAATTACCAGCGACCCCTTTCTTAGAAACATCTAAATAAACTGACTCAGTAAAGTCTCTTGGTAGCATTTCCCAGCATTTTGCCCCTTAACATTGATGGTCCCTTTGATTTACTTCTTCCCAGTAGAGACCTGTCCTCAAATGAACCTCCTGGTTTTAACACATAGTCCTGCCTTTCCCCAATGCAGGAAAGGGACCGCATCCTGTTCCCTTCTGTAAAAGGTGCTAGACCTGAGCCCCTCAATATTCCACAAAAGGATATTATGGTCTGATGTGTTATTCATGTCGACTCATTTATCATTAATACAGATGACTTCCAAAAGGATTGATGGGGTCCTTCACATTAAACCCAGTGCAAAGCAGGGCAGCAGCTGAGGCTCATTTGATCCAAGACCATGTGATGGAAACATAAGTGCCTGAAGACTAAACCCGGGTCCTGAATTTGGTACCCAATGTCCCCAGCATCTAAGACACAGGTAGCCAGGAGACATCCCAAGTTGAGAAGAACCCTCATTTCTCTCCAGCTTTTTCTCTAACCCAGTGATTCTCAAAGTAGGCTCCCTGGACCAGTATCAGCATCACCTGGGAACTTGTTAGAAATGAGATTTTCAGGGGACCTCCCTTGTGGCGCAGTGGATAGGACTCCGTGCTCCCAATGCAGGGGGCCCGGGTTCAATCCCTGGTCAGGGAACTAGATCCCACACGCATGCTGCAACTAAGAGCTCGCATGCCACAACTAAGGAGGCCATGTGCTTGCAACTAAGGAGCCAGTGAGCCACAACTAAGACTTGGTGCAACCAAATAAATAAATAAATATTTGGGAAAAAAAAAGAAATGAGATTTTCAGGCCCCGCCCCAGATTGAATGAGAAACTCTGGGGTGAGGCCCAGCAATTTATGTTTTAACAAGTCCCCTCGATGATTCTGACCCGTTAAAACCAACAGTAACAACCACAATTGCAGCAGTAACCTCTAACTGAGCATCTACTACGTGCCCAGCATTAAACCCACGATCTCATTAGTGTTTATAACTGAGGAAATCTTAGTTCCACATGCCTGGCTCTGGGGTAGGTGTGTTTTGTGCATTATATCAATTTATCACTCACAATAACCCTTTGAAGAACTTGCTATTATTATGCCCCCCTTTTACAGATGAGGAAATCGAGCCCCGGAGAGTTGAAGCCACTTGCCCAAGGTCACACAATTTAGAAGCAGCAGAGGCAGGATAAAAATTCAAGTGTCTTGGATTCCAAAGCCACGTCCTTTCTGTCCCACCACGAAAGCTCCCCAGAGTTTCACAGCTACGTCACCCTGAGAAGCTATACAGCTGGGTTGGGTGAGAGTCGAGGAGGAGAGAGGGGCAGGCAGGGAGGGCAGAAAAAGCCCTTCCCAGACTCCACACTACCAGCTACAATGTGAAAGGAAGCCACGTGATGCACTTAAAGGCACAGCCACCTGTGTCTAAGGGACTAAAAAGACAGGGATTCGGGAGTTCTCGGCCTCTCTCTGTCTTTACCCGGCTGGGGGTCCTTTCCATTCCCAATCTGAACTTGTTTCCCCACCTGATACTCCTTATCATTGTCTACCAGGCTGAGTGATCTGCCCCCAGCTTACTTCTCTGACCTCGTTTCCCCTCATACAGTCTAACCACGCTGGTCTGCTTTCTCTTCCCTAAACACCCAAACTCACGCTGACCTCAGGGCCTTTGCATCAGCTGTTGCCTCTGCCTAGATCCCTCTATCCCCTCATATTCCCATTACTGGCTCTGTCATTTAGGTCACAACTCAAATGTCACCTCCTCAGTGAGCCTTTCCTGACTATCTTACTTAATGTTATCTCCTATCCCGTCAACCTGTCTTATTTTCATTTCACTTAACACAATCTGAAATTATTTATTGTTTAATTGCTTTCCTGCTTATTGTCTGTCTCCTCCACCTCAGAACATAACTCCGTGAGTGCAGAAACTGTGTCTGCCTTGTTCCCCCGACATAGCCCCAGCACCTAGAATGCTGTTTGGCACTGAGCAGCTAATTAAATATTAGCTGAATGAATAATACCAAAGAAGAAAACCTAGACTCAAAGGCCAGAGCCCTGGATCCTTAACATGTGACCTTGGCAAGCTGCTTTGCCTCACTGAGCCTCAGTTTCCCTCCCTGCCTAATGAGGAGAGTGGACTAGATGCTCTCCAAGAGGCCTTCCAAGACTGCTAGTCTTGGAAAGCCAGGCCTGGAACCTGCCCAGCTGGTCCATTCAGAAGAGGCAGCTGGCCAGGGTCCCTGCAGCAGCTGCCCCCTCCCCACCCCCACCCGTGTCCCTGCCCAGCCATGCAGTCATCTCACTCCCCCGTCGCAGAAACTGTTAATGAAGTGCGCACTGCTAAATGCAGTTACAATTACGGGGGCTAAGAATAAGGCGCTGACATCAGCCTTGTCAGTTTCCGAGTGAATCAGAAGGGGAGGGGGGAGGAAGGAGAAAAGGGGAGGGGGGATGGCTCTCTGGAGCTGTCAAGTGGAAATAGCACAGCGTTAAATATAATCCAGCATTGGCCTACATCGGTCTGGAGAGGCAGGTGATGGCTCAGCCCCCAGGGCCAGGGCAGACAACTGGATTCTTCCAAGGAGGCCAGGCAGCCCTCTGATGGGGATCATCCTGAACTGATGGCCAGGAAGGCACTCCAGTGGGCTGGGGTGGAATGCAGTGGGACAGCAGACCCTGGAGGGATGCATCTGAATGTGAACAGGCCCTCACACCCTGGCCTTTATCAGTGGCTGTTTTGACAGCCCGAGCACAGCCCCTGGGGCTTACACTGCCCCTTCCCACCAGGAATCTCATTTCAGGCCAAGAGGCAGAGGGTGGTCTCTGGAGTCAAACACGCCTGGGTTTGAATCACCACCATGAAACCCAAAAAAGTCACTAAACTACACCAAGCTGCCTGGCTTTTCCTGATCTGCAAAATGGGTACATCGGCAACAGCTGCTACCCCTTTTGGTTGTTATAAGATTCAGTAAGATTATGGAAAGCGCTGAGCACAGCCAAGCAAGCCTCTTGATCATTTTATTTTTACAACCCCAAGAGATGCTCAGACAAGGATAATTAACCCCTTTTTCAAGATGGGGAAACTGAGACCCAGGACTTGCCTGAGGCCCTAGCACCAAAGTGGAGTCAAATATAAGCCCCACGGAGTAAACTGGGTGGGAGAAGGAGAGAATTCCAGTCGGTCATTCCAGGGGACTGGGTGTGGGGTTGGGAATTGCAGCTCTGACAGTAAGACAGTGGGCTTGACTGGAAAACATCGTGGGGGGGGGGTGGTACACAGATTACAGTGGGGGAGATGTCTGCACCCTTCTGAGCACATCCTCCAAAACTGGTGCCTTTCCAACAATTCTTAAAAGAAATGCTGAAGCGATGGTTGTTAAGGCCACAATGAAAAGACGTCAGAAGAGGCAGAGGAAAAGAAAGGCCCTGAGACGGGAGAGAGGGTCAGCTGGCTTGCGGTCTGCTCTCCTCCGCACCTCCGCCCTGCCCTCACTCCGCCTTCAGTTAGTTAGAACAGGCTCGGCCTCTGGGATGGAGATGGGTGGGGAGGAAGGCAGAGCCTAGTTCTCAAAGGGAGACAAGGGGAATGGGCCCCTCCTTTCCCCTTCCCACCAAACAGAACCAGGTGGGCCTCTGGCAGCTGCAAAAGCCAAGGAAGCTGAAGCCATGAGTCTGGCAGCTTGGGGACAAGGAAGAGAGGGTGCCAGAGAAAGAGAGAATTTTAGGAAAGAGCTCGAACTGCATTAGAGCAGATCCATAGGCCAGTGATCTGTGTAATGGGGGAAGGCATGACTCCCCATCACCCAATTTTTCTGAAATACTTCTTTCAGAGTAATTTAAGATAAAGTAGTTTGGGTCCACACTCTCACACACCCACAACTTGAATGATGGGAACAATTGGTTCGATTCTTTACTATGCCTCAGTTTTCTAAAGCTAGAAGAGTTCTGCCCAATTCCCAGCCCATAAAAGAGATTACAGTGCTTGGTGGTAAATTAGGGAAAGGGGCAGAGGGGGGACAGGAAGTGGCCTGCCCTAGGGACAAGGGTGGGAATGGAGGCTTCAAAGCCTCCACCTCACGCCCTCAAGTGGCCCTGATACTGAAGGGTATTTTAAGGCCTCCCCCCTCACGACTGCTCCTTATCCACCCAGCCCCAGCCCCCCTTTAGGGCTGAAGTACTCTGTTCCCACCATCTCAGGGGGAAGGGATGGGACAGCAGGACATTTTGTTTCCCAGAAAAAGCGCAGGTCAAATTTCAAGGACAAAAGTTAGCACTTGGTCTGGGAAAGAAAACCTTGCCAAAAGGAGTAAATTGGGGAAGGGAGGGTGGATTCCAGCGGGGTCATTCCAGGTGCCTGGGGTGGGGGCAGGATTTGGAGCTCTCATTACCCCTGCTGAGATCTGTCTGGCAAGACAGGAGTATCTCCACCCCACGAGCCAGGAGAAGTAACTCAGACAGCCCCCTCCATTTCCCCTCCGTCCAAAAACAAGGGGAGTGGGCTTTAGCACTAGTTTGTGGGACCCATCCACCAAGCCACCCCACCCACCAGATTTGGTCTGAGCGGAAGAAGGCAGTACCACGAAGGGCTTTCCAGCCCAGAAATGTGGCCCAAACTGCTAGGAGAGGGACCGGTAGCCGGCCCATGTTGCCATGGCAACTTCCTCCTTGCGCTGGATCGAAGCATCCTATGGAAGCATCCTATGGGCAAATCGGAGCTGGCTGCTCCAGCTTCTCCGCCCCTCTCCCGGGCGGGTGGGGAAGAACTGGACGCCAAAACCACTTGGTCAGACTCAGGGACACCATCCTCAATTCCAGACCCTGATATTAGCAACACCCTTTGGCATTTGCTGGATACTGAAGACACTCTTGCTCCCCAGCTGTGCCCCAAGGCAGAGTGGCAGGGCTGGGACTGTAGATGTAATGAAAATTAACTGTTAAAGAGAACAGGGAAATGGGGAGCTAGGTGCTCCCCACCTGCTTGTTCCACATGCAAGTCCCCCAAATCCCATCTTTAAACCCCCTCCAAGAAGAAGGGCCCAACTCTGCCTTAATAGCTGTAACAGTGCAATAAAATTAGCTTATTAAAATTATAAAAGCTAACATTTTGAGGACCAGGCTACCCCTCCCCTCCTCAAACCCACAGATTCTTTTTTACAGTCATGCTCAGAAATAAGTCTTACTTGGTAATAAGAAAGATAAGAGCTAACAGGTATTGAGAGCCTATCTAGTGCCAGGTACTGTACTAAGCCCTTTTCGTAGCACAAACAGCATAATAATCAACAGCATAGGTGCCTGAGTCAGACTGCTCAAGTTCAAATCCTACCACCCTCATTTCCCGGCTCAGTGACCTTGAATGAATATTCTCTCTGTGCCTCAGTTTTCTCATCTGAAAATGGGGAATGTTAAATGTTAATTTTATAGAATTGCTGTGAGGAAAGAAAACAATATTGAAAGTGCCTAGGGGGATACTTAGAGAAAGGTAATCATTTAAAAAATGTTGACCCTCTGTGGTCCATGCTATTATTTTCTTCCTCCAAGTCACCAGCAACCAACAATATAGATGTGAAAAAGCAGAGGTCATGTGTCTAACTCCTCCCTGCCCCACCCCTCCTCAATTATAAAGCCAGTACCAGCAAGGCTGAGCCACGAAGACACAGACACAAAAAATGCCTCCCAAGAGCATGCCTCTCTAAAGCCTCAGCATCTTTGTGAAAAGGGGCAAAAGCAGTGTAAGTAATGGGTTCAGAGTGCACGATGGAAGATGCTCCTTGGGAGGAATTCTAGGAATCTGCAATGACCAGCATCCTGAACCGCAGGGTGGCTAGAAAGGGGTGGAAGGGGCAGCTTCCTTTGCTGACAAAATGTCCAAGGCTCCCAAGCCCAAGGCAGGAAAGTGCTCTGGCCCAGTTAAGGCTAATGAAAGTCTCCTCCTCATACAGCTTCTCAGGAAACCAGCTGAAGGGTGGCATGTAAGCCCTGAAGATGGCTCTGAGTCAATCCGGTTGATGAAAAAGGTGCATTGGACAGGAGTCAGAAGCAGCAACAAAGGGGAGGCACCCAGATGAGCCAGAGGCCCATCAGGGACACTTCTGAGTCATCGGGGACAGAGGGGCACGAAACTGGTGAGGGGAGGGAGCAAAGAAGAGAAAGGTAAAGCAAAGCCAATTCTGACAGCCCTGCAACTGGAGCAGTCTCTGTCCAGTATCTGAGAGATATTCAAACTGCTTTTCGAAATTAGTTCAGGGTGGTGCCGTTCTAAAAGAATAAATCCAAGGGGCTTTTTTTTTTTAGGAGAAAATTAATGACTTTGAGAAGAACAAGAGAAATTAAGCACCAAGACAACGTTCCTTACTTCCGATTTTCACCAGACACTCATTAGCTTTCCCGAAACGAAACTTCACTTTCTCCCTCCCCCTCCCAAACTCGAAGCATCCCTTAAGATGAGCAGACAGTGAGCATGAGATGCCCAAACCAAACTCTTGGCTGTCAGCCGCTCCCTGGGACCTCTTCACCTGGGAACCATTTTCTACACAGTGAGATTTGACTTTTTAAACAATCCTCTTTCAGAGAGAGGGCTAGTGTTTTACTGGAAAGAGAACCAGAAACCTGATTTTTGTCTTGGCTGTGTGCCTGCCTCACTGGGTGACCTTGGGTTACACACACACACACACACACACACACACACACACACTGGGGCTTCAATCTCACACACATGCATACATTCACACAAATACACACACACACACACACACACACACCAATTTGGGGGCAAAAAAGGGTTGGACAAGATGATTTCTAGGTGCTCCAAGTGAAAAACTTAAGAATTTGAAGAAACCCGCTGGAACAAAAAAAAAGGGACCTTTAAAAATCTCTAATATTCCATGAAGTTATCTATTCTGACTTACGTGAAACCAGAGCAAGTCACCAGCAACCAACAATAATAACCAAGGCATCTGAACCATGACATGGAGCATGACTTTGAAGAAAAACCCAACTGGCCCTGCCACTGATGCACCTTGCCTCTTGAGACCCAAGTGGCCTGTTGGAACTTCAGGAGCGTCCTTGAACGTCAAGTGAGGGGTGGGGGAGCCAGCTCACCGAGGCAGGTGGGGCTCCCTCCCCCAGCCCCCATGCTAGCCAGACATCTTCTCCTGGATTTTGCTCCAGAGGAGGCCACTGGGTTAGGAGAGCCCCTCCACCCCTCCTCACCTTGCCTTGTCCAGAATAATAGTACAACCTCCCTCAGCTGCATCACGGGGAAGTTAAGCCTCTGAACCTCAGTTATTTTTTCTGTAAAATGGTGATTCTGTAAAATGGCTCTGCAGTAACCATCTTTACTCCATCCCCATCTCCAGGTCAACAGCAAGACCGGTCTGTCAGGGGTCAGCCTCACATAGCCCCATTCATTCACTCAGCCAACACTTTCTTCTGGAGAACCTTCTCCCTTTCTCCCCACCTGCCTCCTGCTCCAGCAGAAAGACATGAGCACCCATCACCCACCGTTCCATCCAAGGCTTATCAGATAACGGGCTGACCAGATAAGGGTTCCTGCAGGCAGAGAGTCTTAAGCAGGGCCCATGAACTCCCTAAAACTGTGGACAAAAATTTTTGGATGGTGCCTATGTGTATTTTTTGGAGAACTTGTCCATATTTTCATCAAGTTCTCAAAAGTGTCCATGAAACCATTTTGCTCCTCCCCACCACACACACCCCTCTCCCTTTCATCCCCTCATTGAATTAAAATACTCTCAGATTTTCAGCTTACAAAACACTTTTAACTTTACCTTTATGTCTGAGGTACTGTCATCCCATTTTACAGATCGGGATATGGAGGCTAGGGGTGGCATGACTTGCTCAAGGTCATGGCTAATACGGAGAGAAGCAAGACTGGAACCTCATTCGAACTCCCAATCTGGCACTCTTTGGGGAACTCTCACCCAAGCCCTCTAGGTACCCCACCTGTTGGTGGCTTCGCTTCCTCACCGCAGAACCAGATCTGAAGCCCTTCTGTTTCCTCTGCCTGGTCCCAGGGCCCCCAAGAGCTGTTTTCCCTACATTTCCCCGCCCCTTGGGCTCTGGCTGGGGTTGCGCGCAGGCCTGGGAGCCTGAGGTTCGGGCCGCTGTATGGTGGCCCGGTTCAGCCCACCTAGAAGGGCTACTCCAGGCACAAGAGCACCCGGGGTCAGGGGCACACTCCGGAGAGCGCGCAGGTGTAGAGTCGGTGCCGCCCTACGCCTCCCTCGGGGAACCGCCGGGAAGAACCGAGAGGAAAGGCCGTCACCCGACCGGTTCCCTCGCGGTCCGCCCCAGTCCTTAAAGGACTGGGGGAAGAGGAGAGACAAACAGGGGCGCTCAAGGCCTTGGGCGCAGGGCGGGGGTCTTGGGCAGGGAGTCTCTGGATGCAGCCAAGACAAAGATGGAGCGGTAAGGTTGCGCGCCACCTCCAATGGCGGGGGGCGCGTCGGAGCCCCGGGGGTGAGGCGGCCAAAGCCCCGGGGTTTGAGGAGTGGGCACGTACAGGAAGCTCGGGGAGGGTGGCGGGTCGGATCCAGGGACAAGACCGGGAGCATTCAATAGGCGCAGGTGAGTAGGGAGAGCTAAGTCCAGGCGACCCAAAGGGCCCACTTGCGGAAAAGGGGTGAATGCAGATGATCTAGGTGTCCCTGGGGGCGGCGGGAGGCGAGGAGACCCCACATCCTAGAGATCTGAGGTCCCGTGGGTGGGAAAGAAGACCCCGGGGGCGCATCCCCGAGCATGCTTGGGATTGGGGGTGGGGAGGAAAGAGTGGCCACCTCTTAGGGCGCACCGGGTCGGCGAGGGGGCCTCGGGATCTGGCTCCCGGGGCGCCCCCCGGGGATCGGGGGCGGGCCACGCGCTTACCCGCGTCCTCGTCGTCGAAGGAGTTCATGCACGGGAAGTAGATGGCGAGCGCCTCGAAGGAGGCGGACAGGCTGAGGCGGCTCTGCGAGCGCTCCATGCCCGCACCGGCGCCGGGCGCCTCGGCCGCGGCGGCGGCGGCGGCCGGCTTGGGCAGCTTGGCCGCCCCATTCTTGACGCGGAGTACGGCGCGCGGCGTGGTGGCGGCGGCCCGAGGCCGGGCCGGGGCTCCGCGGCGGGGCTGGCGGGCGCGGCGGGGCCGGAGGGCGGGCCGGGAGCTGGCGGCCCGCGGACCCGAGGCGCGCTGTTCTCCCGGCGGCGGCTGTGACGGCGGTGGCGGCGGGGGCAGCGGTGGCGGCGGGGGCAGCGGTGGCGGCGGCAGCAGCAGCTGTGGCGGCGCAGCTCGCTCTGGCCCGCGGCGCCCCTCGCCGGATGCGAGGGGCGGGCTCGAGCCGCCGCCGCAGCCAATCGGCACCGCCCGAGGGAGGGGGCGCCGCGCGCGGGGCGTGGGAGCCGGAGGGCGCGGGCGGGGCCCCTGCTCGGCGCCCAGGCCGCCAGGTGTGCGCGCCCCAAGGGAGGAGCGCGCAGGGCTGCTGCGCTCCCAGTCCAGGGGCCGCGCCCCCCACGTTTTCCCCTCCCCCACACTCAGCCCCCATACTCGCCCCGGATCCAGGCGTCCAGTCCCCGACTGAGACCGGCCTCCCCCCGGGACACAGACGCGCTGGAAGGCGACACAGTTACAGTGACCGGCACTCGAGATCCTCAGATTCGCACATGAACCCGCAGAGGAGCACAAACAGGCACCCACAAGAGTGCATTCACTCTACAATGTACACCACGGACACCCTCAGACTCTCACACACCCAGAGAGATTCACCCAGACTCACTCACTCATAGAGACCCTTGGGGTAACCAATCCACAGACCCCCTTAGACTCCAGACATCCGAGACCCACACAGGTAGGTACATCCACGGACACACACAGACTCACAACCAGAGACCTGCAGACACACTCAGAGCGACAAACAGGGACACCCTTAACCACACAGGGAGACCCTCAGAGCCCAGACGAACCCACAGAGAAGTTCAGGTGGGCACACACACCCTCGTGAACCCACACTCCTCACAGAATTCACACACAGACACTCATACTCAGTGATACACTCTCAGACCTGCACACAGAGACACCAGTGCCCCTCCTAACGTTGACCCCCCTCAGCACCCATTCACATACACCCAGAAATACCCTGACAAATCCTGTCAGACTCACACACAGTCACCCTCAGACCCAGACCCTCAAAGAGAGACACTCAGACACACCTCAGTGGGCACACACAGGTTCACACCCAGACACAGCCCCAGAGACTTAGTCATTCCTGGTGATGGATACATTCTGATGCACAGACACCCTCAGACTCATACAGGGACACAGATACACTCCACCAGACTCACACAGACACTCCCACATATAAACCCCCAGGGACTCTCACACACACACACACACACACACACACACACACACACACACACAGGCTCAGACATGCAGAGCCCTGTAGGTGAACACAATCACAATCGGAAACCCGCACTCCATTCCCTGGCCTTGACCCGAGACCTCGGTCCCCACCTAGTCAGGCCCAGATGTCTAATTTCTCCCAGCTGCTTCCACATCTGCTTCCTGAAGCAGCCTGCTGAGATGGCAAGAGCACAGATTTGATCCAGACTGTGGCGCTATCCTTGCATGTGGTCTAAGGCAAAGTCCTTTACCTCACCTGCCAGTTTCCTCATCTGGACAAGGGGGATGCAAACCCTCCCTTTTGGATGGTTGTGAGGATTAAATAAGATAACACGTGTGTTAGCTTTCAGTTGTTGTGTAACAAAGAGGCTTAAAAAAAAGAAACATTTATTAGTTTACCATTCTCTAGGTCAGAAGTCTGAACAGGCTCAACTGGGTTCTTTGCTTAGGGCCTCACGAGATATCGGCCAGATTCCAAGCTCATTCAGGTTGTTGGCAGTATTCAGTTCCTTGTGGCTGTAGGATTGAGGCCCCTATTTCCTTTCTGGCCATTGGCCAGAAGTCACTCTCAGTTCCTAGAAGCGGCTCTCTGGTCCTTGCACATGGCCTCCTCCATCTTCGAGGTCATTATTAGGATGTCAGACACTTCTCATCCTTAGAATCCCTCTAACTTCCCTTCTGCTTACTGGACTGAGAAAACTCTCTGCTTTTAAAGTGCTCATGTGATTAGATTAAGTCTACATGAAAATATACATACATACATACATATATATATATATAGCTTGACACTTATAAGAGATATATATGATACATATATGACATATCATGTATATATCATTTACAAGATATATATGTATATGTACTTTATAGTGCATGTGTGTTCATGTGTGTGGACCTGCAAGTGTGTGTGTGTGCGTGTGTGTGTGTATCTTACCCAGCCCGAGGGGATCTAGGAAGACTTCCTTGGAGAGGTGACATTTTAGCTGAAAATGGCACCTGCTATGTGCCTGGCACTGTTATTGACCCTGGCGATATATATATACCAGCAAATGAAATAAAGTCACTGCCCTCACATTTGCATTTTAAAATCATCTCTGGGGCTGCTCTGCGAGGAAAGGATTGGAGTGATTTAGAGGGTTGCTTCCCTCCTTCTCTTCAGATAAATCCTGATTTGAACCAAAAAGACACTGATTGTTTTTAAAATGTGAATGGCAGGGGAGGCTGAGAAAGAATGTCCCGTGGGAAGGTGAAGTGGAGGAGGGGGAACCAAGGCCAGATGGAAGGCTGTGGGCCTTGGGGGGACGGCAACAAGGGCCAAGGCTGAGGAGAGGGCAGGAAGGGCTGAGCCTGAGAAAGTTCCTAAGATAACTCAGGCAGGATTAAGAGACAGGCTGGATGGGTGGGGATCGGGAAGGAAAAGGGGAACAGAGGCACTGCCAAGGTTTGCCGCGTCAAGAGAAAACAGCACATATGGATGGAACTCCTCCTCTTCAGCATCTCTCCTCTAAGATGAAGCACAGAGGGAAGTGGCCCCAAAACTTTGCATGTGTAGCAAGACCCAGGTGAGTGCCTTTCTAGAAGTAAAAGGTGGCTGGAATGTAGCTAAACCCAAGAGGGCCCTGGTTGCTCCTTTGTCAGCGAGAAAAAGACTGATCCTGTTCGTGTTCTGCCTGTTGGGGTAGCGGCGTGTGAGTGTGTGTGTGTGTGTAAAACATCTCTGTGTGTATGTCTCTCAATAGATGGGCACTTCTGCATATCTGTGTCCTTGTCTGTGAATGACCTTGTCTCTAAACATGTCCTTGCAAGATGCATGTCCTTGTGTTAAGTGAATCCAGACTGGCTTTAAATACAACATGCCTCCTGGTCTTTGTATGCACTGGTGTATGTGTGTGTGTGTGTGTGTGTGTGTGTGACAGAGAGACAGAGACAGAGACAGAGACAGAGAGACAGAGAAAGACGGAGACAGAGACACAAGAGAGCGCTTATCCATTCTCTGTGTGCATGAGCCATGTGTCCCAATCTTTGTGTGGGTCTGTATCTGCTTGAGTGGGTATGTGCTGGTGTCTCCTATTAATAGTGTGTCCTTCTCAGTGTCTGCCTTACCACTTGTGTATCAGTGTCTACATGTGTGTGTATGTAACGGGGCTGTGTTGGTTATATTTAGGTATCAATGTCAGATTTCTGTTCTTGTCCACGTGTGTGTGTATCTGGCTCCCTACATCCTGGTCACTGTGAATTTATCCTTGACTATGTGTGAATGCTGCTGTGTGTGGACTTTTCTATGTGTGCTGACAGCTTGAGAGGGGACTCATATTTTCTTGGGTTAATCTTTGCCTTTAAGTAGCTAATACGTGACTGAGCTGATGGGGATAGACATATTAAGATCTTTTAGTAACTCCAAGTCCCCTAGCCAACTACCTAACCATCCTAACCATTACTTTATGCTTCCATCCATCCATTCAACCATCCATCCATCCATTCAACCATTCATCCATCCATCCATCCAACTATCCACCCACACACCCATTCATCTCAATTGTACTAACATTTACTAGCTATATAGTTATCTCTCTTAGACAAATTACTTAACTTCCCTGTGTCTCTGTTCTCTCATCTATAAAATGCGGATGATACCTGATGGGGCTGGGAGTGGGGAAGTGGGGGAGTTAAGTGAGATACTGCATATGAAACACTTAGCACATTGCATAGTGCATAGTAAGTGCTTTCTATATTAACTATTATCATCATCATTGTGGCAGACAGTATATTTCAGCAAATTCTCATCAGCACTTTACTAAGGGCCAGGCCTCAGCTAGAAGCTGGGTGGGAGGGTCCTAGTATAGCAGAGGCCATTAAGTGCCTCTGCCACCACTTTCTTGTGTAACCTTGGATAAAGCCTATGCCTGCTTTGGACCCATAGAATGGATAAAGCACCCTTGCCCCACCTCCCTTATGGAGATTCTGAGTGTACCTGCCCTTTAAAAACCGCAAAGAGCTATGCACAGTTATGGAGCACGCCAGGGGATCCCCTAAAGCCTCAGAATGGCAGGGCCCAGTCCTGGGTCATCTTGAGGGTCAGGCAGAGCTGACACAAGGCCAGGACCCACTGTCACTGCAGGGCTCAATCCACTGCTTCCTGTCACTTCCTTCCTATCACTACCAGCCTCTGTTTTCCCTCTGGGGAAGAATCTGATGTGCTCTCATGGCAGGAAACAAGCATGTGAGGGAACAGGGAGCGAAGTGGGGCAGGAACATACCTTCCTCTTGTCCACCAAGAGCATCTTCACTTACTATTTGGTGAGGGACCTTATGCTTAAAAAAAAAAGAAAAAGAAATAAAGGAACTGGGTAAGGGAGGTGATTTCTGCCCCAGTAAACCACCCCTTTGGACAAGAGACAGAGAAAGAAGGAAACAAAGGGTAGAAAGAGTCAGAGACTAGAAAAGAGGGACATAATAACAGAGAGACACAAGAGGCAGAGAACAAAAGAGAGGGAGAGAGATCATTAGAGATAGGAAGAGAAGGAATTAAGTCAGGCTTTATTGCACACCTGGTTTGGGCCGCCTCTGTTTCAAGGGCTGCTATACTTCCTGAGTCATCCTCAACCAACACACACACACACACACACACACACACACACACACACACACACACACAGCAGGGGGTGGAGGAGGAGGCAGGGGTCTTGAGGCAGGGGTCTTGAGGTAGGGGCAGATTCTTGCCATAAGAAACCTCCTGTGTGACCTTAGGCAAGGCTAAGACACAATTTGGGTCTCAGTTTTCTCATTTGGAAAATGAGCCCACAAACCTCATTCAGTGGCTTCAAGGCTAAATGGGATAATCCTGTAAAAGAGTTTTAGAAATAATGGAGAAAAAAATGGAAAAGAACCTTTGGAACTAGACAAGCTGATTTTTACAGTTCATAAGGAAAAACAAACATGTAAAAATTGTCAGGAAATGTGGAGTTGGGGAGAGTAGGGAAGAAAATGAGAGACAATAAGCTCTATCAGATAGTAAAACATTATAAAACTACAGTAAGTTTTTTAAAGGCTAAAAAAAAAAAAAAAGATGAATTTCCTCAATATATAAAGAACTCTTAAAAAACAATATGGAAAGGCCATTGCTCCAATAGGAAATGGAGAAAGGACTTGAACAGACAGTTCACAGACATATAAATATAATCTGTAAATGACATAAATAGCAAAATGTTATTCAGTATCTCTCACAATTAAGGGAATGTCAATTAAAATAAAAGTGAACCATCATTTTTGACTTAGTCTAACAAAGAAGAAAATGCTTGACAATAAACTGTATGGAAGTGGGAGCAGGGAAATAGACACAGACACACACTGTCGGTGGGAGTATATATTAATTGATGGAAACTCTTCGGAGATTAATTTGTTGGTATCTATCAAATATTCACATCTACAAATCATTTAATTTAGAAATTCACCATTTTACTCAGCAATTCCACTTCTATGAATTTATTCTACAGATTTACCTGCATATATGCACATGTATAATATGTATAAGAATGTTTGTTGCAGCATTGTTATAACAGCAAGAGACTGGAAACAAGCTATAGGCCCATTCAATAAATTATGATACATCCATACAGGGAATTCTACAGTCATTTTAAAGAACAATGTAGGTCTCCATATGCACTGATAGCCTAGATAGACAATTAAATAAAAAAGCAAAATCTGAATAGTATATATAATATGATCCCATCTGTGTGTATGTGTTTATATACATATGTATATATATGCATATATGCATATACATATATATTCATATTTAAATATTTATCTTTGAATAGACATGCAAATTTCAGGAGCAATATACAAGAAGCTATTAACTATGGTTTCCTCTGGGAAATAAGAAAACTTTCAGGTGAGAGTCAGTATATTTTGCTTTACGCCCTTCTCTATGGTGTAGATTATTTTTTACCATGAGCATGTATTTTTCTGAATAAAAAAATTTAAATACATTTTTCACCTAATAAGGTGTGAGTATCAACAATTTGTAAGTAGTTGAAGTGTCAGTGTGTTACTTGGGCCAGGGTTACACACTAACTCCCTGTTAACTCTGAGTCCAGCAACATGGATTAAGTGGGAGCATGTGTCAATATCCAGTCTCCTGGGAGTGAGGAAGTAGCCTAAGCTGCCCAAAACAACCACCTGCCATTTCACAAGCCATCATCTGCTCTCCCAAGCCAAGGGAGGCCCTGTCTGGGTGTGAACAGTGGACTCTTCTTTCCAGGACCCAGAACCTTTTCCTACTGTACCCCTTCTCCCACCAGGCAACCTTGACATCTGAAGCTCTCCTTTGATGGCACCCAGATCAAAAGGAGGAGCCAGCTGGGATCTAGCAGCCTAGAGCAAGGTTAAGATTTGCTCTGTCAAAAGTTCCTGGTGTGACCCTGGGGAAGCCAGTCTCTCTCTCCGGGCCTCAAGTGTCAAAAGGGGAGTGGCATAGGATGACCACTAAATGCCCTCCCAGCTCTGACATCTTTTTGAGTCCAAGTTGGTTTGGATGTTCTTTCCACTTCTGTGAGTAACTCCCTCGGGTTGGATAGTCAGGAGTTCGAAACTGAGCTCTGGAAGTAACTAGCTTCTGAAAGTCACTAGCTGTATAACATCGAGCAAGTTGTTTCACCTCTCTGAGCTTTAGTTTGCTCATCTGTAAATCAGGGAAACTAATAATATACCTCATAGGATAGTTGGCAAATAGTAGTAGCTCAATAAATATTACCCATCATCTAAAGAAGGTACATATATACAATGGAATAGTACTCAGCCATAAAAAAGAATGAGATAATGACATTTGCAGCAACATGGATGGACCTAGAGATTATCATACTAAGTGAAGTAAGTCAGAAGGAGAAAAACAAATACCATATGATATCACTTATATGTGGAATCTAAAATATGACACAAATGAACTTATCTACGAAACAGAAACAGACTCACACAGAGACATAGAGAACAGACTTGTGGTTGCCAAGGGGGAGGAGGGGTGCAGGAGGGATGGAGTGGGAGTTTGGGATTAGCAGATGCAAACTATTATATACAGAATGGATAAACAACAAAGTCCTACTGTGTAGCACAGGGAACTATATTCAATATCCTGTGATAAACCATAATGGAAAAGAATATAAAAAAGAATGTATGTATATGTATAACTGAATCACTTTGCTGTACAGCAGAAATTAACCCAACATTGTAAATCCACTTTACTTTAATAAAAAAATATTAGCCATCACCAATTTTCTTCTCCTTCTTCCCCTTCTTCTCCTTCTTCTTCACCAGTCTCACTTAGACCTGTCCCTCTCAGAAGCAGCCCCAGTTAAGGGCCTTTCCCACCTTGCCTCCCACTCTGCACCCAACAGCTCTCCTGAGCCAGAAAAGAATCAGTCAGCATAAAACCTAGCACTTGCTGCTGAATTCATGTGAAATCACGGGTTAATGCGTGGCCCCTGTCCAAATCACCCATGAGTTTTATTATTAACTAACAAAGGCTGAGCATCCAAGATGGTCAGGAAAGGCAGGTGGACAGAAAAGATTTGCGGATGGGGCCTCTTGGAATTCATCTGAGCTTCATTTGCAATATATTTTCCAAGAGTGATCTCTTCCTTCAAGATGCTGTAACAAGCTCTAGAGATTAAGGGAAAGTGGGCATAAAGAAAACCTTTGGTGCCAAACAAATTATGCTACGTGGGTCAGCTCTGATTTCACCTCCATGTCCAATGGTCCCTACTGAGAAGTAGCTGGATATTCCTCCATCCTCCTATACACATCCTATCCTAATACCAGGAGAGTGGGCTCTCTCCCACTGTTGTGCCATGTGCCCTTCTTTAACCATGGCATTCATGTCCTCTTGGTCTTCTACTTCCCCATCTTCAAAAAAGGGGCAGTTTCCAAACTGCTTTCCCATCCATGATTTTACTTCATCCTTGTAGCAGTTATTACTGAATAAATAAGTACGTAAGGGGGGCTTCTCTGGTGGCACAGTGGTTAAGAATCTGCCTGCCAATGCAGGGGACACAGGTTCGATCCCTGGTCCGGGAAGATCCTACATGCCACAGAGCAACTAAGCCCGTGTGCCACAACTACTGAGCTCACGCGCCACAACTACTGAAGCCTGCACGCCTAGAGCCCGTGCTCTGCAGCAAGAGAAGCCACCGCAATGAGAAGCCCGCACACTACAACGAAGAGTAGCCCCTGCTCGCGGCAACTAGAGAAAGCCCATGCACAGCAAAGAAGACCCAACACAGTCAAAAAATAAATTAAAAAAACACTTTATTAAAAAAAAAATAAGTACATGACGCATAGCAGGAGTGAGAGTCCATTCACTTGGGATCAGAGTAACATTGGCTCCATAGCATGAGTTGCAAAGTGTTCTCTCCTCCTCTGTTTGCAACATTTCCCATGTTCTTGGACATTTGTGTTAATGGAATCATATATTATTTAATTTTGTTTCTAATTTATTTTTCTCATCATCGTGGATGTGAGATTCATCCATATTGTTGCACATAATTCTAATTCATTCTCTTTTATTGCTATATAGTACTCCATTATATGACTACACCACAATTTATTTGTTTATTCTACTAATTGATGGATATTTGGGTTGATTCCAGTTTATGACTGTAGTCGACCCTCTGTTTCCACAGTTTCTGCATCGTTTGTGGCTGTTCTTCACGGAGTTGTTTATAATATTCTAAGTTAGATACAGAAGATTCCTACATTGTGTGGAACCCGTGGATATGCAGGAATGACTGTACTACAACGTTTAAATAAGGGACTTGAGCATCCATGGATTTTGGTATCCACAGGGGTCCAGGAACAAATCCCCCTTGAATACCAAGAAATGACTGTATTATAAATGAACTACTATATGAACTACTATGATGATCATTTTTGTACATTTTTTGGTGAATAATGTATGCACCCATCTCTCTTGGATATATACCTACAAGTCAAATTACTGAGATATAGTGTGGTCATGTGTTTATTTTTAATGGGTACTTCTAAACCGTTTCCAAAGTAGTTATACCAATTTACACTCTTATCAGCAATAGATGAGTTCCAGTTGCTCTATATCCTTACCAACACTTTGTATTATTCATCTTTTTAAATTTTACTTATTCTTGTGGCTTTGTAGTGAGTTTCAGTTTTCATATTTACATCTATGATGCATTTTAAATTGTTTTAATGTATAAAACAAGGTGAAGAGTCAAGATTTATTTTTTTTCCACATAAAGATCCAACTGATCTAATAGCATTTATTGAAAATACCATCTTTTCCCCACTGTGGCCCATTTGTCATCAATCATGGATTATATGGGTGTGTTTTTTGGATATAAATGACTAACATTTTGATGAACTTCTTTCCAGACTTCTCATTATGCAGAAAAACTCATTCGCTTTTAAATGAACAAGATCAGGTTTTGTCACCTTTTATAAATTATTCATTATTACATGGATATAGTTTAGGATCAACAAATATGCATAGTGCTCCATCATGGGGATGTCTCTATGTCCCTATAATTTAATCATTCCTTTGTTGATGACAATTAGGCTGTATCTAACTTAGAATATTATAAACAATTCTGTGAAGTGCATCCCCACATATATCTCATTGCGCTGTTGGCCTTTTAATTCCTTAGAATCTATTTCTAGAAGTGGCAAAGTAAATTCAAGGAGTATATACGTGTTACATATTGACACTGATTAAAACTGCCCATCTGAAACGTTGTATCCTCCACTAGTGTGTAAGATATAGTGGCAGGGACTTCCCTGGTGGTCCAGTGGCTAAGACTCTCCTCCAGTGCAGGGGGTCCGGGTTCAATCCCTGGTCAGGGAACTAGATCCCACATGCCGCAACTAAGTATTCGCATGCTGCAGCTAAAAGATCCCACACACCACAATGAAGATCCTGCGTGCCACAACTAAGACCCCCGCACAGCCAAATAAATAAATAAATAAATAAATAAATATTTTTTAAAAAAAGATTTCATGGTAGAATTTGCAGTAACATGGATGGACCTAAAGACTATCATACTAAGTTAAGTAAATCAGAAATAGAAAGACAAATATCATATGATATCACTTATACGTGGAACCTAAAATATGATACAGGGGCTTCCCTGGTGGCACAGTGGTTGAGAATCTGCCTGCTATTGCAGGGGACACGGGTTCGAGCCCTGGTCTGGGAAGATCCCACATGCCGCGGAGCAACTAGACCCGTGAGCCACAACTACTGAGCCTGCGCCTCTGGAGTCTGTGCTCTGCAACAAGAGAGGCCACGATAGTGAGAGGCCCGCGCACCACGATGAAGAGTGGCCCCTGCTTGCCGCAACTAGAGAAAGCCCTCACACAGAAACGAAGACCCAACACAGCCAAAAATAAATAAAGAAAGAAATTAAAAAAAAAAAAAAAAAAAAAAGCCAGTGGACGTGACTCATACTATTCCCAAATAGCTGAAAGGCACTTCTTAAAAAAAAAATAAATAAATAATGGAAAAGAATATGAAAAAGAATCTATCTATTTACCTATCTGAATCACTTTGCTGTACATGAGAAACAACACTGTAAATCAACTATACTTCAATAAAAAAAAAAAAAGATTTCATGGCAGAATTAAAAAGTATCTCATCCCCCAGACCCTGACCTTCCCAAGACTACGTTTTCCCCCTCTTAGCTCAGGTTACCATCTTGATAAAACAGAGTAACTAATTGAGGCAAAGTCTTCTCAGAGTTCACAGAGTCCATACGATTTCCGTAACTTTTTCTTATAGGCACTGCTAGACTGTGCTTCCCAGCCTCCTTTGTAATTAGAAGGAGCCCGTGTGACAGATCTGAATAATGGAATATAGAAGGAAGTGATAGATGTCACTTACAAGCCTGTCCCATAAAACCCTGGAGCTTTCGCCATCTCCCAGCTGAATGGCGAGTGTTCAAAGCTTAGAGGAGGGCGGAGTCAGCAGAAGTTAACTGGGTGACTAAATGACTACATAGAGCAGAGCACGCACACACCACATGCAAATTAGACTGCAATATCAGCAAGAAATAAAACTTTATTGTCTGAAGTCACTGAGATTTTAGACTTCTTTGTTGCAACCATTAGTCTATCCTGGCTAATATATTCACTACTGAGTCTTGTACTTGAGTTGCGAGGAGAAATTAAGTTGGGGCCAAAGGAGCCTTGTCGGGGCCATGGGCCACGTGGGGCGAGGAAAGCCAGATTTCCCAGAGAAGCAAGAGGGTGATAAAAAGCTCTGTAGAGATGAACAGAGAAAATCAAGCTGTGGAAATAGGGAAAGGACAAACTTGGTGCCTTGATTTTTTCAGTTCTCAATTTCATTTCTTCATGAGATTGTCTGAAACATACATGTTGGGTTGCCTACCCGAATCCATCTTCCTGCCCCTTCCTCTGTTTTTATCTGGGTAATTCACCCTCCACTACACAGCCATTCCTCCTGCCAGTGTTTAGTTTATGCATATGACTCAATTCCGACCAACGTGATGTGAGTGAAACTTTGGGGACAAGCAGCTCCTTGGAAAGCTTCCCTTACTGTTAAAAAATAAACACATTAGAGAGAAACACTGCCTTTTCCATTGCTGGGCATATACTTATTGCAACCAGGAAGGAAGCTAAATTAGGACAAACCTGAAAAATTGGATGGCAGAGCAGGTAAAAGAAAGAACCCAGATCCTTAATGATGTCACTGAGCCACTGAATTAACCAACCTTGGAGCTGCCCTACTTAGGTGGCTTAGTATAATTGTTAGCATGTACATTTCATTACTGTTTAATACATATTGCTTTGAGCTTTCTGATTTTGTTTTGAGTCACCAAAAAGCATCCCAGCGGATACACTCACCTGACTATATTTTGTGCCAATGAGTCTTTGACATTGCCCGGCATCCCTTCAATTAAACCCACTCCTTGTCTTGTTTCTTGAAACCAAGTAACCCCAGACTCAGCCAGAGCTTCTCCAGGACACCTCTAAATGTGGATTTTAATGGCAGGTGTCTTTGTTTCTGATTCAGGGAAGAAAGGTGCAGGAAGGAGGGAGGAAAGTGGATGCAGGTTTCTCCCGGACCGTGGGAGAAACATGTGGGGGATGAGGAAGGTAATGATAGCCATCTCCCCAGCCCTGTACCTCTGAACCGGGCTGACTCACTCACACATCACAGAGCCCTTGGATAGTAAATATTTACTGCACACTTCCTTTGAGTCAGGCACTGCTCTAGGTCTCAGGAAGAGCAGAAAACAATGCCCAAACAGAAAAAAAATTTCTGTCCTCATGAAGATGATATTCTGGTGGGGAGAAACAGAAAATGAAGAAGAGAAATAATAAAAAACTGTGTATAGTGTTTAGATGGTCGGAAGTGATGTTGAAAAAAAAAGTATATAAAGTAGAGAAGGAGAATTGAGAGTGTCTGGAGAAGGATTTATAACGTTATGCAGGATGGCCAGGGAAGCTTCACGAGAAGGTGACATTTGAGCAAAGATCTGAAGGGGTAACTGATGCAGATAACCAGAGAGTGTTAGAGGCAGAGGAAACAGCAAGTGCAAAGGCCCTGAGGTGGGAGTATGCCTGGTGTGTTGGGAAAAAGGAAAGGAGGCCAGTGTGGCTGGTGTGGATAAATGAAGGGGGAAGGTGGTACAACATGCAATCAGAGAGGCAATAAGGGAGAGGAGTGGGAAGATGGTATAGGCCTTCTTGATTTGTGCAGTAGTCATAAGCCACAAATATTACTATTTTGTTACTATTCCTTAAAATGACTTCTTGTTTAGATACATTTATTTGAGATGAAAATTTTATACTACTACTATAGATGAAGAACCAGTATCACTTGCCATAAATAGAAGGTGACCGAATAAATAAATAGGACAAAACTGAAACAATATTAACTTATAGGGAGATACTGCGGCTTGCAGAAGGCTTGAGTCTGAAGTCAGCAATCTCTCTGATAAAAGGCTGATTAACACTCTAGAGAAGTGATAAGACACAGTAGCACTGAATGAAGACTTTCTCAGTGAAATGGAGATGATCTAAAATCATCTGTTCCTCTAGGTAGGGTGACCAACAGTTCTGGTTTCCCTAGGACTAAGGGGTTTCCCAGGATGTACTTTCATAATTGGGACCGTTCTGGATAAACCAGGATGATTGGTCATCCTACCACTGGGGGTCCCCATCCCACTCTTTAGCCTCAGACCATCTTGCTTAGGCTTGGTTTCTCTAGGTTGTCCTTTGTAGTGGGCTGACTCTAAGATGACCGTTGCCTCCTGGATTTGTATCCAGACACAGGGCACCCACGAATACCCTTGAGAGAGGGTGCAACCTGTGACTTGCTTCTAACCAGTAAAAATTGGCCAAAGTGATGGCCCATCACTCCTGTAATTAGATTATGTAAGATGGTGACTTCCACATCCCTGACATACGCTCTCTCTTGCCTTCTCAGCTTGCATGCTTGAAGCAAGTGGCCATGCTGGGGAGGCCCAAGGGAAGCTCTGGCCAACAGCCAGCTAGGAACTAAGACCCTCGGTCCAAAAGCCCAGAGGAACCTAATGTTGCCAAAAACCATGTGAGCTCAGAGGCAGATTCTTCCCCTTTCGAGCCTTCAGATGAGACCCCAGCCCTGGCTGACACCTTGATTGCAGCCTCATGAGAGACCCTGAAGCAGAGGATGCAGTGAGCCCTGTCCTGACTCCTGACCCACAGAAACTGTGAGACCAGAAATGTATGCATGCGCATTTTCAAGACTGTTTGTGGTAATTTGATATTTAACAATACAGAAGTTCCTCCCTTATCTGCAATTTCAGTTACCTGTAGTCAACTGTAGGTCCAAGAATATTAAATGGAAAATTCCAGAAATAAACTATTCATAAGTTTTTAATTGCATGCCATTCTGAGTAGTGTGATGAAATCTCATGCTGTCCCACTCTGGACATGAATCATCCCTTTGTCCAGTTTATGCCACCTGTCCTGGTTATCAGATCAACTGTCACAATGTTGTAGTACTTGTGTGCAAGTGACCCTTATTTTACTTAATAATGGTCCCAAAGCGCAAGAGTAGTGATGCTGGCAATTCGGATATGCCAAAGAGATGCCATAAAATGCTTCCTTTAATGGAAAGGTGAAAGGTCTTGACTTTATAAGGAAAGGAATAAAACATATACTGAAGTTGCTAAGATCTACAGTAAGAATGAATCTTCTATCCATGAAATTGTGAAGAAGGAAAAAGAAATGTATGCTAGGGACTTCCCTGGCAGTCCAGTGGCTAAGACTCCGTACTTCCACTGCCGGGGGAACAGGTTCGATCCCTGGTCGGGGAACTAAGATCCCACATGCCACAGGGAAGAAATGTGTGCTAGTTTTGCTGTCACATCTCAAACTGCAATTTGTGGCCACAGTGCATGATAAGTGCTTCATTATGATGGAAAAGACATGAAATTTGTACAATATTTTGAGAGAGAGAGAGACCACATTCACATAGCTTTTATTACAGTATACTGCTGTAATTGTTCTATTTTATGATTGGTTATTGTTGTTAATCTCTTACTGTGTCTAATTTATAAATGAAACTTTATCATATGTATGTACGTATAGGAAAAATTATATACAGGGTTTGGTACTTGCGCAATTTTAGGCATCCGTTGGGGGTCTTGGAATGTATCCCCAATGGATAAGGGGGAACAACTGTACATACTAAGACATTCTTTCCATCCCAGTGCTGACCATTTTCTTGGCTCATGTACACACCCTGTAGACCTGAGGCTATGGCATCTGACCCTCAAGGAACCCTGCCCTACTTCCCTCTGGCTTCACCCAGCTGAAGCTGACAGTGGCTCAGGGTCCACTTGGTGGACAGAGTTCAATATCCACACCTGGGGGATCATTACTCCCAGCCTGGCAAACAGGAGAGTGATGGGAAATCAAGGCCTGGAGTTGTTGGAGTTCAGCCATTGGGAGTCTGGAGCCTGAAGGAGGTAGCGTTCCAGCCACTGGACTGGAGTTGGGGACAAGACTCTGCATCTTGAACACCTCCCTTCCAGCCAAGCCCCCAAACTGCAGAGTCTGGATAAATCACCACCGCAAGGCCCTCTGTTCTCTAGACCTTTCTTCTCACCCTCCCTGCTTCTGACCTTCTTGCCCATCTCCTGATGTCCCATCCTGATAGCTTTGTGCCTGGTTCTCTTCTCGGACTAGTTCCTTCCATTTAACAAATCATCTGGATAGCCTGCTCACTTTTCAAATCAAAATAAGTAAATTTTCTTATGAAATAATTTTTGCACATTTTAGGAAATTTAGGGAAAAATTAAGCACAAAGGAAAAATAGAAAATCCTCTTAATCAAACCACCCAGAGATTGCCACTTTTAAACCTGACATGTTTTCTTCCGTTTTTTTTTTTTTCATGTAAGTGCATTTCAAAGGTCTCACACCCTAAGTAGTTTCATGACCTGTGTTTTGCTTTTTTCCCACTTAGCTTTCTATCATAAACATTTTCCCACTGCAATAAATACCTCTATGTCACTATTTTAAATTATTGAATAACATTCCATATTATTTAACTCATCCTTACTGTTTTTTATGCTCATGTTAATATTTAAAGAAATACTCTCCCAGGAATTCCCTGATGGTCCAGTAGTTAGTTAGGACTCTGTGCCCTCACTGCCAGGGGCCCGGGTTTGGGTTCAATCCCACAAGCTGCGCAGCGTGGCCAAAGAAAGAAAGAAAGAAAGAAAGAAATACTCTCCCAGTTAAATTGCTGACACATCCATAGTGGGTTCACTAGAAGTGAAACCACTGGGTCAAAAGGATGCATGTTTTCAAGGCCTTTAATAACTATTGACAAATCTCCCCTAACAATTTTGGAACACTCTTTACTCTCTCCAGGAGCCTATACACTATTCCCCATTCTTTAAAACTAGCTCCTGTGATTTTTTTGTTGTTTGCCATCACAATGCCATGATTTCACAGCTCCCACCACCACCAGACACCCACTCACTCGGACGTGTCAAATGTATAAACTTAGACAATCCACCCTCAAAACATTTATTTACATGTATGTGTATCCACAAACAATATATAATATTGCTTTGGGAGGGCATTTTTAAAACCTCATGTAAATTCTATTGTGTTATGTATCTTATTCTATTGTCCCTTTTTGTTCAACCAATACTGTTTTTGAGATTACTGTTAACTCTATGTTATGTAACTACTGTTTAATTTTTGTCTTCATTTTTTATAAATTCATTTTCAGACTGTTGTGGCTGCCATCACTTTGCTATTATAAGCTATGCTGTGGTGGATATCTTTATACCTATCTCTTTGTCTTTGCTAGAGTGCCTAAGCAGAGGAGGGATTGCAGGGTGGTAGGGCTGGCAGTGTCTTCCAAATTTACTTGACTGTGAGCCATGATAAGAAATACATTTTATATCATAATCTGGTAAGGCTCCCCCCACACACATACAAGTAAAACAAAAGTTTCATGAAATAATACTTATCCATATCATGACAAAAGCATTCTGATGTGTTTTATTCTATTTAAGTCAACTTTCTTTTTTTAATGTTGATCACAACCTACTAAACAGATTATTTAACATATTAATGGGCCATGACTCACAATTTGAAAAATAATAGATTAAAATGTATTTGGTTCCGCTACATACTTTGAAATTACTCTTCAGAATGGCTATGCTAATTTACAAGGCATTAGGTTCTTTTTTCTCTACATCCTACTCAACACTTGAAATTAACTTTTTTTTTTTTTTTTGGGCCAGTCTGATGAATGTAAAGCAGTGTGTCATTGTTGTTTTAATTTTTCTTTCTCTGATTACTAATAAATTGAGTTTCTCTTCATATGTTTATTTACTATGTAACTTCTTCAGAAAGTGAGTTTGCCTATTTTTCTATTGGGTTGCTAGATTTTTTTTTTTTTTTGGCTGCGTTGAGTATTCGTTGCTGCGAGCAGGCTTTCTCTAGTCGGGGTGAGCAGGGGCTACTCTTGTTGCAGAGCACGGGGTCTAGGCGCGCAGGCTTCAGTAGTTGCGGCATGTGGGCTCAGTAGTTGTGGCTTGCAGGCTCTAGAGCGCAGGCTCAGTAGTTGTGGCACACAGGCTTAGTTGCCCTGGAGCATGTGGGATCTTCCCGGACCTGGGCTCGAACCCGTGTCCCCTGCATTGGCAGGTGGATTCTTAACCACTGAGCCACCAGGGAAGTCTCCGGGTTGCTAGATTTTTTTTCTTGCTGACTTACTACTGAGTTTCTTGTACAACTTAGATTTTAATTCTTTATTGATTTTGTTGCAAATATGCTGCAAATACCTTTTCCCAATCTGGTAATGATTTGTTAACTTTGTCTGTGATGTCATTTATTGAACAGAAATCCATCAATCATTTTCTTGATGGTGTTTTATTTAAGAAATGCTTTCTTCACTCCATATCATAATGATTTACCTTTCAATTTTTTATAGCTGCTTAAACCATCTAAGGTTTGTCCTTATGTGGTGTGAGATAGTACATAATTTTATTTATTCCATACAGTGGATTCACTTTCCCCAACACCATTAAAATAATCCACCCTTTTCCCACTGATTTCTGTTGCCACCCCTATCACATACCAAATATCCATATACATGAGTCTGTTTCTGGATTCTTTTCTTCTGTTCCATTGGTCTAGCATTAATAGCACACTTTGAAAAATTAGACTTTATGTTTTAATGTCTGGTAGGGTAAGTTTCCCACCTTTGCTTTTATTTTTGAGACGACTTGTCTTAGCTACTTGTGGAGACTTATTCTTCCACGCAAATTTTCGAATTGGCTTATCCAATTCCTCTCCCCCAAATATTAGTGAGAATTACATAAATTGACACCATTACAATGCTATGTCTTTCCTTCCACAAACATAGTATATTTCTCCATTTATGCAGGAGGTAAAAATCTCCTTTAGTACATTCTCTCTGGCATGCTTGGCCAAGTTAATTTCTAGATAATTCATTTTCTTTTTTTCTCTTTTTCTTTTTCTAAAAAGAATTCTCCAGTTTAATAGATGAGAATGGTATCTTCTTTCAGGACAGCCAAGTTTTTCTATATACTTCCCTTTATGACCGTGTTTCCTGGATCACCTCGTTGGCAAGGTGAAAGATCTCAGAAACCCAGGGCCCTGCGAGAACCAAGCAAAACCAGTAATGCACTAGTGAAATGGGAAGTTGCCAAGAGTATCAATCTACAGAAGGTGCTAAGCATCCTTGGGGCTCTAAAACAACTCTAGATATGAAATGAGATGGAGAGAATTATAATGACCTGAATTCCTCTCTGGGATATCACTATACCTATTTGAAGGTGATACTTTCAAAAACTACTTGGGGTGTTAGGGGAGAGAGGAGATGCTTTGGACTATTAAACTGCCTCCTAAGGAAGATGGGTCTGCTTAACTGCAGGGAGCTAGTTTCATTAAGCAGATGTGCAAGTTCCGGGACAGAGCGGACTTGCTTGTTGCCACAAGGAGTCTTCCTTCTCAGCTCTTCCTTCATGCATCACCCAGCCTCTCTTCTAAACAAACATTGAGCAAACATTTTAAAGGAAAAAACAGACACTGAATTATTAGTTGCTCTGGGCACCTACACATTACAGGCTGGCAAGGGGTGGGGAAAAGGAATAGTCAGATATCCCGGGATCCTAGCAAGCACGGAACAGAAGCCTGAGCAGAGAAGAACCAGGAGATTAGGTAGACCACCCAAATGGAAACTTAGGAACAGGGACCAAGGCCAAAGCCCTCTTACAGGGACTGCAGCCCGTGCAGGATGGAACAGAGATCTCTTGAATTGAATAGTGGCCCTGTTGTTGAAACACCAGCATATTCCCCGAGAGAAAAAAATGGCAAAAGACCCGACCAGGCAAATTTCCAAATGAAGAAAAACAAATGGCTAATATAAAAAAAGAAAATGTTCAACTTCACTAGAAAGCAAAACAACAATAAGGGATTTTTCCCATCTGATTGGCAAGGTTTCTGTTTTCTTTTTCTTTCTTCTTGCTTTTTGTTCTTTCTTACTCTCTTTCTTTTTTAATGATGATACTCACTGTTGAGAGAGTAGGGAAAGGGCACTCTCACACACAGCTGGTAGTTCTGTGAATTGGCACAGCTTATCTGGAGGGCAATTTGGCAGACTGTATTAAAAACCCTTCAGACAGCACTCTTTTTGATCCAGCACTTCTACTTCTAGGAATTTTTCCTACGGAAATAATTAGAAATGAACACAAAGATGAATAATAGCAGCTTAGCATTTACTGGGTGTTCACTCTGTGCCAGACAATATGCTAAGAACTTTACACTTTACTCACTTAGCCTTTGCAGCAACATACGATGAGTATTATTGTGTCCATTTTCAGGTGGGGAAACTGAGGCTCAAAGAGCTGTAGTAAGTTGCACAAGTTCAAGCAACAGGTAAGTGACAGGCTGGGGGCTCGAACCCTGATTTCTAACTCCAAAAGCCATGCTCTGAGCCACCTCGCTATACCACCCTCTGGAAAACTGTGTATAAAAATGATGCTCTGCATGGTATTCCTTAAAATAGCAAAAATTCAGAAATCATTTCATTGTGTAGGAATTGAGGGATACTTAAATAAATCATGTAGACTCATATGATAAAATACATAGCCATTAAAAATAAGTTGTGAAAAAATAAGGATATGGGGAAACAGTCATAGTATATACTAAATGAAAAAAAAGGATGTAAAAAGGATAATGTCACATTTTCATTTTTAAGATGCATATATGCCATTTTTATGAAATTCAAAAATAGGAAAGACTAGCCTATGGTGATCAAGATTTGGGGTGGGGGGTGGTCATCGGTTGGGAAGCATGCTGGGGCTCTGGAAATATTCTAGATCTTGATCTGGGTTGTGGTCAACTTGGTGTACCCAGTCGTATAGTTAAAATGTGTGCTTTATGAAAGTTTACATGTCACTAAACTTTATATCTCACTAAAAAAGAAAAAAAACTCATAAATGCATAGAAAAAATCCTGGAGGAAAAGAACAGAAAAATGTTAGCAGTGATTGTTGCTAAGTATAATTTTCATTTTATTCTTTTTTTTTTTTCTTGGCCATGCCACTCGGCTTGCAGGATCTTAGTTCCCTAACCAGGGATTGAACCCAGGCCCATGGCAGTGAAAGCATGGAGTCCTAACCCCTGGACCACCAGGGCATTCCCTCATCTTATTCTTTATATTATTCTTTCTTTTCTTTCTTTTTTTAATAATAAGACTGTATTACATTTATAATCAGAAAAAAAAAATGCCCAGTTTATCATTGGAGGGGAGTAGGGGAGACGGACATGCACATGAGAACCATCTGTGGTCCAGACCTGGGACTCTGGGGGCGGACAGAGCTTCTCAAGGGTCTCCAGTCCTGG
This sequence comes from Eubalaena glacialis, assembly GCF_028564815.1. Taxonomy (NCBI): domain Eukaryota; kingdom Metazoa; phylum Chordata; class Mammalia; order Artiodactyla; family Balaenidae; genus Eubalaena; species Eubalaena glacialis. The sequence goes on along the minus strand of NC_083728.1, from coordinate 16,184,124 downwards.
GCACCCTCCTAAGTCTGGTCTTGCAGGCAGGATGCCATGGTTCCTAGGACAGAGAGAAGGGAGGAGAGAAGCCCAGTGCCCAGCCCTGTTTGAAAGGTAAAGCTGAGCGACAGGCCCTGAAGAGCTGGGATGGACTAAAAGCAATGCCCTTGAGACAAACCCCTCTAACTTTAAAATCTTGCTAGGTGGGTACTGCACTCTCACTCCCATCCCGGTCACAGCAATAACTCCTCATTCCGCCGCCAGTTGGGTGCCTTGCTGCTCACTGGCGATGACATCAGGCCTCCAGGGAGCACACTGGCTGTCAGTCAAGTCTTTCTGGCAGCAGTGAGACACCGCTGCTGCCTGTTTTAAAGGGACAACTTCTGCCTGAATAAGGGAGCCAGGTTTGGGCCATTTAACTCTTTCTTTCCATTTAGAGTCTTGATTCCCGGGCAGTAGAGAAATTAGGGTGGGTACTTCCTGAGATCACCACTGACAGTGAAATCCTGCCAACCAAGAGGTGAATCAAAATAAAGAATTTAAGTATAAAGAAGCTTTGGTATATAATATTATAATATTTAATATTATAAATATTAAATATGCTTAAATATAAAATAAGAAAAAATAACTGAGAAATAGCAGTTCTTCCTTTCTTCCTTCCTAAGAAACATCAATTTTATTAGGGCTATCAAATGTTCCTAGTAAAACAAATCCAACATTTCCTAGCCTCTGTTGCAGCTAGATGTGGCATTTAACACAGTGATGTCCAATGAGGTATAGACTGGGAAATTGTAGAAAGCCTTCCTTTCTTGATAGAGTCTTTTCTCCTTCCTTAGTGGAACAAAAACATGATGGCTGGAGCTGCAGCAGCTGTTTTGCAATCGTGAGGAAAATCCCTGGAGAATTGCAGAGAACCCAGTCCTGACATCCTTGAGGCACTGAACCAGTAACAGCAACTGCCTAGCTCTTCACTATTTGTTTATTTAAGTTGCTGTCTGCTCAGCAGGTTTTCTGCTCAGGTTTCATTACTAAAAGCAATCTTTAACTGATTCACCCAACAATATAAAAATAATAACATAACTAATACAAAACAGGACGTTTGGGGAAAAGTATAACAGTGCCAATGTTTCACTGCAGGTAGTCACCATCTATAATTGAAATATATGGTTAAAAATGATGATGGCTGCAACCTCTTGATGTTTTCCAGAGGGGCCTTTGGGGAGCTAATATCTCTTTTGGTGTGAAAAACAGCTATCTAAAGTTCAGAAATTCTTTCATCTTTAAAATACTGTTAAACCCAAGTAAAATAAATAAAATACATTTCAAAATTTAAGAAGAGTATTATAATGTGAAACAATTTTTATACAATTATTTTTGATGATCTATCTGTATACATGCATTGAAAAATGTTTGGCATGATATTCATCTCATTTGAATTATGCAAATTTCAGGCTTGTTTGGGGTTTTTTTAACTTTTAGTTTTGAAATGATTGTAGATTTATGGCAGAGTTGCAAAGATAGTACAGAAAGTATTTCCCCATTTGCTCTTCACCCAGCTTCCTTTAATGTTAACATCTTACATAAGCATGGTACATTATCAAAATTAAGAAGTTAACTTGGTAATTGGTATGACACTATTAGATACACTAAAGACTTCATTCAGATTTTTCCACTGATGTCCTTTTTCTGTCCCAGTTTCCAAACCAGGATACCATGTTGCACTTAGATGTCATGTCTCCTTGTCTCCACAGGCCTATGACAGTTTCTCCATCTTTCCTTGTCTTTCACAGCCTTGACACTTTTAGAGTGCAGTGGTCAGATACTTGGTGGACTATCCCTCAATTTTAGCTTGTCTGATGTTTTCTCATGATTAGACTGGGGTTATAGGTTTTGGGGAAGAAGACCACAGAAGTGACGTGTCCTTCTCATTACATCTTATCAGTGGCACATGATCGGGACATGACTCAACACTGGTGATGTTGAACTTGATCACTTTACTTCTTTAAACTTTCTTATTTGTACTTTTCCGTATTGCTTTAGTTCCTATAATAAGTATGTAAAAACAGTGAATCTGCAAGTGCTCATAAACTGAAGACCTCCACAAATGTGAGGGTTAAATTTTTTATTTGATCAAGAGAATTGATGTCCAAGGCTGGAAGAGGGAAGAGGAGATAAGTATAGCTACAACATCAATGTTTAATTGCTCTGGAGGCTAGCCAGGGCAGAGAAAGATGGAGATGACTTTGGGATTTATGTAACTACTAGCAAAGAATTAGGGCCTCAACCAGATATTTTTAATATAATATATTTCCCTTTACCCTACAGCCCTGGGTAAGAGTGGAGGCCACCCCACTAGCCCAGTTGGAAATGGCAGAACAGAGGAGAGCTGATTCCACTGGAAAAGCGAGTGTGTATGGAAATGAACGTTGACTAAGCATCATCTGTGTTCCTGGCGCTTCACCTCATTCGCTGAATCTTCACAAGTCTTCTAGTTAGGTACCACGGTCCTCTCCATTTTATGGATGGGGAAATTGAGACTCAGAGAAGGGAAGTGACTTGCCCAAAGCCAGTTAACCATCACATATCGCTCAGGCAGTGCCCTGGGTGTGCACGGGAAAGCCACTGTCTGAATCTAGGACTCTGTGACATCAAACCTACGCTATGTCCCTTCCACCCCACAGCATCTGCTGCCCAGGAAGAACTGTGGGTGAAAGAGTTTCAATCGTGGGAAAGATGATGAACTTTGGCAACTGTTCCCAATCCATAAGATTGTTCAGACTCTTCATGATCTCTCTGTCTCTTCATTGATCAGAGAATCGCCTGGGCATGAATCCCTGGGATCAGGATCCCACTACCCTCTGGATGCCTTGAACAACTCTTGTCTGCAATCAGATGGGGCTGAGGGCCCGGGGTGGCTGGGATAGCCTTCTCTTAGCCCCTCCTAGGCAGGATGCTAGTGTGCAGAGAGAAACAAAGAAAGAGATGGAGAAAAGGCAGAGGGAAAAAGAGAGGTGGGGAAAGGAAAACGGTTGATTTTGGATTCCAGACTCTTCTTTGAGTCAGTCCTAAGGCCAGCCTCAGTTGTACCTCAGCCTCAGATTTGAACCAATGAAGAACTCTTTCACTGAATCTAGTTCAAGATTGGTTCCTGCAACTTGAAACCAAGTATCCTGATGAGTAAATTCTACTTACTCTAGTTTCTACTCCCTAATAACATCACCGTGTCTGTGCTTTTTGCCTGTCTAAGCCCCCAGCTCTGCTTCATGAGTGGTTATGAATACAGGCTCTGAAGGCAGAAAGACAGGGGATTGAATCCCAGTTCCTCCACCAAGCTATGTGGTCTTGGGCAAGGACTTTACCTCCTTGAACTTGTGCAATCTGATAAAAGGGGATGATAATATTCCCATAAGGGGTGTTATAAGAATTACAGGGAATTCCCTGGCGGACCAGTGGTTACGACTCTGTGCTTTCACCGCCGAGGACCCAGGTTCAATCCCTAGTTGGGGAACAAAGATCCCGCAAGCCACGTGGCCTGGCCAGAAAAAAAAGAATTACACAAGATAACACAGGCAACGTGCTTAGTGCATCACAACTTTAGCTTAGCCTGCAATAAATAGTAGCTATGATGATTATCTTTATTCAACTCTACTTTCCACAGTTTATTGATTTCCCAATTCCATGAGACATCTGCTGGCCTAAGCCATTTTTTTCTCACCAGGCCACATAATTCGTACGTCACTGGTAGCTTATGGGTAAGTCTCCCCAGGGGTAGGAGTCTATCTCAGCCCCTTAAGTTACAACTTAGGGTTGGAATTCCAACCAGGGTTTGCAATTGTATGGCCAACGTGTGCCGAGTGGTATGCTGGTAAATATTTAACAACCAGCACTCCAAAGCAAACAAACAATAACAGCAAAATGTTTCTGCCAATTTCCATGGTGTAAGTACTGCCACCATGGCTGATTTCAAGCTAACAGTGTGATGTCCCTGAACACAGATTTGGGAAGAATGTGGGCGATTGGCCCTCATGAGCTAGAGCTGGCCAGCTCCAGCACAGCCCTGTCCGTGCAGGTGGAATTCCCTCCAGGAGGGGTATGGGCAGGGAAAGCAATCCAAAATGTGTCCCCTAGAGCAGTCGCCAAAGTGGTAGTAGTGTGTCTTACGTGGCGTTTATCAAAGTCTGAAACGGGATTCTTGTACAAGTGATTGATCAAGGGATTCTCAGGTGAACCCTGTTAGTAAATGAAGGAAGCAGAATAGGACAGGGGAGAAAGCTAGGCCAAAAATGTGGGCTCATTTGAAGTCTAGCCTCCGCCTGATCCCACAGAGAGCTTTGGAGCACGAATATAGTCAGTTCTGACTTACAATGGTTGGACTTATGATTTTTCAACTTGATGGTGGTGTGAAAGTGATATTCATTCAGTAGAAACTGTACTTTGAATTTTGATCTTTTCCCAGGCTAGTGATATGTTGGGCAGTGGCAGTGAGCCTCAGCTCCAGTCAGCCATGAGATCACGAGGGTAAAAAAAACAATACACTTACAACCATTTTGTACCCAGACAACCATTCTGTTCTCTTTCAGTACAGTGTTCAATAAATCACATGAGACATTCAACACTTTCCTATAAAATAGTTTTTGTGGTAGATGATTTTACCCAGCTGTAGGTTAATGTAAGTGTTCTGAACACGTTGAAGGTGGGCTAGGCTAAACTTTGCTGTTCGGTAGGTTAGGTATATTAAATGCATTTTCACCTTACAATATTTTCAACTTATGATGAGTTGCTTGGGCTGTATTCCCATCGTAAGTTGAGGAAGGTTTGTACTACCACAGAGTTGTCCCAGCCTGAGGCAAGGGGCAAGAGACTTATCCACCCCAGTTAGTCAGTCATTGGATGCAGGCTGCCTTCAGGGGTGTAACTTCTCGAACATTTCCTGGTAAGGAAGTTCCATTGGCCGAGGGGAATTCTCAAGTAAAGGGAGTAGCTGTGACCTTTGAGCAACCGCCTCTCCCGGTAGCTGGGGGATGTGTGTACCATCCTGGTGAAGAGCATCCAGGTGGGACCCCAGTATTATTTGTTATGTAGGGATAACAATGCTGATGATAATTTTTATAGTGAAGATAATGGAGATAGAGATGCTAGAAGTGGTGAATATGGTTGTGCTGGCACTATTGCTGTTGACCCTTAGGCTTGGTTGGGTTGTTGGCAGTGGTGCTGATGGTAATTGCAGCATGCTGTGATGGTGGTAATAGCGGTGGAGTAACAGTGATGGTAAATGGTGGTGGTGGTGATGGTGGTAATAATGGTGCAGTAACAGTCGTGGAAAATGGTAGTGGTGGTGGTAACTGGGGGCTTGGTGATGGTGATGCTTCTGAGGGTGGTGAAGAATATGGCAAAGGTCCTGGTTATTAGAGGGATCAAAGATACCAAAATCCTGATTTCTTCAAGGTTTGCCTCTTTCTTTTATGCTTTGTATTTCTGCCATGGCCCTGGGGAACCAAACAGCTTAGAATTTCACCATGTCAAGCTATGGATGAAAAACATGACTGAGAGAGTCGACGTCAGGTCACCAGGGAAGTCCTGCGGTGTGTACTTTTTAAAATAAGGCACACATTCCACAGGGCTGTTATTTATTCTATTTGCCACAGTTCACTGTGAAATATAGGGGGGTGGTGACTTTCAGACGTCTTAACCTGTCAGACCTATGAGCCGAGTTGAATATGCCAACATTATGCTGGAGCCCTGGAGATAGCTGGACCGGATCCATCCTGCCCTCAACATGGGGTTGTTGTTTTCAGCTGAAGAGCCTTGCTTGTGAGGATGAGGGCAGGTGACTGATGGGAGCACACAGGTCAGCATGCTGGTGGGGAGCCTGTCAGGAAGAGTCTACAGAGTGGACATCTTCTTACTCCATCAGTGTCTGCCTCGATCTCCTCCCTCCCTCTCTTTCTCCCTCCCCAGGGGCTGCTCACTTTCCACTCCGAGTCCCTCTATCAAATTATATTTCCAACAAAATAGTTCACTACCTAAGAGGTATTCTGGGACAAATGTAAATTTCATTCACTCATTCAACAAACATGCTTTGAACATCAACTACAAGCCATGCTCTAGTCTGGACACTGGGGATATAAGAGCGGGGGAAAAGAAAAAATCTCTGCCCTCAAGAGCTTATATCCTACTGGGTTTAAACATGTCTCACTCCCATCACGCACAGGTGAGGAAATTGATGCTTAAAGAGGTTAATTGACTTGACCAAAGGCAGACAGTAAAGGGCAGAGCTAAGATTTTAACTAAGGTCAGCCAGCTCCCCAAACCCATGCCCTTGACCGATTCTATACTGCCTGCAGGGGACATTTTTGTTTGTTTGTTTTTACTACCCAACTTCCTCTTGCCAGTCTTCTGGTACTTGAACCCTCAGGATGCTTCAGGAAAACCACTCTTCCCTACATATATACAATGGAATATTACTCAGCCATAAAAAAGAATGAGATAATGCCATTTGCAGCAACATGGATGGACCTAGAGATTATCATACTAAGTGAGGTAAGTCAAAGAAAGACAAATACCATATGATATCACTTATACGTGGAATCTAAAATATGACACAAATGAACTTATCTATGAAACAGAAACAGACTCACAGACATAGAGAACAGACTTGTGGTTGCCAAGCGGGAGGGGAAGGGGAGAGGGATGGACTGGGAGCTTTGGATTAGCAGATGCAAACTATTCTATATAGAATGGATAAACAACAAGGTCCTACTGTATAGCATAGGAAATTATATTCAATATCTTGTGATAAACCATAATGGAAAAGAACATGAAAAAGAATGTATATATATGTATAACTGAATCACTTTGCTGTACAGCAGAAATTAACACAGCATTGTAAATCAACTACACTTCAATAAATTTTTTTAAAAATCACTCTTCCCAATACCATTTAGAAAGACTGTCAGTCAAGGTGTCCAGCCCTCCTTTAACCGTGGAATGGGCTCATGACCCAAGCTGTCACCCCAATGCTTGCTTCTACCACCCAGACCCCCTGGAATTCTGTCTGCCTTTGTGTCCAAGTTGGTTTTTCATCCTCGCCTGCAATTCTGTGAGCCATATTATATTCGTCCCCCAAATTATTATTATTATTTTAAAATTATTTATTTATTTATTTTTGGCTGCCTTGGGTCTTTGTTGCTGCACGCAGGCTTTCTCTAGTTGCGGCGAGCGGGGGCTACTCTTCATTGTGGTGTGCGGGCTTCTCATTGCGGTGGCTTTTCTTGTTGTGGAGCACGGGCTCTAGGCGCGTGGGCTTCAGTAGTTGTGGCTCATGGGCTCTAGAGTGCAGGCTCAGTAGTTGTGGCACACGGGCTTTGTTGCTCTGTGGCATGTGCTATCTTCCCGGACCAGGGCTCGAACCCGTGTCCCTGCATTGGCAGGCGGATTCTTAACCACTGCGCCACCAGGGAAGTCCCCAGATTATTTTTTTTCCCAGTTATAGAGTCCATTTGGTTGCATGCAACCAAATAATGTAACATATGGTCACTCCACCCTCTGGACCTCAAGCGAGTTTTGTCACCTGCTAACTAGGAAGTTAGCAGGTGGCAGTATGGCACCCACCTTGCAGGAGGCAGTAGGAATACAGATCTTGTTTCCTTGAGCCAGGCCTTGCCGACATCCCTGGTTTTAGTGCCTTTTCAGACCCTAACCTCCCAGGAGAAGCTTCCCCGTTCTTCACTGGGGCTGCCAGACGTGAAGATGCTGCACACTCAGCAAAAGCAGTGGAGGAGCCTGAGCTATATTTGAGCTTCCCTGAGAACACACAGACGCAACCTCCTGTGCCCGGCTGGCGGGGGAGAGTATAATTAATAACACTCTTCTCCAGAGCATGGCTGGAACAGGTGATGACTCAGCAAGTTCAGAATCACACCCGTGGCCAATCCCTCCTCCCCACCCAGGTTTATTTTTGGGCCACCACAGATGCTTATTAAGGCCACATGTCAGGACTGCAAGGCAGAGGAGAGACTTTTCTTGGAGAACTTGTCAGTTAGGATTGCATGGAGTTGCATGTAGCAGGAATCTGCCCACATAAAGCTTTCTTTTTCTCATGTAACAAGAAGGCTAGAGGTAGGCAGTCCAGGCTGGTACAGAGGCTCAAAGAAACCATTAAGGACTGAAGTTCCTTCTATCTTCCTGCTCTGTTATCCTTAGCAGGTGGCTCTCACCCTCATAGGCACAAGATGGCTGCTTTACTTCCAGAAATCTCACCTACATTCCTGGCAGAAATGAAAGCAAAAGCAAGGAGGTGGTTGGGATTCCTTGAGCACACTAACCACGTGTCTGACAGAATACCAGAGGCCATACCTCATGGAAAGAGCTAACATTTATTGAGAACTGTGTCAGTTTCCTATCACTGTTGTAACAAATTAACACAAACTTAACACTTGAAACAACACAAAGGTGTTCTCTTAATGTCCTGGAGGTTAGAAGTCCTAAAATATGCTCCTTTTGGAGAATCCAGGGGAGAATCCCTTTCCTTGCCTTTCCCAGCTTCTAAAGGCTGCCCACATTCCTGGGCTCGTGGCGCCTTCCTCCATCTTCAAACACAGCAGCACAGCGTCTTCAAATCTCTGTGTCTCTCTGCCCTCTGCTTTCATTGTCACATCTCCTTTTCAGACTCTAAGCCTCTTCCCTCCCTCTTTCACTTACAAGCCCCTTGTGCTTATATTGAGCCCACCTGGAAAATCCAGACTAATCTCCCCATCTCAAGATCCTTAATTTACTCACATGTGCAAAGTCCCTTTTGCCATGTAAGGTAACATTCACAGGGACTTCCCTGGAGGTCCAGTGGCTAGGGCTCCACGCTTCTCCTGCAGGGGCACTGGTTTAACGCCTGGTTGGGGAACTAAGATCCCGCTTTCCGTGCGGGGTCGGGGGGAAGGTAACATTCACAGGTTCTGGGGATTAGAATGCAGACATCCTCAGTGGGCCATTCATTATTCCATTGACCACAAGAATTTATGTTATTGCTGGCACTGCTGTGAATTCACGTAACTCTCCCAACAAACCTATGAGGCAGATACTATTATTTTGTTGATTTCCAGATGACAAGGTGTATTAGTTTCCTATTGCTGCTATATCAAATTACCACAAACTTAGTGGCTTAAGCAATACAAATGTATTATCTTTCAGTTCTGAAGGTTAGAAGTCCTACACAGGTCTTACTAAAAATCAAGGTATCAGCAGGGCTGCATTCCTCTCTGTCAGTCTAGGGGGAAACCCATTTCCTTGATTTTTCCAGGTTTTAGGGACCCCCTGCATTCCTTGGCTTGTGGCCTCCTTCAGCTACAAAGCCAGCATCAATGAGCCAAGTCCTTCTCACATCACATCATTCTGACAGTTCTTCTGTGGTCACATCCCTCTGCACCTTCTCTTCTGCCTTCTTCTTCCAATTTTAAGGGCCCTTGTGATTAAACTGGGCTCACCTGGAAAACACAGACTTTTCTCACTATCTGAAAGCCAGCTGATTAGCAACCTGAATTCCATCTTTAACCTAATTCCTTTTTGCCATATAACTTGGCATATTCACACATTTGGGATTAGGATGTGGATATGTTGGGGGGAGTCATTAATGTGTCCACCACACAAACCAAAAGCCCAGAGAGGCTAAGTAATTTGCCCGTGGTTATATAGCTATACATAGTCTGGTTATATAGCCAGACTCCAAACACAGGCTGTTTGGCTGCAGTACCCATGCTGTTAACCACTGCGCTGTGCTTCCCTGTCTCAGCAACCCTACAGTGAGGTGGGTATGATTATGATTATGATGTGTATTTTACAGATGAAGACATTATGACTCTTAGGGATGATGTGGCTTGCCTGAAATCCACATGTCTGGTGGAAAGCAGAGGTCAGTAAGACTCAGGTAAGAGATGCACCCAAAACAAAAGGAAGAAACTGGCTGATGGGAGGCTGTGACTATCATCCTTAAACCAAGATTTCATAGATTTCTGTTCAACTGACAGCACTTCTCCAGACATTCTCCAGCACCAAGGTCACTCCCTCATTTCTTCCAGGCCACTTCTCAAATGTCACTATGACCACTCCATCCAAAATAGCTGCTCTCATCCCCCTCTATCCTCTTGTCTCACTTTAATTCTCTTATTGCTTGACACACATATAACTTTTTGTTTATTTATGGCTTCCGTGCTAGAATGAATGCTTGGTGACAGCAGGCGCTGTCTGTTTTGTTCACTGCTGTCCTCCTTGGCACATAGTGGGGCCCTCAATACATTTTTTATTAATATAAATAAATGCATGCATGTATGAACGATGCCAATCTCAACAGCCTCATGGATGGACTTTAGGATAAACAAATGTTACTAACTTACATTTTAGATATTGGGGTTCTTGATGATATTTCAGTTGAACAAAAAGCTTTCACAGAGATGAAGGTTGGATACCGTGGGATTCTCCATGGTTTTTACCGTTGAGTGGTCATCAGAATTATAAGGGAGTTTGTTCAAAATGCCAATACCCAGTGCCTACTCTCAGAGATTCTGGGGAGTAGGCTGGCCATCAGTATTTTTTAAAGCTCTTCCGGTGACACTAATGTACCTCCACAATTGAGATTTCCAGCCCTGGACCTCCTAAAACAGAATCTCTGCGATAATGGTTTTCAACGTTGGCAGGTTTGGAAGGTACCAATGTTGGAGGCCCAACCCCAGAGATTTTGATGTAATTAGACTGGGGTGAGGCCTGGGCATCAGATTCTTTATTTCAGTTATTATACTTTTCAGCTCCAGAATTTCTATTTAGTTCCTTTTTTTATCATCTCTCTCTCTCTCTTTTTTTGCCCACACCACGCAGCTTGTGGGATCTTAGTTCCCCAACCAGGGATCGAACCCCGGCCCACAGCAGTGAAAGCATGGAATCCTAACAACTGGACCGCGAGGGAATTCCCCATATCTCTTTTGATAGAATATTGATATTCACATTTTGTTCATACATTGTTTTTCTGAGTTCTGTTAGTTCTTTGTCCCTGGTTTCCTTCAGTCCTTTGAGCATTTTTAAGACAGTTGGTTTCAAGTCTTTGACTCATCTGTTCAATGTCAGGGCATCCTCAGGGATAGTTTCTGTCAATTAATTTTGTTTCTTTGACTGGACCATACTTTCCTGTTTCTTTGGATGCTTTGTGATTGTTTTTTTCTGAGATTGGACATTTGAATATTGTAATGTGGTAACTGGAAATCAGATTCTCCCCCTTCCCCAGGGGTTGCTGATCTTGATTGATGAAGGCTGCAGTCATCCATTTGCTTAGTGATTTTCCCAAACTATCTTACATAGGCTGTATTTCACGTCGTATGTAGTTGCTGAAGTCTGTTCCTTCAGCTCATGTTCAGCTAGTACCTTGACAGAGATTTCTTGGCACACCTGGAACTTAAAACAAAACATACCTCTCAGGCTTTGCAGATGGGCTCTGTGTTGTGGAGGCTGTTTGCAGCTCTGCTTTAGCCCGTACTCCCTGCTTGCACTGAGCCATCTTTTTTTTTTTTTAATATATTTATTTATTTATTTATTTATTTATTTTTGGCTGTGTTGGGTCTTCGTTGCTGCGCGGGGGCTACTCTTCATTGCGGTGCGCGGGCATCTCACTGTGGTGGCTTCTCTTTTTGCAGAGCACAGGCTCTAGGCACGCGGGCTCAGTAGTTGTGGCATGTGGGCTCAGTAGTTGTGGCTCATGGGCTCTAGAGTGGAGGCTCAGTAGTTGTGGCACATGGGCTTAGTTGCTCCGTGGCATGTGGGATCTTCCCAGACCAGGGCTCAAACCCGTGTCCCCTGCATTGCCAGGCGGGTTCTTAACCACTGCACCACCAGGGAAGTCCCCTGAGCCATTTTTAAGTTGCCTTTTTTTTTTTTTGATTCAGTGTTCAGTTGGTTGCTGTAAACCTTGATGGTTTTCCAAAGTTCTTACAAAGTTGATTCTGACAGTATCTGCTTGTTTTCTCAGTGTTTCTATGGAGGAGCTTGGAGCCCCTTGTCTCAGCAGCAGTTTGGGGTGCTAATAACAGAAATACTATACACTGGGCGGCTTATAAACAACAGAAATTTATTCCTCACAGTTCTTGGAAGTCCAAGATCAGGGTGCCAGTGTGGTCGGGTTCTGGTGAAAGTCCTCTTCCAGGTTGCAGACTGCCGACTTCTCGGCTTCTCAGTTGTATCCTCACATGGCAGAAAGCAGAAAGAGGAAGCAAGCTCTCTCGTGACTCATAAGGGCACTAATCCCACTGATGAGAGCTCCACCCTCATGACTGCATCTAATCCTAATTACCTCCCAAAGATCTCACCTCCTAATACCATCACATGTTGGGAGAGAGGAGTAAGGTTTCAACATATGAATTTGGGGAGGACACAAACATTCAGTCCCTAACACACTCCAACATTTTGTTTTTTAAAAGCTTCCCTGGTCACCATTATAAAGCAACTATACTCCAATAAAGACGTTAAAAAATAAAAGCTTCCCTGGTGATTCTAATGTGTAGGCAAGGTTGATATCCACTACTCTGGGAGCAAAACCTTGGCATCACTGCTTTCAGCAAGCTCCTTAGGTGACTCTGATGCAGCCATTCTGAGCTTTGGGATCCTGAAGATTAAATAAACCCTGGCACCGAGCTCAGGAAGTCTACCGTCTCTCATTTTCCTCCCATTCCTGGAAGCTAGACAGGATGAAGACATCAATCTTTGTTGGCGTGGCTCCCTATCCACGGACTACAGCACATGGTGCCATGGAGACACCTAGTGGTGAGTTGCTGCACTGAGGGTTACGGAGACAACTGGCTCCTTGCTCCCATTTGTTTCACAAAAGAATCAGAACCGAGATAAAGAAAGGAGCCCAGGATGCGCCAGATTCCTGCCTCCAAAGTGTGACAGTTGAGTTGAAGTTTTTCAGCAATAGATCTCTGTTGGGACTCAGCATATGGGTCACCTGCACCGGAGCTAGCATCCCCTGAAATCTCTAAGATTTCCAGTTACATAAGTTACAAGCTTTTAGGTAAATGCAGCTGAGAGGGTGAAGGCTTCCCAGTTCAGCTGAACTCCGGGGTTTACCCCCTCACAGACATGAGCTCCTTGAAGAGTAAGTAGTTCTGGGATGACCAAGAGATTTCTTCCTCTCTCAACCGGTGTGATCATGGACAAGTCTCCGCTTCCTTACCTGTATGGTGAAGACAATTACCTGCCTCAATTCTTATTATTGCTATGGAAGATAAACGGAATGTATTACTTAGTAAAAGAATAAAAGTAAAATAATAAATGTGTAGTTTGATCCTGTTTTTGTTTAAAACTATGTATATATCTTTACACCAATACATATATTTATCTTTATGTAAGTTTGTATGGGTGTGTATGTATATTTGTGTATATCTGCATGAAGTGCTGTCTAAAACAATGTTCACCAAACAGGTAGTGAGGTTGGAGGTGATTTTTGCTGTCCTCTTTGTATTTCTCTAACTTGTTCATGATGTGCATGTACCAAGGTTTTTTTGGCCTCACCACTCGGCATGTGGGATCTTAGTTCCCCGACCAGGGATCAATCCCGCACCCCCTACATTGGAAGCGCAGAGTCTTAACCACTGGACCACCAGGGAAGTCCCCCTGCTTGTACAATTTTTACAATAGAAAACTGAACTTTTGGGGTTCTTTGTGCAGCTACAGCAGTGGCTCTGGGAAAGATGGCGGCCGGGGCAGGTTTCCAGTCTGTGGCTCCGAGCGACAGCGCTGGAGCCTCAGGAGGGGCGGGCGCGGCGGCTGCCCTGGGCCCAGGTGGGACTCCGGGGCCTCCGGTGCGAATAGGCCCGGCGCCGGGCCAAGGGCTGTACCGCTCCCCGATGCGCGGAGCTCCCCGATGCGCGGAGCGGCCTATCCGAGACCAGGTATGCTACCAGGCAGCCGAACCACACCTCAGGGACCTTCCATGGGACCCCCTGGCTATGAGGGGAGCCTTTCAGTCCGACCTGGCCTGGCCCAGTCAGGGATGGACCAGTCCCACAAGAGACCTGTTCCTCATCAGATCCAGCAGGTCCAGCAGCAGGCAGTCCAGAATCGGAACCACAGTGCAAAGAAAAAGAAGATGGCTGACAAAATTCTACCTCAAAGTATTCGTGAACTGGTACCAGAATCCCAGGCCTATATGGGTCTCTTGACTTTTGAAAGGAAACTGGACCAGACTATCATGAGGAAGTGGCTAGATATCCAGGAGGCCTTGAAACGTCCCATCAAGTCAGCCTTGTCCAAATATGATGCCACCAAACAAAAGAGGAAGTTCTCTTCTTTTTTTAAGTCCTTGGTGCTCGAACTGGACAAGGACCTGTATGGGCCAGACAACCATCTGGTAGAATGTTACTGGACCGCCACTACCCAGGAGACAGATGGCTTCGAAGTGAAGTGGCCAGGAGATGTGAATGTACCGTGTACTGTCCTGCTGATGCTGGATTACCAGCCTCCTCAGTTTAAATTAGACCCTCCTCTGGCTCGCCTGCTGGGCATCCACACCCAGACCCGTCCAGTGATCATTCAAGCACTGTGGCAATATATTAAGACGCATAAGCTCCAGGACCCACCTGAGCGGGAGTTTGTCATCTGTGACAAGTACCTCCAGCAGATCTTTGAGTCTCAACATATGAAGTTTTTCAGAGATTCCCCCAACGGCTCCACGCCTTGCTTATGCCACCAGAGCCCATCATCATTAATCATATCATTAGTGTTGACCCGAATGATCAGAAAATGACAGCTTGTTATGACATTGATGTGGAAGTGGATGATACCTTGAAGACCCAGATGAATTCTTTTCTGCTGTCTACTGCCAGCCAGCAGGAGATTGCTACTCTAGACAACAAGATCCATGAGACAATAGAAACTATCAATCAGCTGAAGACCCAGAGAGAGTTCATGCTGAGCTTTGCCAGAGACCCTCAGGGTTTCATCAATGACTGGCTTCAGTCCCAGTGCCGGGACCTCAAGACCATGACCAAGGTGGTGGGTAACCCAGAGGAAGAGCGCCGAGCTGAGTTCTACTTCCAGCCTTGGGCACAGGAGGCCGTGTGCCAATACTTCTACTCCAAGGTGCAGCAGAGACGACAAGAATTAGAGCAAGCCCTGGGAATCCGAGATACATAGGGCTTCTCCCACAGCCCTGATTTGGCTGCACCCATTTCTTTATTTGGGCCCTGTGCTGCCTGCCTCATAGCACCTGCCTTGGTCTTGCTTGGGGCCTTCCAGGGGATGCTGTTGGTTCTAGGACAACACCAGAATGAAGAGGGTCTCACATGATACCTGTTACCCTCTTCTCCCACTCCATCCCTTCCTACCCGCAGCTTCCCTTTGCCCCACAAAGTTCCCATGTGCCTGTACCCTCCCCTGGTCTGCATAGGACCTCTAGATAGGATTAGAGAGAGAACCTGTAGTGGTAATCAGTGCACTGAATGGATTGGGCCTAAGGCCAAGTGGTCTTCCAGGGGACCAGCTACACTGATCCTGCCCTTCAGAGACCCAGGAGTTGGGAGCTTTAGCCGCTTCTCCAAGACTCAAGCCTGGGGGCCCTCTATAAGCTAGTTGATCTTGGCTTTCCTGATAACAGAATCCAGTTTCCTTCCTTCCCTCCACAGGTTTGGAGCAAACTCTCCCTTCACTCGTTGCCCTCTAGCACTAAAGGAATCCTGGTTCTTGGCTCCACTGAGCCTCAGGTCAGTCCGCAGCCCTCTGGATTGGCCTGCTGTCTCAGTGCTTCACTTACTCCCTCGTAGGGGGTCCACATCAGTACTGGAGTTTGTTCTTTTAGTATTGGTCCCTCTCACCACACTCCCTGTCACTGCTTTTTAGGATTCCCTCCTACCTGTCCTAACCCAGGGCATTTGAGTGGGGGAATCTTGCCTTTCCCTGTCAGAGCCCCAAGGGCCCTCACCTAGGGTACTGTCATTGCCAGCGGAGGCTGTTCCTTCCTGCTGTTGCTTGGAGCTGTGACTCATCCATTCATTCCACCCTGCCTCCCCCATCCTTTCACGGAGAAACAGGCCTGAAATCAAACGGGTAAAAGCCCTGGGCCATCCCTGTCTTCCTGTCCCTTGTCTGCCCAGTTGACACCCACTGGTGACTTCCAGGGCACTGAGGAGTGAAAGCGGCTATAGGGCTGGAGAATAGCTCTGAGTTGGGCTTGTGACTCTTCCCTCTCCCTGCCTCACAGGAGTGTGACTCCCCAGCCCCTGCCCTCAAAGCTTCAGACCCCTCAGGTAGCAGCAGGACCTTGTGATCTTGGCCCCTTGCAACTGAGATGGTTTTGCATCTTTCCGGGAGAGCCTCAAATTCTTCTTCCAGGTTGTATCACCCTAGAGTTAGCATAGCCCAGGCTCGCAGACTCAACACAGCAGGGTGGGAGACAGCTGGGCACAGAGGGGGAATGCCGTTCAGCATGGGCTCTAAACCCACAGAACTGACAAAGCCCCTGCTTCCCCACCCCCTCCTCAGGCTTCTGCGAGCACATCCTCCAGCCCCGTATCCCTGCCTGTTCCACACTGGGGACAGCAGAACTTTCTCCCCTTCTTCCCCTTCTTGTCATTATCCCACTCCTCCCTTGAAAGGTTCTCCCCACAGTGACACTGGACAACCTCTGTCCCTGGGGCCGGAACCAAGAGAAGGAGGCTCCGCACTCCTACACAGTGTCCCTGAAGATAACTGTTTCTTTTTTTTTAAATTAATTTATTTATTTTTATTTCTGGCTGTGTTGGGTCTTCATTTCTGTGCGAGGGCTTTCTCTAGTTGCGGCAAGCGGGGGCCACTCTTCATCGCGGTGCGCGTGCCTCTCACTGTCGCGGCCTCTCTTGTTGCGGAGCACAGGCTCCAGACGCACAGGCTCAGTAGTTGTGGCTCACGGGCCCAGTTGCTCCGCGGCACGTGGGATCATCCCAGACCAGGGCTCGAACCCGTGTCCCCTGCATTAGCAGGCAGATTCTCAACCACTGGGCCACCAGGGAAGCCCAAGATAACTGTTTTTATTAACTGAATTATTATGTTTTCTTCATGGACCAAATTTTTTTTTGTACTGCCCCCTTATCGATGTCACCCAGTTTTAATAAAAGAAACTTCTGGGAAAAAAAAAAAAAAGAAAACTGAACTTTTGGGTCAAGAGGGCTGATTAAGCACATCTGTTCATCTCTCCTCCCTCCAAACATCCCATTGAAATGACAAAATGAGCATTTCCAAGTACTAATGAAAGCCATCAAAATAATAATAATAATAATACCTACTCTTAGAATGATGAGGATTAAAATCTGGCACATAGTACTTGATGGTTATTACCTCCATTCCGCATCCACTTGTAGCTCTAAAGAGAACATGAACACAGGGATTCTTAACCCTTCTTGTGCCACAGACCCCTTTGCAGTCTGGTGAAGCCCATGGACCTCTTCTCAGCCTAATATTTTTCAATGAATAAACTGCCGTACAGAAGATTACAGAGGGAATCATTTATATCAAAATGCAGTTATCAAAATATTTTAAAAACAAATCTGTCATATAGTAACATATGTGCTTCTATATTAGAAGATTTAGCGGTGTATCTAATACCTAGCATAATTTCAAAGTCATGACGAGCAGAAATGATATTTTGAGATGCCTTCGGTAAGACCATTGTGATAGGAAAATACCTGTTTTCTATTGGTGAAGCCACGGGAACTGCTAATACTACTCTGGTTTGTTGCTTATGTTCTTAAGTGAAGGAAATGCTGAATTTAAGTTGAACTTAAAGATAAAGACCATTTTTCTCATCCAATTTCATGGATCTCCAAATTTAACAAATTATGTTCTCCCATAGGTCTTTGCTTAAGTCTGTCCGTTTGATCTCTTTGTTCTTTGCATCTTTCCTCCAACGTGTGATGATCCTTGACTGTCTGCTCACATTGAAGGGTGGGACCTAGACTGAAATTGATTGGGCGCTGGATGCACGTGAGGCCTAATTATTAACTATGAGCTTTGGTGTGACTGTCCATTAGGGAGCTCCCAATGTCAGCATCCTTAGGGTTTTCCTCCTGAGCTGGTCAAATTCTCCAGAGAAGACTCTTATAGCATCTCTTTAGGAGAGTACAATCCTCCATGCCAGCATTGTGGAATCTAGGTTGGGAAAGAAGCCTGAGGGAAGGAGGTTGGGCAGAGCATCTCAGTCTTCCATATATAAACTTTCACTTCATCCCTCCGCTTTCAGGATGATGCCCCATCATCCACTGTGCCTGGTGTTTCCTAATCCAGATCCGCTTCTGTTACTCTCTACAGCTGCACTATCCAACACATCAGACTCTGGTCTCCTGCAGCTATTTAAATCTAAATTAATTAAAATAAAATAAAACAAACTTTCAATTCCTTAATCGCACTAACCACATTTCAAGCACTCAATAGCCACATAGAGCTAGTGGCTGGCAACTATATTGGACAGTGCATGACATTCCTTGTCACTGCAGAAAGTTCTGTGGAATAGAGCTGCTCTAGAGCAAGGGATGGCAAGTCTTTTCTGTAAAGGGCCAGATAGTAAGTATTTTTGGCTTTGCACACCATATGGTCTCCATTGCAACTACTCAACTATGTCAATGTAGCATGAAAGAAGCCATTAACAATATGTGGAACATGCATTGGAACACATGGCTAAGTTCCAACAAAACTTTATTTATGAACACTGGAATCTGAATTTCCTAACATTTTCATGTGTCGTAAAATATTATTCTGCTTTTTATTTTTTCCCAACCATTCGAGAATGCAAAACTATTTTTCACTTATGGGCTGTACATAAACAGGGAGCAGGCTAGATTTGGTTCATGGACCATACCTTGCCGACCTTTGTCTTAGGGCACGGTACTTTTTAAATTTTAATTAATTTTTATTGGAGTGTAGTTGATTTACAACATTGTGTTTGTTTCTGGTCTACAGCATAGTGAATCAGTTATACATGTACATATATCCACTCTTTTTTAGATTCTTTTCCCATACAGGTCATTACAGAGTATTGAGTAGAGTTTCCTGTGCTTTACAGTAGGTTCTTATTAGTTATCTATTTTATATATAGTAGTGTGTATACGTCAATCCCAAGCTCCCAATTTATCCCTCCCCCCGCCACCCAGGGCATTGTATTTTTTAAAGAAAAATCCCTGTACTGTTATTTTAGTAGTTTCAGAGAGGAAGCAGAGGCTACGTTGCACAGTTTTTTGGGTTTTTTTGGTTTTTTTCCTTTTTTTTTAACCTAGAAGTTTCATTAACTTCTTTGTGTAGCCTAGGATCTGTGAACACAGAGCCCCATCTCTCTTATTGGCTGTTCTCCGCCTGGGGTCCAGCCTTGTGTCCAGCACGATGCTTGACATGTAACAGGCTCTCAGTCAATAGGGCTGAACTGTCAAATGCTCACCACGTCATCTTCTTTTCCTTTATTTTACATAATTTTACTTTTCACTTAGATCTGCCTTCAGGAAAGAATGTGCTGGTTAGGCTGATGAGAAAATTGCAGTATGCTTAATTCTATTTCTTGTTATCAGCAAATACATTGACATTCCCATTTTCCACATCAGTCCCATGAGCTTGGTAAATGTAATTCCACCTCTGAGAGAAGACATCAGCTCCTAAGCCTGTGTAGAATCAAACAAATCTTGGTTATGGAAGTGTAAGTCTCAGTTGAATCTGATAAGAAGACTTGTAAAGCAAGGGAAAGCAATCTGGAGAACACAAGTACCTGGAGATTTTAAATACTGGGCTGAAACTGCCTTCTTAGCAAGATAAAGAAGAGAAGGTTATAGAATGTTAACATTGCCATGACTCTAAGAAGACAATGAGGGACTTCCCTGGTAGTCCAGTGGCTAAGACTCCAAGCTCCCAATGCAGGGGGCCCAGGTTCCATCCCTGCTCAGGGAACTAGATCCCACATGCTGCAACTAAAAGATTCCGCATGCTGCAACTAAGACCCGGTGCAGCCAAATAAATAAATATTAAAAAAAAAAAAGAAGAAGACAATGAGCCAAGGGCATTATTGGAAACCAGTTGGATGGGGGCAAAAGCCACAGGTTAGATTAAAACCACACATGCACCAAACTCCTACAACAGAGATCCCCAACCGGTCCGCTGCCTGTTAGGAACCGGGCCGCACAGCAGGAGGTGAGTGGCTGCGAAGGAGCAAAGCTTCATCTGCCTCTCCCCATCGCTCCCCATCGCTCTCATTACCGCCTGAACCATCCTCCCCTCCACCATCTGTGGAAAAATTGTCTTCCACAAAACCAGTCCCTGGTGCCAAAAAGGTTGGGGACCACTGTCTTACAAGATAATAGGAGCAAACCCTGGGTATGCTAATAACTTTTTAGATATAACACCAAAGTCATGATCCTCGAAGGAAATAATCAATAAACTGGACTTCATTAAAATTAAAAACTTCTACTCTGCAAAAGACAATGTGAGGATAATGAGAAGACAAGTTACAGACTGGGAGAAAATATTTGCAAACGACACATCTGATAAAGGACTGTTATCCAAAATATACAAAAACTCAACAATAAGAACACAAACAATCCAATTAAAAAGTGAGTCAATGGGCTTCCCTGGCGGCACAGTGGTTAAGAATCCGCCTGCCAATGCAGCAGACATAGGTTCGAGCCCTGGTCTGGGAAGATCCCACATGCTCCAGGGCAACTAAGCCTGCATGCCACAACTACTTAGTCTGCGCTCTAGAGCCCGTGAGCCACAACTACTGAGCCCGTGCGCCGCAACTACTGAAACCTGCGCGCCTAGAGCCCGTGCTCCGCAACAAGAGAAGCCACCGCAATGAGAAGCCCGCACACCGCAAAGAAGAGTAGCCCCCGCTCGACGCAACTAGAGAAAGCCTGCACGCAGCAACAAAGACCCAACGTAGCCAAAAATAAATTAAATAAATAAATTTTTTTAAAAAAGGCTTTAAAAAAAGTGAGTCAAAGATCTTAACAGACACCTCACCAAAGAAGACAAATCGATGGCAAACATGCATAGGAAAATATGTTCCACATCACATGTCATCAGGGAAATGCAAATTAAAACTACACACCTCTTAGAACAGCCAAACTCCAAAACACAGACAACACCAAATGCTGGTAAGGATGTGGATCAAGAGGAATTCTCATTCATGTCAAAAGAAAATGTTCCTTTCCTACTTAGTGGCTTTTCACCTCCTACTCTGCCCATATCAGATCCTAGGACTACAGGTTTTCTGGTTCATTGATGATATAACCTCTTTTTATGCTGGAAATCCACCACTTGTGCAAGTGATTTAAGGTACAGTGAGCTACACAGATTAAACAAACATGTCCTAAGCACCTATAATCTGCCATGTTCTTTTAGTTATATTTTTACTCCCAATTTACAGCTGAGGAAACTGGAGCTTCAAGAGGATAAATGACTTGTATGAGTCCACTTATTTGTTTCAAAAAACAGGAGGAACTAATTGACAGGGTTAGAACAGTAGAATGGGTAACCTTTGGAGAGAAGGGGTGGGTAGTGATTGGGAAGGAGCACAAGGGGACAACGACTTGTTGGTAATAATCGACTTCTTGACTAGGGTGTCCTTATCTGCGTGTGTTCACTTTTTGATAATTCATCCGTTTGTACACTTATGATTCATGATTTTTTTCTGTTTGTTATACTGATATAAATATTGTTAAAATTTCTCAAACATACACTATTGCTAAAATGTAAATTTAATAGATGGCTGAAATTTAAAGTTGAAGAAAGTCCTCCCAACATAGAACAAAAAGACAGAGATGGAAAAGACCAAGAGAGAGAAAATATGAGAAAAAAATTAAACTGTGTCAGATGCAATACAGTTTAAAGATTCTAAGTTTTCCCTGGATTTAAAAAATATTCATCTAGGGAGTTCCCTGGTGGTCTAGTGGTTAGGATTCAGCGCTTTCACTGCCGTGGCCCGGTTTCAATTCCTGGTAGGGGAACTGAGATCCTGCAAGCTGCGCAGCACGGCCAAAAAAAAAAAAAAAATCATCTGTGAAGGAAAAAGACTCAGACCAGTATCAGATTTCTCACCAAAATTCAAAAGCCAGATGCCAATAGTGCAGTATCTTGAAAATTCTAAAAGAGATTTTTAACCTAGAATTCTATTCCCAGGCAAACATAATCAAGTGTGAAGGCAAATAAAGACATTTTCAGACTTGCCAGGACAGAAATAGTTTATCTTTTTTGTAACCTGTTCATTTAAAGAATGGACAAAACATTAAAGTCTTGATTGTAATAGTTGGAGGACAGAATATAATGTTAACTACATCAGTTAGGATGTGCATGTTTAAGTTGCAGTGACAAATAACCCCCAAACACTCAGAGGCTTAGAACAACAAAGATTTATGTCTCCCTCGTATTACATGTTGATTGTACATTGCTGGGGTTGGGGGTTGCTGACAGAGGCTCCTCCATGTGGAATGTTGCCAGGTGTGGCAGCAGGTGGGAGAACATGGTATCTGCATCTGGGGGTTGGGGGAGGGAGGAGCTCACACCAGCCATTAAATGCTCCAAGCCTAGAAGTAGCAAAGGTCACTTCCTCCCGCAACCCATTGGCCAGAATTAGTCACATGGTTACACCAACTCAAAGGGGTGGGGAAACATAATCCTCCATGTGTCTGGAAGGAGAGACCCCGATAGAGGGGAACTCTGGAAGTCTCTACCACAGTAAATAAAATGACGCTTTAAAAACAAAAGTGAGGCTGACAAAATGTGGAAAATAGAAACAGCGAGAGAAAAGAAACACTGCTCATACCTTCATCTTAGAAAGTGGAGTGTCAAAAGATATGGTCCATGGGATAAAATAAGATGGAGGTTACGTTTATTGAATTTATGAAGAGAAATGAGAACGACAAATAAGTATATAAATGTCAAGCAGTTGGAGAAAGCAGGGATTATAAGCACACTTTACAGACAGTAAATATTATCTAGCTATTGTTTATAATTAAGGAGGTAATCACCAGAAAATTAAAATGATTAAAAGAGGTTGCCTCAAGGGAGTTGGAGGTGAGAGTTTGCTTTTCATGGTAAACTTTCCTGTGCTGTTTAATATGTTATCATGTATATGAATGTATTCGGGCTATCCAGAGAAACAGAACCAGCAGGAGATATATGTGTATTGATAGATATGGATATAGATACAGATGTGTATACGTCTAAGATCTGGTCTGAGTCTAAAGACCTGAGAACCAGGAGTTCCAATGTCCAAGGGCAGGAGAAGATGGAGGTCCCAGCTCTGGAGAGAGAGCAAATTCACCCTTCCTCCACCTTTTTATGCGAATCGAGCTCTCAATGGATTGGAGGATGCTCATCCACACAGGGGACGGCCATCTTTACTCAGTCTATTGAATCAAATGCTAATCTTTTCCAGAGACACCCTCACAGACACACCCAGAAATCATGTTTTGCCAGCTATCTGGGCATCCCTTAGCCTAGTCAAGTTGACACACAGAACGAATCATCACAATGAACTACATTTCATTTCAAATAGCATGGTCTTTGAGGTCAGACTTTCAAGCTTCACCGCACAGGGCAAGTTGCCATCACTTAGCTTCCCTGGACTTCAACTTCCTTTCCTGTAAAGTGGGATGAGACTTTTATGGGATTATATGAGCTCATGTATGGTGAGAGCTTGGCACTTGCTGACTAGAGGGGAGACGCCATCACTGACATCAGGGCCACACTGGCTCTGTGTGCAAGAGATTTGGGCCCTGAGTCCTGATGGAGGAGGTTCTGGGAAACCATCCAACATACCTGCTTATGTTCCGGTTGGGCATGTGTGGCCCGGTCTTATTGGAGGAGTCAGGCTGTGGGACCAGGATGAGAATGGACTCATGACCTGCAGCCCAGGGCCGTGCAGACCACCCCTGTGGTCTCAGCATCATAACTGCATTTGGCTTTGGACATTAGAGAAAAGAGAGCCATTTGGGAGGAATTGAAACATTTCCTCCTGTGCAAATTGTTTCTTTTTATACTGGCCAGTCCAAGGTGTTCTGACAAAGGTCAAAAGTATTTATTTTCTTGGATACTCCAGGGGTGAGAGTGAAACGCACGTGAGGGTGAGCCAGAGCAGTGGGGCGGGGGGAGGAGAAAGAGGAGTTTTGCCAACTTTGACAACTGAAAGGGCTTCTTTTTATCACAGGAAATGGTTGGTTTGGGGGCATGGAAACAACCTCTGGTTTTCTATCAAAAACAGCAGAAATTACAACGTGGGAAAATTAAGAAATGGTTGAACAGACACATGATATGGTCAAGGCCACTCTCCATCGGGCCCCGCCCACCTCCCCAGCCTTGTCTCCCCCTGCTCCCCACCCCCAGCTGACACCTGAGCTTTGCCAATCTGCTAGGTTCCCTAGCATGGAACTCCCCTGGACTGTTACCTCTGCCTGGACTGCCCAAACCCAGTTTCTTGGCCTGCTGAGCCTTCATGTAGGACTCAGATGGGGTGCCATCTCCTCCTCAAAGACCCCCTCCCCCACCCCCGCTCCTCTTCTCTGCCCCATTACATCATGTGTTTCCACCTTTACACTTATCAAGCTGTGTCAAAACTACCCATCCAACCATCTGTCTCTCCCACTGGGCCGGAGATCATACAATGGACCCTCAGGCTCAGATCTGGCACTCAGACAGAATCATGCTTTATTTGGGCTGCACCGTTTGTGCCAACATCACATTTAAAAATTTTTTTGCATTCATTGCCAAAAATTAAACATTGAGAGATTTCACATTAAAATTCAGATTTCTGGCTTCTCTTGACAAATTGGAAATCCAGCAACATGGGTGCACTTATTCACCCTTGTGATGGGGGTCCCTTTTGGATAGAGCATGGTTTCTCCAGTTCTCCACAGTCCCCACCATGCCCTATTGTCTCAGCATTGAAGCCTTATATCAGAGCTATTTGTCATAAATATTGCAATACTGGTTTTGTTTGTTTGTTTGTTTTTTACAGTGGATTAAAGAAGAAAGTAAAATATTTCTTTTACCCATGTTCCTTCCTCACACCTGGCCCACTTCCCTCATTTACATCACCAAACCAAATCCTGTGGGTACCTGAGCTCGCCACTCTTGCACAAATCGAATGGATTGTGGTAGGAGTTAGGTGGGATGATTCCCAAAGGGAGATCAAGGGGAAAGGTGCTGGGCAGGCAAAAACAAGAGCTGTCCACTCAACCCCTGCTTTTAAAGAGGAAGAAACTGAGGCGCAGAGAGGTTAAGCAATTTGCTCTGAGTCACACAGCTAGGGAATGGAGGAGTTGGAATTTGAATCCTATCTGATACTAAAGTCTCAGCTTTTGTCATTGCTTTTCCCATTTGGCTTGCAATAGTTTTGTTTTGTTTTTTTTAATTTAAACACACTCTATACAATTTTTAAATATATAAAATTATAAGGAAGAAAGTAAAATCCCCTGAAATCTTATCACGGTATATAGCTACTGTTAATATTTTAGTGGGCATCTTTCAGGCATGTCTTTATACTCACAGGCAACAGAAGAAACCTGTTACAGAAATCAAATAATAAATATTCCTTACTTTTTCAAAGAAAAAAATTGCACTGAATCTATAGACCCATTTGGAGGGAATTGACATCTTTACAATATTGAGTTTTCTGACCCATGAACAAGAAATATCTATTTATTTAGAGCTTTCATTTCTCCCAGTGACGTTTTAAGTTTTTCAATTTACAGGTCTTGCACATATTTCTTTAAATTTACTCCTAGCTATTTGGATTTTGTGATACAAGTAAATGGTACTTTTTTCTTTTTGATGTTATTAAACAAAGTTTTATGTTAAATTTTTATGGTAAATAAAAATTCAATTGACTTTTGTATACTGACTTTGTGTATGGTGATTGCTAAATTTACTTTTTTTTAAATTTCATACTTCTTAATGGCTGAGTATTTAGTCCATGGATTTTTTTTTTTATATAAATTTATTTATTTTTGGCTGCGTTGGGTCTTCGTTGCTGTGCGCCGGCTTTCTCTAGTTGCGGTGAGCAGGGGTTACTCTTCATTGCGGTGCAGGGGCTTCTCATTGCAGTGGCTTCTCTTGTTGTGGAACACGGGCTTTAGGGGCTCAGGCTTCAGTAGTTGTGGCACGGGCGGGCTCAGTAGTTGTGGCTCACGGGCTCTAGAGTGCTGGCTCAGTAATTGTGGTGCACTGGCTTCAGTAGTTGTGGCGCACGGGCTTAGTTGCTCCGCAGCAATGTGGGATCTCCCTGGACCGGGGATCGAACCCATGTCCCCTGCACTGGCAGGTAGATTCTTAACCACTGTGCCACCAGGGACGTCCCGCTAAATTTACTTTCAATTCTAATAGCTTATTGGTAGATCTTCCTTTCAAATCTTTTATTTTTGCACTGGCTGGGATCTCAAACACAATAATAAATAGAAATAGACATACTGGGAATCTGTTTCTTTCTTGATCTCAATGGAAATGCTTTCAATATTTTCCCATTAAATATGCTATATGTTCTTTGTAGAAAATCTTTACCATATGAAGGAAGTTTCCTTCTACTCCTAATTTCTTAAGCTTGTTTTAAAATCATAAACTTATGTTGAATATTATCAAATGCTTTCTTTGCATCTACTGAGATGGTTGTTCTCCTTATTCTGTTAAAGTGGTAAATTATATGAGTTCATTTTCTAATGTTAAACCAATTTTATATTTCTGGAGTAAAGTCATATTGATTGTGATGTAAAATAATAATAATAATACTTTTAATCATGGGCATCCTTTTTTTAAAATTAATTTATTTTTAAATTTATTTTTGGCCATGCCACACAGCTTGCGGGATCTTAGTTCCCTGACCAGGGATTGAACCTGTGCCCTCAGCAGTGAAAGTGCTGAGTCCTAACCAGTGGACCGCCAGGGAATTTCCAACATCCTTTTTTAATGTGATTTTTTTTCTTACCTATTCTTTTCCTTCTCTTTTCCCATCCTCCATTAATCTTTCTAACTTACTCCACACCCTCTGGCTCAAGGTAACCCATGTCAACAACTGATGTGAACATTTACAGACTTTTCTCCAAGTCAGTATAATCTCTCTCTCTCTCTTTCTCTCTCTCTCTCTCTCTCTCTCTCTCACACACACACACACACACACACCCCTACCTATATAGAAGTTCAGCTCTTAATTCCTGCAGTTTTCATTTTAAGGGACAATGAATCACTAATGGTGGCATCTGGGGTCCAGAGACTGGTTGTTGAGAGATGGAGGGATTTCACCCATGGAGGGAGCCCTTCTTGGCACCCCTAAATTGCACTGCTGGGGTGATCTTCAGGTGAGTTTATTCCCCCACGGCTCTGGAGTGAGTGAGAGTAGGCTGAGGGTGGGCACCCTTTGTCCCACCAGGATCTCAGCCGGCCTGGTCTCGTGGCTTCCAGGAATGTTCGCTGGCCGGCTGCAAAGCAGAAGGAACTACAAAGTCATTTCTATCGGGAGCTCCTGAATCCAGGCCAGCTAACTCCTCCTCCCCGCAAGCCCTCAACACCTCCTTTATGGATTTTTTTTCTTTTTTTCTCCTACTCGGCAATTTTAACCAGTCCAAGAACCAACTGCTGTGCCTTCAGATCAATAGCCCTTGGGAAAGACTGCGGATGGTTTCTGGGGAGGCACCTCAGCAGCTCCTGCAGAAGAATCATTTCCTTCCTGACTCAGTTTCACTCAAATCAAGCTTCTTCCGCTTTATTGCTTTATTAAAGCAACCTCCATCAGGCACGTTGGCACCAAGTCAGGACCAGAACGAAATCAGTGGCTAAAACTTGTCTTTTTATCTCTCAAAATTCAGCTTTCCAGCTGGGGCTTGGAATTTTCTTTTCTTCTTCTTTTTTTTTTTTTTCTCTCTCTCTTCTTTTCTTTTCCTTTCCTTTTTTGTTTGTGTCTTAGTCACCATGATGTTTTAGAAGGGATTTAAAGCTGCACTTTGGCTGGAGTAAGATCTCAGCAAGCATGCGTTGAGGAAGGGATGAAAGAATAAATGATGGAATAATCAGCACTTGGTAAATGGTTGTTGAAGGAGAATCAAATGAGATGATGCATGTGAAACTGGTATGTTATCTGTGAATAGTGAGAGTTGTAACTGAGCTGGATAGGATTTATCCACTGGCGCCATCTGCTGGAAAGAAGTTAGCACAACAGGACCATTTCTCTTTCAGTGAGGCATGAAGACGCTGGCTTCTGGAAATGCAGGCAACGGGCTGAGCAAAAAGGGAATATATTTCAGCAAAATCTAACACGTGCCGGATATCATATGATTTACATGCATTATTTCTCTTCATCCTCATTGTAACCATAAGAGGCATATACTATCATTATTTCATCTTTAGAGATTAAAAATCTGAGGCTTACTGAGGCTTATAGTGAATGTATAATGTCTAAGGCCACATAGCTCGTGGGTATTTGGGATAAAACTCAAAACCCAGTTCTGTCTGACTTCAGAGCCTGTTGTGGGTTAGGTTCCCCAGGAATAAAACTCCGTGGAGGTATGCATGCGGGAAGATTATTACAGAGTGCTTTCAGGATCATACGTGGAAAGGAAAAATCAAACTGCATGCAGCCTCAGCAGAGGCTTTAGCTGATGCCAAGGGGTAAGGATGGAGCTAGGATGGCATGGAGGCAGGACTTTGGGACTCCCACTTCATCCAGTCATTGGATGTAGAACTTGGACTAGGTTGCTTTCTTCAACCAAGGGCAAATCCTCAAGAGGGACTCGATTGAGAGCTGTCAGCAGCCTATGCTAGCAGCAGCTGTGGGAATATAAGTGCCTCAGTCCCGGAGTGGGGGGGTCTGGGCAGCATGCCACAGTATCCACTACAGAACCCAGGTACTTGTCTCATCTGCACTGCTGCTCAAATAGGGGGAACAGCTGACAGGGAGCCAAGGTCAATGTCATGGGTAGTGGGAGGGGGGATTTAAAGAGTGAAAATGGTTCTGCCCACCATCCACTCAGTGAACCTGTGACCCAGGCCATATCTGCCATCCAATTGCAATAACTGATGTATTTTGACCAATTCATACAGAAATAATATATAGATTATTTTATGGGTTTCAAGCTGTTAACAAAGAAGTAAAATGCGATGTTCAACTAACTGGGCAAGTGGTTGGTGATGGATTCCTTGACCTCCTCATATAAGAAATGGAAGAATTGAGGGCCACAAATTGACAAATGCATTAGAGCAATTGATTTAAAAATCATTTTATGGCAAATTAAATTGTTTAAAAACACTCCACTTCCTCTCCCACACCACCTCCATAGGAGGAGTGGAATTTGAGGTTGGGGGATGCTGGCCTTGGTCGTGTACGTATATACTTCCCCACCCACTGACCTTAGGCTTGGCCATGTGACTTCCTTTTCCCAATGGGATGTTAGCAGTTATTGACACAAGCAGAGGCTTGAAATGTGCTTGCGTGGTTGGCTTTGCCCTCTAGTGCTTCTGCTATGCAGCAGAACATGCCCTGGCTGCTAGATCAGCCAGACTGCAGACTTACTTTACATGAAAGTAAATGATTGTTGTTTTATATCACTGAGTATTTTTTTATTGGAGTATAATTGCTTTACAATGTTGTCTTAGTTTCTGCTGTACGATGAAGTGAATCAGTTATATGTATACATATATCCCCTCCCTCTTGGACCTCCCTCCCCCGTCCCTGAGCCCATCCTACCCATCTAGGTCATTACAGAGCACTGAGCTGAGCTCCCTGTGCTATACAGCAGGTTCCCACTAGCTATCTATTTTACACATGGTAGTGTATTTATGTCAAACCTAGTCTCCCCATTCATCCCACCCTCCCCTTCCCCCGCTGTGTCCACACGTCCATTCTCTACGTCTGTGTCTCTATTCCTGCCCTGCAAGTAGGTTCATCAGTGCCATTTTTCTAGATTCCACATATATGCGTTAATATACGATATTTGTTTTTCTCTTTCTGACTTACTTCACTCTGTATGAGACTTTAGGTCCATCAGCATCTCTACAAATGACCCAATTTCATTCTTTTTTATGGCTGAGTAATATTCCATTATATATATATACCACATCTTCTTGCAGCACTATTTACAATGGCCAGGACATGGAAAAAACCTAAATGTCCATCGACAGATGAATGGATATATCACCGAGTTTTGAGGTGGCTTGTTATGCAGCCTTGGCTAATTGATACACATTTACAAAGTTGTGGAGGATAACACACATGGATGTATCAATAATAATTTTGACTGTGTATGATTTTTCTTTAAAAACTGTCATTAGACCTTAGTCTCCATATAGGATATGACTCCTGAGCTTAAACATGGAAAAAATGGGCCAGGCATTATTCTGAGCATCTGTGGCAGAGACCACTAAATGTCCCCTAGTAAACATCTCCACATTTATTTCTTCTACAAAGAAATGAGAAACTCCAGGGACCCCAAACTATTAGGAAACAGGGCTATAATATTTGTGCAGTCCCCAAAAAGATGACACTAGTATCTATTAAATTTGGCCATGAGGATACTGGACAAGGAAAAGTGTCCCCAAGGGAAGAGCCAGGGGTCATGGAGGTCAAAGTACAGGTACACTCCTCCTAGAAAGAAGGACCAACTCACCTGCCAGAGAAGGATGTCTGTCCAATTCCTGGACTTTTAAAAATAGTATTTATAGGTCATCTCCCTTGTGCCTAGGCACTTAGTCCCCCAAATAAAATTAAAATCTTCCCAACCTTCCTTATAGCCAAGTATGGCCATGTAACTGAGTTCTGTCCAACAGGGTGTAAATCAGGTAATCACATAGCAGATTCTAGAACCTTCATTAAGAGACCACTGGGTTGCACCCAATACCTCCACCTTTTCCCTCCTGGTCTCTTCTTTTTCCTTCTGGTTTGGATGCAGATATAATGGCAGGAGTTGGAGCAGACATTTTGGACCCATGAGGTGAGCTTGGTCCAAATGAGCAGTTAATGTAGGATGAAGCAACAAGACTAAAGGAGCCTAAGTTCCAGAAGACTTAATGGCACAAACCACCAAATCAACCCCATTTTTCTACAAACAGTAACAATAAGATCTCTTTCCTTCTAATTAAATGTAAGGACTATGAACTGTCAATAGTTGGATGCTGTATCAGTTAGGGTTAGGTTATTTAAACCTAAGCTGTGCTGGAAAAGACAGTCTGGGTCCCTGCATTATCAGCAGAAGTCCTCACTAATAATTAGGGCAATGCAAATTAAAAGTGCACTTTTAAGTAGCATTTTTTTTGTTTGCTTATCATATCGGCAAACAATTAAGTCATTTCCTGTTCTGTGGGTAAGAGAACGGGATAGATATCTTCTATTTGCTCCTCCAGGTTGTCTTTCTATTCTTTCCACCTCCTCTGTGTTCCAGCATGCAGGCCAGGACGGGCTAGATAAATAGACTCCTTGGCTGTCTGTCACCTGCTTGAGGTCAGCCCAGTAGGAGACCAGAGGGAAAACAGTGATTTGAGACATTTATTCCCTTGACTCCTTCACTATAGGGCCATATTGGGCTGGCTTCACCCATCCCTTTCCACATGACTCTGCTAACTGCTCTCTCCTCTTGCTCCTTCAGGCCTAGCCTCACTGCTATCAGTCTTGGGATACTACTCTATTCTTTGTCAGTAGTCTTTTTATTAAACTCTTTGAAATTCTCCTAATGAGTATGTCGTATTAGGATACAGAGAGAAAATTGGCAGTTCCTTTGGAACTATTCATGAGCTATTCATGAGCAATTCCACTTCTCTGTACCCACCCCAGAGAAACGCTTGCACATATGTACAAGGGGCAAGTACAGGGATATTGCTACACTTTTGTCTGCAGTAATAACAAATTAGAAGCAACTTAAATGTCTTCAAACAGGGAAATAGCTAAATAAACCATAGTACATCCATATTACGGCATATGAATGCAGCTGTTTAAAAAGGAGATGGAGGGACTTCCCTGGTGGCCCAGTGGTTAAGAATCCACCTGCCAAAGCAGGGGACACGGGTACGAGCCCTAGTCCGGGAAGATCCTACATGCTGCAGAGCAACTAAGCCCGTGTGCCACAACTACTGAGCTTGTGCTCTAGAGCCCGCGAGCCACAACTACTGAGCCCACGTGCCACAACTACTGAAGCCCGCGCGCCAGAGCCCGTGCTCTGCAACAAGAGAAGCCACTGCAGTGAGAAGCCTGCGCACCACAACGAAGAGTAGCCCGTGCTTGCTGCAACTAGAGAAAGCCCGCGCACAGCAACGAAGACCCAACGCAGTCAAAAATAGATAAATAAATAAATAAATAAAAAGGAGATAGGTCTATTTGTATAACATGGAAAGACTTCTAAGACATATTTTTGCATGAAGAAAGTAAAGTTCAGTATTGCAATAAATTATATTAAAATGATACCTATTTCTATAGTTTTATGTACTCTATAAAACTACAGGAAATTTTTCACTGTCCCTCTCTATGGAAGGATTATACACCCTCACTGAAGTAGGTTTGGCTATATAATTTGCTTTGACCAAGGAAATGTGGGTGAAAGTGACATGAGACTTCCAAGCGGAAGATTTAAGAGGTTCCACCATTGTTTCTTTTCCCTCTGCCTTAAGATTAGCATAACCTACCTGCTTTTTCAACCTGTGTCCAGAGATACAGCTGAAGCCAACCCATGACAAACATGTAAAGATCAATAAATAAACCTTTGTTGTTGTAAGGCACTGAAATTTTGAAGATGTTTGTTATTGCAGCAAAACCTAACCTCCCTTGACTAATACATGCTGCTATATAATTGATACTTGGTTACTTTCTGGGGAGGAGAACTGGTGTTGAGGGTGGTGATCACAGGAGACTTTAGTTTTTATCTTTAATATTTTAGTTTTCTTACAGTGAAAATATATTCATGTATCACCAGGTAATAAAAATATATGATTTAAAATGAATACAGCAGATGTTTGCTTACTTAAAATTAAATGCTACAAAATATCATTCTTAAAATACACATACAAACACCCAAAAAAATTAATGGTTCTTTTTGCCCAGCTGGCACTCTGAAGAAAGAGACTGGAGGAGGATAGTTCTGTGAACCTTCCAAGGCTAGAGGAAGTACTGGAGCGTGACGATGCCTTGCCACTTCCTCAACAGGTAGAAACTTGCAAAACCTAGACACACTGTGAAACTTATTTCTGATTCAGCTATCATGAAACTGAAACACAGATTCATATTTGTTTTCATTAATGATGCCTACCTTTCCAGTGACTTCATTTATATGAGAGCCAAGGTGATTATGTGACCAAAATTCAATCCAGTGAGTTTGGAGAACTCTGGCCTCCTTGACACAGCCTACTCTTGTCTGGCAAAGTTAGTGAAGCTATTGGAGCTCTGTTTCTGATTACACCTATAGAACTCTCTCCGTCAGGAGTTCAGCTTCTGTTTCATTAAAATGAAAGGCCAAAATTGGCTGGATGCATATCAGTTGGATGAATATCAAAGTCCTCATGTGAGTTGACATGTCATAGACTACCCCACAATTTGAACTTCTTATTCAAGCCAAACAACAACTTCGCTGTCTTTGAACTTTACCTTTGAGCCAAATGTCAGTGGCCAGACTCCCCGATCCAGTGCCCAGTCCCCAGCTTCATGTGGTCAGGAAGTTACGGTGGCAGGAGCAAGAGTAGCAAATGTGACTTCTCAACCACAGCTATGGTGACTCTGAAACAAAAGTCCCCCTGATTTCAGCAACCCCAGCTCTTCCCAGCTCAAACCCCAGTTTGCAAGCACCTAATTCCCTATATTAAATCCTTTTCTGCTTAAAATACCTAGAGTGGTTTCTGATCCTGTCTCCTGCACAGAACTCTAACCAAATACAGGTTGGAGGATACTATTCAGAAAGTAGACCCAAACACAAAAACGTAAAAAATAAGAGAGAGGGAGAAAAAAAATAAAATTAGAAAATCATTCCAGGAGCTCAGATATCCAAATAATTGGAGTTCCAGAAAGTGAAAACGTAGAAAACAGGGAGATGAAGGAAGGAAATCTTTGAAGAAATAATTCACAAAAATATTTCAGAACTGAAAGAAATGAGTTTTCAGATCGAAAGAGATCATTGAGGAACAATTAGACATTACATGTCTCCTGATCTAGTGAAATAGGAAATACACAGTCCCACCTATAAAACACTCTTGCCGGGCTTCCCTGGTGGCGCAGTGGTTGAGAATCTGCCTGCCAGTGCAGGGGACACGGGTTCGAGCCCTGGTCTGGGAAGATCCCACATGCCGCGGAGCAACTGGGCCCATGAGCCACAATTACTGAACCTGCACGTCTGGAGCCTGTGCTCCGCAACAAGAGAGGCCGCGACAGTGAGAGGCCCGCGCACCGCGATGAAGAGTGGCCCCCGCTTGCCACAACTAGAGAAAGCCCTCGCACAGAAACAAAAACCCAACACAGCCATAAATAAATAAATAAATAAATAAATTTAAAAAT
The DNA here is from genome assembly GCF_028564815.1 of Eubalaena glacialis. NCBI lineage: Eukaryota > Metazoa > Chordata > Mammalia > Artiodactyla > Balaenidae > Eubalaena > Eubalaena glacialis. The sequence goes on along the minus strand of NC_083728.1, from coordinate 16,149,659 downwards.
GGTCCACATCAAAAAAATCTTTTAAAAAAAAAACAAAAAACACTCTTGCCAAAAACTGAAATCTAATCAAGCCTCTAGACCTAACTACCAGTTTACAGGACATTCAAGGAACAGTGTCACATTTTTAAAACAACACAAAGATCCAGTCAGCCAAATTCAGACTGTGAGAAACTCTATAGGAGAATTTATCCAGTTTCTTCAACAAATCAATCGCATTTTAAAAAAAGAGGAGTAGGAGTAACTGTTACAGATGAAAAGAGACTTAAGAGATTTAGCAGCTAAATTCATTGTGTAGACTGTGTTTGGATCCTGTTTCAAGTAAACCAATGTGTTTTAAGTAAACCAATGTGAAAAGTCATTTTTGAGACTATTAAGGAAAATTGGACCTGGACTGTCTTATAAGATAGTAAGGAATTATTGTTAATTTCCTTAAGAGTGACCATGGAAGTATGGTTTTTTGTTGTTGTTGTTGTTGTTGTTTTAAGTTCTTACTGTTAGAGCTACATACTAAGATGTTTACTAATGCAATGATATCTGGGATTTGCTGTAAGATAGTGCTACTAAAAGCAGTGTGAGGGACAGTAGAATAGTAAAATAAAGCTGGGTGATGGGTACAGGGAGCCTACTGTATATTCTCTCTACTGTTGTATTTGTTTGAAAATTATCATAATAAAAAGTGAAAGAAAGAGAAACAAAAGAGGGAGGGAGGAAGAAAAAGAAGGAAAGGGAAAGGAAGGGAGGGATGGAGGTAAGGAGGAAAAAATGAAGAAAGGAAGGAAGGAAACCCACCGGGTGACTCAAGGCCATTAATCAGAATATTAGGAACAAAAATTTCAGAATATTAGGAACAAAAAGAAACATTGGGGGAGACAAACCAGGATCTTACATTACACATTTATGTAAGAATGGATGAAATCAAAAACAAAAAAAAATAAAATCCAAACTTGACAATACCCAATGCTGGCATGAATATGGAGCATCAGGAACTCTTTCACTGCTGGTGGAAATGCAAAATGGTACAGCCACTTTGGAAAACAGCTTGGCAATTTCTCACAAAGCTAAACATAATCTTAACACATGATCTAGCAGTCATGCTCCCAGGTGTTTATCCAAATGAGTTGACAACTTGTGTCCACACAAAAAACCTGCACACAGGGCTTTCCTGGTGGTGCAGTGGTTGAGAATCTGCCTGCCAATGCAGGGGACGCGGGTTCGAGCCCTGGTCTGGGAAGATCCCACATGCCGCGGAGCAACTCGGCCCGTGAGCCACAATTACTGAGCCTGCGCGTCTGGAGCCTGTGCTCGGCAACGAGAGGCCGCAATAGTGAGAGGCCCGCGCACCGCGATGAAGAGTGGCCCCCGCTTGCCACAACTAGAGAAAGCCCTCGCACAGAAACGAAGACCCAACACAGCCATATATACATACATATATACATACATAAAAAGAATGTAAGCAGACAAGAATAGCATTAAAAAAATAAAAAATAAATTAAAAAAATTTTAAAAAAAAACAAAAAAACCCTACACACAGATGTGGATAGCAGCCTTATTCATAAGTGTCAAAAGCTGAATCAAGATGTCTCTCAGGAGGTGTATCAGTTTCATAGGTCTGCTGTAGCAAAGTACAACAAACTGAGGGCTTAAACAACCAAATTTATTCTCTCACAGTTCTGGAGGCTAGAAGTCCGAAATCAAGGTATCAGCAGGGCCGTGCTCCCTCTGAGATTTCCGGTAGAATCCTTTCTTGCTTATTGCTAGTTTCTGGTGGTGGTTATGGATCTTTAGCATTCCTTGGCTTATAGCTACATCACTCCAATCCCTGCCTCTGTCATCAAATGGTATTCCCCCCTGTGTGTGTCCATATGACCACTTCCTCTTTTTATAAGGACATCAATTATATTGGATTAGGGCCCACCCTAACGACCTCATCATAACTGGATTACATCTGCAAAGACTTTTTTCCAAATCAGGTTACATTCACAGGTACCAGAGATTAGGACTTCAACATATCTTTTTGGAGGACTTGAGCCAATCCGTAACAGTAGGTGAATGGGCAAATGGTGGTACATTCATACCATGGAATATTATTCAGTGATAAAAAGAAATGAGCTATCAAGCCATAAAAAGACATAGAGGAATCTTATATCATAGTGTTTAGTGAAAGAATCCAGTCGGTGGAGGCTACATACTGTATGATTCTAACTGTATGACATCTGGAAAAAGCAAAACTAAAAGAGAAGTGATTGCCAAGGGTTGAGGTGAGAGGAGAGGGTGAGAGTTGAATAGGTGAAGCACAGGGGATTTTTAGGACAGTGAAACTGTTCTGTATGATACTGTCATGGTAGATACCTAATATCCATTTGTCGAAATCCTTAGACCTGTACAATAATAATGAACCCTAATGGAAACTATGGACTTTAGTTTAAAATCTATCAATATTGGTTCATCAATTGTAACTAATGTACCACACTGATGTAAGATGTTAATAATAGGGGACATTGTGGGTGGGGAGAAATTGGGTATATGGGAACTCTCTGTACCATCTGGTTAATTTTTCTGTAAACCTAAAACTGCTCTAAAAAAATAAAGCCTATTAATTAAAAAAAATTCAGTATGGAATCTAAGGCTCCAGTATCACCTTTTCAAGGAAGTCTTTCCTGCTCTCCCACCATACTCTCAAGATGGGTTAGGTGCCCTTCCCTCAGACTCCCATAATACCCTGGCCATATATATTCCTATGGCTGCATATGCCACATTGTATTTTAATATCTCTTTGTGTCTCTGTTAGTTAATAGCTGTGGTTTGCCGACCCCTGGCCTAGAATGCAGAGGTGGTGAAAGCAGCTAATCTGTGCAACCGTTAGCAGGCACCCAGGGATGCCTGGCAAAGGGCAATTCTGTTCCCTCAATGCACTGTTGTCATTTGTGGTGTAATTATCATGAGCCCTCTGACCCTCTAGGGTATTTATTAGATGGGGGCCTAAGGTCATATTACATTAAGGTTTACTTCGACCTGAGCAGTCTCTGGATTACGGATCTTTGGTTTGCCAAAGATGGATTCCCATGGGGAAGTTTTTGCACTTGGGAAACTTTTCCAGGGTCCCAATCCTATGGTTTTGATGTCAAATCCATGCTGTTTACATTACGCAACACTCTCAATCTTGCTCAAGTTAAAAGGTGGTGTAGTAAGGGGTCACTGGCACAGATGCCTATATGACAGACAATGTAAATGAAGAAAGCAGCCTGGGGGGTGGGGTGGGGAGGGGACCCTGGCACTTTGACAAGTCCAGACCTGATCTAGAGCAGGCAGCCATTCCTTGGTTTCAGCCAATTGCCACACAGAAATGTGGACACAGTGTTGCCAGACAAGGCAGAGACGGCAGATTTCTGTTCACAAAGAAATCTCTGTCTTTAAAAAATGTTGGCAACTAACACAAAAGGTTTAGAAAGACTGAAAGCTGGCATATTGGGAGGATAAGGAATCATCCAGTTGAACTGGGGGTTTGTGTTGGGGAAGAACTAGCAGGGAGAGAAGCTGAAGGATAAGGGTAGCTTCTGGAGAACCTTGATTGTCGTACTCAAGGAGCTTATCAATTGTCTTCTAGGTCTGAGTAATCACCAAAGGATTTAAGCAAGAAAAGGACACAATCAGAATGGGGTTTTTCAAAGATCACTTTGGCAGTTGATGGGAACAGGACTGAGGGTGGGGTGATGTGTCAGAAGTTGATCAATAAGCTAACTAAAGGTAAAGGAGAATTGACAAAGGCCATTTACTTTGTTTTATCTCCTACCAGGCTGTAAACTCCAAGACAGCAGGGCCCTGTCTGTCTTGTGTCTCCAGCACTAAACATAAAGCCTGCTTAATAAATATCTGCCGAAAAGAATGAATGAAAGGGAAGGAGTAGAGGTGAGGCATTTTGAAAAACTGCCTTGGGAAGAGCAGTCACAGGAGTGGGGGGCCCGTGGAGACCTGGTTCCTTTCCTTAAGCTTCCTCTAAGATCTTGGGGAGGGGTATTCAATTAAGAGATCACACACACAGGGTTCCAAGAAAAGGCCTTTGCCGGTCCAATTCCTGGCCTCCTCAGTCCACAAAAGGAGGAAATGATCAGTACCTTGAAGGACTGAAGGGAGGACTAAGCGAAAATTTAGGGATGAGCAATATCTGTCCTTCCCTAAATCCAGCATTCCCAAAGCACACAGCAAAAGAGGACTGACTTCTACCTCCGACCTCGTGACGATTACTTTTTGGGTGGGGTGGGACCCAATGACCTCGGAGACTCTGGGCCTGACGCGGGCGACTTCCAAGCCTAAGCCTCAGGCCCGCCGAACCCCAAACCTCGCCCAGTCTCCCTGGTTCCCACACGTCCCCTTTCTAGATTCCCCCTCAGCTCCGCCTCCGCTCCTTCCACCTTCTCTTTCCTCTCCCCGCCCCCATTTCCGTCCCCCTACGCCCGCCTCCTCCTTGCTCCCGGCCCTGACCCCCGCCCTCCACCGGCCGCAGCATCCCAGCTCTCAACTCTCCCTCCTCCCTCGGTCGGCGCCCCTCTCGGGCGGCCGGGGCAACCCCGTGCCCCGCTCGCCCAATGAGGAGGCGGCGCAGGGGCGGGGCTCGGGCCAGAGCGGAAGTGGTGACCGGAGCGGAAGTGGAGCCGCCGCCACCGCCGCCGCCGCCGCCGCCGATTCCGGAGCCGGGGTAGCTGCTGCCGCCGCCGCCACTGCAGCCGCCGCCGGAGGAGTGGGCTTGGAAGGAAGCGGTCACTGCGCCCGGAGCTCCGCTCGCAAGCGTCTTTGCCCCCCTGCAGTCCTCCCACAGTGAGTGCGGCGCGGGGTCCGCCTGGGGTCCCCGGGGGCCCAAGCCCAAAGCTCCCCCACCACCGGCGGCGGTGGCGACGAGGGCGACCCCGCGGGTGGGCCCTCGGGGCGGTGGCGCGCGGCCTCCTTGGCCCCGTGCGGCCGCTTGCGACGCGGGCTCGGCCTCGCCGCGGCCCCTCCCTGTTTCCGGGGCCGGGCCCTTCGTTCTGGGAGAGGCCCGGGCCGCCCTCGCCGCCTGCCTCCCTGCCCGGCGGGCGGGGTGCGGTGCCGTACCGGGCCGGAAGGGACATCGGGCCGCGGACCCCCGACCCTCCCTCACTACCCAACTTCGATCCCCGCGCGACCCCTCCCTGCGCCTTGAGCGGCCAGAACCGACCCTTTCAGCCCTGTCACCCCTGCTCCTCGCTTTCCGGTTTCCACAAATGAAAATGTAACCAAATGCGGGCGAGCTCTTGATCCCCAATGCCCCTGCTCGACTCCCGCTGGTTGGGTAAGGGGTTTAACCTTGGAAGAGAGCAGAGGGAAAACCCCCTCCCACTTTGCAGTAAAGCCATTTCATCATCGTTCGCTGGTTTGGGAGCCTGGCAGGACCCGAGATTCCCTGGGAGGCACAGGGTTGAGGTTTGAATCAAGAAAATGCATTTGTTGGAACTGGTTACTGAGTCAGGCGGGATCCCCAGGAAAAAAAATGTCGGAAGCTGAGAATCGGAATATTTTCCCACGGTATTTACCGTCATTTAATGCCAGAGTCTTTTGTGTCCTCGCCCCAAATTCCCCCATACTGTGTGTTAGCACGTTTTTAGGACTGAAATTTTCCTGGTGGCCTCCCTGGTGGTGGCGAAGGGGTGGGAGTGATTAGGCCCCTTTTCTGCACAAGATGAGTACATCTTTGTCTATTGCAAATGGAGAACTCACATGTAGTGGGGTTTTCAAAAGTGGCAGTATTGGTAAGACAATTCGCCAGCCTTTCTGTAAAAATTCCTGTCTCTTGTCCTTGCCGTCACTGCTTTTCCCTTTGGTAAGGCTAGATAGCATCAGGTTCTGATTTTACTTGCCCTGTGTGAGAGACAGAATTTGGCAAGATGTTGTTATGAACATATAAAATCAGGCGGCCACAGGAGCCAAAACAGAAAGATGAAGCACTTGGGAGAATATGAAAAATTGTCTGCATTTCTCACTCTGTCTCAATTGTTCGTATGAAACCACACACATACGCAGTTTATAGAACTAGACACATGGGTACTCAGCTTTTTGCCTTTTCATGTTAGAAATTTATATGTGTTAATGATTCTCGGTCATTTCCTTCTTGACTGCTTCTAGGACACCCCATTTCTTATTTAGGAATATATCAGTTGCCGGAACCCTCATTTTTCTAGGATCTGTGTCCTTAGCACACATGGTGAGGGTAAAACCTGTTAGTTTTTATTGGACCCAAGTTAGAATTTTACAAGTGATCTTCACAGTGGAAGGCTAATAATCCAGTAGCAACTGCTGAATTGTTTCCCAAGCCTCTCCTTTCAGTGAGATGAGAAACCATTCACCCATGTTACAGATGAAGTCCTTATGAGAAATGAGATGATCTGACCTAGACCACACACCTGGTTTCCAGGTGGAATCTCCTGTTTCATCAGTAGCAAATATTTACGGCCTGTCAGCCCCTGGAGTACGGCTCCTACCCTGTAATCTTCTGTACATTTCCCATCATGCCGTGCTTGTGTTACGTTGGAGCCATTTTAGAACCCGAGCTCTGTGGATCAGGGAAGCAGCCTCCACAAAACCAGGCTGAGCACATTCCCCTAATGCTAGTTCTGGAGGCAGAGTCTCCAGAGGTTTGGGCCACTGCAAAAAGTGCATTTTACCCATTTGGCTGTGGATATAGAAGCAGAAGGAGCACTGGACGTGGAGTCAGATAAATTTGATTCCGCTCTTGCCTGCAGCATTTTCTAGCAATGTGGTCTTCGGTGTGCTGCTTAATCTCTGGTTCCTGGTTTCTCTGTCTCCAGAGTTGTCAAGAGACCTTTTTACAGACTGTAAATTGTTAAATATAAGCTTTCGGTTTTGTGTTTTAATCGCAGAGTTCACTGTTAAGGGCTTTTTTCCCCCTTGGTTGCATTCTACTTTGTATACATGTTGCTTTCAAAAAATGATACATTATTCTGGAACAGTTTTGTGTAGAGCATCTTCAGTCTTTCTGAGCCCATTTTCTCATCTGATCAATGCAAATGGTAATAGTCTTTGATGTATTATTGTGACAAACTCAATAATTAAAATAAGGGTGTGAGATATACCAGATGTTTAATAAATGTTGCTTGACTACATTCCTGAATATACATATATATGCATAAGACATATGTACATATGCTGTAGAGCATAGGCACATATAAAGTCCTTCCATATGATTTATTCATCAACTGATGAGGTAGCATCAAGCTGTAATAATAATAGCTACCATTTGTATGGGCCAAGCTTTGTTCTGAGCACATTACACATATTAACTGAGCCTTCATAACAGCCAATGATAGGTAAGTACTGCTAGCCCCATTTTACAGTTGAGGAAACTGAGGCACAGAGAAGTTAAATAATTTTCCTGGGGGCATACTCACACACAGCACTGGGTAAGTGCTGGAGCCAGGAATCAAACCCAGGCAGTCTGGCTCTAATGATAGATTTCTACTTGTGGTAGAACAACACATGTATATCTTTCATGTGAATACCATCTAGTAGTTAATTTTTCTTTACCCGTATCTTATTCAAGTAAATGTGTTTGGACAGCAATCTTAGCTATTTTTGGAAATAGATATAATGTTGTTTCTTGGGGGGGGGTAGTATATTTATTCTGGCATACAGGGAAGATACTGCTGGTGTGCATTAGGAAGCAAGCTTGTGAAAAACCCAGTTTTTCTAGTATTTGCTTCATACTAGGGAGAAAATTCATCAGCTACTTTGTTGCACCCTGATTTATCCAATCCTAGGTTCTAGTAGAATTTGGTCAAGACCAAGTATCTATATCTACCTAAGTAGAGAAAGAATTCTAAATTACAATGTCCTATTATGCTGCCTGCTCTTTCAGTGGCATCAAACTAAGCAGTTTTCCTTAAATGAGGGTACCATAGAAAATGAACTAAAATTTACTTGTAAAGGGAATTTAAGTTCCTAGGTTCCTACATTTTTCTAAGGACAGGTGACCACAATTCACACTAGCTAGGAGGCAAGAAATTAGTTGTATAATAGCAATTTTTAAGCTTTAAAACCATCTTGGTCTCTACATGAATAGATCCTAGTCTTCTCTGTGTCATTATGGAGAAACTCACAGAGCTGGATTCTGAGGGAATTTTTCTAAAGGGACTACTTAACTTAGGAAAAATGGATGAAAGTACTTTCTGTTCTGTCATGTGTATGCTAAAAGCCAATCATCTTTCCGCTTTCTCTGCTAAAAGATCTTCTAACATAAGCATAATTATGTGTTTCTGATACTTACAATGAGATGAAATTGATTGATGGCCTTAAGATCAAGGCATTTCCAGCAGACTGTAGGTTAGTAAGGTGACTTTAAAATAATCTGGCCAGTCCTCTATTGTGTAAGTTTTTTCCTGTACTGGTTAGTTTATTTCATTGTTTTCCCTAAGAGACCCAACAATAAAAGTTATTTCTGAATGGCCTTGACCAGAGCAGAGATTGGAGGAGACAATAAAGTTGATATGAGCCCCGGCCATTGTTATTGTTTGCCCACAAAGCTCACCTTAAAGCTTGTTTGACAGTCTGATGAGTTTTTGACATATGCTGTTTTAAACTAATTTTATTTTGATTTTTAAAGCTAGATAAATTAAGTCCAGTTCTCAAACCTCACTGTAATAACTTTGTGTGGTTCTTCAAAAAAGTGTCATTCTCTCTTTTCCTTAAGTAATCATTAAGAATCATATTGATCTTTAGGAGGCGGTGCTGCACAGAGGAAAGAGCGTGTACCAAATATACCTGTGTAACAGGTTATTGGGACAATGACATCTACCCCTTAGGATACTTAAGATTAAAGGAATTGATATAAACCCCTAACTTTTTGCACATTTAGGCAGACCATAAATGATGGGTATTTTGTTGTTATTTACTAAACCAATAAGCTGGTGTGGCTTTTTGTATAACTAATTGGTTGGACTTTTGAATAGAGGAGTTCAAGGGCTTTTTGAAACTCAGTTTGAATCTATAAATATAACAATGGGTACCTGAGAAACGATTGGTCAGAGAGCATAGTGTTGTCTCCTGACTGGAGCTGAGATGGCTTTTTTCAAAGAATAGTCTAAGACAGAGTTTAAATATAGTCTGTGTTTTATAGGTCAGAAGTGGTCTGCTTACCTCTGTCCACATAGGAAATAGCAGCCTTGTTCACTTTAAAAAACTGCATCCATTGATCAGGTAGTTTCACATTCAGTGTGGCAGGCATTGTGCTACATGTTGGGTGCCCAAAGATAGAAGTTTGGGTTCCTACCTTAAGCTCACAGTCCAATGTGGGAGCCAACAAAGACATTTACACTGAATTCTGATCAGTGCTACTTTAGAAATAGGCATATGTAAGTTAACATGTGCCTTCCTTTTAAAAGTCTTAGGGAAAGCCATCTGGATTGAAAAGAAATGAGGTGTGTAGTAAGTGTCCCTTCACTGGCTGACCGCTTGTAGACTTCTGTGCGGAATATACTGTAGCTGCCATTTTAGTGCTTACAGTGTGCAGAGTCTGTGCTAAATGTTTTGCATAATGATCTATTTTACTCCTTACAAGAACCCTCTTAGGTAGATTTGCCTATTTTATGCATGAGAAAACTGAGACTCACAAGAGATCAGGTAATCTATGGAGTTGGTGTGTAGTACTGGTAAATTGGACTGGGTTCCATTATGTTGGTGGGCCCAAAGCCTTTGAACCTATTCACAAGGTTGACCAATTAGATTATGAATCAGAATTAGCATATTTTAATTTTTTATTCTGTTCCATTGATCACTTCAAGCCAAGAGGTCAATTTATTGTCATGTCTGCTATTGATTCACATTGTATGACCTTGGGCATATATCACTTAACACCTCCATTGTTTCAGGTTTAATTCTGGCTAATTGGACATAATTAACAATGATATTCAACAACTGATATGAAAGAAGGAAGGGATTTTGAAGTAGAAGTGATGTTTCCCTCCACAATTCAGTGTTGGCTGGATATCAGAGCTATTGCCTTTGTATTTTAGACATGCTGTGTTTCATTTTCTAACAAAGAGCCTGCAAGCATGTGAATAGAATGAAATTTATTAAAGGACTCTGAATTTTGTGTGTAGAATGGCACACAGACCCGTTTTTAGAGCGGGTGTTTTTCACTGGGTATTAAAATTCTTTAAGAGCCAGGAGTGCTTCATTTTTTCTTGGTAACGCCCACTAAACACCTGGTCCCACTGGCTCTCTCAGTCCCTCCCACGGTAGTCTGGCATCTGCTTTTCCTCCAGCAGAGTGACTCCAGGACTGTAACTTTGACTTGACGGTGCTGTGGGTGCTGTGGGTGCTGTGTCTGGGGTGGTCCGGCAGTGAATGCTCTTCAGAATTGACTGTCAGTTCCTTACCCCGTGGAACTTTTTAGCCTAGATTTTTTTTTTTTTTATAACATCTTTATTGGAGTATAATTGCTTTACAATGGTGTGTTAGTTCCTGCTTTATAACAAAGTGAATCAGTTATACATATACATATGTTCCCATATCTCTTCCCTCTTGCGTCTCCCTCCCTCCCACCCTTAGCCTAGATTTTTAAGGTGCTCCTGTCAGTTTCCTCTCTCCAGATTCTTAACTCTTCTCAGTTCCTCATCTACTTTGGCCTGTGATTTCTTTTTCATCTAGAAAAACATACATGCACTTGATTCATACACCTGTATTTCTTGTCCCTTCCTGGAGCCCCCTTTCCTGTCCTACACAGAACCCCTCCCACCCGTAAAACCAGTCAGGGCCCAGCCCCTTTGAAACGAAACCTCCTCCTTTGAATTCTACCTGGTTGCTTCTTCAAGGGGAAGCTTTAGAATCCTTAAATATGTCTGCCCTCCCTTCTCGTGTTCCTACCCTGAGAGTTTCAGCTCTCTGAGGGGAGGACCGTGCTATTCTGAACTCCAAAAGAGAGTTCTTGGAAATACTGGTAGTTTTTTCATTTGCAGTTATTTCAACACACATTAAATTATATACATTGTATTTTTGTGACGTAGCTTAAGAGTGAGAATATATGCCTATTTATTAAGCCTTTACTTTGACCAGTACTGTCTAGGCATTTTATGTATATCATCTTATTTGATAGCTATTAATGTTTCCTTTTAACATTTGAGGAAACTGAGATTCGGAGACATTATTTTAAAAATTACCTAATTTCTCTTTAGAAGCCCAGATTTGTTGTATGTAGGGCTTTCCTAAAAACAGGTCCCACTCATACGGGTTTCATGTTGGAGCTTCAGTAATCCTGACACCTGGTCATGGAATCCTCGTTTTAAATTTCTAGCAAATTATTAAACTCAATTAAAGCTCAGTATTTTAGAATTGAGCATGTTCTTTTCCTTGAAAACAAAACGTAGCTGAAAGTTAATACTTCTCAAGGCCACATTTCATAAGGTCCTTTGCAGTGCCTTTTTTTTTTAATATGGATTAGCAATGGATAGTCATTTTTATTTTAATTTTTGTCCCTTCTTATTCTTGGATGTCTCCTTCTGGCCACTGGGAAATGACCTCTCAGGATTCTGCCCTGGGCTAGAAAAATATCCCTTAGGCAAAGAGTTGAGATAGAGGGGCTAGGTTGGTTCATATATACTTTTGTTTTAGCATTCACTGTCTGATTTAGGGTTTCATTTATTTATCCTGTTATTTTATGGGCACCTTTAGAATTACTCCTCATAACATTCTTTAGGGGATATTTTACAAAAATGGAAGACTGTTGTGCAGCTCCCGCCACCCCATACCTCTGTAACAGATCTTTCTAAGACATTAAAGACATCCCTTCTTTTGATGGCTATGTAATCTTTGCCAGCTGTGTCTTTTCAGCCATTCCCCTGTTGGATATCTAGACGGTTTCCCATTCTCCACTAAGCAGTTGCTGGTTTAATCAGCAAATGCTCCCCAGTCCTCTGAAGTGCTGCCTGCAGTGACTGGGAGAGATAGACGCCCGTGCTTGAGAGCATGTCAGCATCTTCCTGATCTGGGAAATCTCTTGGTCCACTGCAGGGTTAGACCTCTTGTGGCCTCTCATACATTTGTCCCCTCTGGTATCTTGACTCTGTGCCGTTAGTGCCAAGCCTGATGAGGAGACTGTAGCCTTTTAAGGCTTTTTAGGAGCAAATGAAGGCTCTCTTG